>NW_027362769.1:319149063-320349063 GCF_046119375.1 Phyllobates terribilis
ACATCTTATGCCTGAGAAAGCTGCAATGTATGGACGCTCTGAGTAACTGTTATCCCAGGATTCCAAGAATTCATGAGACCTGTCTCACCCCAATCTAAACCTAGCAGCATGCACGTAACTCATGTACAACATGTGGTTGATGATGTGGTGCATATTGGGGCAGTGACATTAGTTCGGGAAAGCCATATGACAGATGGCCATAACATCACTGTCATGATGGGAAAGAATCGGCAGCGAGATCATGTGACCCAACTCCCCACAAAAAAAAAGTTGAATTAACTCTAAATTCCTTGCCATGTGCATATTCACTACAGCAGTCAAAAATTAAATTAGTCACAGCGGAATGAATAGAATATAAAGAAGACACAGACACAATGAATAGAGTTTATTAATTTATTTTTATTCTCATCTATTATCAAATTTAGTTACATTTTTCATCCAGTGCCATTTAAAGGATTTACTGCATAAAAAGTATATGAACCAGAGGAAGGCAAAACAACCCCATGTGTGGGGAAAAATTCCTTCCTGACCCCAAGCAGTGGCGATCGGCTAGTCCCTGGTTCACTGCAGTGTCAGCTCTGGATGGGACCCTGTCACACCTTTACATGGAATATTTTATATGAATCTAACACATATATGTCTATCTTATCTTTATATCTAGGCTATTTAATGCTTATGTCTAACCTTTAATGCTTATGTCTAACCAAGGGCACACTACACTGGTCGATTTTTGGGAATTGGGGTTTACCTATACTTATTACATACCTATGCTTATCCTTTCTTACATATACTTTACTTAACTATGCTTATCCTTTTTTATTTTTTATTGAATGCTAAATATATTTATCCCTTTTTATCAGCACTTATCCTTTTTTACCTATTCTAATCCTTTCCCACTTATAATTCTCCTCTTTTACCTATACTTATCTTTTTTTTATTAAATTTTAAATATACTTCTTCATTACTTATTCTTATCCTTTTTTACCTATACTTATCTTACCTACACTTTTTTATCTATACTAATCCTTTTATTTCCTAAACTTACCTATGCTTCGTTTTTTGCCTATATTTATCCTTTTTTATCTAAACTTATTCTTCTTTACCTATACTTACATATGCTTATCCTTTTTAACCTATAAATATACCTTCTTGCCTATTTTAAATCCTTTTTTGTCTACACTTATCCTTTCTTCTTACCAATACTTTCTTCTTACCAATACTTATACTTTCTTACTTATAGATGCCTATATTTATTCTTTCTTACCTATATTTACCTATACTTATACTTTCTTACCAATACTTACCTATAGTTATTCTATCTTACTTAGACTTATTATTTTTTTCCTATACTTATCCTCTTGCACCTACACTTATCCTTACTTATATTTTCTTGCTTATATTTACCTATACTTATCCTTTCTTATATTTACCTACACTTATCATTTATAGATATATCTATGTGGAGGTTCCTGATGATGTTGGACGTCCTATCTTCTGGTCTTCTCTCCATGGTCTTCTGGAAGCTCAGGTACACAGCTTGCTCTGAGATTATTGAGCTGGTGTCTTGTTGAGGGTTTTCTAGTTGACAAATGAAAACCCTCTGAACATGGCCTGGTCCTTTGGTGTTATAGATAATGCAGCCTCTGCCGCTTGGATCTTGTCAAGCTTAAAAGCACGGAATCTGGGTTTAGGCTTAGTTGGCTATAGAAAAGATACAGAAAAAAGTAATGGTGAACTTGGTGACTAATCAAAACAGTCTTGACTTGAAGTATTGAAAAAAATGGCTCAATATTAAATGAATGTTTTCAAATGTAAATAAAATATCTTAGAGACAACACCAGCACCATGAGTATTGCAGCTCCAGTCGAGTCACTTCAAAGAGCTGCAGTGCCACTAATCATCTCTATGACCAATCATACTTCTGTCTCATCATGCATAGGATGCAGAATTATGTGCAGGTAGTACGAGAAGTTTCTAAATAAGTACAATCTGTACTTATTACTTCAACTCTGAACACTTTGACCTGTTAACAGACTCTTTCCAAATTGGTCTAGCTCCATCAGTCATTTGTTTTTAAAAAATGTGTTCATATTTTTTGTTTTATTTTTTCTTCTAGTCAAAATCACCAGTGGAGACTATAAAAAGGAGAATTATTATTGAAAAATGTAAACTAATCTTCTTTAGATGCACTTCCAGGTTTGCCTGAAAAGTTATCAAAATTTTGTGAACTGGTCCTTATGGAGAGCTCATTTAAATTTATTTTTAGCCAAGAATCTTCTTCTTTAGCTACAGCTGCAGATCCCTTTGCAATGCTTTGCCAGATTAAATGGCTTGCACCTGACAGAACATATGACTAGTTATTTATTTGCATATAACCTGCAAGAGTCTGAAAGAAGTACAATACTATAGACTAGATATGCACACTAATAAATTAAATAGTCCAACCAGCCCAGTCGTCTATAATAGTAATGTAAAGATTAGCGCTGTCTAAATCATTTTCCAACCCTGACCTTAAACATAATGTATCACAGAGCCCAAAGCGTGGAAGCTTGTGGGAGAGTATCTTATTCAGATCCATGTAACAATTCTGTACATTCACTTACTACAGGGATGTATGGTGGGGCCATCCTAAGGGCTTCCACTGAGACCCAATCGATTCGCTGGAAGAAGGGGTGTTCTCGGATGTTACTATTGACTCCTAATCGCTGGACAGGATCTTCCTGGAGGAGCTGTTCAATGATGTCCTTGGCGCCGGAGGAAGATTCATCAAAGAGTGTTGGATGGTAATTACACTCACTGGTCAGCATTTCGTTTAAGATGACTCCAAACGAATACCAGTCTACTCCGGCGTTATACTCCTCCATGTCCAGGATCTGCCATAGAGAAGCATTATTAGTAGTGCTACCTCTTGTATGTCACCGTACTTATATGTCACTCATATTATTATGTGATTCTACAGTAAATGACAGGAAGTCTTATTACTTAATCAAGAGACAAAAAGTATCTCTCATAATTATGCGCCATAAATTAAATTAATAAAGGTTATTAAAAATCAGAATGAATGTAATATGTATGATTGTGATGGCACACACAACACTCAGCTCAGTGTATTACTGGCTCAGACTTTTACCTCTTCACCCTGGGTGATTTTTCATTTTTTCGCCCCCTTCTTACAATAGCTTTATTTTTTATCTACATAACCATATGAGGGCTTGTTTATTGCGGGACGAGTTGTACTTTTGAAGGACACCATTGATTTTATCATGTGATGCACTTGAAAGTGGTAAAAAAAAAATCAAATGTATTAAAATTGCAAAAAAAATTCAATTTCAATATTTTTTTTTACATTTTATTTTATTTAGCATGTTCACTATAAATCTGATCTGGCAAAATGATTATCGAGGTCAGTACAATTACGCAGATACTAAACGTGATTAAATTTTTACTGATACCATTTTGAGGTAGATACAATGTTTTGATCACCTCTTATTGCATTTTATTAAAATGTTGCAGAGTGATCGGACTTTTACCAACACAGCAATACCAGATATGTGTATTTTTACTTTTTTAATGTTTTTTTTATTTTTAATGGGGCAAATGGGTGGGTGATTTGAACTTTTCTGTGTTTTTTAGTTTCCTCATATTTGTAAAAACATTTTTTACTTTTTACTGTATTTATTAGTCCCTTTAGGGGAATTAAAGCTGCGACTGTCTGATTGCTGATGCACTGCTATGTATAGTTAAAATCACAATCTCCAATTAAATCAGCCATCATCAGCCGGAAAAGATGCGGGCTCGGCGTGCGACCCCGCATCAAAGGCAGGGACATGACATATGACCAACATGTATGCCATTTGTCATGAAGGGGTTACTTTTATATTGTTGATCAGAACAGGTCATCAATATAAGATTGGTGGAACACCCGGCAGTCCCACTGATTAGCTGTTATCTCCTCCGCCGGTGGTTGAAAATAACGAATAAACAGAGGTCACAGCTCCGTTTACTGGTTAGTGGCAGCTGCTGGTATTACATATTAGCCCCTACTGAAATGAACACGGACTGATCTACAGATCTCGGTCCTGACCAATATACAGTACAGAGGTGCGATGTTCTGCTCTGATTACATCAGGTTGCAGTCAGAGATAAGAACAGCTAATCAGTGTGATCGGTCCCCCAATGATTTTATATTGATGAACTAGCCTAAATAAAGCTCATCAATGTGAAAGTATCCAAAGACCTTCTAAACACAAAAAATAAAAACATTCTATTCTCACCTCAGGAGCCATGTAACCCATGGTCCCAGCGAAACCGGTGGCTGTTCGGTCTCCATGCATGTTTTCAAGTGCGAGACCGTAATCCGTGATCTTAATGTGGCCCGTATCAGCCACCAGGATGTTCTCGGGCTTTAGGTCTCTGAAAGAAAAAATAAAAGTAACCTGAGTATAAAGTAAGTGTCCTTATATCGGTGGTCATATGATGACATTCGTGAATAAACATATTTTCTCTTACTGCAGCACTTTCCTCATTTGAGAACTCCTTTACAGTATGCCCTAACTGTATCACTGTAGGGATCACTGTATTATATGTGACAGCCGCTCAGCTGCAGCTTCCTGACAGTGATACCAGATAGGACTACTAGACCCCAGTTACAGGACATCAGTCTGCGGATCACCAGGGTTTAGGAGCTGAGTGCAGTCAAGCTTTAAGGGCTTGTACACATGACCGTATTTTTGGAAAGAGTGTGATCTGACAAAACATCGGATAGCACTTTGACCAATATTATTCTATGGGCCCGTGTACATGTCCGATTTTCTCCTCGGACCGATCGCAGCATGCCCGATTTGGAGAGAATATACGCTGGTGTGACCCAGCCTCAGGCTGAGTTCACACGATGCGTATTTCATGCGTTTCCGCAGCGTTTTTGCAGTTGCGTAAACGCCGCGGAAACGCATGAAAAACGCATGGTAGAAGGGAAGCAATGTTCCCCAATGGAAATCCGCATGTGCTGTGCCCATGATGCGGATTTTTCCGCAGCGTGAACGCTGCGGTCAAAAATCCGCAGCATGTCAATTAATTTTGCGGAAACGCGGCGATTTCGCCGCCATTGACTTACATTAGAACGCACCAATTCCGCAAGACAGCATCTGTACTTGCGCTATTGGCGCGTTCTAATATGCGGATGGTACCCGAGTGTGGAGGAGAGGAGAGTCTCATCCACACCCAGGTACCATTAAAAAAGCTGTAAAAAAAGAATAAAATAAAAAATAAATGTATTCTTACCTTCTGTCGGCCCGCACAGCGCTCCCGCTTGGTTCCCGGCACTTGCAGTGAGTTGTAGGACCTGCGCGGACGTCAGAGTCATGTGACGGGTCACGTGACGCTGATGTCGGCAGGTCTTTCAATTCAAAGTTGCCGGCAGCCGGGAACTTTGTAAAGCAGGACAGCGCGGGCCATCGGAGGTAAGTATATACACTCTCTCGGGTCACACTATATAAATCCATGCTGTTTGCATGGATTTATATAGTGTGACCTAGTTGTCAAGCACTTTCCAGGTGATGCTAAAATCGCCTGGAAAGCGCTTGTCAATCTGCATGCGGAAACGCATGTATTCTGCATGTGGATCCGCATGTATTCTGCAGGAAAAACGCATGCACAATCTGCATGCGTTTTTTCTGCCAGGGAGATGCAGAAATGATGCAGAAATTTTCTGCTTCATTTCTGCATCGTGTGCACATACCCTCACACTGACTACATTACCTGTGGATGACGCCCTTAGAATGGAGGAACTGGATCCCACACACTAGTTCGGCGGCATAAAATCTGACAAGGAGAAAATTAATAAGTATCAGATCCCATAAATAGTAAACTTAGGAATTGATATTAGTCAATAGGAGCATCATTCTATATTATTCTGTCATTGGACAATTTTCTTTCATTATTCTAAGCATTTTCATTTCAGATACTTTACACAACAATGAGAATGAATCTGAGGTCTTGACTGTTATAAAGTATTTCCACATTCAGAAGTAGAGAAAATCTCAGGAGTCAGGACCTGACATGTCAGGAGTGGAAGTAACACTGTGACCTACAGTATCTAACTGCCCTTTTATATACAACGTAACTTAGAGGGTTTTTTTAAGAGGTTATCTGGTCTCAGAAGAAAAGTCTGCAGTCACTCTATGTATGGGCATTGCACACTTACACGATTTGGCAGTCTGCCATCATGTAGAGTGATTGCTGACTTTTCTTCTGAGACCGGACAACTCCTTTAACACATTACCTGGCACTGGTGATGTCAAGCGGCCCCTTCCTGTGTAGAAGTTGGTAAAAGTCCCCGCAGCTCATGAATTCCATACCAAGAAAAACATTCATCTGTAACATGGAACATTCTCATTTATTATACAGTAAAGGCAAATACACAATTCAGTACTTTAAGGGGGTTTCCATCCAAGAAAGTTAAAGTATATTGCAAAGATATGTAGTCACTCAATAAAAAGGTGGTTTAACTGCTGCGACCCATAAAATTCTAAACCATGATATAGAATATATTAATAAATTTAGAAATTCTTGTTTCAACCAATGTTTGGTAATAATTATTTTTCATTTAATTATAGACATAGTGTCACGGATGTGTCAGGTGTGACAGACAGTCGCTCTGGATCCAGCTGTAGAAGGTCACTGCGCTTGGCATTGCAGACACCTTCTTAATCCTCTCATCTCTGCAGTATAGTTATATCCTTCGCCCTTCAGGACCCAGCAGCGACCGCCACCTTCTGCTGCTGATTGACACACCCTTGCTTGGTAGTTAAAAACTCTCAGTTTCTCCAGAGACTCGCCAGTGATGGCACTATGTACCTCTGTACAGGCTTGGAGTACTAGCAGTCAGCCAATCTCATTTTTGGTGCTCTTGGGGGACAGTTGGTGTTATCTTTCTGCTGTCTGCTCAAGCTAATTGTATCCCCTTTGTTTGTTTACCTTGTTGTCTTTAGTTTGTAGTGGGGCCTGACTAGTGCTCACCCTGTCCCCTCCCTATCTAGGGCCTAGCTCTAGGGACATTCAGGGCTCAGGTTCCTGCTCAGCGATATGTGCAGAACCTATATAGGGACGATAGGGTAGGCAGGGTGATATTAGATCTGCATAGGGGTCTCCACTCCTCCTTGCCCTAGTTGTTGGGCTCCCCCTATTCTTCCCGTTGTTGTACACTTATTCCTTCCCTCACCTTGATTGATACATAGGCCCAGATTCATAATTTGCATTTTTTTAATCACTTTCCTGTCTTGTCTTGCCGTATTTGTTGCTGATTTTGGTGCTAAATTCTTCAAAATGGCGCACACGATTAAAGAATTTGGTGAAAAGTCAAAAATAGTCTTGTTTCTGCCTTGAACTGTTTTTGCAACTTTTTGGCCTCAAAAATCACACAAATTGCAAATTGGCCCAAAAATTTGGCCAAAAAACTGGCTTTCTCAAAAAATACGCCAAGGGGGACTGAAATGAAGGCTGTGTCATATTTGCGACTTCACAATTGATGATTTAGATAAAATCATCTGGAATCACTAAACTCTGGCAAAAAAAAGTGGAAAAGCAGGCAAGCTCATATAAAATAGACTTCAAAAAAGGCGCTAATAAAGTGAAGAATTGAGTTCAAACAAAAGAAGGGGCAAAACCAGACAAAAAACAGACGTAAAGGCAATGATGAATCAAGGACATAATGTTATCTCTCTGTTTTGTATAAAGCTGCTATACAGTAGCTGTTTTCTGTGCATTCTGTTTCCCAAAAAGTGGAATGAGGCTGTATGACCACTATGCGTTTTTTACGCATTTCCGCAGCAGAAACGCTTAAAAAACGCTTGGTAGAAAGTCTGCAATGTTCCCCAATGATAATCTGCTTGTGCTGTGCACATGCTGCGGAAATTTCCGCTGCGGATTATCATTGCCGAAAAATCCGCAGCACTGCCAATTATTTCGCGGAATCGCGGCGATTTTGCCGCCATTGACTTGCATTGAATCGCTTAATATCCGCATGACTACATGTGTACATGCGGATATTAAGCGATTCAATGTGTGAATGGTACCCGGGTCTGGAGAAAAGGAGACTCTCATCCAGACCCGGGTAACATAGTACCTGCAAAAAAAAAAGAATTTAAAATAAAAAAATACATTATACTCACCTTCCGATGGGCCCCGGTCTCCATAGCGATGCGTCCTGGCTCCCACGCTGACGTTGACAGTCGCGTGACCTGTCACATGACTAAATGACGTCATGGAAGATGGAAGGTCCTTTTACACAACCGCGAGACACCAGGGAGACTGGACGCATCGGATAAGGAGACCGGGGGCCATCGGAAGATGAGTATATGTTTTTGTTTGTTTTTTTACCATTTTTATTCTTTATTTTAACTAACTTGGTCACACTATATAAAAATCAATGACAGTTGCATCGATTTATATAGTGTGACCAAGCTGTCAAGCACTTTCCAAGTGATGCTAAAATCGCTTGGAAAGCGCTCGACAACCCGCATGCGAAATCGCATGTGAAAAACGCTTCACATACGCTTGTCCCTGGCAGGAAAAACGCATGTAAAATCCGCATGTACAATCCGCATGTGTTTTTTCTGCCAGGGAGATGCAGAAACGCTCAGGAAAAATCCGGAGCATTTCTGCATCGTGGGCACTTAGCCTAAAAGACAGTTATAAAGTCCTGTGTACTTTATAATAATACTAAAGTAAAGTCCAGGCTATGCAGAAAAAAACAGCTATGTTAATAACAACAACAAAGCAATGAGTCTTGTAAAACAGCAACACAAAAAATATTTGTTTGTTTTTTTGTTTGGTTTTATTTTTTCACTATGTTAATGTAGCAAAACATAAAAATTATATAAATCTGTTTTTTCCATAATCCTAAAGACCCTGAGAATAAAGTTAACATATTATGTAAGTAGCATAAAACCCCCAAAATACTAACATACTTGCTATTTTTTTCAATCCAACCCTAGAAAATGAATAAATGTTATCCAGTACAATATGTGCACTCTAAAATGGTGCAATTAAAAATACAACACGTCATGCAAAATTAAATATAGACTTTCAAACAACTATAGTGATAGAAGTATAGAAAAGTTGCACTTTTAGGTTATGTGCCCATGTTGCAGAAATGCTGCATATTTTTTCCACTTCTCCCTGGCAGGAAAAATGCATGCGGATTTTACATGCGTTTTTCCCGCCAGGTAGAAGAGTTTGTCAAGCATTTTTCCATGCATTTCTGCATGCGGGTTATCAAGCGCTTTTCCAAGCGATTTTAGCATCACTTGGAAAGTGCTTGACAACTTTGTCACACTATATAAATCCAGGCAACCGGCATGGATTTATATATTGTGACCAAGTAATAGTTAAAAAAAAGAATAGGAATGGTAAAAAATAAAAAATAATGATTATACTTACCTTCCGATGGCCCCTGGTGTTTTCTCCGCTCCGTCCGGTCTCCCCGGTGTCTCGCGGTAGTGTGAAAGGACCTGCGATTACGTCATTGAGTCATTTGACAGGTCCTCACACCACCGCAAGGCGAGCAAGAGACCGGGCGCATCGCTGAGGAGGCCGGGGGACATCAGAAGGTGAGTATGATCTTTATTTTTTTAATTTTAAATTCTTTTTTTTTACAGGTTCTATGGTACCCGGGTCTGGAGGAGAGTCTCCTCTTCTCCAGCCCCGGGTACCATCCGCACATTGAAACGCTTAATATCCGTGTGTGCAAATGTGCTGACACGGATATTAAGCGATTCAATGCAAGTCAATGGCGGCAATTACGCTGCGTGTCCGCAAAATTAATGGACATGCACAGCACATGCGGATTATTATTGGGGACCATGGGGCACGTATAACCAAGCGTTTAAGCGTTTTCGCTGTGGAAATTCTGCGGCAAAAATGCTTGAAAAACGCATAGTGGGCACGCAGCCTAAGACTGCAGAGATGAAAAAAAAAATGAAAATTGCTGCTCTCTTACAGCCTCTGCTCCTTCTTTATGGGGATAAAGGGGTTGTTCAGGTTAGGAAAAAGACTTGCTTTTCTTCCAGAAAAAAAGTATTTCTGCCCATGAGCTGCACCTGGTATTTCAGCTTAGCCACATTCAAGATTATACAGAACCATTTTGCTCTGAACATTAATACCCCGTACATCACCTCTGTAGAGTTTGTCCCTGGCAGAGGTATTGTCCATTGAGCAGTGAAGCTTGTAGTGCATGCAGTGACATTTGTTAAAGGGGTTTTCCACTCTTATGATGTACCTATCCTTAGAATAGGTCATTAATATCAGTTTTGTGGGGGTCCGATCAGCTGCTACCATCTCTGCCAAAAGCCGGATGTAAACAGTGTACAGAGCAAACAAGGTTTAGTGGTCGCTCCTGGTACAGCAGGATAGCTCCTATTTAGGCAAATAGGTCATCAACATAAGAGAAGTGGCCACTAAGTAGTCACAATTCTACCTTGGTCTGGAATCCAAAGTCCGCGTGGACGAGGAAGGGGCTTCCAGATGCCAGCTGAAGAACTCGCCTCTCCACCATGACATCCAGCCTATCACCTCCGGCTAGCAGGGCTCTTTTGCTGATGATCTTAATAGCAAATTCTTGGCGGGTTAAAGTATCTTCCGCCATCAGGACCTTTCCAAAGCTTCCGATGCCGAGCACATGGTGGAATAATAATCTCTCTTTGATGGAATGAGAGATTGTGCTGGAGCTGGATGGCCGAACACCGCTGCATCCTATCAGGGGAGAAAAATAGGAAATATTACAATAAATCTAACATTTACAGGACATTATTTAGACTGAGGAAATCTTCTGTTCTAAGTAAAGCTTGTACTTCATTTTATAAATTGTCTTAATGGATTTTATTAGTAAGAAACTTAGTATTCATGTAATCAATCTGACATAGTTTTGTCTGTTAAAGAGGAGAAGTCATAAAATAATTCCATTTCCATTATACACTTGGTTGTGATTAGGTTGAACAATATGAACATTTAAAGGGTTTTTCCATAATGACACTTATCACTAGCGACAAATCGCATAGATTTTACCAGGACATTCGATTTACAGTGAATTTATACTCCTCAAATTCAATTTCCTTTATTAAGCTCTGGAGTACTGGGGTGTGGAAAGACTCCCAAAGCATAGTAAAGGTAAGATGTAGAAAAAAAGAACCCAAAAAACTAATACTCACCTCACTTCTCACCTTTCCTGCTCTCTGTCCCCCGCAAGGTCCTTGTCGCTGCTCCTTACCACCAGAGTGCACTGATGGAATCCGGTCATCTTCACACTAAGACAGGACTTCTGGCCGTGACTAGGCCTGGGATGTCCTTGCATGTGCGAAGGAATTTCCCGGGCCTACTCGCAGCTGGAAGTTCTGGTCTAGAGTCACGAAGCAAGTCATGATGTTAAGACATGCGCCACGATCTTACGATGAGCGCTCTAGACCAGGACTTTCAGACACAGGGACATCCAGGGTCTACTCCCAACCTAGTGTGAAGAGGCGTCAGTGCACGTTGATGGTAAGTAGAGGTGTTGAGGACCGTACGGGAGAGAATGAGTAGCAGAGACATTCGTTTTTTAACCTTTTGTCGCCCCTGTACAGTTCAACAAGATGGTGGCCACCATTTTGCTGAATTCCTACAAGCTACAAAAATATGGAAAAGAATACTGATTTTTGTAAAATTCAACTTCACTTGAATAAATTATCCATTCTCTACTTATCACCTTTTCTGGGACCCTCATGATCACTAGAACAAGACACCTGCAGTCGACCAGTGCGAGGGCATTTGATAGGGTGGGGGTGAAACATGCGCACGGTCGGACTGGGGTGTCTGGGGCCCACAGGGAAAATTGACTCTAAGGACCCACCCTACAGCTATATGCAAATACCTGTTATCCGTTACCCCTGTTATAGTGGAGCGTCGCCTGTAAAACACAGGCAGCTCCTGCACATCTACTGTGCACCATTATAACTGGGATGTACAATTCTGGTAGTTTATATTACAGGGGTTCTTTGATGAAAACAAGTTATCACCAATTCACAGGTTAGGTAGGAGATATCTTATTGATCGGTGGAATCCGACCATTGGAAACCGCACCGATCAGAAGAATGGGGAACTTTTATCCCTGACAGGACACTTTTATGTCCATTTTAAAATGGAGCTGCATGTGGGATATCTGACCGCAGCTCCATTTATTCTCTTTGGGGCTTCCAGAAAAAAACAAGAGCAGAGCTCGCAGCCACTGAGGGAATGAATGGATCGGTGGTCGAGTTGCCCATGAGCTCCAGTCTAATGGGGAGAAAAACTTTACATTCTGCAGATAGGTGCAGGTCCCAGCAGTCAGACCCCCACCAATCAATAACTTTTAGGTCACGTTCACAGAATTTTTTCATCACTTATTTGTAAGCCAAAACCAGGATAGGAACAATCAGAGGAAAAGTATAATAGAATCACGTCACCACGTCTGTATTTATCACCCACTCATGGTTTTGGCTGACAAATATTGATGTAAAATCCTGACCAAATACTGAACGTGTGAATGTGGCCTTAGGATAAGCGATTATGTGTTTCCACTGGAGAACCTCTCTAAGTGCATATTTGCTATTGTGTAATAGACACAGGACAGGGAGGGGTTAAATGTCAATGTAATTAATCTCTATTGAAAATAAAGGATCTTATACTTATTGATATGAGAGAGAACAAGTGAATCCTCCAAACACAACGTAAACTCCTATACCAAGACCAATAATACCACATAGAAGGGGACAAATACCGTCACACTATGATCAGACCACATATTACCATCTTCTCCCCCCTCATCATGGACTCCTACGTAGCATCCTGTCCCTCCCAATCATGTGCCCCTATATAGCATCATCTCCCTTATATGCCTCTATATAGCATCATCTCCCTCATGTGCCCCTATGTAGCATCCTCTCCCTCATGTGCCCCTATATAGCATCTTCTCCCTCATGTGCCCCTATATAGCATCATCTCCCTCATGTGCCCCTATATAGCATCATCTCCCTCATGTGCCCCTATATAGCATCATCTCCCTCATGTGCCCCTATATAGCATCATCTCCCTCATGTGCCCCTATATAGCATCATCTCCCTCATGTGCCCCTATATAGCATCCTCTCCCTCATTTGCCCCTATATAGCATCATCTCCCTCATGTGCCACTATATAGCATCATCTCCCTCATGTGCCCCTATATAGCATCCTCTCCCTCATGTGCCCCTATGTAGCATCCTCTCCCTCATGTGCCCCATACAGCATCCTCTCCCTCATGTGCCCCTATATAGCATCCTCTCCCTCATGTGCCCCTATATAGCATCAACTCCCTCATGTGCCCCTATATAGCATCCTCTCCCTCATGTGCCCCTATATAGCATTCTCTCCCTCATGTGCCCCTATATAGCATTCTCTCCCTCATGTGCCCCTATATAGCATCCTCTCCCTCATGTGCCCCTATATAGTATCCTCTCCCTCATGTGCCCCTATATAGTATCCTCTCCCTCATGTGCCCATATATAGCATCTTCTCCCTCATGTGCCCCTATATAGCATTCTCTCCCTCATGTGCCCCTATATAGCATTCTCTCCCTCATGTGCCCCTATATAGCATTCTCTCCCTCATGTGCCCCTATATAGCATCATCTCCCTCATGTGCCCCTATATAGTATCCTCTCCCTCATGTGCCCATATATAGCATCTTCTCCCTCATGTGCCCCTATATAGCATCATCTCCCTCATGTGCCCCTATATAGCATCATCTCCCTCATGTGCCCCTATATAGCATCATCTCCCTCATGTGCCCCTATATAGCATCCTCTCCCTCATTTGCCCCTATATAGCATCCTCTCCCTCATGTGCCCCTATATAGTATCCTCTCCCTCATGTGCCCCTATGTAGCGTCATCTCCCTCATGTGCCCCTATATAGCATCATCTCCCTCATGTGCCCCTATATAGCATCCTCTCCCTCATGTGCCCCATATAGCATCCTCTCCCTCATGTGCCCCTATATAGCATCCTCTCCCTCATGTGCCCCTATATAGCATCAACTCCCTCATGTGCCCCTATATACCATCCTCTCCCTCATGTGCCCCTATATAGCATCCTCTCCCTCATGTGCCCCTATATAGCATCATCTCCCTCATGTGCCCCTATATAGTATCCTCTCCCTCATGTGCCCCTATGTAGCGTCATCTCCCTCATGTGCCCCTATATAGCATCATCTCCCTCATGTGCCCCTATATAGTATCCTCTCCCTCATGTGCCCCTATGTAGCGTCATCTCCCTCATGTGCTCCTATATAGCATCATCTCCCTCATGTGCCTCTATATAGCATCATCTCCCTCATGTGCCCCATATAGCATCCTCTCTCTCATGTGCCCCTATATAGCATCATCTCCCTCATGTGCCCCTATATAGCATCATCTCCCTCATGTGCCCCATATAGCATCCTCTCTCTCATGTGCCCCTATATAGCATCATCTCCCTCATGTGCCTCTATATAGCATCATCTCCCTCATGTGCCCCTATATAGCATCATCTCCCTCATGTGCCCCTATATAGTATCCTCTCCCTCATGTGCCCCATATAGCATCCTCTCCCTCATGTGCCCCTATATAGCATCCTCTGCCTCATGTGCCCCTATATAGCATCAACTCCCTCATGTGCCCCTATATACCATCCTCTCCCTCATGTGCCCCTATATAGCATTCTCTCCCTCACGTGCCCCTATATAGCATCATCTCCCTCATGTGCACCTATATAGTATCCTCTCCCTCATGTGCCCCTATGTAGCGTCATCTCCCTCATGTGCCCCTATATAGCATCCTCTCCCTCATGTGCCCCATATAGCCTCCTCTCCCTCATGTACCCCTATATAGCATCCTCTCCCTCATGTGCCCCTATATAGCATCATTTCCCTCATGTGCCCCTATATAGCATCCTCTCCCTCATGTGCCCCTATATAGCATCCTCTCCTTCATGTGCCCCTATGTAGCATCATCTCCCTCATGAGCCCTTATATAGCATCATCTCCCTCATGTGCCCCTATATAGCACCTCCCATCCCAACATGTGCCCCTATATAGCATCCTCTCCCTCATGTGCCCCTATATAGCATCCTCTCCCTCATGTGCCCCTATATACCATCCTCTCCCTCATGTGCCCCTATATAGCATCCTCTCCTTCATGTGCCCCTATGTAGCATCATCTCCCTCATGAGCCCTTATATAGCATCATCTCCCTCATGTGCCCCTATATAGCACCTCCCATCCCAACATGTGCCCCTATATAGCATCCTCTCCCTCATGTGCCTCTATATAGCATCCTCTCCCTCATGTGCCCCATATAGCATCCTCTCCCTCATGTGCCCCTATATAGCATCCTCTCCCTCATGTGCCCCTATATAGCATCAACTCCCTCATGTGCCCCTATATACCATCCTCTCCCTCATGTGCCCCTATATAGCATCCTCTCCCTCATGTGCCCCTATATAGCATCATCTCCCTCATGTGCCCCTATATAGTATCCTCTCCCTCATGTGCCCCTATGTAGCGTCATCTCCCTCATGTGCCCCTATATAGCATCATCTCCCTCATGTGCCCCTATATAGTATCCTCTCCCTCATGTGCCCCTATGTAGCGTCATCTCCCTCATGTGCCCCTATATAGCATCATCTCCCTCATGTGCCTCTATATAGCATCCTCTCCCTCATGTGCCCCATATAGCATCCTCTCCCTCATGTGCCCCTATATAGCATCCTCTCCCTCATGTGCCCCTATATAGCATCAACTCCCTCATGTGCCCCTATATACCATCCTCTCCCTCATGTGCCCCTATATAGCATCCTCTCCCTCATGTGCCCCTATATAGTATCCTCTCCCTCATGTGCCCCTATGTAGCGTCATCTCCCTCATGTGCCCCTATATAGCATCATCTCCCTCATGTGCCCCTATATAGCATCCTCTCCCTCATGTGCCCCATATAGCCTCCTCTCCCTCATGTGCCCCTATATAACATCCTCTCCCTCATGTGCCCCTATATAGCATCATTTCCCTCATGTGCCCCTATATAGCATCCTCTCCCTCATGTGCCCCTATATAGCTCCTCTCCTTCATGTGCCCCTATGTAGCATCATCTCCCTCATGTGCCCCTATATAGCACCTCCCATCCCAACATGTGCCCCTATATAGCATCCTCTCCCTCATGTTCCCCTATATAGCATCCTCTCCCTCATGTGCCCCTATATAGCATCATCTCCCTCATGTGCCCCTATGTAGCGTCATCTCCCTCATGTGCCCCTATATAGCATCATCTCCCTCATGTGTCTCTATATAGCATCCTCTCCCTCATGTGCCCCTATATAGCATCCACTCCCTCATGTGCCCCTTTATAGCATCATCTCCCTCATGTGCCCCTATATAGCATCATCTCCCTCATGTGCCTCTATATAGCATCCTCTCCTTCATGTGCCCCTATGTAGCATCATCTCCCTCATGTGCCCTTATATAGCATCATCTCCCTCATGTGCCCCTATATAGCACCTCCCTCCCCATCATATGCCCCTATATAGCATCGTCTCCCTCATGTGCCCCTATATAGCATCCACTCCCGCATGTGCCCCTATGTAGCATCATCTCCCTCATGTGCCCCTATATAGCATCATCTCCCTCATGTGCCCCTATATAGCATCATCTCCGTCATTTGCCCCTATATAGCATCCACTCCCTCATGTGCCCCTATATAGCATCATCTCCCTCATGTGCCCCTATATAGCATCATCTCCCTCATGTGCCCCTATATAACATCCTCTCCCTCATGTGCCCCATATAGCATCCTCTCCCTCATGTGCCCCTATATAGCATCATCTCCCTCATGTGCCCCTATATAGCATCCTCTCCCTCATGTGCCCCTATATAGCATCATCTCCCTCATGTGCCCCTATATAGCACCTCCCTCCCCATCATGTGCCCCTATATAGCATCATCTCCTTCATGTGCCCCTATGTAGCATCATCTCCCTCATGTGCACTTATATAGCATCATCTCCCTCATGTGCCCCTATATAGTACCTCCCATCCCAACATGTGCCCCTATATAGCATCGTCTCCCTCATGTGCCCCTATGTAGCATCATCTCCCTCCCCATCATGTGCCCCTATGTAGCATCATCTCCCTCATGTGCCGTTATATAGCATCATCTCCCTCATGTGCCCCTATATAGTACCTCCCTCCCCATCATGTGCCCCTATATAGTACGTCCCTCCCCATCATGTGCCCCTATATATCATCGTCTCCCTCATGTGCCCCTATATAGCATCCACTCCCTCATGTGCCCCTATGTAGCATCATCTCCCTCATGTGCCCCTATATAGCATCATCTCCCTCATGTGCCCCTATATAGCATCATCTCCTTCATGTGCCCCTATGTAGCATCATCTCCCTCATGTGCCCTTATATAGCATCATCTCCTTCATGTGCCCCTATATAGCATCCACTCCCTCATGTGCCCCTATGTAGCATCCTCTCCCTCATGTGCCTCTATATAGCATCATCTCCATCATGTGCCCCTATATAGCATCATCTCCCTCATGTGCCCCTATATAGCATCCTCTCCCTCATGTGCCCCTATATAGCATCATCTCCTTCATGTGCCCCTATATAGCATCATCTCCCTCATGTGCCCCTATATAGCATCATCTCCCTCATGTGCCCCTATATAGCATCATCTCCCTCCCCATCATGTGCCCCTATGTAGCATCATCTCCCTCATGTGCCCCTATGTAGCATCATCTCCCTCCCCATCATGTGCCCCTATGTAGCATCATCTCCCTCATGTGCCGTTATATAGCATCATCTCCCTCATGTGCCCCTATATAGTA
This sequence comes from Phyllobates terribilis, assembly GCF_046119375.1. Taxonomy (NCBI): domain Eukaryota; kingdom Metazoa; phylum Chordata; class Amphibia; order Anura; family Dendrobatidae; genus Phyllobates; species Phyllobates terribilis. Next base: position 319,166,971 of record NW_027362769.1, read on the forward strand.
CCTCCCTCCCCATCATGTGCCCCTATATAGTACCTCCCTCCCCATCATGTGCCCCTATATATCATCGTCTCCCTCATGTGCCCCTATATAGCATCCACTCCCTCATGTGCCCCTATGTAGCATCATCTCCCTCATGTGCCCCTATATAGCATCATCTCCCTCATGTGCCCCTATATAGCATCATCTCCTTCATGTGCCCCTATGTAGCATCATCTCCCTCATGTGCCCTTATATAGCATCATCTCCTTCATGTGCCCCTATATAGCATCCACTCCCTCATGTGCCCCTATGTAGCATCCTCTCCCTCATGTGCCTCTATATAGCATCATCTCCATCATGTGCCCCTATATAGCATCCTCTCCCTCATGTGCCCCTATATAGCATCATCTCCCTCATGTGCCCCTATGTAGCATCCTCTCCCTCATGTGCCCCTATATAGCATCTTCTCCCTCATGTGCCCCTATATAGCATCATCTCCCTCATGTGCCCCTATATAGCATCATCTCCCTCATGTGCCCCTATATAGCATCCTCTCCCTCATGTGCCCCTATATAGCATCATCTCCTTCATGTGCCCCTATATAGCATCATCTCCCTCATGTGCCCCTATATAGCATCATCTCCCTCATGTGCCCCTATATAGCATCTCCCTCCCCATCATGTGCCCCTATATAGCATCTCCCTCCCCATCATGTGCCCCTATATAGCACCTCCCTTCCCATCATGTGCCCCTATATAACATCTCCCTCCCCATCATGTGCCCTATATAGCATCTCCCTCCCCATCATGTGCCCCTATATAGCATCTCCCTCCCCATCATGTGCCCCTATATAGCATCTCCCTCCCCATCATGTGCCCTATATAGCATCTCCCTCCCCATCATGTGCCCTATATAGCATCTCCCTCCCCATCATGTGCCCCTATATAGCATCTCCCTCCCCATCATGTGCCCCTATATAGCATCTCTCTCCCCATCATGTGCCCCTACATAGAATCACCCCCCCCCCCCCCCATTCACTCACTACCCTGCCCATTCATTAAAATAAAAATACCTTCCTGTGCTCCCCACGTCCTCTGCAGCTTCATGTCGGTGTGGTCTTCTACAGGGCCGCCGACCGATCAGAGGCTGCTCGCTGGCTGCAGCCCGCCGGCCAGAGGCCTCTTCAGATCACTGCAATGCGCTGCGCACTGACATCAGCGCCCGGCGCGTAGCAGTGACGTTCAATGTCCGCCGGCCTATCAGTGGCCGAACGCTGACGCGTGCGGCTTTGATTGGCCGGCGGCCTTTGAACGTCACTGCTATGCACCGTATGTGCGCAGCGCATAGCAGAAGACAACAGATGTCTGTGACTTCTATCTGAGTTCAGGATAACTTCTCGTTTGAGGTCAAGGGCTAAGAATTTACATATGAATCAATGGGCATATTTGTGAGATGTAATATCTTGTATATACAGTGGGTACAGAAAGTATTCAGACCTCTTTAAATTTTTCACTCTTTGTTTCATTGCAGCCATTTGGTAAATTCTAAAAAGTTCATTTTTTTTTCTCATTATAGTACACTCTGCACCCCATCATGTCTGAAAAAAACAGAAATGTAGAAATTTTTGCAAATTTATTAAAAAGAAAAACTGAAATATCACATGGTCATAAGTATTCAGACCCTTTGCTCAGTATTGAGTAAAAGCACCCTTTTGAGCTAGTACAGCCATGAGTCTTCTTGGGAATGATGCAACAAGTTTTTCACACCTGGATTTAGGGATCCTCTGCCATTCTTCCTTGCAGATCCTCTCCAGTTCTGTCAGGTTGGATGATGAACATTGGTGGACAGCCATTTTCAGGTCTCTCCAGAGATGCTCAATTGGGTTTAGGTCAGGGCTCTGGCTGGGCCAGTCAAGAATGGTCACAGAGTTGTTCTGAAGCCACTCCTTTGTTATTTTAGCTGTGTGCTTAGGGTCATTATCTTGTTGGACTTCGGCCAAGTCTGAGGTCCAGAGCACTCTGGAAGAGGATATCTCTGTACTTGACTGCATTCATGTTTCCTTCAATTGCAACCAGTCGTCCTGTCCCTGCAGCTGAAAAACACCCCATAGCATGATGCTGCCACCACCATGTTTCACTGTTGGGATTGTATTGGGCAGGTGATGAGCAGTGCCTGTTTTTCTCCACACATACTGCTCAGAATTATCACCAAAAAGTTCTATCTTCATCTCATCAGACCAGAGAATCTTATTTCTCATAGTCAGGGAGCCCCTCATGTGATTTTGAGCAAACTCTATGCGAGCTTTCATATGTCTTGCACTGAGGAGAGGCTTCCGTCGGACCACTGTGCCATAAAGGGCCAACTGGTGGAGGGCTGCAGTGATAGTTGACTTTTTGGAACTTTCTCCCATCTCCCTATTACATCTCTGGAGCTCAGCCCCAGTGTTCTTGGAGTTCTTCCTTACCTCTCTCACCAAGACTCTTCTCCCACGATTGCTCAGTTTGGCTGGACGGCCAGGTCTAGGAAGACTTCTGGTGGTCCCAAACGTATTCCATTTAAGGATTATGGAGGCCACTGTGCTCTTAAGAACCTTGAGTAATGCAGAAATTCTTTTGTAACCTTGGCCAGATCTGTGTCTTGCCACAATTCTGTCTCTGACTTCCTTGGGCAGTTGCTTTGAGCTCATGATTCTCATTTGGTCTGACATGCACTGTGAGCTGTGAGGTCTTATATAGACAGGTGTGTGCCTTTCCAAATAAAGTCCTAACAGTTTAATTAAACACAGCTGGACTCCAATGAAGGAGTAGAACCATCTCAAGGAGGATCACAAGGAAATGGACAGCATGTGACTTAAATATGAGTGTCTGAGCAAAGGGTCTGAATACTCATGACCACGTGATATTTCAGTTTTTCTTTCTTAATACATTTGCAAAAATTTCTACATTTCTGTTTTTTTTCAGTCAAGATGGGGTGCAGAGTGTACTTTAATGATAAAAAAATGAACTTTTTAGAATTTACCAAATGGCTGCAATGAAACAAAGAGTGAAAAATGTAAAGGGGTCTGAATACTTTCCGTACCCACTGTATATCGACATTGAAGCATATTCAATATTATATTGCTGCCTTGCTGACCTTTCTGCATATTTTGGACTCGAGATTGTCTCTTAGTCTTATATTATATATTGTTTTCATACCCTGCAGACATTGTTTCTATGTGGTTACAGTGGATGATTTATATATATATATATATATATATATATATATTTATAATCCTGTTACTATCATACTAGCCCTGTGCTATCCCTCTCTATTGGTGTTCAGGAACTTTTAGGGATAGACGACTTGTGAGTGGAGGCTTCATTGTCGTCAGGGCGGGCTCCAAGTTTTTGTCGGCCCTGGGCGAAAGAGTCTCAGTGGGCCCCTTTAACACATGCCACGATTCATGATGCACAGATACCGCAGAGAAATATATACTGTATATATAGTACAAGGCCAAATAATTCACTTACATTACATGAGCGATATCTATAGTAAATTCCACAATAGCTCAGAAACCGGTGTATCGCTCCATACAATATTGGCCCCCATAAAATGCTCCATACAGAATACTGGCCCCAATATAACATTCCATACGGATACTGGCCCCCTTATAATGCTCCATACAGGATACTGGTCCACATATAATGCTCCATACAGAATACTGGCCCTCATATAACGCTCCATGCTGGCTGTGCCCCCACATAAAGCTCCATGCAGGTTGTTCCCCCTATATAATGCCTCATGCAGGCTGTCCCCCCCACATAATGCCCCACGCAGGCTGTTCCCCCTTATAATGCCGCATGCATGCTGTTCCCCCCATATAATGCCCCATGCATTAAGTCACCCCCCACTTATAATGCCCCATGCATTATGTCACCCCCCCTTATAATGCCCCAAGTACACACCTCATTTCTCACCTGCTGCCGCTGCTCAGCTCTGGACTCCAGCGTTGCCGGCATCTTCCCGCTGTGACGGTTCAGGAGAAGGCACGGTGGAAAGATGTCACTGTGTGTCCACGCCCTCTGTCCTGAGACATCACAGTCAGAGTACGCGGAAGAGACTGGAGCTGCTGCGGAGGCACGGAAAGGGGTAAGTATTGTGCCGGCTGCCGGGGCCCTGAGTAAGCACTCTCCTCCGCTCACGGGTCCCATAGTACAGCAGGGTGCCCCGAAGTCGAGTGGGCCCCCCCCCGCCTGCTCAGGGCTCGGAACTTGCCCGGGTACACAGGGTGCTGGCGCCAGGCCTGATTGTTGTACAAATTCTAAGGTGCCAACCCCTGTGGTCAGGAAGGGTCATCCTAGAGGACAATAGGAGATGACTAGTATCATTGATATGTTATGATATTTATTCAATCCCGCTGTTATCATATTACGGGTGGACGAACCTTCTGTTCCCACCCTACACTTGCTCTCCAAGGTCCATAAGAGTCTTCAAGACCCTCCGGGACGCCCCATTGTCTCCGGCAATGGGAATCTATCTGAACCAATTTCTAGATTCTTGGATTACTATCTAAAACCTATTGCTATGGAACTTCCATCTTTCATCAAAGACAGTACAGAAGTTTAACAGAGATTGGATAATATTCATATTGATTTGGATATGTTTCTCATCACGTGATGTAGAATCATTATATACTTGAATTTCACATGAATATGGATTATCCTCTACTAGGTTTTTGCTATCAGACTGCGTTTGGATGAATCTCTTGTGGATTTTCTCATGATTCTTTTGGAATATGTTTTGTTACATAATTATTTTGTATTCAAAGGTCACTATTACCTACAGAAGAGAGAAGTGGCAATGGGCGCTTGGGCCTCATCTTCCACAGAGGTGTATCTAGGCTTTCTGGCACCCGGGGTAACAGTTCAGTTTGGCGCCCCCCTCCCCCCAAGCACATATGCGATTTGCACACTTAGTCACGTGCTGATGAGCTGTTCTGCCTAATTCTCTCAATGTTCAGTGAAAAACTGAGAGAACCAGAAAGAGAAGCGAGTTGTCACATGACTGTAAGTATGAAAATCGCATATGAGTGAGGTATCCATGTGATGGCTGCTGGCAGCTGCAAGCAGAGCTGAATCCTGACAGCGAGTATATTACACACAGTTAGGATTGGCTACAAGTCTTCATTGTATAATTAAAGGGCTTGTCCAGGTTTGAGATTAAAGTCTGCAGTCACTCTATGTGACTGCATGCTTCTGAATTCTCACAGCACATGCACTGCACACTTTTAGGATTCTGCCTTGAACAAGTATGTGATTTGTACATGTCTGGCCACATTCCGATTAGACGTGTCCGGCATCGCTCAATTCGTTGTCATTGAGTGAGGCCACGCATGTTTAGTCGGCATCTGACCGCAAGTATACAAATCGCCGGCACGAGAGAATCCTGATAATGTGCAGTGCGCACTGTGAGAAGTCAGAAGTCTGCAGTAACATAGAATGACTGCAGACTCATCACAAACTTAAATAACCCCTTTAATGCTTCTAACAAATAAAAATATGAGAATTAGTCAGTATCACAAAAAACATTTACATCCAGGTACCTGATAGATGACGTTGTCTCTGGAATCGTTCTTTCTTCTTCATCTTGACCAAACGCCATGATGAGTTTTCTCATCCACAGCTGGTCTCTGTAGACTTTCATCTTCTCCGGTCTTCTGCAGCACATCCCCACACAATGCCCTTAAAGATAGCAGATGCTCCTGAATAAAAATATCTGCCCTACGCTGAACCCTTGAATAAATAATTGCCCCTCACTATATTCCCTGCACAAAATATCACCCCCACAGTGCCCCTCTTATGCTACATGTCCTCCACATTGCCCTCCCCTTACCATACTGGGCCTCCGCTTCACACTGCCCTCTCACACGGTGTCCCCCCTATAGGACCCAGTGTCTATACTGTGCCCCCTCATCACACTCCCCCTCCTTGACTTTCTGTCCCTTCCTGGCTGTGCCCTTACACTGTCCCCCCATACTATACCCCCAACACTACTCAGTCTCTATTCTGTGTCCACTCTCACTTTTCTCCACCCATTATTTCCCCCTCCTCCTCATACTGTCTTCTCTCACATCCCACTGCTAACCATACTGTCACCTCATATATTTACCCTCACACACACCCCCAATTCCCCATACTGTGTCTGCACACATCACCCTCGCTCCCCATGATGTGTCCGTATACATTCACCTCTTTCGCTCCCCATATTGCGTACGCACCCATTCTCCCCATTCTGTGTCCGCACCAATCACCCACACACAAAATCTTCCCCACCCTCCCCCCACACTAAATCCCCCCCACCCACACAATAAATCTTACCCCACAATAAATCTTCCCCAGCCATACAATAAATCTCCCCCCAACCATACAATAAATCTCCCCACATAGTAAATCTTCCCCAGCCATATAATAAATCTCCCCCCAGTCATACTATAAATCTACCCCCATAGTAAATCTTCCCCCAGCCATATCATAAATCACCCATCATGGTATATCGCCCCCTGCCAAACAATAAATCTCCCCCCATAAATACAATAAATCTCCCCCTATAGTAAATCACCCCCCAGCCATATCATAAATCAACCCCTGTAGTAAATCACCCCCCAGTCATACTATAAATCACCCCCCAAAGTAAATCACCCCCCAGCCATACCATAAATCACCCTCCTAGTAAATCACACACCCAGCCATATCATAAATCACCCCCTATAGTAAATCACCCCACAGCCATACCATAAATCACCTCCATAGTAAATCAACCCCTAGTCATAACATAAATCATCCTGTATAGTAAATTACCCCCATGGTAAATCACCCCCAGCCATACCATAAATCATCTCCCATAGTAAATCACCCCAAAGACATACCATAAATCACCTCCCCATATTATATCAAACCCCATCCATACAATAAATCTTCCCAATACAAAATTATGCCCTAGCCATACCATAAATTATCCCCTATAGTAAATCACCCCCCAGACATACCATAAATCACCCCCCAGCCCTACCATAAATCACCGCCCATAGTAAATCAACCCCCAGCCATACCATAAATCACCCCCAGCCATACCATAAATCACCCCCATACAGTATATCACCCCCCAACCATACCATAAATCATCCCCAGTCATACCATAAATCACTCCTCATTGTAAATCACCCCCAAGCCATACCATAAATCACCCCCCATAGTAAATCACCCCCCAGCCATACCATAAATCAACCCCCATAGTAAATCACCCCCCAGCCCTACCATAAATCACCGCCCATAGTAAATCAACCCCCAGCCATACCATAAATCACCCCCAGCCATACCATAAATCAACCCCATATAGTATATCACCCCCCAACCATACCATAAATCATCCCCAGTCATACCATAAATCACTCCTCATTGTAAATCACCCCCAAGCCATACCATAAATCACCCCCCATAGTAAATCACCCCCCAGCCATACCATAAATCACCCCTCATAGTAAATCATCCCCCAGCCATACCATAAATCACCCCCCATAGTAAATCACCCCCCAGCCATACCATAAATCACCCCTCAGTCATACCATAAATCACCCCTCATAGTAAATCATCCCCCAGCCATACCATAAATCACCCCTCATAGTAAATCACCCCCCAGCCATACCATAAATCACCCTTCACCCATACCATAAATCAACCCCCATAGTAAGTCACCTCCAGACATATCATAAATCACTGCCTAGAGTAAATCCCCCCTATCAATACCAAAAATCAGTCCCCATAGTAAATCACCCCTCAGCCATACAATAAATCACCCCCAATACTAAATTAAGCCCTAGCCATACCATAAATCATACTCTATAGTAAGTCACCCCAGTCATATTATAAATCACCCCCCATAGTAAATCACCCCCCAGCCAGACCATAAATCACCCCTCATAGTAAATCACCCCCCAGCCATACTGTAAATCACCTCCCAGAGTAAATCACTTCCCAGCCATACCATAAATCACCCTCTATAGTAAATCACCCCTCATAGTACATCACCCCTTATAGTAAATCACCCCCCAGCCATACCATAAATCACTCCCCAGCCATAACATAAATCACTCCCCAGCCAAACCATAAATCACCCCAACCATACCATAAATCACCCCCATAGTAAATCACCCCCACCATACAATAAATCACCACCATAGTTAATCAACCCTTAATCATAGCATAAATCACCCCCTATAGTAAATCACCCTTCATAGTAAATCATCCCCCAGCCATACCATAAATCACCCCTCATAGTAAATCACCTCCCCAGCCATAGCATAAATCACCCCCCCAGAGTAAATCACCCCTAACCATTCCATAAATAACCACCCATAGTAAGTCATCCCCAAGCCATACCATAAATCACCGCCCATAGTAAATCAACCCCCAGCCATACCATAAATCACCCCCAGCCATACCATAAATCACCCCCCAGCCATACCATAAATCACCCCCATATAGTATATCACCCCCCAACTATACCATAAATCATCCCCAGTCATACCATAAACCACTCCCTATTGTAAATCACCCCCAAGCCATACCATAAATCACCCCCCATAGTAAATCACCCCCCAGCCATACCATAAATCACCCCTCATGGTAAATCACCCCCAGCCATACCATAAATCATCTCCCATAGTAAATCACCCCAAAGACATACCATAAATCACCTCCCCATATTATATCAAACCCCATCCATACAATAAATCTTCCCAATACAAAATTATGCCCTAGCCATACCATAAATCATCCCCTATAGTAAATCACCCCCCAGACATACCATAAATCACCCCCCAGCCCTACCATAAATCACCGCCCATAGTAAATCAACCCCCAGCCATACCATAAATCACCCCCAGCCATACCATAAATCACCCCCATATAGTATATCACCCCCCAACCATACCATAAATCATCCCCAGTCATACCATAAATCACTCCCCATTGTAAATCACCCCCAAGCCATACCATAAATCACCCCCCATAGTAAATCACCCCCCAGCCATACCATAAATCACCCCTCATAGTAAATCATCCCCCAGCCATACCATAAATCACCCCCCATAGTAAATCACCCCCCAGCCATACCATAAATCACTCCCCATTGTAAATCACCCCCAAGCCATACCATAAATCACCCCCCATAGTAAATCACCCCCCAGCCATACCATAAATCACCCCTCATAGTAAATCATCCCCCAGCCATACCATAAATCACCCCTCATAGTAAATCACCCCCCAGCCATACCATAAATCACCCTTCACCCATACCATAAATCACCCCTCATAGTCAATCACCCCCCAGCCATACCATAAATCACCCTTCACCCATACCATAAATCAACCCCCATAGAAAGTCACCTCCAGACATATCATAAATCACTGCCTAGAGTAAATCCCCCCTATCAATACCAAAAATCAGTCCCCATAGTAAATCACCCCTCAGCCATACAATAAATCACCCCCAATACTAAATTAAGCCCTAGCCATACCATAAATCATACTCTATAGTAAATCACCCCAGTCATATTATAAATCACCCCCCATAGTAAATCACCCCACAGCCAGACCATAAATCACCCCTCATAGTAAATCACCCCCCAGCCATACTGTAAATCACCTCCCAGAGTAAACCACTTCCCAGCCATACCATAAATCACCCTCTATAGTAAATCACCTCTCATAGTACATCACCCCTTATAGTAAATCACCCCCCAGCCATACCATAAATCACTCCCCAGCCATAACATAAATCACTCCCCAGCCAAACCATAAATCACCCCAACCATACCATAAATCACCCCCATAGTAAATCACCCCCACCATACAATAAATCACCACCATAGTTAATCAACCCTTAATCATAGCATAAATCACCCCCTATAGTAAATCACCCTTCATAGTAAATCATCCCCCAGCCATACCATAAATCACTCCTCATAGTAAATCATCCCCCAGCCATACCATAAGTCACCCCTCAGTCATACCATCTATCACCACCCATAGTAAATCACCTCCCCAGCCATAGCATAAATCACCCCCCCAGAGTAAATCACCCCTAACCATTCCATAAATAACCACCCATAGTAAGTCATCCCCAAGCCATACCATAAATCACCGCCCATAGTAAATCAACCCCCAGCCATACCATAAATCACCCCCAGCCATACCATAAATCACCCCCCAGCCATACCATAAATCACCCCCATATAGTATATCACCCCCCAACCATACCATAAATCATCCCCAGTCATACCATAAATCACTCCCCATTGTAAATCACCCCCAAGCCATACCATAAATCACCCCCCATAGTAAATCACCCCCCAGCCATACCATAAATCACCCCTCATAGTAAATCATCCCCCAGCCATACCATAAATCACCCCCCATAGTAAATCACCCCTCAGCCATACCATAAATCACCCCTCAGCCATACCATAAATCACCCCTCATAGTAAATCATCCCCCAGCCATACCATAAATCACCCCTCATAGTAAATCACCCCCCAGCCATACCATAAATCACCCTTCACCCATACCATAAATCAACCCCCATAGTAAGTCACCTCCAGGCATATCATAAATCACTGCCTAGAGTAAATCCCCCCTATCAATACCAAAAATCAGTCCCCATAGTAAATCACCCCTCAGCCATACAATAAATCACCCCCAATACTAAATTAAGCCCTAGCCATACCATAAATCATACTCTATAGTAAATCACCCCCAGTTATATTATAAATCACCCCAATAGTAAATCACCCCCCAGCCAGACCATAAATCACCCCTCATAGTAAATCACCCCTCAGCCATACAATAAATCACCCCCAATACTAAATTAAGCCCTAGCCATACCATAAATCATACTCTATAGTAAATCACCCCCAGTCATATTATAAATCACCTCCCAGAGTAAATCACTCCCCAGCCATACCATAAATCACCCTCTATAGTAAATCACCCCTCATAGTACATCACCCCTTATAGTAAATCACCCCCCAGCCATACCATAAATCACTCCCCAGCCATAACATAAATCACTCCCCAGCCAAACCATAAATCACCCCAACCATACCATAAATCACCCCCATAGTAAATCACCCCCACCATACAATAAATCACCACCATAGTTAATCAACCCTTAATCATAGCATAAATCACCCCCTATAGTAAATCATCCCCCAGCCATACCATAAATCACCCCTCATAGTAAATCATCCCCCAGCCATACCATAAATCACCCCTCAGTCATACCATCTATCACCACCCATAGTAAATCACCTCCCCAGCCATAGCATAAATCACCCCCCCAGAGTAAATCACCCCTAACCATTCCATAAATAACCACCCATAGTAAGTCATCCCCAAGCCATACCATAAATCACCCCCCATTGTAAATCAACCCCCAGCCATACCTTAAATCCCCCCCATAGTAAATCACCATCTAGTCATACCATAAATGACCCTCCAGCCATGCCATGAATCACGCCTCATAGTAAATCACCCCCCAGCCATACCATAAATCACCCCCCATAGTAAATTACGCCCTAGCCATACCATAAATCATCCTCTATAGTAAATCACACCCAGCCATATTATAAATCACCCCCCATAGTAAATTACCCCCCAGCCCTACCATAAATCACTCCCATAGTAAATCACCTCTCAGCCATACTATAAATCAACCCTCATAGTAAATCACCCCCCAGCCATACTATAAAGCACCCTCCATAGTAAATTACGCCCTAGCCATACCATAAATCATCCTCTATAGTAAATCACCCCCAGCCATATTATAAATCACTCCCCATAGTAAATTTCGCCCCAGCCATACCATAAATCACTCCCATAGTAAATCACCCCCCAGCCATACTATAAATCAACCCCCATAGTAAATCACCCCCTAGCCATACCATAGATCTCCCCCAGCCATACCATAAATTACCCCCCTATAGTAAATCACCCCCAGCTATATTATAAATCACCCCCCATAGTAAATCACCCCTCAGCCATTCCATAAATCATCTCCTATACTAAATCACCCCCCAGCCATATCATAAATCTGCCCCCAGCCATACCAAAAATCACCTCCCAGAGTAAATCACCCCCAGCCATATTATAAATAACCCCCCATAGTAAATCAACCCTCAGCGATTCCATAAATCATCCCCTATAGTAAATCACCCCCCAGCCTTACCATAAATTAGCCCCCAGCCATACCCTAAATCACCCTCTATAGTAAATCACCCCTCATAGTACATCACCCCTTATAGTAAATCACCCCCCAGCCATACTGTAAATCACCTCCCAGAGTAAATCACTCCCCAGCCATACCATAAATCACCCTCTATAGTAAATCACCCCTCATAGTACATCACCCCTTATAGTAAATCACCCCCCAGCCATACCTTAAATCACTCCCCAGCCATAACATAAATCACTCCCCAGCCATACCATAAATCACCCCCAACCATACCATAAATCACCCCCATAGTAAATCACCCCCCCACCATACAATGAATCATCACCATAGTTAATCACCCCTTAATCATAGCATAAATCACCCCCTATAGTAAATCACCCTTCATAGTAAATCATCCCCCAGCCATCCCATAAATCACCCCTCATAGTAAATCATCCCCCAGCCATACCATAAATCACCCCTCAGTCATACCATCTATCACCACCCATAGTAAATCACCTCCCCAGCCATAGCATAAATCACCCCCCCATAGTAAATCACCCCTAACCATTCCATAAATAACCACCCATAGTAAGTCATCCCCAAGCCATACCATAAATCATCCCCCATTGTAAATCAACCCCCAGCCATACCTTAAATCCCCCCCATAGTAAATCACCATCTAGTCATACCATAAATGACCCTCCAGCCATGCCATGAATCACGCCTCATAGTAAATCACCCCCCAGCCATACCATAAATCACCCCCCATAGTAAATTACGCCCTAGCCATACCATAAATCATCCTCTGTAGTAAATCACCCCCAGCCATATTATAAATCACCCCCCATAGTAAATTACCCCCCAGCCATACCATAAATCACTCCCATAGTAAATCACCCCTCAGCCATACTATAAATCACCCCCCATAGTAAATCACCCCTCAGCCATTCCATAAATCATCTCCCAGAGTAAATCACCCCTCAGCCATATTATAAATAACCCCCCATAGTAAATCAACCCTCAGCGATTCCATAAATCATCCCCTATAGTAAATCACCCCTCATAGTACATCACCCCTTATAGTAAATCACCCCCCAGCCATACCATAAATCACTTCCCAGCCATAACATAAATCACTCCCCAGCCATAACATGAATCAACTTCTATAATAAATTACCTCCATAGTAAATCACCACCCAGCCATACCATAAATCACTCCCCAGCCATACAATAAATCACTCCCCAGCCATACCATAAATCACTCCCCAGCCATAACATGAATCAACTTCTATAATAAATTACCTCCATAGTAAATCACCACCCAGCCATACCATAAATCACTCCCCAGCCATACCATAAATCACCCTCTATAGTAAATCACCTCTCATAGTACATCACCCCTTATAGTAAATCACCCCCCAGCCATACCATAAATCACCCCCCAGCCAGACCATAAATCACCCCCCATAGTAAGTCACTCACTAGCCATGAAATAAATCACCCTTTATAGTAAATCACCCCTCATAGTAAATCATCGCCCAGCCATACAATAAATCACCCCTCATAGGAAATCACCCCCAGCCATACCATAAATCACCCCCAACCATACCATAAATCAACCCCCATAGTAAATCATCCCCCCGCCTTACCATAAATCACCCTTCATAGGAAATCACCCGTAGCCATACCATAAATAACCCCCATAGTAAATCACCTCGCAGCCATAGCATAAATCACCCCCATAGTAAATCATCCCCCCGCCATACAATAAATCACCCCTCATAGGAAATCACCCCTAGCCATACCATAAATCACCCCCAGCCATATGATAAATAACCCCCATAGTAAATCACCCCGCAGCCATAGCATAAAACACCCCCATAGTAAATCATTCCCCTGCCATACATTAAATCATCCCCATAGTTAATCAGCCCTTAGTTATAGCATAAATCACCCCCTATAGTAAATCACCCTTCATAGTAAATCATCCCCCAGCCATACCATAAATCACCCCTCATAGTAAATCATCCCCCAGCCATATCATAAATCACCACTCATAGTAAATCATCCCCCAGTCATACCATAAATCACCCCTCAGTCATACCATCAATCACCTCCCATAGTAAATCACCCCCTAGCCATACTAGAAATCACCTCCTATAGTAAATCACCTCCCCAGCCATAGCATAAATCACCCCCCCATAGTAAGTCACCCCTAGTCATTCCATAAATCACCCCCCATTGTAAATCCCCCCCACCCATACAATAAATCATCCCCCACACTAAATCTTCCCCCAGCCATACAATAAATCTCCCCCCATAGTAAATCTTCCCCCAGCCATATCATAAATCATCCCCTAGCCATGCCATAAATCACCCATCATAGTATATCGCCCCCAACCAAACAATAAATCTCCCCCTTAAATATAATAAATCTCCCCCTATAGTAAATCACCCCAGCCATATCATGAATCACCCCCTATAGTAAATCACCCTCCATAGTAAATCACCCCCCAGCCATAGCATAAATCACCCCCCATAGTAAATCACTCGCCAGCCAAAACCATAAATCACCCCCCTAGTAAATCACCCCCCAGCCATATCATAAATCACACTCTATAGTAAATCACCCCCCAGCCATACCATAAATCACTCCCCATAGTAAATCACCCCCCAGCCATACAATAAATCACCCCCAATACTAACTTACTCCCTAGCCATACAATAAATCATCCCCTATAGTAAATCACCCCCAGTCATATTATAAATCACCCCCATAGTAAATCAGCCCCAGCCATAGCATAAATCACCCCCCATAGTATATCACCCCCCAATCATACCATAAATCATCCCCTATAGTAAATCACAACTCAGCCATACCATAAATCACCCCCCATACTAAATCACCCCCCAGCCCTACTATAAATCACCTCCCATAGTAAATCACCCCCCAGCCATACCATAAATCACCCCCCATAGTAAATCATCCCCCAGCCATACCATAAATCAACCCCCATAGTAAATTACTCCCCATAGTTAATCATCCCCCAGCCATACCATAAATCACCTCTCATAGTAAATCACCCCCCAGCCATACCATAAATCACTCCCCCATAGTAAATTACTCCCCATAGTTAATCATCCCCCAGCCATACCATAAATCACCTCCCATAGTAAATCAACCCCCTAGCCAGACCATAAATCACCCCCCATAGTAAATCACCGCTAGCCATTCCCTTAATCACCCACCCATAGTAAGTCACTCACTAGCCATAAATCACCCTCTATAGTAAATCACCCCTCATAGTAAATTATCCCCCAGCCATACCATAAATCACCCCAAACCATACCATAAATAACCCCCATATTAAATCACCCCGCAGCCATGCCATAAATCACCCCCATAGTAAATCATCCCCCCGCCACACAATAAATCACCCCTGATAGGAAATCACCCCTAGCCATACCATAAATCACCCCCAGCCATACGATAAATAACCCCCATAGTAAATCACCCCGCAGCCATAGCATAAAACACCCCCATAGTAAATCATTCCCCCGCCATACATTAAATCATCCCCATAGTTAATCAGCCCTTAGTTATAGCATAAATCACCCCCTATAGTAAATCACCCTTCATAGTAAAGCATCCCCCAGCTATACCATAAATCACCCCTCAGTCATACCATCAATCACCTCCCATAGTAAATCACCCCCTAGCCATAATATAAATCACCTCCTATAGTAAATCACCTCCCCAGCCATTGCATAAATCACCCCCCCATAGTAAGTCACCCCTAGTCATTCCATAAATCACCCCCCATTGTAAATCCCCCCCACCCATACAATAAATCATCCCCCACACTAAATCTTCCCCCAGCCATACAATAAATCTCCCCCCCATAGTAAATCTTCCCCCAGCCATATCATAAATCACCCCCCAGCCATGCCATAAATCACCCATCATAGTATATCGCCCCCAACCAAACAATAAATCTCCCCCTTAAATATAATAAATCTCCCCCTATAGTAAATCACCCCAGCCATATCATGAATCACCCCCTAAAATAAATCACCCTCCATAGTAAATCACCCCCCAGCCATAGCATAAATCACCCCCCATAGTAAATCACTCGCCAGCCAAAACCATAAATCACCCCCCTAGTAAATCACCCCCAGCCATATCATAAATCACCCCCTATAGTAAATCACCCCCCAGCCATACCATAAATCACTCCCTATAGTAAATCACCCCCCAGCCATGCAATAAATCACCCCCAATACTAAATTACTCCCTAGCCATACAATAAATCATCCCCTATAGTAAATCACCCCGTCATATTATAAATCACCCCCATAGTAAATCAGCCCCAGCCATAGCATAAATCACCCCCCAAGCCATAGCATAAATCACCCCCCATAGTATATCACCCCCCAATCATACCATAAATCATCCCTTATAGTAAATCACAACTCAGCCATACCATAAATCACCCCCCATAGTAAATCACCCCCCAGCCCTACTATAAATCACCTCCCATAGTAAATCACCCCCCAGCCATACCATAAATCACCCCTCATAGTAAATCACATCCCAGCTATACTATAAATCACCCCCCAGCCATACCATAAATCACCCCTCATAGTAAATCACCTCCCAGCCATACTATAAATCACCCCCAGCCATAATATAAATCACCTCCCATAGTAAATGACCCCCAGTCATATTATAAATCACCCCCCATAGTAAATCACCCCCCAGCCATACCATAAATTACCCCCATAGTAAATCACCCCCCAGCAATACCAAAAATCACCCCATAGTAAATCCCCCCTGACATACCATAAATCACGCCCCAGCCATACCATAAATCATCCCCATAGTAAATCACCCCTAGACATACCATAAATCACCCCCATAGTAAATCACCCCTAGCCATACCATAAATCAACCTCTATAGTAATTCACCCCCCAGCCATACCATAAATCACCCCCATAGTAAATCACCCTCTAGACATACCATAAATGACCCCCATAGTAAATCACCCCTAGCCATACCATAAATCACCCTCTATAGTAATTCACCCCCCAGCCATACCATAAATCACCCCCATAGTAAATCACCCTCTAGACATACCATAAATCACCCCCATAGTAAATCACCCCTAGCCATACCATAAATCACCCTCTATAGTAATTCACCCCCCAGCCATACCATAAATCACCCCCATAGTAAATCACCCTCTAGACATACCATAAATTACCCCTCATAGTAAATCACCCCCCAGCCATACCATAAATCGCTCCCATAGTAAATCACCCCCCAGCCATACTATAAATCACCCCCCATAGTAAATTACACCCTAGCCATACCACAAATCATCCTCTGTAGTAAATCACCCCCAGCCATATTATAAATCACCCCCTATAGTAAATTACCCCCCAGCCATACCATAAATCACTCCCATAGTAAATAACCCCCCAGCCATACTATAAATCACCCCCCATAGTAAATCACCCCCTAGCCATACCATAGATCTCCCCCCAGCCATAACATAAATCGCCCCCCTATAGTAAATCACCCCTCAGCCAGAGCATAAATAACCCCCTAGCCATACCATGAATCACCCCTATAGTAAATCGCCCCCAGCCATATTATAAATCACCCCCCATAGTAAATCACCGCTCAGCCATTCCATAAATCATCCCCTATAAGTAAATCACCCCCCAGCCATACCATAAATCAGCCCCCAGCCAAACCATAAATCACCTCCCAGAGTAAATCACCCCCCAGCCATACCATAAATCACCCTCTATAGTAAATCACCCCTCATAGTACATCACCCCTTATAGTAAATCACCCCCAGCCATACCATAAATCACTCCCCAGCCATACCATGAATCACCTTCTATAGTAAATTACCCCCATAGTAAATCACCCCCAGCCATACCATAAATCACCTCCTATACTAAATCACCCCCCAGCCAGACCATAAATCACCCCTCATAGTAAATGACCCCACAGCCATACTGTAAATCACCTCCCAGAGTAAATCACTCCCCAGCCCTACCATAAATCACCCTCTATAGTAAATCACCCCTCATAGTACATCACCCCTTATAGTAAATCACCCCCCAGCCATACCATAAATCACTCCCCAGCCATAACATAGATCACTCCCCAGCCATACCATAAATCACCCCCAACCATACCATAAATCACCCCCATAGTAAATCAACCCCCCCGCCAAGCAATAAATCACCACCATAGTTAATCAACCCTTAATCATAGCATAAATCACCCCCTATAGTAAATCACCCTTTATAGTAAATCATCCCACAGCCATACCATAAATCAACCCTCATAGTAAATTATCCCCCAGCCATACCATAAATCACCCCTCAGTCATACCATCTATCACCACCCATAGTAAATCACCTCCCCAGCCATAGCATAAATCACCCCCCATAGTAAATCACCCCTAACCATTCCATAAATAACCACCCATAGTAAGTCATCCCCAAGCCATACCATAAATCACCCCCGATTGTAAATCAACCCCCAGCCATACCTTAAATCCCCCCATAGTAAATCACCTTCTAGTCATACCATAAATGACCCTCCAGCCATACCATGAATCACGCCTCATAGTAAATCACCCCCCAGCCATACCATAAATCACCCCCCCTAGTAAATTACGCCCTAGCCATACCATAAATCATCCTCTATAGTAAATCACCCCAGCCATATTATAAATCACCCCCCATAGTAAATTACCCCCCAGCCATACCATAAATCACTCCCATAGTAAATCACCCCTCAGCCATACTATAAATCAACCCCCATAGTAAATCACCCCCCAGCCATACTATAAAGCACCCCCCATAGTAAATTACGCCCTAGCCATACCATAAATCATCCTCTATAGTAAATCACCCCCAGCCATATTATAAATCACTCCCCATAGTAAATTTCGCCCCAGCCATACCATAAATCAATCCCATAGTAAATCACCCCCAGCCATACTATAAATCAACCCCCATAGTAAATCATCCCCTAGCCATACCATAGATCTCCCCCAGCCATACCATAAATTACCCCCTATAGTAAATCACCCCCAGCCATATTATAAATCACCCCCATAGTAAATCACCCCTCAGCCATTCCATAAATCATCTCCTATGCTAAATCACCCCCCAGCCATATCATAAATCTGCCCCCAGCCATACCATAAATCACCTCCCAGAGTAAATCACACCCAGCCATATTATAAATGACCCCCCATAGTAAATCACCCCTCAGCGATTCCATAAATCATCCCCTGTAGTAAATCACCCCCCAGCCTTACCATAAATTAGCACCCAGCCATACCATAAATCACCCTCTATAGTAAATCACCCCTCATAGTACATCACCCCTTATAGTAAATCACCCCCCAGCCATACAATAAATCACTCCCCAGCCATAACATAAATCACTCCCCAGCCATAACATGAATCAACTTCTATAGTAAATTACCTCCATAGTAAATCACCCCCCAGCCATACCATAAATCACTCCCCAGCCATACCATAAATCACTCCCCAGCCATACCATAAATCACCTCCTATAGTAAATCACCCCCCAGCCAGACCATAAATCACCCCCCATAGTAAGTCACTCACTAGCCATAAAATAAATCACCCTCTATAGTAAACCACCCCTCATAGTAAATCATCCCCCAGCCATACAATAAATTACCCCTCATAGGAAATCACCCCTAGCCATACCATAAATAACCCCCATAGTAAATCACCCCGCAGCCATAGCATAAATCACCCCCATAGTAAATCACTCCCCAGCCATACTATAAATCACCCCTATAGTAAATCACCCTCCAGCCATACCATAAATCACTACCTCATAGTAAATTACTCCCCATAGTAAATCATCCCCCAGCAATACCATAAATCACCTCCCATAGTAAATCAACCCCCAGCCATACCATAAATCACCCCCATAGTAAATCACCCCCCAGCCAGACCATAAATCACCCCCCATAGTAAATCACCGCTAGCCATTCCATTAATCACCCCCCATAGTAAGTCACTCACTAGCCATAAAATAAATCACCCTCTATAGTAAATCACTCCTCATAGTAAATTATCCCCCAGCCATACAATAAATAACCCCTCATAGGAAATCACCCCTAGCCATACCATAAATCACCCCCAGCCATACCATAAATAACCCCCATATTAAATCACCCCGCAGCCATGACATAAATCACCCCCATAGTAAATCATCCCCCCGCCATACAATAAATCACCGCTCATAGGAAATCACCCCTAGCCATACCATAAATCACCCCCAGCCATACGATAAATAACCCCCATAGTAAATCACCCCGCAGCCATAGCATAAAACACCCCCATAGTAAATCATCCCCCCGCCATACAATAAATCATCCCCATAGTTAATCACCCCTTAGTCATAGCATAAATCACCCCCTATAGTAAATCACCCTTCATAGTAAATCATCCCCCAGCCATACCATAAATCACCCCTCATAGTAAATCATCCCCCAGCCATACCATAAATCACCCCTCATAGTAAATCATCCCCCAGCCATACCATAAATCACCCCTCAGTCATACCATCAATCACCTCCCATAGTAAATCACCCCCTAGCCATACTACAAAATCACCTCCTATAGTAAATCACCTCCCCAGCCATAGCATAAATCACCCCCCCATAGTAAGTCACCCCTAGTCATTCCATAAATCACCCCCCATTGTAAATCCCCCCCACCCATACAATAAATCATCCCCCACACTAAATCTTCCCCCAGCCATACAATAAATCTCCCCCCCATAGTAAATCTTCCCCCAGCCATATCATAAATCACCCCCCAGCCATGCCATAAATCACCCATCATAGTATATCGCCCCCAACCAAACAATAAATCTCCCCCTTAAATATAATAAATCTCCCCCTATAGTAAATCACCCCAGCCATATCATGAATCACCCCCTAAAATAAATCACCCTCCATAGTAAATCACCCCCCAGCCATAGCATAAATCACCCCCCATAGTAAATCACTCGCCAGCCAAAACCATAAATCACCCCCCTAGTAAATCACCCCCAGCCATATCATAAATCACCCCCTATAGTAAATCACCCCCCAGCCATACCATAAATCACTCCCTATAGTAAATCACCCCCCAGCCATGCAATAAATCACCCCCAATACTAAATTACTCCCTAGCCATACAATAAATCATCCCCTATAGTAAATCACCCCGTCATATTATAAATCACCCCCATAGTAAATCAGCCCCAGCCATAGCATAAATCACCCCCCAAGCCATAGCATAAATCACCCCCCATAGTATATCACCCCCCAATCATACCATAAATCATCCCTTATAGTAAATCACAACTCAGCCATACCATAAATCACCCCCCATAGTAAATCACCCCCCAGCCCTACTATAAATCACCTCCCATAGTAAATCACCCCCCAGCCATACCATAAATCACCCCTCATAGTAAATCACATCCCAGCTATACTATAAATCACCCCCCAGCCATACCATAAATCACCCCTCATAGTAAATCACCTCCCAGCCATACTATAAATCACCCCCAGCCATAATATAAATCACCTCCCATAGTAAATGACCCCCAGTCATATTATAAATCACCCCCCATAGTAAATCACCCCCCAGCCATACCATAAATTACCCCCATAGTAAATCACCCCCCAGCAATACCAAAAATCACCCCATAGTAAATCCCCCCTGACATACCATAAATCACGCCCCAGCCATACCATAAATCATCCCCATAGTAAATCACCCCTAGACATACCATAAATCACCCCCATAGTAAATCACCCCTAGCCATACCATAAATCAACCTCTATAGTAATTCACCCCCCAGCCATACCATAAATCACCCCCATAGTAAATCACCCTCTAGACATACCATAAATGACCCCCATAGTAAATCACCCCTAGCCATACCATAAATCACCCTCTATAGTAATTCACCCCCCAGCCATACCATAAATCACCCCCATAGTAAATCACCCTCTAGACATACCATAAATCACCCCCATAGTAAATCACCCCTAGCCATACCATAAATCACCCTCTATAGTAATTCACCCCCCAGCCATACCATAAATCACCCCCATAGTAAATCACCCTCTAGACATACCATAAATTACCCCTCATAGTAAATCACCCCCCAGCCATACCATAAAT
Source organism: Phyllobates terribilis (assembly GCF_046119375.1). Taxonomy (NCBI): domain Eukaryota; kingdom Metazoa; phylum Chordata; class Amphibia; order Anura; family Dendrobatidae; genus Phyllobates; species Phyllobates terribilis. The sequence continues at coordinate 319,189,454 of NW_027362769.1, forward strand.
CGCTCCCATAGTAAATCACCCCCCAGCCATACTATAAATCACCCCCATAGTAAATTACACCCTAGCCATACCACAAATCATCCTCTGTAGTAAATCACCCCCAGCCATATTATAAATCACCCCCTATAGTAAATTACCCCCCAGCCATACCATAAATCACTCCCATAGTAAATAACCCCCCAGCCATACTATAAATCACCCCCCATAGTAAATCACCCCCTAGCCATACCATAGATCTCCCCCCAGCCATAACATAAATCGCCCCCCTATAGTAAATCACCCCTCAGCCAGAGCATAAATAACCCCCTAGCCATACCATGAATCACCCCTATAGTAAATCGCCCCCAGCCATATTATAAATCACCCCCCATAGTAAATCACCGCTCAGCCATTCCATAAATCATCCCCTATAAGTAAATCACCCCCCAGCCATACCATAAATCAGCCCCCAGCCAAACCATAAATCACCTCCCAGAGTAAATCACCCCCCAGCCATACCATAAATCACCCTCTATAGTAAATCACCCCTCATAGTACATCACCCCTTATAGTAAATCACCCCCAGCCATACCATAAATCACTCCCCAGCCATACCATGAATCACCTTCTATAGTAAATTACCCCCATAGTAAATCACCCCCAGCCATACCATAAATCACCTCCTATACTAAATCACCCCCCAGCCAGACCATAAATCACCCCTCATAGTAAATGACCCCACAGCCATACTGTAAATCACCTCCCAGAGTAAATCACTCCCCAGCCCTACCATAAATCACCCTCTATAGTAAATCACCCCTCATAGTACATCACCCCTTATAGTAAATCACCCCCCAGCCATACCATAAATCACTCCCCAGCCATAACATAGATCACTCCCCAGCCATACCATAAATCACCCCCAACCATACCATAAATCACCCCCATAGTAAATCAACCCCCCCGCCAAGCAATAAATCACCACCATAGTTAATCAACCCTTAATCATAGCATAAATCACCCCCTATAGTAAATCACCCTTTATAGTAAATCATCCCACAGCCATACCATAAATCAACCCTCATAGTAAATTATCCCCCAGCCATACCATAAATCACCCCTCAGTCATACCATCTATCACCACCCATAGTAAATCACCTCCCCAGCCATAGCATAAATCACCCCCCATAGTAAATCACCCCTAACCATTCCATAAATAACCACCCATAGTAAGTCATCCCCAAGCCATACCATAAATCACCCCCGATTGTAAATCAACCCCCAGCCATACCTTAAATCCCCCCATAGTAAATCACCTTCTAGTCATACCATAAATGACCCTCCAGCCATACCATGAATCACGCCTCATAGTAAATCACCCCCCAGCCATACCATAAATCACCCCCCCTAGTAAATTACGCCCTAGCCATACCATAAATCATCCTCTATAGTAAATCACCCCAGCCATATTATAAATCACCCCCCATAGTAAATTACCCCCCAGCCATACCATAAATCACTCCCATAGTAAATCACCCCTCAGCCATACTATAAATCAACCCCCATAGTAAATCACCCCCCAGCCATACTATAAAGCACCCCCCATAGTAAATTACGCCCTAGCCATACCATAAATCATCCTCTATAGTAAATCACCCCCAGCCATATTATAAATCACTCCCCATAGTAAATTTCGCCCCAGCCATACCATAAATCAATCCCATAGTAAATCACCCCCAGCCATACTATAAATCAACCCCCATAGTAAATCATCCCCTAGCCATACCATAGATCTCCCCCAGCCATACCATAAATTACCCCCTATAGTAAATCACCCCCAGCCATATTATAAATCACCCCCATAGTAAATCACCCCTCAGCCATTCCATAAATCATCTCCTATGCTAAATCACCCCCCAGCCATATCATAAATCTGCCCCCAGCCATACCATAAATCACCTCCCAGAGTAAATCACACCCAGCCATATTATAAATGACCCCCCATAGTAAATCACCCCTCAGCGATTCCATAAATCATCCCCTGTAGTAAATCACCCCCCAGCCTTACCATAAATTAGCACCCAGCCATACCATAAATCACCCTCTATAGTAAATCACCCCTCATAGTACATCACCCCTTATAGTAAATCACCCCCCAGCCATACAATAAATCACTCCCCAGCCATAACATAAATCACTCCCCAGCCATAACATGAATCAACTTCTATAGTAAATTACCTCCATAGTAAATCACCCCCCAGCCATACCATAAATCACTCCCCAGCCATACCATAAATCACTCCCCAGCCATACCATAAATCACCTCCTATAGTAAATCACCCCCCAGCCAGACCATAAATCACCCCCCATAGTAAGTCACTCACTAGCCATAAAATAAATCACCCTCTATAGTAAACCACCCCTCATAGTAAATCATCCCCCAGCCATACAATAAATTACCCCTCATAGGAAATCACCCCTAGCCATACCATAAATAACCCCCATAGTAAATCACCCCGCAGCCATAGCATAAATCACCCCCATAGTAAATCACTCCCCAGCCATACTATAAATCACCCCTATAGTAAATCACCCTCCAGCCATACCATAAATCACCCCCATAGTAAATCACCCCCCAGCCATACCATAAATCACTACCTCATAGTAAATTACTCCCCATAGTAAATCATCCCCCAGCAATACCATAAATCACCTCCCATAGTAAATCAACCCCCAGCCATACCATAAATCACCCCCATAGTAAATCACCCCCCAGCCAGACCATAAATCACCCCCCATAGTAAATCACCGCTAGCCATTCCATTAATCACCCCCCATAGTAAGTCACTCACTAGCCATAAAATAAATCACCCTCTATAGTAAATCACTCCTCATAGTAAATTATCCCCCAGCCATACAATAAATAACCCCTCATAGGAAATCACCCCTAGCCATACCATAAATCACCCCCAGCCATACCATAAATAACCCCCATATTAAATCACCCCGCAGCCATGACATAAATCACCCCCATAGTAAATCATCCCCCCGCCATACAATAAATCACCGCTCATAGGAAATCACCCCTAGCCATACCATAAATCACCCCCAGCCATACGATAAATAACCCCCATAGTAAATCACCCCGCAGCCATAGCATAAAACACCCCCATAGTAAATCATCCCCCCGCCATACAATAAATCATCCCCATAGTTAATCACCCCTTAGTCATAGCATAAATCACCCCCTATAGTAAATCACCCTTCATAGTAAATCATCCCCCAGCCATACCATAAATCACCCCTCATAGTAAATCATCCCCCAGCCATACCATAAATCACCCCTCATAGTAAATCATCCCCCAGCCATACCATAAATCACCCCTCAGTCATACCATCAATCACCTCCCATAGTAAATCACCCCCTAGCCATACTACAAAATCACCTCCTATAGTAAATCACCTCCCCAGCCATAGCATAAATCACCCCCCCATAGTAAGTCACCCCTAGTCATTCCATAAATCACCCCCCATTGTAAATCCCCCCCACCCATACAATAAATCATCCCCCACACTAAATCTTCCCCCAGCCATACAATAAATCTCCCCCCATAGTAAATCTTCCCCCAGCCATATCATAAATCACGCCCCAGCCATGCCATAAATCACCCATCATAGTATATCGCCCCCAACCAAACAATAAATCTCCCTCTTAAATATAATAAATCTCCCCCTATAGTAAATCACCCCAGCCATATCATGAATCACCCCCTATAGTAAATCACCCTCCATAGTAAATCACCCCCCAGCCATAGCATAAATCACCCCCCATAGTAAATCACTCGCCAGCCAAAACCATAAATCACCCCCTATAGTAAATCACCCCCCAGCCATATCATAAATCACCCCCTATAGTAAATCACCCCCCAGCCACACCATAAATCACTCCCCATAGTAAATCACCCCCCAGCCATACAATAAATCACCCCCAATACTAAATTACTCCCTAGCCATACAATAAATCATCCCCTATAGTAAATCACCCCCAGTCATATTATAAATCACCCCCATAGTAAATCAGCCTTAGCCATAGCATAAATCACCCCCCAAGCCATAGCATAAATCACCCCCATAGTATATCACCCCCCAATCATACCATAAATCATCCCCTATAATAAATCACAACTCAGCCATACCATAAATCACCCCCCATAGTAAATCACCCCCCAGCCCTACTATAAATCACCTCCCATAGTAAATCACCCCCCAGCCATACCATAAATCACCCCCCATAGTAAATCACATCCCAGCTATATTATAAATTACCCCCCAGCCATACCATAAATCACCCCTCATAGTAAATCACCTCCCAGCAATACTATAAATCACCCCCAGCCATAATATAAATCACCTCCCATAGTAAATGACCCCCAGTCATATTATAAATCACCCCCCATAGTAAATCACCCCCCAGTCATACCATAAATTACCCCCATAGTAAATCACCCCCTAGCAATACCAAAAATCACCCCATAGTAAATCCCCCCTGACATACCATAAATCACGCCCCAGCCATACCATAAATCACCCCCATAGTAAATCACCCCTAGACATACCATAAATCACCCCCAGAGTAAATCACCCCCATAGTAAATCACCCCTAGCCATACCATAAATCACCCTCTATAGTAATTCAACGCCCAGCCATACCATAAATCACCCCCATAGTAAATCACCCTCTAGTCATACCATAAATGACCCCCCAGCCATACCATAAATTACCCCCATAGTAAATCACCCCCCAGCCATACCATAAATAGCCCCCTATAGTAAATCACCCCCCAGCCATAGTATAAATCACCCCCATAGTAAATCACCCCAGACATACCATCAATCACACCCCAGCCATACCATAAATTACCCCCCAGCCATACCTTAAATCACCCCCTATAGTAAATCACCCCCCAGCCATATCATAAATCACCCCAATAGTAAATCACCCCCAGCCATACCATAAATAAACTCCCATAGTAAATCACCCCCCAGCCATACCATAAATTAATACTGAGCCATACCATAAATCACCCTCTATAGTAATTCACCCCCCAGTCATACCATAAATCACCCCCACAGTAAATCACCCTCTAGTCATACCATAAATGACCCCCTAGCCATACCATAAATCAGCCCCCATAGTAAATAACCCACTAGCCAAAGCATAAATAACCCTCCTGTAGTAAATCACCCCCTGTCATACCATAAATCACCCCCAATAGTATATCACCCGCTAGCTATAGCATAAATCACCCCCCATAGTAAATCACCCCCCAGCCATACAATAAATCACCTCCCATAGTAAATCACCCCCCAGCCATAACATAAGTCATCCCCCATAGTAAATCACCTCCCAGCCATACCATAAATTAGCCCCCATAGTAAATCACCCCCCAGCCACAGCATAAGTCAACCCTCATAGAAAGTCACCCCCAAGCCATACCATAAATCATGCCCATAGTAAATCACCTCCTAGTCATACCATAAATGACCCCATCCATACCATAAAACACCCCCCTATAGTAAATCCACCCCCCCAGCAATAGCATAAATCACCCCATAGTATATCACCCCCCAGCCATACTATAAATCATCCTCCATAGTAAATCACCCCCCAGCCATACAATAAATCACCCCCCCAATAGTAAATTACGTCCTAGCCATACCAAAAACCATCCCCTATAGTAAATCACCCTCAGTCATATTATAAATAACCCCCATAGTAAATCACCCCCCAGGAATACTATAAATCACCCCCCATAGTAAATCACCCCCCCCAGCCATAGCATAAGTCAACCCCCATAGAAAGTCACCCCCAAGCCATACAATAAATCTCCCCCCCAATAGTAAATTACGTCCTAGCCATACCAAAAATCATCCCCTATAGTAAATCACCCTCAGTCATATTATACATCACCCCCATAGTAAATCACCCCCCAGGAATACTATAAATCACCCCCTATAGTAAATCACCCCCCAGCCATACCATAAATCACCCCCAGCCATACCATAAATCACCCCCATTGTAAATCACTCCCCAGCCATACCATAAATCACTCCCCCATAGTAATTCACCCCCCATAGTAAATCACCCCCATAGTAAATCACCCCCCAGCCATACCATAAATCATCTCCTATAGTAAATCACCCCCAGCCAAACCATAAATCACCCCCATAGTAAATCACCACTCAGCCATACCATAAATCACCCCTTAGTCATACCATAAATCACCCCCCTATAGTTAATCACCCCCCCAGCCATAGCACCAATCACCCCCTATAGTAAATCACCTCCCCAGCCATAGCATAAATCATCTCCCATAGTAAATCACCCATAGCCATTCCATAAATCACCCCAATAGTAAGTCACCCCCAACCACACGATAAATCACCCATCAGTCATACCATAAGTCATCCCCCATATTAAGTCACCCCAAGCCATACTATAAATCACCCACTATAGTAAATCACCCCCCAGCCATACCATAAATCACCCCCATAGTAAATCACCCCCCAGCCATATCATAAATCACCCCCTTAGTAAATCACCCCTAGCCATTCCATAAATCACTGCCCAGCAATACTATAAATCACCCCCTAATAGTAAATTACACCCTAGCCATATCATAAATAATCCCCTATAGTAAAGCACCCCAGTCATATTATAAATCACCCCTCAGCCAAACCATAAATCACCCACCATAGTAAATCACCCCCAAGCTATACCATAAATCACCCCCCAGCCATACCATAAATCACGCCCCTATAGTAAATCACCCGCCAGCAATACCATAAATCACCCCCCAACCATTCCATAAATCACCCCCATAGTAAATCCTCCCCTGCAGGGCCGGCGTCAGCACCCGGCGCACCCGGGCAAATGCCGGGGCCCTGAGCAGGCAGAGGGGCCCACTGGCGGTCGCGCACCCCGCTGGGCTATGGGCGGAGGAGAGCGGTGTCAGCGCCCGCCCTTCTCCGCCGCTTGCTCAGGGCCCCGGCAGCTGGATACTTACCTCTCCCCGTGCCTCCGCAGATCAGCTGTCTTCCTGCTCTGCGCTCCCTGTGACGTCTAAGGTCAGAGGACGCGGTGACGTCTTTACACCGCGCCCTCCCCTGAGCCGTCACAGGGAGTGCTGAGCGGGAAGACTCTGACAACGCTGGAGTTCGGACCCGAGCAGCGGGCAGCGGGCAGCAGGTAGCAGGTGAGGAGAAGGGAGGTGAGTATTTGATTTTTTTTTTTTAATGTATGGAGGCATGGGGCAGTATAAAGAGAAAGGGGGGGAGGGGGTGGCATCCTCCATGGAGCATTATAAAGAAAGGGGGGGGGGCATCCTGCATGAGGCATTATAAAGAGGGGGGGTGACATCCTGCATGAGGCATTATAAAGAGGGGGGGTGACATCCTGCATGAGGCATTATAAAGAGGGGGGGTGACATCCTGCATGGGGCATTATAAAGAGGGGGGGACAGCCTGTATGGGGCATTATAAGGTGGGGAACAGCCTGCATAGTGCATTATAAGGGGGGGGGTAACAGCCTGCATGGAGCATTATAAGGGGGGGACAGCCTGTATGGGGCATTATGTGGGGGGTAACAGCCTGCATGCAGCATTATATGGGGGCCAGTATCCTGTATGGAGCGTTAAAAGGGGACCGGTATCCTGTATGGAGCGTTATAAGGGGACCGGTATCCTGTATGGAGCGTTATATGGGGGCCAGTATCCTGTATGGAGTTTTATAAGGGGATCAGTATCCTGTATGGAGCGTTATATGGGGACCGGTATCCTGTATGGAGCGTTATATGGGGGCCAGTATCCTGTATGGAGTTTTATAAGGGGACCAATATCCTGTATGGAGCGTTATATGGGGGCCAGTATCCTGTATGGAGCTTTATAAGGGGACCAGTATCCTGTATGGAGCGTTATATGGGGGCCAGTATTCTGTACGGAGCCTTATATGGGGGCCAGTATTCCGTATGGAGCCTTATATGGGGGCCACTATTCCGTATGGAGCCTTATATGGGGGCCAGTATTCCGCATGGAGCCTTATATGGGGGCCAGTATTCTGCATGGAGCCTTATATGGGGGCCAGTATTCCGCATGGAGCCTTATATGGGGGCCAGTATTCCGCATGGAGCCTTATATGGGGGTCAGTATTCCGCATGGAGCCTTATACCCCAGAGTACTGAAGGAGATTGTAGAAGAAATTTTAGAACCACTCTCCATAATCTTTGAAAATTCTTGGAGAACAGGAGAAGTCCCAGAAGACTGGAGAAGAGCAAATGTTGTTCCTATCTTCAAAAAGGGGAAGAAGGTGGACCCAGGGAACTATAGGCCGGTGAGTCTGACTTCTATACCAGGAAAGATCTTTGAACAAATTATTAAACAACATGTATGTAAGTACATGGATAAGAATGAAGTGATTAACCAGAGTCAGCATGGGTTTGTAACTAACAAGTCATGTCAGACTAACTTAATTTCCTTCTATGACAGAATCACTGACTGGGTGGATCAGGGAAATGCTGTAGATATAGTATATCTTGACTTCAGCAAAGCATTTGACAAAGTATCTCACATCATCCTTATTGAAAAAATGACCAAGTATGCAATGGACCAGGCAACTGTTAGGTGGATTCATAACTGGCTTAGTGATCGGACTCAAAGGGTGGTTGTAAATGGCTTCACATCCAGCTGGATGAATGTCTCAAGTGGGGTACCACAGGGCTCCGTCCTGGGACCTGTATTGTTCAACATCTTTATCAATGATTTAGATGAAGGAATTGAGGGTAAACTGATTAAATTTGCTGATGACACAAAGCTAGGAGGGATAGCTAATACTAGAGAAGAGAGAGAGAGGATTCAAAAAGACCTAAATAAACTGGAGCAGTGGGCAGCAACCAACAGAATGGTTTTTAACAGGGAAAAATGCAAAGTACTACATCTGGGCAATAAAAATGAAAAAAGCATATACAGAATGGGAGGAATAGAGCTAAGCAACAGTACATGTGAAAAAGACTTAGGTATACTAATAGATCATAGACTGAACATGAGTCAACAGTGTGATGCAGCAGCAAAAAAGGCAAATACAATTCTGGGATGTATTAACAGAAGCATACAGTCTAGATCACGTGAAGTCATTATCGGTCTTTACTCCTCTTTGGTCAGACCTCATCTGGAATACTGTGTACAGTTTTGGGCACCACATTTTAAAAAAGACATAGACAAACTGGAGCAAGTTCAGAGAAGAGCGACCAGAATGGTGACTGGTCTGCAAACCATGTCCTATGAGGAACGGTTGCAGGATTTGGGAATGTTTAGCTTGCAAAAAAGAAGACTGAGAGGAGACTTAATAGCTGTCTACAAATATGTCAAGGGCTGTCACATTGTAGAAGGATCATCTTTATTCTCATTTGCACAAGGAAAGACTAGAAGCAATGGGATGAAACTAAATGGGAGGAGACACAGATTAGATATTAGAAAAAACTTTTTGACAGTTAGGGTGATTAATGAGTGGAACAGGCTGCCACGAGAGGTGGTGAGTTCCCCTTCAATGGACGTCTTCAAACAGAGGCTGGACAGACATCTGTCTGAGATGATCTAGTGAATCCTGCTTTGAGCAGGGGGTTGGACCAGATGACCCAGGAGGTCCCTTCCAACTCTGCCATTCTATGATTCTATGATTCTATGATATGGGGGCCAGTATTCTGTATGGGGCCTTATATGGGGGCCAGTATTCCGTATGGGGCCTTATATGGGGGCCAGTATTCCTTATGGGGCCTTATATGGGGGCCAGTATTCCATATGGGGCCTTATATGGGGGCCAGTATTCCGTATGGGGCCTTATATGGGGGCCAGTATTCCGTATGGGGCCTTATATGGGGGCCAGTATTCTGTATGTAGCGTTATATGGGGGACAGTATTCTGTGTGGAGCGATTCACCGGTTTCTGAGCTATTGTGGAATTTACAATAGATATCACTCATGTAATGTAAGAAGTGAAATCTTTGCATTGTACTATATATATATATTTCTCCGCCGTATCTCTGCATCATGAATCATGGTATGTGTTAAAGGGGCCCACTGAGACTCTTTCGCCCGGGGCCCAGAAAAACCTGGAGCCGGCCCTGCTCCCCTGACACACCATAAATCAGCCCCAGTCATACCATAAATAACCCCCCTATAGTAAATCACCCCCCAGCCATAGCATAAATCACCCTCTATAGTAAATCACCTCCCCAGCCATACCATATATCACCCCTCATAGTAAATCACCCTCCAGCCATACCATAAATCACCCACCATAGTAAATCAACCCCCAGTCATACCATAAATGACCTTAAATAGTAAATTACCCCCATAGTAAATCACCCCCCAGCCATACCATAAATCACCCCACAGTCATACCATAAATCACCCCCCAGCCATACCATCAATCACTCCTCAGTCATACCATAAATCAATCCTCAGTCATAACATAAATCATCACCCATAGTAAATCACCGCCTAGCCATACCATAAATCACCACCCATAGTAAATCGCCCCCTAGCCATAACATAAATCACCTCCTATATTAAATCACCTCCCCCTCCATAGCATAAATCACCACCCCCATAGTAAATCACCCCCTAGTCATACCATAAATCACCCTCTATTGTAAACCACCCCCCAGCCATAGCATAATTCACCCCTATTGTAAATCACCCCCGAGCCATACATAAATCACCCTCTATTGTAAATAACCCCCCAGCCATACCATAAATCCCCCCCATAGTAAATCACCCTCCAGCCAATACCATAAATCACTTCTATAGTAAATCACCCCCCCAGCCATAGCATAAATCATCCCCTAGAGTAAATCACCCCCAGCCATATTATAAATCACCCCCATAGTAAATTACCTCCAAGCATGCCATAAATCACCCCCATAGTAAATTACCTCCAAGCATACCATAAATCACGCCCCATAGTAAATCATCCCCCAGCCATACAATAAATCATCGCCTATAGTAAATCACCCCTTAGCCATACCACAAATCACCCCCCATAATAAATCTCCCCCCCCAGCCATACCATAAATCACCCCCTATAGTAAATCACCCCCTAGCCATACCATAAATCACCCCCCATAGTAAATTACTCCCCAGCCATGCCATAAATCACCCCCCATAATAAATCACCTCCTAGCCATACCATAAATCAATCACTATAGTAAATCATCCCCCCAACCATAGCATAAATTACCTCCCATATTAAATCACCCCTAGCCATTCCATAAACCACCCCCCCTAATAAGTCACCCCCAAGACATAACATAAATCATCCCCTTAGTAAATCAACCACTAGTCATACCATAAATGACCTCCAGCCATAGCATAAATCATTCCCTATAGTAAAGCACAACTCAGCCATACCATAAATCACCCCCATAGTAAATCACCCCCCAGCCATACCATAAATCACCCATCATAGTATATTGCCCCCAGCCAAACAATAAATCTCCCCCATAAATACAATAAATCTCCCCCTATAGTAAATCACCCCCAGTCATATTATAAATCACCCCCAAGCCATACTATAAATTAGCCCCTATAGTAAATCACCCCCTGCCATACCATAAATCACCCCCCATAGTAAATCACCCCCATAGTAAATCACCCCACAGCCATACCATAAATCACCTCCCATATTAAGTCACCCCTAGCCATACCAAAAATCACCCTCTATAGTAAATCACCCCCAGTCATATTATAAATCACCCCCAAGCCATACTATAAATTACTCCCTATAGTAAATCACCCCCTGCCATACCATAAATCACTCCCCCATGGTAAATCACCCCCATAGTAAATCACCCCACAGCCATACCATAAATCACCTCCCATATTAAGTCACCCCTAGCCATACCAAAAATCACCCTCTATAGTAAATCACCCCTCATAGTAAATCACCCTTAGCCATAGCATAAATCACCCCCCAGCCATACCATAAATCACCCCCCATAGTAAATCACCCAACAGCCATAGCATAAATCACCCACATAGTAAATCACCCAACAGCCATACCATAAATCACCCCCATAGTAAATCACCCCCCAGCCATACCATAAATCACCCCCCATAGTAAATCACCCCCCAGTCATACTATAAATCACCTCCCATAGTAAATCACCCCCTAGTCATACCATAAATCACCCTCTATAGTAAATCACCCCTCTTTGTAAATCATTCCCCACCCATGCCATAAATCACCCCTCATAGTAAATCACCCCCCAGTCATACCATAAATCAACCCCCAGCCATACCATAAATCACCTCCCATAGTAAATAACCCCCCCTGCCATACCATAAATCACACTCATAGTAAATCACCCCCTATCCATACCATAAATCACCCCTAATAGTAAATCACCCCCAGCCATACCATAAATCACTGCCTATAGTAAATCATCCCCCAGCCATACCATAAATCATCCACCATAGTAAATCACCCCCTAGCCATACCACAGATCTTCCCCCAACCATACCACAAATTACCCCCTATAGCAAAATCAACCCCCCAGCAACAGCATATATCACCCCCCCCATTGTAAATCACCACAAGTCATACCATAAATCACTCCTATAGTAAGTTACACACACAGCAATAGCATAAATCACCCCCATAGTAAATCACCCCCCAGCCATACTATAAATCACCCCCCATAGTAAATCACCCCCAGCCATACCATAAATCACCCCCCATAGTAAATCACCCCCCAGTCATACTATAAATCACCTCCCATAGTAAATCACCCCCTAGTCATACCATAAATCACCCTCTATAGTAAATCACCCCCTTTGTAAATCATTCCCCACCCATGCCATAAATCACCCCTCATAGTAAATCACCCCCCAGTCATACCATAAATCAACCCCCCGCCATACCATAAATCACCTCCCATAGTAAATAACCCCCCCTGCCATACCATAAATCACACTCATAGTAAATCACCCCCTATCCATACCATAAATCACCCCTAATAGTAAATCACCCCCAGCCATACCATAAATCACTGCCTATAGTAAATCATCCCCCAGCCATACCATAAATCATCCACCATAGTAAATCACCCCCTAGCCATACCACAGATCTTCCCCCAACCATACCACAAATTACCCCCTATAGCAAAATCAACCCCCCAGCAACAGCATATATCACCCCCCCATTGTAAATCACCACAAGTCATACCATAAATCACTCCTATAGTAAGTTACACACACAGCAATAGCATAAATCACCCCCATAGTAAATCACCCCCCAGCCATACTATAAATCACCCCCCATAGTAAATCACCCCCAGCCATACCATAAATCACCCCCATAATAGTAAATCACCCCTCACCCATACCATAAATCACCCCTCATAGTAAATCACTCTCAGCCATACCATAAATCACCCCTCATAGTAAATCACTCTCAGCCATACCATAAATCACTGCCTATAGTAAATCATCCCCCAGCCGTACCATAAATCATCCCCATAGTAAATCACCCCTAGCCATGCCACAGATCTTCCCCTAGCCATACCATATATTACCCCCTATAGTAAATCACCCCCCATTGTAAATCACCACAAGCCATACCATAAATTATCCCCAAAGTAAATCACCCCCAATCCATACCATAAATCACCCCCTATAGTAAATCACCCCTCAGCCATACCATAAATCACCCTGTATAGTAAATTACCCCCATAGTAAATCACCCTACAGCCATACAATAAATCACCCCCAATAGTAAATTACACCCTAGCCATACCAAAAATCACCCCCTATAGTAAATCACCCCCCCCCCTCATAGTAAATAATCTTCTTTTTTTAAAATCTTTTTATTTTTATATAGCACTAACATATTCCCCAGCGTTTTACATACAGTACATTATTGTCACTGTCCCCATCGGGGCTCACAATCTAAATTCCCTATCGGTATGTCTTTGGAGTGTGGGAGGAAACCAGAGAACCCGGAGGAAACCCACGCAAACAAGGGGAGAACATACAAACTCCTTGCAGATGTTGTCCTTGGTGGGATTTGAACCCAGGACCCCAGCACTGCAAGGCTGCAGTGCTAACCACTGCGCCACCGTGCCGCCCATCACCCCTAGTCATTCTATAAATCACCCTCCATAGTAAGTCACCCCCAAGCCATACCATAAATCACCCCCCATTGTAAATCCCCCCACCCATACAATAAATTTTCCCCCAGCCATACAATAAATCTCCCCCCATAGTAAATCTTGCCCCAGCCATGTCATAAATCACCCTCCAGCATACCCTTTGTCACCTCCATAGTAAATCACAGCCTAGCAACACCATAAATCAACCCCCATAGTATGTCACTCCCTAGCCATAGTATAAATCACCCCCAATAGTAAATCACCCCCTAACCATACCATAAATCACCCCCCAGCCATACCATAAATCACCCCCTATAGTAAATCACCCCCCAGCCTTAGCATAAATCACCCCCTATAGTAAATCACCCCCCCAGCCTTAGCATAAATCACCCCCCACAGCAAATCAGCCGTCAGCCATACTATAAATCACCCCCCACAATGAATCTTCACTTCCATTCCATCTTCGGTGTCTTCAGCTCTGAAGCACAGAGCAGTTTTCACCAATGGCCGCCTCTGCAGCTGCCCACCGGCGAGCGACATCAGCAGCGTGATCACATGACCTGAGGTCAGAGCTTCAGCGTTGGGAGCCGGCACAATGCAGCTACTCTGAGCGCGTTCTCTGCTCAGAGAACTGCCGACTCCCAGTCCGGGGGGTGGCAGAACGCAGCCGCCGGCAAAGAAGACACATCGAACCGACTGCGCCCCACCTAGATATGCCTCTGTCTTACGTCAATCTCTTCTTGAGATTTTGGGAGCGTGAATACATCCAAAACATTGAACATAAGTCATTGGCATCAGTGATATCTTGGATGAGATTCATAGACGATGTGTTGTTTAGTTGGCAGGGCTCCTGTGAGGAACTTGAAAAATTCTTAAAACATCTCAATGACAAATGCATGGAATATTAAACTAACCCATCACATTGAGCTAAAGAAAAGTGATTTTCTGGATTTGGATATTCGTGTTGATGACCATGGACAGTTGCATACAAATATTTATTGCAAGAAAACTAGTGTCAATGCTTTCTTGCATGCCAAATCACATCTGGCACATGTAATACGGGCAATACCGACCGGCAATTTATAAGGGCACATCGTATTTGTGACCAAGACAAAGCTTTTGAAGAGCAGGCATGTGATATTACATCGTGGGAACAAAATGTAAAATATTCAACAGGCCTACTATCGGGCCAAACACACCAATAGACAATCTCTTCTCATTACTAAAAGGAAAAAGGAATCTTATGGGCATGTTCGATCAATCAAGAATTATCATTCAAGGTGGAAGGAGATGACCAATATCATCTCCAAATTTTGGCCAATTCTCCAACAGGATCAGACAATAATTCCTTTACTATCAAATCGTCCATTTATTACGGCTAAATGTAATAAGACACTACGTGATATATTGGTTCATAATCATCATGTACATGATACGTCTTCATATATCTTTGCCTCAAAGGGCCCCAAATGGGGCACATGGAAGTGTGGCAACTGCAAAGTGAGCAGATATATTGAAAAAACAGATACCTTTCAGGATTCGATGGGTGAGCAGATTTACAAGATCCTGCATTTCATCAATTGTAGAACATCTATGGTCATCTACCAAGCCACATGTTCCTGTGGACTCTTGTATATTGATATGTTAACTCAGGAGCTGAGGGTACGTACTTTGTAACACATCAAACATATTAGAGCAGCGAGAAAATTTCTCAAGATGAGGTGGGTGCTATTTCTAAACTTAAACCTTTGGCGAGACACTTTCGGGATTGCCACCCTCATCAATGGCATCTCTTACGTGTCAAAGGGATTGACCATCTGTATCCTGGGAATAGGAGGGAAAATCTAGCCAAAAAACTGGCCCAGATTGAATGTAAATGGATCACCACTCGAAGAAGTATGACCCTCAGAGGTTTAAACGAACAGTGGGGTTTTTCGAGTTTTCTTTAAGTATATGACGCGCCCCCTGGGCCATGTTCAGGGGATACCCGGAGCCGGATCTGACAGGGGTAGTAGTCCTCGTGGCGGTGACCCGGTCCGTGCCCAGGGTGTCAAACTAAGTGTGTGGCAGTCTTTGTAGATGTTGTTAAGTGTCGACTACGCCACCCGTTGATTTGCGGTCACAAGGCCGCCGCTGCAGAACAGTCCGCTGAGGCCGGTAGTATGGGTGCAGCGATGGTGGTATAACCCCCAACGGGAGGGGTATGGCCTCAGGGCAGCTGGTGCGGATGATGGGGGTAGTGATAGTGCAGAAAGGAGAGTCAGAGACGTGAGATGCAGTTTCAGGGTTTTTACTCACTGGTGTTCCTTCAGTCACTCTGGCCTTGAGTGACCACCCGAGCCGTGCTGCATTCACCAGGTGTGGGACTCGGCTAACCCCCAGGCAGTTCCGGAGCGTGGTCCTGAGCTCCCTTCTCTTTCTCTCTCTGCTGGCCGTCCCCACCTTTGTCCGGTTCCCTTGGGCCTCCTGGTGGCAAAACCTTCTCTGGCTTTCCTGACCCTACTCTTGGTGTACCTTCCTGGTGGATGTGGTGAGGGTCGTGGCAAAGCTTGACCACGACCTCCGGTTCCTGGCTAAGGGTTACTTTTGCCTCCGCCAGCTTGGGATCCGGTGCCCTCTTCTGCCAACCCTTCACCCTTTTGGCTTAATTCTGGGATCTCAGGGTTCCCTCTGGCTCTGCATCTCTGGGCCTTTCTTCTTCCTCCTCCACTACAAGCCTGGCCCTGGAGCTGGGCCCAGCAGGAGCCACAGCTCCCTGTCAGCCCTCCTGGCTGAGCTCCTCTGCTCGGCTTCTCCTCAGGCTGAACTGACTGACTGACTGACTGACCCTGATCTAAGATGGTTCCCACCTTATATACTCCCTCTATGTGTGAGCTCAGGTGACCAGCACCCAATGAGCTCCTAGCCTTACCCAGACTGCTCCCCCTATCTGCCCCTACACTACTGGGATGTTCCACCCCCCTCCCACTCCAGCCAGGGACAGACACTGTCGTACCTGCACATATACCTAGTGGGAGTACCATCGGTCTGTCCCTCGGAAATGGGATGTATGTAGTGTATGCAGCTAACTGAGCTCAGTTCCACACTCCATCCTTACCCGGGAGTGGAATATCACACCTCTGGCTTGAGGTGCAATACCCCTGTAGCAGCCGAATCCTCAGGGTGCTACATATACACTTGGATTTTTTGGTATATTCTCATCTTCAGTGTCTTGTCCTTATTATCAATCGAATCATATAATTTATATAGTCATAGTGGATTTGATTGAATAATATAATATATACATGTATTATTAGTTTTATTGTATATATAAATGGTAGTTTATGAGTTTGTGGAGGTATTTTTATGGGATATATGTGGATACTAATTTTTATTATCTCTTTCAGACTGGAGGACTCTTTGTATCATCATCATCGCCCAAACAACCATACAGTTTCACATGAATTCCGTCACTAAGTATAACATTGGATATATATTTTTTTGTATTATCCTCTCTATCATGATCACGTCTCTTTTTCATATATATATTCTTATTATATTTTATGCTTTTTTAATTTTCGTATATACACATATATAACTATCACTTACATACACTTATACATTGAATTAAGGATATTAAATTATCACATATAAATAGCTGCTAGTATATTCATTTACCTCTATACATACACAAGGTAATTAGATATATTCATTTGTAGATGTCATATTTTTGTGGGTTCGTACAAGAATCAACATTTTAATACATACAGTCATACTTTATTATGGTTTTTTGTCTCCATCTTTGCTCTGATTTACCCTGGCTGCGCTGGCGCTGTGTGTTATATTACGCATGTGCTGCACAGAGTATTTAAGCAAATTATTCACCTGTATCATATACATGGTGAGAGTTTATAGTGTGTTTATTCACTTTGACATATACACATTATATATGGCATAATATTGTGTGTGCGCACATTAACTATATTATATAGAGATCTTTTTCTGTATTTCATACAGTTCTATTTTGCTATTCTCATTATATTTCGGCTTTGATGTTGACCCACACTTTTGGCCTTTTCTACTATGGCTGCAGGGTTGCTGTGCACCACACTGCGCATGCTCCGGTGTGCTCTCGCGCCCGATACTGGGGTCTGGTCATTGAACTGCGACCTTTGGTCGCGCTTCGGTGATGCACATCCGGTCACAGACAGGACAGCTATCCGGACGCGAGGGACAGTAATGGAGCCTGGTAACATGGCACCCTTGATTTGTAAGTAACCACAGCTGTAATCCCCCTATAAAACATCGCCCCTTCCTCCTCCACCTCACTCCCTGATGAAGCGGTAGCGAAACGTGCGTTGGAGCAGGTGGAGGGGGTGATGATGTGCCTCTGGTCAGTGCCTATTCATATGCACAAATGAAACTTACTATGATCTTATTGCTCTTTGATTATTTTTTGCATTATGACATTTGATATTACATGGTGATCACTTTTACTGTTCACCATGTGGTTTGGATATGTATAGTTCCTTACATACATACATTTGTATTTTTGCGTAAATAATTTAAATATATATGGATATGCACATGCATATATATAACATGCACAATGCATTTTTTGGATAAAATCCATTTTATAAATAGCAGATTTTTGTGCATTAACAGTGGAATTACGTTTGGACATGCAGACTTATATATAACATGCATTATGCATATTTCTTGGGTTATATCCATTGGATGAACAATAGTTTTTTTGCACATAGGTATATATAATCTAAGCATTAAATCTTTAGACTTAATATAATACTTGTTTGTGCAATATATCCTTTTTTTGGTCTATATTTATTAAAAATAAAATTATATTGATATTATTCAGTGGGGTCAATGAAGTTATGACATTAAGATTTCGTATATGCATTTTAAATTTAATCATATAATGTATAATATTATTTTATGCAATTTATCATATATGGACATTTTGTAATTGGTATTCCCTGTATGTAGCATGGAGTGCATACTCATCCCCCTCCTCCTATAACACCATTTTATTCCTTTTCACCTCGTTCTTTCCTCTCCTCATTATTTTTTATTACATTCATTTATGTTTTGTGTTTTTAATTGATTTAATAAAGAGATACATATTTTACAATTTACTCCTGTTGCCTAATTTATGGATATAGTTTTCTAGGTTTATATTATCATATTAGCCCTAATATATTGCTCACTATTAGGCTGGTTTCACATGTCCGTATATTACCGGCACCGGATATATCCGTGTCCCTTGTGTGTCACACGTGTGGCACCCATGTGCCGCATCAGGATTACATGGACCGGCGCCTGTGAATCAGCGGTACAGTTAGCGCTGTTCCCAAGCGCCAGGTTCTGAAAGCTGCCCTCATCCTGGTTCCCTGCCGGCGCTGTGATCAGCACCGGCAGGGACAATGATGAGGGTAGTAGTAGTCGGCTTCCGCAGTGTCCCTGTGTAAAAATAAGAATAAAATAATAAAATCCATGTACTCACCTGTCCTAAGTGTCCCCCGCTGTAATCCTCTGACGCCAAGGTGCCCTTATCTATTGCTCACTGTTGATTACACTTATAGGTACTTTGAGGGATAGACGACTTGTGAGTGGGGCGTCATTGTCGTACTATATTTTAGGGTGCCAAGCCTTGCGGTCAGGAAGGGTCATCATAGGTGACAAAAGGAGCAGACTAGTTCCCATTGATACAGTATATTGTGTATCATCCATATACTTTTGTATTTTTATATCACTAGTTTTGCACATTTATTATTTTTCACTTTGATCTTCGGAATATTTGTTTCTATGGATAATTGTAATTATCTTTAATTAAGGTTACATTTTAAGGGTTTTATATGCAAATAATATTTATTCACCCTTTGTTTGATATGCTATTAGTTGGTCAAATAAAAAAAAATAAAATAAAAATTCAAATCACCTCTTTCCCCCATTGAAAGTAAAGAGATTAAAATAAAAAATACACATATGTGGTTTCATTTTTTTAGTCTCTGCAATTCCACAAAAAATGCTGTAACAAGCGATCAAAAAAGTGACATTGATCACAAAATGGTATTAATAACAATGTCTTCTTACATCGCAAAAAAAGTCATCAGACAGCTCCATCGACTGAAAAATCAAAATGTTAGTGGTCTCGGAAAATGACGACAACCCATAATTTTTATTTTTTTTTCACCCCTAAAAAAATTGGATGTGTTGGGTATCGCTGTAATTGCATTGATGAGGAGAATAATACTGCAAGGAAATTTTTACTACAAAAGGTACACCATGAAAACAATTCCCAAAAAGCAATGTCCAAATTGCGTTTTTTCCACAATTTCACTGCATTTGGAATTGTTTCCCATTTTCGAGTACACTAGTGGTAAAATGAATGGTCTCATTCAGAAGTAAAACTAGTACCACAAAAAACAAGCCCTTATACGCAAGTGTGGACAGAAAAATAGTTATGGCTCTGGGAAGAAAGGGAGGAAAAATGGAAGCACAAAAACGGAAATTATCTGCGACGTGAAGGGGTTACGTCACAAAAAAGCAACGTGTGCATGAGACTTCAGGATTCTCATTCATTTTGCTGGCATCAGGAAACTCTTCAGGTTTTGTGACAAATCTGCACTGAAAAGAAACGCAGCAAAAACACAACGTGTGCACACAGCCTTACAGTAGGAGTGAGTATTTTGCCTATAACAACCAATCAGAGATCAGCTTTCCTTTTACCAAAGCAGGTTGAGAAATGAAAGCTGAGCTCTGGTTGGTTGCTATGGACAACAAAGACAATGTAATGAACCGTTTGATAAATGAGGCTCTGAGACTCTGCATTATACATCAGGGGACTGCAGCTCTATGTCACTGATCCACCACTGCTGTCAGGAGATGGCATCAAGGACAATTGATGAGAATCTAGCAATATGGATGATGTGGTCTGCATTACAGGAACCATATAGGAGAAGACCTCAATATGGCGGATAACGCAGACATGGCACATCCGCTACAGCAGGTACACAAGAATTTCTAAATGTACGGCGTATGGTGCTGAGGAGAAACTGCAATGCTCATGAAATAAACCTCCTAAGAGATGGACAATCCTCTACAATTATCACTAGGATTATTATTATTATTTATTATTATAGCGCCATTGAATCCATGGCACTTTACATGTGAGATGGTGTATACATAGTAAAGACAAGTACAATAATCTTGAATAATACAAGTCGGCGACTGGTCCAGGAGGAGAGAGGACCCTGCCCGCGAGGGCTCACAGTCTACAAGGGGTGGGTGAGGATACAGTAGGTGAGGGTAGAGCTGGTCGCGCAGCAGTATGGTGGAGCGAGGGTTACTGCAGGTTGTAGGCTTGTCAGTAGAGGAGGGTCTTCAGGTTCCTTTGAAGGTTTCCCGGTAGGCGACAGTCTGATATGTTGGGGTAGAGCGTTCCAGAGTAGGGGGGATGCACGGGAGAAATCTTGTATGCGATTGTGGGAAGAGGAGATAAGAGGGGAGTAGAGAAGGAGATTGCAATATTCTAACATTTGCACAAATTTGGCAACTTTTGGGACAGTTTTCTGCAGAGAGAGTCACTTAAGGGGTTTTCCTCTACTGGTCAACCTCCTCTGAAATGCTAGAGTGCAACAAATAAAGTAAAAACACTTCATATTTTCCTCAGCGCCAACAACGTTGGAATAGCGCCATTGCAGGAGCAGAGTTGCCAACCGTCCAGAAATTCCAGGACAGTCCTTAAAAAATAGGACACTTTTTTAGACCTGTTCGTAAAAAAAAGTAAGGTGCCCATGATTTTTTTGAAGAAACTTATACAGATTATTTTGACTGTAATTGTCATTATTTTACAGTGTACAGATAAAGCAGCTGATGTTATTATCAGAATTATGGGCTGTAGACATGTGTCGCTTATAATCGTAATGATTTATTATGGTTTTCCAATGTGTCTGTCAAAATATTGTCCGTCCATGATTGTTTGATAAGCTGTCCAGAAAAAATAAAAAGTAATTTGGCATAACTGTCCAGGAGGTATGTGTTTTTATTTTATTTCAGGCACTGCGGCATTTAAAGGGACTATGTCTCCAAGGTTTTGACAAGTAATCTGAGCTATAATATACAGTATATAGAGATATACTGTATAGATATATAATATATAGAGATAAATGTGTCACTTATTGGGCTGCTTACTGAAGCTTTGATAAAATCACAGCTTTATCAGCAGGAGATTATCTCTAGAGGACTGCTGCCAGGTAGTCATCCATATTCATGAGTTATGTATAACCCGCCCCCCACCACTGATCGGGAGCTTTCTGCCTATGCATGGGGTACACATGCAGAAAGCTTCCGCGTAGTGTTGTTAGCAGGGTTATGCAGAGCTCAGCATTCAGAGAACTGGTAAATCGGTAGCAGATAAAACTGTGATTTTATCAAAATTATACCATGTAGCCCAATGAGTAGTCTCTGTCCCTATTTCATGCTGCTCTCAGATAGGGTAAAAAAAACTTCTGACAGATTCCCTTTAAAAAGGTGTCAGCAGTTTCCATGTATTGTGGTAAATCTCATCAGCACTGAACCTGAACATTACACAATGATAAGAACATTTCACCATGATTTGGGAACAGATAACTCTGACCACTTTGTATTGGTAAACTGCCTACAACCCCTGTAATCATCTGCTCTAATATAAAACTGTTTTTGATAATTTTTCATTATAAAGGTAGATTTGGAATCATTTTGCTGACTTTATCCCTGGATTACATGTGGAGGTATAAACATGTACAATAATGTTCCTTATAATTATTAGTTACATTTCTCTACTTACCTGAGCCTCCCACGTCTTCTTTCTTCTGGCTATTAGCCTGGATTGATGGTGTCTTTCCTTCCTCTGAACAGTCCAGGCTGATTCTTCTGTTCTTCGGTCCTTTACTCTGGGCAATGACGTCTTCATCCACTCGCTCCATCTCTGGGGTGGGAGACATCTTCCGTCCTGAGTCTGGTTTCTTCCTCTTTTTTCCCTTCACTTTGGGCTTCTTGATTGAAGACTTCTCATCAGCCGATGAGTCCAAATGTCTTCTCTTCTTCAGTTCTTCACTCTGGGCAATGACGTCTTCATCCACTCGCTCCATTTCTGGGGTGGGAAACATCTTCCGTCCTGAGTCTGGTTTCTTCCTCTTATTTCCCTTCATTTGGGGTTTTTTGATTGAAGACTCCTCATCAGCCGATGAGTCCAAATGTCTTCTTTTCCTCACTCTCTTCCTCCCTTCAACCTCCTCTTTCTCCATATTAACGTTTTGCTCACAATCCTAGACAGCTTCTTCACTATCACCAGTCAACTCCTCAACTGTCACTTTCCTCAACTGTCAACTGAGCGCACGGGCACCTGGATGGCACTGGTCATGTGATCAATAACTGACCAATAAGATTCCAAGGTGTATGCTACAGTATAAGTATTGGACTGTATCAGTTTGATCCAAGGGTTGTAATAAAATTAAATCTGTTTCTGTTCTACTGTTTTTAATTAGTTGATTTAAACTTTATTTTTTCTATTTTCCATCACTTCAGTATTATCTCACAGATAATTTTAGGATTTTAGGGCCCATTTTAACAATATGCTGTATTATTTATCCACATGAAAATCAATGAACTAAATATCTGACCATTGTATTTATTGAGAAAGAGTTGAGAGCTCTACTTTATTTGCATCGAGTGGCTGCGAACAAAGCAAGCAAAATGAGTTTCTAATCCACTCCTGTACTCAACATAAGCAGCGGCTGAAATGATAAAGCTAAGTGCAATAATGTTTGTTTTGATTGCTGCCTATGCAGAGCGCAAAAGTCTATGATAAACTCATTTCGACTTCAGTGCTATGTATAAGCAGTGATCAAGATGAAAGGAAATGAGCAGCTAATTATTGGAGACAGCTATAATCATGTGCAGTGCATATAACCAATGTTCATTCATTCGCTACTGAGTTTCTGTTGTCTCAGTCTCTGCCTATGTAGAGTGAAGCACTCGAGATGAGTTTGCCATAGGCTGTTGTGCTCTGCATAGGCAGAAACTTATATGATAAAGCTCATTTCATTATAATAAGCATTGTAATTTCCATCTTTGCTTATGTAGAGAGCAGCAGCCGCTCATGGCAAACTCATCTCTTCTTCTGTGCTCTGCATAAGTAGTGTTGGTTGGGCATTCGCTTTGCCGCTCAATACTGTCTTCATTTATTACTTAGAGCTGCGTTTATAGTTTTACATTTTTTCTCACCCGAACTTGTGTTACAAGTAAGGCAAGGGACTGGTTTAGGATTAGGCTTATGGTTAGGGCTTGAGCTAGGCTTAATGCTGGGGTTAGGGATCAAGTTAGGAATAGGGTTAAGGATAGGATTAGGATTATGGTTAGGGTTAGGAATAAGGCTAATGTAATAAAATTGTTACATAAAAAATATAATAAGAAAATAAAAAGCAATCAAATAAAATAATGTATAAAGTTTTATATTTTTAAAATTTGTGATCTGATTTCAGCAAAAAGTAGAAAAAAATTAAGAGATAAAAATGCAAAGTATAATTACATCAGTATTTTCCTTTAATTGCAATACATGTGCAATACTGGGCTTTTGGAAAGGACTCAAGGAGTGCTGATGGTTCATAGTTAGGGGGGGGGACATACTTGTCTTGTCCTGGTGCTTGTGTAGCACCCTGAGGATTCGGCTGCTACAGGGGTATTGCACCTCAACCCAGAGGTGTGGTATTCCACTCCCGGGTAAGGATGGAGTGTGGAACTGAGCTAGTAGGCTGCATGCACTACATACATCCCATTTCCGAGGGACAGAACAACGGTACTCCCACCAGTATATGTGCAGGTACGACAGCGTCTGTCCCTGGCTGGAGTGGGAGGGGGGTGGAACATCCCAGTAGTGTAGGGGCAGATAGGGGGAGCAGCCTGGGTAAAGCTAGGAGCTCATTGGGTGCTGGTCACCTGAGCTCACACATAGAGGGAGTATATAAGGTGGGCACCATCTTAGATCAGGGTCAGTCAGTCAGTCAGCCTGTGAGTCAGTCAGACAGTCTGTCTGAGAGCCTGAGAAGCAGAGCAGAGGAGAAGGAAGAGAGACCCAGAGGCGCAGGACGAGAGGGGACCCCAAGATCCCAGAATAAGGACAAAAGGGTGAAGGGTCGGCAAAAGGGTACCGGATCCCAAGCTGGCGGAGGCTACAGCACACCTTAGCCAGGAACCGGAGGTCGTGGGCAGGATCTGCCACGACCCTCACCAAATCCACTAGAAAGGCATACCAAGCATAGGGTCAGGGAGCCCAGAGGAGGCTTGACCACCAAGAGACCCGAGGGAGCCGGCCAAAAGTGGATCCCTGGTGGGAACGGCCAGAGGAAGGGAGAGTCAGAAAGGAGCTCAGGACCACGCTCCGGAATTGCCCGGGAGTTGACCGAGTCCCGCACCTGGTGGACGCAGCACGGCTTGGGTGGTCACTGCTGTACACAGTGACCCGAGCAACACCAGTAAGTAAAACCCTGGAACTGCATTTTATGCCTCTGAGTCTCCTTGCTGCACCTTCACAACCACCATCCTCCACGTCTGACCCCCTGAGGCTATACCCCTCCCGTTGGGGGTTATACTACCACAGCTGCACACACACCACCAGCCTCAGCGGACCATCCTGCAGCGGCGGCCTTTTGATCAAATCAACGGGTGGCGTAGTCGACACAGAAACAACAACTACCAGGACTGCCGCACACTGAGTTTGACACCCTGGGCACGGACCGGGTCACAGCCACTCGGAGACTACAACCCCCATCTGATCCGGCTCCGGGTATCCCTAACAACATGGCCCAGGGGGCGCGTCACTTGCAACCCATGCTGTGACAATGCGCTATCAGCATAGTGGACAGCAACCAGCAAGTTTTCTTATTTAACATTTTTTTCTGCATTTTTTCATCTGTAACCTAAAAGACAAAAGTTAAATATTAAATGCACTACAAACTTTAGTCTTTTTTATTGAGTGAAAGCTCACTTTAGGAGTGTTTTTTGACAAGCGCTAAGTGAGTATGAGTATGCATATAACGATATGATGAGTATGTCTTATTATTTTTTTCATGTGTATGGTACATTTGTATGTATATAAGGGATCCAGCCTTCGCCTTCAGGCTAGTAGAGTCCCATACACAGGGACGAGGCTTCTTGCCTCACCAGGCCTCACTCCGTCCAACGCTACTGGGGGATGAATAGCGCTACCTTACATGAGATTATATATATATTCTCATGTAAGGTAGTGACGCACCCCTGGGCCTGTGTCGCACAGCGTTGCGAATGCAGGAGCTTACCCGGAGCCGGATCTGTTGAGGGTTGTAGTCTCGTGGCGGTGACCCAGTCCGTGCCCAGGGAGTCAGACTAAGTAGCGTTGTATTAGCGGTAGGTGTTGGACGACTACGCCACCCGTTGAATGCAGCGAAGGAGCTGCCGCTGCAGGGCAGACCGCTGAGGCCGGTGGTAGGATTGTGCAGCGTGATAGTATCACCCCCAACGGGAGGGGTATGGCCTCAGGGCAGCCGACGTGGATGATGGGGGAGCAGGAATCACTCAGAGACGATGCGGTGTAGTTCAGGGTCTTTACTGGTGATAAAGATAGACCCCCCCGGAGTACTGGCTAGCGAACGGGGCCTGGTCAGTCCTTGAGCAGATGGGATCTCCCCTGGCCAGGCGGAGTTGTAGGCCTCCCAAACTGACTGTACTCTTCTGGCTACCTTGCTAGAGGCGGGTATAAGTAGCCCACGTCCCTGAGTGTACCGTGTGGTGCTCACCCGTATGGCCGGTGACTCGGGGCCTTCTAGTGGCGTCCGCTCCACGACAGCGGTGCTGGTCCCACGCGTGTGACCGTGCCTTCTGGGTTTCTTGGCCAGAGGACCTGAAATCCCCTGCCGGGCGGTTTCTGCTGCTGGGTAAAGATTAGTCCCAACAGCCTCGGACTCCGGGTCCGGTGATAGCTTCCCAGTCAGGGCGAGCTCTGCAGCTGCCAGCCCCTGACTCCTTATAGCACTGCTCCCACAGAGCTCCTGATGTTCTTTTCCTAGATCTGCTTCTCTTCTCTGTCTCTACTTCTTCTCTACTCACTCACCCTGCCTCAGCCCTAGGTTTATATAGGGGAAGTTCTTCCCCTCCCAGGACTGGGCAGGAGGTGTGGCATGCATAGGATCCCTGACCAAGAGACCTCCCACCTGCTCTCAGACGTAATATCTCTATCACTGTGGCAACCAGACCCCTGGGGTGTCACATTCCCCCCTAGTGAAATTTAGTACTCCGGGACTAAACATATTTTTAGAAAAACATAACAAGGTATAAACAAAAACAGTACAATAAAGAAAGACATTAGGATGGTCACGGCATGTCCGCAACCGGGTGCAGTCTTTGAAGAAAACAAAGGTGTCCATTTCACCAAAACAGGGAGACGTAACCAGGTAGGGGTCTGTCCTGCCCCGAGTCCTTAACAGTGTTTTAGTCCATCCTGGGTTACGCTCCAACTAATTGTACAAGGATTCCCAGTAAATCCACCAAGGACTCCTAAAAATAACTAGAAGCACATAATTATTTACAAGTAACAGACAGGTGACCACAAATAAAACAATTTAAACACTTCAAATCCTCCAACGTGCGGGTAACTGGCCTCTAGTGGCCCTAGTGGACCTACGGAGCTGACTATCTGGCCCTGAACTACAGGGTGTAGGAGCTGTCAAGGGTAAACTGGGTAGCTGTCTACAGGCTCTTTGGCTCACTAGGGGTACAGCAGGCTCACTATGAGCAGAGGGTTGATCCTCCTGTTCTGCTTGTGTGGAGTCTGCTGCCTCCTGGACCGGCTGCTCTTCCAGCTCCACCTGTTGCTCCGTAGGCACTTGGGATGCTGGTTGGAGGAACGTGAGGACGGGTACCACAACTGCACCATTGACTTGAGTCCAGGACCGAGGGAAGTCTCCGAGCACAGTACTAACCATATCTTCCCTTTCCTCTACGGGTCGAGGGTCTTCTTGCTCTCCTTCTGGGTTCCGTAGCTGCTCGGGACACTTCTTTAGGTGATCCCGGGATACAATGGCTGTGGTTTCCCCTCCGTCTTTACTGATGGTACAGACCTTTGGGTTGTCGTGGCTTGAGGGCAGTACGGTGTACGGGTCCTTCTCCCACTGGTCGTCCAACTTGTGGAGCCGTCTCTTCCTCTTCAAGACCTGCTCTCCGGGTACCAGGGGAACAGCGGGAGCATACTGGTTGTAAGTTTTCTCTTGTCTTTCCCTAGCTTGACAGAGACTTCGCTCCACGCTCTCCTGTACTTTCCGGTACTGCTGCTGCCTCTCTGTGTCCCAGTCTGCTTCCGGTGAAGTGTCCTCGGGTGTCAGGACTCCCATCTCCAGGTCAACAGGTAGCTTACCAGGCCTTGCCCTCATTAGGTAAGCCGGGGTACAGTTGGTGGAACCTACAGGGATGTAGTTGTATAGGTCCACCAGGTCGGGCAGCTTCTCAGGCCACAGACTGCGTTCTTCCAGGGGCAACGTTTTCAGAAGATCCATTACCACCTGGTTCATTTTCTCACAAAGTCCATTAGTTTGCGGATGATAGGGTGTCGTCCTTATCTTCCGGCAGCCATACAGATTACAGAATTCCTGGAAGACCTCCCTTCAAAGGCAGGTCCCTGGTCCATCAGCACTTGGTCCGGGTACCCGTGTGGACGGCAGAAGTGCTGCTGGAAGGCTCTAGCTGCTGTTTGAGCTGTTAAGTCCTTAACGGGGACGACAACCAAGAACCGGGAGTAATGATCCACAATGGTTAACGCGTAGACGTAGCCACTTCTGCTTGGGGCCAGTTTTACATGATCCAAGGCTACCAGTTCCAACGGCTGCTTGGTGACGATGGACTGGAGGGGGGTCTTCTGGCTGGCACGGTCCTTCCTTCTCAGGTTGCACGGGCCACAGTCTCTGCACCACCTCTCGATGGTTCCCCTCATGCCTACCCAGTGGAACCGCCCGCGCAGCAGGAACTCCAGCTTCTTCCATCCGAAGTGTCCAGCCCCGTCGTGGTATGCCTCCATCACCATGGCTGCGTCTCTTCGTGGCACCACTACTTGCCAGATTAGTTCATGCGTCCGGGAGTTAACCATTCTGCGGCACAACTTCCCCTTGTAAAGGAACAGTCGACTCTTCTCAGCCCACTGTTGTTTGGCTTCCTCCGGAGCGTCCGGGTCAAGGCGAGCCTCTGGCCGAGTCAGCATCTCCTTCACCAGTCGGACGGCAGGGTCACTGTCTTGCGTTTCCTCCCAGTTGTAGTGAGGCAAGGGGTTAAACGTAGCGGCTTGCTTACTCCTTACCCGATGGGAATACTGGATAGTCCCATGACGGTGGAACGCAGGGAGTTCGACTTCTTCCAGTCCCTCTGGATCTTCTCCTACGTCCGGTAGGTTTGGCATCCTGGACAGGGCGTCCGCGTTGGTATTGGAGCGTCCTGCCCGGTATTTGATTGTGAACTCGTAGTTGGACAGACGGGCCATCCATCTCTGCTCTAGGGCACCGAGTCTTGCCGTGTCCAGGTGTGTCAACGGGTTGTTATCCGTGTACACGGTGAACCGGGAAGAAGCGAGGTAGTGCTTAAAGCTTTCGGTGACTGCCCACACCACTGCCAGGAACTCTAGCTTAAATGAGCTGTAATTCTGAGGGTTTCTTTCGGTGGGTCGCAGTTTTCGACTGGCGTAAGCGATTACTCGTTCTTTCCCCTGCTGGATCTGGGACAGTACGGCTCCTAGCCCGATGTTACTTGCGTCGGTGTAGAGGATAAAGGGCTGGCTGTAATCAGGGTACGCCAGGATTTCATCCCCCGTGAGGGCCATCTTCAGCTGGCGGAAGGACTCTTCTTCTAACTTCTCCCATTTGAAGGGCGGCTTCTGGTTCTTGGCCTTCCGGGACTGGCCTATCAGGAGGTCCTGCATAGGAGCTGCCTTTTTGGTGAAACCGGGGATGAATCTGCGGTAATAGCCTACCAACCCGAGGAACTGCCGCACTTCCTTTACACTGGAGGGACTTGGCCTTTCCTTAATTGCGGTGATCTTATCAGGGTCGGGAGCCACTCCGTCGGCGCTCACCACGTGTCCCAGGTACTGCACCTTTGGTTTTAGGAGGTGACACTTGGAGGGTTTTACCTTTAGGCCGTAGTTTGCCAGAGCTTCGAACACTTCCGCCAGGTGTTTCAGGTGGTCCTCATAAGTCTTGGAATATACGATGACATCGTCCAGGTACAACAGGACCGTCTCGAAGTTTCTGTGGCCCAGACAGCACTCCATTAATCGTTGAAAGGTTCCTGGTGCGTTACAGAGTCCGAACGGCATGCAGGTAAACTCGCTAAGTCCCATCGGGGTGGTGAATGCGGTCTTCTCCCGGTCCGCCTCTGCTACAGGAACCTGCCAGTACCCGCTAGTGAGATCCAAGGTAGAGAAGAAGTTAGCAGATCTTAAAGCAGCCAATGACTCCTCTATCCTTGGTAAGGGGTACGCATCCTTGTGTGTGATACGGTTGATTTTCCGGTAATCTACACACATCCTCATGGTGTTGTCTTTCTTTTTGACTAAGACTAGTGGAGCTGCCCAGGGGCTACAGCTATCCCTGATCACCCCAGCCTCCTTCATGTCCCTAAGCATCCCCTTGGCGTGTTGGTAGTGTGCAGGGGGTACGGGTCGATACCTCTCTTTTATGGGAAGATGGTCTCCCGTGGGGATGTGGTGTTCTACCCCCTTGACTCGCCCGAAGTCTAACGGGTGTTTACTAAACACTCTCTCGTACTCTCGAACCACCCGATAGACTCCCTGTCTCTGGTGTGAGGGAGTGGAGTCAGTACCCAAATGTAGTTGCTGACACCAGTCCTCCATTGTTTCCTTAGAGCCGTTACTTTCCTCCGGGGAAGATGGAGGCAAGGGTTCTACGGACTGTATGGAATTTTGATTGATGGTATACAATTTGGCTAGCGTGGCATACCGGGGCAGGTACACTTCCCTCTTCCCGATATTTATTATGCGAACGGGCACCCTCCCATGGCGTACATTGACCACCCCCCGTGCTGTCAAAATGGTGGGCCTACTGTCTGAGTAAACTGGTTCTACCATTGCCTGGTAATCTCTACCTCTCAGACCAATAGATGCCCGGCACCAAATCATCATTTCACTTTTTGGGGGCATGGCAATAGGGAAAGGGTCACACATTCTTACGCTACCAATCTCACCACCGGAGAGTTCTATCTGTTGCCGTCGCATCAGTGCCCGGATCTCTTTCTGGAGCACTCGCTGCTGGCCGGAGCTGGCGTTCTTGGCAACCTGCTGTAAAAGGAAAATCACCTCTGCAAGACAATTTTCAATTACATTAGTTCCTAGAGTTATCTTTGGGTGACTCTCGTGCTTGTCAATGTCTACAATGATCAGTCCCTGTGCCGCCAATTCGACTCTACCGATTTTAATGGTCACCTCTTTAAATCCAATCTGTGGCACGGGCTGACCATTGCTGGCGATGATACTCAAGTCGTCGTCAGGGTAGTGGGTGATATCCGAGTCATTCCAGTACTGCTTGAAGAGCACGTACGGGATAGTGGTAACCTGTGACCCGGTGTCCAGTAGGGCACTCATGGGGATGCCATCCAGTACCACAGGCAAGACTGGACGTCCTCCCACATATTTGTCGCGCCAGTTCGATGGGCCTGATGATCTTTTTCCTGGGGTTTGGCCCTCTACCCCAGGTTGTGCCAGTTTAAAGGACAGCACCTTGCCATATGTCCGGGTTGATTGCAGCGGCGGCAGATGGGTTGTCCGTCCTCGTTGTATCGGTCGCTGGGTCTTCCTCTGGCCGGTGGGGTCCTCCTTGGTCGACGCCACGGGATGTCCTCCGGTCCGGATGCCAGCTGGATCTTCCCTGGAGTGGAAACCTGTAAAGACTGCACAGTTCGGGTTAGCGCGGCAACGCTTTTAGCTAGCTCTTGGACCTGATGGTGCAGGTCTGGAGCCGGGTCATTGTTCAAAGCCTGCGCATCAGCTCCCACAGGCCCTGCCGACAAGGGTGCCGCCTCCTGGTGGTAAGTGGTAGTGGGGCGTCTGTGGGTCACAACGCCACCTGGTGCCGGTTCTCGGAGCACCCGGATGGCTCTGTCCTTGAACTGTGCAAATCCCAGATGAGGGTCCTGTAAGGCCATTGCCCGCAACTGGGTTCGGTGGGCATTGCAATATAAACCCTCTATAAATTGTTCAGTCAACAGCCTGTCCTCGTCTCCCACGCCGTCAGGGTCGGTCTGCTTAATGGCTCTCAGGGCCTCTTGCAGGTTCAGGGCATAGTCCCTTATACTCTCGTGTGCTCGTTGCTTGCACCCGTAGAATCTAAGCTTGATCTCGGCTGAGGTGCGGGTATCAAAGGTGTCCCTCAGCCGGGTTAGTATCCCTGCAACAGTCCTCCCCCCAGGTGGCCAGGACTTTACCTCCCTTTGGGCTGCCCCGGTTAATTGGGCCACCAGGATGCTCACTTTTTGCTCTTCGGTGAGAGGATACACCTGGAAGAGGCTATCCAGCTTTTCTCTAAAGTCATGCAGGGTATGTGACTCCCCTGAGTACTGGGGTAGCCAGGCCGCTCCCGGGATATAGGGCATGGTGAAAGGCATGACTGCAGCAGCGGTGGCGCTGGCGGGGGTTGAGGCAGTGAAGCTCTCCTCCGTATCCGACATCTTCCTCCCCCCTAGTGGACCGTGGCCTACCTTGCGATGATCCTCTTCCGTAGGCCGCGGCTCCGCAGTGGATCGTCAGGGTTGAGGACCTTCCGTCGCGCTCCTGTGACGTCGGCGTCTGCTGGGCTCCTTCCAGGACCTTACGCAACGTCCGGACGTGAGGCGGGGCTTCAGCTCTCGCGCGCTTTCGGAGTCCACGCCCCTCTTCTTCCCGCGCGGCGTCTTCAAGATGGCGTCCAACGGCGGGAAAACTCCACGGATGGCGGGAAGAAGGCAGAAGATGGCGCCGGATGGCGGGAAAACTTCGCGGATGGCGGGAAGAAGGTAGAAGATGGCGCCGGATGGCGGGAAACCTCCACGGATGGCGGGAATCTTCACCACTGGTAAGTTTGAACAGTCATTTTCAGGCACGCAGTACCCGGTGGTTGCGGGCACGAGATCCTGCCGACTACGCCAAAAGTTGACGCACCCCTGGGCCTGTGTCGCACAGCGTTGCGCATGCAGGAGCTTACCCGGAGCCGGATCTGTTGAGGGTTGTAGTCTCGTGGCGGTGACCCGGTCCGTGCCCAGGGAGTCAGACTAAGTAGCGTTGTATTAGCGGTAGGTGTTGGACGACTACGCCACCCGTTGAATGCAGCGAAGGAACTGCCGCTGCAGGGCAGACCGCTGAGGCCGGTGGTAGGATTGTGCAGCGTGATAGTATCACCCCCAACGGGAGGGGTATGGCCTCAGGGCAGCCGACGTGGATGATGGGGGAGCAGGAATCACTCAGAGACGATGCGGTGTAGTTCAGGGTCTTTACTGGTGATAAAGATAGACCCCCCCGGAGTACTGGCTAGCGAACGGGGCCTGGTCAGTCCTTGAGCAGATGGGATCTCCCATGGCCAGGCGGAGTTGTAGGCCTCCCAAACTGACTGTACTCTTCTGGCTACCTTGCTAGAGGCGGGTATAAGTAGCCCACGTCCCTGAGTGTACCGTGTGGTGCTCACCCGTATGGCCGGTGACTCGGGGCCTTCTAGTGGCGTCCGCTCCACGACGGCGGTGCTGGTCCCACGCGTGTGACCGTGCCTTCGGGTTTCTTGGCCAGAGGACCTGAAATCCCCTGCCGGGCGGTTTCTGCTGCTGGATAAAGATTAGTCCCCACAGCCTCGGACTCCGGGTCCGGTGATAGCTTCCCAGTCAGGGCGAGCTCTGCAGCTGCCAGCCCCTGACTCCTTATAGCACTGCTCCCACAGAGCTCCTGATGTTCTTTTCCTAGATCTGCTTCTCTTCTCTGTCTCTACTTCTTCTCTACTCACTCACCCTGCCTCAGCCCTAGGTTTATATAGGGGAAGTTCTTCCCCTCCCAGGACTGGGCAGGAGGTGTGGCATGCATAGGATCCCTGACCAAGAGACCTCCCACCTGCTCTCAGACGTAATATCTCTATCACTGTGGCAACCAGACCCCTGGGGTGTCACAGTAGCGCTATTCATCCCGCTGGGGGACACTCGCTTCACCGGGTCAATTAAAGCATACATGCCACGTTTTCCAGTAACACGACATCCAGAAGTTTATTACACTTCATAACTGCACATAACATAGTCCATCTCAGTGGCTCACCGGCATGGTTATACACATAACATCCAGGAGACCTTTCCAGTGGCAGACATGCCCACTTGGCTCAAGTTACAGCCTTCAGCAAAGTAACTATATCAGTTTGAAGAGCACGTAGCACCCAGGGGATGGGGACGACTCGGTGCCCGGGCCTTGATGCCTGGTGTTAGGGGATGTCGCGGTAGTCGGCTCCTGGGCCCGTACCCTGGGGTCTCTTCTAAAAAAGGGGATAATGAAAGTTCGTGACGCCACCTGTGGTTTCTGGTGAGGACCACCAGCGCTGCAGCAGTCCTCTGAGGCAGGTGTTCTGGCAGCTAAGATGGTATGGCTCCCCACAGGTGGAGCATGGCCTCAGGGCAGCGTGGAAGCAGGGGTTGCAGGACAGAGGGGACCCAGCCGGGTCAGAGTAAGAACAGGGACACACACGATAGTCACTTCAGTACCTTTTACTGGTGGTATTAAAGGCACAATCCAGAGCACTGTAGGGTGAGGGGTGCATATCAGGACTCTCCCCAGTGAGCGGGTGTAGGGCCTCCTGTCTCTTGCCTTTGCTTGGTAAGTTTCTGACCTGCCTGGAGCTAGGCCTAACTTGTTCTCTGTCCTGCACCGGCTGACTTTGTTGTAGGGCCTTCTCTTGGAGTCCACACTCCCTGCATGCGGGGCCTTCGTGTCTCCTAGCTCTGGTACGTATCAGCTCTTGGGTGATCCTGGGACCTGAAGTCTTCCAGGGGATTCCGGGTTGTCTCTACACTGGAATATATGGCCCTGTAGATGCGGACCCGGTGTCCGGTATATGTTTTCTGGGGTGAGCTGGTAAAGCTCCTCTGCCCCCAATGCTACTCACTCCACTAGCCTTTGGCCTACTTGGGGCCCTCACTAGGCTACACACTAGCAGCTAGCTGGCTGCTTCTTCACTGCTCTTATGGCGTCGGCACACCTTAGGCTCACTATTCTGAGCTTTCTGAGTTCACTGAGTCTGAACTAGAAACTGACTGAGAACTGTCCCTCTCTGACTCTGAGCAGGGACTCTGTTCTGAGCTGCCTAACTCCACCCTCCGTATATATATCCCTATCCGGGCTCCCTCTGGTGGTCTGAGGTGGTAGGGTGGAGGTGTGTGTATGCTGTAAGGGCCTCTTGTGGAGAAATCCGTCCATGCACCCCTCTGGGATCTGTGGCACCAATGCGTAGCAGGGCGCCACATTTTCCCCTAGCAAAACTCAGCACTCCCGGGCTGAAGTAAATTTTATAAACAATAACAATAACCATAACAATTCTTCCCTTTATGGGAGGCTCAGTTCTTAAACATTGCATATAAACATAGGTAAGTAATAAATAGATATATACAGGGCAATAAGCAACCTTGAAAGTCCAAGTCTCTTCCGGAGAGGTTGCTCAAAGGGGCACTCCAGGGAGTGCAAATATTTACAGGCAAAAGTCTTTGGGCTGCACAAAGTCCTCAGCCACAGAGTTCTTAAGTACCCATACGGGTAATGGGAAGTAAATGGGGTAAGTGTCCATATCACTTGAATTGTCCATTAGGGAAAAATATAAGTTAATATGCATACATAGGAAAAGACACAATATGACACACAATATAATATAATACAATATTATACAATACCCCAGAGGTAACTATCTACACTTGTCAGAAGTTTAACTATTCAGTATATTTGATAGGGGGTTGACCTCTCGTGTTACGTGTTTATCTGCGTAGTGCAGTGGCCTGTGTGGTATCTGTATTTTCAGCTACCCGGTTTGCTCTACATGTGATGGAATTGTAAATCTGCCTTAACCTCTCTCTGGGCCTGGCAAGTGTAGCATTGGCTGGGCCTTCTTGCTCTTCTCCTGCCGGGGATCCTTCACCCGGGGATTCTTCTGGAGCTGGCTCTTCTGCAGCACTTAAAGGTTCAACTTGCTGTGGAGGGTCTGTGGTGCCCCTGAGGGTTCAGTCGCCACAGGGGTACTGCACCTCAGACTGAGGTGTGGTATCTCCTCTCTGAGGTAAGGGTGGAGCACCTCTCAGGACTCAGCCATCCATTCAACACTACACCACTCCTGTCCTGAGGGGGGTTTTAAGGCACCATAGTGCTGCCCCAGCCGGGAGAGAGGAGATGGGGGGAACCAAAAGATAGGGGGGACCATGTAGTGGGTGAGGGTGGAGGACGCACTTTAGGTTACACTCATTCAATCATATTTAATCAACGGCCATCTTAGGTTCATGGTCCTTTGATTGTGGTCTTCATCACTGAACGTGGCTTTCCGGTGGAACCTGCAGCTGATTGAAGATACACGGTCCTCGTTCTCTGGCCTTGAGGCGAGGAGCGGGCTAGAGTTAAAGGCTGTCTCTACCCGGTCAAGGTCCCTACCTAAGAAGGCCTGGAGGGGAGCAGAGGAGACAAGCTCCACAGGCAAAAGGATCCCAGGGGGATGCATACGGAGCGGCATACGCCATCTATCCTCACTATTCTGGCCTAGTCAGAGGGACTCTGAAGTGCAGACCGCCCCCTGCAGTGGAGACACTCCGCAAGGTAATGTCCATCAAAGCAGATGGGATGTCCCTGGGAGTGCCTGTCAGCCAGCCGCCCCGAAAAGAGGAGGAGACGAAGGCAACAACGAGGTGTGGCCGCAACAATCCGAGACTCGCCGCACCCTGCAGCAGTGATGGACGCCGCCGAGGAGATTTCTCCCGAAACCTCCAGCGCTGGCCCACAAGCTGCTACCTTCCGTGGCATGGGAGGAATCCACTTGACCCCGGAGGAAGCCGAGTTCCTCTGCGAGGAAGCGCAGGACCTCACCAGGAGGATCGCAGAGGCGCAACGATTGGTCTCTGGAGAGTGGCGAGAGGAGGTGCTCCGCATGATTTGGGCCCGCCACCAGAGCTCTGCAAGCCTGTCCAGCGGAACCGTAGCCCAGACAGAGGAAACCCAGGAGGCCTCGTGCAGCCCAGGAGCGGGTAAGCAAGAAATCCCTGTCCCAGGCGCAGGGCGTACTGTACCTCTCCTGAGTATCCTGCCGGCACCCTTGTCCCCGGGCGCCATCCAGTGGGAGCAGCTTCTAGCTCCGGAGCTGGAGTCCCAAGTTACCGCCACCACCGGAGGCCTGCTGTGTCTCCCGACTCCCGGCCAACCTCCTGCCCTTACTGAGGAGACTCCCAGCTCCAACCCGGACTGGTCCGTACTGGTCGAGGACCAGCAGCAACCCCTGCTGACGCCGCTACCCGCGCCCCTGGTCACCTGCCCGGCGGCAGAAGAGATGGCCTGGGACAACCAGGGGGGGGGACCTGATGGGCTTCCCCAGGAGACCCGGGCTGCAGCGCGGAGGAGGGAGGAGATGTGCAGAAGGCAGCTCCTCCAATTTGATAAAGAGCGACGCCAAACAGAGGTCCGCTGTGAGCGCCTGGAGGTGCGGACCAAGGCCTCAAAGTCACAGGCCCGCCAGGCAGAGGCCACCCGTCCAAGCCCCCGGGAGGAAGGCCTGATAGTCAGATTCCACCAGGAGGCCGGATGGGGCTTCATTCGCAGCTCCCAGTTCCACCGGGACATTTTCGTGAATCGGCGGGACGTCGAGCCACAACTGGAGCAAGGCCACCCTGACCGGAACCTCTACCCGGGCGACTTGGTGTCCTACACCCGCCACCACAGGGAGCGTGGGTAGTACGCCCTGGACGTCCACAGGGTGTTCAAAGGGGATGCCCCCGCTCCCCTGCCCACAGAGGACCGGTCAGGCTCAGGTGGCAAGAATGAGCCTTTTCCTAAGTGGGGATACCGTTTTTGAGCAGCCCCGGAGGATGTACTTCCCTGTTGACTAAGTTACTGTTTTAAGTTGTTATTTTGTTTTTCCTCCTGGTTTAAAGAGACATTTGTCCCTGCGGACACTAAGCAGTAGACAGACTCACTTTGTAAATAGCTCTGCATCTCTTTAGGTGCTCCCTATTGGTTTTATGCAAGACCGCTCTACTACTACCTCAGACCTCGGAAGCAAAACCTGTCTGCAGTGGCTCTCCTGGAGGTCCAACCCAGCATCTCCATGCCCTGCAGCCACCCCAGGGCCTACGTTTAGGGTTTGGGACAGGTCCCTCATGCTGCTGAACTGACTCTATTCTACAATGTTTTCTACAGAACTGTCACTTAATATTTTTCTATATTTATATTGTATATATATTATTGCAACGTTGAAGAATTGAGCCTCCCATAAAGGGAAGATGGTTTTACTGTTAAGCAAAAATTTAAAAAGTCTATACCAATGCTTTGCTCTCTTTTCAGCCCGCGGACGTGCTGTGTTTCACCAGGGGGGAATGTGGCGCCCGGTTGAACTCATTCAATCATATTTAATCATCGACCATCTTAGGTTCATGGTCCTTTGATTGTGGTCTTCATCACTGAACGTGGCTTTCCGGTGGAACCTGCAGCTGATTGAAGATACATGGTCCTCGTTCTCTGGCCTTGAGGCGAGGAGCGGGCTAGAGTTAAAGGCTGTCTCTACCCGGTCAAGGTCCCTACCTAAGAAGGCCTGGAGGGGAGCAGAGGAGACAAGCTCCACAGGCAAAAGGATCCCAGGGGGATGCATACGGAGCGGCATATGCCACCTGTCCTCACTATTCTGGCCAAGTCAGAGGGACTCCTGCAGCAAAAGGGGTACCGGCCCCCGATATCTGGCTTTGCTACTTCATGTCCTAGTCAGAAAAGCCCGGAGGCTTAGAGGATCCCGCCGGGTAACGGACGGAGCGGAGTCGCCACACATACCCTTGTTCTGTGTATAGCCAGAGGGAGACCCAGCCTTGTAACACGCACCACATACGGACAGGAGAGGACCTAGTGGGAAGGTCTAGGAACACTCTGGTGCAGGGGGTCCTGATTGATGCACCCGAACTACCCGGAGTGTGCTGAACCCCTTCCTGGTGGCCGCAGCGTGCCGTGAGGAGCAAGGAGAAGCCTTGCAGCTGACACCTAACAACGAGAGTAAAGTTTGGAAGACTGCATCCATTGCCTCCGGTTCCTCATTTCAGCGCCACACCACACCGCACTACCCACTACGACCCCCCTGATCCGTCTTCTCTGCCCTGAGGCCCTGCTCCGCCTGTGGGGAGTAGTACCATCTTCTGCTGCCACGACATCGCGCCTCAGAAGACTGCCGCAGCGCTGGTGGCGAATCACCAGGCCCCACAGGTGGCGTAGTCATTACATCCACTCGATTACCACCGTCCCTCCTGGCCCTTATTTTTACTGTGACGACCCTGGGCACGGACCGGGCCTAGGCCATGACTGCATCCACCGTACACCAGGAGGCCCGGTTCCGAGTACCCCCATCTCTCAGGGTAGGGCCAGGAAGCGAGGCGTCACAGACCTTCTGGCTGTTGGAAGAAGTGGAGCACAGGTATTATCAATGCTCCTTCTAGTTGAGGCCAATCTGCCGGGAAATCTCCTAATTCAGTGCGTATTACTGCTTCTTTAGGCTCCTCCGGTATGATAAGCGGCACTTCTTCTTGGGGCTTTAGCAGGTCTGGACACAACTTCAGGTGGTCTCTAGATATCGTTGCAGTTGTTCTTCCCCCATCTTTGCTAATCAGACAAGTCTTTTTATAATCAAATCTTGAATTCAACACAGTGTAGGGTTCTCTCTCCCACTGGTCATCAAGTTTGTGGTTTCTTCTCTTTCTTTTTAACACTACCTCTCCAGGTGTGAAGGGTTCTGCTGGTGCACCTCTATTGTATTGGGCTTCCTGCTTGTCTCTCACCCGAGTGAGACTGTATTCGACACTCTTCTGTACTGCTCCTGTCTGGACGTGTCCCAGTCCTCAGTGGTTACATCTGCTTCTGGTTCTACAACACCAAGCTCCAGGTTCATAGGCAACTTTCCTGGTCTTGCTCGCATGAGATAGGCTGGAGTGCAATTGGTGGAACTTACAGGTATGTGATTGTACAGATCTACCAGGTCAGGTAGTAGGTCTGGCCACTGATTTCTCTCCTCAAGTGGTAAGGTCTTCAGCAGGTCGATGACGATGTTGTTCATCTTTTCACAGAGACCATAGGCTTGGGGGTGGTACGGTGTAGTTCTTATCTTTTTACACCCATACAGATGGCAGAACTCTTTGAACAGCTCGGCCTCAAAGGCCGGGCCTTGGTCCGTCAGCACCTGCTCAGGGTATCCATGGGGTCTGCAGAAATACGCTTGGAACGTCTTTGCTGCTGTCTCTGCCGTCAGGTCTTTGACGGGGGCGACCACCAGGAAACGTGAGTAGTGATCCACCATGGTCAGGGCATAGGAGTACCCTGACCTGCTGGGTGCCAGCTTGACATGGTCCAGGGCCACAATCTCTAAGGGCCGAGTCGTCTTGATGGGGTGCAGGGGAGCCTTCTGACTGCTGTAGTCTTTTGTTCTGAGGCTACAGGGTCCACAGTTTCGGCACCACCTCTCAATGGAGCTGCGCATTCCCACCCAGTAGAATCGACAATTCAGCAGGGTCTCTAGCTTTTTCCAGCCAAAGTGTCCCGCCTGATCGCGGTAGGCCTCCAACACCATCTGGATGTGTGGCGCCCCTGAGGGTTCGGTTGCCACAGAGGTACTGCACCTCATAAAGAGGTGTGGTATCTCCTCCTACAGGTAAGGATGGACCATCACACAGGACCCCACCTTCGCATTCAACACTACACCACTCCAGTTCTGTACGGGGCCATATAGCACCAGGGTGCTGCCCCGGGCCAGGATAGTGGAGATGGGGAGAACCAAAGTGAGGGGGAACCATGTAGTTGGTGAGTGTGGAGGACACACTTACTGAAGCACTTAATAGGAGCATATAAAATAGCCAGCTATCTTAAGTTCAAGGTCTTTGATTGTGAGTTCTTCAGTTGGGGCTCAGCAAGTGTCTGTAGCTGGCTGAAGAGTCACGGCCCTCGCTCTCTGGCCTTGAGACGAGGGGCAGGGTGGAGGTAACTAGAGCACTCTACCCTGGTCAGGGTCCTGAACTAAGAAGGCCTTGGAGGGGAGCAGAGGAGAGAGGCTCCACAAGCAAAAGGATCCCAGGGGGATACGGATGGAGCAGAGCCGCCACCTGTATTCTTCACTCTGGCCTAGTCAGAGGGACTCCTGCCGCAAAAAGGGTGACCGGCCCCCGATATCTGACTTTGTACTTTATGTCACTGTTGGAGAAGTCCGGAGGCTGAGAGGTTTCCCATGGGGATACAGACGGAGCGGAGTCGCCACCTGTAACTCACCACCTGCGTTTATCCAGTGGGACCCAGCCTTACACCACGTTCACATCACATACTGTCAGGAAAGGACTCAGTGGGAGAACTTACTACCAAAAAGGAACATTCTGGAGCGGGGTCTTGATAGGTGCTCCTGATCTACCGGTAGAATGCCGAACCCCTACCTGGTGGCCTCAGCGCGCCGCAAGAGGCAGAGTGAAGCTTTGCAGCTGCCCCATTCATTAACGTGAGTAAAAGACCGGGATGACTTCATCTACTGCCTCCATCTGTCTTTATTGAGCGGCACCGCACCCACCATTCCCTCCACACTGTTCCACAAACTCTGCCCTGAAGCCTAGCTCCACCTGTGGGGAGCTATACCAACACCGCTGCCATAACTCCGGCCTCAGAGGACTGCTGCAGTGCTGGTGGCCTTCACCAGACACCACAGGTGTCGTAGTCAAACTTTACTACTCAAATAAGCCCATTGTTCATGTGACAGCCCTGGGCACGGATTGGGTCACGGCCACGACGACATCCCACCACCAACATACATTGGCCTGGAACCGAGTAAACCCTTCGCTCAGAGAGGGCGTCACAGATGTCTGTCTTGGGGACCACTATCTGTCATACCATCTCATGGGTCTTTGGGTTGACATACATCCGGTACAGATTCTCCCGATCCAGAGCTGTTTTGCTTGAAGAGATGCATCCTACTCCAGGGAGGAACCTTCTTGGGTTATCAGCTCCTTAATACGGCTGACAACCGGGTCGCTGTCCTGGGTCTCTTTCCAGCTGTGGTGAGGCAAAGGGTTTAACGTCTTCCATGCTGCCACATGGAGGCTCGTTGCTCGTGGATCATCCCATTCCGGTGAAAGGCAGGTAGTTCAATCTCTTCCTGGTCATCGACTTCTTCTTCAGTGTCTGACTGGTGAGGCATCCTAGACAGGGCATCGGCGTTGGAATTCTTGCGGCCCGCCCGGTACTTTATTGTGAATTGGTAGTTTGACAGCCGAGCCATCCACCGTTGCTCCATGACTCCTAGCTTGGCTGTTTCAAGATGGGTCAAGGGGTTATTGTCAGTGTAGGCAGTGAACTTGCTGGAGGCTAAGTAGTGCTTGAACCGTTCAGTGATGGCCCAGACCAGGGCCAGGAACTCTAACATGAAGCTGCTATAGTTCTCTGGGTTCCTCTCAGTCGGACGGAGCTTCCTACTTGCGTATGCGATCACTTTCTCTTGCCCATTCTGCTTCTGACTTAGGACAGCTCCTAATCCTTCATTGCTGGCATCAGTATACAGCAGGAACGGTTGGCTGTAGTCAGGGTAGGCTAGGATCTCTTCGCCAGTCAGGATCTCCTTCATCTCTTTGAATAATTCAGCTTGCTCTTTACCCCAGTGGAACGGGGGATTTCTGCCTTTGGGGGACTGTACTACCAGGAGGTCTTGCAGAGGCGCTGCTTTCTTGATGTAATCTTTCACAAACCTCCTGTAGTATCCTACTAGTCCCAGGAACTGACGCACCTCCTTGAGGTTCTTCGGCTCTGGCCATTTCTGGATGGCAGTGACCTTCTCCGGGTCTGGTGCTACTCCTTCTGGACTGACAATGTGCCCCAGGTACTGTACCTTTCTCTTGAGCAGGTGGCATTTTGAGGGCTTCAGCTTCATCCCATACCGGGACAGCAACTCAAATACCTAAGGCCAGGTGCTTCAAGTGGTCCTCATACGTCTTGGAGTACACTATCACGTCATCCAGGTATAGTAACACTGTCTCGAAGTTGCGGTGTCCCAGGCAGCACTCCATCAATCTCTGGAATGTTCCGGGGGCATTGCAGAGTCCAAACGGCATACTGTTGAATTCGCAGATTCCCATCGGGGTGGTGAAGGCTGTCTTCTTCCGATCCTCCTCAGACACAGCTACTTGCCTGTACCCACTAGTGAGGTCAAGGGTGGAAAAATAATTTGCAGACTACAAGGCAGCCAGGGATTCCTCTATACGTGGTAAAGGGTATACATCCTTATGTGTAACGCGATTTACTTGTCTGTAAT
The DNA here is from genome assembly GCF_046119375.1 of Phyllobates terribilis. Classification (NCBI taxonomy): domain Eukaryota; kingdom Metazoa; phylum Chordata; class Amphibia; order Anura; family Dendrobatidae; genus Phyllobates; species Phyllobates terribilis. Next base: position 319,233,193 of record NW_027362769.1, read on the forward strand.
CTACACACATTTACATGCTTCCGTCCTTCTTCCTGACTAGCACTAGGGGAGCTGGGCAGGGACTACAACTATCCCTTACTACCCCTGCCTTCTTCATGTCATGCAACATCTCCTTGGCTTTCTGGTAGTGTGCTGGAGGTATAGGCCTGTAACTTTCTTTGATGGGTGGGTGCTTGCAGAATACCTGTGCGTATTCCTGTACCACCCGGTGTACCCCCTGTTTCTCGTGGGCAGGCTGTGACGGGGTATGCGGCAGAGCAAGAAGAGACCACCGGACTAAAAACGATCCAACGGGGTTTATTAAGGCGGGCAGCATACCAAATCAAAAATCCATGTTATTCCTAAGGTCCATAATAAGTCCACAATCACCAATGGGCATGAGGTCTTGCCGCAGCTAAGAGCCCCCACTCTTCTTCCTCCAGAGATCTCCCAGCACAACACTGGTCACGCATAAGTCCATTGTCTTGGGCTACCGGGAACAGCCCAAGGGTTGGCGAGGAGAGGTTTCCCCCCTCCTAGTCGATGGTTTAGTCCATGGCATGGCTCCGATGTGTCTATAAAGATGTGTACTGTGAGTTCTCCCCCTGCTTAAGAGAACAATGGGGAGTCCTCTAGCGGTGTTGACACAAGCCCAAGTTAAATTATGGTTGAGGAACAAAGATCTGGGAAAGGCCATGGGTACTTACATCACATCATGACATTTTATACAGAAATGCAGGACAGGGAAAACTATGTACCATGACACAGGCGTGGTGTCTGTCCCAACATGGATCTGTTGACACCAATCCTCCACCTGGGTTGCCGGGTCATTATCCTCCACTTGGTCTGGGGAGGTTAAGGACTCCACCATGTGAATGGAGTTGTTATTTACAGCGTGTAACTTGGCAACAGTGGCATAACGTGGTAATCTGACCTCGTCTTCCCCATAGTTGAGAAGACGGATGGGCACCCTCCCATTGCGTACATCCACTACCCCTCTGGCAGTTAAGAGTGTAGGTCTGTGCTTTGAGCTAAGGGATTCTACTACCGCCTGGTAGCTCTCTCCTTTGAGACCTAATGCTGCTCTACTCCAAATAAGCATTTCACTCATTGGGGGAATCACAATGGGTATCGGGTCTGTTACCCGCACATTACCAATCTCACCACCGGATAGCTTTACTTGCTGCTGGTACATCAGGGCTCGGATCTCTTTCTGGATCACTCTCCTCAAGCCCGGGTCTGGCAGCGTTAGCGAGCTGTTGGAGCAAAAACAACACTTCCTCCAAACAGTTACCAACAATGTTAGTGCCTAGTACCATATACAGTCCATTCTCATCAGAGATAGTCTCTACTACAATGAGTCCCTGGTCCTTCAGCTCCACTCTCCCCACCTTTTCCGCCACATCCTTAACCCCAACTTGGTTAAGAGGGAGGCCGTTGGAGGCATAAACGGAGAGATCTGGATCTGGAGGTTGGAGATTGTCCATGGACCAGAATCTCTTGTAAAGGGCATCAAGCATTATGGTTACCTGAGATCCAGTGTCCAGCAGGGCAGGTATCGCAATGCTGTCCAGGATTGTGGACAGGAAAGGTCTTCCTCCCACGAACCTGCTGTGCCAGTCTGAGGGGCCTGCTGAGTCTATTCCTGGGTGTTGGCCCTCGGACCCAGGGTTTGCTTGTTTAAAGGACAATTGCGCACTGTGTGGCCTGCCTTCTGGCAGCGGTGGCAGACAAACTCTCGTTGAGGGTGGCGCTGGTTGTTGGTCCTTCCACGGGGTGGCATTGTCCTCCTCCGGGGCGGCGTTGTCCTCCTCCGGGGCGGCGGCATCCTCCTCCTCCCTCTCATCCAGGGGACATCCTCAGGGCAGTCGGCTAGCAGGATCCTTCCCTCTGTCTCAGGCTCCATCCGTAGCTGCAGGGCACTCATCACAGTGGCCAGGTTTTTAGTCAGCTGGCACACTTCTGAGCGCAGACTGTCCAGCTCACTAGGGGGTGCTGCTTGCACTTTGGCTTCAGTGGCCAGCAGGGAAAAGGTGGATGCTACGGGCGTTGGAGTGGCCCTACCCTGGTAACGTTGGATAGCAGTATCTGCTGTTTCCAGGGGTTGCAGTCCCTTTATAGCCATGTTCTTAAGGGTGTCAAAGGTAGCATCTGGATGATCCAAGGACCACCAACGCACAGTCCTGCTCTCCTCTTGGGACCTCAGCCCCCGGACAAACTGTTCTTTTAGCATTTTACTTTCATCAGTTATGCTGGTTGGACTAACCTGTTTCAGAGCTCGCAGGGCCCCTTGTAAACGGCAGGCATAGTCCCGAACACTGTCCTCCGGTTTCTGAGAGCAGTTGTAGAACCTCATCCGGAGGTCTGTCTCAGTGCGGTCCTCAAAGACAGTCTGTAGCTTTTTAAAGATGGCGGACACTGACTCCTGGTCTGCGGCCGACCAAGTCTCTACTTCCCTCTCCGCAGCACCCGTCAATTGTCCCAAAACAACAGAGGCTCTTTGTTTGCCCGTTATAGAGTACATGTCCAGTGTGCTGCATATTTCCGCTTGAATCCAGACAGGGTGTCTGGTTTGCCGCTACACTGGGGGAGCCACTTCGCTCAAGGTATGTACGGTAGGGTCATGGGTACGATAGGGGCTACAGGCCCTGGTGATGGAGCGGCTGCTCCGTCTTGAGCGGCGGTGCCCGCGGGTGGGTTATCGGGGCTGTCAGCCTGGGCCCCGGAGTCTGGCTGCTGCTGCGACATCCTGGCGTCCCCCTAGCGAACCGTGGCCTACCTTCTTTTCTGTAGGCCGCAGCTCCACAGGTGACGGTCTTTCGCTAGGACCTTGCGTCACTTTATGTCCTCCGTCAGAGCGCTCGCTGGGGCTTCCTGCCAGGACCTGACGCTGCGTCAGTGCGTGGGGCGTGTCTCGGGCTTCGCGCGCTTCTCCACGTATGCCTCCAAGTTTTCCGCGGTTACGCCCTTCTTCTTGCGTGGTGACGTAACAATGGCGGCAATCTTCGCCACAGTCAATATACAGTTTATTGTTAAAGGTGCACAGTACCCGGTGGCAACGGGCACAACTTCCTCCGTTGCCGCGGGCACGCAATCCTGTTCGTCACGCCAGTTTCAAGAGCATGTAGCACCCAGGGGATGGGGACGACTCGGCGCCCGGGCCTTGATGCCTGGTGTTAGGGGATGTCGCGGTAGTCAGCTCCCGGGCCCGTACCCTGGGGTCTCTTCTAAAAAAGGGGATAATGAAAGTTCGTGACACCACCTGTGGTTTCTGGTGAGGACCACCAGCGCTGCAGCAGTCCTCTGAGGCCAGTGTTCTGGCAGCTAAGATGGTATGGCTCCCCCACAGGTGGAGCAGGGCCTCAGGGCAGAGTGGAAGCAAGGGTTGCAGGACAGAGGGGACCCAGCCAGGTCAGAGTAAGAACAGGGACACACACGATAGTCACTTCAGTACCTTTTACTGGTGGTATTCAAGGCACAATCCGGAGCACTGTAGGGTGAGGGGTGCATATCAGGACTCTCCCCAGTGAGCTGGTGAAGGGCCACCTGTTTCTTGCCTTTGCTTGGTAAGTTTCTGACCTGCCTGGAGCTAGGCCTAACTTGTTCTCTGTCCTGCACCGGCTGACCTTGTTGTAGGGCCTTCTCTTGGAGTCCACACTCCCTACTTGAGGGGCCTTCGTGTCTCCTGGCTCTGGTACGTATCAGCTCTTGGGTGATCCTGGGACCTGAAGTCTTCCAGGGGATTCCGGCTGTCTCTACAGGGGAATATATGGCCCTGTAGACGCGGACCCGGTGTCTGGTATATGTTTTCTGGGGTGAGCTGGTAAAGCTCCTCTGCCCCCAATGCTACCCACTCTACTAGCCTTCAGCCTACTCGGGGCCCTCACTAGGCTACACACTAGCAGCTGGCTGGCTGCTTCTTCACCGCTCTTGTGGCGTCGGCACGCCTTAGGCTCACTATTCTGAGCTTTCTGAGTTCACTGAGTCTGAACTAGAAACTGACTGAGAACTGTCTCTCTCTGACTCTGAGCAGGAACTCTGTTCTGAGCTGCCTAACTCCACCCTCCGTATTTATATCCCTATCTGGGTTCCCTCTGGTGGTCTGAGGTGGTAGTATGGAGGTGTGTGTATGCTGTAAGGACCTCTTGTGGAGAAATCTGTCCATGCACCCCTCTGGGATCTGTGGCACCAATGCGTAGCAGGGCGCCACAAATGTCCATATAACACACCGCTTTACCTTTGTCTGGTGTCAGCTGCTTCTTGCCTTCCAAGGCTCCTGGTATCCTCAAACCCAGGGATCCAGCCTTTGCCTTCAGGCTAGTAGAGTCCCATACACAAGGACGAGTCTTCTTGCCTCACCAGGCCTCACTCCGTCCAATGCTACTGGCATCCCACACACACCCAGGGATCCAGCCTTCGCCCTCCAGGACTACATGAGGCTTCACCAGGCTTCACCAGGCCTGGCTCTCTCTTCAGGCCACACTAGGCCTCACACTCTGCTCTGTTTCAAACCAGCAGGATTTATATATCCTTCTGTGCACACAGGACCTGTGATGATGTCAGTCACAGTCATGTGATCAGTCACCTGAGGGGGAGGTACATGGTCAGTCAAAACACAGTCCCTGGACCACTACAGTAATGCCGCAAGCCGCTGCATTACAATATATATATATATATATATATATATATATATATATATATATATTACAGTACAGACCAAAAGTGTGGACACACCTCATTTAAAGATTTTTCTGTATTTTCATGACTATGAAGATTGTACATTCACACTGAAGGCATCAAAACTATGAATTAACACATGTGGAATTACATACTTAACAAAAAAGTGTGAAACAACTAAAAATATGTCTTATATTCTAGGTTCTTCAAAGTAGCCACCTTTTGCTTTGATGAATGCTTTGCACACTCTTGGCATTCTCTTGATGAGCTTCAAGAGGTAGTCACCGGAAATGGTTTTCACTTCACAGGTGTGCCCTGTCAGGTTTAATAAGTGGGATTTCTTGCCTTATAAAAGGGGTTGCGACCATCAGTTGTGTTGTGCAGAAGTCAGGTGAATACACAGCTGATAGTCCTACTGAATAAACTGTTTGAATTTGTATTATGGCAAGAAAAAAGCAGCTAAGTAAAGAAAAACAAGTGGCCATCATTACTTTAAGAAATGAAGGTCAGTCAGTGTGAAAAATTGGGCAAACTTTGAAAGTGTCCCCAAGTGCAGTTGCAAAAACCATCAAGCGCTAAAAAGAAACTGGCTCACATGAGGACCGCCCCAGGAAAGGAAGACTAAGAGTCACCTCTGCTTCTAAGGTTAAGTTTATCCGAGTCACCAGCCTCAGAAATCGCAGGTTAACAGCAGCTCAGATTAGAGACCAGGTCAATGCCACACAGAGTTCTAGCAGCAGACAAATCTCTGCAACTGTTACGAGGAGACTTTGTGCAGCAGGCCTTCATGGTAAAATAGCTGCTAGGAAACCACTGCTAAGGACGGGCAACAAGCAGAAGAGACTTGTTTGAGCTAAAGAACACAAGGAATGGACATTAGACCAGTGGAAATCTGTGCTTTGGTCTGATGAGTCCAAATTTGAGTTCTTCGTTTCCAACCACCGTGTCTTTGTGCGACGCAGAAAAGGTGAACGGATGGACTCTACATGTCTGGTTCCCACCATGAAACATGGAGGAGGAGGTGTGATGGTGTGGGGGTGCTTTGGTGGTGACACTGTTGGGGATTTATTCAAAATTGAAGGCATACTGAACCAGCATGGCTACTACAGCATCTTACAGTGGCATGCTATTCCATCCGGTTTGCATTTAGTTGGACCATCATTTATTTTTCAACAGGACAATGACCCCAAACACACCTCCAGGCTGTGTAAGGGCTATTTGACCAAGAAGGAGAGTGATGGGGTGCTACGCCTGATGACCTGGCCTCCACAGTCACCAGACCTGAACCCAATCGAGACGGTTTGGGGTGAGCTGGACCGCAGAGTAAAGGCAAAAGGGCCAACAAGTGCTAAGCATCTCTGGGAACTCCTTCAAGATTGTTGGAAGACCATTTCCGGTGACTACCTCTTGAAGCTCATCAAGAGAATGCCAAGAGTTTTTAGGGCTACATTGTCTCCAGCGAGGGCTTTGAGATGGACCCGGTGAAGGTTCAGGCTGTGCATGAATGGCCTAGTCCTATTGGTTTGAAATCTATACAGAGATTTTTGGGTTTCGCCAATTATTACAGGAAATTCATTAAGAATTTTTCTGTAATTGTTAAGCCTCTGACCGAACTCACCAGGAAAGGTGCGAATACGGTCCAGTGGACTACTGAGGCCATTGAAGCATTTGTGTATCTCAAGGAGAGGTTCAGTTCCGCCCCTATCCTTATGCAGCCTGATGAGACCAAGTCTTTTTTGGTCGAGGTCGATGCTTCATCGGTGGGGGTCGGTGCAGTTTTGTCTCAGGAGAACAGGGATGGAGTACATCCTTGTGCATTTTTTTCGAAAAAAATTTCGGAAACCGAACTGAATTATGATGTTGGAAATCAGGAGTTGCTGGCTATTAAGCTCGCGTTTGAACATTGGCGTAATTTTTTGGAAGGTGCTAGATTTCCTATTCAGGTTTTCACAGATCATAAGAATTTGATCTATCTGGATGCTGTCAAGCGCTTGAATACCTGTCAAGCTAGGTGGGCACTTTTTTTTTCTCGGTTTAATTTTTCTGTTACTTATATCCCTGGTACTAAGAATGTTAAAGCCGATGCTTTATCTCGCAGCTTTCCTCCTACGGTTGGTGCCGAGGAGGAGTAGAGCATTTTACAGAAAGGAGTTGTGGTGGCGGCATTGGACTTCGTTTTGAAAGATGGGATTCTGAAAGCTCAAGATGATGCCCCATCTAACACTCCCCATGGGAGGTTGTTTGTGCCTAGAACCTTTAGGAGAGATTTGTTTGTGGAGTGTCATGAGCATAGGCGGATTATAATGAGGGCAATCCGGGCTACCGCCCGGGGCCCCGAGCCTGCAGTGGGCCCGCGGCTCCGGGCGGGGTGTCTAATGCCGGATTGCCCTCATTATATGTGCGGGCTGCCGCGGCACATACCGGTAGCAGTGGCGGGAGGGGGGGCCCTGGACCACTCCCCCAGCAGCTGCCGCCGTTACTTCTTCATCGGCCGGGCCAGCACTGCAGCAGTTAACTTCCCTGTGGTGGCCCGGCCTCGTCACTGCTATGAGACACGGCCCTGTGTGCAGCCGTGTCTCCTAGCTCTGACGTCACGCAGTGCGCGCCCGGCCTGCAGTGCTGCAATGGAGAAGTCAGAGCAGGCAGGAGGAATGGAGTCGGGGATGGTGAGTGAGTGTGTGTGTGTGTGTGTGTATGTATGTATGTGTGTGTGTGTGTGCATGTGTGTGTGCTTTTCCTAAACACCCACCAGAAAACTAAGGTGCCCGAGTTGCGGGGGGAATTGGTAACTCGGGGGTGTACTTATTTCCTCTCTGGGTAGGTCACAATTTTTTTTACCGTTCAAGATCCATCTTGGCAAAAGTAGGGTGGTAATTTCTGACTTTTTTGACAGTGGGGCGGGGATTAGTTTGATCGATTCTAAGTTCAATCAGGACATCAAACCTCATCAATTTTCTAGATCAACACCCATAATCGCCATTGACTCTGCACCCTTGAGCTAGGGCTATTTTACTCTTGTCGTTCGTGTGCTACATCTACAGGTAGGGGCCTTGCACTCAAAATTTATTGACTGTTATGTGCTAAAGGGCTTGCCCTCTCCTGTGGTCCTTGGACTACCTTGGTTTACGCTGCACAATCCTGTGGTAGGTGTGTGCCCACTATGCTGTTTTTAAGCATTTCCGCAGCGGCAATTCTGCTGCAGAAACGCTTAAAAAAACGCTTGGTAGAAGATTCTGCAATGTTCCCCAATGATAAACCGCATGTGCTGCGCACATGCTGCAGAGATTTCCGCTGTGGATTATCAGTGCAGAAAAATCCGCAGCACTACCTATTATTTTGCGTAATCGCGGCGTTTTCGGCACCATTGACTTGCATTGAATCGCTTAATATCCGATGACTACATGTGCACATGCGGACATTAAGCGATTCAATGTGCGGATGGTACCCGGGTCTGGAGAAGAGGAGACTCTCCTCCAGCCCCAGGTACCATGGTGCCTGTAGAAAAAAAAAAATAATAATAATTTTAAAATAAAAAAATACATTATACTTACTTTCTGATGGCCCCCGGTCTTTTCTCTGCTGCGTCCGGTCTCTTGTATGGCTCACGATGGTCTAAAAGGACCTGACATGATATCATTTAGTCATCTGACGGGTCACGCGACAGCTGACGTCGGCGGTCGCGTGACCTGTCACATGACTAAATGACGTCATGGAAGGTCCTTTCACACCATCGCGAGACGTACAAGAGACCGGACGCAGTGGAGAAAAGACTGGGGGCCATAAGAAGGTAAGTATAATGTTGTTTTTTTTTTTTTTTTACCATTTATAATATTTGTTTTCAACTATTAACTTGGTCACACTATATAAATCCATGCCGGTTGCATGGATTTATATAGTGTGACCAAGTTTTCAAGCACTTTCCAAGTGATGCTAAAATCGCTTGGAAAGCGCTTGACAACCCACATGCGGAAATGCATGTGAAAAACGGTTCACTTGCGCTTGTCCCTGGCAGGAAAAACGCATGTAAAATCCGCATGCGTTTTTTCTGCCAGGGAGATGCAGAAACGCTCAGGAAAAAGTCCGGAGCATTTCCGGAGCATTTCTGAGAGCAGAAGGGCAGAGGGGTTTCCTCTTCCTCATAGGAGAAAGTCCACAGGGAGCAGCACAGAAGCCAGTGCAGAAGGGGAGACAAGGGCTGAGCCACTTACACAGACAGAAAGCTGAGGAGAGGAGGACATGTTATTACTCCAGGATCCACTCCATTCATTCCCTATGTGGCGTCCAAGCGCTGAGCTCGGCTTTTCCGGAGCCCCATAGAGAATGAATGGAGCTGCAGTTGATCCCTGACTTTCCACTCCTTCCCGATCAGATGATGGTTCGCAGCGGTCAGACCGCACGATCAGTAAGTAATCACCAAGCCTGTGGGTAAGTGATAACTTGTTTTCTTCAGACATCCCCTTTAAGCAATGGAGCATGCCAGCAGAGAAGGTGGGAGGAAGCGCTGGTTACAGGGGAGACTTTACCTCTGGAGGCCCCATATAGGGCATGTGAGGGGCAGACACTTCCCGTATTCATAATTACTGAACCCCCGCTCTGTACGGCTCTTATCTGAGCTGCAGGAGACGCAGCAGTTACTAACCAGCTGCTCTCTGTTCTCTTGCAGCTGCCCGAGCTCTGCTGTGCCTGTTAGGGGTGAAGTTCTGGTCCTAGGAGGCAGCGACTATGCAGCCTGCACGACAGATCACAGCCCGGGCACCGCGTCTCCGGGTAAATTTCCACTTTGTGAGTTGCTTCTTGGGCAGCAGCCCCATGCAAGTTGCTCCGCTCTCCTCGGCCAGCTCCTTCTGAAGACTGAACTCCTCTGCCCAATCTAGGAGCTCAATAGCCCTGATCACGTCAGTGGTAGCCCAGCGCTGCTGGATCAGATTTACAAATGGCAAACTAATCAGCCCTAGGTATTTCTAATATGTGCAGAGCAGGCGACATAAGTCTGACCGGTGTCCTCATAGACCTTTTCACAGCCGGGGTCTAATAGGAGCAGTAAGATTTCCGTCATGGGGTCCATTGTTAGATCTCGGCTGCCATAAAAACTCATCGGCACCATGATCTCTCCTGTCTAAAGTGCCTAAATGCTGTGGAAGCCCCCTACTGTGTCATACAATGGATTAAGCTGCCAGGATCAGGGTTGGCTCCTCTGTCGGCGGCTGAGCCAGGAGCAGGACTGTTATTCAGCCACACTTCTGCCACAGATCTTGCTGCTTCTGGTTGAGACCTTGCCCTCATTTATCAATGACACGACGGACGTCCTTACTAGGTTTGACGGCATCTTTGTGGATGATAATACTCTTTTTGTCACTGCTGATGTGGAGACACTATATACTTGCATTGAACATGATGTTGGTTTTGTAGGCTGTCCGCCTTTTCCGGGGTGCCTCCGACCTGGACGGCCCTTTGTGCGGGTTTATCCTTGAGCTGCTGCGCTTTATACTTACCACAATTTTTTTTACTTTTAAAACCTGTTTTACCTGCAGAGGCACGGTACGGCCATGGGTGCGGCCTGCGCCCCCTCGTATGCCAATCTCTTCTTGAGTTCATGGGAGAGACACATCTTTGGTGGCGAGGGGGTGTGGGTCACTGACCATGTGCTGTGCTGGCACCTGTATATTGACGATATTTTGTTTTTGTGGAAAGGTACGGCGCAGCAGCTTTGGACTTTCATGAACAGACTAAATCAAAACAATTTAAACATTCGTTTAACATATAAATACCACTCAACGAAAATTGATTTCTTGGACGTCAGCCTTGGAGTCGACTCTCTGTCGTCTGTCCAGACTGACCTCTTTAGAAAAACAACAGCAGTCAATGCTCTTATTCATGCTTCGTCTGCCCATGATCCCGCCACCATAAGGTCCATCCAGGTTGGACAGTTCCTCCGGGTGAAGCCGATATGTTACTCCAACCAACTGTTTGAGGCACAGGCAAAGGACCTCCAGACCCGATTTATATAACGTGGCTATAGCCGTCATTTTATCAAGAGAGGATATGCCAGGGCTAAAACAACCCCAAGATCCCAATTATTATACCAACGTAGAAGAAAGGACACGGGGAAAGACAAAATTCGTTTTATTTCCACATTTAATAGCGAGTGGAATAATATGCGGGCAATTTTAATGAAACACTGGCCTATCCTGAGTGTGGAACCATGTCTGGCTCACCACTTGGGTGAGCAGCCGTCTGACACCCAGAAGGTCTCGCAATTTAAGCGATCTTATAGTCAGGAGCAATTATGTTCCTCCTAACAGTATGTTTTTGTCATCCTTCAAAACCACACTGGGGTGCTACCCCTGTGGCCACTGCCTGGCCTGCACGAATGTACTTCGCTGCAAGACCTTTGACTCTGCTGGAGGTGACCGACAATTTAAGAGCCTACATTGGATCTTGTGTAGTAGCAGCAATGTGATCTATTATGCTTCATCTATGTGGGACTCACCTCCAGAGAACTCAGTCAGGGTCCGCGAACACGTTAGGGACATTAATGCGGCGAGGCATGTGACCGATGCCTCGAAACTTAAAACGATTCCCCGTCATTTTAAAGAATTCCACAACTGCGACCCTCGATCCCTCATGATTAGGGGTATCGATTTGATACACCTTGGGATAAGAGGTGGCAATAAAAAAAAAACTTCTTGCACGATGGATCGTTACGCTTGACACCATGGCCCCCAAGGGCCTCAATGAGTCTTAGTTTTGCCTCTTTCCTCTAGATGACCTCTTTGTTTTCTTAAGGATTAAAGAATTGTCCAATTTTGTTATTATGTTATTTCCCCTGCTTTTCCCTTTTTTTCTGCTTCAGTTCTGTTTCCCCTTTCTTTAACCCCTCCTACCCCATATTTTCTTTTAGGGTTTTATTTTATCCCCCTTTTTTTCTTTTTCTCAATTCTCATTTTTTGTCATTTGTGGATTTGGTGTTTGCTTTGTCTGTGTTACTGCCCCATTTTATATATTGGTTCTTTATGAGGGTTTATATTAATTTTTGTAATATGTATTTTATTTAGGATCCTTATTTGTCTCCGATTATTGGCCTTTGCAAGCATCTTAGTATCATATTCTACAATGCACATCACCTCTGGGATGATCGTTTCTGAGGTGGGACATAAACCATTCTTCTTGGATAAATGTTCAAGATTGACACCTGTCTCCTCCCCCTTTTGTGGAACAAATTAAAAATTGATGTTCTTCTTATTTGTTTTTGTTTATTCGTTCCACCTTTAATATTTATGGGGTTCAGGTTGGTTATGCACTGTCAGTATAACTACACTACATGGATAATTTTCTTGTTTGCTTACCAGTGGTGACGCTGTGGAGCGCATGCTCCTCCTGGGGTCGCGTCCCCCTGCCACCTCTCGGTGTCTCTATGCCCGCGCGCGCACTGCGGCAGCTGGCTCGGCTGACTGTCTGCGGTGTGCGCACATTGCGGGCTTGACCGCTGGGAGTGCGGCGGGCGGTCATGGCCTGCCGGACGCACATGCACCTTTCTAAGCAGTGCCATTGGACTGCAGCCGGTCACATGACATTCGATGTGACCGGTTGTTACGGTTACTTGAAGGTCCTAGAGGGGCAATTCTAGTACCTTCCCTTGAAAAAGCAACGCACGGTCAACACGAAACGCGCATTGGGAAGCTGCAACGGCACCTTTTCCATCCCATTGGGGGGGGTCTCCAGCATCTGGGTAAGTGACTTACCATAAGTCCAATTTCAGTGACATCCTTGGCACTCTACCTTATGAGGGTTACTAGTTTTTGCTGCTTGGCTCTGGCCATTCGTGAGGCATTTAGCAGCATTGTCTGCCCCTCTCTACAGGTTACATATATTTAAAAGGTTCTTCCTGTGCCAGTTTGCTCTATATGTGGACTTGTGCGTTTATGAACTTTTATACAATTTTGCACTTTAATATATCTATACCCTCACTACCCTTGGCTGGTTACTCATCAGAGTGTCTGTTCTCCTCTAACCACACTTGATTGTAAAAAGTCATGTAAAGTACACTCAAATACAAATATGTATTTAATAAAGAATTTTTCTATTTGCATTTAAAAAGCTCCATTTGTCTCCTGTTTCACATGTATTTTGGAGTTATGCTGCTGTTGTGGCACACTCTCGCTTATGGGTGTTGATGTGTTTCCAGACATTATGTATCTGAGTTCTTTGTTACTAAGATCTTGGAAGAGCCCTGACACGACCTGCCTGATGATAATGTGTCCTATAGAGCAGGTCTTGGTACCGGACTGCCCTATACATATTCACCACTAGCTGGGAACCAGTTACTTACAAGGTCTAGTTTCGAATGTGTTTCCAGGATCTGTAGTTATCAGCATTTTATCCTTAAGACTGAGTTATATTATCACTGTAACACTATCGCCTTGTACCTGTATACCTGCACGGTGTGCTGCACAAAAGTATATAACAAAATGTGTGTACACAGATATCTATCTCCTGAATGGTATTATTGCTAGATCTCCTGTAAATAGAAATATGAGGTTCTTAGCGCACATTTTGAGCAAATTGTGCGAGCCCATCTGCCAACATCAAGGCGACCTCTTCAGATGGGTCCCTACACTAACACTACACTAACTTAGTAACTGGGAATAGTTTTTTGTATTATTATTATTACCACCATTTTTACTATTTATTATTATTGCATTAATGCAATTAATTGTAACTTATAAAACTAATTAAAGAAATTTAAATTCAATTTTTTTTTTATTATTCTTGTGATTCTGATAATGGTATTACTAAAATCCCTATGCCTAAGCTGTTGATCCAGAAGAAGGCAAAAACCCCAGGACACCTTCAGCCAATTTGTGTCACAGTGGAAAAATTCCTTCTTGACCCCGGGAAAAGGCGATCAGTCCTAGGACCCCAGATCAAACCTAATAATGTTATTACAAGTTATATAATATTACACTAATTATTGTACTACTGGAGTTATTTTAATTTGATTTTATAAATCTAACTATTTGATATGGTTATTAACATTGTGCTATCTTATTACAGTATTATTCCTCTTTCCTATCACTATTAATACTGCCCTATACCTACAGTATTACTACTTTCCTGCTATTATTACTTTGGTGGATTTATACTTACCAGCCGGTATTGCCGTATGATGTTATTGGCAGAGAGGTCCCCATGATGTTCCTCTTTCCTCTCAAATAACAGTTGATGTAATGGCGGATGTTGGTCTGGTTCTGCTTCTTCCTTTTTGCTGTAGGGTCAATTGTTGTCTTTTCTGGCCTTTGGCCATCCCTTTCCCCCTAGGGATCTTAAGGTGCAGTAAGTCCTCTTCTGTCCTCTTCTGGCCTCTTCTGGCCTCTTCTCAGGAAACACAACCAGATATTGGGAGCAATCCTCAACTGACAGAGTGCCACTATTGACCCCCATCCCGCTAAGTAAAAGTGTTTTTCCTCTTTAACACATAATGCAGTCTACCGTGCAGCAACCTCTACGCCAGAGGGGCCACAGGAAACTGGAGTGAATAATGACCTCCTCTCCCTATAGATTACGCTTAGGCCGTGTTCTCACTGATGCTATCGGTTTCCATTGGAGATTTAAGCTTTTTGGTATTTTTGATGCTGTATAGTTAGTCACAAAGTTAACTGAGTCGTAATAAATAGCATGAACGCTGCAGTAATTTTTTTAGAATAAATAGATATATACTGCTCAAAAAAATAAAGGGAACACTTAGACAACAGAATAAAACTCCAAGTAAATCAAACTTCTGTGAAATCAAACTGTCCACTTAGGAAGCGACACTGATTGACAATCAATTTCACATGCTGTTATGCAAATGGAATAGACAATAGATGGCAATTATTGGCAATTATCAAGACACCCTCAATAAAGGAGTGGTTCTGCAGGTGGGGACCACAGACCATATCTCAGTACCAGTGCTTTCTGGCTGATGTTTTTGTCACTTTTGAATGTTGGTTGTGCTTTCACACTCGTAGTAGCATGAGACGGACTCTACAACCCACAGAAGATGCTCAGGTAGTGCAGCTCATCCAGGATGGCACATCAATGAGAGCTGTGGCAAGAAGGTTTGCTGTCTCTGTCAGTGTAGTGTCCAGAGGCTGGAGACGCTACCAGGCGATGTGGAGGGGGCCGTAGGAGGGCAACAACCCAGCAGCAGGACCGCTACCTCCGCCTTTGTGTAAGGAGGAACAGGAGGAGCACTGCCAGAGCCCTGCAAAATGACCTCCAGCCAGCCACAAATGTGCATGTGTCTGCACAAACGGTTAGAAACCGACTCCATGAGGGTGGTATGAGGGCCCGACATCCACAGATGGGGGTTGTGCTCACAGCCCAACATCATGCAGGATGCTTGGCATTTGCCACAGAACACCAGGATTGGCAAAGTCGCCACTGGCTCCCTGTGCTCTTCACAGATTTGGCAGTGGGTCAGTAATGGTGTGGGGTGGCATTTCTTGCTGGAGTGTGTCAGCAGTTCCTGCACGATGAAGGCATTGAAGCTATGGACTGGCCCGCCTGTTCCCCAGAGCTGAATCCGATTGAGCACATCTGGGACATCATGTCTCGCTCCATCCACCAACGTCACATTGCACCACAGACTGTCCAGGAGTTGGCGGATGCTTTAGTCAAGGTCTGGGAGGAGATCCCACAGGAGACCATCTGCAATCTCATCAGGAGCATGCCCAGGCTTTGTAGGGAGGTCATACAGGCACGTGGAGGCCACACACAATACTGAGCCTCATTTTGAATTGTTTAAAGGACATTACATCAAAGTTGGATCAGCCTGTAGTGTGTTTTTCCGATCTAGGATGTGTTATTTGAGCAGGAATATATATTTTTATATATATATATATATATATATATATATATATATATATATATATATGCAGTACAGACCAAAAGTTTGAACACACCTTCTCATTTAACGATTTTTCTGTATTTTCATGACTATGAAAATTGTACATTCACACTGAAGGCATCAAAACTATGAATTAACACATGTGGAATTATATACTTAACAAAAAAGTGTGAAACAACTGAAAATATCATCAATATATCTTCAACGTAGCCACCTTTTGCTTTGATGACTGCTTTGCACACTCTTGGCATTCTCTTGATGAGCTTCAAGAGGTAGTCACCGGAAATGGTTTTCACTTCACAGGTGTGCCCTGTCAGGTTTAATAAGTGGGATTTCTTGCCTTATAAATGGGGTTGTGACCATCAGTTGTGTTGTGCAGAAGTCTGGTGGATACACAGCTGATAGTCCTACTGAATAGACTGTTAGCTGCTTTTTTCTTACCATAATACAAATTCTAAGTAAAGAAAAACGAGTGGCCATCATTACTTTAAGAAATGAAGGTCAGTCAGTGCGAAAAATTGGGAAAACTTTCAAGTGTCCCCAAGTGCAGTTGCAAAAACCATCAAGCGCTACAAAGAAACTGGCTAACATGAGGACCGCCCCAGGAAAGGAAGACCAAGAGTCACCTCTGCTTCTGAGGATAAGTTTATCCGAGTCACCAGCCTCAGAAATCGCTGGTTAACAGCAGCTCAGATTAGAGACCAGGTCAATGCCACAGCAGACACATCTCTACAACAACTGTTAAGAGGAGACTTTGTGCAGCAGGCCTTCATGGTGTAATAGCTGCTAGGAAACCACTGCTAAGGACAGGCAACAAGCAGAAGAGACTTGTTTGGGTTAAAGAACACAAGGAATGGACATTAGACCAGTGGAAATCTGTACTTTGGTCTGATGAGTCCAAATTTGAGATCTTTGGTTCCAACCACCGTGTCTTTGTGCGACGCAGAAAAGGTGAACGGATGGACTCTACATGCCTGGTTCCCAACGTGAAGCATGGAGGAGGAGGTGTGATGGTGTGGGCATGCTTTGCTGGTGACACTGTTGGGGATTTTTTCAAAATTGAAGGCATACTAAGCCAGCATGGCTACCACAGCATCTTGCAGCGGCATGCTATTCCATCCTGTTTGTGTTTACTTGGACCATCATTTATTTTTCAACAGGACAATGACCCCAAACACACCTCCAGGCTGTGTAAGGGCTATGGGGTGCTACGCCAGATGACCTGGCCTCCACAGTCACCAAACCTGAACCCAATCGAGATGGTTTGGGGTGAGCTGGACCGCAGAGTGAAGGCAAAAGGGCCAACAAGTGCTAAGCATCTCTGGGAACTCCTTCAAGATTGTTGGAAGACTATCTCTTGAAGCTCATCAAGAGAATGCCAAGAGTGTGCAAAGCAGTCATTAAAGCAAAAGGTGGCTATTTTGAAGAACCTAGAATATAAGACATATTTTCAGCTGTTTCACACTTTTGTCAAGTATATAATTCCACATGTGTTAATTCATAGTTTTGATGCCTTCAGTGTGAATTTCCAATTTTCATAGTCATGAAAATACAGAAAAATCTTTAAATGAGAAGGTGTGTGCAAACTTTTGGTCTGTACTGTGTGTTTGTGTATATATATATATATACACACACACAGTACAGACCAAAAGTTTGGACACACCTTCTCATTTAAAGATTTTTCTGTATTTTCATAACTATGAAAATTGTACATTCACACTGAAGGCATCAAAACTATGAATTAACACATGTAGATTTATATACGTAACAAAAAAATGTGAAACAACTGAAAATATCTATATCTATATATATATAATCGTCTTATCCCGTCTGTCTGTCTGTCTGTCCAGGAAATCCCGCGTCGCTGATTGGTCTGGCCGCTGCCAATCAGCGACGCGGGATTTGAGAAAAAGATGGCGGCCGTTAGCGGCTCATCTGCCGCACGGAGGTCAGCGGCGATGCAGCAGGGAGATGACTGGCGCGAGGCGCTCATCTCCTGGCCGCTAGCTGAACGGAGGACCGGGGAGCGGCGCCGCCGGTTGGGATGCTTCTGCTGCGAGCAGTCGCTCATCTCCCGGCTTCTCGCAGCGGAAGTAGCCGCACAAGCAGCGCCGCTCCCCGGTCCTCACTAATATGATGCTGATTGGTCACGGTCAACGCCCGCGACCAATCAGCGATATGGAAGGAAAATTTAAACGCCGCTCTGCTGATTGGTCGCGGCCACCGGGCGACCGCGACCAATCAGCGAGATTGGCGCCAAATTTAAACACCGCTCTGCTGACTGGTCGCGGTCGCGACTAATCAGCGATTTTGGCGCCAAATTTAAACATGCTCTCCAGTCCTCACTAACACGGTTCGCAGATTGGTCCCGGCCGCCGCCCGCGACCAATCACCGATATTGCCGCCAAATTTAAACACCGCTTTGCTGATTGGTCGCGGTTGCCGGATGCGACCAATCAGCGATTATTGCGCCAAATTTAAACACCGCTCTGCTAATTACGCCCGGTCGGCCGCATACATATTCTAGAATACCCGAAGCGTTAGAATCGGGCCACCATCTAGTGTCTTATATTCTAGGTTCTTCAAAGTAGCCACCTTTTGCTTTGATGACTGGTTTGCACACTCTTGGCATTCTCTTGATGAGCTTCAAGAGGAAGTTACCGGAAATGGTCTTCCAACAATCTTGAAGGAGTTCCCAGAGATGCATAGCACTTGTTGGCCCTTTTGCCTTCACTCTGCGGTCCAGCTCACCCCAAACCATCTCGATTGGGTTCAGGTCTGGTGACTGTTGAGGCAAGGTCATCTGGCGTAGCACCCCATCACTCTCTTTCTTGGTCAAATAGCCCTTACACAGCCTGGAGGTGTGTTTGGGGTCATTGTCCTGTTGAAAAATAAATGATGGTCGAACTAAACGCAAACCGGATGGAATAGCATGCCGCTGCAAGATGCTGTGGTAGCCATGCTGGTTCAGTATGCCTTCAATTTTGAATAAATCCCGAACAGTGTCACCAGCAAAGCACCCCCACACCATCACACCTCCTCCTCCATGCTTCACGGTGGGAACCAGGCATGTAGAGTCCATCCGTTCACCTTTTCTGCGTCGCACAAAGACACGGTGGTTGGAACCAAAGATCTCAAATTTGGACTCATCAGACCAAAGCACAGATTTCCACTGGTCTAATGTCCATTCCTTGTGTTCTTTAGCCCAAACAAGTCTCTTCTGCTTGTTTCCTGTCCTTAGCAGTGGTTTCCTAGCAGCTATTTTACCATGAAGGCCTGCTGCACAAAGTCTCCTCTCAACAGTTGTTGTAGAGATGTGTCTGCTGTGGCATTGACCTGGTCTCTAATCTGAGCTGCTGTTAACCTGCGATTTCTGAGGCTGGTGACTCGGATAACTCATCCTCAGAAGCAGAGGTGACTCTTGGTCTTCCTTTTCCTGGGGCGGTCCTCATATGAGCGAGTTTCTTTGTAGCGCTTGATGGTTTTTGCAACTGCACTTGGGGACACTTTCAAAGTTTTCCCAATTTTTCGGACTGACTGACCTTCAGTTCTTAGAGTAATGATGGCCACTCGTTTTTCTTTACTTAGCTGATTTTTTCTTGCCATAATACAAATTCTAACAGTCTATTCAGTAGGACTATCAGCTGTGTATCCACCAGACTTCTGCACAACACAACTGATGGTCCCAACCCCATTTATAAGGCAAGAAATCCCACTTATTAAACCTGACAGGGCACACCTGTGAAGTGAAAACCATTTCCGGTGACTACCTCTTGAAGCTCATCAAGAGAATGCCAAGAGTGTGCAAAGCAGTCATCAAAGCAAAAGGTGGCTACTTTGAAGAACCTATATAGATATATATATATTAAAACCCCACACGTTGAACTCACCTCCCACTAAAAATAAAGATAATAAAAATATACACATTTGTGGTATGATCTATTCCAGAGGAATACAATCTATAAAAAAAAAACCTGATCAGTAAAGACAGGGAAAAATTCAAAAAGCCAAAATTGCATTTTTTCGTTCGCCACAATACTGCAGAAAATCCTGTAAGAAGCGATGACCATGTCATATGTGTCTCAAAATGTTAAGTTAAATAGAGTCCGATTAGAACTGGACAATATTCACATAGGTGGTCCCCACCAGATAAGTAACTATTTTCTAATAGTCCCAAAATGTTATCAATAAAGTCCTCTTGCCCTTCAAAAAATAAGCCCCCACACAGCTCCATCAACCTGAAAAATGAATATGTTATGGGTCTCAGGAAAAATGGTGACACAATCAAAAAAAGTTTTTTTCTTTTGCCAAAACTAATGGAGAAGTTTGGTCTTGCTGTAATCACACTGCGGAGTAGGATCCTATTACCAGGTCGTTTTTACCACACAATGTACGCCATTAAAACCGTTCCCAGAAAAACAATGTCAGGCTTTTGTTTTTCGTACTTTTACTGCACTTGGAATTTTTTTCCCGTTTTCTAGTACTATGTGGTAAATGAATGGTGTCATTTATAAGTACAGCTCATCCTGCAAAATAAGACCTCACACTTGCTTTGATGACTGCTTTGCACACTCTTGGCATTCTCTTGATGAGCTTCAAGAGTAGTGTTGAGCCACCCCCGTAGTGTTCGAGTTCGGTTCGGTTCGTCGAACACCCGTGTGTTTACCGAACTGTTCGTCGAACTGTTCGTCGAACACCTTCGAACACCGTTAAAACCAATGGCAGGCAAACAAAAACACATAGAAACACATAGAAAACACCTTCAAAGGTGTCCAAAAGCTGACAAACTGCTCAGAAGACACAACTAACACATGGAAAAGTGACAAGTACATATAGTCATGCGAAAAGAAAAGAGGTGGAGGAGTAAAAGGAGGGGGAGACACAGATATAGGCATGTCATGCCCTTCTAAAATCCAAAAAGTGAGAAGCCGACACGTTCAGTCCGCTCCTGTCCGTGCCACCTCCGTGTCGCCGGGTTTGTGCCAGAGCCGCGGTGAACCCTGACGGCTAGCCCCCCTCTCCCAATACTGGTGCCTGTCCGCTGGTGGGTCGAGCGAGCCCCCCTGTGGTGGAGGCAGCTCTAAGCTTTTTAATTTAAATTGTCTCTCTAATTTGAATGAATACACTTTAAATCCATTTACAAGGATCTATTGGAGGGCAAGTCTCATGCCAGCAGCCGCGTAATTCCAGCTCCAGTAGCGTCCACTAAAGCTGCTGCAGTTAAAAAGCTTTTATAAGGATCGAGCTCGGCTGTCCACCGCAAGGCATCCTACTGCCAGTCCCAGCCCCTATGCCTTGGGGTGCCTCCTGATGCTCTTCACTGAGTATCCCGTGGTCCCGAAGCATTTCCTTTGAAAAAATTAAGTGTCCAAACTACAGGTGGTGTAGCTTGCTTAACAGCCGGGATAATCGGCTGACTAGCAGACACTGCTACTAGGCACAAAGTATTTCCTGGGCAAGATGCAGTTAAAAATTTGTAATTAGATACTCTCGTTGGATGCTGTGAAAGCATTCCATAGAGTCTCCTGGCACGCCATATATGATTCTCTTAAAAAGCTTGGGGTAGGGGTCTAGGGGACCCTTTTATAGCCAAAATCACGGCCCTGTATCACAATACGTCACCTAGGCTGAAGATAAATGGAACTGTAGCACCCTGAGGGCTCGGTTGCTACAGACGTATTGCACCTCACCCAGAGGTGTGATATCTCACTCTCAGGTAAGGATGGAGTGTGGATCAGGACCCGACACCTGCATGCATTACACCACATTGCCGTGGGGCAGGGCGACCAATATGCCCCTGAGATGGGCACGACAGTCCCTGTCCCTGGCTGGAGTGGGGGGAGGGAACACTGAGGAAGGGGAACCCGGTAGTGCAGGAGCAGGGAGGAAGCAGTTCCTGGGTGCATTGAGAAGGGAGTATAAAAGGTGGGCACCATCTTAGTTCAGTGCAGAGAAGTCTGAGCAGAAGTGGCAGGGAGCAGGGACTCTGAATGAGCTCTGCTCCGGAGGCGGGCCTAGTAACAGAGGCCCAGGCCTGGAAGAGGGAGAAGGAAGGAAGAGGAGCGGAGAAGGCTCCAGGAACGAGGAATGAAGGGATCCCAGGGGTGCGGACAGGCGAGTCGCCACCGCACGCCCGAATCCACCTGCGTGGAGGGGTCAGGCCAAAGTGGGAGACCGGTCCCCGAACTAGTGGAGGCAGGAAACGACCCTCAGCTAGAAACCGGAGGCTCTGACATTTTATGTGGCGCAGCCCCTCGCTACACCCGCTAGGAAGGCACCACATAGGGTCAGGGAAACTGGCGCCAAGTTTACCAAGAGGAGGCCCGAGGCAGCCGGACAGAAGTGTTGGTAAGAAAGGCCAGACAAAGGACACACAAAGGGGGTCCTGTGAAGTGCTCCAAAGTTATCTGGGAGTTGTCTGAGCCCCTCACCTGGTGAGCACAGTACGACGTGGGCAGCCGTTACCTGCAGACGTGGTCTGGATAATAAGAACTGTGAGTAAAGGCCCTGAACTGCATCACTGACTCCGTGTCGTTACTGCTGCTGCCCTGCACCATCACCCCCATCCTCCGCATACACTGCCCTGAGGCTATACTCCTCCCGTGGGGAGTTATGCTACGCTCTGCTGCACCCACAACACCAGCCTCAGCGGTCTGCCCTGTAGCGGCGGTTCACTCTGACCGCAATCCACGGGTGGCGTAGTCGTACATTTAAACATCAAAACCACATAAATAATTCCGCCACTGGTTTGACCGCCCTGAGCCACGGAACCGGGTCGCCGCCACGAAGACTACAACCACCAGCATCCACCAAAAAGGGTCCGGCTCCGGGTGTCCCAAGGCCCAGGGGGTGCGTCAGAACATTTTCATCACCTTTCACAATCACCAATGGGACAAGGCAGGGATGTCCTCTGTCCCCTCTCTTATACATCCTAGTGACGGAGCACCTGCTCTCATCAATTCGCCATAACCCCAATATTAGGTGGATTGAGGTGGGAGGCACCGAGTACAAGTGCTCTCTATTTGCTGATGATGTCCTAGTATATATCACTCAATCACATATATCCATCCATGCTGTTATGGCTGAAATAGATCACTTTGTTACATGGTCAAATTTTAAAATCAATGCAGCGAAGTCTGAGGCCCTCGATGTCTCCCTCCCCAAATCCATATAGGATTCCATCCAGTCCAACTTTTCCTTTGCCTGTCCCTCACAGGGTATCAAATACTTAGGAATTTCTATTCATAGAGACCTCTCCCATCTATGTTATCTTAATTTTGGGCCCTTTATTGAACAACTCCATACAGACCACGGTTGGCAAGTTAGAACTGTAAGATTCACTACGTGAACCGCTGGTGTTTTGTGGAAAAGCACATGTACACTGCGTTCCAAATTATTATGCAAAAAGTGTTTAGGAGTGATAAGGGAAGAATTTGTTTGTTTGTCAGTTAAACTCATTGATGGTGATGTGTGTCAGGGCTCTTTATATCACTGTAAGCAATTGCAGACACCTGTGCTAATTAGTTTGGCAGGTGTGTCCAATGAAAGGCAAGACTACTTAAGAAGGCTCTCTCACATTATTAAGCAGCCTACATTTTCTGCCAAAATGGGAAAGAAAAAGGATGTGTCGGCTGCTGAGAAGCAACAAATTGTGGAGTGTTTAGGTCAAGGCATGACTACAATCAACATTGTGCGATGATCAGGATGAAGTGTCTTGGCAATCAAGAAGTATGTAGCTGATTCACAGTACACACGTGTGCGTGCTGATAAGGGCAAATTGAGGACTCTTTCCTACAGGCAATTACGTCAGGTTGAAAGAGCAGCGGCAAAAAAGCCTTGTCATAGCAGCAGACAAGTTTTTGAAGCTGCTTGTGCCTCCAACGTCCCCCGAACAACAAGATGCAGGGTCCTTCAGAGGTTTGCAGCTGTGCATACGCCATCCTGTCGACCTCCTCTATCCACTTCACACAAGCAGAAACGTCTCCAGTGGGCCAAACATTACATGAAGACTGATTTCAAAACAGTTTTGTTCACGGATGAGTGCCGTGCAGCGCTCGATGGTCCAGATGGATGGAGTGGAGGATGGCTGGTTGATGGACACCCCACGCAAACACGGCTACAGCGCCAACAAGGAGGAGGTGGAGTAATGTTTTGGGCTGGAATCATGGAGAGAGAGATTGTCGGCCCCTTTAGGATCCCTGAAGGCGCTAAAGATGAACTCCATAATGTATGTGGATTTTCTCAAACAGCACTTCCTGCCATGGTTCAAGAAGAAGAACCGTGTATTTCACAGCAAGATCATTTTTCTGCATGATAATGCACCATCTCATGCTGCACATAAAACATCTGCATCTCTGGCTGATATGGGCATAAAAGGGGACAAACTTATGGTGTGACCCCCATGCTCCCCTGACCTCTACCCCATTCAGAACCTTTGGAGCATCATTAAAAGGAGTGTCTATGATGGCGGGAGGCAGTTCACATCTAAGCAACAGCTCTGGGAGGGTATTCTGTCCTCATGCAAAACAATTGAAGCAGAAACCATCCAAAACCTGACAAATTCAATGGACGAGAGAGTTCAGAAGCTCCTTTCGAACAAGGGGTCCTATGTGAAAATGTAACATCACCTAGAATAAAGTTTTGAGTTGAAAACTGTTTGATTTCAGTTTCTAACAACCTGCTAATGCTTATAATTTCAAAAATGACCATTTTTTTGGTCTTTATTAAAATGAAAAGGTTGATCGAAAAGTTTGGGGGATCTAAGAGTGTGGCAACCCAGTAGTCATGATTACTTCGAATTCTGACAATATGAGGGTCATGCTGCAGGTAGTGCAGCAAGAAGGCACTTATGTGTCTTGCGCATCTCAGAGCCCCAAAATTATTTTCCGGGCTAGATGCAGCTAAAAATTATTTTTAATTTTAAATCTGGTGAAGCTTTAGTATAGATGGCCTAATAGGATCAGTGCTGCACACTGCTACAAAGCCCAAATTATTTTCCAGTCAAGATACAGATAAACATGATTAGTAATTTGAAAGCTTAAAACGGTTGGTAGGGTGATTTTAACCAATCATCAAGCTTTTACTCTCCCCAGGATGACACAGGGGTAGAAAAGTCGTTTCGGATCCATGATTTGTTCATCTTTATGAACGTGAGTCTGTCTACATTATCAGTGGAGAGCCGCGTGCGCTTATCTGTCAGCACACCACCAGCAGCGCTGAACACACGTTCAGACAGAACGCTGGCTGCGGGGCATGACAAGATCTCCAAGGCGTAAGTGGCTAGCTCCGGCCATTTATCCAGATTGGAAGCCCAAAAAGAGCAAGGGTCCAGTGACACAGTCGTGGCTTCAATGTTTACTTGGAGATACTCCTGTACCATCGTCTCTAGGCGTTGACTATGTGTCAGACTTCTTGTCTCCTGTGGCCTTGCAAAGGATGGGCTAAAAAAGTGGTGAAATGATTCCGCAAAATTGATGTTACCAGCAGATACTGTGGTTCTGTTACGGTTTGAGTGCTGAACACTTGACGGTCCCACGGTTGGCAAGTTGGAACTGTGAGATTCACTACGTGCACCACTGGTATTTTGTGGAAAAGCACATGTAAGATTCTGCAACAGTCTCTGCTGATACTCCTGCATGCGTGCATCCCTTTCTATGGCAGGAATAATTTCTGCAAATTTACTTTTGTACCGGGGATCTAACAGTGTGGCAACCCAGTAGTCAGGATTATTTCTAATTCTCACAATTCGAGGGTCATGTTGCAGGTAGGGCAGCAAGAAGGCACTCATGTGTGTTGCGCATCCAGGAGCACCAAGTCCCTGTTGTGTTGGTGGCGAGGTAACAATCATGCTTCCTTCCTCTGTCCTCTCCCCCCAACCTCGCACAACAGAAATGTGATCAAGGTCTCCCTCATCTGATGAGTCTTCCATCAGTTCGTCCTCCACTTCTTCCTGGGCTCCTGCACCTTCCTCACTAGTTTGGCTGCCACCATGCGCCCTGGTAAAACCATCTCCCCCACCCTCACATGCCTGCCGCCTTGGTGCTGCCGACCCTCTGGACCTTGCAGATGTTAGCCCTTCCGCATACAACTCCTCCTCCTCTACTTCCTCCACCTCCTCTTGTGCCACCACCTGACTCCGAATTCTGTTTAACATGTGCTCCAGCATGTAAATCACCGGAATAGTCATGCTGATAATGGCATCGTCAGCACTAAACATCTTCGTCGCCATTTCAAAACTGTGCAGAAGGGTGCATAGGTCCCTGATCTGAGACCACTCCTCCAGCGTGATTTGCCCCACCTCTGAATCTCGTTGGCCCAGGCTATACGTCAGAACGTATTGCACCAGGGCTTGTCGGTGCTGCCACAGTCGCTGCAACATGTGCAGAGTTGAATTCCACCGGGTAGGAACATCGCATTTTAGCCGGTGAAGTGGCAGGCCCAACGACTTCTGTAGAGATGTAAGTCGCTGAGCTGCGGGATGCGAACGGCGGAAGTGAGCACACAGCGACCGTGCCCTCTGCAGAAGGCCATCTAGTCTGGGATAGTGGGCTAAAAATTGCTGGACAACCAGGTTCAACACGTGAGCCATACAAGGCACGTGTGTGACATTGCCCCGGCGAAGGGCCGCACCCAGGTTTGCAGCATTGTCGCACACGGCCTTCCCTGGTTTCAGGTCCAGTGGAGACAACCATTCATGAAATTGGTTCTCCAGAGCTGACCACAACTCCTCAGCTGTGTGACTCACATTTCCCAGACATTTCAATGTAAAAACCGCCTGATGACGTTGAGCCCTACTGCCAGCATAGTAAGGAGGTGTGCAGGATCCCTTCTGCGCAGTTAGAAAGCTTGTGGCATGACCAGACAGGCTTTGGGTGCAGGTGGAAGACCGAGAGGAGGTTGAGGAGGCAGAAGCAGTGGAGGAACTTTGACATAAAGAGGATTGACGCACAACTCGTGGGGACGGCAAGACTTGGACAGCAGCCCCTTGTCCTGCTGTCACCATAGTTACCCAGTGCCCAGTCAGCGACATGTAACGCCCCTGTCCATGCCTACTCGTCCAAGTGTCTGTGGTGAAATGCACCCTGTCACACACAGAGTTTCTCAAAGAAGCGGTGATGTTGTGTGCGACATGCTGGTGGAGCGCAGGCACACCTTTCTTTGAGAAGTAGTGCCGACTGGGCATCTGGTACTGGGGCACTGCGACGGACATAAGGTCTCGAAAATCCTCTGTGTCCACCAGGCGGAAAGGCAGCATTTCTGTAGCCAAGAGCTTGCAGATGGTGAAATTCAACCTCTTAGCTTTCTCATGGCTAGGAGGAAATGGTCTTTTACTTGTCCACATCTGAGGGACCGAGGGCTGGCTATTGTGCTTAGACGGGGTTGATAAGGGTGTCCCCGGCAAACTGCCGGTCTGTGAGGAAGATGCAGGCGGACATGTTAGGTTGCCTTGATCCAAAGGTGGTGCTATCGATGTCGGACAGCGCTCAACACCAGCTGGTGTTCCCAGCTCCAAAGAAAATGATGACCTGCCAATCACGCTGGCTGTTGCGGGTAAAGAGGTGGCAGGTCTGCGCCCCAAAACAGGTGTGACTGCTGTCCCCCCAGTCACAGAGGATGAAGAGGCCGCGGATGCACAAGATATGGCAGACAGTGGTTGGCCCGGCCGGCTAGGCCGCATTGTAGCACACTGAGCTTCCCACTGCAACTTATGCTTCATGTCCATGTGCTGGTTCATGCATGAAGTACTCAAACTATGTATTTTTTGGCCTCTACTTAGCTTTTGCTGACAAATGTTACAGATAACACGAGTTGGGTCATCTTTATCGATCTGAAAAAATGCCCAGGCTATGCAAGGCTTAGCACCCATGCGACCTGAAGAGCCACCACGACTTGTGGTGAGAGGCAGAGTTGTGTTTGAGGATGCAGTTGTTGACGTGCTTCCAGTACTACGTCTCTGTCCAGGAAGGCGCAACCTGACCTCGTCGTCACTAGCATCTTCCTCCACCTCCTCTGCTGACCTCATCTCTTGGCTGACTGTGGGTTGACAGTAAGTGGGATCTCCAACCTCATCATCATCACCCTGTGCGTTATCACACCCGTCGTCCTCAGAGCCAACCTGTTCCTGCCCTGACAAAAAACTAAAGTTGTCGCTCCAATCAGGTATTTGAGTCTTATCATCGTCTTCCTCATTGTCTCCACCAACAGGAGTTACAGTTTGGGAATGAGGGTCTACATTATGGTCAGAACCTTCTGCGTCTGGTCCTGGATCCGACTCATAAAGATTCTGGGCATCAGTGCAGATCATTTCCTCGTCTGGATTCACAGAAGCGCTGGAGTCGACCTCTGATTCCCAGGCTATAGTATGAGTAAACAGCTCTGCAGACTCAACCATCTGTTCTACCTCATACTCAGACGGGCAGCTGGAGATTTGGGAGCTGTGAGGAAGCAAGTGCGATTGGGGTGACACCTTTGAGGACTGGAGTATTTGTGATATTGAAGTTGATGTGGAGGAGAGCCCACTTAAAGGAGCACTTGATATCCGTTGAAGCACCTGCTGTTTTTGTGCCTCATCTGGAATTTGTAGCGATTGGCGTGGCCGTAAGAAAGGGATCTTATCACATTGTCCGCTAAAAGAAGTAGACATTTTAGTTTGGCTGGAAGATGGTCTTTCTTCTGCAGATGTTACTGTTGCTTTAACACCTACCCCACGGACACAACCTTTTTTCCCCTTCCCAACACGCCTATTCCCCTTTCCACCAGCAGCAGGCCTTTTTCCACTCATTTTGGTGGTTAACTAATTCACAACTCTGGAGTTGTTTGCACAAAAAAACAATGGATGGTAACCGAGCAGAGCTGAGTGGCCAAACTGTGGTATTAGGCCAAAACTATTGGCTGGGTTAGATGCAGAAAAAAATTATATTCAATTTGCAACCTGATGGAGGTCAGTATAGATGGACTAATACAACAAGTCCCACACACAGCTAGAAGCCCAATATTTTTTCAGAGGTAGATGCAGAAAAAAATATATTCAGTTTGCAACCTGATGGAGGTCAGTATAGGTGGACTAATAGAACAAGTCCCACACACTGCTAGAAGGCCAAATATTTTTTCAGAGCTAGATGCAGAAAAAAATTATATTCAGTTTGCAACCTGATGGAGGTCTGTATAGATGGATTAATAGAACAAGACCCACACACAGCTAGAAGCCCAATATTTTTTCAGAGGTAGATGCAGAAAAAAATATATTCAGTTTGCAACCTGATGGAGGTCAGTATAGATGGACTAATACAACAAGTCCCACACACAGCTAGAAGCCCAAATATTTTTTCAGGGGTACTGTAGATGCAGATAAAAATTATTTTTAATTTGCAACCTGATGGAGGTCAGTATAGATGGACTAACAGAGAAAGTCCCACACACTGCTAGAAGGCCAAATATTTTTTCAGAGCTAGATGCATACAAAAAATTATTTTGAATTTGCAACCTGATGGAGGTCAGTATAGGTGGACTAATAGAACAAGTCCCACACACTGCTAGAAGGCCAAATATTTTTTCAGAGCTAGATGCAGAAAAAAATTATATTCAGTTTGCAACCTGATGGGGGTCTGTATAGATCGATTAATAGAACAAGACCCACACACAGCTAGAAGCCCAATATTTTTTCAGAGGTAGATGCAGAAAAAAATATATTCAGTTTGCAACCTGATGGAGGTCAGTATAGGTGGACTAATAGAACAAGTCCCACACACTGCTAGAAGGCCAAATATCTTTTCGGAGCTAGATGCAGAAAAAAATTAGATTCAGTTTGCAACCTGATGGAGGTCAGTATAGATGGACTAATAGAATGATGCTATGCCCAAAAGATTTTACTTCACTAGGTGCAGTAAAAAAATTGGTATTCTATACACAGGTGGTATATCTTGCAACACAGATAGGCTACTCCACTGACTAACACACTCTGCAATAGGCCAAAAAGGATTAGCTTTGCTAGATTCAGCCAAATGCTGTGAAAAAAACTTGCACAGCACTGGCACAGACCTGCCTGGCAAAAACTGATAGGAACTGATGTAACCTAGTCCTGAAAAGGACTGCAATTACAATTAGTCTTTACTCCCACAACCTATCTATTTAAGAGCACAGACCTGCCTGATAAAAGTCGTAGGAAATGCTGTAACCTAGTCCTTAAAAGGACTGCAATCACAACTATTCCCTACTCCCAAGCTATCTGTAGATTTGTGCGAAAATTGGCTTGAAATTAACAAGGTATAGCGCACACAGCAACAGCGGTGCCGTCTAACACGCAGCTGCAGCAGTGAGAAAATGGTGGCGACGGGGACAATGGCTTGGTCTTATAGGGCAAGGACATGTGACATACACTGCCAATGACACATGCCCTTGCTTGTGTGAAAAAAAGCACTTCGCTCCGTGTGTGCGCTGCTGATAGGCTGACAGATTGCACCTCCCCACTGTAAATGCGGGAAAGAGAAAAAAAAATGGAGATCTTCATTGTTCCTGCAGAGATCCATCCCCTGCCCCTCCCCCCACCCCGCTGTACACTCAAACTGCGTATTAACATTAATTTTCATCATTACTGAGAAAAAATCCAGTTATGATTTTGGTGCACGAACAGTTATCGAACATAACCTCGAACAGCCGAATTTTTCTCAAATTGTTCGTGTTCGCCGAACGGCTCGAACACCGCCCAAAACAGCTCGAATTTGAGATTGGCAAACAGTTCGAGTAGAACAACGCTCATCTCTAGTTCCTACCTCCTGTAGAATTAATCCGGTATTTCATGTCTCTCTGTTGAAAAAAGCGGTTGTATCGGATTGTGACGCCTCTGCCTCTGTTCCTCCGGTGGTGGAGGACGGGGAATATGAAATTTCTCGCATCCTTAACTCTAGACGGTATAGAGGTAGTTTGCAGTATCTTGTGGCCTGGAAAGGTTTCGGACCCGAGGATAACTCTTGGGTGAGGTCGGATGATGTTTCCGCGTCCAGACTTATCAGAGCGTTTCACAGGAGATTTCCTGATAAGCCTGGTCCTAGGGGATCCGGAGGATCCTCTTAGAAGGGGGGGTACTGTTAGAACCTTGCTCTTAGGTTTTTTCCTTTGCTGGTCACATGACCTTGTTGGCCTATTTAATCCTGCTCCGCCCTTCTGGCTTTGCTGGACTTCATTGTATAACTACATTCTAGCTAGCCTGTGCTCTGTATCTAACTCTGTTAGTTTGCTTGGTCTACGGACCTCTATGTTCTATATATTTTGTTTGTTCGTCTGTCTGCTACTATTTCTGTTAGGAGGTGTCCCATTTTCCTCCCAGTCCTTAGTACTTGTAGGGATTCCTTCCCCACATCTATAGGTCTCCGTACAGACTAGCTTAGGACTTTAGCAGGTCTGATCGCGGGATCAGGTTCCCTGTTACATCGTAGGGATTCAGCTGAGTTCTATCGTAGGGACAGATCTCCTCTCTTTCCTTAGCTCTGGTAGCAGAACATAACAGATGAATAGCGCTACCGCACAAGGAGTAGAACCCTCTCAAGGAGGATCACAAGGAAATGGACACCATGTGACTTAAATATGAGTGTCTGAGCAAAGGGTCTGAATACTTATGACCATGTGATATTTCAGCTTTTGTTTTTTTTAATAAATTTGTAAAAATTTCTACATTTCAGTTTTTTTTTTCAGTCAAGATGGGGTACAGAGTGTACTTTAATGAGAAAAAAAATGAACTTTTTAAAACTTATAAAATGGCTGCAATGAAACAAAGTGAAATATTTAAAGGGGTCTGAATACTTTCCGTACCGACTGTATATTCTGCTCCTCAGGCATGTTGTGATGCGGGATAAACAGGTGTGCTTCAGACGCATGCCCTGCTATATGGTTTGCAGCTGGAAAATGGAGATCCACGTGAAGGGACACATATTTTTTATTGCTCCTTCAAACCCCCAAGAAGACACATGGTCACGGATCACTCTAAACAAATGGGATATACCCTGATATTTTTATAAACACACAGTGGTACTCTAAAGAGGCCGATGGTCTCAGAGGTACATCACAGTTATATATATTAATGGGGTATAGAACAAGAAAATGATTGGGCAAAGATATTTTACCATTATTTATTAGTTATGTCAGGGGGGTCTAGATCAAGAATGAGATTAGGCACTTAGCTTCCCATTAGGGTCAAGAAATGATACAGATACACATGCATGGATAACCTACATGTGCTAAGCTAGTAGGGTGATACCACCAACCTGCAGTATTTGGAAAAAACTGGGAAGGAAAGTGTCTATTATTCCCTACTCTCTCCCTATTCTATATTGTCCCCTACCTCACATGGTGGTTGGCACCCTAAAAAGGAAGCTCTTAAGTAGCAAATAGAGGTAACTAAGAAATTCTCATCAGAACTGGACTTCGCAAAAAAAGGACTTCTTATCTTCTCTTCCCACAATCGCACACAAACTTTATCCCATGCATCCCTCCTACTCTGGAACTCTCTATCCAATCATAAAAGACTCTTGCCTACCTTGGAAACCTTCAAAAGGAACCTGAAGTCCCACCTCTTCCGACAAGCCTACAACCTGCAGTAACCTTCTTTGCACCATACTGCTGCATGACCAGCTCTACCCTCATCTACTGTATCCTCACCTATCCTTTGTAGATTGTGAGCCCTCGCGGGAAGGGTCCGCTCTCCTCCTGTTTGGCTTTACAGACATTTTCTTAGACTCTGTCTCTAGGACCCAGCGGCTACCTTCCTCTCGCTAATTAACACCCTGCCTGGCTGTATAAATATCTGCTGTGTATTCATTACAACTTGTGAAGGCTTTAGCAAGAGCAGTACTTTTTGCTGTTTGGAGCTTGAGAACGTGTGCGAATTTGTCTGGAGTTCGTCTAAAGCTAAGTAATTTCCCCCTGTTTGTCTACTTCTGTTGTCTATAGTGATTAATTGAGATCAACTAGTGCTCATCTCCTCCCTTCCCTAGCCTTATCCATATGCCAGGGAAAGACAGGGCAAGGCACATGTGCGGCGATTGGTGAAAAGCCAATACAAGGAGGTTAGGGAATACATGGTTATGATAGATCAACCTAGGAGGTCTCCACTTCCCCCCTTTCCCTAGAATCTGGACTTCCTTTCCTTCTTGCCTTTGTGTTGCAGTAGGTTTTTTCCACATCTTGCGTGACACATGGATACCTAAGATGTTGCAATGATCTGTGCATGGGGTAAGCAACATAGTGAATCAGAAGAACTATACTACATTTATAATTGGAGGAATTTGCTAATATTATTATTACACCTAATAAACTTTGAGTTATGATCTTGGAGATGAGAATAAACCTTTAACTGTCAGAGGGTTCTCATCTATGCAAGGTCACCGAAGTTGTTAATATTTAGTAGAAATTAAACCATGTGTGTGGTTCACAGATATGATCATATCTGTGATAAAGTGATTGTGTATTAACATCCTTTGTCGTGGTTGACTGGGTCCATTATGTGTGCCTAAGTTGTAGGTATTCGTAAAAAGATAATGAGGCAAGTTGATCTCCTTCTGGAGTTTCTTTAAACTTTTAGGCACCCCATCTTCAAGCAGATAATCTATTATCTGGATTGCTAAGGTTATTGTATTAATGATTAGTGACCACATTAGAAAAGTAAGTGCATGTCAACAATGATTTTGCTACTAAGAGAAAAATATTTTGATTTATTGTGATTTACACTAAATTGAATGCGCTGATTCCAAACATGAACTCCGAATTTACCTGACACGTTTATATTTTAAGTTATACATGCAAAGCCTATTCACTTATAATATTAATGCATTATATATTGGAAATATTCCAACGTACATGCCCAGACCTGTCCGAACATTCTCATACAGGTCTATCAGTTGATGTCAGCAGGAAGCTCCGTATTTTTCGGACTATAAGACGCACCGGACCATAAGACGCACCAAGGTTTTAGAGGTGGAAAATAGTGGAGAAAAACCTTTTGAAGCATTCTGCCCATGGATTGCGATAGCTGATGCATGCTGCCCGTGGATCAGGCGGAATGTATCAGACACCGGATGTACGACGTAAGGCTGATATGGTATGTTTCAGTCTTCCGTCTGAAATGCTGCGGCAGAGGAAAACATACCGTCCTTTGGCTTCTCCTCTCCTGCTGTCAATGACTGAGTGGTCTAACTGTACACACACGCAGGAAGAAACGCCAAAATACAAATGTGGCTGAAGTCATACAGCCAGTATGCTGCTCGATCCACTGGTTGCTTGTATCATGTACTGGCTGTATTCAGCCATGTATGGTATGTCCTCTTTAAGATCCCACAGGTATTGTGGTTGACTTTGAGGGGCACTATAACTCGCAGCATGTCCTACAGCTCTTTTGCCATGCTGGGAGTTATAGTTCACCACATATTTGTCATGTGGTTGCTCTGAGGAGAACTATAACTTCCAGCAAGTCCTTCAGCTCTTATGGCATGCTGGGAGTTATAGTTCACCACAGGAGTAGTACAATGTTTTATGTCATGTGCTTTTTCACTTTACTTTATATTTTACTTCTACGTCATAATGCTTGCCTCTCATTCTGGACCCACGATAGGCAAGAAGCGGGGTCACACTGGCTGGGGGCTGCGGCAGCAGAGGTGGCTGGGGCTGTGGCAGCGGGCGGAGGCGGTTGGGGCTGCAGCGAGGGCTGGGTCTGTGGCAGCGGAGGTGGCTGGGGCTGTGGCAGCGGAGGTGGAGGGAGCTGGGGCTGCAGCGGCGGAGGGGGCTGTGGCTGGGGCAGTGAAGGCAGCTGGGGCTGGGGCAGCGGAGGCGGCTGGGGCTGTGGCAGCGGAGGAGGCTGGGGCAGCGGAGGGGGCTGTGGCAGCGGAGGGGGCTGTGGCAGGAGGGGGCTGGGGCTGTGGCAGCGGAGGCGTCTGGGGCTGAAAGGGGCAGTGGCAGGAGGGGGCTGTGGCGGCAGGGGGCTGTGGCAGCGGAGGAGGCTGTGGCAGCGGAGGGGTCTGTGGCAGCGATGGAGCGAATTTACCCAGTAATGAGCGGCGGCAGCAGAATATTTGTGGGCACAGCTATGAATTCACTATGGCCATGCTCGAAATCAGGAGGTGGGCGGTCTCTCATCCTGATCAAGCGCTGCAGTGACGTTACAAAAAGACAGGGTCGGTAATGACTGCGCGCTGTGCTGTTCTGTGTTGCCCCGGCCCTGCCTCTTTGTAACATCATTGCAGCGCGCGATCTGGACTTGAGACCGCCCACCTCCTGATGTCTAGTGTGGACGTAGTGAATTCATGGCTGCGCCCACAAGCATGCTGCTGCCACCGCTCGTTACTGGGTAACACAATTCCATCGCCACCCCAGCTGCTGCAGCCCCCGTCGTTGCCGCAACCCCAGCCGCCTCCACATCACGAAACAGTATATTCAGACCATAAGACGCACCCCCATAAATTGGGGGAAAAAAGTGCGTCTTATGGTCCAAAAATACGGTATATAAGGCCAACTGGACAGAGCTCAATAAAGTGATCTCTTATAGGGCTATCAGTTTGGAAACTTAAGGCTGGAGTCATACTAGCGTATAAAAAATTGGTCCAATGTTGATCCAGAATAGTAGGATGAGTGTATGGCGCTATGTTATGCATACTGCTGAATAAAAAGGGTTCAATAAAATATTATGTACCCAAAAATAAATGTTTTAATTGTGCAAAAGCAGGAAAACATTAAAAATCTTATATTAATCTGGTATCGCTGTAATCGAACTGACCTACAGAATAAAGTCATCATATCACTTATACCCTGGGCTGGCGTCAGCACCTGGCGCACACGGGCAAGTGCCGCTGACCTGAGCAGGCGGGGGGGGGGCCCACTCGCCGTCTAGCACCGTGCCGCGCTATGGGACCTGTGAGAGGAGGAGAGCGGTGTCAGCGCCCGCTCCCCCCGCGCTTGCTCATGGCCTCAGGGCCCCTACAGCCTGCGGCTCATCACTTATCTGTCCCCGTTCCTCCGCAGCCGCTCCAGTCTCTTCGCGGCTGCTGCACTGTGATGTCTCAGGTCAGAGGATGCCGTGACATCTTTTCACCGCGCTCTTTCCTGAGCCGTCACAGCGCAGAGTGGGAAGACGCCGGCGACGCTGGAGTTCAGAGCAGCGGCAGCAGGTGAGAAGAAGTGAGGTGAGTATTTGATTATTTTTTTTTAATGTATGGAGGCATGGGGCATTATAAGAGAGGGGGGTGTGACATCCTGCATGGGGCATTATAAGGAAGGGGGGGTGACATCCTGCATGGGGCAGTATAAGGGGGGGGTGACATCCTGCATGGGGAATTAAAAGGGGGGATGCTGTGACATCCTGCATGGGGCATT
Source organism: Phyllobates terribilis (assembly GCF_046119375.1). Classification (NCBI taxonomy): domain Eukaryota; kingdom Metazoa; phylum Chordata; class Amphibia; order Anura; family Dendrobatidae; genus Phyllobates; species Phyllobates terribilis. The sequence goes on from NW_027362769.1 coordinate 319,269,089, forward strand.
ATAAGGGGGGTGAGTGACATCCTGCATGGGACATTATAAGGGAGGGGGGTGTGACATCCTGCGTGGGGCATTATAAGAGGGGGGAGAGGTGACATCCTGTATGGGGCATTCAAAGGGGGGTAAGTTACATTCTTCATGGGGCATTATATGGGGGGAGTGACATACTGCATGGGACATTACATTGGGGAAGTGACATCCTGCATAGGGCATTATATGGGGATGGTGACATAATGTATGGGGCATTATAAGCGAGGGTGACATCCTGCATGGGGCATTATAAGGGGGGGTGACATAATGAATGGGGCATTATAAGCGGGGTGACATCCTGCATGGGACATTATAAGAGGGGTGACATCCTGCATGGGGTATTATAAGGGGGGAATAGCCTGCGTGGGGCATTATGTGGTGGGAACAGCTTGCATGAGGTATTATGTGGTAGGAACAGTCTGCATGAAGCATTATGTGGGGGCACAGCCTGCATGGAGCATTATATGGTGGCACATCCTGCATGGAGCGTTATATGGGGGCCAGTATTCTGTATGGAGCGTTATATGGGGACCGTATCCTGTATGGAGTGTTATATGGGAGCCAGTATCCTGTAGGATTGTAATAAGGGGGACAGTATCCTGTATGGAGCGTTATATGGGGGCCAATATCCTGTATGGAGCATTTTATGGGGGCCAGTATTCTGTATGCAGCGATTCTCTGGTTTCTGAGCTATTGTAGAATTTACAATAGATATCGGTCATGTAATGTAAGAAGTGAAATCTTCGGCATTGTATTATATATATATTTTTCTGTGGCATCTGTGCGTCATGAATCGTGGTATGTGATAAAGGGGCCCACTGAGGCTCTTTCGACCAGGGCCCACGAAAACCTGGAGCCGGCCCTGCTTATACCGCACGGCGAATGTCATGAAAGAAATAAAAAGCAATTCTTGAACTTTTGTTCATATTTATCCTGTGAATGCTGGGAGTTGTTGTTTCACAAAAACTGGAATGTCCATAGTTCCTGCACCTACAAAATGTGTGAAAATGTGTAACAATGGGAATGGTTTCTCTCATAGACAATGATTTCTGCTCTTACCTGTCATTTGTCCATTGCTAGATGTATCACCAGCAAACAAAACACTCAATGTTCTTGATTTCAGGCCTTAAATACACTAAAGCTGGAATTGGACTGGTTGCTATGGGCTATAGGTCTTTGTTCCTATGGTAACAGTGTAGTGTTGTCATAGAGCCTAGAATTTAATTAAATTTGAAGTAATATAAAGTTATTTATTTTTTGCAGTCGCAGTAAATGCATTTTACTTTTGGGAACTTTTCCTTATTCGTCCTGCTCCTCCAGCCTTGATGCTAACCAATGTGATCTGCCATATTATTACTACTTGTTATTAATATTAATTAATACCTATGGAGATATCATTCATGGTCATATGTGACATCATCAAATCCAGGAGGCCATTGTTACCTCACAGCATGATGTCACAATGACTGTGGGTCTATATAAACGGGTGTTCAGGGGGCAAATGCTCATTTCAAGAGATGAAGACAAGGAGAGCAGAGGATCCAGGATCGAGGACACAGATTCTCATTTCAGGAGATGAGACGAGGAGATTGGAAGTTCCTGGATTGAGGATACAGGTAAATGAGAAACTTTACAGGGATTTGTTAGTGAACTTAGCGCCAACATGGACATCGATCCTCCAAGTCTACAGATTGTGGCTGTAAGGTTCTAGCTTTCTCCAGTCTTTGCTGGCAGAATCTCTAGACTTGGGTGATGAAGGTTCTTTGTGAGGTCACACAGCGGAATGTTGGACACTGAGAGTTCTATGCAGCAAACATGGGGACATCCCTGGGGCTATCACAGAGGTCAACAACAAGATGGCACCTCGGATGGAGACACTACAGAAGCTACTTTGGTCAGTGACAGTTCCAGTGGTATCTGTGGCTGGCTCAGATTGCTGGTGGTGGTTCTGTCACTTTAATTTCAGATTTTTGAGGCAAAAAAAATCTACCCTTTTTCCCACACATGGGAGAGAGGTTGGTGTACATACATTGGGGGACATATAGTTATTTATTTTACTCTTTATTTTACATATATATACATTTTCCACAATTTTTTTTAAATTAAATCTTTTTGCACTATTTTAAGTATCTACATCAAAATTTAAAAATACAAAGAAAAGGGGGCATAAAGTACAATATATATATATGACTGATTTTCTATGGGTCTTTGCCTGATCCGTCTTGTATTATTTTTTTTTCTTACCAGGAAGAATATCTGGATCCTGGAAAGAAGACTGAAGAATCTAACAAGAGCCACGGGATTATTTAGTGTTAATCATTTAATATGTCTTTAGATAATATTTGTTGTCTTATGAGGTCATTATATACTGATTATGTAGATCTAATTCTGGAATCAGTGCATCATGACATGATATTACATAGGTGTCTGCTGTCTAACCTAATTGTATAAGGGACCTGATATGATATAACTGCCCTATGTCTGTATCCGAAGGACTAGTGTTTGTGGGGTGTAGTGTTTGTGGGGTGTAGTGTTTGTGGGGGGTAGTGTTCTGTATTTTTACAGAGGAGATCAAGGTAGTCAAGCTATAAGCTCAGAGTCCGATCTGATAAGGAGAGGTGAGGCGTGTTACCAGGACAAAGAAGATCTGCTCTCCGGAAACGAGTCATTGCTCTATATATCAGTTAGTTAGTTGTAGTATGGCCTTGGTCCAGGGTTCTTGAACTGATCGCCTTTTCTCGGGGTCAAGAAGGAATTTTTTCCCTGTGACACACATTGGCTGAACGTGTCCAGGTTTTTTGCCTTCTTCTGGATCATTGGCTTTAGGTAGGGGTAAACATTTTATTTAATAAAATGTTTAAAATTAATGCTCTGTCTCCTTGTGTCTTTATTTTATAGCACTCAGGTAGTTGTATATGTCAGTTCTCATTTTTATGATCCACGGCTGCCACAATATGAAGGCAAACTGAAAGGGCGGTAATTATGTGTCTACTAATGTAATGACTGTATCTATGATGCATAAAATATAGTCAAAAAAGCAAGGGGTAGATGCCCAAACAGATTTAAGTCAAGAAAAGCAGTAATTGGACTAATTAAAAATATATTTTTATTAGAATTGATTAAAAAACCTCAATAAAAATCTCCTAAAAACGCCAATAACAAATATCAACAGAGATGAGGTAGGTCACCTCAGTGACCAGTAGGTGATTAGAATAGTGCCAGTATTCCAAAACCAATTGTCACTGGACATGCAGCCAAACACACAGCAGGTACAAATAACAATTTAGTGACCAGCTAGGGGTGGCCACAAACTGTACAATAAATGCTCATATCCTTATATACACACGTGGTCAAAATTGTTGGTACCCCTCGTTTAATGAAAGAAAAACCCACAATGGTCTCAGAAATAACTTTAATCTGACAAAAGTAATAATAAATTAAAAATCTATGAAAATGAGCAAATGAAAGTCAGTCATTGCTTTTCAACCCTGCTTCCACAGAATTAAAAAAAAAAATAAACGTTTGAATTAGGCCTGGACAGAAATGATGGTACCCCTGAAAATAATGTGACAAAAGGGACATGTTAAATGAAGTTGTGTCCACTAATTAGCATCACAGGTGTCTACAATCTTATGATCAGCCAGTGGGCCTGTATATAGGTTTACAGATACTCACTGTGCTGTTTGGTGACATGGTGTGTAACACACTCAACATGGACCAAAGGAAGCAAAGGAAAGAGTTGTCTCAGGAGATTAGAAAGAAAATTATAGACAAGCATGTTAAAGGTAAAGGTTATAAGACCATCTCCAAGCAGCTTGATATGCCTGTGACTACAGTTGCACATATTATTCAGAAATTTAAGATCCATGGGACTGTAGCCAACCTCCCTGGACGTTGCCGCAGGAGGAAAATTGATGATAAATGAAAGAGACGGATAATACGAATGGTAACAAAAGAGCCTTGGATAACTTCTAAAGAGATTAAAGGTGAACTTCAAGCTTAAGGAACATCAGTGTCAGATCGCACCATTCGTCGTTGTTTGATCCAAAGTGGACTTCATGGGTGACGACCAAGGAGAACATCATTGTTGAAAAAAAAGTCATAAAAAAGCCAGACTGGAATTTGCCAAACTACATGTTGACAAGCCACAAAACTAATGGGAGAATGTCCCATCGACAGATGTCTATGTTCACGGACAGAAAAATTAAAGGGATTGTCCACTACTATTGAAAATAGTCCAATGTATTTTTATGATGAATAGAAGCTTCTTTGTAAATACCTTACTCTGCTGTTTCTGCCTGTGAGCGGCGCTATCACTGGCTGCTCACAGGCATCACGTGACCCCCAGCTGCAGTCGGCGCTGACAAGTTCAGGCTGCAGCCGAGGGTCCCTCTTCTGCGGTCCATGGTGGCTGCTGGGTTGTGGGCGGGGTTACCCCGCGCATCACACCCGGCATCCACCGCGTGCTCTCCCTCTCCCCATTCATTGGGAAAGCAAGTGGTGGATGCAGAGTGTGACGCGGGGGTAACCCTGCCCACAACCCAGCAGCCACCGCGGGGATCCCAGCGCTAAGTCACGCCTCACTTGACAAGACCTCAGCGGGGGTCACATGCTGCCTGTGAGTGGCCAGTGATAGCGTTGCTCACAGGCAGAAACAGCAGAGGAAGGTAATTACAAAGAAGCTTCTGTTCATCATAAAAATACATTGGGCTATTTTCCATAGTAGTGGACAACCCCTTGAAGCATATCAATAAAAGAACACTGTCCCTACTGTTAAACATGGAGGAGGCTCTGTTATGTTTGGGGCTGCTTTGCTGCATCTGGCACAGGATGTCTTGAATCTGTGCAGGGTACAATGAAATCTCAAGTCGATCAAGGGATTCTAGAGAGAAATGTGCTGCCCAGTGTCAGAAAGCTTGGTCTCAGTCACAGGTCATGATTCTTGCAACAGGATAATGACCCAAAACACAGCTAAATAGACCCAAGAATGTCTAAGAGGAAAACATTGGACTATTCTGAAGTGGCCTTCTTTGAGCTCTGACCTAAACCCTATTGAGCATCTTTAGAAAGAGCTGAAACATGCCGTCTGGAAAAGGCAACCTTCAAACACGAAACTACTGGAGCAGTTTGCTCATGAGGAATGGGCCAAAATACCCGTCGAGAGGTGCAGAAGTCTCATTGACAGTTACAGGAATCGTTTGATATCAGTGATTGTGACGCGCCCGCTGGGCCTGTGCTGTGCAGGGGATACCCGGAGCCGGATCTCTGGGGGTTGTAGTCTTCCATGGCTGTGACCCGGTCCGTGCCCAGGGCGGTCAAACCAGTGGCAGTCTCAGTGCAATAATAAATGTCCGACTACACCACCCGTGGATTGCGGTCAGTGGGGACTGCCGCTGCGCTGCAGACCGCTGAGGCTGATGTTGTATGCGCAGCCAAGTATGGGATAACTCCCCACGGGAGAAGTATTGCCTCAGGGCAGCTAGTGTGGATGATGGGAGTGATGGTGTGAGCGTCCCAGTACTAATGGTGCTGGTGCGGCGATGAAACACAGAGACGTGTGGTGCAGTTCAGGGTCTTTACTGATGGTATAAAGCAGACCCTCCCGGGAGTACTGGCTAGCAGTAGAGGCCTGGTCAGTCTGAGAGCTAGCATGATCTTCCCCTGGCCAGGTGGAGTTGTAGGCCTCCCCGTCTATCTGCACTCTTTCCTGGCTACCTTGTTGTGTGCGGGTAGAAGTAGCCCACGTCCCTGAGTATACCGTGTGGTGCTCACCCGTATGGCCGGTGACTTGAGGTCTTCTGTTAGCCTCCGCTCCTGGATGGCGGTGCTGGTCCCTTGCTTGTGACCGTGCCTCCGGGCTTCTATGGCCAGAGGACATGGAATCCCCTGCCGGTTGGATTCTGCTGCTGGACCTGGATGTCCCCACAGCCTCGGACTCCGTGTCCGGGTTTAGTGTCTTCAGCCAAGGCGAGCTATCTAGCTTCCAGCCTCTGGCACTCGCTCCTGCTCCTACAGATCTCCTAGTTCTTGCTTTCCCTGTGTCTGCTGTCCTCCAGACCTGACTGCGTCTCTGTCTGGGACTTCACTTACTAGGCTCTGACTGCTCTGCTTGTTCTGCAGGCTCTGACTCACCTAATCCTGCCCCAGACCCAGTTTATAAGGGCAGATTCCTTCCCTCCCAGGTCTGGGTGGGCAGTGTTGCATGCTTAGGGCTCCTGACCAGAGAAACCTCCCACTTGTTCTCAGACATAATATTTCTATTACTGTGGCAACCAGACCCCTGGGGTGCCACATTCCCCCCTAGTAAACTTTAGTACTCCGGGACTAAACACATTTTTAAAGAAACATAAATGCAGGGTATAACAATAATACAATAACATATTTACAAGAAGCTTTAGTCTGTAGAGGTCACGGCGTTTCCATAACCGGGTGTCCATATCACCCAAGGTGAAGTCTTAAGCGAGGGAGGGGACCTGTCCAAAGCAAACCCCTTGCGTTGGCCTTGGGCGTGGCTGCAAGGCTGAAGCTAACTACTTTGGGCCGCAAGGAGGCCACGCCAGACAGGTTTTCTCTTCCGCGGCCGTCTTCACAAGAGGCACAATGTGCAACTATCTACAAGTAGTTCCGGTTATTCAGTGTCCATAACCTGTTAGTCCATAGAAATATGCAGGGTAACTGAGAAACATAATTAATAACAGGCAACAAACATAAACCATAAACAGTTAAACAGATAAATTCACAGTGCATTAATTTAGATTTTCCAGCGAGTGGGCATCTGACCTTTAGTGACTCTAGTGGACCTACGGAGCTCACTAACTGGTTCTGCACTACAGGGTGTAGGGGATGTTATAGGTAAGCTGGGCAGCTGTCTGCGCACTCTTTGGCTCACTAGGGGCATGGCAGGCTCACTACTAGCAGAGGGTTGATCTTCCTGTGCTGCTGGTGTGGATTCTTCTGCCTCCTGGGCCGGCTGCTCTTCCAGCTCTACCTGGTCTTCTGTAGGCACTTGAGGGGCTGGCTGGAGAAAGGTGAGGACGGGCACCACGATAGCGTTGTTTACTTGTGTCCAGGACCGGGGAAAGTCTCCGAGTACGGTGCTGATCATTTCCTCCTTTTCCTCTACGGGTTGAGGGTCTTCCTGATCTTCATCCGTGCTTTGCAACTTCTCGGGGCACTTCTTCAGGTGGTCTCTGGAGACAGTGGCTGTGGTTTCTCCTCCATCCTTGCTGATGACGTACACCTTTGGATTATTGTGGCTTGAGGGCAGTACGGTGTACGGGTCCTTTTCCCACTGGTCGTCCAACTTATGGAGCCGCCTTTTTCTTTTCAAGACCTGCTCTCCAGGTACCAGGGGAACAGTGGGAGCATATTGGTTATAAGTCCTCTCCTGCCTTTCTCTTGATTGACAGAGACTTCGCTCGACGCTCTCTTGTACTTTCCGGTACTGCTGCTGCCATTCTGTATCCCAGTCTGCCTCTGGCGTGGTGTCCTCGGGCATCAGGACTCCCATATCCAGGTCAACAGGCAGCTTACCAGGTCTTGCTCGCATTAGGTAAGCCGTGGTACAGTTGGTGGAACCTACCGGGATGTGGTTATACAGGTACACCAGATCGGGCAGTTTCTCAGGCCACAGACTGCGTTCTTCCAGGGGCAATGTTTTTAGCAGATCTATCACCACCTGGTTCATCTTCTCGCAGAGTCCATTGGTTTGTGGGTGATAGGGCGTTGTTCTTATCTTCTTGTAGCCATACAGGTTGCAGAACTCCTGGAAGCCCTCCGCTTCGAAGGCTGGTCCTTGGTCCGTCAGCACTTGGTCCGGGTACCCGTGTGGGCGGCAGAAGTGCAACTGGAAGGCTCTGGCTGCTGTCTGAGCCATCAAGTCTTTGACAGGGACCACCACCAGGAACCGGGAGTAGTGATCCACGATGGTTAGGGCGTAGACATACCCGCTTCTGCTTGGAGCCAGTTTAACTTGGTCCAGAGCAACCAGTTCCAGCGGCTGCCTGGTGATGATGGGCTGCAGGGGAGTCCTCTGGCTGGCACGGTCCCTTCTTCTTAGATTGCACGGGCCACAGTCTCTACACCACCTCTCAATGGCTCCTCTCATGCCTATCCAGTAGAACCGTTCACGCAGCAGGAACTCCAGCTTCTTCCATCCGAAGTGCCCTGCCCCATTGTGGTAGGCCTCCAGCACCATAGCTGCGTCCCGTCTCGGTACCACAACCTGCCAGATCAGTTCATGTGTCCGGAAATTGACCATTCTGCGGCACAACTTCTCCTTGTAGAGGAACAGTCTGCTTTTTTCCGTCCACAGTTGCTTGGTCTCTTCCGGAGCGTCTGGGTCCAGGCGGGCGTCAGCCTGGGTCAGCATCTCCTTCACCAGACGGACTGCTGGGTCACTGTCTTGCGTCTCTGCCCAGTTGTAGTGGGGTAAGGGGTTGAACGTAGTGGATCGCTGGCCCCTCACACGGTGGGAATACTGGGTAATCCCATGGCGGTGGAACGCAGGGAGTTCAACCTCTTCTAGTTCCTCTGGATCTTCTCCTCCATCCGGTAAGTTTGGCATTCTAGACAGGGCATCCGCGTTGGCATTTGAGCGCCCTGCCTGGTATTTGATCGTGAACTCATAGTTGGACAGGCGGGCCAACCATCTCTGCTCCAGGGCACCCAGTCTTGCAGTGTCCAGGTGTGTCAACGGGTTGTTGTACGTGTACACAGTGAGCCTGGAAGAGGCAAGGTAATGCTTGAAACGTTTGGTTACTGCCCACACCACTGCCAGGAACTCTAGCTTGAACGAGCTGTAATTCTCAGGGCTTCTTTCCATGGGTCGCAGTTTTCGGCTGGCGTAAGCAATTACCTGTTCTCTCCCCTGCTGGATCTGGGACAGTACGGCTCCTAGCCCGATGTTGCTTGCGTCCATGTGGAGGATAAAGGGCTGGCTGTAATCAGGGTACGCCAGGATTTCATCCCCCATGAGGGCCATCTTCAGCTGGCGGAAGGACTCCTCTTCCAGCTTTTCCCATTTGAAGGGTGGCTTCTGGTTTTTGGCCTTCCTGGACTGGCCTATCAGGAGGTCCTGCATAGGAGCTGCCTTCTTGGTAAAACCGGGAATGAATCTTCGGTAGTAGCCTACCAACCCGAGGAACTGCCGCACTTCCTTTATGCTGGATGGTCTTGGCCAGTCCTTAATCATGGTGATCTTGTCAGGGTCGGGAGCCACTCCGTCAGCACTCACCACGTGTCCCAGGTACTGTACCTTTGGCTTCAGTAGATGACACTTTTAGGGTTTTACCTTTAAGCCATAGTTTGCCAGAGCTTCAAACACTTCGGCCAGGTGTTCCAGATGGTCCTCATAGGTCTTGGAATAGACGATGACATCGTCCAGGTATAATAGGACCGTCTCGAAGTTCCGGTGTCCGAGACAGGATTCCATCAACCGTTGGAAGGTTCCTGGTGCGTTGCAGAGCCCGAACGGCATACAGTTAAATTCGCTGAGTCCCATCGTGGTGGTGAATGCGGTCTTCTCCCGGTCCGCCTCTGCTACAGGAACCTGCCAGTACCCGCTAGTGAGATCCAAAGTAGAGAAGAAGTTAGCAGATTTTAATGCAGCTAAGGACTCTTCTATCCTTGGTAACGGGTACGCATCTTTGTGTGTGATACGGTTGACCTTCCTGTAGTCTACACACATTCTCATGGTGTTGTCTTTCTTTTTCACTAAGACTAGTGGAGCTGCCCAGGGGCTACAGCTGTCCCTAATTACCCCAGCCTCCTTCATGTCTTTTAACATCCCCTTGGCGTGTTGATAGTGTGCAGGGGGTACGGGTCGGTATCTCTCCTTTATGGGAGGATGGTCCCCCATGGGGATGTGATGTTCTACACCCTTTACTCGCCTGAAGTCCAGCGGGTGTTTACTAAACACTCTCTCGTACTCTTGAACCACCCGATAGACTCCCTGTTTTTGGTGTGAGGGAGTGGAGTCAGTACCCAAATGCAGTTGCTGACACCAGTCCTCCATTGGTTTCTTAGAGCCGTTACCTTCCTCTGGTTGAGATGGAGGCAAGGGTTCCACGGCCTGTACAGAGTTCTGGTTGATGGTGAACAATTTGGCTAGCGTGGCATACCGGGGCAGGTATACTTCTCTCTCTCCGATATTTATGATGCGGACGGGCACCTTCGCATGGCGTACATCGACCACCCCCCGTGCCGTCAAAATGGTGGGCCTACTGTCTGAGTAGACGGGTTCTACCATTGCTTGGTAGTCTCTACCTCTTAGACCAATAGCTGCCCGGCACCAAATCATCATCTCACTTTTTGGGGGCATGGCAATAGGGAACGGGTCACACATTCTCACGCTACCTATCTCACCACCAGATAGTTCCACTTGTTGCCGCTTCATCAGTGCCCGGATCTCTTTTTGGAGGACACGCTGCTGGCTGGAACTGGCGTTCTTGGCAACCTGTTGCAAAATAAGAATCACCTCTGCAAGACAGTTTTCGATTACGTTAGTACCTAAGGTTATTTTTGGGTGACTCTCGCGACGGTCAATGTCCACGATGATCAGTCCTTGTGCCGGCAGTTCAACTTTACCGACCTTGATGGTCACCTCTTTAAATCCTATCTGTGGCACGGGCTGACCATTGCTGGCGATGATGCTCAGGTCGTCTTCTGGGTAGCGGGTTATGTCCGAGTCATTCCAGTACCGCTTAAAGAGCACGTACGGGATGGTGGTGACCTCTGACCCGGTGTCCAGTAGGGCACTCATAGGAATGCCATCCAGTACCACAGGCAAGATCGGACGTCCCCCTACGTATTTATCACTCCAGTTCGATGGGCCTGATGATCTTATGCCTGGGGGTTGGCCCTCTACCCCAGGTTGTGCCCGTTTAAATGACAGTACCTTGCCATATGTCCGGGTTGATTGCAGCGGCGGCAGATGGGTCGTCCGTCCTCGTTGTATCTGTCGCTGGGTCTTCCTCTGGCCGGTGGGGTCCTCCTCTGTCGGTGGCACGGGATGTCCTCCGGTCTGGATGCCAGCTGGATCTTTTCTGGAGAAGAGACCTGTAAAGACTGCACAGTTCTGGTTAGCGCAGCAACGCTCTTAGTCAGCTCTTGGACCTGATGGTGCAGGTCTGTAGCCGGGTTATTGTTCAAAGCCTGAGCATCAGCTCCCACAGGCCCTGCAGACAAGGGCGCCGCGTCCCGGTGACAAGTGATAGCAGGGCACCTGTGGGTCACAGCGCCACCTGGTGCCGGTTCTCGGAGCACCCGGATGGCTCTGTCCTTGAACTGTGCAAAGTACATGTCAGGGTCCTGTAAGGCCATTACCCGCAACTGGGTTCGGTGGGCGTTGCACAGTAGACCCTCAATAAATTGTTCGGTCAACAGCTTGTCTTCATTCCCCACGCTGTCAGGGTCTGCCTGCTTAATGGCTCTCAGGGCCTCTTGTAGGTTTAGAGCATAGTCTCTTATACTTTCATGTGCCCGCTGTTTGCACCCTTAAAATCTGAGCTTTATTTCGGCTGAGGTTCGGGTATCAAATGTGTGTTTCAGCCGGGCTAGTATTTCTCTGACAGTCCTCTTCTTCCCAGGTGACCAGGACTTTACCTCCCTTTGGGCTGCCCCGATTAACTGGGCCACCAGGATGCTCACTTTTTGCTCTTCCGTGAGGGGGTATACCTGGAAGAGGCTATCCAGTCTTTCCCTAAAGTCACTTAGAGTATATGACTCCCCTGAGTACTGGGGTAGCCAGGTTGCCCCCGGGATATAGGGCATGGTGAATGGCATGACCGCTGCAGCGGTTGCGCTGGCAGTGGCTGTGGCGGTGGAGCTCCCCTCGGTATCCGTCATCCTCCTCCCCCCTAGTGGACCGTGGCCTACCTTGCGATGCTCTTCTTCCGTAGGCCGCTGCTCCGCAGTCAATCGTCGGGGTAGAGGACCTGGCGTCGCACTCCGATGACGTCAGCGTCGCACTTCCTCCCTTCCAGGACCTTGTGCAGCGTCGGTGCGTGGGACGGAGCTTCGGGTCTTGCGCTCTTTCGGCGTCCACGCCCCTCTTCTTCCCGCGCGGCGTCCTGAAGATGGCGGGAAGCAGCTGCGGATGGCGGGAAGACGGCAGAAGATGGCGGAAACTACCCAAGATGGCGTCTGATGGCGGGAAACGACTCCGGACGGCGGGAAACTTCGTCACAGGTAAGTTACAAAAGTCTTTTTCAGGCGCGCAGTACCCGGTGGTTGCGGGCACGAAATCCTGCCGACTACGCCAAAGTTGACGAGTCCCCTGGGACTGTGCAGGGGATACCCGGAGCCGGATCGCTGGGGGTTGTAGTCTTCCGTGGCTGTGACCCGGTCCGTGCCCAGGGCAGTCAAACCAGTGGCAGTCTCAGTGCAATAACAAATGTCCGACTACGCCACCCATGGATTGCGGTCAGTGAGGACCGCCGCTGCGCTGCAGACCGCTGAGGCTGATGTTGTATGCGCAGCCAAGTATGGGATAACTCCCCACGGGAGAAGTATTGCCTCAGGGCAGCTAGTGTGGATGATGGGAGTGATGGTGTGAGCGTCCCAGTACTAATGGTGCTGGTGCGGCGATGAAACACAGAGACGTGTGGTGCAGTTCAGGGTCTTTACTGATGGTATAAAGCAGACCCTCCCGGGAGTACTGGCTAGCAGTAGAGGCCTGGTCAGTCTGAGAACTAGCATGATCTTCCCCTGGCCAGGTGGAGTTGTAGGCCTCTTTCCTGGCTACCTTGCTGTGTGCAGGTAGAAGTAGCCCATGTCCCTGAGTATACCGTGTGGTGCTCACCCGTATGGCCGGTGACTTGGGGCCTTCTGTTAGCCTCCGCTTCTGGATGGCGGTGCTGGTCCCTTGCTTGTGACCGTGCCTCCGGGCTTCTATGGCCAGAGGACATGGAATCCCCTGCCGGTTGGATTCTGCTGCTGGACCTGGATGTCCCCACAGCCTCGGACTCCGTGTCCGGGTTTAGTGTCTTCAGCCAAGGCGAGCCATCTAGCTTCCAGCCTCTGGCACTCGCTCCTGCTCCTACAGAGCTCCTAGTTCTTGCTTTCCCTGTGTCTGCTGTCCTCCAGACCTGACTGCGTCTCTGTCTGAGACTTCACTCTCCAGGCTCTGACTGCTCTGCTTGTTCTGCAGGCTCTGACTCACCTAATCCCGCCCCAGACCCAGTTTATAAGGGCAGATTCCTCCCCTCCCAGGTCTGGACGGGCCGTGTTGCATGCTTAAGGCTCCTGACCAGAGAAACCTCCCACTTGCTCTCAGACATAATATTTCAATTACTGTGGCAACCAGACCCCTGGGGTGCCACAATTGTCTTAAAAGTTTGTTCAACAAAATATTAAGTTAAGAGTACCATCATTTCTGTCCAGGCCTACTTCATGAGCTTAATTTTTTTAAAAATTCTGTGGAAGCAGAGTTGAAAAGCAATGTCTGACTTTCATTTGTTCATTTTAATCATTTATCATTTTTAATTTATTATTACTTTTGTCAGATTCAAGTTATTTCTGTGACCATTGTGGGTTTTTCTTTCATTAAAGGAGGGGAACCAATAATTTTGACCACGTGTGTACTATTGAACAGTTTTTCTATGTACCTTAGTTCAGAAATGGCAATGCTCATTCAAACTAGGTGAGCATTCAAGTGGTTACTAGTGGATCCCCTTTTCTTCAACTGTGGAGCACAATGACAATGACGATGACAATAATTAGCATATATCAGTCAGACATCCTCTATAAACCTGTCCACTTTGGTCAAAGGGGATAACACTCTTATAGGCGCAGCTACATACATGCAGCGACATAGGGCTATGATCTCAACATACCACTGTCACCCTGTATGCACAATAATGCGGTATTGGTGTAACTGTGTGCACACGTGATTATTCACCAACCGTAGGAAAACAAAGGGAATAATCTCACCCAAGTTGAATATATACCATGCCGGTTCCCTAGTTCATTCATTTCCTCCATTCTCCCGACGCGTTTCTTCAAACACATTGATTCATCAGGGGAGGTACTTATTCCTACCGTGTAGACGGTAATATCATTACAGACACGTTTGTGGGATAACGTGCTCAATGTTGCAGTAGAGGCACTCACCTCACTGTCTCCATTTTAAACCAACACTGCGCTGTTGTGGCTCCATCTACAGTGTGTGACGCATTTCCAGTCCGAAGATCTCACTTCCGGTCTGTGAAACGCAGGACATGGCCGCTGGAACTCACTGGTTCCGGAAGCGACTCCTAAGGCGCCGCCCCATGGTAACAGTGTCCAGGTCTCACAATCCTTGTCCTTGCCCCCCAGACTCGAGATACAAGGTAGAAGGGTTGTAACCTCCTACAGTGAGTACAGAAAGTATTCAGGGCCCTTTAAATTTTTCACTCATTGTTTCATTGCAACCATTTGGTAAATTCTAAAAAGTTATTTTTTTTTCTCATTATAGTACACTCTGCACCTCATCTTGACTGAAAAAAAAACAGAAATGTAGAAATTTTTGCAAATTTATTAAAAAAGAAAAACTGAAATATTACATGGTCATAAGTATTCAGACCCTTTGCTCAGTATAAAGTAGAAGCACCCTTTTGAGTTAGTACAGCCATGAGTCTTCTTGGGAACGATGCAACAAGTTTTTCACACCTGGATTGGGGGATCCTCTGCCATTCTTCCTTGCACATCCTCTCCAGTTCCGTCAGGTACGATGGTGAACGTTGGTGGACAGCCATTTTCAGGTCTCTCCAGAGATGCTCAATTGGGTTTAGGACAGGGCTCTGGCTGGGCCAGTCAATAATGGTCACAGAGTTGTTCTGAAGCCACTTCTTTGTTATTTTAGCTGTATGCTTAGGGTCATTGTCTTGTTGGATGGTGTACCTTCGGCCGAGTCTGAGGTCCAGAGCACTCTGGAAGAGGTTTTCATCCAGGATATCTCTGTACTTGGCTGCATTCATGTTTCCTTCAATTGCAACCAGTCGTTCTGTCCCTGCAGCTGAAAAACACCCCCATAGCATGATGCTGCCACCACCATGTTTCTCTGTTGGGATTGTATTGGGCAGGTGATGAGCAGTGCCTGGTTTTCTCCATACATATCATTTAGAATTATCACCAAAAAAGTTCTATCTTTGTCTCATCAGACCAGAGAATTTTTATTTCTCATAGTCTGGGAGTCCTTCATGTGTTTCTGATCAAACTCTATGCTGGCTTTCATATGTCTTGCACCGAGCAGAGGCTTCCGTCGGGCCACTCTGTCATAAAGGCCCGACTGGTTGAGGGCTGCAGTGATAATTGACTTTGAACTTTCTCCCACCTCACTACTGCATCTCTGGAGCTCAGCCACAGTGATCTTGGAGTTCTTCTTTACCTCTCTCACCAAGGCTCTTCTCCCACGATTGCTCAATTTGGCTGGACGGCCAGGTCTAGGAAGACTTCTGGTGGTCCCAAACTTCTTCCATTTAAGGATTATGGAGGCCACTGTTCTCTTAGGAACCTTGAGTAATGCAGAAATTCTTTTGTAACTTTTACCAGATCTGTGCCTTGTCATAATTCTGTCTCTGAGCTCCTTGGGCAGTTCCTTTGAGCTCATGATTCTCATTTGGTCTGACATGCTGTTACTCTCACGCCCGGACTGTTTGGCGTGAGCGTGGTTAGTGGTTCCACTGGGCCACGAACCGAGGAGTGCCTGGATGGGTGTGACTATGTGCCTTGCAAGATCCGACCACGGACACATGGCGGCTTAATCGACTCCGTAGTCTGAGGAGGGATGAGGAAGGTGGCCCAGGTGCTACTCCAGGTCAGACCTCGGTCACACAGCTGTTGACCCACACCAGGGAATGCAGGAACGGACAGGTTTGGCTGGTATGCAGATGGGCGGGTACTGGCAGGCATGGCTGGTATACAGACTGGCAGGTACTGACAAGTAGGTAAACAGGCTGGTTAGGGACCAGTACAGACTTGAATACAGGAGCAGAGACGCAGGAGCGGAGGACAAGTAGAGCAGAGCAGTGCTGCAGGTGCGGAGGACAAGCGGAGCAGAGTCGCAGATGCAGATGACAAGCGGAGCAGAGCAGAGCCGCAGGTGCGGGGGACAAGCAGAGCAGAGCGGAGCAGAGCCGCAGGTGCGGGCAGACAGGACAACGCTCTGTTCACATGGAACAGACTGGGAAACACAGGAAGATAGCTGGAA
Organism: Phyllobates terribilis; assembly: GCF_046119375.1. Classification (NCBI taxonomy): domain Eukaryota; kingdom Metazoa; phylum Chordata; class Amphibia; order Anura; family Dendrobatidae; genus Phyllobates; species Phyllobates terribilis. The sequence goes on from NW_027362769.1 coordinate 319,285,305, forward strand.
CACAGGCGGTAGATACAAAGGCAGGGAAACGGGACAAGCTGAACCAGATACACACAAGGTACTTGCAATGAAGTAGCGAGTGGACACAAAACTCACAAACAGAAGTACAGAGACAATGAGTAGGAGTTAGGTACTGGTTCAGACTCTGCAGGAAAAGGGAAGGATCAGACATAGAGACAAACAGGTAACGGGCTAGGACACAGTTCAGACCGGAACTGACACTGGAAAGAGATACAGGAACAAGCCTGTGCATACAGCCCCCAGTGTGGCGGAAAAAAATAGAAGTCACAGATGCAGGTAACGGGCCTGGGTTCTCAGCCCCCGGGGTGGCAGAAACAGACTAGAAGTCACAGATGCAGGACAGGACCTGGCTACTCAGTTGCACAGAACACACTGAAAGAAAGTGTTGCTCAGGCACCTCCCACTGGGTGGAGGAGGTTTAAGTATCCAGTGACTCACAGCAATAGGCTGGGGACACATTAGGACTGTGCACACTGTAACTTTAACCCTCAACTGGTGAGGTGGGGTTTGCCACAACCCAGGGAATTTTTGTTCGGCTTCCATTCATTGAAAAATGCTGGTATGAGGATCCGTGTCTCATTAGCTTCCATCCATTTGTGGGTGTCAAAAATTTGTTATACTCATGTGTAATCACTCGCCAATAAGAAAACGATTAAAACAAACGTGATCTTTGAATTTTCTGTAAAAATAAGAGATTTCTAAACACTGGGTTATAGGAAACCCCACATTACCAGTTGCGTGACAAAAACCCCACCTCACCAGTTGAGGGTTAAGAATCAGGAAGTGCCAGCGCCGCCGCCCTAAGCCAGCAGACAAGAGACATGCACACAGCAGGTAGAGGAGCATAGTGTGCAGCCTGGACTGGTAGGTAAGTTGGCGGTCTTGCATAGTTGGAGATGGTAAGCCATGTCAGCACGCCGCCAGGGATGTTACACATGTGCTGTGAGCTGTGAGGTCTTATATAGAGAGGTGTGTGCCTTTCCAAATTAAGTCCTATCAGTTTAATTAAACACAGCTGGACTCCAATGAAGGATGTAATGCAGCGGCTTGCTGCATTGCCAAAATGTCTGAGGGGGTGTGTTCTGGCTCACCGCGTACCTCCCCTTCAGGTGACTGATCACATGACTGTGACCTCATCACAGGTCCTGTGTGCACAGAGTGATATATATTCGGGGGGGTTTTGAAACGCAGTGAGTCAAGAGACCTGATCTCTGTGCCTGGGACCCCATTAGACCTGGAAGGCATGAGGCCTGTAGGCCATGTAGAACGAGCAAAAAAGCTTGCAAAAGAACTTCAACATGACGTTTCAAGGATGGAGCGAGACTGCCATCTACTGGCCAGAGACAGTCAAGCAGAACCAAAATATACAAAGGAAGTTGCAGGGAGGGCTGATTCAGGGGCTGGACCCGATCAGGTGACTTCCAGGAAGGAGTTCAGAGAGATAAGAGGCCAGCGCGCCAAACCTGAGGGGTCTTTGGCACCAAGCAGCAGAGAGGAGCAGACATGCTCCCTGCGTCCTGAGAAACCCCGCGTGACAGGCCAAATCCAGAGGCCTGAGAGGTGCTCCAGCCAGGCACCGGTAAAAGAGCTCCGGATCCCTCACAGTTGTGACTCGAGTGCTGTGCCTGCTGAGGATACTAGGAACCTGATCGCGGTGCTGAGTGAGTTCGCGGAACCCGACGTCGGCCGCCGACAGACGAGGCCTGGACCCCCCTATCCAAGGCTCGAGAGACTGCCCCCAACAGCCAAGCAGAGAGGAGCTGCATACGTGAGCAGGGCCGTCACTTCCACTGTTCACCCACGGTACCGGGGACAATTGGGTTTAAGCACTCAGGTTGGGAGGGGGACGGTTGGGGCTAAAGTAGCACAACGTGATTTAATTGAATTCATCCGGAAAGAGACTCACGGCCTAGCGGGAATATCCGGTGACCCCCGCTAGGGCCAAATTCACGGTTAAAGAACTTGTGTGGTGCTTCTCATGCTTGAGGGCATCACCTTACTTTAAGAGACTGCGCCTTATTTTAAGAGACTGCGCCTTATTTTAAGAGACTGCGCCTTACTTTGAGAAATTTCGTATTTTTCTGATATTTCAAACCACTGTTCATTACCCTTGTTGCTAATCGCTTGTTTCAGTATACCTGTTGTATAAAACTGTTTACAAACATCTCTGACTGTTCTCGCCTTGTGTCTCTGTGCGTTGCATTCCGGTACCTGCATTACAGCCACATCTGGTGAGCCTTAAACCACAGCTTTGGCAGAACAGAGATGATGGAAGCAGCTAGACCTGGCAAAGGTAAAAGACCGTGCTTGATATGGACATTGATATTGTTACTTTGCTTAGGACTGTTTCTGAAGCCAAGCGGGCATAGCTACGACTGAAAAGGGTCTAGGATATTTCGTGTGTAACATTCCTGCGAGCCACTGAGATGGACTATGTTATAAGCAGTTTATGATGTGTAATAAACTGCTGGACTTTAGATTACAGGAAAACATTGCATGTGTGCTTTAATTGACCCGGTGAAGTGAGTGCCCCTCAACATGATCAATAGCGCTACCTCACAATTGGTTAGAGAATGCGGGCAACTGCAGTCTGGTTGCAAGGGGTAACGGCACAGGACGACCAATATGGATGCAAGCATCTGACTGTGGCTCGACGGGGCCACGAAGATTAAAGCTTCTGGCTGTAACTCGGCGGGGTTATGAAAATTGTCATCGCACTCAAATCTGGTTTGCTGAGGCTTCGTGGGGCCACGAAAATTTTTCTGGGGAGAGCGGTGTAAAGTGTCTCGTGTGAACAGCGCACTGCGATGGCTATGAATGGAGCAGTATAACCAGATGGAATGGAGAAAGGGTTAGATGACCGGCTGCAAACGCTCTTCAGCAAAATAGAGTGTGCTAAAGAAATGCAGGAGCTGATAAAGATGGCTGTGAATGGAGCAGAAAATGAGACTGAAGTTATTGAGCGACTAAAGTGCCTGTTAAAATTGCAGGTATTTGGGAAACGGCAACAGGACATGGTGCTGGAACAGCAGGAGCTGTTGGCACATTACAGAATTGCGGCAGCGGACCATTCCTTGAGTTCTCCTGTGGCGCCGGCACTATCCCAGAGTGCCCAGGGAGGTACTAAGATATGTTGTGAACTGGATCCTAAGACTATGGCGTTTTTTTTTTTTAAAGCACCCCCTACAGGTGTGGTTGTCCAAAAGAGGTGGAGTCTCAAAAGGGGGTGGGGCATACAAAACCAGAATCGGTTACTGGTCGTGTGTTGGTACCGTTTAAAAATGACAACTCAACCGTTGATAACTGGGTAGCTCCAGAAGAAGGGTTTAACACCATGGGGAGTGACACTATGAAAGTAGAAAGAGAGTTCAGTCAGGAGGAGTTAAATGAGGTGAGAAAGTCCCACTTTCATCGTCGAAGGTACAAGGGCCACAAAATTTGCTCCTGTAGTCTTTGCTGAAAGGGTAAATAAAGAAAATGCAATGCTGTGTGCCTTTATTCCGAGTGTGGATTCTCCTTTAGAAGCAGAGGAGATCAGGATGGAAGAGGAGGTGACGCTGCCAGTAGCAACCTCTGGTACAGTATCAGACAATAAAGAAGACCAGGAGGACGAGTTGGATGCAGTTCTGTAGATTCAGTACAAGCAGGATGATCTACTGAGACAGAAGGTTCAGGAACTGACAGCCCTGAAGGGAGCGCTGAAAGAGGAGGTGGCCAATCATGACCAAGAGCTGGAGCCTTTCAGGCAGCAGTATCAGAGTGATGTACAGCAACTAAGGAAAAACATGGAGAATGTGTCCCAGGACCAGCTGAACCTGGAGTCTGAGCGGCAGAAAATAAACCAGATTTTGAGGAACTTGCAGTGAGAACTGGAGGAAAGCAGAGAGGAAATCAACCAATGGAAGGAAATGTTCCAGAAAAATAAAGAGGACCTCAGCAAAACCAAGGAGGAGGTTTTGCAGTTGAAGCTTGAGAAAGAGGAGTCTGAAGATGAGCTGAATGAAATGAAAAATCGATTCTCCCTGGTGTAGTCAGAGCTGAACCAAGTGAAGAAAGGCTCTGTGGATGCGGAGGAAGCAGAGGTCACAAGAAAGGAGGTGCAGAGATTTCAAGAGCAGGTGAAGCAGCTGATGCAGGAGAAGCAAAGGCTGGACGAGGGTCTACACCAGCGGGATAGGGAGCTATCTGCCTTAAAAGGGGCGCTGAAGGACGAAGTTTCTGGACGCGATCAAGACCTAGAACAACTGCGCACACAGTTCAACCAGGAGCTGCGTGAATCCAAGAAGGAGTATGATGAACACAATAGGGACCTGCAATAAACCAAGACGGACTATGAGGATCTCCTGCAGGTTAAGAAAAAACTAGAGGATGATAAGGCTGATGTGACTCGCCCCCTGGGCTGTGGGCACTCGAGACCGGACTTCAAGGCAATGCTGGGAGTAAGAGTGGCGACCGGGTCCCGTGGCTCAGGGTGGTCAGACCAGTGGCAGTCTTTTATATGTTTTAGGTAATGTCCGACTACGCCACCCGTGGATTGTGGTCAGGGAGGACCGCCGCTGCAAGGCAGACCGCTGAGGCTGGTGTTGGGGATGCAGCAGGGAATAGTACAACTCCCCACGGGAGGAGTATAGCCTCAGGGCAGGTAGTAGGATGCTGGGGGTGATGGTGCAGGCGCAGCAGTAACCACACAGAGTCCAATAATGCAGTCCAGGGTCTTTTACTGATCTTATCACAGAACCACCAGGAGTACAGGGTAGGAATGGACCTAGGTGTCTGAGGGCATTCGGGCGAGCTCCGCTGGCAGGGTGAGTGGGTAGGCCTACCATTATCTCTCTCTGCCCTTGCTAAATATCTCCCCCTTTAGTGGTATGATAGCCAATGTCCCTGAGCTTGCCGTGTACTACGCCTGTATGGCTTGCGACTCGGGTCTTAGGAACCTGTAGCTTCTCCGTGCTGTACCGGTCCCTCTGTGTGGCGGAGCCTCCAGGCTTCTTAGGCCAAGGGACATAAAATCCCTTGCGGGTTGGTTATCTGCTGCAGGGCTTGCAACCCTGACAGCCTCGGACCCCAGTGTCCGGTTGAGTAGTCTCTCTCTGCCAGGACCGGCTCTCGTCGCCTCTGTCCCTGGCTTTCTGTTCCTCCTTTGCCTCCTGGACTCCTCAGCTGCAGCTGGCCTGTCCATCTCTTCTGGGAACCCTTTTGGATACTTCAGAAGTGGGTCCTGGTCTCCCTAACCCAGCCCTCAGTACCAGTTTTTATAGGGGCAGCCTGCTCCCCCTACTGGCCTGGGACAGGAGGTGCTGCATGCAAATGGTCCATGACCAGAGAACCTTCCTCCTGCTCTCAGACACAGCCTTACAAGTTTGTGGCATCCAGGCCTGGGGTGACACAGATGCAGAGCACATGCTACAAATGATTGAGACCACTCAGCAGGACACCCATGATGAGAATGATGATCTCCGTAGAAAGATCCTAGGACTGGAAGCTCAGGTGAAGGAGCTGAAGACGTTCTGTGATGATCTGCAAAGGGCAGAGACATGCCTTCAGGATAGAATCAGCAGGAAGGAAGCTGAGTGGAAAAAGATGGAGGAGTCTATCGGAGAAGCCACAGACCAGGGTCAGGAGTTTGCCACTGAAGAAGGGTGGTATGAAGCAAATACCTCCTCGAATAATGCGAGCTTGGATGATTCGGTGGATGTAAGAGCCGAGATCAAGGAGCTCAAGGAGACGCTACAAGCCCATTTGAAGCAAGAGAAGCTTGAGAGACTGGCTGTCGAGTGCCGAGTGGGCGCATTGGAGACAGAGAGGGCTGAGAGAATTCTGCTGATAAAGTAGCAGTTGAAGCAGGAAGAGCTTCAGAGATGGGCTGCTGAGAGGCGAGTAGCTGAGCTAGAGGAAGAAGTTTTCGAGCTCAAAGGTCGCCTGGCAAAGTACCAATCAGTGAACGAGGCCGCCTCGGAGAAGGAAAAGGGCAAACAAGTTGCGCTTAATCCTTTATACTATGAGAAGGTGGAACTGAGGAGAGCTGAGGAAGTGTTAAAAGAAGATCAGTATGGGAAGGAAAATGTCAAGAGGAGAATTCTTGAGTTCATAGCTGTGAGTCAGCTAAGGGGAAGCATACAGGGTGAAGAATCTGAAAGTCAGTTGTCCCTGAAACCTGAGCCAGATGATCGTTTGGAGACCACTGGTTAGACAGAAACTTCTCGGTACAAGTGCCTCATAGATGTACCCGAAGATTTGAGAGAAGAATGCACCAGAGAGTCAGTGCATGAAGAGTTTAAGAAGGCCGTGGGAGCATGTAAGGTGTACTCGACCTCAGAAGCTAAACAGCTGGTGGTCCTGTCCACAACCGAAGTCACAGTGAAGAGGGTGGCTGTCCTAAGTGACATGCACTGGCGATGTGTTTGCACGAAGCGGATTGTCCGGTTGAAGACTGAACAAGCCATTAGACAACTGGAGCTTATGAGAAAAGCTCAAAGTCTGCGGGAAGAAGTTATCTGGGTGCCCCATGCTCTGGTAAGAAAGCTCATTGGGAGAAATGGCCAAGCCATGCAAATGATGGTAAAGAAGTCTGGTGTGATGAAAATAAGCAGTCCACGTGATCAGCAGGACTGGATACTGGATGAAGACAGCATGGTGTCATTCTCCGCTGTAGGAACGGAAGAAAATCTTGCATATGTAAGAATGCTGATGGAGTACCGAGTGACCTACCTGCAAGAGGTAGAACAGTTGAATCTTGCCAGACTGTGAATGGAAAGACAGCGTCGCCTGAGCAGCAGAAGATGGCAGCCGTCTATAAATTGTGAGACCAGACAGAGAAAGGGCCCTCCAAATAATAGAACGGCTACAGCAGAAGTTAGAGACCTTTCAAGATATTCTGAGGATAGTGGGTGTGGGTTTAGAGGTCGTGAGTCCTCCAGTAACTCGGGTCTGAGAGGCCCATACAAACAACCCAATACAGTACGAGACAGTACGGAGTCGAACCTGACCTTAGATACAAGGGCAAGTGAGTCGCACTGCTATATTGACTGCTGGGAGCGAGGGGGGTCTGACAAGGTTACGACTCGGAAATGTGACTTGACGAAGTTAGTGACAATGACTGATCACACGACTGTGACATCATCACAGGTCCTGTGCGCACAGGGGGTTTTTGAAACGCAGTGAGTCAAGAGACCTGATCTCTGTGCCTGAGACACCATTAGACCTGGAAGGCACGAGGCCTGTAGGCCACATCTGGTGAGCCTAAAACCACAGCTTTGGCAGAACAGAGTTAATGGAAGCAGCTAGACCTGAAAAAGGTAAAAGACGGTGCTTGATATGGACCTTGATGTTGTTACCTTGCTGAGGACTGTTTCTGAAGCCAAGCAGGCATAGCTGCCACTGAAAAAGCTCTAGGATATTACATGTGTAATATTCCTGCGAGCCGCTGAGATGGACTATGTTATAAGCAGTTTATGATGTGTTATAAACTGCTGGACTTTAGATTACTGGAAAACGTTGCATGTGTGCTTTAATTAACCCGGTGAAGTGAGAGCCCCTCAACATGATCAATAGCGCTACCGCACAAGGAGTAGAACCCTCTCAAGGAGGATCACAAGGAAATGGACACCATGTGACTTAAATATGAGTGTCTGAGCAAAGGGTCTGAATACTTATGACCATGTGATATTTCAGTTTTTGTTTTTTTTAATAAATTTGTAAAAATTTCTACATTTCAGTGTTTTTTTCAGTCAAGATGGGGTACAGAGTGTACTTTAATGAGAAAAAAAATGAACTTTTTAAAACTTATAAAATGGCTGCAATGAAACAAAATGAAATATTTAAAGGGTTCTGAATACTTTCCGTACCGACTGTATATTCTGCTCCTCAGACATGTTGCGATGCGGCATAAACAGGTGTACTTCAGACGCATGCCCTGCTATATGGTTTGCAGCTGGAAAATGGAGATCCACGTGAAGGGACATATATTTTTTATTGCTCCTTCAAACCCCCAAGAAGACACATGGTCACGGATCACTGTAAACAAATGGGATTTACCCTGATATTTTTATAAACACACAGTGGTACTCTAAAGAGGCAGACGGTCTCAGAGGTACATCACAGTTATATATATTAATGGGGTATAGAACAAGAAAATGATTGGGCAAAGATATTTTACCATTATTTATTAGTTATGTCAGGGGGGTCTAGATCAAGAATGAGATTAGGCCCTTAGCTTCCCATTAGGGTCAAGAAATGATACAGATACACATGCATGGATACCCTACATGTGCTAGCCTAGTAGGGTGATACCACCAACCTGCACTATTTGGAAAAAACTGGGAAGGAAAGTGTCTATTATTCCCTACTCTCTCCCTATTCTATATTGTCCCCTACCTCACATGGTGGTTGGCACCCTAAAAAGAAAGCTCTTAAGTAGCAAATAGAGGTAACTAAGAAATTCTCATCAGAACTGGACATCACAAAAAAAGAAACATAGTTACAGAACAAGGTAGAATGGTACCAATACCACCTAAAAGAGTGTAAACACAAGTTCTTTATTACCTTGAAGAATTCAGGGAATACAAAGCATATTAGGTGCCGATTACCAGACAGAATTATATTCCTTAGATAGACTTATCCTCCTCTGAAACAGAGGTCTCACATACTGATACAAAATCCAAAACCCAAAAGGGGAAATTAAAAGGAAGGGGTGGATTTCGGGGGAGAGGAAATAACAGGAGAACCCCGCAGAGAGGGAGTTTTTTAGAGCTGAACTACCTGCTCAGGAGCCGATCCAATCAGCCGAATCCCGTTTAACAACACAGGCCATCAATCTATCATCAATGCCCCTCACTACTGATGAAATATGCGTATTGAGTAAAGGTTTTACCCACACCACTGATTTTGATGAATCTGTAATAATAATAGACCTGCATCTATTCATCAGACGTTTGAAATGAAAATAGCACTTCCTTAGGGAGGATAGAAAGGAGTGTGACAACTTGGGAATACCCAATAACCTTCTACAAGGCGTGAGGTTGCTATACCATCTTGATGAGGTGAACCTTAATACAATGATCCCTTCACGAACATTAAAAATAAAATTTCTAGAATGCCACCTCCTACCAGAGACTTAAGTTCCATAGATTTCTTCCTTAATTTGGTTTACGGAGGACATCATACAACTGACAAAAACTAAGCATTGGGAAAAACATAACCTTTCAAGAGACTTGAAAAGGATCAAACCATAACCATAAAGCCGTCCGACAAAGGCGGCAATGTGGTTGTGATGTATACCACTACAGACTCTCTCATCTCTCGGCATCACAGACTTGGCCCTATCTTGTATCTCCTCATAGACAGACAGGACATCTCCCACTCACACACCACCTCCTCATCTCACCCGACTTTGCTGCCCGACTAATCCACTTGTCTCCCCTCTATTCCTCTGCGTCTCCCCTCTGTCAATCCCTTCAGTGGCTCCCCATTGCCCAGAGACTCCAGTTCAAAACCCTAACCATGGCACATAAAGCCATCCACAACCTGTCTCCTCCATGTATCTGTGACTTAATCTCCCGGTACATACCTGCACGCAACCTCCAATCCTCACAAGATCTCCTGCTCTACTCACCTCTTATCTTCTCTTCCCACAATCGCACACAAACTTTATCCCATGCATCCCTCCTACTCTGGAACTCTCTATCCAATCATAAAAGACTCTTGCCTACCATGGAAACCTTCAAAAGGAACCTGAAGTCCCACCTCTTCCGAAAAGCCTACAACCTGCAGTAACCTTCTTTGCACCATACCGCTGCATGACCAGCTCCTCCTGTTTGGCTTTACAGACATTTTCTTAGACTCTGTCTCTAGGACCCAGCGGCTACCTTCCTCTCGCTAATCAACATCCTGCCTGGTTGTATAAATATCTGCTGTGTATTCATTACAACTTGTAAAGGCTTTAGCAAGAGCAGTACTTCGTGCTTTTTGGAGCTTGAGAACGTGTGCGCATTTGCCTGGAGTTCGTCTAAAGCTAAGTAATTTCCCCCTGTTTGTCTACTTCTGTTGTCTATATTGTTTAATTGAGATCAACTAGTGCTCATCTCCTCCCTTCCCTAGCCTTATCCATATGCCAGGGAAAGACAGGGCAAGGCACATGTGAGGCGATTGGTGAAGAGCCAATAAAAGGACGTTAGGGAAGACAGGGTGATGCTAGATCAGCCTAGGAGGTCTCCACTTCCCCCCTTTCCTTAGAGTCTGGGCTTCTTTTCCCTCTTCCCTTTGTGATGCACTATGTTTTTCCCACATCTTGCGTGACACATGGATACCTAAGATGTTGCAATGATCTGTGCATGGGGTAAGCAACATAGTGAATCAGAAGAACTATACTACATTTATAATTGGAGGAATTTGCTAATATTATTATTACACCTAATACATTGAGTTATGATCTTGGAGATGAGAATAAACCTTTAACTGTAGTTCTCATCTATGCAAGGTCACAGAAGTTGTTATTATTTAGTAGAAATTAAACCATGTGTGTGGTTCACAGATATGATCATATCTGTGATAAAGTGATTGTGTATTAACATCCTTTGTCGTGGTTGACTGGGTCCATTATGTGTGCTTAAGTTGTAGGTGTTCGTAAAAAGATAATGAGGCAAGTTGATCTCCTTCTGGAGTTTCTTTAAACTTTTAGGCACCCCATCTTCAAGCAGATAATCTATTATCTGGATTGCTAAGGTTATTGTATTAATGGTTAGTGACCACATTAGAAAAGTAAGTGCATGTCAACAATGATTTTGCTACTAAGAGAAAAATATTTGATTTATTGTGATTTACACTAAATTGAATGCGCTGATTCCAAACATGAACTCCGAATTTGCCTGACACGTTTATATTTTAAGTTATACATGCAAAGCCTATTCACTTATAATATTAATGCATTATATATTGGAAATATTCCAACGTACATGCCCAGACCTGTCCGAACATTCTCATACAGGTCTATCAGTTGATGTCAGCAGGAAGCACCGTATTTTTCGGACTATAAGACGCACCGGACCATAAGACGCACCAAGGTTTTAGAGGTGGAAAATAGTGGAGAAAAACCTTTTGAAGCATTTTGCCCATGGATTGCGATAGCTGATGCATGCTGCCCGTGGATCAGGCGGAATGTATCAGACACCGGATGTACGACGTAAGGCTGATATGGTATGTTTCAGTCTTCCGTCTGAAATGCTGCGGCAGAGGAAAACATACCGTCCTTTGGCTTCTCCTCTCCTGCTGTCAATGACTGAGTGGTCTAACTGTACACACACGCAGGAAGAAACGCCAAAAAACAAATGTGGCTGAAGTCATACAGCCAGTATGCTGCTCGATCCACTGGTTGCTTGTATCATGTATTGGCTGTATTCAGCCATGTATGGTATGTCCTCTTTAAGATCCCACAGGTATTGTGGTTGACTTTGAGGGGCACTATAACTCCCAGCATGTCCTCTTTTGCCATGCTGGGAGTTATAGTTCACCACATATTTGTCATGTGGTTGCTCTGAGGAGAACTATAACTTCCAGCAAGTCCTTCAGCTCTTATGGCATGCTGGGAGTTATAGTTTACCACAGGAGTAGTACAATGTTTTATGTCATGTGCTTTTTCACTTTACTTTATATTTTACTTCTACGTTATAATGCTTGCCTCTCATTCTGGACCCACGATAGGCAAGGAGCGGGGTCACACTGGCTGGGGGCTGCGGCAGCAGAGGTGGCTGGGGCTGCGGAGGGAGCTGTGGCAGCTGAGGTGGCTGGGGCTGTGGCAGCGGGCGGAGGCGGTTGGGGCTGCAGAGGGGGCTGGGTCTGTGGCAGCGGAGGTGGCTGGGGCTGCGGCAGCGGAGGCGGCTGGGGCTGCGGAGGCGGCTGGGGCTGTAGCAGTGGAGCCGGAGGGAGCCAGGGCTGCAGAGGGGGCTGTGGCAGTGTAGGCGGCTTTGGCAACGTAGGCGGCTGGGGCTGTGGCAGCGGAGGTGGCTGGGGCTGTGGCAGTGCTGGCGGCTGGGGCTGTGGCAGCGGAGGTGGAGGGAGCTGGGGCTGCAGCGGCGGAGGGGGCTGTGGCTGGGGCAGTGAAGGCAGCTGGGGCTGGGGCAGCGGAGGCGGCTGGGGCTGTGGCAGCGGAGGTGGCTGGGGCAGCGGAGGGGGCTGTGGCGGCGGAGGGGGCTGTGGCAGGAGGGGGCTGGGGCTGTGGCAGCGGAGGTGTCTGGGGCTGAAAGGGGCAGTGGCAGGAGGGGGCTGTGGCGGCAGGGGGCTGTGGCAGCGGAGGAGGCTGTGGCAGCGGAGGGGTCTGTGGCAGCGATGGAGCGAATTTACCCAGTAATGAGCGGCGGCAGCAGAATATTTGTGGGCACAGCCATGAATTCACTATGGCCATGCTCGAAATCAGGAGGTGGGCGGTCTCTCATCCTGATCAAGCGCTGCAGTGACGTTACAAAGAGGCAGGGTCGGTAATGACTGCGCGCTGTGCTGTTCTGTGTTGCCCCGGCCCTGCCTCTTTGTAACATCATTGCAGCGCGCGATCTGGACTTGAGACCGCCCACCTCCTGATGTCTAGTGTGGACGTAGTGAATTCATGGCTGCGCCCACAAGCATGCTGCTGCCACCGCTCGTTACTGGGTAACACAATTCCATCGCCACCCCAGCTGCTGCAGCCCCCGTCGTTGCCGCAACCCCAGCCGCCTCCACATCACGAAACAGTATATTCAGACCATAAGACGCACCCCCATAAATTGGGGGAAAAAAGTGCGTCTTATGGTCCAAAAAATACGGTATATAAGGCAAACTGGACAGAGCTCAATAAAGTGATCTCTTACAGGGCTATCAGTTTGGAAACTTAAGGCTGGAGTCATACTAGCGTATAAAAAATTGGTCCAATGTTGATCCAGAATAGTAGGATGAGTGTATGGCGCTATGTTATGCATACTGCTGAATAAAAAGGGTTCAATAAAATATTATGTACCCAAAAATAAATGTTTTAATTGTGCAAAAGCAGGAAAACATTAAAAATCTTATATTAATCTGGTATCGCTGTAATCGAACTGACCTACAGAATAAAGTCATCATATCACTTATACCCTGGGCTGGCGTCAGCACCTGGCGCACACGGGCAAGTGCCGCTGCCCTGAGCAGGTGGGGGGGGGGCCCACTCGCCGTCTAGCACCGTGCCGCGCTATGGGACCTGTGAGAGGAGGAGAGCGGTGTCAGCGCCCGCTCCCCCCGCGCTTGCTCATGGCCTCAGGGCCCCTACAGCCTGCGGCTCATCACTTACCTCTCCCCGTTCCTCCGCAGCCGGTCCATTCTCTTCGCGGCTGCTGCACTGTGATGTCTCAGGTCAGAGGGTGCGGTGACATCTTTTCACCGCGCTCCTTCCTGAGCCGTCACAGCGCAGAGTGGGAAGACGCCGGCGACGCTGGAGTCCAGAGCAGCGGCAGCAGGTGAGAAGAAGTGAGGTGAGTATTTGATTATTTTTTTTTAATGTATGGAGGCATGGGGCATTATAAGGGAGGGGGGTGTGACATCCTGCATGGGGCATTATAAGGAAGGGGAGTGGTGACATCCTGCATGGGGCATTATAAGGAAGGGGGGGTGACATCCTGCATGGGGCATTAAAAGGGGGGGGGAGTGAAATCCTGCATGTGGCATTATAAGGAAGGGGGGGTGACATCCTGCATAGGGCAGTATAAGGGGTGTGTGACATCCTGCATGGGGAATTATAAGAGGGGGGGAGAGGTGACATCCTGCATGGGGCATTCAAAGGGGGGGAAGTGACATCCTGCATGGGTCATTATATGGGGGGGAGTGACATACTGCATGGGGCATTATAAGCGAGGGTGACATCCTGCATGGGGCATTATAAGGGGGGGTGACATAATGAATGGGGCATTATAAGCGGGGTGACATCCTGCATGGGACATTATAATAGGGGTGACATCCTGCATGGGGTATTATAAGGGGGGAACTGCCTGCGTGGGGCATTATGTGGTGGGAACAGCTTGCATGAGGTATTATGTGGTTGGAACAGCCTGCATGGAGCATTATGTGGGGGCACAGCCTGCATGGAGCATTATATGGGGGCACATCCTGCATGGAGCATTATATGGGGGCCAGTATTCTGTATGGAACGCTATATGGGGACCAGTATCCTGTATGGAGCGTTATATGAGAGCCAGTATCCTGTAGGATCGTTATAAGAGGACAGTATGCTGTATGGAGCATTATATGGGGTCAATATCCTGTCTGGAGCATTTTATGGGGGCCAGTATTCTGCATGCAGCGATTCGCTGGTTTCTGAGCTATTGTGGAATTTACAATAGATATCGGTCATGTAATGTAAGAAGTGCAATCTTCTGCATTGTATTATATATATATATTTTTCTGCGGCATCTGTGTGTCATGAATCGTGGTATGTGATAAAGGGGCCCACTGAGACTCTTTCGCCCAGGGCCCACGAAAACCTGGAGCCGGCCCTGCTTATACCGCACGGCGAATGTCATGAAAAATATAAAAAGCAATTCTTGAACTTTTGTTCATATTTATCCTGTGAATGCTGGGAGTTGTTGTTTCACAAAAACTGGAATGTCCATAGTTCCTGCACCTACAAAATGTGTGAAAATGTGTAACAATGGGAATGGTTTCTCTCATAGACAATGATTCCTGCTCTTACATGTCTTTTGTCCATTGCTAGATGTATCACCAGCAAACAAAACACTCAATGTTCTTGATTTCAGGCCTTAAATACACTAAAGCTGGAATTGGACTGGTTGCTATGGGCTATAGGTCTTTGTTCCTATGGTAACAGTGTAGTGTTGTCATAGAGCCTAGAATTTAATTAAATTTGAAGTAATATAAAGTTATTTATTTTTTTCAGTCGCAGTAAATGCATTTTACTTTTTCGAACTTTTCCTTATTCGTCCTGCTCCTCCAGCCTTGATGCTAACCAATGTGATCTGCCATATTATTACTACTTGTTATTAATATTAATTAATACCTATGGAGATATCACTCATGGTCATATGTGACATCATCAAATCCAGGAGGCCATTGTTACCTCACAGCATGATGTCACAATGACTGTGGGTCTATATAAACGGGTGTTCAGGAGGCAAATGCTCATTTCAAGAGATGAAGACAAGGAGAGCAGAGGATCCAGGATCGAGGACACAGATTCTCATTTCAGGAGATGAAGACGAGGAGATTAGAAGTTCCTGGATTGAGGATACAGGTAAATGAGAAACTTTACAGGGATTTGTTAGTGAACTTAGCGCCAACATGGACATCGATCCTCCAAGTCTACAGATTGTGGCTGTAAGGTTCTAGCTTTCTCCAATCCTTGCTGGCAGAATCTCTAGACTTGGGTGATGAAGGTTCTTTGTGAGGTCACACAGCGGAATGTTGGACACTGAGAGTTCTATGCAGCAAACATGGGGACATCCCTGGGGCTATCACAGAGGTCAGCAGCAAGATGGGACCTCGGATGGAGACACTACAGTAGCTACTTTGGTCAGTGACAGTTCCAGTGGTATCTGTGGCTGGCACAGATTGCTGGTGGTGGTTCTGTCACTTTAATTTCAGATTTTTGGAGCAAAAAAAATCTACCCTTGTTCCCCCACATGGGAGAGAGGTTGGTGTACATACATTGGGGAGATACCGTATATTTATTTATTTTACTCTTTATTTTACATATATATATATATTTGCATTTTACACAATTTTTTTTAAATTAAATGTATTGCACCATTTTTAAGTATCTACATCAAAATTTAAAAATGCAAAGAAAAGAGGGCATAAAGTACAATATATTTATGACTGATTTTCAATGGGTCTTTGCCTGATCTGTCTCATATTATTTTTTTCTTACCAGGAAAAATATCTGGATCCTGGAAGGAAGACTGAAGAATCTAACAAGAGCCACGGGATTATTTAGTGTTAATCATTTAATATGTCTGTAGATAATATTTGTTGTCTTATGAGGTCATTATATACTGATTATATAGATCTAATTCTGGAATCAGTGCATCATGACATCATATTACATAGGTGTCTGCTGTCTAACCTAATTTTATAAGGGGCCTGATATGATATAACTGCCCTATGTCTGTATCCGAAGGGCTAGTGTTTGTGGGGTGTAGTGTTTGTGGGGTGTAGTGTTTGTGGGGTGTAGTGTTTGTGGGGGTTAGTGTTTGTGGGGGGTAGTGTTCTGTATTTTTACAGGGGAGATCAACGTAGACAAGCTATAAGCTCAGAGTCCGATCTGATAAGGAGAGGTGAGGCGTGTTACCAGGACAAAGAAGATCTGCTCTCCGGAAACGAGTCATTGCTCTATATATCAGTTAGTTAGTTGTAGTATGGCCTTGGTCCAGGGTTCTTGAACTGATCGCCTTTTCTCGGGGTCAAGAAGGAATTTTTTCCCTGTGACACACATTGGCTGAACGTGTCCAGGTTTTTTGCCTTCTTCTGGATCATTGGCTTTAGGTAGGGGTAAACATTTTATTTATTAAAATGTTTAAAATTAATGCTCTGTCTCCTTGTGTCTTTATTTTCTAGCACTCAGGTAGTTGTATATGTCAGTTCTCATTTTTATGATCCACGGCTGCCACAATATGAAGGCAAACTGAAATACAAGGGCGGTAATTATGTGTCTACTAATGTAATGACTGTATCTATGATGCAGAAAATATAGTCAAAAAAGCAAGGGGTAGATGCCCAAACAGATTTAAGTCAAGAAAAGCAGTAATTGGACTAATTAAAAATATCTTTTTATTAGAATTGATTAAAAAAACTCAATAAAAATCACCCAAAAACGCCAATAACAAATATCAACAGAGATGAGGTAGGTCACCTCAGTGACCAGTAGGTGCTTAGAATAGTGCCAGTATTCCAAAACCAATTGTCACTGGACATGCAGCCAAACACACAGCAGGTACAAACAACAATTTACTGACCAGCTAGGGGTGGCCACAAACTGTACAATAAATGCTCATATCCTCATATACTATTGAACAGTTTTTATATGTACCTTAGTTCAGAAATGGCAATGCTCATTCAAACTAGGTGAGCATTCAAGTGGTTACTAGTGGAACCCCCAGTCCTTTTCTTCAACTGTGGAGCATATTATGCCTTTTCTCAGGTATTTAGGTAGGATGGCAATAATTAGCATATATCAGTCAGACATCATCTATAAACCTGTCCACTTTGGTAAAGGGGGGATAACACTCTTATAGATGCAGGTATATACTGTACATGCAGTGACATAGGGCTATGATCTCAACGTACCACTGTCACCCTGTGTGCACAATAATGCGATATTGGTGTAAGTGTGTGCACACCTGTGATTATTCACCAACAGTAGGAAAAAAAGGGAATAATCTAACCCAAGTTGAGGATATACTATGCCGGTTCCCTAGTTCATTCATAGGTGTTGGTCCCTTTTTCCTCTATTCTCCCTACGCGTTTCCTCAAACACATTGATACATCAGGGGAGGTACTTATTCTGATCGTGTACCACAGTAATATCGTTACAGACACGTTTGTGGGATAACTTGCTCAACGCTGCAGTAGAGGCACTCACCTCACTGTTTCCATTTTAAAGAAACACTTCGCTGCGGTGGCTTCGTCCACAGTGCGTGACGCATTTCCGGTCCGAAGACCTCACTTCCGGTCTGTGGAACTCAGGACATGGCTGCTGAAACTCACTGGTTCCAGAAGCGACGCCTAAGGCGCCGCCCCATGGTAACAGTGTCCAGGTGTCACACTCCTCGTCCTTGCCTCCCAGTCTCGAAGATACCATATAAGAGGGTTGAAACCTCCTGTATGCTGCTCATCAGGCATGTTGCCATGTGGCATAAACAGGTATACTTCAGACGCATGCCCTGCTATATGGGTTGCAGCTGGAAAATGGAGATCCACATTAAGGGACACATATTTTTTATTGCTCCTTCAATCCCCCAAGAAGACACATGGTCACGGATCACTGTAAACAAATGGGATATACTCTGATATTTTTATAAACACACCGTGGTACTCTAAAGAGGCAGATGATCTCAGAGGTTGCGGTATAAAAAAAGAAAATTATTGGGCAAAGATATTTTACCATTATGTACAGTGTATATTACTTACTTAAGGAGGGTGTAGATCAAGAACGAGACTGGACCCTCAGCTTACCATTAGGGTCAAAAAATGATACAGATACTCATGCATGGATACCCTACATGTTCTAGCATAGTAGGATGATACCACCAACCTTCACTATTTGGGAAAAACGAGGAAGGAAGTGTCAATTATTCCCTACTGGCACCCTAAAAAGGAAGCTCTTAAGGAGCAAATAGAGGTAACTAAAAAATTCTCGTCAGAACTGGACTTCGCAAAAAAAGAAACACAGTTACAGAACAAGGTAGAAAGGTACCAATACCACCTAAAAGAGTATAAACACAAGTTCTTTATTACCTTGAAGAATTCAGGGAAAACAAGGAATATTCAGTGGCGCTTACCAAACAGAATTATATTCCTGAGATAGACTTATCCTCCTCTGAAACAGAGGTCTCACATACTGATACAAAATCGAAAACCCAAAAGGGAAAATTAAAAGGAGGGGGTAGATATCAGGGGAGAGGAAATAATAGGAGAACCCCGCAGATAGGGAGTTTTTTAGAGCTGAACTACCTGCTCAGGAGCCGATCCAACCAGCGGAATCCCGTTTAACAACACAGGTCATCAATCTATCATCAATGCCCCTCACTACTGATGAAATGTGCGTACTGAGTATAGGTTTAAGTTTTATCCACACCACTGATTTTGACAAATTTGAAATAATAAAAGTCCTGCATCTATTCATCAGACGTTTGAAATGAAAAGAGCACTTCCTTAGGGAGGATAGAAAGGAGTGTGACAACTTGGGAATACCCAATAACCTTTTACAAGGCGTGAGGTTGCTATATCATCTTGATGAGGTGAACCCGAATACATTGGTCCCTTCACGGACCTTAAAAATAAAATTTCTAGACTACCACCTCCTACCGGAGACTTAAGTTCCATAGATGTCTTCCTTCATTTGGTTACGGAGGACATCATACAACTGACAAAAACTAAGCATTGGGAATAACATAACCTTGCAAGAGGTGAAATGGATTCACTACGCAGACTTGAAAAGGATCAAACCATAACCATAAAGCCGTCCGACAAAGGTGGCAATGTGGTTGTGATGGATACCACTACAGACTCTCTCATCTCTCGGCATCACAGACTTGGCCCTATTTTGGATCTCTTCATAGACAGACAGGAAATTAGTGTCTCCCACTCACATACCACCTCCTCATCCCACCTCCTATCTGTCGGTGTCCCCTAAGGAACATTTCTGGAACCCGTGCTCTTCTCCATCTAAACCTTCGGCATTGGACAGCTCATAGAGTCTCATAGCTTTCAGTATGACCTCTATGCCGATGTCACACAGACCTACCTCACCGAACCTGATATCTAGTGATAAGCGAGCACTAAAATGCTCGGGTACTCATTGCTCGGGACGAGCAAATCGGAATACTCGGGTGCTCGACCCGAGAAACGAGCTCAATGAAAGTCTTTGGGAAACTTGAGCATTTTTCAGGCGGTCTGCAGAGGGCCTAAAAATTGCCCAAATCGATGGGAACAGTGCTCAAATGACATGGGAACAGCATTGGGAAGGCCTCTGGAAGCATTTCTGACTCCCTGGTCACTGATGTCAACAATGTTGTCAGAGTATTACGCCACTTTTAAGGACTCACAATAAAACATACAAAAACAAAACCAAAATGGATTTTCCTGGGAAATATGTTAAGGAACATCCTTTCCAGGGTAATGACTTGTATACAGTGGTGGCCAAAAGTATTGGCACTCCTGCAATTCTGTCAGATAATGCTCAGTTTCTTCCTGAAAATAATTGCAATCACAAATTCTTTGGTATTATTATCTTCATTTAATTTGTCTTCAATGAAAAAAAGGATTGTACTAAAGCCAAATTGGATATAATTCCTCACCAAACCAAAAAAATGGGGTGGACAAAAGTATTGGCACTGTTTGAAAAATCATGTGATGCTTCTCTAATTCGTGTAATTAACAGCACCTGTAACTTACCTGTGGCACCTAACAGGTGTTGTCAATAACTAAATCACACTTGCAGCCAGTTAACATGGATTAAAGTTGACTCAACCTCTGTCCTGTGTCCTTGTGTGTACCACATTGAGCATGGAGAAAAGAAAGAAGACCAAAGAACTGTCTGAGGACTTGAGAAACCAAATTGTGAGGAACCATGAGCAATCTCAAGGCTACAAGTCCATCTCCAAAGAACTGAATGTTCCTGTGTCTTCCGTGCGCAGTGTCATAAAGAAGTTTAAAGCCCATGGCACTGTGGCTAACCTCCCTAGATGTGGACGGAAAAGAAAAATTGACAAGAGATTTCAACGCAAGATTGTGCGGATGGTGGATAAAGAACCTCGATTAACATCCAAACAAGTTCAAGCTGCCCTGCAGGACTGTATGGTAGGATACCCAGGAAGACCCCACTTCTTACCCCGAGACATAAAAAAGCCAGGCTGGAGTTTGCCAAAACTTACCTGAGAAAGCCTAAAACGTTTTGGAAGAATGTTCTCTGGTCAGATGAGACAAAAGTAGAGCTTTTTGGGAAAAAGCATCAACATATAGTGTACAGGAAAAAAAAGAGGCATTCAAAGAAAAGAACACGGTCCCTACAGTCAAACATGGCGGAGGTTCCCTGATGTTTTGGGGTTGCTTTGCTGCCTCTGGCACTGGACTGCTTGACCGTGCGCATGGCATTATGAAGTCTGAAGACTACCAACAAATTTTGCAGCATAATGTAGGGTCCAGTGTGAGAAAGCTGGGTCTCCCTCAGAGGTCATGGGTCTTCCAGCAGGACAATGACCCCAAACAAACTTCCAAAAGCACTATAAAATGGTTTAAGAGAAAGCACTGGAGACTTCTAACGTGGCTAGCAATGAGTCCAGACCTGAATCACATAGAACACCTGTGGAGAGATCTCAAAATGGCAGTTTGGAGAAGGCACCATTCAAATATCAGGGACCTGGAGCAGTTTGCCAAAGAAGAATGGTCTACAATTCCAGCAGAGCATTGTAAGAATCTCATTGATGGTTACCGGAAGCGGTTTTTCGCAGTTATTTTGGCTAAAGGTTGCGCAACCAAGTATTAGGCTGAGGGTGACAATACTTTTGTCTGGCCCATTTTTGGAGTTTTGTGTGAAATGATCAATGATTTGATTTTTGCTTCATTCTCTTGTGTTTTTTCCTTGCAAGCAAATGAAATGAAGATAATAATACCAAAGAATTTGTGATTGCAATCATTTTCAGGAAGAAACGGAGTATTATCTGACAGAATTGCAGGGGTGCTAATACTTTTGGCCACCACTGTATAAGTCAAAATAAATAACCAAAAACAAAAATACTCCTCCACATCTTGGGCTATATTCACATGTAGCTTTTTTGATGCGTTTTTGCACTTTTGCTTTCAACAAAGACAAATGCATTCACTGGGAAATGTAATTTTAATACTTTACAACCTTATCTGGCCATGTGGTGTGTGACATATCATCAGACACATGCATATGTGTCACCCCAGGCCTGGATGCCACAAATTTGTAAGGCTGTGTCTGAGAGCAGGAGGGAGGTTCTCTGGTCATGGAACATTTACATGCAGCACCTCCTGTCCCAGGCCAGTAGGGAGAGCAGGCTGCCCCTATAAAAACTGGTACTGAGGGCAGGGTTAGAGAGACCAGGACCCACTTCTGAAACATCCAGAAGGGTTCCCAGAAGAGAGGGACAGGTCAGCCGCAGCTGAGGAGTCCAGGAGGCAAAGGAGGAACAGAAAGCGAGGGACAGAGGCGACGAGAGCCGGTCCTGGCAGAGAGAGACTACACAACCGGACACTGGGGTCTGAGGCTGTCAGGGTTGCAAGCCCTGCAGCCGATAACCAACCCGCAAGGGATTTCAGGTCCCTTGGCCAAGAAGCCTGGAGGCGCCGCCACACAGAGGGACCGGTACAGCACGGAGAAGCTACAGTTACCAAAGGCCCGAGTCGCAAGACATACAGGCGTAGTGACGCGCCCCTGGGCCTGTGTCGCGCTGCGTTGCGCACGCGGGAGCTTACCCGGAGCCGGATCTTTTGAGGGTTGTAGTCTCGTGGCGGTGACCCGGTCCGTGCCCAGGGAGTCAAACTGAGCGGCGATGTAACAGCGGTAGATGTAAGACGACTACGCCACCCGTTGAATGCAGCTATGGAGCTGCCGCTGCAGGACAGTCCGCTGAGGCCGGTGGATGGATGGTGCAGCGTAGATGGTATAACCCCCAACGGGAGGGGTATGGCCTCAGGGCAGCAGATGTGGATGATGGGGGTAGCAGGAACCACTCAGAGACGGTGCGGTGTAATTCAGGGTCTTTACTGGTAACAACGATAGACCCTCCCGGAGTACTTGCTAGTGAACGGGGCCTGGTCAGTCCTTGAGCAGATGGGATCTCCCCTGGCCAGGCGGAGTTGTAGGCCTCCCAAACTGACTGTACTCTTCTGGCTACCTTGCTAGAAGCGGATATAAGTAGCCCACGTCCCTGAGTGTACCGTGTGGTGCTCACCCGTATGGCCGGTGACTCGGGGCCTTCTAATGGCTTCCGCTCCACGATGGCGGTGCTGGTCCCACGCGTGTGACCGTGCCTTCGGGTTTCTGGGCCAGAGGACCTGAAATCCCCTGCCGGTCGGCTTCTGCTGCTGGGTAAGAGTTAGTCCCCACAGCCTCGGACGCCGGGTCCGGTAAGAAAGCTTCTCAGTCAGGGCGAGCTCTGCAGCTGCCAGACCCTGACTCGTAGTAGTATTGCTTCTGCTGTTTCTTGTCTCTACTCTCCTTGACTGACTAACCCTGCCTCAGCCCAGGGTTTATACAGGGGAAGTTCTTCCCCTCCCAAGACTGGGCAGGAGGTGTGGCATGCACAGGATCCCTGACCAAAGGACCTCCCACCTGCTCTCAGACATAACATTACATTACTGTGGAAAACCAGACCCCTGGGGTGCCACATTCCCCCCTAGTGAAATTTAGTACTCCGGGACTAAACATATTTTAGAAAAACATAACAAGATATAACAATAACAATACAATAAAGAAACACATAAAGGTGGTCACGGCATGTCCGTAACCGGGTGCAGTCTTTGAAGAAAGCAAGGTGTCCATTTCACCAAAACAGGGAGACGTAACCAGGTAGGGGTCGGTCCTACCCCGAGTCCTTAACAGTCTCTAGTCCATCCTGGGTTACGCTCCAACTATGTACAAGGATTCCCGGTAAATCCACCAAGGATTCCTAAAAATAACTGGAAACACAAAATTATACACAAGCAACAATACACAGATAAACATAAATAAAACAATTTATACACTTCAAATCCTCCAGCGTGCGGGTAACTGGCCTCTAGTGGCCCTAGTGGACCTACGGAGCTGACTGTCTGGCCCTGAACTACAGGGTGTAGGAGTTGTCAAGGGTAAACTGGGCAGCTGTCTACCGGCTCTTTGTCTCAGTAGGGTTACGGCAGGCTCACTATAAGCAGAGGGTTGATCCTCCTGTTCTGCTTGTGTGGAGTCTTCTGCCTCCTGGACCGGCTGTTCTTCTAGCTCTACCTGTTGCTCCGTAGGTGCTTGGGATGCTGGTTGGAGGAAGGTGAGTACGGGTACCACAACTGCACCATTGACTTGAGTCCAAGACCGAGGGAAGTCTCCGAGCACAGTACTAACCATATCTTCCCTTTCCTCTACGGGTCGATGGTCTTCTTGTTCCTCTTCAGGGTTCCTCAGTTGTTCGGGACACTTCTTCAGGTGGTCCCTGGATACAATGGCGGTGGTTTCCCCTCCGTCTTTACTGATGGTACAAACCTTCGGGTTCTCGTGGCTTGAGGGCAGTACGGTGTACGGGTCCTTCTCCCACTGGTCATCCAACTTGTGGAGCCGTCTCTTCCTCTTCAAGACCTGCTCTCCGGGTACCAGGGGAACAGCGGGAGCATACTGGTTGTAAGTTTTCTCTTGTCTTTCCCTAGCCTGACAGAGACTTCGCTCCACGCTCTCCTGTACTCTCCGGTACTGCTGCTGCCTCTCCGTGTCCCAGTCTGTTTCTGGTGAAGTGTCCTCGGGTGTCAGGACTCCCATTTCCAGGTCAACAGGTAACTTACCAGGTCTTGCCCTCATTAGGTAAGCCGGGGTACAGCTGGTGGAACCCACCGGGATGTGGTTGTATAGGTCCACCAGATCGGGCAACTTCTCGGGCCACAGACTGCGTTCTTCCAGGGGCAACGTTTTTAGAAGATCCATTACCACCTGGTTCATTTTCTCACAAAGTCCATTAGTTTGCGGATGGTAGGGTGTCGTCCTTATCTTCCGGCAGCCATACAGATTGCAGAATTCCTGGAAGACCTCCGCTTCAAAGGCAGGTCCCTGGTCCGTCAGCACTTGGTCCGGGTACCCGTGTGGACGGCAAAAGTGCTGCTGGAAGGCTCTAGCTGCTGTTTGAGCCGTTAAGTCCTTGACGGGGACGACAACCAGAAACCGGGAGTAATGATCCACGATGGTTAACGCGTAGACGTAGCCACTTCTGCTTGGGGTCAGTTTTACATGATCCAAGGCTACCAGTTCCAACGGTTGCCGGGTGACGATGGACTGCAGGGGAGTCTTCTGGCTGGCACGGTCCTTCCTTCTCAGGTTGCACGGGCCACAGTCTCTGCACCACTTCTCAATGGTTCCCCTCATGCCTACCCAGTGGAACCGCTCGCGCAGCAGGAACTCCAGCTTCTTCCACCCGAAGTGCCCAGCTCCGTCGTGGTATGCCTCCATCACCATGGCTGCGTCCCTTCGTGGCACCACTACTTGCCAGAGTAATTCATGCGTCCGGGAGTTAACCATTCTGCGGCACAACTTCCCTTTGTAAAGGAACAGTCGACTCTTCTCTGCCCATAGTTGTTTGGCTTCCTCCGGAGCGTCTGGTTCAAGGCGAGCCTCCGGTCGAGTCAGCATCTCCTTCACCAGTCGGACGGCAGGGTCGCTGTCTTGCGTTTCCGCCCAGTTGTAGTGGGGTAAGGGGTTCAACGTAGCAGTCTGCTTACTCCTTACCTGGTGGGAATACTGAATAGTCCCATGACGGTGGAACGCAGGGAGTTCAACTTCTTCCAGTCCCTCCGGATCTTCTCCTCCGTCCGGCAGGTTGGGCATCCTGGACAGGGCGTCCGCGTTGGTATTGGAGCGTCCTGCCCGGTATTTGATTGTGAACTCGTAGTTGGACAGACGGGCCATTCACCTCTGCTCCAGGGCACCGAGTCTTGCCGTGTCCAGGTGTGTCAACGGGTTGTTATCCGTGTACACGGTGAACCGGGAAGAAGCGAGGTAATGCTTAAAGCGCTCGGTGACTGCCCATACTACGGCCAGGAACTCTAGCTTAAATGAGCTGTAATTCTCGGGGTTCCTTTCGGTGGGTCGCAGTTTTCGGCTGGCGTAGGCGATTACTCGTTCCTTCCCCTGCTGGATCTGGGACAGTACGGCTCCTAGCCCGATGTTACTGGCGTCGGTGTAGAGGATAAAGGGCTGGCTATAATCCGGGTACGCCAGGATTTCGTCCCCCGTGAGGGCCATCTTCAGCTGGCGGAAGGACTCTTCTTCCAGCTCCTCCCATTTGAAGGGCGGCTTCTGGTTCTTGGCCTTCTGGGACTGGCCTATCAGGAGGTCCTGCATAGGTGCTGCCTTTTTGGTGAAACCGGGAATAAACCTTCGGTAGTAGCCTACCAACCCGAGGAACTGCCGCACTTCTTTTACGCTGGAGGGGCTTGGCCATTCCTTAATTGCGGTGATCTTATCAGGGTCGGGAGCCACTCCGTCAGCGCTCACCACGTGTCCCAGGTACTGCACCTTTGGTTTCAGGAGGTGACACTTGGAGGGTTTCACCTTTAGGCCGTAACTTGCCAGAGCTTCGAACACTTCCGCCAGGTGTTTCAGGTGGTCCTCATATGTCTTGGAATATACGATGACATCGTCCAGGTACAACAGGACCGTCTCGAAGTTTCTGTGGCCCAGACAACACTCCATTAGTCGTTGGAAGGTTCCCGGTGCGTTGCAGAGTCCGAACGGCATGCAGGTGAACTCGCTAAGTCCCATCGGGGTGGTGAATGCGGTCTTCTCCCGGTCCGCCTCTGCTACAGGAACCTGCCAGTACCCGCTAGTGAGATCCAAGGTAGAGAAGAAGTTAGCAGATCTTAAAGCAGCCAATGACTCCTCTATCCTTGGTAAGGGGTACGCATCCTTGTGTGTGATACGATTGATTTTCCGGTAATCTACACACATCCTCATGGTGTTGTCTTTCTTTCGGACTAAGACTAGTGGAGCTGCCCAGGGGCTACAGCTATCCCTGATCACCCCAGCCTCCTTCATGTCTCTAAGCATCCCCTTGGCGTGTTGGTAGTGTGCAGGGGGTACGGGTCGATACCTCTCTTTTATGGGAGGATGGTCTCCCGTGGGGATGTGGTGTTCTACCCCCTTGACTCGCCCGAAGTCTAACGGGTGTTTACTAAACACTCTCTCGTACTCTTGAACCACCCGATAGACTCCCTGTTTCTGATGTGAGGGAGTGGAGTCAGTACCCAAATGTAGTTGCTGACACCAGTCCTCCTTTGTTTTCTTAGAGCCGTTACCTTCCTCCGGGTGAGATGGAGGCAAGGGTTCCACAGATTGTATAGCATTTTGGTTAATGGTATATAATTTGGCTAGCGTGGCATACCGGGGCAGGTACACTTCCCTCTCCCCGATATTGATTATGCGAACGGGCACCCTCCCATGGCGTACATTGACCACCCCCCGTGCTGTCAAAATGGTGGGCCTACTGTCTGAGTAAACTGGTTCTACCATTGCCTGGTAATCTCTATCTCTCAGACCAATAGCTGCCTGGCACCAAATCATCATTTCACTTTTTGGGGGCATGGCAATAGGAAAAGGGTCACACATTCTTACGCTACCAATCTCACCGCCGGAGAGTTCCACCTGTTGCCGTCGCATCAGTGCCCGGATCTCTTTCTGGAGCACCCGCTGCTCGCCGGAGCTGGCGTTCTTAGCAACCTGCTGTAAAAGGAAAATCACCTCTGCAAGACAATTTTCAATTACATTAGTTCCTAGAGTTATTTTTGGGTGACTCTCATGTTTGTCAATATCTACAATGATCAGTCCCTGTGCTGCCAGTTCGACTCTACCGATTTTGATGGTCACCTCTTTAAATCCGATCTGTGGCACGGGCTGGCCATTGCTGGCGATGATACTCAAGTCGTCGTCAGGGTAGCGGGTAATATCCGAGTCATTCCAGTACTGCTTAAAGAGCACGTACGGGATGGTGGTGACCTGTGACCCGGTGTCCAGTAGGGCACTCATGGGAATGCCATCCAGTACCACAGGCAAGACTGGACGTCCTCCCACATATCTGTCGCGCCAGTTCGATGGGCCTGGTGATCTTTTTCCTGGGGGTTGGCCCTCTACCCCAGGTTGTGCCCGTTTAAAGAACAGTACCTTGCCATATGTCCAGGTTGATTGCAGCGGCGGCAGATGGGTCGTCCGTCCTCGCTGTATCGGTCACTGGGTCTTCCTCTGGCCGGTGGGGTCCTCCTTGGTCGACGCCACGGGATGTCCTCCGGTCCGGATGCCAGCTGGATCTTCCCTGGGGTGGAAGCCTGTAAAGACTGCACAGTTCGGGTTAGCGCAGCAACGCTCTTAACTAGCTCTTGGACCTGATGGTGTAGGTCTGGAGCCGGGTCATTGTCCAAAGCCTGCGCATCAGCTCCCACAGGCCCTGCCGACAAGGGTGCCGCCTCCTGGTGGTAAGTGATAGCAGGGCGCTTGTGGGTCACAACGCCACCCGGTGCCGGTTCTCGGAGCACCCGGATGGCTCTGTCCTTGAACTGTGCAAAGCCCAGATGGGGATCCTGTAAGGCCATTGCCCGCAACTGGGTTCGGTGGGTATTACAATACAGTCCCTCTATAAACTGTTCGGTCAACAGCCTGTCCTCGTTTCCCACTCCATCAGGGTCGGTCTGCTTAATGGCCCTCAGGGCCTCTTGTAGGTTTAGTGCATAGTCCCTTATACTCTCATGCGCTCGCTGCTTGCACCCGTAGAATCTAAGCTTAATTTCGGCTGAGGTGCGGGTATCAAAGGTGTCCTTCAGCCGGGTTAGTATCCCTGCGACAGTCTTCCTCCCAGGTGGCCAGGATTTTACTTCCCTTTTGGCTGCCCCGGTTAGTTGGGCCACCAGGATGCTCACTTTTTGCTCTTCTGTGAGGGGGTACACCTGGAAGAGGCTATCCAGCTTTTCTCTAAAGTCATGCAGGGTATGTGACTCCCCTGAGTACTGGGGTAGCCAAGCTGCTCCCGGGATATAGGGCATGGTGAAGGGCATAACTGCAGCAGCGGTAGCGCTGGCGGGGGTTGAGGCAGTGAAGCTCTCCTCCGTATCCGACATCTTCCTCCCCCCTAGTGGACAGTGGCCTACCTTGCGATGATCCTGTTCCGTAGGCCGCGGCTCCGCAGTGGATCGTCAGGGTTGAGGACCTTCCGTCGCGCTCCTGTGACGTCGGCGTCTGCTGGGCTCCTTCCAGGACCTTACGCAACGTCCGGACGTGAGGCGGGGCTTCAGTTCTCGCGCGCTTTCGGAGTCCACGCCCCTCTTCTTCCCGCGCGGCGTCCTCAAGATGGCGTCCAATGGCGGGAAAACTCCACGGATGGCGGGAAGAAGGCAGAAGATGGCGCCGGATGGCGGGAAACTTCACCGATGGCGGGAAGAAGGCTGAAGATGGCGCCGGATGGCGGGAATCTTCACCACAGGTAAGTTTGAAAAGTCTCTTTTTCAGGCACGCAGTACCCGGTGGTTGCGGGCACGAAATCCTGCCGACTACGCCAAAGTTGACGCGCCCCTGGGCCTGTGTCGCGCTGCGTTGCGCACGCGGGAGCTTACCCGGAGCCGGATCTTTTGAGGGTTGTAGTCTCGTGGTGGTGACCCGGTCCGTGCCCAGGGAGTCAAACTGAGCGGCGATGTAACAGCGGTAGATGTAAGATGACTACGCCACCCGTTGAATGCAGCTATGGAGCTGCCGCTGCAGGACAGTCCGCTGAGGCCGGTGGATGGATGGTGCAGCGTAGATGGTATAACCCCCAACGGGAGGGGTATGGCCTCAGGGCAGCAGATGTGGATGATGGGGGTAGCAGGAACCACTCAGAGACGGTGCGGTGTAATTCAGGGTCTTTACTGGTAACAACGATAGACCCTCCCGGAGTACTTGCTAGTGAACGGGGCCTGGTCAGTCCTTGAGCAGATGGGATCTCCCCTGGCCAGGCGGAGTTGTAGGCCTCCCAAACTGACTGTACTCTTCTGGCTACCTTGCTAGAAGCGGATATAAGTAGCCCAAGTCCCTGAGTGTACCGTGTGGTGCTCACCCGTATGGCCGGTGACTCGGGGCCTTCTAATGGCTTCCGCTCCACGATGGCGGTGCTGGTCCCACGCGTGTGACCGTGCCTTCGAGTTTCTGGGCCAGAGGACCTGAAATCCCCTGCCGGTCGGCTTCTGCTGCTGGGTAAGAGTTAGTCCCCACAGCCTCGGACGCCGGGTCCGGTAAGAAAGCTTCTCAGTCAGGGCGAGCTCTGCAGCTGCCAGCCCCTGACTCGTAGTAGTATTGCTTCTGCTGTTTCTTGTCTCTACTCTCCTTGACTGACTAACCCTGCCTCAGCCCAGGGTTTATACAGGGGAAGTTCTTCCCCTCCCAAGACTGGGCAGGAGGTGTGGCATGCACAGGATCCCTGACCAAAGGACCTCCCACCTGCTCTCAGACATAACATTACATTACTGTGGAAAACCAGACCCCTGGGGTGCCACAGTAGCACACGGCAAGGTCAGGGACGTGGGCTCTCATACCACTAAAGGGGGAGATAGTCAGCAAGGGCAGAGAGAGAGAACGGTAGGCCTACCCACTCACCCTGACCAGCGGAGCTAACCCGAATGACCTCAGACACCTAGGTCCATTCCTACCCTGTACTCCTGGTGGGTCTGTGATAAGATCAGTAAAAGACCCTGGACTGCATTATTGGACTCTGTGTGGTTACTGCTGCGCCTGCACCATCACCCCCAGCATCCTATTACCTGCCCTGAGGCTACACTCCTCCCGTGGGGAGTTGTATTATTCCCCGCTGCATCCCCAACACCAGCCTCAGCGGTCTGCCTTGCAGCGGCGGTCCTCCCTGACCGCAATCCACGGGTGGCGTAGTCAGACATTATCTAAAACATATAAAAGACTGCCACTGGTCTGACCACCCTGAGCCATGGGACCGGGTCGCCACTACTTCTCCCAGCATTGCCCTGAAGCCAGTCCCGAGTGCCCCACGGCCCAGGGGGTGAGTCAGCTTTGGCGTAGTCGGCAGAATTGGGACCAACCCGCCACAAACGGTATTGCGTGCCTGAAAAAGACTGTACACGTACCTTAAAAAGAAGTTTCCCGCCATCCGGAGCCGTTTCCCGCTGTTTTCAGCCGTCTCCCGCCATCTTCAGCAGTTTCCCGCCATTTTCCCGCCATCTTCAGCCGTTTTCCCGCCATCGGACGCCATCTTCAGGACGCCGCGCGGGAAGAAGAGGGGCGTGGATGTCCAAAACGCGCGGGACTTGAAGCCCCGCTGTAGCGCCGGCGTCCCTGCCCTCTGCTAGGCAGGGACGCTGTTCCCCTCACCTCTCTGCTCCGTACCCGGCGTCCTCCTCCCGCTCTGCTGGCAGCGCGCTCCTTCCCGGCCACTGTGCTTAGGGTGCGCGCGCGCGCTCTCCCTCCCTCTTGAAGGGGCCGCGCGCGCCGTCCTAAGGAGTCCCCGGCCAATGGCCGGAGGACTTCACCATATATAAGGCACCTCCTCCAAAATGGAGGTGCCCGAGCAATGTTGTTGCACTGTTCACTACTCTGCTTCAGCCCTCAGGTCCCGTTGCCAGTTACCTGCCAGATACCTGCTAGATTCCTGCCAGCTTGCTGTCTTATTCCTGCCTGATATTCTGCTACCTGCCTGCTAGCCTGAGGTCCGACGGTCTGCCTTACTACTCCTGTCAGTCTGTCTAAGGACCAGCTTGCCCGCTCACCTGGGAGCGCACATCAACTACCTGCCTGCTTGCCTGAGGTCCGACGGTCTGCCTTCCAACTCTTGTCAGTCTGTCTATGGACCAGCTTGCCCGCTCACCTGGGAGCGCACATCTGCTACCTGCCTGCTAGCCTACCTGGAGGCTCTGCCGTCACGTGCTGTGACCACCTGCCTGTCCAGTGACTCCTGCCCGCTCACCTGGGAGCGCTCATCTGCTGCCTGTCTGTTAGCCTACCTGGAGGCTCTGCCGTCACGTGCTGTGACCACCCGCCTGTCCAGAGACTTCTGCCCACTCACCTGGGAGCGCTCATCTGCCGCCTGCCTGTTGGTCTTCCTGGAGGCTCCGCCGTCACATGCTGTGACCACGCGTTTATCCAGAGACTCTCGCCTGCTCACCTGGGAGCTCACGTCTACCATCAGCCGCCACAGGTCGTACCAACCCTTTACCCAGAGACTGCCCCGGTCACTTGCCGTGACCATCTGCCCGTTCACCCAGAGACTGCCCCGGTCACTTGCCGTGACCATCTGCCCGTTCACCCAGAGACTGCCCCGGTCACTTGCCGTGACCATCTGCCCGTTCATCCAGAGACTGCCCCGGTCACTTGCCGTGACCTCCTGCCCGTTCTTCTAGAGACTGTCCCGGTCACCTGCTGTGACTGCCTGCCTGGTCGCCACCCGCTCCCTTACAAGGACCGCCCCCTTGTATAGTAGCTCAGAGGTTCCGCCTCCCAGACCCATTACAGTTTGCTCGGGCCATGGAACCCGGTGGCACCCAAGCTCCCTCGCTCTCGGACCTGTGTCATGAACTGTCCCGTCAGATGTCCCAACAGGAGTCCATCCTGGGTCACCTGCGGAATGTCAATTCTCGCCTGGACACTCTAACTGCCCCGCCAGCAACCTCCGCCAGTGCCATGACTCGCAATCCGGCAGCTCCGCTGTCCACTAATACCATGGTATCCTACCCCGGACCTCAGCTTTCTGCACCTCCTCGCTTCGGAGGCGACTCCGCCCAGGCTCGGGGCTTCATAAATCAGTGCACCCTGCACTTTGAACTCCTGTCCCACCAGTTTAACTCCGACCGGGCCAAAATTGCCTTCATCATGTCCCATCTCACCGGGGAGGCCCTGGCCTGGCTAAATCCTCTATGGGAGAGAGGAGACCCCCTGGTGTCCGACTTGCCTGCCTTTCTCATGGCTTTCCGGAAAGTCTTCGACGAACCCGGACGGAAGACCTCATCCGCATCATCACTGCTACGCCTCCGTCAGGGAAGTCTCACCGTGGGCCAATATGCCATACGGTTCCGTACCCTTGCCTCGGAGCTGGCCTGGGATAACGACGCTCTGGTATCCGTCTTCTGGGAGGGTCTGTCCGGCCGTATTAAAGATGAACTTGCCGGTCGGGACATTCCTACCACTCTCGATGACCTAATAACTCTTGCCACCCGGATTGACCTACGGTTCCAGGAGCGTGCCAAAGAGGTCACCCGTGAGAGGAGGTTTCCACGTCTAGCTCCTACTTTTCAGAAATCCGTCTCTCCCCAGGTACACTCTCCTGAGCCTATGCAGGTCGACCAGACCAAGATGGTCAAAACCCGTCAGGACTTACGCCATGCCGAGGGGAGCTGCTTCTACTGTGGCAGTAAGGAGAACCGGATCCGTGCCTGCCCGGAGAGGTCGGGAAACGCCTGTGTCTAGGTTCGCTCAGAGAGGTCGACCTAGACAAGAATAAATCCTCTCCATCTCTGCTGCTGTCAGTCTCAATTGTCTGCGGGGAGAACCGTTATTTCGAACTAGCCCAACTTGACTCTGGAGCAGCCGGGAATCTTATTTCACAGTCCCTGGTAGAGAAATACCGCATCCCCACCAAACCTCTGGCTGTACCCTTGTCTGTTGCTGCCGTGGATGGGGGTCTCTTACCACGCCCCATCCAACTCATCACCGAATCCATTACTCTGCAGGTGGGAATGCTGCATTCTGAGAGTATCTCCTTTCATGTTCTGCCTGGACTCTCTCACACCCTCTTGCTAGGTCTACCTTGGCTCCAGAGACATGCACCCGTGCTTGACTGGCAGACCGGAGAAGTCCTTCGCTGGGGACAGGACTGCCATAAGACCTGTCTGGTTCCCGTCCATCCCGTCCGTCCTTCTCCTACCCCAGCTAATCTACCTGGACTTCCGATTCCTTATTGGTCTTATGCTGATGTCTTTAATAAAAAGGAGGCAGAGACACTACCCCCTCATAGACCATACGACTGCCCTATCGACCTGTTACCTGGTACTACTCCTCCCCGTGGGCGTATTTATCCATTATCCGCTGCTGAGACCCGGTCGATGTCCGAATATATTGAGGAGAATCTGGCCAGGGGATTCATCCGGAAATCTACCTCCCCGGCGGGAGCAGGCTTCTTTTTCGTCAAAAAGAAGGACGGCTCTCTCCGTCCCTGTATAGACTATAGAGGCCTTAACCAGATCACGGTGAAGAATAAGTACCCCCTTCCGCTCATTCCGGAGTTATTTGATCGTCTGAGGGGGGCTGGAATCTTCACCAAACTGGACCTCCGTGGGGCGTACAACCTGGTTCGTATCCGTCAGTGGGATGAATGGAAGACGGCATTCAACACCCGGGACGGCCACTATGAATATCTGGTAATGCCCTTTGGTCTCTGTAACGCTCCTGCCGTCTTTCAAGAGTTGGTCAATGACATCTTCCGGGACCTTCTCTACTCCTGCGTAGTGGTGTACCTGGACGACATCTTGGTCTTCTCTCCGGATCTCCAGACTCACCGGAGGGACGTTCGTCAGGTCCTGCTCAGGCTCAGGCAGAATCACCTCTTCGCTAAATACGAGAAGTGCCTCTTTGAGCAGACCTCGCTTCCGTTTTTGGGCTACATTATTTCTCAGACCGGCCTATGAATGGATCCAGAGAAACTGTCTGCCATCGAGAAATGGCCTCGACCGGAGGGGTTGAAGGCCATTCAGCGGTTCCTGGCCTTCGCCAACTACTACCGCCTCTTCATACCGCACTTCTCTTCCCGGACTGCCCCAATTTCCGCGCTCACCCTTAAGGGTACTAATCCCAAAGAGTGGCCGCCCGAAGCAGAGGAGGCCTTTCTTTCCTTAAAACAGGCCTTCTCTTCCGCCCCGGTGCTGTATCGCCCTGACGGCAACAAGCAGTTCTTCCTGGAAGTTGACGCCTCCTCCTCTGGAGCCGGAGCGGTACTTACTCAAAAATCATCTTCCGGGAGGATGGTAACTTGCGGCTTCTTCTCTAAACTCTTCTCCTCCTCAGAGCGCAATTATTCCATAGGAGACCGAGAGTTATTGGCCATCAAACTGGCATTGGAGGAGTGGCGTTACCTGCTCGAGGGGGCTCTTCACCCGGTAATAATTTACACTGACCACAAGAACTTGGCTTACCTCCAGCATGCCCAGAGACTTAACCCGCGCCAAGCCCGGTGGTCCTTGTTTTTTGCTCGCTTTGATTTTGTTCTTCATTTTCGCCCGGCTGACAAAAACGTCAAGGCGGACGCCTTGTCTCGATCCTTTCTGGTGTCTGATCTCGAGGAAGATCCGAAACACATCATCGATCCCGCCAGAGTAATGCAGGTGGCTCCCGTGAGTCTAAATCGTCTCCCTTCCGGAAAGACGTTCGTATCAGTACCTGATCGGGAGAAGATCCTTCACTGGGGTCACTCGTCTAAACTGGCTGGCCACGCCGGTCAGAAAAAGACCCTCCAGCTTATTACCCGGCACTACTGGTGGCCTACCCTGCACAAGGACGTAATAGACTTTGTTTCTGCCTGTGTGTCCTGCGCCCGCAACAAGGTTCCGAGACATCTGCCAGCCGGTCGCCTCCTTCCGCTTTCTGTACCTGCTGCCCCCTGGCAGCATATAGCAATGGACTTTATAACTGACCTCCCAGTCTCTGCCGGTTGTACGGTCATTTGGGTGGTCGCTGACCGCTTCTCCAAGATGGCTCATTTCGTTCCCCTGTCAGGCCTCCCGTCTGCACCCGAGCTAGCGAAAGACTTTATTCGTCACATCTTTCATCTTCATGGCCTGCCCCTCCACATCGTGTCGGATCGTGGGGTACAGTTCACCTCACGCTTCTGGAGAGCCACTTGTAAACTGCTAGACATCACCCTGGACTTCTCTTCCGCTTACCACCCACAGTCCAATGGTCAAGTGGAGCGGATCAATCAGAACCTGACCAGTTACCTCCGGCACTTCGTTAATGCCCATCATTCAGACTGGGTGGATCTCCTACCATGGGCCGAGTCCTCTTATAACAATCACGAGAGCGAATCCTCCTCCAAATCCCCGTTTTTTGTAGTCTTCGGTCAGCATCCTCGGATTCCTTTTCCTGTCTCCACCTCTGTGGACAACCCGGCTGCGGAATCTCTCGTTAGCAAATTTTCCTCCATTTGGGAGAGTACCCGATCCGCACTCCTTCAGTCGTCCGAACGGATGAAAAGACACGCTGACAAAAAACGCCTGGATCCTCCACAATTTTGTCCTGGAGATAAAGTCTGGCTCTCATCTAAATATGTCCGACTCAAGATACCTTCTTACAAGTTAGGGCCTCGGTTCATCGGTCCTCTGGAGGTCATCAGTCAGATCAACCCGGTGGCCTATAAATTGAAACTCCCGGCCAACTTACGGATCCCTAACTCCTTCCATGTATCTCTCCTCAAACCTGTGGTACTTAACTCTTTTTCCAAGTCTACAGGTACGCCTCCTGCTCCGGTTTCTGCTGAGGACGAGTTTGAGGTAGAGAACATTCTTGCCACCAAAAGGGTAAGAGGAAAGACCTTTTTTCTAGTAGATTGGAAGGGGTTTGGTCCTGAGGAGAGAACGTGGGAGCCCCGGGAGAACATCCATGCCCCGCTCATCCTTGCTAAATTTCTGTCTGGCCTAAAAAAGGGGGGGCCTAAAGGGGGGGGGGTACTGTAGCGCCGGCGTCCCTGCCCTCTGCTAGGCAGGGACGCTGTTCCCCTCACCTCTCTGCTCCGTGCCCGGCGTCCTCCTCCCGCTCTGCTGGCAGCGCGCGCTCCTTCCCGGCCACTGTGCTTAGGGCGCGCGCGCGCGCTCTCCCTCCCTCTTAAAGGGGCCGCGCGCGCCGTCCTAAGGAGTCCCCGGCCAATGGCCGGAGGACTTCACCATATATAAGGCACCTCCTCCAAAATGGAGGTGCCCGAGCAATGTTGTTGCACTGTTCACTACTCTGCTTCAGCCCTCAGGTCCCGTTGCCAGTTACCTGCCAGATACCTGCTAGATTCCTGCCAGCTTGCTGTCTTATTCCTGCCTGATATTCTGCTACCTGCCTGCTAGCCTGAGGTCCGACGGTCTGCCTTACTACTCCTGTCAGTCTGTCTAAGGACCAGCTTGCCCGCTCACCTGGGAGCGCACATCAACTACCTGCCTGCTTGCCTGAGGTCCGACGGTCTGCCTTCCAACTCTTGTCAGTCTGTCTTTGGACCAGCTTGCCCGCTCACCTGGGAGCGCACATCTGCTACCTGCCTGCTAGCCTACCTGGAGGCTCTGCCGTCACGTGCTGTGACCACCTGCCTGTCCAGTGACTCCTGCCCGCTCACCTGGGAGCGCTCATCTGCTGCCTGTCTGCTAGCCTACCTGGAGGCTCTGCCGTCACGTGCTGTGACCACCCGCCTGTCCAGAGACTTCTGCCCGCTCACCTGGGAGCGCTCATCTGCCGCCTGTCTGTTGGTCTTCCTGGAGGCTCCGCCGTCACATGCTGTGACCACCCGTTTATCCAGAGACTCTCGCCTGCTCACCTGGGAGCTCACGTCTACCATCAGCCGCCACAAGTCGTACCAACCCTTTACCCAGAGACTGCCCCAGTCACTTGCCGTGACCATCTGCCCGTTCACCCAGAGACTGCCCCGGTCACTTGCCGTGACCATCTGCCCGTTCACCCAGAGACTGCCCCGGTCACTTGCCGTGACCATCTGCCCGTTCATCCAGAGACTGCCCCGGTCACTTGCCGTGACCTCCTGCCCGTTCTTCTAGAGACTGTCCCGGTCACCTGCTGTGACTGCCTGCCTGGTCGCCACCCGCTCCCTTACAAGGACCGCCCCCTTGTATAGTAGCTCAGAGGTTCCGCCTCCCAGACCCGTTACACCCGCCCTGCGCACCGACGCTGCGCAAGGTCCTGGAAGGGAGAGAGAGCGACGCTGACGTCACCAGGACGCGACGCAAGGTCCTCACACGGAGCAGCACCAGCGGAGCCGCGGCCTACAGAAGAGGATCGTCGGAAGGTAGGCCACGCTTAACTAGGGGGGAGGAAGATGACGGATGCGGAGGGGCCCTCTACAACCAGCGGGGCTGCAGCAGCGGTGATGCCGTTCTCTATGCCCTACATCCCCGGAGCAGCCTGGCTACCCCAATACTCAGGGGACCCTCATACCTTAACTGACTTTAGGGAAAGACTGCACAGTTTATTCAAAGTTTATCCCCTGACAGAAGAACAGAAAGTGAGCATTCTGACGGGGCAGCTCACCGGTGCAGCCCAGCGGGAAGTGAAATCATGGTCAGATGAGGAGAAAAGGACAGTAAAGGACATTCTGACCCGGCTGCGGAGTACCTTTGATACCAGTACCTCAGCAGAAATCAAAATGCGGTTCTATGGCTGTAAGCAGCGGGCCCAGGATAGTATCAGAGACTATGCCTTGAACCTGCAAGAAGCCCTGAGAGCTATCAAACAAGCTGACCCTGGTAGCGTGCAGGACTCTGATAAACTGTTGACAGACCAGTTCATAGAAGGTCTGCTGTCCAGCGCCCACAGAACCCAGCTGCGCCTCATGGCCCTACAGAACCCCGATT
The DNA here is from genome assembly GCF_046119375.1 of Phyllobates terribilis. Lineage (NCBI taxonomy): Eukaryota > Metazoa > Chordata > Amphibia > Anura > Dendrobatidae > Phyllobates > Phyllobates terribilis. The sequence goes on from NW_027362769.1 coordinate 319,323,342, forward strand.
TGACTTTTGCGCAGTTCAAGGATAGGGCCATCTGGGTGCTCAGAGAACCCGCACCAGGTGGCGCTGTAGCTTCCCGGCGCCCTGCCATCACTTACCACCAGGGGGCAGCGCCCTACCCCGCAGACCTTGTGGGGGCTGATGCACAGGCCCTAAATCCATGCCAGCCTGCAGACCTGCACCATCAGGTCCAGGAGCTAACAAAGAGTGTGGCTGCATTAACCAGGACCGTACAGTCGTTGCAGGTGGAACAGTCAAGGCCAATCGAGCTGGCTTCCAGTCCGGAGGATGTCCCGTGGCGTCGACAGAGGAGGATCCCACCATTCAGAGGGTGGCCCGCCGACCGCTACACTGAGGATGGACAGCCGATTTGCCACCGTTGCAGTCAGCCAGGAAACATAGCAAGGTACTGTACTTTAAATGGGTCCGACCTGGGGCAGAGGGCCAACTCCCAGGCATAAGGTCATCAGGCCCGTCTAATTGGTGTGATAAGTACGTGGGGGGACACCCGGTCTTACCCGTAGTGCTGGACGGTATCCCCATGAGTGCACTGCTGGACACCGGGTCTCAAGTGACTACCATCCCCTACGTACTTTTCAAGCAGTACTGGAGTGACGCTGACATAACCCGCTACCCAGACGATGACTTAAGCATCATTGCCAGCAATGGCCAACCCGTGCCGCAGGTGGGGTTCAGAGAGATGACCATCAAGATTGGTAAGGTGGAACTGCCGGCACAGGGAGTGATCATTGTGAACATTGACCGTCGTGAAAGTCACCCTAAAATAACTGTGGGTACTAATGTAATTGAAAACTGTCTTTCAGAAGTAATTGGGATTTTGCAGCAGGTGGCGATGAATGCGAGCTCCAGCCAACAGAGGGTCCTCCAGAAAGGGATAAGAGCCCTGATGAGACGGCAGCAGGTAGAACTGTCTGGTGGTGAGATCGGTAGCGTAAGAATGAGTGACCCATTACCCATTTCCATGCCTCCCAAAAGTGAAATGATGATCTGGTGTCGGACTGCAATCGGGTTGAGAGGCAGAGACTACCAAGTCATGGTAGAACCCGTGTACTCAGACAGCAGGCCCACCATTTTGACAGCGCGGGGGTTGTTTGAGATCCGTCATGGGAGGGTGCCCGTTCGCATTCTCAACATTAGGGAGAGGGAGGTACACCTACCCAGGTACGCTACACTTGCCAAACTGTTTGCTGTTGAGCACAAAGCTATCAGGGCCATGGAACCGTTGCCCCCATCTCCACAGGCGGAGGGTAATGGCTCCCAGAAACAAAAGGAGGACTGGTGCCAGAAACTCCATGTGGGTGCTGACTCCACTCCCCTGCACCAAAAACAAGGAGTCTACCGGGTGGTTCAGGAGTATGAGAGAATTTTTAGTAAGCACCCGCTAGACTTCGACAGAGTAAAAGGGATAGAACACCATATCCCCACGGGGAGCCACCCACCAATAAAAGAGAGACACAGGCCTGTACCCCCTGCACATTATCAGAGTGCCAAGGGTATGCTGAGAGAAATGAAAGAAGCTGGGGTCATTAGAGATAGCTGTAGCCCCTGGGCAGCTCCCTTAGTTTTGGTAAAAAAGAAAGACGGTACCATGAGAATGTGCGTGGACTATAGACAAATCAATCGTATCACCTATAAAGATGCGTACCCATTACCTAGGATAGAGGAGTCTTTAGCAGCTCTAAAATCAGCTAATTTATTCTCTACTTTGGACCTTACTAGCGGGTACTGGCAGGTTCCTGTGGCAGAGGCTGACAAGGAGAAGACTGCCTTCACCACCCCGATGGGACTGAGTGAGTTCAACTGTATGCCCTTCGGGCTCTGCAACGCATCAGGGACCTTCCAGAGGCTGATGGAATGCTGTCTAGGGCACCGAAACTTCGAGACGGTCCTCCTTTACCTGGACGATGTGATCGTCTATTCGAAGACTTACGAGGACCATCTAAAGCACCTGGCCGAGGTGTTCAAAGCCCTGACAGGCTACAGCCTGAAAGTGAAGCCTTCAAAATGCCACCTGTTAAAACTGAAGGTCCAGTACCTAGGACACATGGTGAGTGCAGAGGGAGTAGCCCCCGACCCCGACAAAGTTACAGCCATCAAGAGCTGGCCAAGCTCCTCTAACATCAAGGAAGTGAGGCAATTCCTCGGGTTGGTAGGCTACTACCGAAGGTTCATCTCCGGGTTCACTAAGATGGCAGCCCCTATGCAGGACCTCCTGATAGGGCAATCTAAATCCAGAAGTCACAAGCCACCCTTCAAGTGGGACAAGCCGGAAGAGGAGTCCTTCCGCCAGTTGAAGATGGCCCTCACGGGGGATGAGATACTAGCCTACCCTGATTATGGCCAGCCTTTTATTCTCCACACAGATGCCAGTAATGTGGGACTGAGAGCCATACTGTCACAGAACCAACAGGGCAGAGAAAGAGTGATCGCGTATGCCAGCCGGAAGCTGAGGCCCACTGAAAGAAACCCGGAGAACTACAGCTCCTTCAAGCTAGAATTCTTGGCAGTGGTGTGGGCCGTCACAAAACGGTTTAAGCAATAACTGGCCTTCGCAAATTTCACCGTGTACACGGACAACAACCCGTTGACACATCTGGACAATGCAAGACTAGGTGCCCTAGAACAGCAGTGGATGGCCCGACTATCCAATTATGACTTCACAATCAAATACCAGGCAGACAGAACCAATGCCAACGCAGACGCCCTATCAAGAATGCCCCACCTACCTGAAGGAGAAGACGACTCGGAAGAGCTGGAGGAAATAGAGCTCCCTGCGTTCCACCGGTATGGGGCCACTCAGCATTCTCACCGGGTAAGAGACAAAGACTTAACCACCGTCATGTTCAACCCCTTACCCCACCATGGCTGGGCTGAAACGCAAGATAGCAACCCTGCAATATGCCTGGTGAAAGACATGTTAACCCAGGAAGATGCTAGCCCTGGCCCGAACGCTCCAGAGGAAGCCAAGCAGATATGGAAGGAGAAAAGCAGGCTATTCTTCTACGAAGGTAAGCTGTGCAGAAGGCTTGTCAACCACTGGACGCACGAGCTGTCCTGGCAGATAGTGGTCCCAAGGCGAGATGCAGCAATGGTCCTGGAGGCCTTCCATGACAGAGCGGGACACTTCGGGTGGAAGAAACTGGAGTTCCTACTGAGAGAGCGGTTCTACTGGGTCGGCATGAGAAGGGCCATCGAAAAGTGGAGCAGGTACTGTGGCCCATGTCACCTCAGAAGGAAGGACCGTATCAGCCAGCAGACACCCTTGAGGCCCATCGTCACCAGGCAGCCTCTTGAGCTGGTAGCTCTGGACCATGTGAAATTGGCTCCAAGCCGGTCGGGCTACGTCTATGCCCTGACAATTGTGGACCATTACTCACGGTTCCTGGTAGTGGTTCCTGTTAAAGACCTGACAGCCCAAACAGCGGCCAGAGCCTTCCAGCAACACTTCTGCCGTCCACATGGGTATCCGGAACAGGTCTTGACAGATCAAGGTCCAGCATTTGAGGCTGAAGTATTCCAGGAGTTCTGCAACCTCTACGGCTGTAGGAAGATTCGGACAACGCCTTACCACCCGCAAATAAACGTGCTGTGTGAGAAGATGAACAATATCATCATTGATCTCCTCAAGACGTTACCCCTGGAAGAACGCAGCCTGTGGCCGGAGAAGCTGCCAGACCTGATTGACTTGTACAACCATATGCTACAAATTGCACCCCGGCTTACCTGATGTGAGCAAGACCAGGTAAACTGCCGATCGACCTAGAAATGGGAGTCCTGACACCTGAGGACACCTCCCCAGATGCGGACTGGGATACAGAACGGCGGCTACAGTACAAGAAGGTACAGGAGAGTGTGGAGAGGAGTCTGGCTCAAGCGAGAGAAAAGCAAGAGAGGCTCTTCAACCAACACGCCCCTGCTGGTCCCCTGGAACCTGGTGAGCAGGTCCTGAAGCGGAAGAGAAGGCTTCACAAGCTGGACGACCAGTGGGAGAGAGACCCGTACACAGTACTGCAGTCCGACCACGACAACCCGAAGGTATGTGTGATTACCAAGGATGGAGGAGAAACCACTAGCACCGTCTCCAGAGACCACCTAAAACGGTGCCCCGAGCAACTACAGAGTCCAAGTGAAGATCAAGATGACCTTGAACCCGCAGAGGACAAGGAAGAGATGATCAGCACAGTTCTCGGAGAGTTCCCCCGGACCTGGACTCAGATAAATGGCGCAATAGTGGTACCCGTCCTACACTTCCTTCAGCCTACCCAGCAGGAGCCTACAGGAGGACAGGAAGAACAAGAAGAGCAAGCGGCCCCAGAGGCGGAAGAACCCACGCCAGCAGCCCAGGAGAGTCAACCCTCTGCTGACAGTGAACCTGCCATGCCTGCAGTAAGCCAAAGGACCCACAGACAGCTGCCTGCCCTGCCTGTACACTCAGATAGTAGCTGTACCCTCAATGATAGTGGGGAAAGCCAGGTTGGTCCACCACCAGACAGTGGGTTAAGGAGGTCAACCAGGAGCACTAGGGGTCAAACACCAGCTCGCTGGAGGATATAGGTACAAGATCTAAATGTACCATGTATATATTTAATATGTTTGTTACCTGTAACTAATAGTGTTTTCTCCAGTTTTTCTAGATATATGGACTGACAGGTTATGAACTTTGGATAACCGGAAATACGTTGTAAATAGTTGCACTTTGTGCCTTTTGTGAAGACGGCCACGGAAGAAAAACCTGTCTGGCGTGGTCCCGAGTGGTCCAAAGTAGTTTGCTTCACCTTGCAGCCACGCCCAGGGCCAACGTTTGGGGTTTGCTTTGGACAGGTCCCCGTACCGGTTGAGACTTCGCCTTATTGGGTGAAATGGACACCCGGTCACAGGCCATACTGTGACCTAAAGAACTCAATATGTGGTGTTGTTTTCTGTTTTCTTCTCTGTTATGTTTATGTTATAATTTATACCTTGTATCGTGTTTCTTGTTTAGTCCCGGAGTACTAAGCTTTCCTAGGGGGGAATGTGTCACCCCAGGCCTGGATGCCACAAACTTGTAAGGCTGTGTCTGAGAGCAGGAGGGAGGTTCTCTGGTCATGGACCATTTGCATGCAGCACCTACTGTCCCAGGCCAGTAGGGGGAGCAGGCTGCCCCTATAAAAACTGGTACTGAGGGCAGGGTTAGAGAGACCAGGACCCACATCTGAAGCATCCAGAAGGGTTCCTAGAAGAGAGGGACAGGTCAGCCGCAGCTGAGGAGTCCAGGAGGCAAAGGAGGAACAGAAAGCCAGGGACAGAGGCGACGAGAGCCGGTCCTGGCAGAGAGAGACTACACAACCGGACACTGGGGTCCGAGGCTGTCAGGGTTGCAAGCCCTGCAGCAGATAACCAACCCGCAAGGGATTTCAGGTCCCTTGGCCAAGAAGCCTGGAGGCTCCGCCACACAGAGGGACCGGTACAGCACGGAGAAGCTACAGGTACCTAAGGCCCTAGTCGCAAGCCATACAGGCGTAGTACACGGCAAGCTCAGGGATGTGGGCTATCATACCACTAAAGGGGGAGATAGTCAGCAAGGGCAGAGAGAGAGAACGGTAGGCCTACCCACTCACCCTGACCAGCGGAGCTCGCCCGAATGCCCTCAGACACCCAGGTCCATTCCTACCCTGTACTCCTGGTGGGTCTGTGATAAGATCAGTAAAAGACCCTGGACTGCATTATTGGACTGCACCATCACCCCAAGCATCCTATTACCTGCCCTGAGGCTACACTCCTCCCGTGGGGAGTTGTACTATTCCCCGCTGCATCCCCAACACCAGCCTCAGCGGTCTGCCTTGCAGCGGCGGTCCTCCCTGACCGCAATCCACGGGTGGCGTAGTCGGACATTACCTAAAACATATAAAAGACTGCCACTGGTCTGACCACCCTGAGCCACGGGACCGGGACGCCACTACTACTCCCAGCATTGCCCTGAAGCCCAGTCCCGAGTGCCCCACGGCCCAGGGGGTGAGTCACATACAGTGCTGAAAAGACATGGGAACAGCATGGGGAAGACCTCTGGAAGCATTTCTGACTCCCAGGTCACTACCTAAAAGTGTGCCCTTCATAAGTGATCCTTGGTGCATGTGAAGATGCCTCCCACCATGCATATGTCATTGCAGACTTGCAACAATCACCGTCCACTTCCTAGTCCCTGTGCAGGGTTCAGTTGTCTCTACCCCATTCCTTGGAATGCAAGCGCAAGTATGCAGCCAGCCACCCACCCACCCACAGGCTGCAATACTATACTGCCAAATTTTTGATAGCTGCTTGCACTTGAAATGTGGCCTTTTAGGCTCGTGGAGGCAGAAGCTTTTCATAACCTCATGCCAGCAGCGGCCAGGTGTCCATACTCGGTCCCCAGCCGCCACTGTTTCTCCCGGTGTCGTCTCCGCCTTCCACAAGCACGGGTCCCACAACATTACCCATGCCCTGCCCAGTGCACTTCCTGGGAAGGACCGCCTAACCACAAATACGTGGACAGGTGAATGTGGCCAGGGACGGTACGGATCCAGTCCACAGCTTTTTTTGCTGAGTTGTATTTCACCACAGCCGCATTCTTTAGCTTGGTGAAAGGACATGGGAAACCATATCTACCCAGCTGTCATTTCTCCCAAGAAGTCCTCTAAAGCTGCTTTCACTTGAAATGTGGCCTTTTAGGCTGGTGGAGGCGGAAGGTTTTCATAACCTCATGCTGGCGGCGGCCCGGTGTCCATAGTTGGTCCCCAGCTGCCACTATTTCTCCCATTATAGTCTCCGCCTTCCACAAGCATGGGTCCCATAACATTACCCGTGCCCTCCCCAGTGCACTTCCTGGGATGGACCGCCTACCTACAAACACGTGGACAGGTGAATGTGGCCAGGGACGGTACGGAGCAAGTCCACAGCTTTTTTTGCTGAGAGTTGTATTTAGCTCGGTGAAAGGACTTGCATAGAGGGAAACCGTATCTACCCTGGGTGTAATTTCTCCCAGAAGTCCTCTAATGCAGCTTGTTGCAGAAGCAATGGCAGCACGTCCAACATCAACTCGCACTTGTCGGTGGTGCTTTGACACACAAACATCTTTCTTTGTGCATTTAATTTCATGAATACAGAGTTGGACAATGGCCTGATCTGCAATGCGGTTTAAGAAATAACATGCATAAGCATGTCCGATCCACATTAAAAAAGCAGCCATAGAGTGTCAGGGAACCTTCCCCCACACTTTTCTTAGCCAGGGCTGCTTCTCGGCAGGTTTGGACGGGCCCACCAGAGAACTGGAGTCTACTCCGGTGGGCCCTGGCTTCTCCTTCAGGAGAGTTCATAGTGCCGAGGTGAGGCCATGATGATGATAGAGGCCACCATCTGCTTAGTTTTCAGTTACTTGGAATGCAAGCGCAAGTATGCAAACAGCCACCCACCCACCCACATGCTGCAGCACAAAAGTGCCATATTTCTGGGCAGCTGCTTGCACTTGGAATATGGCCTTTTATGCTCGTGGACGCAGAAGCTCTTCACAACCTCATGCCGGCGGCCGAGTGTCCATACTCAGTCCCCAGCCGCCACTGTTTCTCCCAGTGTCATCTCCGCCTTCCACAAGCACAGGTCCCACAACATTACCCGTGCCCTCCCCAGTGCACTTACTGGGAAGTACCGCCTAACCACAAACACGTGGACAGGTGAATGTGGCCAGGGACGGTACAGAGCCAGTCCAGAGCTTTATTTGCAGAGTTGTATTTCACCACAGCCATATTATTTAGCTTGGTGAAAGGACTTGGGAAACCATATCTACCCAGCTGTCATTTCTCCCAGGAAGTCCTCTATAGCTGCTTTCACTTGAAATGTGGCCTTTTAGGCTGGTGGAGGCGGACACTTTTCATAACCTCATGCCAGCGGCAGCCGGGTGTTCATACTTGGTCCCCAGCGACCACTATTTCTCCCGGTATCGTCTCCGCCTTCCACATGCACGGGTCCCACAACATTACCCGTGCCCTCCCCAATGCACTTACTGGGAAGGAACGCCTACCCACAAACATGTGGACAGGTGAATGTGGCCAGGGATGGTACGGAGCAAGTCGACAGCTTTTTTTGCTGAGAGTTGTATGTAGCTCGGTGAAAGGACTTCCATAGAGGGAAACCGTATCTACTCTGGGTGTCATTTCTCCGTCACCAGGTTTCGCCCATTATCACACACGACTAGGCCTGGCTGTATGTTCAGCGGTGAGAGCCACAGATCAGGCTGCTGGCTGTGTTACAGTTTTCAACAACTCTGCAGCGCTGGGCGGTTTGTCAATTAAGCGTGTTATCTTCAGCACAGCCTGTTGCCGCTTGGCCAAGGCAGTGCTGCAGTGCTGTCAGCTTGTGACTGATGTGGTCATTTCGGAGATGGAGGAGGAGGTGCAAGAGCTGAACAATGTGATTACATTGAGGTTAAATTGGTGACACTGTTTTTTATACTAAAGAAAGATCCTATTGTTTTGGTTTTTTTTACGTTATTTTTTAAGACAAATGCATTCACCGGGAAATGTCATTTTAACATTTTACAACCTTATCTGGCAATGTGGTGTGTGACACATAATCAGACACATCCTGTTTTATTTATGATGGAGGGACGCTGAAAGTCATAAAGCCTATTTTTATAGGGCCATCAGACGGGCCTTACTATTCTTAAAAGGCCAGCAGTCGGCCCTCGCTATTGTTAGAGAGCCATTAGCCGGCTATGCTTTGTTGTTCCCATTATTAACAAGTGGGTCTCCTATACTGTTATTGCAAATCCAGTAACTGCAAGGGCTGCCAAAAATTTAGATGCAACCCAATACCCCTTTGAAGAGACATAGAGGAGGGTCTCAGTAACAAAAATGTTCCCATTATGAAGGATCGGGTCTCCAATAGTGGTAATGCCCATGCTGTGACTGCAAGGGCTGCCAAAATTTGGGAAAAACCCCACTAAGAATTTAAAGACACATAGAGCAGGGCCACAGTAACGACAAATTTCCATTAGAAAGGAGAGAGTCTGCTATACAGTTATATAGTATGTAGTGAGTCCAATGGCTGACCAATTTTAGGAAAAATCCCACTAAGAATTTAAAGACACATAGAGCATGGCCACAGTAACAAGTACGACATTTTCCCATTAAAAAGGAGAGGGTCTGCTATACAGTTATAGGGTATGCAGTGAGTCCAACGGCTGACCAATTTTAGGAAAGACCCACTAAGAATTTAAAGACACATAGAACCGGACGACAGTAACAAGTATGACATGCAGGGCACGTATCAGGTTAGCTAAAGCTGACAATGAATTAAGGCTTGCAAGAGATGTCAAAAGCAATAAAAAAGGATTCTGGGGGTATGTCAAAAGTAAAAGAAAAGTCAAAGATGCTATAGGATTTTTACAGGATGAAAATGGAGAAATGGTAAGAGAGGATGTTGAGAAGGCCGAACTTTTTAATTCCTATTTTGCATCTGTTTTCTCTCAGAAAGAAAATGTAACATCAACTGATCTTCACTGTCCTTTTAAAGGAATAGAGGAATCCAAGTTATCTGTAAACAGAAAGATTGTGAGGGAATATTTAGCTAACATAAATGAGTTCAAGTCTCCAGGTCCAGATGAATTACACCCCAGAGTACTGAAGGAGATCGTAGAAGAAATTTTAGAACCACTCTCCATAATTTTTGAAAATTCTTGGAGAACAGGAGAAGTCCCAGAAGACTGGAGAAGAGCAAATGTTGTTCCTATCTTCAAAAAGGGGAAGAAGGTGGACCCAGGGAACTATAGGCTGGTGAGTCTGACTTCTATACCAGGAAAGATCTTTGAACAAATTATTAAACAACATGTATGTAAGTACATGGATAAGAATGAAGTGATTAACCAGAGTCAGCATGAGTTTGTAACTAACAAGTCATGTCAGACTAACTTAATTTCCTTCTATGACAGAATCACTGACTGGGTGGATCAGGGAAATGCTGTAGATATAGTATATCTTGACTTCAGCAAAGCATTTGACAAAGTATCTCACACCATGCTTATTGAAAAAATGACCAAGTATGCAATGGACCAGGCAACTGTTAGGTGGATTCATAACTGGCTTAGTGATCAGACTCAAAGGGTGGTTGTAAATGGCTTTACATCCAGCTGGATGAATGTCTCAAGTGGGGTACCACAGGGCTCCGTCCTGGGACCTGTATTTTTCAACATCTTTATCAATGATTTAGATGAAGGAATTGAGGGTAAACTGATTACATTTGCTGATGACACAAAGCTAGGAGGGATAGCTAATACTAGAGAAGAGAGAGAGAGGATTCAAAAAGACCTAAATAAACTGGAGCAGTGGGCAGCAACCAACAGAATGGTTTTTAACAGGGAAAAATGCAAAGTACTATATCTGGGCAATAAAAATGAAAAAAGCATATACAGAATGGGAGGAATAGAGCTAAGCAACAGTACATGTGAAAAAGACTTAGGTATACTAATAGATCATAGACTGAACATGAGTCAACAGTGTGATGCAGCAGCAAAAAAGGCAAATACAATTCTGGGATGTATTAACAGAAGCATACAGTCTAGATCACGTGAAGTCATTATCGGTCTTTACTCCTCTTTGGTCAGACCTCATCTGGAATACTGTGTACAGTTTTGGGCACCACATTTTAAAAAAGACATAGACAAACTGGAGCAAGTTCAGAGAAGAGCGACCAGAATGGTGACTGGTCTGCAAACCATGTCCTATGAGGAACGGTTGCAGGATTTGGGAATGTTTAGCTTGCAAAAAAGAAGACTGAGAGGAGACTTAATAGCTGTCTACAAATATGTCAAGGGCTGTCACATTGTAGAAGGATCATCTTTATTCTCATTTGCACAAGGAAAGACTAGAAGCAATGGGATGAAACTAAATGGGAGGAGACACAGATTAGATATTAGAAAAAACTTTTTGACAGTTAGGGTGATTAATGAGTGGAACAGGCTGCCACGAGAGGTGGTGAGTTCCCCTTCAATGGACGTCTTCAAACAGAGGCTGGACAGACATCTGTCTGAGATGATCTAGTGAATCCTGCTTTGAGCAGGGGGTTGGACCAGATGACCCAGGAGGTCCATTCCAACTCTACCATTCTATGATTCTATGATTCTATGTTCCCATTACAAAGGAGAGGGTTTGCTATACAGTTATAGGGTATGCAGTGAGTCCAACGGCTGACCAGTTTTAGGAAAATCCCCACTAAGAATTTAAAGACACATAGATCAGGGCCACAGTAACGACAAATTCCCAGAAGAAAGGAGAGAGTCTGCTATACAGTTATAGGGTATGCAGTGAGTCCAAAGTCTGACCAATTTTAGGGAAAACCCCACTAAGTATTTAAAGACACACAGAGCAGGGCCACAGTAATGACAAATTCCCATTAGAAAGGAGAGAGTCTGCTATACAGTAATAGGGTATGCAGTGAGTCCAAACGCTGACCAATTATAGGAAAAACCCCACTAAGAATTTAAAGACACATAGAGCAGGGCCACAGTAACAAGGTATGACATGTTCCCATTAGAAAGGAGGGAGTCTGCTATACAGTTATAGGGTATGCAGTGAGTCCAACGGCTGACCAAATTTAGGAAAAACCCCACTAACAATTTAAAGAGACATAGAGCAAGGCTACAGTAACGACAAATTCCCATTAGAAAGGAGAGAGTCTCCCATAGTGTTGGCCTATGCAGTGAATGCAAGGGCTGCCAAAAATTTGGAGGCACTTCAATGCCCCTTGGAAGAGACGTGAAGGGCCTTATAAAAAAATGTTCCCATTAGAAAGGAGCAGGCCTCCTATACTTGTAATGCCCATGCTCAAGTGTATGGGCTGACAAACATTTATCCCTGGGGGGTATGCATGAACATACGGTATACAATTTTTTTTTACGGGCATCATAAACACCCTTTAAAAAAATTATGTGGGTGTTGCATCACGGACCACGGTCACCCTGGTGATGTGGTGGTGGAGGATGAGGAGAAGGGCAAGAGCAAATAGTCAAAATCAGGAAGCGTATACCCATGTGTGGGTGTGAAAAGGTGCATGTGAATACGCCTCCCAAGAAAAGACACTGGATTTGAGTTTATGTTACGCTGCTATAATTCAGTGGTGTTGAGAAGTCTGGCCCAATCCAGTCCTTGTTCATTTTTATATGTGTCAGCCTGTCAGCATTTTCATTTGACAGGCGGATGCGCTTATCAGTTATAATTCCACCAGCGGCACTAAAAACCCACTCTGATAAAACACTGGCGGCAGGGCAGGCCAGGACCTCCAAGGCATAGATAGCCAGTTCATTCCACGTATCCAGCTTGGATACCCAATAATTATAAGGCACAGAGGAATCACGGAGGACGTTGGTGTGGTCGGCAAGGTACTCCCTCAGCATCTTCCCAAACTTTGCACTTCTTGTGAGAGTACCCCGCCCCTCAGGGCCTGTGCGATGGTAGGGGCTGAGAAAACTCTCCCAGAACTTTGACAGTGTTCCCCTGCCTCTGCTGGATTGAAGTTGTGTCTCTCTCGCCTGTACTCCTTGGTTGTCCAACGAAGTGTGCCCTCTGCCGCCAGCATTTTCAGATGGGAATTTATTTTACTAGTTCCGCAACAAGGTCCTTCTGGTGCAGCCCCATTTTTGTAGACCTGTCCGCCTCAGGAATAAGAGATATAAAGTTCTCCTTGTAGCGTGAGTCTAGAAGTGTCACCAGCCAGTAATGACTGTCACCCAAAATTTTGAGAACGCGAGGGTCATGAGAAAGGCAGCGTAACATAAACTCAGCCATGCGTGCCAGACTACTAACAGACAAGACTTCTGTGTCCTCACCAAGAGGATGACTAACCATGCTCTCCTCCTCCTCCTCCTACTCCTCTCTGTCCTCCGGCCATCCACACTGAACAGACGGTATGACAGCTGTGCAGGTAGTACCGTCTATAGTGTATGAAACTAGCTCCTGTCCTTCCCCCTCCTACTCTTCCTCATTGTCACCCAATCCACTTTGGGATGAGATGAGGCTTGGCTGTGTGTAATCACCCTGTATGGTTCCTTGCTCCATCTCATCGTGCTCCGCCTACAATGCATCCTCTTTGATTGTGAGCAGAGAGCATTTCAGAAGACAGAGAAGCGGGATGTTGATGCTAAATATGGCGTCATCACTGCTCACCATCTTGGTGGAGTCCTCAAAGTTTTGGAGGATGATACATATGTCTGACATTCATGTCCACTCCTGAGGTCTTATGTGTGGAGTCAGAACTGAATACCGACGGCCTTGTTGATGCTGGTAGTCAAAAAATGCCCTCTTCTGCTCACAAATCCCTCCCAACATCTGCAGTGTAGAGTTCCAACGTGTGGGGACATCACACACCAGTCTGTGAGCCAGAAGCTGCAAACGCTGCTGAAACACGGCGGAAGCTGTAGCTAACTTTCTAAAATGGGCACATAGGCTGAGCACTTTAACAAGCAGATCTGGCAGCTCCGGGTAGGATTTGAGAAACCGCTGAACCACACACATGGGCCAGGCATGGTACGTGTGTGAGCTCGCCTCGCCTCAGAGCCACCACCAGGTTCCGGCCATTGTCACACACGACCATGCCTGGCTGTAGGTTCAGCAGTGTGAGCCACAGGTTCAGAGCTGTCCACAACTCTTCAGCATTGTGCGGTTTGTCACTTAAGCATATTAGCTTCAGCACAGCCTGTTGCCGATTGGCAGAGGCAGTGCTGCAGTACTTCCAGCTTCTGATTGATGTGGTCGTTTCGGAGATGGAGGCTGAAGAGGAGGAGGAGGCTGAGGAGGCTGAGGTGCAGGAGCTGTAGACCGTGGGGGCAACCCTGATTGACCTAGGGCCCGCAATCCTTGGCATCGGGAAGACGTGTTCCGTCCCAAGGTCAGACTGGGTCTCGGCTTCAACTATGTTAACCCAGTGTGTTGTCAGCAAGATGTACCGTCCCTGCCCACAAGCACTTGTCCACGTGTCCATGGTTAGGTGGACTTTCCCGGTAACTGAGTTGTTGAGGGCACAGCTAATGTTTTGGGAGACGTGCTTGTGTAATGCGGGGACGGCACACCAGGAGAAATAGTGGCGGCTGGGGACCAAGTACCGAGGGACGGCCGGCGCCATCAGGTTGCGGAATGCTTTCGTCTCCACGAGCCTAAAAGGCAACATTTCTAGCGCAAGCAGTCGTGAAATGTGAGAATTTAGTAGTGTGGCCTATGGGGGGTTGGCTGCATATTTGAGCTTGCGTTTCAAGGACTGGGGTATGGACAATTGAATGCTGCGCTGTGACAAGGACATGGATGTGCTTCCTGATGCTGCTACTTGAGAGTGCGCAATGACAGGTTCAGGGCAGGAGGCATCTTCGCATGCACCATGGACAGGGGATTGGCTTGCATGCACAACAGCAGAAGAAGCAATGGTGCCACCTGCAGTCACTGTTCCTGATCCCTGGGGTTCGGCCCACAAAGTCGGGTGCTTTGCTGTCATGTGCCTGATCATGCTGGTGGTGGTCAGGCTGGTCGTTTTGCCCCCCCCTGCTGATGCCGGCCTGGCAGGTTTTGCAAATGGCCTTTTTGGGGTTATCGGCAGAGTCTTTAAAAAACAACCAGACTCGGGAAGATGTAACAGTTGTACTGGCAACTTCCTTCATGCTGGTGTTACGGGGAACGGTTGCCTGCCTTCTGTCTGCGGCCACAACACTGCTTCTTCCCGCCTGTTGGGGTGCTCTGCCTCCCTCCCCCTGTGTGCTGCTGTCCTCGCTCTGCATGTCCTACTGCCAGGTTGGGTCAGTTACTATATCATCCACCACCTCGTCTTCCACTTCCACACCCTGGTCCTCCTCCTGACTTTCTGGCAATTGTGTCTCATCATCGTCAACCTCTTGTGACACTATCCCACCGTCGCCTTCGTGTGACCGTGGCTGCTCAAATATTTGGGCATTACTACACGTGATCTCCTCTTGCCCCACTTCAAGTGGACCTGAATCTATAAATGGAAAAGTGACCAGCTCTTCAGAGTGTCCAATTGTGGGATCAGTTGTCTCCGTGCACTCGGCATGGTGGGAGGAAGGAGGATCAGGGTGAGGAATATGCGGTCCAGACTCACGGCTACTGAGACTTGACCATGTGGAATACAGGGTGGTGGTGGTGGCTAAGTGACTGGAAGCATTATCCGCTATCCAAGCAACAACCTTTTGACACTGCTCTGGGTTCAATAGTGGAGTGCTGTGGTCCCCTAGGAATTGGGACAGGAAGGTCAGGCGAGAAGATGTGGGTGTTTGTTGTGGCACAATTTCCACTTGCCCACGGCCTTGTCCTCGGCCTCTGCATGAACCATCACCATCACATCCAGTTCCCCGTCCCTTGCCACTTGCCTTGCCCATTTTAAATGGAGGACAGTATCTTCCACGCTCACTACAAATGACTGAGTTTGGAGCGAATTTATATGTAGTGTTGAGCGAGCATGCTCAACACTGCTCGGTACTCGCCCGAGCATCACGCTACTCGGGATGTTCGGCGAGCACCGAGCATTTCCGGGTTACTCGGACGGGAGCTCGGGTCTCCGCCCTGCATGTTTGGTGCTCTTTACAGAGCCAATGAACATGCAGGGATTGCCAGCCAGTCACTGTAATGTCGCAGCCATGTTGTTTGTGGGCATTACAGTGATTGGCTGGCCGCACAGCGTCACTTCAAGTATTTAAAACCGGGCGCCGCCATTTTGGACACAGTTGCTCCGGATCAGACAGTGTAGGGACAGCGCTGCTGATTTAGAGAGAGATATATCCTGCGAAATAGTTAGTGTAGGGTCTGTAAAGGCTGCCAGATCAAACAAACAGTCCTTCTCAGGACTAATATCCATCCTAGATATCAGGCAGGCAGGCTGTATAGGAGACGCAGAGGTTATACCAGCAAACGCTGCATTACAGTCCTGTGTGCTCCTGTTGCTGAAATTGCTGGACTTAGCTCCAGGTCTCGGGGGCCAGGAAAAATCCTTTTTTTTCATCTAAATCCTCTTTTTTTTTCCTCCTTCACACTGTACAAATACCCGTCTTATTAACCTTTTGGTGTCCCCCCCCCCAAAAAAAAAAGCGTGTCTCTGATTTTTCAGACACAAATATATTTGTTGAAAATAGTCTGGTGTAGGCCAGAGAAATAGAAGTGTGGTTTTGCAGTTCCATGGGCCATTTGTATCTAAAAAAAACAGTTTGAGTGTGTCGCTCACTGTTCATCCGCAAATATATATATTTAGAAAAGTCTGGTATACACCAGTAAATTATAACTGTGGTTATGCTGTTCCACGGTAAAAAATCTCTATTGTCCTGTTTTTGTCATTTTTTGCCGTAAAAAAAATAATAGTGTCTCCCTGATTTTTCAGACATAAATATATCTGTTGAAAGTAGTCTGGTGTAGGCCAGAGAGACAGAAGTGTGCTTTTGCTGTTCCACGGTAAAAAATCTCTATTATCCTGCTCTTGGCATTTTTTGCCATAAAAAAAAGATAATAGTATCTCCCTGATTGTTCAGACACAAATATATATGTTGAAAATAGTCTGGTGTAGGCCAAAGAAATAGAAGTGTGGTTTTGCAGTTCCATGGGCCATTTGTATCTAAAAAAAAACAGTTTGAGTGTGTCGCTCACTGTTCAGCCGCAAATATATTTATTTAAAATAGTCTGGTATACACGAGTAAATTATAACTGTGGTTTTGCTGTTCCACTGTAAAAAATCTCTATTATCCTGTTTTAGGCATTTTTTGCCGTAAAAAAAATAATAGTGTCTCCCTGATTTTTCAGACACAAATATATCTGTTGAAAATAGTCTGGTGTAGGCCAGAGACACAAAAGTGTTATTTTGCTGTTCCACGGTAAAAAATCTCTATTATCCTGCTCTTGGCATTTTTTGCCATAAAAAAAAGATAATAGTATCTCCCTGATTGTTCAGACACAAATATATATGTTGAAAATAGTCTGGTGTAGGCCAAAGAAATAGAAGTGTGGTTTTGCAGTTCCATGGGCCATTTGTATCTAAAAAAAAACAGTTTGAGTGTGTCGCTCACTGTTCAGCCGCAAATATATTTATTTAAAATAGTCTGGTATACACGAGTAAATTATAACTGTGGTTTTGCTGTTCCACTGTAAAAAATCTCTATTATCCTGTTTTAGGCATTTTTTGCCGTAAAAAAAATAATAGTGTCTCCCTGATTTTTCAGACACAAATATATCTGTTGAAAATAGTTTGGTGTAGGCCAGAGAGACAAAAGTGTGCTTTTGCTATTCCACGGTAAAAAAATTCTATTATCCTGCTCTTGGCATTTTTTGCCGTAAAGAATAAATAGTGTCTCCTGATTGTTCGGACACAAATATATCTGTTGAAAATAGGCTGGTGTAAGCCCGAAAAATACAAGTGTGGTTTTGCAGTTCCATGGGTCAAATCTCAGTATTATCCTACTTTTCGCAATTTTTGGCCGTAAAAAATAAATAATAGTGTCTGCTGATTGCTCAGACACAAATATATCTGTTGAAAATAGTCTGGTGTAGACCCGAGAAATACAAGTGTGGTTTTGCAGTTCCACGGGTCAAATCTCTGTAGTATCTTGTTTTTTTGCATTTTTTGCCGTAAAGAAAAATAGTAGTGTCTCCTGATTGTTCAGACACAAATATATCTGTTGAAAATAGTCTGATGTAGGCCCGAGAAATACAAGTGTGGTTTTGCAGTTCCACGGTTCAAACCTCTGTATTATCCACTTTTGGGCCATTTGTATCTAAAAAAAACAGTTTGAGTGTGTCGCTCACTGTTCAGCCGCAAATATATTTATTTAAAATAGTCTGGTATACACCAGTAAATTATAACTGTGGTTTTGCTGTTCCACAGTAAAAAATCTCTATTATCCTGTTTTAGGCATTTTTTTGCCGTAAAAAAAATAATAGTGTCTCCCTGATTTTTCAGACACAAATATATCTGTTGAAAATAGTCTGGTGTAGGCCAGAGACACAAAAGTGTTATTTTGCTGTTCCACGGTAAAAAATCTCTATTATCCTGCTCTTGGCATTTTTTGCCGTAAAAAAATAAATAATAGTGTCTCCCTGATTTTTCAGACACAAATATATCTGTTGAAAGTAGTCTGGTGTAGGCCAGAGCCACAAAAGTGTGCTTTTGCTATTCCACGGTAAAAAATTCTATTATCCTGCTCTTGGCATTTTTTGCCGGAAAAGAATAAATAGTGTCTCCTGATTGTTCGGACACAAATATATCTGTTGAAAATAGTCTGGTGTAAGCCCGAAAAATACAAGTGTGGTTTTGCAGTTCCACGGGTCAAATCTCTGTATTATCCTGCTTTTCGCAATTTTTGGCCGTAAAAAATAAATAATAGTGTCTCCTGATTGTTCAGACACAAATATATCTGTTGAAAATAGTCTGGTGTAGACCCGAGAAATACAAGTATGGTTTTGCAGTTCCACGGGTCAAATCTCTGTATTATCTTGTTTTTTTGCATTTTTTGCCGTAAAGAAAAACAGTAGTGTCTCCTGATTGTTCAGACACAAATATATCTGTTGAAAATAGTCTGATGTAGGCCCGAGAAATACAAGTGTGGCTTTGCAGTTCCATGGTTCAAACCTCTGTATTATCCACTTTTGGGCCATTTGTATCTAAAAAATCAGTTTGCGTGTGTCGCTCACTGTTCAGTCGCAAATATATATATATATATTTAAAAAAGTCTGGTATACACCAGTAAATTATAACTATGGTTTTGCTGTTCCACGGTAAAAAATCTCTATTATCCTGCTTTTGGCATTTTTGCCGTAAAAAATAAATAGTGTCTCCTGATTGTTCGGACACAAATATATCTGTTGAAAATAGGCTGGTGTAAGCCCGAAAAATACAAGTGTGGTTTTGCAGTTCCACGGTTCAAATCTCTGTATTATCCTGCTTTTCGCAATTTTTGGCCGTAAAAAATAAATAATAGTGTCTCCTGATTGTTCAGACACAAATATATCTGTTGAAAATAGTCTGGTGTAGACCCGAGAAATACAAGTGTGGTTTTGCAGTTCCACGGGTCAAATCTCTGTATTATCTTGTTTTTTTGCATTTTTTGCCGTAAAGAAAAACAGTAGTGTCTCCTGATTGTTCAGACACAAATATATCTGTTGAAAATAGTCTGATGTAGGCCCAAGAAATACAAGTGTGGTTTTGCAGTTCCACGGTTCAAACCTCTGTATTATCCACTTTTGGGCCATTTGTATCTAAAAAAAACAGTTTGAGTGTGTCGCTCACTGTTCAGCCGCAAATATATTTATTTAAAATAGTCTGGTATACACGAGTAAATTATAACTGTGGTTTTGCTGTTCCACAGTAAAAAATCTCTATTATCCTGTTTTAGGCATTTTTTGCCGTTAAAAAAATAATAGTGTCTCCCTGATTTTTCAGACACAAATATATCTGTTGAAAATAGTCTGGTGTAGGCCAGAGACACAAAAGTGTTATTTTGCTGTTCCACAGTAAAAAATCTCTATTATCCTGCTCTTGGCATTTTTTGCCGTAAAAAAATAAATAATAGTGTCTCCCTGATTTTTCAGACACAAATACAGTTATATGAAAAAGTTTGGGCACCCCTATTAATCTTAAGCTTAATGTATTATAAAAATTGGTGTTTTTGCAACAGCTATTTCAGTTTGATATATGTAATAACTGTTGGACACAGTAATGTTTCTGCCTTGAAATGAGGTTTATTGTACTAACAGAAAATGTGCAATCTGCATTGAAACAAAATTGGACAGGTGCATAAGTATGGGCACCCTTATAATTTTCTTGTTTTAAGTACTCCTACCTACTTTTTACTGACTTACTAAAGCACTTTTTTTGGTTTTGTAACCTCATTGAGCTTTGAACTTCAGAGCCAGGTGTATGCACTCATGAGAAAAGCTACTTAAAGTGGCCACTTGCAAGTTGTTCTCCTGTTTGAATCTCCTCTGAAGAGTGGCATCATGGGCTCCTCAAAACAACTGTCAAATGATCTGAAAACAAAGATTATTCAACATAGTTGTTCAGGGGAAGGATACAAAAAGCTTTCTCAGAGATTTAACCTGTCAGTTTCCACTGTGAGGAACATAGTAAGGAAATGGAAGAACTCAGGGACAGTTCTTGTTAAGGCCAGAAGTGGCAGGCCAAGAAAAACATCAGAAAGGCAGAGAAGAAGAATGGTGAGATCAGTCAAGGACAATCCTCAGACCACCTCCTGAGAGCTGCTGCATCAACTTGCTGCAGATGTGCATCAGTCAACTATACAACGCACTTTGCACAAGGAGAAGCTGTATGGGAGAGTGATGCGAAAGAAGCCGTTTCTGCAAGCATGCCACAAACAGAATCGGCTGAGGTATGCAAAAGCACATTTGGATAAGCCAATATCTTTTTGGAAGAAGGTCCTGTGGACTGATGAAACCAAGATTGAGTTGTTTGGTCATACAAAAAGGCGTTATGCATGGCCGTAAAAAAACACAGCATTCCAAGAAAAACACTTGCTACCCACAGTAAAATTGGGTGGAGGTTCCATCATGCTTTGGGGCTGTGTGGCCAATGCCGGCACCGGGAATCTTGTTAAAGTTGAGGGACGCATGGATTCCTCTCAGTATCAGCAGATTTTTGACAATAATGTTCAAGAATCAGTGATAAAGTTGAAGTTACGCAGGGGATGGATCTTTCAGCAAGACAATGATCCAAAACACCGCTCCAAATCTACTCAGGCATTCATGCAGAGGAACAATTACAATGTTCTGGAATGGCAATCCCAGTCCCCAGACCTGAATATCATTGAACATCTGTGGGATCATTTAAAGAGGGCTGTCCATGCTCGGCGATCATCAAACTTAACTGAACTGGAATTGTTTTGCAAAGAGGAATGGTCAAAAATACCTTCATCCAGGATCCAGGAACTCATTGAAAGCTACAGGAAGCGACTAGAGTCTGTTATTTTTGCAAAAGGAGGATCTACTAAATATTAATGTCACTTTTCTGGTGAGGTGCCCATACTTATGCACCTGTCAAATTTTGTTTGAATGCAGATTGCACATTTTCTGTTAGTACAATAAACCTCATTTCAAGGCAGAAACATTACTGTGTCCAACAGTTATTACATATATCAAACTGAAATAGCTCTTGCAAAAACACCAATTTTTATAAAACAATAAGCTTAAGATTAATAGGGGTGCCCAAACTTTTTCATATAACTGTATATCTGTTGAAAATAGTCTGGTGTAGGCCAGAGAAATACATGTGTGGTTTTGCAGTTCCACGGGTCAAATCTCTGTATTATCTTGTTTTTTTGCATTTTTTGCCGTAAAGAAAAACAGTAGTGTCTCCTGATTGTTCAGACACAAATATATCTGTTGAAAATAGTCTGATGTAGGCCCGAGAAATACAAGTGTGGTTTTGCAGTTCCACGGTTCAAACCTCTGTATTATCCACTTTTGGGCCATTTGTATCTAAAAAAACAGTTTGAGTGTGTCGCTCACTGTTCAGTCGCAAATATATATATATATTTAAAAAAGTCTGGTATACACCAGTAAATTATAACTATGGTTTTGCTGTTCCACGGTAAAAAATCTCTATTATCCTGCTTTTGGCATTTGTGCCGTAAAAAATAAATAGTGTCTCCTGATTGTTCGGACACAAATATATCTGTTGAAAATAGTCTGGTGTAAGCCCGAAAAATACAAGTGTGGTTTTGCAGTTCCACGGGTCAAATCTCTGTATTATCCTGCTTTTCGCAATTTTTGGCCGTAAAAAATAAATAATAGTGTCTCCTGATTGTTCAGACACAAATATATCTGTTGAAAATAGTCTGGTGTAGACCCGAGAAATACAAGTGTGGTTTTGCAGTTCCACGGGTCAAATCTCTGTATTATCTTGTTTTTTTGCATTTTTTGCCGTAAAGAAAAACAGTAGTGTCTCCTGATTGTTCAGACACAAATATATCTGTTGAAAATAGTCTGACGTAGGCCCGAGAAATACAAGTGTGGTTTTGCAGTTCCACGGTTCAAACCTCTGTATTATCCACTTTTGGGCCATTTGTATCTAAAAAAAACAGTTTGAGTGTGTCGCTCACTGTTCAGTCGCAAATGTATATATATATTTTAAAAAGTCTGGTATACACCAGTAAATTATAACTATGGTTTTGCTGTTCCACGGTAAAAAATCTCTATTATCCTGCTTTTAGCATTTTTGCCGTAAAAAATAAATAGTGTCTCCTGATTGTTCGGACACAAATATATCTGTTGAAAATAGTCTGGTGTAGGCCCGAGAAATCCAAGTGTGGTTTTGCAGTTCCACGGGTCAAATCTCTGTATTATTCTGCTTTTCGCAATTTTTGGCCGTAAAAAATAAATAATAGTTTCTCCTGATTGTTCAGACACAAATATATCTGTTGAAAATAGTCTGATGTAGGCCCGAGAAATACAAGTGTGGTTTTGCAGTTCCACGGGTCAAATCTCTGTATTATTCTGCTTTTCGCAATTTTTGGCCGTAAAAAATAAATAATAGTGTCTCCTGATTGTTCAGACACAAATATATCTGTTGAAAATAGTCTGGTGTAGACCCGAGAAATACAAGTGTGGTTTTGCAGTTCCATGGTTCAAACCTCTGTATTATCCACTTTTGGGCCATTTGTATCTAAAAAAAACAGTTTGAGTGTGTCGCTCACTGTTCAGCTGCAAATATGTATTTTTAAAAAAGTCTGGTATGCATACACCAGTAAATTATAACTGTGGTTTTGCTTTTCCACGGAAAGAAATCTCTATTATTCAGCTTTTGGTATTTTTTCCATAAAGAAAAATAGTAATATTTTCTCCCTGATTGTTCAGATTATTTAAAAGAGTCGGGTGTAGGCCAGAGAAATAGAACTGTGGTTTTCCTCTTCCACGGTTCTAATCTACTTTTTATTACCCTTTTTCCATTGATAGTGCGAGTGTAAGCTATTTAACTCACTTTACAATGGGCAAGGCGCGTGGCAAGGGACGTGGAACTGGACGTTCTGGTGATGGTGCGTGCAGAGGACGGGGCCGTGGCCAAGGTGAAAATGTGCCACAACCAACAGCCACATCTTCTCGCTCCCACTTCTTGACCAAATTACTAGGGAAGCACAGAACAACACCAGTATTGCGAACTGATCAGTGTGAACAGGTTATTAATTGGATAGCAGATAATACTTCCAGTTACCTGGGCACCACACCTCCGGCCTGTCTTCCACACGGTCGACTTTTAGTAGCCGTGAGTCTCGACCGCATACTCCTCCTCACCCTGATGCTCCTTCCTCCCACCATGCAGAGTGTCGTCAGACAGCAACTGATCCCACACTAGGACACTCTGAAGAGCTGTTCACTGGTCCAATTCCAGATTTGTGCCCCTCGCCTGGTATTTTCAGAGATGTCATCAATATTTTTAATCTTTTGCAAAAAGTCGCCTGTATCAAGTAAAAAAGATTTACTTTTTTTAGTAAAGGGGGTCAAAATTCGTTCATAAAACAATCGACAGAGGGCTCAACACAGATTCTGATGAAGCTACTATTGGCCTCCAATAGATTAAAAATATTGATGACATCTCTGAAAATGCCATTATTGCCACTATTGATGTGGTTAGTTTATATACTTCTATTGAACACCAGAAGGGGTTAAATGCAGTTAATTGGACATTCGAGGAATTTCAAGTTCCTGAAGCACGGCGAGAGTTTATATCTGATCTACTTGAAATTGTTCTATATGAGAATTACTTTTTATTTCAAGATTTTTTTACAAACAAAAAAGGGGATCAGCGATGGGTGCTAATATGGCCCCCCCATATGCAAACCTATATATGACATTTTTTGAAGAAAAATTCGTCTATTGTCATGAATTATTTAAAACCCATGCTAAAATTTGGTTAAGATTTATAGATGATATTTTTTGCATATGGGAGGGGCCACATGAAACACTCATGGAGTTCCAGAATTATTTAAATGGTATATGGCTAGAATTAAAATTTACTTTATCATGCGATGGTCTACGCATGAATTTTCTAGATACAATGATTATTAAGACTGGCACTGGACGTGTGGATATTGATCTATATAAAAAAACTACAGACAGAAACAGTTTTTTACATTTTAAAAGTGCCCACCCGTATTCTATGAAACAGGCGATTCCTAAATCACAACTTTTAAGAGTAAAAAGGATTGTTACAGATCCTATAATTTGTGAACAGCGCATGAAAGAAATGAGGAACAATTTTCAACACCGTGGTTACCCCAAACATGTTTTGGATCAGGCAGAGAGAGATATGGAATTGAACAGGGTTAAAAGAGATGATAATATGTCTCGGATATCTTTCGTTAGACAACATCACCCGATTAATGTTAAAGTTGAAAAATCATTAAAAAACATTGGCATATTTTGAAGGAAGCTTTTCCAAATGTGAATGAGTTTCAAACGCTTCCCAGAATCTGCAACAAAAAGGTTCCTAATATCAGGGATAAATTAGTGCGTGCTGATGTAGGCAGTGATTTATTGATACCCAGACAGACATTCCTTAGTACAAAAAACAGAGGCACGCATCCCTGCTTGGGATGCGCGCAATGTAATAATGTTATTAGAGGAGAATATTTTTGCCATCCCCATACTGGGAAGAGATTTAATATAAAAGGTTTCTTCAATTGTAAATCTACCAATGTTGTCTATTTAATTAAGTGCCCCTGTGGTTCTATTTATATAGGTGAGACTACGCAGGCTGTCGGTGTACGCATTAACAAGCATAAATCTACAATTAGATGCAGCGATGTCACACTCCCGTTGCCACAACATTTCAAAGAAAATAACCACTCTGTGGCACAATTAAAATACCAAGTAATTGAGGAAATCCACACACCTAGAAGAGGGGGAAGCCTCAAAAAACTTCTTTTGAAGAGAGAGGCATATTGGATCTTTACACTTAATAGTTTATTTCCCAATGGTCTCAATAGGGATTATAATGTAAGTCAAATGTTCTAAAAGATTTTTTTACACTATTCAAGATCAATGAACATTTTTTCTGGATATTACAATATTGGATGAGGTCAATGAAAAAACAACCTGCGGATATGGCTATATTCTGCAGTAGTGTTACATATTATTTGGGGTATGAAATTATGTGCTTCTGAGACTTTTTATTTATTTTTTATTTTTTATTACTTTGAGTCGATTTATTCCTATTATAGGATTCATTATTGGTGCCATTTTATAAGATCAATCTGTTCACATATTGAATCTAGAGAACATCATAGGGTTAATAAACAAATAAATAGAATATAAAAAACCTCTACAATCAGGGGTATATATCTGCAAAAAATTCTTCATGGAACTATCATGATTTGATTATGCATGATATTACTTGATTATTGATATTATGAAGAGGTGATCTGTGGATATGGCTATATTCTGTAGCAATATAATATATTATTTGAGACATGAAATTATATGTTTTTGAGATTTTCCATCATCTGGAATTTATTTATCCTCACAATAGGACTAGTAGTTGGATGATTATTAGCATGATATGTGATGCCACAATTGTGATCTGATTCTATATAGAAAGATCTTGTTATTTAGTATATACACATAGAGATTAGTCTCTTCTCAATTCAGAGAGCATTATTAGATGAATAATAACAATAATAACAAATAATAAAAAAATCTTCATCAAAAATTTTTTAGATATGATGTTTATATTAAGGAACTTTCCATGTAATAATTGCATTTTGCGATGTTGCAGTTGGGATATTACATTATATATGACATGATTTAAATATTGGTAGTATTTTAATGATTGGAGTCAATATGTTGGGGCTACTAATTATATAGAGTAAGCATTATAAAATTAACAATAAAAATTATAAAATTAATAGAAACAATAATAAAAAATATAAAAATATATATAATTAGCGATGTATAAAAGTATTCTATAAAATTATACCATTTATAGCAATTTGTGGATTGTTCACCCATACATTTTGATTAGGTGGATTGGACTATTTAAAATGGGATATTTTATTTTCATTTTTATTTTTGTTTTTGTATCAGTATGGAGATATTATTTGTTTTTCATGATACTTTATTATTATTTTGTACATGTTGTATTTTGTGTTATATTCTGTTGTGGTTTTTGTATATTCCTTTGTAAAAAAAAATTTATGATGTAATTTCCTTTGAATTCCTCTATATATATGTGAAAGTCTTTTTTGTTATCCACAATTGAAAAAAGCCTGAGAGGGGCTGAAACGTCTTGTTGTAGTTTTCCTACATGTGGAATAAATGAACTGATCGAATACACATGAGTGTCGGGATTTCTTCATTATACTTGTAATCTCTCCACGTGCACCACTATTACTAACGAGGACTACGGAGTGCCGACTGTTTCTTTGTATTTGGAATTTTTTTAAAGGCTCTGCTGATAACCCCAAAAAGGACATTTGTACCACCTGTCATGCCAGCATCAGCAGGGGTGACAAAACTACCAGCCTGACCACCACCAGCATGATCAGGCACATGGCAGCAAAGCACCCGACTTTGTAGGCCGAAACCCAGGGTCCACGACCAGTGGCAGTGGGTGTCACCACTGCCTCTTCCACTGCTGTGCTTGCAATAGAGCCCCCTGTTGTGTGTGCAAGGCAATCCCCTGTCCATACTGCATGCAAAGATGCCCCCTCCTCTCAGTCTTCACTTGCTATGGCATTTTCTCAAGAAACAGCATCAACGTCCACGTCCCACCGCAGCGTTCAATTGTCCATATCCCAGACCTTTGAATGAAAGCGGAAATTCGCAGCTAACGCCCCACAGGCCACAGTCCTAAATTCACACATTTCACGACTGCTTGCGTTGGAAATGCTGCCTTTTAGGCTGGTGGAGACGGAATCCTTCCGCAACCTTATGGCGGTGGCCGTCCCTCGGTACTCGGTCCCCAGCCGACACTCTTTTGCCTGGTGTGCCATCCCCGCACTACACAAGCACGTGTCCCAAAACATCTGCCGTGCCCTCAACAACGCAGTTACTGGGAGAGTCCACCTGACAACGGACACGTGGACAAGTGCTTGTGGCCAGGGACGGTACATCTCCCTAACGGCACATTGGGTAAACATAGTGGAAGCCAGGACCCAATCGGACCTTGGGACGGAACACATCCTCCCCACACCGAGGATTGCGGGCCCTATGTCAGTCAGAGTTGCCCCCACAGTGTACAGCTCCTGTGCATCATCCTCCTCCTCCTCATGTTCAGCCTCCATCTCAGATATCACCACATCAGTTATAAGCTGGAAGCACTGCAGTACTGCCTCCACCAAGCAGCAACAGGCTGTGCTGAAACTCCTAAGCTTAGGTGAGAAACCTCACACTGCTTGTGAGTTGTGGACAGCTGTGAAAGAGCAGGCAGATCTGTGGCTGAGACCGCTGAACCTACATCCAGGCATGGTGGTGTGTGACAATGGCCATAACCTGGTGGTGGCTCTGAGGCGAGGCGAGATCACACATGTACCATGCATGGCTCATGTGCTTAACCTCGTGGTTCAGCGGTTTCTTAAATCGTACCCCAAGTTGCCAGATCTGCTCATCAAAGTACGCCGCCTGTCAGCTCATTGTCGCAAGTCGGCTACAGCTTCCGCCGCCCTTGCTGTGTTGCAGCAGCGTTTGCAGCTTCCGTCACACCGACTGGTGACTCGCCCCCTGGGCCGCGTGTGGCACCCGGAACCGGGCCTCTTGTGGGATGCTGGGGGTTGTAGTCTCCGTGTGGCGGCGACCCGGTCCGTTTCTCAGGGTGGTAAAACCAGTGGCAGTCTTAGTGTAATAACAAATGTCCGACTACGCCACCCGTGGATTACGGTCAGTGGGGACCGCCGCTGCGCTGCAGACCGCTGAGGCTGATGTTGTATGCACAGCCAAGAATGGGATAACTCCCCACGGGAGAAGTATTGCCTCAGGGCAGCTAGTGTGGATGATGGGAGTGATGGTGTGAGCATCCCAGTACTAATGTTGCTGGTGCGGCGATGAAACACAGAGACGTGTGGTTGCAGTTTCCAATGCTTTAGTCACAGTTCTTTACTGGTCCTAGTCACCTCGGTACCGGTGGTGACTGCCCAAGCCGTGCTGCGTCCACCAGGCAAGGGGCTCGACGAACTCCCAAGCAATTCCAGAGCGTGGCACAGGGCTCCCTTCTCTTCCCTTCCCTGGCCGTCCCCACCAGTGACCCACCTTTGTCCAGCTTCCTCGGGCCTTCTCTTGGCGAAACCTATCTCCGGTTTCCCTGACCCTATGTGGTATGCTTTCCTGGTGGATGTAGTGAGGGGTCGCACCAAGATGTGGTCACAACCTCCGGTCTTTGGCTGAGGAATTTGTTGCCTCCACCAATTTGGGTTCTGGTACCCTGCTCTGCCAACCCGTCACCCGCAATCTCCAGGCCCTATGGGGTTCCTTCTTCTCTCGTGTCTCTGGGCCTCTCTTAATGTGCTGTTCCTTGTTTCCTTTCTGTTCCAGTTCCTTGCTGTTTCTGTTCCTCTCCTCTGGCTCTGGCCTCCTCTCCAGGCCTGCCTTGTGGAGCTGGGCCCAGACTGAGCTACAGCTCCCTGTCAGCCCTCTCTGGCTGAACTCCTTCTCTCAACTCACTCCCCGGACTGAACTGAACACTGTTCTAAGATGGTGCCCACCTTATATACCTCCCTCTATGTGTGAGCCCAGGTGACTAGCAACCAATGGGCTCCTACCTATGCCCAGAGACCCACCCCTATCAGCTCCTACACCACTGGGTTTTCCTCCCCCTCCCCACTCCAGCCAGGGACAGATACTGTCGTGCCTGCACTTCTGTGGGAGCACCGTTGAGCTGTCCCTCGGAAATGGGGTGTGTGTGGTGCATGCAGCTAAACGAGCTCTAGTCCACACTCCATCCTTACCCGGGAGTGGAATATCTCACCTCTGGTTTGAGGTGTAATACCCCTGTAGCAGCCGAGCCCTCGGGGTGCTACACTGGCGTGTGATGTCCCCACATGTTTGAACTCTATCCTCCACATGTTGCAAAGGATTTGTGAGCAGAAGAGAGCAGTTGTGGAGTACCAGCTGCTACAAGGCCGTCGATATTCAGGTCAGACTCCACACATAAGACCTCAGGAGTGGACCTGGATGTCTGACATCTGTACCATCTTGACAAACTTTGAGGAGTCCACCCAGATGGTGAATGGTGATGACGCCATCATTAGTGTCAGCATTCCACTTATCTGTCTTTTGCAACGCTCTCTGCAGAGAATTAAAGAGGAGGCATTGCAGCCAGAGTATGATGAGATGGATCAAGAAGCCGTAGCGGTCGATTACACACAGCCCAGCCTCATCTCATCCCAACGTGCATTGGGGGACAATGAGGGAGAGGAGGAGGAGGAGGAACAGGAGCTTGTATCATGCGCTGTAGACGGTAGTACCTGTACAACTGTCATACCGTTGGTTCAGCGTGGGTGGCCTGAGGACAGGGGGGAGGAGGAGGAGGAGAGCATGGTCAGTCGTCATCTTGCTGAGGACACGGAAGTCTTGCCCATTACCAGTCTGGCACGCATGGCTGACTTTATGTTACGCTGCTTTAACATTGACCCTCGCGTTGTAAAAATGTTGGGTGACAGTCATTACTGGTTGGTGACACTTTTAGACCCCCGCTACAAGGAGAACTTTCACTCTCTTATTCCTGAGGTGGAGAGGTCTACAAAAATGGGGCAGTACCAGAAGGCCCTTGCTGCAGAACTGTTAAAAAAATTCTCATCTGAACACGCTAGTGGCAGAGGTCACAGTTCGTTGACCAACCAAGGCGTACAAGCGAGAGAGAGGCAACTCCAATCCAGCAGAGGCAGGGTAACACTGTCAACGTTCTGGGACAGTTTTCTGAGACCCGCCCAGCTTACAGGCCCTGAGCTGCGGGGTACTCTCACAAGAAGTGGAAAGTTTCAAAAGATGGTGAGGGAGTACCTTGACGACCGTACCAGCATCGTCCGTGATTCCTCTGTGCCTTTTAATTATTGGGTATCCAAGCTGGACACTTGGAATGAACTCGCTCTGTACGCCTTGGAGGTCCTGGCCTGCTCTGCCGCTAGCGTGTTATCGGAGCGTGTTTTTAGTGCCGCTGGGGGAATTATAACTGATAAGCGCACTCGCCTGTCAACTGACAATGCTGACAAGCTGACCCTTATCAAAATGAACAAGGGTTGGATTGGGCCAGACTTCTCATCACCACCAAATGACAGCAGAGTAACATAAAGTCAAATCCACTGTGTTTTTTCGGGAGGTGTATTCACATGCACCACTTCACACCCACACATGGGTATACTCTTCCTCATTTCGGCTGTTATATGTTCTTCTCCTTATCCTCAGCCTCCACCACCACTATACCACCAGGGTGACCGTGGTCTGTGTTGCCATTGTTGAAAGTTCCTCCATCCTAATTTTTGGCAGCTTTTGCTTGGAAGGCATAAGCAAATACTATGGGAGACCCACTCCCCAATAATGGGAATAATGTTTGTAATATGCTGTACTGCATGGCTCTTGTAAGGGGCATTGCAAGTTCCTCCGTCCTAATTTTTGGCAGCTTCTGCTTGGAAGGCATGAGGAAAGACTATGGGAGACACAATCCCCAATAATGGGAATAATGTTTTTAAGATGCTGTACTGTATGGCTCTTGTAAGGGGCATTAAAACCATCTTGTTAAGCTACTGTGACCTCCACCAGTTTTCCAAGGGGCATTAAAACCGTCTTGTTAAGCTACTGCGACCTCCATGTCTCTTCCGAGGGGCATTAAAACCGTCTTGTTAAGCTACTGCGACCTCCACGACTTTTTCAAGGGGCATTAAAACCATCTTGTTAAGCTACTGCAACCTCCACCTCTCTTCCGAGGGGCATTAAAAGCATCTTGTTAAACCACTCTGAACTCCACAGCTCTTCCAAGGGGCATTGAAATGTTGTTTTTAATTAACTCTAACCTCCACGACTCTTCGAATGGGCATTGCATTTCCTCCTAATTTTTGGCAGCTTTTGCTTGGAAGGCATAAGCAAATACTATGCGAGACCCACTCCCCAATAATGGGAATAATGATTATATTATGCTGTACTGCATGGCTCTTGTAAGGGGCATTGAAAGTTCCTCCATCCTAATTTTTGGCAGATTTTGCCTGGAAGGCATAAACAAAGACTGTGGGAGACCCACTTCCCAATAATGGGAATAATGTTTGTAATATCCTGTACTGCATGGCTCTTGTAAGGGGCATTGCAAGTTCCTCCGTCCTAATTTTTGGCAGCTTTTGCTTGGAAGGCATAAGCAAAGACTATGAGAGACCCACTCCCCAATAATGGGAATAATGTTTGTAATATCCTGTAATGCATGGCTCTTGTAAGGGGCATTGCAAATTGCTCCGTCCTAATTTTTGGCAGATTTTGCTTGGAAGGCATAAGCAAAGACTATGCGAGACCCACTCCCCAATAATGGGAATAATGTTTGTAATATGCTGTACTGCATGGCTCTTGTAAGGGGCATTGCAAGTTCCTCCGTCCTAATTTTTGGCAAATTTTGCCTGGAAGGCTTAAGCAAAGACTATGGAGACTATGGGAGACCCACTCCCCAATAATGGGAATAATGTTTGTAATATGCTGTACTGCATGGCTCTTGTAAGGGGCATTGCATGTTCCTCCGTCCTAATTTTTGGCAGATTTTGCTTGGAAGGCATAAGCAAATACTATGGGAGACCCACTCTCCAATAATGAGAATAATGTTTGCAATATGCTGTACTGCATGGCTCTTGTAAGGGGCATTGCAAGTTCCTCCGTCCTAATTTTTGGCAGCTATTGCTTGGAAGGCATAAGCAAAGACTATGGGAGATCCACTCCCCAATAATGGGAATAATGTTTGTAATATGCAGTACTGCATGGCTCTTGTAAGGGGCATTGCAAGTTCCTCCGTCCTAATTTTTGTCAGATTTTGCTTGGAAGGCATAAGCAAAGACTATGGGAGACCCACTCTCCAATAATGGAAATAATGTTTGTAATATGCTGTACTGCATGGCTCTTGTAAGGGGCATTGCAAGTTCCTCCGTCCTAATTTTTGGCAGCTGTTGCTTGGAAGGCATAAGCAAAGACTATGGGAGACCCACTCCCCAATAATGGGAATAATATTTGTAATATGCTGTACTGCATGGCTCTTGTAAGGGGCATTGCAAGTTCCTCCGTCCTAATTTTTGGCAGCTTTTGCTTGGAAGTCATAAGCAAAGACTATGGGAGATCCACTCCCCAATAATTGGAATATTTGTAATATACTGCACTGCATGGCTCCTGTTATGGGCATTGCAAGTTCCTCCGTCCTAATTTTTGGCAGATTTTGCTTGGAAGGCATAAGCAAAGACTGTGGGAGACCCACTCCCCAATAATGGCAATAATGTTTGTAATATGCTGTACTGCATGGCTCTTGTAAGGGGCATTGCAAGTTCCTCCATCCTAATTTTTGGCAGTTTTTGCTTGGAAGGCATAAGCTAAGACTATGGGAGACCCACTCCCCAATAATGGGAATAATGTTTTTAAGATGCTGTACTGTATGGATCTTGTAAGTTGCATTAAAACCATCTTGTTTAGCTACTGTGACCTCCACCACTTTTCCAAGGGGCATTCAAACCGTCTTGTTAAGCTACTGTGACCTCCACCACTTTTCCAAGGGGCATTAAAACCGTCTTGTTAAGCTACTGTGACCTCCACGTCTCTTCAAAGCGGCATTAAAAGAGTCTTTTTAAACCACTCTGAACTCCACAGCTCTTCCAAGGGGCATTGAAATGTTGTTTTTAATTACCTCTAACCTCCATGACTCTTCCAACGGGCATTGCATTTCCTCCTAATTTTAGTCAGCTTTTGCTTTTCAATGCAAAGGCGAAAACTAAGGGAGACCCACTCCCCAATAATGGTTAGAAGGTTTTTGGTACGCTGTAATCCATGTCTGTTTCAAGGGGCATTGCAGTTCCTCATAATTTTTGGAAAGCCTTCCATTCACTGCTTAGGCCAACAGTGTACAGGAGACCCAGTTGCTATAAATGGAAAAAACGGTTTAGTTTAGGCCCTCTGACCTCCATGTCACTTCCAAGGGGCATTGGAGTGCCTAGAAATTTTTGCTAGGCATTGCACTCACTGTATGCTCTATAACTGCCCTTGAGAAAGCAGCCTGGGATGGCGCGAAGCGCGCATTGGGCCTTCACCTTTTTCACCCCCCCACTTAGGCTGTGCTTCCTTGCCAGGTAATTATCCAATTGGATTAATACTTTTTCAGCATTTAGTTTTGGGCACAGAGTTTCCCATGACTTAACACTGGTTCTTCCCCCACCCCTGTCTATTTAACAGTTAGTGGGATTATACAGTATAGGTTGATCCTGTGTTCCTGACTCCAGTTCACCTATTTAAATCTAATATTTACAATTTTTATTATTATTATGGGCAAATGTGCAATTATGCTAATTCATGGGTTTATTATGATCATACTATTACAAGTGTATCAGACCTGGAAGCACTTTACCATCTGGTTACCTCATTGTCTAAGGCTGTGTGCCCACGTAGCGTTTTTCAAGCGTATATGCTGGGGAATTTCCGCAGCGTAAACGCTTGAAAAACGCATGTATATCCGCACCCCATGGTCCCCAATGGCATTCCGCAATGTCAATGCCCATGCTGCGGATTTTTCCGCAGCGTATATGCTGCGGTCAAAAATCCGCAGTATGTTCATTAATTTTGCGGAAGCGCAGCGGAATCAATGTGCGGATGGTACCCAGGTCTGGAGGAGAGGAGACTCTCATCCAGACCTGGGTACCAAAGAAAAAGGAAAAAAAAGAATAAAATAAAGTTTATACTTATCTTCTGATGTTTTCCCTCCGTCGCGCTGTTGTCTGAAGGACCTGCCACGTCATTGAGTCATGTGACCCACCACATGACTCAATGACGTCACCGCAGGTCCTGCACACAACAGCGTGAGCCGCTCAAGACTCCGGACGGGGCAGAGAATGCATCGGAAGGTGAGTATAAAGTTTATTTTTTTAATTTTTACCATTCTGAACAAGTTGTCAAGCACTTTTCCAAGTGATGCTTGGAGAAGTGCTTGATAACCCGCATGCGGAAATGCATGCAAAGACGCCTCACAAACGCTTCTACCTGCCGGGAAAACCGCATGTAATATCCGCATGCGATTTTCCCGCCAGGGAGAAGCGTAAAAAATATGCTTCAGGTCCGCAACGTGGGCACATAGCCTAAGTCTTTATCTATCTTTTTATATTAATAAATAAATATTTTCTTGCAATATATACTGAGCCGTTCTCCTCTTTGCCCATGCCCTATAACTGTGTAGCCGAACCGCTCCTTTTGTTACAGAATCATATCTTACAAGACGTGTGGTTGACAAGCCTGATATTGATGTGAATGGTCCCTGTTCCTCCTGCTCTTTCTCCTTTGCCACCACCCTTTCCATCATTTATCACCTGAAGCTTTGTTTTAACGGGAGTCATAGAACTGGGATAGTAGCAGGAAAACATCCAGCAATCCTCGGAGAAGGTAGGATATGCGCCAAAACGCTGACCACCTAAGGCTTAGCCACTACTACATACATGCGCTTGCATTCCAAGAAAACAAAGCAGATGCTAACTTCTATCATCATCATCATGCTCCTCACCTTGGCACTCTCAATTCCCCTGATGGAGAAGCCAGGGCCCACCGGAGGAGTCTGGTTCTCTGGTGGGCTTGTCCAATGCTGCCCTAAAGCAGGCCAGGCTAAGAAAAGTGTGTGGGAAGGTAACAAGAGAAATAGGGGCGACTGGGGAACGTTTATAGACACCCGGCCGCCCCCAGGGGGCTGGGGACCGTGTGTGGACACCCGGCCGCGGGGCGGCTGGGGACCGAGTATGGACACCCGGCCGCCCCCTGGCGGCTGGGGACCGAGCGTGGACACCCGGCCGCCGGGCGGCTGGGGACTGAGTATGGATACCAGGCCGCCGAAGCAGCCATGAGGTAGTGGCCAGCCTCAGCCTCCTCCAAACTAAAAGGCCCCATTTCAAGTGCAAGCAAGCAGTATGGCATTGCAGCCTGGGGGTGGGTGGGTGGCAGGCTGCACACTTACGCTTGCATTAAAAGAAAACAAAGCAGATGCTAACTTCTATCATCATCTTCATGCTCCTCACCTTGGCACTCCCAGCTCCATTGATGGAGAAGCCAGGGCCCACCGGAGGAGTCTGGTTCTCTGGTGGACTCGTCCAATGCTACCCTACAGCAGGCCAGGCTAAGAAAAGTGTGGGGGAAGGTGACAGGAGAAATAGGGGCGGCTGGGGACCGTCTATGGACACCCGGCCGCCCCCAGGCGGCTGGGGACCGTATGTGGACACCCGGCCGCGGGGCGGCTGGGGATCGATTATGGACACCCGGCCACCCCCTGGTGGCAGGGGACCGAGCGTGGACACCTGGCCGCCCCCTGGCGGCTGGGGACCGAGCGTGGACACCCGGCCGCCGGGAACTGAGTATGGATACCTCGCTGCCGAAGCAGCCATGAGGTAGTGGCCAGCTTCAGCCTCCACCAAATTAAAAGGCCCCATTTCAAGTGAAAGCTAGCAATATGGTATTGCAGCATGGGGGTGGGTGGGTGATTGGCTGCATATTTGCGCTTGCATTGCAAGGAATGGGGGAGGTACAATTTAACACTGCCCTGGGACAAGGACTTGCACAGGGATAGTTGCAAGTCTGCATCTTCTGATGCGGCAAGGATCACTTCTGATGGGCACACTTTAAGGCAGTGACCTGGGAGTCAGAGATGCTTCCAGGGGTCTTCCCCATTCTGTTCCCATGTCTTTTCAGCACTGTATGCATGTGTCACACAGCACATGGCCAGATAAGGTTGTAAAATGTTAAAATGACATTTCCCGGTGAATGCATTTGTCACGGTTGAAAGCAATAAAAAGTGCAAAAACGCATCAAAAATGCTACTTGTGAACATAGCCCAAGGTGTGGAGGAGTATTTTTGTTTTTGGTTATTTATTTTACCTTATACACAAGTCTTTACCCTGGAAAGAATGTTCCTTAACATATTTCACAGGAAAACCGTTTCAGTTTCGTTTTTGAACGTTTTATTGTGAGTCCGTAAAAGTGGCTTAATACCTCTGACCACGTTGTTTACAGCAGTGACTTGGGGGTCAGAAATGCTTCCTGGGGCGATCCCCATGCTGCCCCCATGTCTTTTAAGCACTGTCACTATCGTTTTGGGCACTTTTTAGGCTTTCTACAGACTGCCGGGGGTGCCGCCGCAAAAATGCTCGGGTCTCCCATAGACTAACATTGGGCTCGTTGCTCGGGTCGAGCACCCGAGTATCACGGTGAGCTCGGCCCGAGCTTCGAGTACCCGAGCATATTAGTGCTCGCTCAACACTAGTCACATCTAATATATATTCTTGCATTACATCAGGATACGGACTGTACTTTTCCAAATGGAATCTCAATGCTTCCATAGCTACATAACATGGTATAGAAGTATATAAAGAATTAA
Organism: Phyllobates terribilis; assembly: GCF_046119375.1. Classification (NCBI taxonomy): domain Eukaryota; kingdom Metazoa; phylum Chordata; class Amphibia; order Anura; family Dendrobatidae; genus Phyllobates; species Phyllobates terribilis. The sequence goes on from NW_027362769.1 coordinate 319,359,912, forward strand.
CATCACAGCCTATCCAGGTGTAATCTGATGACCATCTTTTGTTTGACAACTGATCTAAAATATCCTTGGTGTGTTTGATATATCCAGGCACGCGCTGTACCAAAGGTTGTAAGATCGAATCTAATCACTCACCGAGACGTTCACTACATGATCCAATTCCATTGATTATTGATCGCATTGGGGGTGGAAGGATGTCTTTACGTATCTTTGGCAGAGCATGCATTGTAGGTGTTACAGGATTCAATGATATTAAATATTCACTGATTTTTTTTGTTAATATGCCCAATTTTACACCCTCCGCTATTAAGATGTTCATTAAGATTAATTAAGATTAAGATTTGCTCACTAAATTTTTTGTTGGATTAAATTTTAAGCGGGAATATGCATTTTCATCAGATAAAAGCTTCAAAATCTGCGTCCTATAAATTTCAGTGTCTAAAACAACTATAAATAAAGATATGATACCGAGGGGTCTGAGACTTAAAAAGATACCAACTAAAGCTTACAATGTGGATTTCATGAATGACTGGAACAGTATTTTGAATATTTGCTCCTTGAATCTCATGAAATTAATTATAAAATGTGAGAACATACAACTCCAGGTACAGCGCGTGCCTGGATATATCAAAGACACCTAATTATTTTGTTTTTGACAGAATTTTTTATTTACAGATCCAAGGTGTCTCAATGGGTGCTCGTTTCTCACCTTCTTTGGCAAATCTGACTGTCATATTGGGAACATTGTTTTTTGTATTCAGACAGTAATCCTTATATACCTAATTTGTCCTGGTATGGTAGATTTATTGATGATATGACATTCATCTGGCAAGGAGATGAATCTGCCATTCCAGGATTTCTTACATTTTTGAATGACAATTCATTTAATTTGCGGTTTACTGTTTCTTATAGTTCAAAAGTTTTGGTGTTCTTAGATTTGATTCTTACGGGCATTCCAGGTGAAATTGTATCCACTGCTATTCATCGCAAACCATCTGCAGGTAATTCCATCATGCATTTTTCTAGTAGTCAACCACAGCATGTAGCTAAAGCCATACCAGTAGGTGAGTTCACAAGAATTGTCAGAAATCGCTCTCATCCCATAGTTGCTGAAAATGAAGTAATAATAACCTCAAAAAGATTAAAACAACGGGGTTATCCCCAATGGGTATTGGACAGGGGTAAAAAAATAATTTCTGACAAAAAACGGACTGATCTATTGTGTCCTAAAACAAAAGTAAAAAATGAGTTTTTGAAAAGTAAACCTGTCATCTCGCTGCAATATAGTGCACAATTTTCAGAAATAAAAAAATAGTTTACTAAACATTTATCAATACTTTTTGAAGATGAAATATTAGCATGCATTTTGATAAAAGGCTGTAATGTTGTGGCAGAAAAGGCATCTTCATTAGGTGACTCACTATCTCCAACATTTTTTTCTGATCCACACATAAAAAAAGCACTTGGTTACAGCTAAAAGGGCAGTTTAAATGTGGTTCAGTGAAATGTCGCATGTGTTCATACACACTGTGCAGTTCTGTTTGTCATGATTCTGATCATTCAAATGAATATAAAATCAAACAGTATATTAATTGTGATTCAGAGAACGTGGTATACAAAATGAATTGTACTATATGCGATACATTTTATATAGGTTGTACTACACGTAAATTAAAAACTAGGTTTAATGAACATTATAATGACATACTTAATTCAAATAACACCAGTAGAAATGTCTCTGCTATCGCAAAGCATTTTATTATTGAGCACAATCGTGACATGTCTTCTTTGCAAGTTTTAGGTATTGAAAAACTTTTTCCGCATGCAAGAGGTGGAGATATAAAGCGAAAACTATTGACAAAAGAAGCGTATTGGATATTTAATCTGGATTCAAGAAGCCCAAAGGGTTTTAATCTGAAGAGAGAAACCATGTATCGCTATTGACTGTTTTCATGCACCTGCTGCTTAATGTGGTAATTATGTCATGTGATTTGTTCCAACTGTTTTCATTGGCACATTTTTAGTATTTTAGAAAATCCTTTTCATTGTGTAGCTATGCAGTGATAAAGAACACAAGTGAGCGTTCGAAACGCGTCTTGCTCCCCTACCCTGTCTATGCAACCTTTGTAATTATTTGCAAGTTTTTAATGTACAAAAATTAAAGAAATAATTATTTTACCAGACGCTGGAACAACTATTGCATTTTTTTTTTACTTAACAGATGTCCAGAAGACAGTCATTGGCACACTCCACAAGGTCCCAGAGTTCCCATTTTCATCTGGAAATCAAGGTCCCAGAGTCTGGAGGAAGAGTGGAGAGGCCACAATCCAAGCTGCTTGAGGTCTAGTGTGAAGCTTCCACAATCAGTGATGGTTTGGGGAGCCATGTCATCTGCTGGTGTAGGTCCACTGTGTTTTATCAAGACCAAAGTCAGCGCAGCCATCTACCAGGAAATTTTAGAGCACTTCATGCTTCCCTCTGCCGACAAGCTTTTTGGAGATGGAAATTTCATTCTCCAGCAGGACTTGGCACCTGTCCACACTGACAAAAGTACCAGTATCTGGTTTAAAAACAACAGTTTCACTGTGCTTGATTGGCCAGCAAACTCGCCTGACCTTAACCTCATAGAAAATCTATGGGGTATTGTCAAGAGGAAGATGAGAGACACCAGACCGACAGTGCAGACGAGCTGAAGGCTGCTATCAAAGCAACCTGGGCTTCCATAACACCTCAGCAGTGCCACAGGCCGATCGCCTCTATGCCACACCACATTGATGCAGTAATTGATTCCAAAGGAGCCCCGACCAAGTATTGAGTGCATTTACTGAACATACATTTCAGTAGGCCAACATTTCAGATTTTAACCCCTTTCTGACGTATGTGGTAATAGTTTTTCCTTGTGCCATGGGCCTATTGGGCCAGGGACGTACTTGTAGCGCCCCGAGGGTTCGGACGCTACAGGGGTATTGCACCTCAACCAGAGGTGTGATATTCCACTCCCAGGTAAGAATGGAGTGTGGACCAGGGCTTAGTTAGCTGCATACACCACACACACCCCATTTCCGGGGGACAGCTCTACAGTGCTCCCATTTATATATATATGCAGGCACATCTGACTATGTCCCAGGCTGATGTGGGGAGGGGGGAGGAAAACCCAGTGGTGTAGGAGCAGATAGGGGTTGGGTTCTGAGCATAGGTAGGAGCTCATTGGGTGCTGGTCACCTGAGCTCACACACAGAAGAGTAGGTATAAAAGGTGGGCACCATCTTAGTTCTGAGAGTAGTACAGTGGAGAGGTGACAGGGAGCAGAGGCTCTGTAGGAGCTCTGCTCAGAAGGCAGGCCTAGAGAAGAGGCCAGTGCCAGAGTGGAGGAGCGATGAAGGAACAGGAAAGAAGGAGAAGAGACAGAGAAGTAGAAAGGCTCCGAAACAAGAAGGCAGAAGGGACCCTAAGAACCCACGAGATAACGGGTGAAGGGTCAGGCAGAATAAGGGTACCGGATTCCCAAGTTGGTGGAGGTAAATTATCCCTCAGCCAAAGACCGGAGGTCGTGATCATTTATTGGTGCGACCCCCCGCCAAACCTGCTAGGAAGGCACCATATAGGATAGTGGGAAAAGGGGCCCACGTTTGCCCGCATAGATCCGCGGCAGCTGGACAGAAGTTTGGTCACTGGTGGGGCATGAGCCAGAGAAAGGACAGAAGGGAGTCCTGTGCCATACTCCTGAAATGCCTGAGGGTTGACCGACCCCCTCACCTGGTGGACGCAGCACGGCTTGGGCAGTCATTACCGGCGGAAGTGACTTGGATATCAACTGTGAGTAAAAGACCCTGGACTGCAACACGTTGTCTCTGTGTTTCTTACCGCGCCAGCACTAATGGCACTGGGACGCCCTGCACCACAACCCCCACCATCTACGCTCACTGCCCTGAGGCTACACTCCTCCCGTGGGGAGTTATTCTATTCTCTGCTGCACCCACAACACCAGCCTCAGCGGTCTGCCCTGCAGCGGCGGTTCACTCTGACCGCAATCCACGGGTGGCGTAGTCGGGCATTCATAACTATACTAATAGACTGCCACAGCATTTGGTCTGACCACCCTGAGCCACGGGACCGGGTTGCCACTACTACCCCCATCAGCACCATACACTAGAAGGCCCGGTTCTGAGTACCCCACGGCCCAGGGGGCAAGTCATACTATTACTTCATACTGTGATCGCGCCCACACACAAGCGGTGCCGGGGCGATTGGCACCGGGTGTCAGCTGATTGTCACAGCTGACACCCAGTGCTATGTGCAAGGAGTGGTTCCACACCGCTACCTAAACATTAAGCCCCGAAATGCTGTGATCGAAATCAATCACAGCATTCCGGTGGCAAGGGGAGGTAAGCCAATACTGAGCCAGGTGCTGGTGGTTGTCATGGTGACTTGGATGTCGTCATGACAACATCCGAGTCACCAGACACGTCACTGACAGTGTGGGAGAATTCTCTCACGCTCACCGCATGCGCAGGAGAATTCTCCCACGCTGTCACTGACGTGCATGAGGTGAGCTGAGTTCATTGGACATGAACTCGACTCATCTGGATGCCGTCACAGCGAGACACTGAGGAGCGCAAGCATGCCTGCGCTTCTCAGTGTCTGCGGCATGGCAAGCTGGATGGCAGCTTTCTGCTGCGATCCAGCCTGTCATGTCAATGTAGCAGAGCTGAAGCCATCCTGGGAACCATGGAAAAGTAAGGATGAGGTTGGTTTATTATTTTACTTTTATTGCAGAAGATATTGGCTTCCGCTGGAATGGGAATGACGGTAAGTATGGTTTAATTTAGAACATTAAAGGAATGTGTCTTTATTTCAATTAAAGGACTTTATTCTGGGTGTTTGTGTTCTTTTTAACTTTGACTATGGGGTTAGTAATGGGGTGTCTTTTAGACGCCTCTCCATTACTAACCTGGGCTTGATGTCAGCTGGCATTATAAGCTGACATCAACCCTAGCCCTATTACCCCACTGCCACCGCTACAGGGCAGTGGGAAGAGCGAGGCTAAGTGCCAGAATTGGCGCATCCTATGGATGCGCCATTTCTGGGGCGCCTGACGGCTGGTGTTTCTAGCCTGGGAGGGGGCCAATATTCATGGCACCCTTCCTGGGCTACTAATATCAGCCCCCTGGCTATCTGCCTAGCCTTTGCTAGCTATTAAAATAGGGGGAACCCCACATCATTTTTTTGGGGGTACCCCATTTTAATAGCTAGTAAAGGCTAGGTATTCAGCTGGGGGCTGATATTAGTAGCCTGGGAAGCTCTGTGGGTATTACCCCCTTCCCCGGCTTCAAACATCTGCCCCAGCCATCTGCTTAACCTCCGCCAGAGACTAAAATTACGGGGAACCCCACGCCAATTTTTTTTTAATAAATCCTTTATTTTAACACTAAATGACAAGTACAGTAATCAACACTATCACTGTACTTCTTATATATGTGACTGACATGTTTCTATCTATCTAATCTATGTGTGATGCTCTATTCTTTCTGTTCTAAATTGTCGGGTACCGATGCTGAATTGCCGGCCGGCTTTTTTAAAGAGAGTGTCTTCTGAGCAGTTTGTCAGCTTTTGGACACCTTTGAATGTGTTTTCTATGTGTTTTTGTTTGCCTGCCATTGGTTTTAACGGTGTTCGACGGTGTTCGACGAACAGTTCCACGAACATCCCGGTGTTCGATGAACCGACCCGAACCTGAACACTACAGCGGTGGCTCAACAAAAAGTAAAAAAAGTAAAAATTCCAAAAGTGTCAGAAAGTGTAAAAAAATAACAAACTGTAAAACTATTTTAAAAAAAATGAAAAAAATAATCCACAAAAATAAAAATATACTGTACCCATAAATAAACATTCTTATGAAAAAAATAAATAAATAAAAGTACACATATGTGGTATCACTGCGTCCATAACGACCTGACCTATAAAACTGTCCCGCTAGTTAACCCCTTTAGTGAACACAGTAAAAAAAATACACAAAGCAAAAAATGTTGCTTTATCATCATACCGCCAAACAAAAAATGTAATAAAACGCGATCAAAAAGATGAAAGCAAATAAAAATGGTACCGCTGAAAATAACATCTTGTCCCGCAAAAAACAAGCCGCCATACAGCTCCATCAGCCGAAAAATAAAAAAGTTATAGAGACAGAATTGTTTTTTTCTATAAAATTGTTTTTATTGTGTAAAAGCGCCAAAACATAAAAAAAATATAAATGTAGGATCGCTGTAAACATACTGACCCAAAGAATAAAGCTACCTTATCAATTTTACCACACGCGGAACGGCATAAAAAAAAACACAAAAAAAAACAATTCCGGAATTGTTGTTTTTTATTTATTCTGCCTTCCAAAAATTGGAATAGAAAGCGATAAGAAAATGTCACGTGCCCGAAACTGGTATCACTAAAAACGTCAACTGGTCCCTCAAAAAACAAGCCATCACATGACTCTGTCGACCAAAATATGGAAAAATTATATCTCTCAAAATATGGCGTCTTTTAGTATGTGACAGCTGTCAATCATAAAAAAACTATATGAATATGGTATCGCTGTAATCGCACTGAAGAATAAAGTTGTCTAATCAATTATACCGCACGAGGAACGGTGTAAAATAAAAACTTTAGGGTTGTGATAGGGTTAGGGTTGAGCTAGGGTTAGGGTTGGGCTGGGATTAGGGTGGGGCTAGGGTTAGGGTTGCGCTATGGTTAGGGTTGGGCTAGGGATAAGGTTATGGTTGGGTTATGGTTAGGGTTGGGCTAGGGTTAGGGTTAGGCTAGGGTTAGGGTTGGGCTACGGTTATGGTGGGCTACTATTAGGGTTGGTCTAGGGTTATGGTTGGAGTAGGGTTAGGTTGGGTTTGTGCTAGGGTTGGAGTTGTATTAGAGTTAAAGTTAGGGTTGTGTTGGGGTTGGGATTTTTTTCAAAAGTAAAAAAAAAACAACAACGATATGGCGACTGTAGCATCGGCGTCTCTGCCCCGTTCTAGGCAGAGACGCCGTTCCTCTCACCTCCCCGCTCCTGGCGCGGCGTCCTCCAGCGCTTCTCTCCCCGCTGCTTCCGGCACGCGCTCCTTCCCCGGCAGTGTGCTTAGGGCGCTCCCCCTCTCTTAAAGGGACCAGGCGCGCCGTCCTAAGGAGTCCCCGGCCAATTGCCGGAGGACCTCCCATATAAAAGGCACCTCCTCCAAAATGGAGGTGCCCGAGCAATGTTGTAGCACTGTTCACTACTCTGCTTCAGCCCTCAGGTCCCGTTGCCAGTTACCTGCCAGATACCTGCCAGATTCCTGCCAGTCTGCTGTTTAATTCCTGCCTGATATCCTGCTACCTGCCTGCTAGCCTGAGGTCCGACGGTCTGCCTTCCAACTTCTGTCAGTCTGTCTAAGGACCAGCTTGCCCGCTCACCTGGGAGCGCACATCTTCTACCTGCCTGCTTGCCTGAGGTCCGACGGTCTGCCTTCCAACTCCTGTCAGTCTGTCTAAGGACCAGCTTGCCCGCTCACCTGGGAGCGCTCATCTGCTGCCTGTCTGCTAGCCTACCAGGAGACTCCGCCGTCACGTGCTGTGACCACCCGCCTGTCCAGAGACTCCTGCCCGCTCACCTGGGAGCGCTCATCTGCTACCTGTCTGTTGGTCTTCCTGGAGGCTCCGCCGTCACATGCTGTGACCACCCGATTATCCAGAGACTCTCGCCTGCTCACCTGGGAGCTCACGTCTATCATCTGCTGCCACAGGTCGTACCAATCCTTTACCCAGAGACTGCCCCGGTCACTTGCCGTGACCTCCTGCCCGTTCATCCAGAGACTGCCCCGGTCACTTGCCGTGACCTCCTGCCCGTTCATCCAGAGACTGCCCCGGTCACTTGCCGTGACCTCCTGCCCGTTCATCCAGAGACTGCCCCGGTCACTTGCCGTGACCTCCTGTCCGTTCATTCAGAGACTGTCCCAGTCACCTGCTGTGACTGCCTGCCTGTCTACCCTGGTCGCCACCCGCTCCCTTACAAGGACCGCCCCCTTGTATAGTAGCTCAGAGGTTCCGCCTCCCAGTCCCGTTACAGTTTGCTCGGGCCATGGAACCCGGTGGCACCCAAGCTCCCTCGCTCTCGGACCTGTGTCATGAACTGTCCCGTCAGAGGTCCCAACAGGAGTCCATCCTGGGTCACCTGCAGAATGTCAATTCTCGCCTGGACACTCTGACTGCTCTGCCTGCAACCACCGCCAGTGCCATGACTCGCAATCCGGCAGCTCCACTGCCCACTAATAACATGGTATCCTACCCCGGACCCCGGCTTTCTGCACCTCCTCGTTTCGGAGGCGACTCCGTCCAGGCTCGGGGCTTCATAAGTCAGTGCACCCTGCACTTTGAACTCCTGTCTCACCAGTTTAACTCCGACCGGGCCAAAATTGCCTTCATCATGTCCCATCTCACCGGAGAGGCCCTGGCCTGGCTAAATCCTCTATCGGAGAGAGGAGACCCCCTGGTGTCCGACTTGCCTGCCTTTCTCACGGCTTTCCGGAAAGTCTTCGACGAACCCGGATGGAAGACGTCATCCGCATCATCTCTGCTACGCCTCCGTCAGGGAAGTCTCACCGTGGGCCAATATGCCATACGGTTCCGTACCCTTGCCTCGGAGCTGGCCTGGGATAATGACGCTCTGGTTTCCGTCTTCTGGGAGGGTCTGTCCGGCCGTATTAAAGATGAACTTGCCGGTCGGGACATTCCTACCACTCTCGATGACCTAATAACTCTTGCCACCCGGATTGACCTGCGGTTCCAGGAGCGTGCCAAAGAGGTCACCCGTGAGAGGAGGTTTCCACGTCTAGCTCCTACTTTTCAGAAACCCGTCACTCCCTCCATCTCTCCTCAGCTACACTCTCCTGAGCCTATGCAGGTCGACCAGACCAAGATGGTCGGTTCTCGCCAAGAATCTCGCCGAGCCGAGGGAAGCTGTTTCTATTGTGGCAGTATGAAGCACTTCATCCGTTCCTGCCCGGAAAATCCGGGAAACGCCAGTGTCTAGGACCACTCGGAGAGGTCGTCCTAGACAAAAGTAAGCCCTCTCTGTCTCTGACCTTACCGGTCTCTATTGCTTGGGGAGAAAACCGTCTCTTTGAACTCGCCCATCTGGATTCTGGAGCTGCTGGAAAGCTCATCTCCCAGTCTCTGGTAGAGAGATACCATATTCCCACCAAGTCCCTGGCTGAACCATTGTCAGTCGCCTCCGTGGATGGAAGACTTCTCTCGGAGACCATCCTGCTCGTCACCGAACCCATAACCCTGCAGGTGGGAATGCTGCACTCTGAGGAGATCTCATTCCATGTGCTGTCCGGACTTTCTCACTCCCTGTTGCTAGGTCTACCTTGGCTCCAGACACATGAACCCGTATTGAACTGGCGGTCCGGTGAAGTACTCCGATGGGGTCCTGACTGCCATAGGACCTGCCTGGTCCCGGTCCGTCCACTTCGCCCTCAGCCTACTCCAGCTAACTTACCTGGTCTCCCGGCTCCCTACTGGCCCTATGCGGACGTCTTCGGTAAGAAGGAAGCTGAGACGTTGCCACCCCATAGGCCATACGATTGCCCGATTGACCTGGTACCTGGCACCACTCCTCCCCGTGGGCATATCTACCCGTTGCCTGCAGCCGAGACCCGAGCCATGTCTGAGTACATTGAAGAGAATCTGGCTAGGGGATTTATCCGAAAATCTACCTCCCCGGCTGGAGCCGGATTCTTCTTTGTCAAAAAGAAAGACGGCTCGCTACGTCCCTGTATTGACTACAGAGGACTCAATCTCATCACGGTAAAAAACAAATATCCCCTGCCACTCATCTCCGAATTGTTTGACCGTCTCAAGGGCGCCAGGATCTTCTCCAAGCTGGATCTACGAGGAGCGTATAATCTGGTCCGTATCCGTCAAGGAGACGAGTGGAAGACGGCATTCAATACCCGGGACGGTCACTACGAGTACCTTGTGATGCCCTTCGGTCTCTGTAATGCTCCCGCGGTCTTTCAGGAACTAGTCAACGACATCTTCCGTGACCTCCTGTACTCCTGCGTAGTGGTATACCTGGACGATATCTTGGTCTTCTCTCCGGATCTCCCCACACACCGGAGGGATGTTCGTCAGGTCCTGCTTAGGCTTCGGCAGAACCACCTTTACGCCAAATACGAGAAGTGCCTCTTCGATCAGACCTCCCTTCCGTTCTTGGGCTATGTCATCTCCCAAACAGGTCTGCAAATGGATCCCGAGAAGCTCTCTTCCGTTCTAAAATGGCCTCGTCCTGAAGGTTTGAAGGCGATACAGCGATTCCTGGGCTTCGCTAATTATTATCGTCTTTTCATTCCACACTTCTCGTCTCGGACTGCTCCCATATCTGCACTAACCCGTAAGGGGGCTAACCCCAGGACATGGTCGCCTGAAGCCGAGGAGGCCTTCCTTTCCCTAAATGAAGCCTTCGCCTCTGCTCCCGTCCTGCACCGTCCGGACTGTAATAAACAATTCTACCTGGAGGTTGATGCCTCCTCCTCCGGAGCCGGAGCGGTGCTCACCCAGAAGTCTTCTACCGGGAGAATGGTAACGTGCGGCTTCTTCTCCAAAATCTTCTCCTCGTCGGAGCGCAACTACTCCATTGGAGACCGGGAATTGCTAGCCATCAAATTGGCACTGGGAGAGTGGCGCTATCTGCTTGAAGGGGCTCTCTACCCGGTAATTATCTACACGGATCACAAAAACCTGGCATATCTCCAAAATACCCAGAGACTCAATCCTCGCCAGGCCCGGTGGTCGTTGTTTTTTGCCCGCTTCGACTTCATTCTTCATTTCCGTCCGGCGGACAAGAACGTCAAAGCTGATGCCTTGTCCCGGTCCTTCCTGTCCTCCGATCAAGAGGAGGAACCTACGCACATCATCGACTCCTCCAAGGTGATGAATGTGGCCCCCTTGGATCTGACTCGTCTTCCACCCGGTAAGACGTTCGTAGCTGTGCCAGATCGGGAGAGGCTTCTTCGCTGGGGACATTCTTCTAAACTAGCTGGCCATGCTGGCCAAAAGAAGACCTTCCAACTTATTACCCGGCATTACTGGTGGCCTACCCTGCGTAAGGACGTGGTAGACTTCGTCGCGGCCTGTTCATCCTGTGCCCGTAACAAAGTTCCCCGACATCTACCTGCCGGCCATCTCCTGCCCCTTCCCGTACCTGCTGCTCCTTGGCAACACATCGCTATGGACTTTATCACCGACCTTCCAGTTTCTGCCAGTTGTACTGTCATTTGGGTTGTCGCTGACCGTTTTTCTAAGATGACCCACTTCATTCCCCTGCCTGGTCTTCCGTCTGCACCCGAGCTGGCTAAAGACTTTATCCGCCACATCTTCCGTCTCCATGGTCTGCCCCTACACATCGTGTCGGATCGTGGGGTTCAGTTCACCTCTCGCTTCTGGAGAGCCACATGTAAGCTGCTGGACATTACCCTGGATTTCTCCTCCGCTTACCACCCTCAGTCCAATGGTCAAGTGGAGCGGATCAATCAGATCTTGTCCAGCTACCTCCGGCACTTCGTTGATGCTCACCACTCGGACTGGGTGGATCTCCTACCATGGGCCGAGTTCTCTTATAACAACCATGAGAGCGAGTCCTCTTCCAAATCCCCGTTCTTTATAGTCGGTGGCCAACATCCCCGGATTCCACTTCCTGTCTCCGTTTCTGTGGACAACCCTGCTGCGGAGTCTCTTGTCAGCGAATTTTCTACTATTTGGGAGAGCACCAGGTCCGCTCTTCTTCTCTCCTCTGAGCGGATGAAGAGATATGCTGATAAGAGACGTCTCTATCCGCCCCAATTCCGTCCGGGAGACAAGGTTTGGCTCTCATCCAAACATGTGCGGCTCAAAGTACCCTCCTACAAGTTGGGTCCTCGATTCATCGGCCCCTTCGAAGTCCTCAGGCAAATTAACCCTGTGGCCTACAAATTAAAACTCCCGGCCACCCTACGGATCCCCAACTACTTCCACGTATCTCTCCTCAAACCCGTTGTCTTTAACTTTTTTTCCAAAAATCCAGGTGCCCCTCCTGCTCCGGTTTCCGCTGATGACATCTTTGAGGTAGAGAGTATTCTGGCCTCCAAGAGGGTAAGAGGAAAAACCTTTTTTCTGGTAGATTGGAAGGGGTTTGGTCCTGAGGAGAGAACTTGGGAACCCAGGGAGAACATCAACGCCCCGCTTCTCCTTGAGAAATTTCTTTCTGGCCAAAAAAAGAGGGGGCCTAAAGGGGGGGGTACTGTAGCATCGGCGTCTCTGCCCCGTTCTAGGCAGAGACGCCGTCCCTCTCACCTCCCCGCTCCTGGCGCGGCGTCCTCCAGCGCTTCTCTCCCCGCTGCTTCCGGCACGCGCTCCTTCCCCGGCAGTGTGCTTAGGGCGCGCGCGCGCGCTCCCCCTCTCTTAAAGGACCGCGCGCGCCGTCCTAAGGAGTCCCCGGCCAATTGCCGGAGGACCTCCCATATAAAAGGCACCTCCTCCAAAATGGAGGTGCCCGAGCAATGTTGTAGCACTGTTCACTACTCTGCTTCAGCCCTCAGGTCCCGTTGCCAGTTACCTGCCAGATACCTGCCAGATTCCTGCCAGTCTGCTGTCTAATTCCTGCCTGATATCCTGCTACCTGCCTGCTAGCCTGAGGTCCGACGGTCTGCCTTCCAACTTCTGTCAGTCTGTCTAAGAACCAGCTTGCCCGCTCACCTGGGAGCGCACATCTTCTACCTGCCTGCTTGCCTGAGGTCCGACGGTCTGCCTTCCAACTCCTGTCAGTCTGTCTAAGGACCAGCTTGCCCGCTCACCTGGGAGCGCTCATCTGCTGCCTGTCTGCTAGACTACCAGGAGACTCCGCCGTCACGTGCTGTGACCACCCGCCTGTCCAGAGACTCCTGCCCGCTCACCTGGGAGCGCTCATCTGCTACCTGTCTGTTGGTCTTCCTGGAGGCTCCGCCGTCACATGCTGTGACCACCCGATTATCCAGAGACTCTCGCCTGCTCACCTGGGAGCTCACGTCTATCATCTGCCACCACAGGTCGTACCAATCCTTTACCCAGAGACTGCCCCGGTCACTTGCCGTGACCTCCTGCCCGTTCATCCAGAGACTGCCCCGGTCACTTGCCGTGACCTCCTGCCCGTTCATCCAGAGACTGCCCCGGTCACTTGCCGTGACCTCCTGCCCGTTCATCCAGAGACTGCCCCGGTCACTTGCCGTGACCTCCTGTCCGTTCATTCAGAGACTGTCCCAGTCACCTGCTGTGACTGCCTACCTGTCTACCCTGGTCGCCACCCGCTCCCTTACAAGGACCGCCCCCTTGTATAGTAGCTCAGAGGTTCTGCCTCCCAGTCCCGTTACAGCGACTAGTGTTGAGTGTAAGTGCTCGCTACTTGAGTTTGCATCGGGTATAAACTGAGTATCGCGTGTGCTCGAGTCTCCGCCCCATATGTTTTGCAGCTGTTAGACAGCCAAAAAAGCCTTGCGGGTATTGCCTGCCATGCACGACGTTGTTCGAGACTCCGCGGCCGCATGTTTCACGGCTGTTAGGCAGCTGCGACACATGCAGGGATTGCCTAGTTGTTATGCAATCCCTGCATGTGTCGCAACTGTCTAGCGGCCGTGACTCATGCAGCGGCGGCTCGAACACAGTTGTTCAGCATGCAGAATATACTCGGGCAGCACTCGAGCGTGCTCAGTGAAAGGGTTAACTGAGCACGCTCACTCAACACTACTCTGCTCTCTTTCCCAGGTCACACAAAATTCTCTGCCAATACCTACTGTGATTACAAGTGCCCGGAGGAGGACAAGAGCTGTAAGTCATTACATACACCACTTTGCAGCATTCGCTGATGCAGAATGGTGAATGTAATGACGTACTGCTATGCTTTACTCCCCTTGCACTGGTAATCACAGGTTGTGATGACGGTGAGATCCATGTGACCTGGTTAGACTCATCAATTTTACCAGATCTAATACAGAAAGCTTGGTCTAACCTTCTCTGGGACATCTTATCTTTTCCCTGTACAACGCTGCTTGCTTATGACTGGGCAGCATGATACAGGGGAAAAAGAGAAACGCCCTCAGAGAAGAATCTATGATACTCCCGTTTCTTAGTTGTAGCGTTAATTAGTATATAAACTTTACAAGCTAACAGCTGTGCAAAGGAGATGAGGAATAAAAAAATATGTTTTATTCCGATTTTCAGCCACTTTATCATGATATAGCCAGTTCATCATCTAAAAAATGGTGAAACGTCTTCTTTAAATCAGAACTTGGGCTTTCATTTGTTGGAAAAAAAGAAAGTTACACTTGGCAACAAGATTGGTATTGTTAGCTTTCATAAATAAGTTGTAAAAATGAAATTTTTATAACAATTGTTTCACAAATCTAATGAAAAATAACCCTTTAGTTTTTCTTGCCAAATCAATATTTTTTAACTTTCTGCTTTTTATATGTTTTTGACAACAATAAAAAGAGTGCATTGAATAACATGCTTTTCAAGTGCAGCCTCAACAGTAATGCCCACAAGAAGCAAAGAAACTGGAATGCAATCAATCGGTAATGTTTTGTTTTTTAATTAGATAATTTTGTATCAAAAACAAAAGGGCAGTTAAGTATTCTTAACATACTTGAATGTAGTTGGAATTACAGAATATTCATTAGTGAAATTACTATAAAGAATTACAATGAATATCTTATAAGTTACAACATTTTCATTTTTACTTATTCTTTTTTTTATTATAACCTCACATCCAGCCTCACAACACACCAGAGAGAGAAATAACCATGATGAACCCTTTTACACATAAAATAAATAATATTTATTTTTAGATACATATAATCCTGCTAAAGTGAATGGGTCACAGAGAATCAGGCTATAAACATCCATAGCTCAGGATAAGGGATGAGCGGACCTGTTGAAATTTGGATCTTGGTACCCGACCCAAACTGTATTCCAAACTTCGGTTCGGGTACCAGAACTGTACCCAAACTTGAACCAGGACCCGAACCCCAATGAAAAACAATGGAGACCCGAACTTTGGGTCTGAGTAAGAAAAAAAACTCTCTCTACAGCGGACTTCCCCCGTGACTCCGAACATTGCAACAGACTTCTAGAGAAAGTCCATGTTCGGCGTTTAGCATTGGACTAACTGTCCGCTATAAATGCCGAACTTTTAAGTTCAGGTACACTCATCTCTACTCAAGATTACTTGATTTAATTTTAGTACACAGAATCTAGAGCAATCAAATAAAACTAAAAAGGACAAGTAACTGAAGCATTCTGTCTCTCAACAAGACTCGGGTGGGTAATCCTAGAACATCCAACAATGGTTGCCGAATGCTTTCAAATTTCTTAATTGCATTTCTCTTTCTATAGACTCCTATTTACAACCACATATTGTCCATTTTATTCCCCAATTGTTGGTGGTTGGACATCTAACCAATGTTTTTGTGCCTGATATAAAATATATGATATACCTATAGAAATCGGAGATTCCAAGTCAACCCAATCCCTTAGATACCCCCCGATACACATATCCTGAGATGCGCCTAAAATCGGATTCCAAATATGCTTTTGTTTTAGGGACAGAGCATCTTTCCAAAATGGGCCTGAGTGTATTCCCAGAACATATGCATCAATTGTGCATTCTCCACTCCACACCTCATTCTTCACTCATTCTCATTCTGCACTTGAGTGAACCCCAATTTTATGGAGGAAGCTGGGTGTTCTATAAACCCTATGAATAAAAAAGATCTGTGAAAGCCTCTGTAATTTACATGGGGACAACCTGGGAATGAGCTCCAACAACTCCGTCTACGGTTCTTCAGAAATTGGACCAATATCTGCTTCCCACTTAGATTTAAATCGGTATTCCTATCTCCAAGATCCTCTCCCAAAATATAGTAGGTATAATAATAATATTAGCAAATACCTCCAATTAGAAATGTAGTATAGTTCTTCTGATTTGCTATGTCACCTACCCCATGGCAGGGCATTGCAGCAGCTTAGATATCCATGGTTATGGCTTATCATAAAGTGACAATTAGTAAGTTTTTTAGTTTTTGTAACCATGGTGTCACGGGTGTGTCAGAAGTGACAGACAGTCACCCTGCAGTTGGTTGCAGGATATCTCTACGTTTGCCTTTACATACATTTTCTTAGACACTGTCTCTAGGACCCAGCGGCTACCTTCCTCTGGCTATTTAACACCCTGCCTGGGTGTATAAATACCGGCTATGTATTCATTACTACTTGTGAAGGCTTAGCATGAGCAGTACTTGATGCTCTCTAGAGCTTGAGAATGGGTGCGCATTTGTCTGGAGTTCGTCTAAAGCTAAGCAATTTCCCCCAGTTTGTCTACCTATGTTGTCTATAGTGTTTAATTGAGATCAACTAGTGCTCATTTCCTCCCTTCCCTAGCCTTAGCCATATGCCAGGGAAAGACAGGACAATGCACATGTGCAGCGACTGGTGAAGAGCCAATACAAGGGAAGACAGGGTGATGCTAGATCAACCTAAGAGGTCTCCACTTCCCCCCTTTCGCTAGAGTTTGGGCTTCCTTTCCCTCTTCCCTTTGTGATGCACTATTGTAGCACCCTGGGGGTTCAGTTGCTATATAGGTATTGCATTTCTCCCAGACGTGCGATGTCTCACTTTCAGGTAAGGATGGAGTGTGGACCAGGACCCCGACACCTGCATGCATTACACCACATGTCCGGGGGGCAGGGCGACCGATATGCTCCAAGTAGAGCACGACAGTCCCTGTCCCTGGCTGGAGTGGGGGGAGGGAATACCTAGTAAAAGGGGAACCCGGTAGTGCAAGAGTAGGGAGGAAGCAGTTCCTGGATGCACCTAGAGGGAGGTATAAAAGGTGGGCACCATCTTAGTTCAAAGAGAAGTCGGTTCAGTCAGAGGGAAGATGTGACAGATCAGGTCTCTGTTGAGCTCTGCTCCAGACGCGGGTGTGACACCCCAGGGGTCTGGTTGCCACAGTGATAGAGATATTACATCTGAGAGCAGGTGGGAGGTCTCTTGGTCAGGAATCCTATGCATGCCACACCTCCTGCCCAGTCCTGGGAGGGGAAGAACTTCCCCTATATAAACCTAGGGCTGAGGCAGGGTTAGTGAGTAGAGAAGAAGTAGAGACAGAGAAAAGAACCAAATATAGGAACAGAACATCAGGAGCTCTGTGGGAGCAGTGTTACAAGGAGTCAGGGGCTGGCAGCTGCAGAGCTCGCCCTGACTGAGAAGATTTCTTACCGGACCCGGAGTCCGAGGCTGTGGGGACTAATCTCTACCCAGCAGCAGAAACCGACCGGCAGGGGATTGCAGGTCCTCTGGCCCAGAAACCCGAAGGCACGGTCACACACGTGGGACCAGCACCGCCATCGTGGAGCGGAAGCCATTAGAAGGCCCCGAGTCACCGGCCATACGGGTGAGCACCACACGGTACACTCAGGGACGTGGGCTACTTTTACCCGCCTCTAGCAAGGTAGCCAGAAGAGTACAGTTAGTTGGGAAGGCCTACAACTCCGCCTGGCCAGGGGAGATCCCATCTGCTCAAGGACTGACCAGGCCCCGATTGCTAGCAAGTACTCCGGGAGGGTCTATCTTTGTCACCAGTAAAGACCCTGAACTACACCGCATCGTCTCTGAGTGGTTCCTGCTACCCCCATCATCCACGTCGGCTGCCCTGAGGCCATACCCCTCCCGTTGGGGGTTATACCATCCACGCTGCACCATCCTTCCACCGGCCTCAGCGGTCTGCCCTGCAGCGGCAGCTCCATAGCTGCATTCAACGGGTGGCGTAGTCATCCACCATCTACTGCTAATAGACTGCCACTTAGTCTGACTCCCTGGGCACGGACCGGGTCATCGCCACGAGACTACTACCCCCATCTGATCCGGCTCCAGGTAGGCTCCCGCGTGCGCAACGCAGCGCGACTCAGGACCAGGGGCGCGTCACGGGTCTAGCCTGTAAGGCCCAGTCAGCACTGAAGAAAGAGAGAGAGAGTTGGGGAGAAGAATGAAGAAGAGCGGAGGAGGTTCCAGGAACACAAAGGAGAGAAGGGACCCCAGGGGTATGGACCGGCTGATAGCCACCATACGCCCGCATCTACCTGAGCAGTGGGGTCAGGCCAAGGGGGAGACGGGTCCCCGAAACTAGCGGAGGCGGGGAACTACCCTCAACTTGAAACCGGAGGCTGTGACATTTTATATGGTGCAACCCCTCGCTACACCCGCTAGGAAGGCACCACAGAGGGTCAGGGAAACTGGCGCCGAAGTTTACCCAGAGAAGGCCTGAGGCAGCCGGACAGAAGCGTGGTCACTGGTGGGGTATGACAGGCCAGAGGAAGGACACGAGAAGGGGGTACTGCGAAGCGCTCCAAAATTATCTGAGAGTTGGCCGAGCCCCCTCACCTGGTGAACATGGTGCGACGCGGGAAGTTACAGCTGGCCGGAGTAACGTGGAGTAACGAACTGTGAGTAAAGATCCTGGACTGCATTACAGAGACTCTGAGTTATTATTCCCACGCACCATCACCCCCATCATTCACCTACACTGCCCTGGGGCTACACTCTTCCCGTTGGGAGTTATACCATCCCTGTGCTGCTCACAAACATCAGGCCCAGAGGTCTGCCCTGCAGCGGCGGTTCATCCTGACCGCAAACCACGGGTGGCGTAGTCGGACATTTGAAAATAATGAAAACCATATCAATAGACTGCCACTGGTTTGACCACCCTGAGCCACGGGACCGGGTCATCGCCACGGTGACAACAACCCCCAGCATCCCACCAAAGGCCCGGTTCCGGGTTCCCCACGCGGCCCAGGGGGTGAATCACTATGTCTTTCCCACATCTTGCGTGACACATGGATACCTAAGATGTTGCCATGATCTGTACATGGGGTAAGCAACATAGTGAATCAGAAGAACTATACTACATTTAGAATTGGAGGAATTTGCTAATATTATAATTACAACTAATACATATTGAGGTAGGATCTTGGAGATGAGAATAAACCTTTAACTGTCAGAGGGTTCTCATCTATGCAAGGTCACAGAAGTTATTAATATTTAGTAGAAATTAAACCATGTGTGTGGTTCACAGGTATGATCATATCTTGGATAAAGTGATTGTGTATTAGCATCCTTGTCATAGTTGACTGGGTCTAATATGTGTGCCTAAGTTGTAGGTATTTGTAAAAAGATGATAAGGCAAGTTAATCTCCTTCTGGAGTTTCTACACCCCATCTTCAAGCAGATAATCTATTATCTGGATTACTAAGGTTACTGTATTAATGGTTAGTGGCCACATTAGAAAAGTAAGTACATGCCAACAATGATTTTGCTACTGAGAGAAAAACATTTGATTTATTGTGATTTACACTAAATTGAATGCGCTGATTCCAAACATGAACTCCGAATTTTCCTGACACATTTAGATTTTAAGTTATACATGCAAAGCCTATTCACTTATAATATTAATGCATTATATATTGGAAATATTCCAACGTACATGCCCAGACCTCTCCGAACACGCTCATACAGGTCTATCGGTTATGTCAGCACGGAGTATATAAGGCAAACTGGACAGAGCTCAATAAAGTGATCTGTTATAGAGCTATCAGTTTGGAAACTTAAGGCTGGAGTCATACTAGCGTATAAAAAATTGGTCCGATGCTGAAAAATTAGGACGAGTGTATGGTGGTATGTTATACATACTGCTGAATAAAAAGGGTTCAATAAAATATTATGCACCCCAAAAAAATGTTTTGTGTGCAAAAGCAGGAAAACATTAAAAAACTTATATTAATCTGGTATCGCTGTAATCGTACTGACCTACAGAATAAAGCCATCGTATCACTTATACCCAGGGCCGGCGCCAGCACCCGGAGCACGCGGGCAAGTGCCGGGGCCCTGAGCAGGCTCACTCACCCGCTGCGCTATGGGACCCGTGAGCGGAGGAGGATGGTGTCAGCTCCCGCTCCCCCCGCTTGTTCAGGGCCCCGTCAGCCGGCGGCACAATACTTACCTCTCCCTGGGCTTCCGCAGCAGGTCCGATGTCTTCCGCAGCTGCAGCACTGTGACGTCTCAGGTCAGAGGGTGCGGTGACGTCTTTCCACCGCGCTCTCTCCCGAGCCGTCACAGCGCAGAGTGGGAAGACGCCGGCGATGCTGGAGTCCAGAGAATCGGCAGCAGGTGAGTAGTTAGGTGAGTATTTTATTTTATTTTTTTTTAATGTATGGAGGCATGGGGAATTATAAGGGAGGGGGGAGAGAGGTGACATCCTGCATGGGGCGTTATATGGGGGGAAAGTGACATCCTGCATGGGGCATTATAAGGGGTGGTGACATTATGCATGGGGCATTATAAGCGTGCGTGACATCCTGCATGGGACATTATAAGGGGTGACATAATACATGGGGCATTATAAGGGGGGTGACATTCTGCATGGGGCATTATAAGGGGGAGTGACATAATGCATGGGGCATTATAAGGGGGGGTGACATCCTGCATGGGGCATTATATGGGGGGATCAGCCTGCATAAGACATTATGTGGGGGAAACAGCCTGCATGGAGCATTATGTTGGGGCACAGCCTGCATGGAGCGTTATATGGGGGCCAGTATTCTGTATGGAGCGTTATATGGGGCCAGTATCCTATATGGAGCGTTATAATGGGGCCAGTATCCTATATGGAGCGTTATATGGGGGCCAGTATCCTGTATGGATCAATTCGCCGGTTTCTGAGCTATTGTAGAATTTACAATAGATATCGGTCATGTAATGTAAGAAGTGAAATCTTCTGCATTGTATTATATATATATATTTTTCTGTGGCATCTGTGTGTCATGAATCGTGGTATGTGTAAAAGGGGCCGACTGAGACTCTTTCGCCCAGTGCCCACGAAAACCTGGAGCCGGCCCTGCTTATACCGCACGGTGAATGCCATGAAAGAAATAAAAAGAAATTCTTGAACTTTTGTTCATATTTATCCTGTGACTGCTGGGAGTTGTTGTTTCACAAAAACTGGAATGTTCATAGTTCCTGCACCTACAAAATGTGTGAAAATATGTAACAATGGGAATGGTTTCTCTCATAGACAGTGATTCCTGCTCTTACCTGTCATTTGTCCATTGCTAGATGTATCACCAGCAAACAAAACACTCAATGTTCTTGATTTCAGGCCTTAAATACACTAAAGCTGGAATTGGACTGGTTGCTATGGGCTATAGGTCTTTGTTCCTATGGTAACAGTGTAGTGTTGTCATAGAGCCTAGAATTTAATTACATTTGAAGCAATATAAAGTCATTTACTTTTTTCAGTCGCAGTAAATACAGTTTACTTTTTGGGAACTTTTCCTTATTCGTCCTGCTCCTCCAGCCTTGATGCTAGCCAATGTGATCTGCCATATTATTACTACTTGTTATTAATATTAATTAATACCTATGGAGATATCATTCATGGTCATATGTGACATCATCAAATCCAGGAGGCCATTGTTACCTCACAACATGATGTCACAATGACTGTGGGCCTATATAAACGGGTGTTCAGGGGGCAAATGATCATTTCATGAGATGAAGACAAGGAGAGCAGAGGATCCAGGATCGAGGACACAGATTCTCATTTCAGGAGATGAAGACGAGGAGAGTTGAAGTTCCTGGATTGAGGATACAGGTAAATGAGAAACTTTACAGGGATTTGTTAGTGAACTTAGCGCCAACATGGACATCGATCCTCCAAGTCTACAGATTGTGGCTGTAAGGTTCTAGCTTTCTCCAGTCTTTGCTGGCAGAATCTCTAGACTTGGGTGATGAAGGTTCTTTGTGAGGTCACACAGCGGAATGTTGGACACTGAGAGTTCTATGCAGCAAACATGGGGACATCCCTGGGGCTATCACAGAGGTCAGCAACAAGATGGCACCTCGGATGGAGACACTGTATGAGCTACTTCGGTCAGTGACAGTTCCAGTGGTATCTGAGGCTGCCACAGATTGCTGGTGGTGGTTCTGTCATTTTAATTTCGGATTTTTGAGGCAAAAAAAAATCTACCCTTAGTCCCCCACATGGGAGAGAGGTTGGTGTAGATACATTGGAGGACACATATTAATTTATTTTACTGTATTTTACATAGATATATATATATATATATATATACACTGTATATATGTGTATATATATATATATATATATATATATATATATATAGTTTCCACGATTTTTTATAAATTACATTTCTTGCACCATTTTTAAGTATCTACATCAAAATTTAAAAATGCAAAGAAAAGTGGGCATAAAGTACAATATATATATATGACTGATTTTCTATGGGTCTTTGCCTGATCCGTCTTGTATTATTTTTTTCTTACCAGAAAGAATATCTGGATCCTGGAAGGAAGACTGAAGAATCTAACAAGAGCCACGGGATTATTTAGTGTTAATCATTTAATATGTCTGTAGATAATATTTGTTGTCTTATGAGGTCATTATTTACTGATTATATAGATCTAATTCTGGAATCAGTGCATCATGACATCATATTACATAGGTGTCTGCTGTCTAACCTAATTGTATAAGAGACCTGATATGATATAACTGCCCTATGTCTGTATCTGAAGGGCTAGTGTTTGTGGGGTCTAGTGTTTGTGGGGTGTTGTGTTTGTGGGGGGTAGTGTTTGTCGGGGGGTAGTGTTTGTGGGGGTTAGTGTTTGTGGGGGGTAGTGTTCTGTATTTTTACAGGGGAGATCAACGTAGACAAGCTATAAGCTCAGAGTCCGATCTGATAAGGAGAGGTGAGGCGTGTTACCAGGACAAAGAAGATCTGCTCTCCGGAAACGAGTCATTGCTCTATATATCAGTTAGTTAGTTGTAGTATGGCCTTGGTCCAGGGTTCTCGAACTGATCGCCTTTTCTCGGGGTCAAGAAGGAATTTTTTCCCTGTGACACACATTGGCTGAACGTGTCCAGGTTTTTTGCCTTCTTCTGGATCATTGGCTTTAGGTAGGGGTAAACATTTTATTTAATAAAATGTTTAAAATTAATGCTCTGTCTCCTTGTGTCTTTATTTTATAGCACTCAGGAAGTTGTATATGTCAGTTCTCATTTTTATGATCCACGGCTGCCACAATATGAAGGCAAACTGAAAGGGCGGTAATTATGTGTCTACTGTAACATACCTGGCGGCGTCCTTGCATAGTGGTCCATCTCCCACTGTGCAGGAGCGCGCACTTGATCTCCTGTCCAGAATGTCTCTCTGGCTTCCCTCCATGCTGTCTTGTTTGTGTCTGTGTCTGTTTCTGCTGCTTAAGGGCGGCGCCCGATCACTTCCTGCCTTTTGTACCTGCTGTGGGTCACACCCCTTGTGCGTCCTCAGCCTATCGCTGTCTGTCTCTTGGTATATAGCTCAGCAGCTCCCTTCTATCCCTGCCTGAGCATATGTGTTTCTTTCAGTGTGTGCTTGCACTCTGAAGGTGCCAGGTCCCGTCTTTGTTTCCCTGTCCGCCTTTCCTGGAGGCTTGTTTCCAGGCCTGTCTGAACTAAGTCCTGTATGTTTCCTGCCTTGCGGTGTCAGCTCCCGTGTCTGAACTGTGTCCTGTATGTCTCCTGCTTTACGGTATTAGTTCCCGTGTCTGAACTAAGTCCTGTATGTTTCCTGCCTTGCGGTCTCAGCTCCCGTGTCTGAACTGTGTCCTGTATGTCTCCTGCTTTACGGTATTAGTTCCCGTGTCTGAACTAAGTCCTGTATGTCTCCTGCCTTGCGGTGTCAGCTCCCGCGTCTGAACTGTGTCCTGTATGTCTCCTGCTTTACGGTATTAGTTCCCGTGTCTGAACTAAGTCCTGTATGTCTCCTGCTTTGCGGTATTAGTTCCCGTGTCTGAACTAAGTCCTTTCTGTGTATCTTGTCTGTCCTGTCTGAACACGCTCCTTGCCTGTTCGTCCCGCCTCTCTGGGGGCAGTATTCCCAGACCCGCTCCTGTATCCCGCTGCAGTGTCGGTCTCCTCCGTACACTCAGTTCCAGTCTGAACTCTCTCCTATCCTTTACCTGTTTTGCCTCTTTGCCCGTTCCCTTCCTTTTCCTGCAGAGTCTGAACTCGTACCTATCTCCTGCCTGTTGTCTCTGTACTCCCGTTTGTGAGTTTGTGGTCCACTCGCTACTTCACTGCAAGTACCCTGTGGGTGTCTGGCTCTGCCTTTCCCTTCCTGTCTGTTCAGTGTGAACAGAGCCCTGTCCTGTCCTGCCCTGCTTCTGCCCGCTGCTCTGGCAGTCCTGTCCTGCCCTGCTTCTGCCCGCTGCTCCGGCAGTCCTGTCCTGCCCTGCTCAGCCTTGTCTGCACTCTAGCTGTGCTTGCCTGTAACCCTCTGCCTGTATTGTTCCTGAGTCCCGGTGTGTACTGGGTCCTATCCCGCCTGTGTTCCTACCTGCTAGTGCCTCCCTGTCTGCACTCTAGCTG
Organism: Phyllobates terribilis; assembly: GCF_046119375.1. Taxonomy (NCBI): domain Eukaryota; kingdom Metazoa; phylum Chordata; class Amphibia; order Anura; family Dendrobatidae; genus Phyllobates; species Phyllobates terribilis. The sequence goes on from NW_027362769.1 coordinate 319,384,420, forward strand.
TGCTTGCCTTTACCCCCCTGCCTGCATACCCGCCTGCCTGCATACCAGTCGTGCCTGCCTATACCCACCAGTCTGTGTGCCAGCCTACCAGCCTGTTCCTGTATTCCCCTGTGTGGGTCAACAGCCGTGTCCGGGGTCTGTCCTGGAGTAGCACCTGGTCCCTCTGCTCGGTTCCTCCTTGGTGCACTGGCGTCGTATGCCGTCGTGCGACCCTGGTCGGATCGGGTGAATACTTAGTCACGCCCCTCCAGGTATACACTCTCCGGCACGGTCCAGTGGAATCACTACCAGTCACATGCACACGCCGCTCTAGCCCGGGCGTGTGCATAACAGCATGCTCAGGCCATGGTTCCCGTTGAGCCCCACGGCCTTCGCTCTCTGAGAAGTTTCCAGCGAAGACTTGCATTAAAATAAATAAATAAATTTTTTTTTCCCTTAGCTGAGTTCCAGGCGAATTACGCACCGTCCAGATGGATCTATCAGCTCTCGTTCCTGCGGATCCGCCACGTTACTATGGGGATCCAAGACAGTGTCGTGCATTTGTGGAGCAATGCATGCTACACTTTAAGGCCTACCCTCTTTATTTTCCTTCCGATTGGGCTAAAGTGGCCTTTATTATGTCTTACCTGGCGGGGGATGCCTTGGAATGGATCAACCCCCTATATGAGACACAGGATCCGATCCTCCGGGACCTAATGGCCTTCCTGGTGGCCTTTCTAATGGTCTTCGATGATCCTAACCCGGAGGCTCCTGCTGAAGCTTCACTTCCCAATATCCCGGAGCAGCCCCAATGGGTAATGTGTGTGGGTAGCGTAATAGTTCTCCAGCCCAATGAGACTACTGCCCACCCAGAATCCTCACAGGGTGACTACGCTTTCCGGAATACTTCTTCCAACCTCAAGAGGCAGTCCAGACGTGCTAGACTTAGAGGCAAGCAGTCACGCCTGGGTCTGTCCTCCCTGAGACCTCCTGAACCCTTCGGGGTGCTACCTGGTAACGAAAGGACAGAGACTCTCCTTTACTCTGTACCTGATACCTCGCTCGCTTCGTCCAGTGAGTCCAACCTGGTGTACTCCGAAGCAGAGGTTACTCCCGAGTCTCTACACCCCTCCGACCAGGCGGAGGACCTCCAGTTGTGTTTAGAACCCTTCGGGGTGCCACCTGGTGGTGAATGGACAGAGACTTTCCTATACTCGGTACCCGATACCTCGCCTGCTTCCTCCAGTGAGTCCGACCTAGTGTTCTCCGAAGCAGAAGTTACTCCCGAGTCTCTACACCCCTCCGACCAGGCGGAGGACCTCCAGTTGTGTTTAGAACCCTTCGGGGTGCCACCTGGTGGTGAATGGACAGAGACTTTCCTATACTCGGTACCCGATACCTCGCCTGCTTCCTCCAGTGAGTCCGACCTAGTGTTCTCCGAAGCAGAAGTTACTCCTGAGTCTCTACACCCCTCCGACCAGGCGGAGGACCTCCAGTTGTGTTTAGAACCCTTCGGGGTGCCACCTGGTGGTGAATGGACAGAGACTTTCCTATTTCCTGTACCTGATACCTCGCCTGCTTCCTCCAGTGAGTCCGACCTAGTGTTCTCCGAAGCAGAAGTTACTCCCGAGTCTCTACACCCCTCCGACCAGGCGGAGGACCTCCAGTTGTGTTTAGAACCCTTCGGGGTGCCACCTGGTGGTGAATGGACAGAGACTTTCCTATTTCCTGTACCTGATACCTCGCCTGCTTCCTCCAGTGAGTCCGACCTAGTGTACTCTGAAGCAGATGTTTTCTCTGAGCCTCAGTACTCTTCTGACCCGGCGGAGGACCTCCAGTTGTTTCCTGAATCCTCCGGGGTACCACCAGATAACAAAGAGACAGTGACTTTTCCTCATTATGTACCTGATAACCCGTCTATTTCTTCCTGTGAGCTTGACAAGATGTACCTCGAAGCAGAGATTACCCTCAAGTCTCTGTCCCCCTCCAACCCAGTGAACGACTGGTCCTCGAATTCCCTGCGGAAGATTCTGGCAGGCCTGAAGAAGAGGGGGCGTAAGGGGGGAGGTACTGTAACATACCTGGCGGCGTCCTTGCATAGTGGTCCATCTCCCACTGTGCAGGAGCGCGCACTTGATCTCCTGTCCAGAATGTCTCTCTGGCTTCCCTCCATGCTGTCTTGTTTGTGTCTGTGTCTGTTTCTGCTGCTTAAGGGCGGCGCCCGATCACTTCCTGCCTTTTGTACCTGCTGTGGGTCACACCCCTTGTGCGTCCTCAGCCTATCGCTGTCTGTCTCTTGGTATATAGCTCAGCAGCTCCCTTCTATCCCTGCCTGAGCATATGTGTTTCTTTCAGTGTGTGCTTGCACTCTGAAGGTGCCAGGTCCCGTCTTTGTTTCCCTGTCCGCCTTTCCTGGAGGCTTGTTTCCAGGCCTGTCTGAACTAAGTCCTGTATGTTTCCTGCCTTGCGGTGTCAGCTCCCGTGTCTGAACTGTGTCCTGTATGTCTCCTGCTTTACGGTATTAGTTCCCGTGTCTGAACTAAGTCCTGTATGTTTCCTGCCTTGCGGTCTCAGCTCCCGTGTCTGAACTGTGTCCTGTATGTCTCCTGCTTTACGGTATTAGTTCCCGTGTCTGAACTAAGTCCTGTATGTCTCCTGCCTTGCGGTGTCAGCTCCCGCGTCTGAACTGTGTCCTGTATGTCTCCTGCTTTACGGTATTAGTTCCCGTGTCTGAACTAAGTCCTGTATGTCTCCTGCTTTGCGGTATTAGTTCCCGTGTCTGAACTAAGTCCTTTCTGTGTATCTTGTCTGTCCTGTCTGAACACGCTCCTTGCCTGTTCGTCCCGCCTCTCTGGGGGCAGTATTCCCAGACCCGCTCCTGTATCCCGCTGCAGTGTCGGTCTCCTCCGTACACTCAGTTCCAGTCTGAACTCTCTCCTATCCTTTACCTGTTTTGCCTCTTTGCCCGTTCCCTTCCTTTTCCTGCAGAGTCTGAACTCGTACCTATCTCCTGCCTGTTGTCTCTGTACTCCCGTTTGTGAGTTTGTGGTCCACTCGCTACTTCACTGCAAGTACCCTGTGGGTGTCTGGCTCTGCCTTTCCCTTCCTGTCTGTTCAGTGTGAACAGAGCCCTGTCCTGTCCTGCCCTGCTTCTGCCCGCTGCTCTGGCAGTCCTGTCCTGCCCTGCTTCTGCCCGCTGCTCCGGCAGTCCTGTCCTGCCCTGCTCAGCCTTGTCTGCACTCTAGCTGTGCTTGCCTGTAACCCTCTGCCTGTATTGTTCCTGAGTCCCGGTGTGTACTGGGTCCTATCCCGCCTGTGTTCCTACCTGCTAGTGCCTCCCTGTCTGCACTCTAGCTGTGCTTGCCTTTACCCCCCTGCCTGCATACCCGCCTGCCTGCATACCAGTCGTGCCTGCCTATACCCACCAGTCTGTGTGCCAGCCTACCAGCCTGTTCCTGTATTCCCCTGTGTGGGTCAACAGCCGTGTCCGGGGTCTGTCCTGGAGTAGCACCTGGTCCCTCTGCTCGGTTCCTCCTTGGTGCACTGGCGTCGTATGCCGTCGTGCGACCCTGGTCGGATCGGGTGAATACTTAGTCACGCCCCTCCAGGTATACACTCTCCGGCACGGTCCAGTGGAATCACTACCAGTCACATGCACACGCCGCTCTAGCCCGGGCGTGTGCATAACATCTACTAATGTAATGACTGTATCTATGATGCATAAAATATAGTCAAAAAAGCAAGGGGTAGATGCCCAAACAGATTTAAGTCAAGAAAAGCTGCAATTGGACTAATTAAAAATATCTTTTCATTAGAATTGATTAAAAAACCTCAATAAAAATCACCTAAAAACACCAATAACAAATATCAACAGAGATGAGGTAGGTCACCTCAGTGACCAGTAGGTGCTTAGAATAGTGCCAGTATTCCAAAACCAATTGTCACTGGACATGCAGCCAAACACACAGCAGGTACAAATAACAATTTAGTGACCAGCTAGGGGTGGCCACAAACTGTACAATAAATGCTCATATCCTTATATACAAACGTGGTCAAAATTGTTGGTACCCCTCGTTTAAAGAAAGAAAAACCCACAATGGTCACAGAAATAACTTGAATCTGACAAAAGTAATAATAAATTAAAAATCTATGAAAATGAACAAATGAAAGTCAGTCATTGCTTTTCAACCCTGCTTCCACAGAATTAAAAAAAAAAATAAACTCATGAAATAGGCCTGGACAGAAATGATAGTGCCCCTGAAAATAATGTGACAAAAGGGACATGTTAAATGAAGTTGTGTCCACTAATTAGCATCACAGGTGTCTACAATCTTATGATCAGCCAGTGGGCCTGTATATAGGGTCACAGATACTCACTGTGCTGTTTGGTGACATGGTGTGTAGCACACTCAACATGGACCAGAGGAAGCAAAGGAAAGAGTAGTCTCAGGAGATTAGAAAGAAAATTATAGACAAGCATGTTAAAGGTAAAGGTTATAAGACCATCTCCAAGCAGCTTGATATGCCTGTGACTACAGTTGCAAATATTATTCAGAAATTTAAGATCCATGGGACTGTAGCCAACCTCCGTGGACGTAGCCGCAGGAGGAAAATTGATGATAAATCAAAGAGACGGATAATACTAATGGTAACAAAAGAGCTTAGGATAACTTCTAAAGAGATTAAAGGTGAACTTCAAGCTTAAGGAACATCAGTGTCAGATCGCACCATTCGTCGTTGTTTGATCCAAAGTGGACTTCATGGGAGACGACCAAGGAGAACATCATTGTTGAAAAAAAAGTCATAAAAAAGCCAGACTGGAATTTGCCAAACTACTTGTTGACAAGCCACAAAGTTACTGTGAGAATGTCCCATGGACAGATGTCTGTGTTCACAGACAGAAAAATTAAAGGGGTTGTCCACTACTATTGAAAATAGTCCAATGTATTATTATGATAAATAGAAGCTTCTTTGTATATACCTTCCTCTGCTGTTTCTGCCTGTGAGCGGCACTATCACTTGCCGCTCACAGGAATCACGTCACCCCCAGCTGCAGTCGGCGCTGACAAGTTCAGGCTGCAGCCGAGGGTCCCTCTTCTGCGTTCCATGGTGGCTGCTGGGTTGTGGGCGTGGTTACCCCGCGCATCACACCCGGCATCCACCGCGTGCTCTCCCTCTCTCCATTCAGTGGGAAAGCAAATGGTGGATGCAGAGTGTGACGCGGGGGTAACCCTGCCCACAACCCAGCAGCCACCGCGGGGATCCCAGCGTTGAGTCACGCCTCACTTGACATGACCTCAGCGGGGGTCACATGCTGCCTGTGAGTGGCCAGTGATAGCGTTGCTCACAGGCAGAAACAGCAGAGGAAGGTAATTACAAAGAAGCTTCTGTTCATCATAAAAATACATTGGGCTATTTTCCATAGTAGTGAACAACCCCTTGAAGCATAACAATAAAAGAACACTGTCCCTACTGTTAAACATGGAGGAAGCTCTGTTATGTTTGGGGCTGCTTTGCTGCATCTGGCACAGGATGTCTTGAATCAGTGCAGGGTACAATGAAATCTCAAGTCGACCAAGGGATTCTAGAGAGAAATGTGCTGCCCAGTGTCAGAAAGCTTGGTCTCAGTCGCAGGTCATGATTCGTGCAACAGAATAATGACCCAAAACACACAGCTAAAAACACCCAAGAATGGCTAAGAGGAAAACATTGGACTATTCTGAAGAGGCCTTCTATGAGCTCTGACCTAAACCCTATTGAGCATCTTTAGAAAGAGCTGAAACATGCCGTCTGGAAAAGGCAACCTTCAAACACGAGACTACTGGAGCAGTTTGCTCATGAGGAGTGGGCCAAAATACCTGTCGAGAGGTGCAGAAGTCTCATTGACAGTTACAGGAAACGTTTGATATCAGTGATTGCCTTAAAAGTTTGTTCAACAAAATATTAAGTTAAGAGTACCATCATTTCTGTACAGGCCTACTTCATGAGCTTAATATTTTTAAAAATTCTGTGGAAGCAGGGTTGAAAAGCAATGACTGACTTTCATTTGTTCATTTTAATCATTTTTAATTTATTATTACTTTTGTCAGATTCAAGTTATTTCTGTGACCATTGTGGGTTTTTCTTTCATTAAACGAGGGGAACCAATAATTTTGACCACGTGTGTACTATTGAACAGTTTTTATATGTACCTTAGTTCAGAAATTGCAATGCTCATTCAAACTAGCTGAGCATTCAAGTGGTTACTAGTGGAACCCCGGTCCCTTTCTTCAACTGTGGAGCATATTATGCCTTTTCTCAGGTATTTATGTAGGATGATAATAATTAGCATATATCAGTCAGACATCCTCTATAAACCTGTCCACTTTGGGCAAAGGGGATAACTCTCTTATAGGTGCAGCTACATACATGCTGCGACATAGGGCTATGATCTCAACATACCACTGTCACCCTGTATGCACAATAATGCGGTATTGGTGTAACTGTGTGCACACATGTGATTATTCACCAACCGTAGGAAAATAAAGGGAATAATCTCACCCAAGTTGAGGATATACCATGCCGGTTCCCTAGTTCATTCATTTCCTCCATTCTCCCGACGCGTTTCTTCAAACACATTGATTCATCAGGGGAGGTACTTATTCCTACCATGTAGACGGTAATATCATTACAGACACGTTTGTGGGATAACGTGCTCAATGTTGCAGTAGAGGCACTCACCTCACTGTCTCCATTTTAAACCAACACTGCGCTGTTGTGGCTCCATCTACAGTGTGTGACGCATTTCCAGTCCGAAGATCTCACTTCCGGTCTGTGAAACGCAGGACATGGCCGCTGGAACTCACTGGTTCCGGAAGCGACGCCTAAGGCGCCGCCCCATGGTAACAGTGTCCAGGGCTCACAATACTTGTCCTTGCCCCCCAGACTCGAGATACAAGGTAGAAGGGTTGTATCCGCCTACAGTGAGTACAGAAAGTATTCAGGGCCCTTTAAATTTTTCACACATTGTTTCATTGCAGCCATTTGGTAAATTCTAAAAAGTTATTTTTTTTTCTCATTATAGTGCACTCTGCACCTCATCTTGACTGAAAAAAAACAGAAATGTAGAAATTTTTGAAATTTATTAAAAAAGAAAAACTGAAATATCACATGGTCATAAGTATTCAGACCCTTTGCTCAGTATTAAGTAGAAGCACCCTTTTGAGCTAGTACAGCCATGAGTCTTCTTGGGAATGATGCAACAAGGTTTTCACACCTGGATTGGGGGATCCTCTGCCATTCTTCCTTGCAGATCCTCTCCAGTTCCGTCAGGTTGGATGGTGAACGTTGGTGGACAGCCATTTTCAGGTCTCTCCAGAGATGCTCAATTGGGTTTAGGTCAGGGCTCCGGCTGGGCCAGTCAATAATGGTCACAGAGTTGTTCTGAAGCCACTTCTTTGTTATTTTAGCTGTATGTGACGCGCCCCCTGGGCCTGTGTTGTGCAGGGGATACCCGGAGCCGGATCGCTGGGGGTTGTAGTCTCCGTGGTGCTGACCCGGTCCGTGCCCAGGGCGGTCAAACCAGTGACAGTCTTAATGTATAGCAAATGTCCGACTACGCCACCCGTGGATTGCGGTCAGTGGGGACCGCCGCTGCGCTGCCGACCGCTGAGGCTGATGTTGTTTGCGCAGCCGAGTATGGGATAACTCCCCACGGGAGAAGTATTACCTCAGGGCAGCTAGTGTAAATGATGATGGGAGTGATGGTGTGAGGGTCCCAATGCTAATGGTGCTGGTGCGGCGAGGAATCACAGAGACGTGCAGTTGCAGTTTTCAATGCTTTACTCACAGTTCTTTACTGGTCCTAGTCACCTCGGTACCGGCGGTGACTGCCCAAGCCGTGCTGCGTCCACCAGGCAAGGGACTCGACCAACTCCCAGGCAATTCCAGAGCGTGGCACAGGGCTCCCTTCCTTTCCTTTCTCTGGCCGTCCCCACCAGTGACCCACCTTTGTCCAGCTCCCTCGGGCCTTCTGTTGGCGAAACCTTTCTCCGGTTTCCCTGACCCTATACGGTATGCCTTTCTGGTGGATGTAGTGAGGGGTCGCACCAAGATGTGGTAACAACCTCCGGTCTTTGGCTGAGGAATCTGTTGCCTCCACCAATTTGGGTTCCGGTACCCTGTTCTGCCAACCCTTCACCCTGTATCTCCTCTGGGCATATGGGGTTCCTTCTGTCCTCGTGTCTCTGGGCCTTTCTCTGTGTTCCTTGCTTCCTTTCTCCTCTGTTCCAGTTCCTTTCTTACTTTCCTTTCCATTCCTTCTCCTCTCTCTTTCTGCTGTTCCTGGCCTCCACTCCAGGCCTGCCTCTGGAGCTGGGCCCAGACTGAGCCACAGCTCCCTGTCAGCCCTCTCTGGCTGAACTCCTCTCTGAACTGACCACTGTCCTAAGATGGTGCCCACCTAATTTACCTCCTTCTGACACCCGAGCTCAGGTGACTAGCAACCAATGGGCTCCTGCCTATGCCCAGAGACCCACCCCTATCTGCTCCTACACCACTGGGTGTACTTTCCCCTCCCCCACTCCAGCCAGGGACAGATGCTGTTGTGCCTGCACTTCTATCTTGTGGGAGCACCGTTGAGCTGTCCCTCGGAAATGGGGTGTGTGTGGTGCATGCAGCCTACCGAGTCCTGGTCCACACTCCATCCTTACCCGGGAGTGGAATATCAGACCTCTGGTTTGAGGTGCAATACCCCTGTAGCAGCCGAGCCCTCGGGGTGCTACATATGCTTAGGGTCATTGTCTTGTTGGATGGTGAACCTTCGGCCAAGTCTGAGGTCCAGAGCACTCTGGAAGAGGTTTTCATCCAGGATATCTCTGTACTTGGCCGCATTCATGTTTCCTTCAATTGCAACCAGTCGTTCTGTCCCTGCAGCTGAAAAACACCCCCATAGCATGATGCTGCCACCACCATGTTTCTCTGTTGGGATTGTATTGGGCAGGTGATGAGCAGTGCCTTGTTTTCTCCATACATATCATTTAGAATTATCACCAAAAAGTTCTATCTTTGTCTCATCAGACCAGAGAATCTTATTTCTCATAGTCTGTGAGTCCTTCATGTGTTTCTGAGCAAACTCTATGCGGGCTTTCATATGTCTTGCACCGAGCAGAGGCTTCCGTCGGGCTACTCTGTCATAAAGGCCCGACTGGTTGAGGGCTGCAGTGATAATTGACTTTGAACTTTCTCCCACCACACTACTGCATCTCTGGAGCTCAGCCACAGTGATCTTGGAGTTCTTCTTTACCTCTCTCACCAAGGCTCTTCTCCAACGATTGCTCAATTTGGCTGGACGGCCAGGTCTAGGAAGACTTCTGGTGGTTCCAAACTTCTTCCATTTAAGGATTATGGAGGCCACTGTGCTTTTAGAAACCTTGAGTAATGCAGAAATTCTCTTGTAACTTTGACCAGATCTGTGCCTTGTCATAATTCTGTCTCTGAGTTCCTTGGGCAGTTCCTTTGAGCTCATGATTCTCATTTAGTCTGACATGCTGTTAAGCTCACGCCCGGACTGTTTGGCGTGAGCGTGGTTCGTGGTTCCACTGGGCCACGAACCGAGGAGTGCCTGGAGGGGCGTGACTATGTGCCTTGCCAGATCCGACAACGGACACACGGCGGCTTAATCGACTCCGTGGTCTGAGGAGGGATGAGGGAGGTGGCCCAGGTGCTACTCCAAGTCAGACCTCTGTCACACAGCTGTTGACCCACACCAGGGAATGCAGGAAAGGACAGGTTTGGCTGGTATGCAGACGGGAGGGTACTGGCAGGCACGGCTGGTATACAGACAGGCAGGTACTGACAGGTAGGTAAACAGGCTGGATAGGGACCAGTACAGACTGGGATACAGGAGCAGAGCCGCAGGAGCGGAGGACAAGCAGAGCAGAGCAGTGCCGCAGGTGCGGAGGACAAGCGGAGCAGAGCCGCAGATGCAGAGGACAAGCGGAGCAGAGCAGAGCCGCAGGTGCGGAGGACAAGCAGAGCGGAGCAGAGCCGCAGGTGCGGGCAGACAGGACAGGGCTCTGATCCCATGGAACAGACTGGGAAACACAGGAAGATAGCTGGAACACAGACGGTAGATACAAAGGCAGGGAAGCTGGACAAGCAGAACCAGATACACACAAGGTACTTGCAATGAAGTAGCGAGTGGACACAAAACTCACAAACAGAAGTACAGAGACAATGAGTAGGAGTTAGGTACTGGTTCAGACACTGCAGGAAAAGGGAAGGATCGGACATAGAGACAAACAGGTAACGGGCTAGGACACAGTTCAGACACGAACTGACACTGGAAAGAGATACAGGAACAAGCCTGTGCATACAGCCCCCATAGTGGTGGAAAAAACTAGAAGTCACAGATGCAGGTAACGGGCCTGGGTTCTCAGCCCCCGGGGTGGTGGAAACAGACTAAAAGTCACAGATACAGGACAGGACCTGCCTACTCAGTTGCACAGAACACATTAAAAGAAAGTGTTGCTCAGGCACCTCCCACTGGGTGGAGGAGGTTTAAATATCCAGTGACTCACAGCAATAGGCTGGGGACGCATTAGGACTGTGCACACTGTAACTTTAACACTCAACTGGTGAGGTGGGGTTTGCCACAACCCAGGGAATTTTTGTTCGGCTTCCATTCATTGAAAAATGCTGGTATGAGGATCCGTGTCTCATTAGCTTCCATCCATTTGTGGGTGTCAAAAATTTGTTATACTCATGTGTAATCAATCGCCAATAAGAAAATGATTAAAACAAACGTGATCTTTGAATTTTCTGTAAAAATAAGAGATCTCTAAATTCTGGGTTATAGGAAACCCCACATCACCAGTTGCGTGACAAAAACCCCACCTCACCAGTTGAGGGTTAAGAATCAGGAAGTGCCAGCGCCGCCGCACTAAGCCAGCAGACAAGAGACATGCCCACAGCAGGTAGAGGAGCATAGTGTGCAGCCTGGACTGGTAGGTAAGTTGGCGGTCTTGCATGGTGGGAGATGGTAAGCCATGTCAGCACGCCGCCAGGGATGTTACACATGCGCTGTGAGCTGTGAGGTCTTATATAGAGATGTGTGTGCCTTTCCAAATTAAGTCCTATCAGTTTAATTAAACACAGCTGGACTCCAATGAAGGATGTAATGCAGCGGCTTGCTGCATTGCCAAAATGTCTGAGGGGGTGTGTTCTGGCTCACCACGTACCTCCCCTTCAGGTGACTGATCACATGACTGTGACATCATCATAGGTCCTGTGTGCACAGAGTGATATATATTCGGGGGGGTTTTGAAACGCAGTGAGTCAAGAGACCTGATCTCTGTGCCTGGGACCCCATTAGACCTGGAAGGCATGAGGCCTGTAGGCCACATCTGGTGAGCCTTAAACCACAGCTTTGGCAGAACAGAGATGATGGAAGCAGCTAGACCTAGCAAAGGTAAAAGACCGTGCTTGATATGGACATTGATGTTGTTACTTTGCTTAGGACTGTTTCTGAAGCCAAACGGGCATAGCTACGACTGAAAAGGCTCTAGGATATTTCGTGTGTAACATTCCTGCGAGCCACTGAGATGGACTATGTTATAAGCAGTTTATGATGTGTAATAAACTGCTGGACTTTAGATTACAGGAAAACATTGCATGTGTGCTTTAATTGACCCGGTGAAGTGAGTGCCCCTCAACATGATCAATAGCGCTACCTCACAATTGGTTAGAGAATGCGGGCAACTGCAGTCTGGTTGCAAGGGGTAACGGCACAGGACGACGAATGTGGATGCAAGCATCTGACTGTGGCTTGATGGGGCCACGAAGATTTAAGCATCTGGCTGTAACTCGGCAGGGTTCTAAAAATTGTCGTCGCACTCAAACCTGGTTTGCTGTGGCTTGGTGGGCCCACGAAATTTTTTCTGGTGAGAGCGGTGTGAAGTGTCTGGTGTGAACAGCGCACTGCGATGGCTATAAATGGAGCAGTATCCCCAGACGGAATGGAGAAAGGGTTAGATGACCGGCTGCAAACGCTCTTCAGCAAAATAGAGTGTGCTAAAGAAATGCAGGAGCTGATAAAGATGGCTGTGAATGGAGCAGAAAATGAGACTGAAGCTATTGAGCGATTAAAGTGCCTGTTAAAATTGCAGCAGGTATTTGGGAAACGGCAACAGGACATGGTGCTGGAACGGCAGGAGCTGTTGGCACATTACAGAATGGCGGCAGCGGACCAATCCTTGAGTTCTCCTGTGGCGCCGGCACTATCCCAGAGTGCCCAGGGAGGTACTAAGATATGTTGTGAACTGGGTCCTGAGACTATGACGTTGTTTTTTTTTAAAGCACCCCCTACAGGTGTAGTTGTCCAAAAGGGATGGAGTCTCAAAAGGGGGTGGGGCATAGAAAACCAGAATTGGTTACTGGTCGTGTGTTGGTACCGCCTAAAAATGACAATTCAACCGTTGATAACTGGGTAGCTCCAGTAGAAGGGGTTGACACCATGGGGAGTGACACTATGAAAGTAGAAAGAGAGTTCAGTCAGGAGGAGTTAAATGAGGTGAGAAAGTCCCACTTTCATCGTCGAAGGTACAAGGGCCACAAAGAAGTTGCTCCTGTAGTCTTTGCTGAAAGGGTAAATAAAGAAAATGCAATGCTGTGTGCCTTTATTCCGAGTGTGGATTCTCCTTTAGAAGCAGAGGAGATCAGGATGGAAGAGGAGCTGACACTGCCAGTAGCAACCTCTGGTACAGTATCCAACAATAAAGAAGACCAGGAGGAAGAGTTGGATGCAGTTCTGTAGATTCAGTACAAGCATGATGATCTACTGAGACAGAAGGTTCAGGAACTGACAGCCCTGAAGCGAGCGCTGAAAGAGGAGGTGGCCAATCATGACCAAGAGCTGGAGCCTTTCAGGCAGCAGTATCAGAGTGATGTACAGCAACTAAGGAAAAACATGGAGAATGTGTCCCAGGACCAGCTGAGCCTGGAGTCTGAGCGGCAGAAAATAAACCAGATTTTGAGGAACTTGCAGTGAGAACTGGAGGAAAGCAGAGAGGAACTGTAGCGTCGGCGTCCCTGCCCTCTGCTAGGCAGGGACGCTGTTCCCCTCACCTCTCGGCTCCGAGCCCGGCGTCCTCCTCCCGCTCTGCTGGTAGCACGCGCTCCTTCCCGGCCACTGTGCTTAGGGCGCGCGCGCGCTCCCTCCCTCTTAAAGTGGCCGCGCGCACTGTCCTAAGGAGTCCCCGGCCAATGGCCGGAGGACTTCACCATATATAAGGCACCTCCTCCAAAATGGAGGTGCCCGAGCAATGTTATTGCACTGTTCACTACTCTGCTTCAGCCCTCAGGTCCCGTTGCCAGTTACCTGCCAGATACCTGCCAGATTCCTGCCAGCCTGCTGTCTTATTCCTGCCTGATATTCTGCTAACTGCCTGCTAGCCTGAGGTCCGACGGTCTGCCTTACTACTCCTGTCAATCTGTCTAAGGACCAGCTTGCCCGCTCACCTGGGAGTGCACATCAACTACCTGCCTGATTGCCTGAGGTCCGACGGTCTGCCTTCCAACTCTTGTCAGTCTGTCTATGGACCAGCTTGCCCGCTCACCTGGGAGCGCACATCTGCTACCTGTCTGCTAGCCTACCTGGAGGCTCTGCCGTCACTTGCTGTGACCACCCGCCTGTCCGTGACCATCTGCCCGTTCACCCAGAGACTGCCCCGGTCACTTGTCGTGACCATCTGCCCGTTCACCCAGAGACTGCCCCGGTCACTTGCCGTGACCATCTGCCCGTTCACCCAGAGACTGCCCCGGTCACTTGCCGTGACCATCTGCCCGTTCACCCAGAGACTGCCCCGGTCACTTGCCGTGACCATCTGCCCGTTCATCCAGAGACTGCCCCGCTCACTTGCCGTGACCTCCTACCCGTTCTTCTAGAGACTGTCCCGGTCACCTGCTGTGACTGCCTGCCTGGTCGCCACCCGCTCCCTTACAAGGACCGCCCCCTTGTATAGTAGCCCAGAGGTTCCGCCTCCCAGACCCGTTACAGTTTGCTTGGGCCATGGAACCCGCTGGCACCCAAGCTCCCTCGCTCTCGGACCTCTGTCATGAACTGTCCCGTCAGAGGTCCCAACAGGAGTCCATCCTGGGTCACCTGCGGAATGTCAATTCTCGTCTGGACACTCTGACTGCTCCACCAGCAACCACCGCCAGTGCCATGACTCGCAACCCGGCAGCTCCGCTGCCCACCAATACCATGGTATCCTACCCCGGACCCCGGCTTTCTGCACCTTCTCGCTTCGGAGGCGACTCCGCCCAGGCTCGGGGCTTCATAAATCAGTGCACCCTGCACTTTGAACTCCTGTCCCACCAGTTTAACTCCGACCGGGCCAAAATTGCCTTCATCATGTCCCATCTCACCGGGGAGGCCCTGGCCTGGCTAAATCCTCTATGGGAGAGAGGAGACCCCCTGGTGTCCGACTTGCCTGCCTTTCTCATGGCTTTCCGGAAAGTCTTCGACGAACCCGGACGGAAGACCTCATCCGCATCATCTCTGCTACGCCTCCGTCAGGGAAGTCTCACCGTGGGCCAATATGCCATACGGTTCCGTACCCTTGCCTCGGAGCTGGCCTGGGATAACGACGCTCTGGTATCCGTCTTCTGGGAGGGTCTGTCCGGCCGTATTAAAGATGAACTTGCCGGTCGGGACATTCCTACCACTCTCGATGACCTAATAACTCTTGCCACCCGGATTGACCTACGGTTCCAGGAGCGTGCCAAAGAGGTCACCCGTGAGAGGAGGTTTCCACGTCTAGCTCCTACTTTTCAGAAATCCGTCTCTCCCCAGGTACACTCTCCTGAGCCTATGCAGGTCGACCAGACCAAGATGGTCAAAACCCGTCAGGACTTACGCCGTGCCGAAGGGAGCTGCTTCTACTGTGGCAGTAAGGAGCACCGGATCCGTACCTGCCCGGAGAGGTCGGGAAACGCCTGTGTCTAGGTTCGCTCAGAGATGTCAACCTAGACAAGAATAAATCCTCTCCATCTCTGCTACTGTCAGTCTCTATTATCTGCGGGGAGAATCGTTATTTCGAACTAGCCCAACTTGACTCTGGAGCGGTCGGGAATCTTATCTCACAGTCCCTGGTAGAAAAATACCGCATTCCCACCAAACCTCTGGCTGTACCAATATCTGTCGCTGCTGTGGATGGGGGCCTCTTACCACGTCCCATCCAACTCATCACCGAATCCGTAACTCTGCAGGTGGGAATGCTGCATTCTGAGAGCATCTCTTTTCATGTTCTGCCTGGACTCTCTCACGCCCTCTTACTAGGTCTACCTTGGCTCCAGAGACATGCACCCGTGCTTGACTGGCAGACCGGAGAAGTCCTTCGCTGGGGACAGGACTGTCATAAGACTTGTTTGGTTCCTGTTCATCCCGTCCGTCCTTCTCCTACCCCAACTAATCTACCTGGACTTCCGATTCCCTATTGGTCATTTGCTGATGTCTTTAATAAAAAGGAGGCAGAGACATTACCCCCTCATAGACCATAGGACTGTCCTATCGACCTGTTACCTGGTACTACTCCTCCCCGTGGGCGTATTTACCCATTGTCCGCTGCTGAGACCCGGTCGATGTCCGAATATATTGAGGAGAATTTGGCCAGGGGATTCATCCGGAAATCTACCTCCCCGGCGGGAGCAGGCTTCTTCTTCGTAAAAAAGAAGGACGGCTCTCTCCGTCCCTGTATAGACTATAGAGGCCTTAACCAGATCACGGTGAAGAATAAGTACCCCCTTCCGCTCATTCCAGAATTATTTGATCGCCTGAGGGGGGCTAGAGTCTTCACCAAACTGGACCTCCGTGGGGCGTACAACCTGGTCCGTATCCGTCAAGGGGATGAATGGAAGACTGCATTCAACACCCGGGACGGCCACTATGAATATCTGGTAATGCCCTTTGGTCTCTGTAACGCTCCCGCCGTCTTTCAAGAGTTGGTCAATGACATCTTCCGGGACCTTCTCTACTCCTGCGTTGTGGTGTACCTGGACGACATCTTGGTCTTCTCTCCGGATCTCCAGACTCACCGGAGGGACGTTCGTCAGGTCCTGCTCAGGCTCAGGCAGAACCACCTCTTCGATAAATATGAGAAGTGCCTCTTTGAACAGACCTCGCTTCCGTTTTTGGGCTACATTATTTCTCAGACCGGCCTACGAATGGATCCAGAGAAACTGTCTGCCATCGAGAAATGGCCCCGACCGGAGGGGTTGAAGGCCATTCAGCGGTTCCTGGGCTTCGCCAACTACTACCGCCTCTTCATACCGCACTTCTCTTCCCGGACTGCCCCAATTTCCGCGCTCACCCGTAAGGGTACTAATCCCAAAGAGTGGCCGCCCGAAGCAGAGGAGGCCTTTCTTTCCTTAAAACAGGCCTTCTCTTCCGCCCCGGTGCTGCATCGTCCGGACGGCAACAAGCAGTTCTTTCTGGAGGTTGATGCCTCCTCCTCTGGAGCCGGAGCTGTACTTACTCAAAAATCTTCTTCCGGGAGGATGGTAACTTGCGGCTTCTTCTCTAAACTCTTCTCCTCCTCAGAGCGCAATTATTCCATAGGAGATCGAGAGTTATTGGCCATCAAGCTGGCATTGGAGGAGTGGCGTTACCTACTCGAGGGGGCTCTTCATCCGGTAATAATTTACACTGACCACAAGAACTTGGCTTATCTCCAGCATGCCCAGAGACTTAATCCACGCCAAGCCTGGTGGTCCTTGTTTTTTGCTCGCTTTGATTTTGTTCTACATTTTCGCCCGGCTGACAAGAACATTAATGCAGACGCCTTGTCCCGATCCTTTCTGGTATCTGATCTCGAGGAAGAACCTAAACATATCATCGATCCCGCCAGAGTAATGCAGGTGGCTCCCGTGAGTCTAAATCGTCTCCCTCCCGGTAAGACGTTCGTATCGGTACCTGATCGGGAGAAGATCCTACACTGGGGTCATTCGTCTAAACTAGCTGGCCACGCCGGTCAGAAAAAGACCCTCCAGCTTATTTCCCGGCACTACTGGTGGCCTAACCTGCGCAAGGATGTAATAGACTTTGTTTCTGCCTGTGTGTCCTGTGCCCGCAACAAAGTTCCGAGACACCTGCCAGCCGGTCGCCTTCTTCCTCTGCCAGTACCTGCTGCCCCCTGGCAGCATATAGCGATGGACTTCATAACTGATCTTCCCGTCTCTGCCGGTTGTACGGTCATTTGGGTGGTCGCTGACCGCTTTTCCAAGATGGCTCACTTCATTCCCCTGCCAGGCCTCCCGTCTGCACCCGAGCTGGCTAAAGACTTTATCCGCCACATCTTCCGTCTTCATGGCCTGCCCCGTCACATCGTGTCGGATCGTGGGGTACAGTTCACTTCTCGTTTCTGGAGAGCCACTTGTAAATTGCTAGACGTCACCCTGGACTTCTCCTCCGCTTACCACCCACAGTCTAATGGTCAAGTGGAGCGGATCAATCAGATCCTGACCAGTTACCTCCGGCACTTCGTTAATGCCCACCATTCTGACTGGGTGGATCTCCTGTCATGGGCCGAATTCTCGTACAACAATCACGAGAGCGAATCTTCCTCCAAATCCCCGTTTTTTGTAGTCTTCGGTCAGCATCCTCGGATCCCGTTTCCCGTCTCCACCTCGGTGGACAATCCGGCTGCGGAATCTCTTGTTAACAAATTTTCCTCCACATGGGAGAGTACCCGGTCCGCACTCCTTCTGTCATCCGAGCGTATGAAAAGACATGCTGACAAAAAACGTCTGGATCCTCCTCAATTCCGTCCAGGGGATAAGGTCTGGCTCTCGTCCAAGTATGTCCGGCTCAAGATTCCTTCCTATAAGTTAGGGCCTCGGTTCATCGGTCCTCTGGAGGTCATCAGTCAGATCAACCCGGTGGCCTATAAATTGAAACTCCCGGCCAACTTGCGGATCCCTAACTCCTTCCATGTATCTCTCCTCAAACCTGTGGTACTTAACTCTTTTTCCAAGTCTACAGGCACGCCTCCTGCTCCGGTTTCCGCTGAAAACGAATTTGAGGTAGAGAACATTCTGGCCACCAAAAGGGTAAGAGGGAAGACCTTTTTTCTAGTAGATTGGAAGGGGTTTGGTCCTGAAGAGAGAACGTGGGAGCCCCGGGAGAACATCCATGCCCCTCTCATCCTTGCTAAATTTCTGTCTGGCCTAAAAAAGGGGGGGCCTAAAGGGGGGGGTACTGTAGCGTCGGAGTCCCTGCCCTCTGCTAGGCAGGGACGCTGTTCCCCTCACCTCTCGGCTCCGAGCCCGGCGTCCTCCTCCCGCTCTGCTGGTAGCGCGCGCTCCTTCCCGGACACTGTGCTTAGGGCGCGCGCGCGCGCGCTCCCTCCCTCTTAAAGGGGCCGCGCGCGCCGTCCTAAGGAGTCCCCGGCCAATGGCCGGAGGACTTCACCATATATAAGGCACCTCCTCCAAAATGGAGGTGCCCGAGCAATGTTGTTGCACTGTTCACTACTCTGCTTCAGCCCTCAGGTCCCGTTGCCAGTTACCTGCCAGATACCTGCCAGATTCCTGCCAGCCTGCTGTCTTATTCCTGCCTGATATTCTGCTACCTGCCTGCTAGCCTGAGGTCCGACGGTCTGCCTTCCAACTCTTGTCAGTCTGTCTATGGACCAGCTTGCCCGCTCACCTGGGAGCGCACATCTGCTACCTGTCTGCTAGCCTACCTGGAGGCTCTGCCGTCACGTGCTGTGACCACCCGCCTGTCCGTGACCATCTGCCCGTTCACCCAGAGACTGCCCCGGTCACTTGCCGTGACCATCTGCCCGTTCACCCAGAGACTGCCCCGGTCACTTGCCGTGACCATCTGCCCGTTCACCCAGAGACTGCCCCGGTCATTTGCCGTGACCATCTGCCCGTTCACCCAAAGACTGCCCCGGTCACTTGCCGTGACCATCTGCCCGTTCATCCAGAGACTGCCCCGGTCACTTGCCGTGACCTCCTACCCGTTCTTCTAGAGACTGTCCCGGTCACCTGCTGTGACTGCCTGCCTGGTCGCCACCCGCTCCCTTACAAGGACCGCCCCCTTGTATAGTAGCCCAGAGGTTCCGCCTCCCAGACCCGTTACAGGAACTCAACCAATGGAAGGAAATGTTCCAGAAAAATAAAGAGGACCTCCGCAAAACCAAGGAGGAGGTTTTGCAGTTGAAGCTTGAGAAAGAGTAGTCTGAAGATGAGCTGAATGAAATGAAAAATCATTTCTCCCTGGTGCAGTCAGAGCTGAACCAAGTGAAGAAAGGCTCTGGGGATGCGGAGGAAGCAGAGGTCACAAGAAAGGAAGTGCAGAGATTTCAAGAGCAGGTGAAGCAGCTGATGCAGGAGATGCAAAGGCTGGACGAGGGTCTACACCAGCGGGATAGGGAGCTATCTGCCTTAAAAGGGGCGCTGAAGGACGAAGTTTCTGGACGCGATCAAGACCTAGAACACCTGCGAGAACAGTTCAACCGGGAGCTGCGTGAATCCAAGAAGGAGTATGATGAACACAATAGGGACCTGCTATAAACCAAGAGGGACTATGAGGATCTCCTCAAGGTTAAGAAAAAACTAGAGGATGATAAGGCTGATGCAGAGCACATGCTACAAATGATTGAGACCACTCAGCAGGACACCCATGATAAGAATGATGATCTCCGTAGAAAGATCCTAGGACTGGAAGCTCAGGTGAAGGAGCTGAAGACATTCTGTGATGATCTGCAGAGGGCAGAGACGTGCCTTCAGGATAGAATCAGCAGGATGGAAGCTGAGTGGAAAAAGATGGAGGAGTCTATCGGAGAAGCCACAGATCAGGGTCAGGAGTTTGCCACTGAAGAAGGGAGGTATGAAGCAAATACCTCCTCGAATAATGTGAGCTTGGATGATTCGGTGGATGTAAGAGCCGAGATCAAGGAGCTCAAGGAGACGCTACAAGCCCATTTGAAGCAAGAGAAGCTTGAGAGACTGGCTGTCGAGTGCGGAGTAGGCTCATTGGAGACAGAGAGGGCTGAGAGAATTCTGCTGATAAAGGAGCAGTTGAAGCAGGAAGAACTTCAGAGATGGGCTGCTGAGAGGCGAGTAGCTGAGCTAGAGGAAGAAGTTTTCGAGCTCAAAGGTCGCCTGGCAAAGTACCAATCAGTGAACGAGGCCGCCTTCGAGAAGAAAAAGGGCAAACAAGTTGCGCTTAATCGTTTATACTATGAGAAGGTGGAACTGAGGAGAGCTGAGGAAGTGTTAAAAGAAGATCAGTATGGGAAGGAAAATGTCAAGAGGAGAATTCTTGAGTTCATAGCTGTGAGTCAGCTCAGGGGAAGCATACAGTGTGAAGAATCTGAAACTCAGTTGTCCCTGAAACCTGAGCCAGATGATCGTTTGGAGACCACTGATTAGACAGAAACTTCACTGTACAAGTGCCTCATAGATGTACCCGAAGATTTGAGAGAAGAATGCACCAGAGAGTCAGTGCATGAAGAGTTTAAGAAAGCCGTGGGAGCCTGTAAGGTGTACTCGACCTCAGAAGCTAAACAGCTGGTGGTCCTGTCCACAACTGAAGTCACAGGGAAGAGGGTGGCTGTCCTAAGTGACATGCACTGGCGATGTGTTTGCATGAAGAGGATTGTCCGGTTGAAGACTGAACAAGCCATTAGACAACTGGAGCTTATGAGAAAAGCTCAAAGTCTGCGAGAAGAAGTCATCTGGGTGCCTCATGCTCTGGTAAGAAAGCTCATTGGGAGAAATGGCCAAGCCATGCAAATGATGGTAAAGAAGTCTGGTGTGATGAAAGTAAGCAGTCCACGTGATCATCAGGACTGGATACCGGATGAAGACAGCATGGTGTCATTCTCCACTGTAGGAACGGAAGAAAATCTTGCATATGTAAGAATGCTGATGGAGTACCGAGTGACCTACCTGCGAGAGGTAGAACAGTTGAATCCCGCCAGACTGTGAATGGAAAGACAGCGTCGACTGAGCAGCAGAAGATGGCAGCCGTTTATAAATTGTGAGACCAGACAGAGAAAGGGCCTTCCAAATAATAGAACGGCTACAGCAGAAGTTAGAGACCTTTCAAGATGTTCTGAGGATAGTGGGTGTGGGTTTAGAGGTTGTGAGTCCTCCATTAGCTCAAGTCTGAGAGGCCCATACAAATGACCCAATACAGTAAGAGACAGTATGGAGTCGGACCTGACCTTAGATACAAGGGCAAGTGAGTCGCACTGCTGTATTGACCGCTGGGAGCGAGGGGGGTCTGACAAGGTTACGACTCGGAAATGTGAGTTGACGAAGTTAGTGACAAAGACTAATCACATGACTGTGACATCATCACAGGTCCTGTGCGCACAGAGGGATATATATTCGGGGGGGTTTTGAAACGCAGTGAGTCAAGAGACCTGATCTCTGTGCCTGAGACACCATTAGACCTGGAAGGCACAAGGCCTGTAGGCCACATCTGGTGAGCCTTAAACCACAGCTTTGGCAGAACAGAGTTAATGGAAGCAGCTATACCTGACAAAGGTAAAAGACGGTGCTTGATATGGACCTTGATGTTGTTACCTTGCTGAGGACTGTTTCTGAAGCCAAGCGGGCAGAGCTGCCACTGAAAAGGCTCTAGGATATTATGACGCGCCCCCTGGGCCAGTGTTGTTTGGGGGATACCCGGAGCCGGATCAGATGGGGGTTGCAGTCTCCGAGTGGCGGTGACCCGGTCCGTGCCCAGGGTGTCAAGCTCAGTGTGTGGCAGTCTTTACAGATGTTATTAGTTGTTCTTTGTGTCGACTACGCCACCCGTTGATTTGCGGTCAATACGGCCGCCGCTGCAGCAGGGTCCGCTGAGGCTGGTGGTATGTGTGCAGCTTCGGGTAGTATAACCCCCAACGGGAGGGGTATAGCCTCAGGGGGTCAGGTGTAGAGGATGGTGGTAGTGGTGGTGCAGTGTGGATGGTAAGAAGACTCAGAGTCAGGCTGTGCAGTTCAGGGTTTTTACTTACTGCTGTTCTGTTGGTCACTCTGGCCTTGAGTGACCGCCCGAGCCGTGCTGCGTCCACCAGGTCCTGGACTCGGCCAACCCCCAAGCAATTCTGGAGCGTGGTCCTGAGCTCCCTTTCTGACTGTCCTTTCTACTGGCCTTTCTCACCAGGGGTCCACTTATATCCGGCTCCCTCGGGCCTCTTGGTGGGTGCACCTATCCGGGGTTCCCTGACCCTATGCCTGGTGTGCCTTCTTAGTGGACTTAGTGAGAGGCTGCTCCACATGAAATGACGCAGCCTCCGGTTCTTAGCTGAGGGTTGTTTCTCTCCTCCACTAATTTGGGATCCGGTTCCCTTGCGTGCCAACCCTTCACCCTTCTGGTTTAATTCTGGGTTCTTGGGGTTCCTTCTTCTCCCCCTCTGGGTCCTTCTCTTCTCCTCTCTCTTCTCTCTGCAGGAACTCCTGGACCTCTCTCAGGACTCACTAACCCTCTACAGAAGACTGACCCTGATCTAAGATGGTTCCCACCTTATATACTCCCTCTATGTGTGAGCTCAGGTGACCAGCACCCAATGAGCTCCTAGCATTACCCAGACTGCTCCCCCTATCTGCCCCTACACTACTGGGATGTTCCACCCCCCTCCTACTCCAGCCAGGGACAGACACTGTCGTACCTGCACATATTCCTAGTGGGAGTACCATCGGTCTGTCCCTCGGAAATGGGATGTATGTAGTGTATGCAGCTAACTGAGCTCAGTTCCACACTCCATCCTTACCCGGGAGTGGAATATCACACCTCTGGGTTGAGGTGCAATACCCCTGTAGCAGCCGAATCCTCAGGGTGCTACATTCCCCCCTGGTAAATCACAGCACGTCCTCGGGCTGTAAGAGAACAAAACATCCATAAACATACAATTTTTTATAACAACATAAACATATAAAACATTATATATATATCATCAGCATAAACTTTTTATATAAAACTTTCTTGTTCCTTCGGCCACGGTGCGACTTGTGACCGGGTAAAGTGCGACAGTCTCTGGTAGAAAAACAACAGTTTCCTATAAAACCGGTAGGGGGCGCCTTAGAAAGCGCAACTATGTACAAGGGGAAATATGGCCGCTCTCAGTCCTCGGCCAGGTATTAGGAAAGGAATGACCGCTCTCAGTCCTCGGTCAGTGGGAATAGGGACACACGGGTTTCAGTTCAATTTGCTGGTCCCAACGGGGACTATATTTTAACTAGCAGCAGTAACAGTTCTTATACCCTGACGGGTAACTATTTACAGTCTCTTTACCGTACTTTAATGACGGCGTCCTCCTGCTCCTTCTTCAGACCCGTCCGGGTCCTCTTGCTCCTCCTCACACCGCAGCTACTCCTCCGTCAAGCGATGTACATGGAGGGCGTAGGGTCCTTTGGCACACTTGTGCCGGGTGAATGTGACCTCGTCCCCTACGTACAGGTCACGACCTCTGTGTCCCTCCGGCAGATGGCTTTCTACGTCTCTGCGGGTTACAAAGACGTCGCCGGGGGTATGATGGTCTCTTATGAAGCCCCACCCATGCTGCAGGTTGAATTTAATCACAGTCCCGATGGTACGGGGACCATGAGCTGCACGGGGGTTCCTCCTGGTCCGGCTCTTCTGCCCTGCGCTCTGTTCCTGCAGCCGCTGCTCACGGATCCGCCTCTCTTTCCGCTCTTGCTCGAAGGCTGCCAACTGCTGGCGGCAGCACTCCACTCGCTCTGCTGCGGCTGCCCGCGTTTCTTGAGTGAACCCCATGAGGTCTCCTCCGGTGGGGTCCCACTCGAATTGTGCTTCTTCTAGCGGGAGCGGGGTTCTCCTGACGGGCTTCGGAGCCGGAATCAGGGGCTCGCACAGGGGCCTTGCTCTTTGGAGTTCCAGTTGGTAGTACTCCTGGGGCCATACAGAGGGCTGCCCATCCGGGCACGTGTGCTGGGCAAATAGATCTTCACCCAGGTGCGGTACTCTAGATGTTGAGGGCGCGGTGGTGGAAGCGGCGCCCGGGTTCGCCAGGCCTTGCGACCAGGCCTGGGGTACCCTGAACGTAAAGGGCACCGTGAAGACGGCGGCGCCCGGGGTTACTCGGCCTTGCGACCAGGCCGGTGGCTCCGCGGAGGTAGGGGGCGCTGTTGGAATTGCGGCGCCCGGAGGTACTAGACCTTGCGACCAGGCCGATGGTATTTCCTGCTTCGCCGCGCTCAGGGTTGAGGCGCGTGACGTCACAGGGGTCGCGGCCGCGGCTTCTGCTTGAGGCCTAGTCTGGCACGGTGACGATGCAGCGACGGGCACGGCAGGGGGAATTTCGGGCTCTGCGACGGGGAGCTGGGACAGGTACTCGGTTTCTCGGCTCGGGGTAGAGACGTCCCCTTTACCTGCCTCCGTCCGTTCAGCTCCCTTCTCGGCGCCGTCTCCTGCCTTCATTCCTCCTGCGCCATCCTCAGAGGCGGTCTGTCTCCTCGTCTCGGGCGGCGTGCTCCGCTGACGGGTTCCGGTCTGCTGGGCCATCTCACGGCTCCACTCCGTCAGCGTGTCTTGCTGCACCTGGGCCATCCTCCGTGCGAGTCCCTCCAGCGCGGTTTGTGCACACTCCCGGTCTCGGGGGAGCTGTGCTAGGATCTCCACTAAGCCTAGTGGGGTTGTTGCTTGCAGCAGGCTCCTGACCACTGGGTCGGTGCTGCCTGTCTCTCCCTCCATCTCCGGGTACGCTTTCTCTGGACTCCTCTCCAGACTTCTTGTCTCCGGGTGCGCTCTCTCCAGACTTCTTGTCTCCGGGTGCGCTCTCTCCAGACTCCTCCAGGCTGCACCCATCTTCATTCTTTTGTTCTGTCTCCTCCCACATTGAGGGTGGTCCCGGGGCAACTTAGTGATTGTCAGTTCCAGGGGCAGTTCTCTCACGCTGATGGACACTTCCAGCATCACAGTCTCTGTTGGTGGGCGCGGTTTCCGCTTTTGGCGCCATTCTTCGACCTGGCCCACGATGGGAGGTGGCCTTTTGCCACCCTCTGGCACGCCCATAATGGCGTCCGCTCTTCCAAGGCGGGAAATCCTTGGAAATGGCGGGAATCGTCTCCCAGTGGCGGGAAACTCCATGGATGGCGGGAAAAAGCTGCAAATGGCGGACAACCGGCGGGAAACGACCTGTGATGGGGTCCGTTGGCGGGGACCCTCCGGAACCGGCGGGAGACTTCTTTTTGAGGTAACGGTGAACTTTTCTTCAGGCACGCAGTACCCGGTTGTTACGGGCACGTTATCCTGCCGACTACGCTAAAGTTGACGCGCCCCCTGGGCCAGTGTTGTTTGGGGGATACCCGGAGCCGGATCAGATGGGGGTTGTAGTCTCTGAGTGGCGGTGACCCGGTCCGTGCCCAGGGTGTCAAGCTCAGTGTGTGGCAGTCTTTACAGATGTTATTAGTTGTTCTTTGTGTCGACTACGCCACCCGTTGATTTGCGGTCAATACGGCCGCCGCTGCAGCAGGGTCCGCTGAGGCTGGTGGTATGTGTGCAGCTTCGGGTAGTATAACCCCCAACGGGAGGGGTATAGCCTCAGGGGGTCAGGTGTAGAGGATGGTGGTAGTGGTGGTGCAGTGTGGATGGTAAGAAGACTCAGAGTCGGGCTGTGCAGTTCAGGGTTTTTACTTACTGCTGTTCTGTTGGTCACTCTGGCCTTGAGTGACCGCCCGAGCCGTGCTGCGTCCACCAGGTCCTGGACTCGGCCAACCCCCAAGCAATTCTGGAGCGTGGTCCTGAGCTCCCTTTCTGACTGTCCTTTCTACTGGCCTTTCTCACCAGGGGTCCACTTATATCCGGCTCCCTCGGACCTCTTGGTGGGTGCACCTCTCCGGGGTTCCCTGACCCTATGCCTGGTGTGCCTTCTTAGTGGACTTAGTGAGAGGCTGCTCCACATGAAATGACGCAGCCTCCGGTTCTTAGCTGAGGGTTGTTTCTCTCCTCCACTAATTTGGGATCCGGTTCCCTTGCGTGCCAACCCTTCACCCTTCTGGTTTAATTCTGGGTTCTTGGGGTTCCTTCTTCTCCCCCTCTGGGTCCTTCTCTTCTCCTCTCTCTTCTCTCTGCAGGCGCTCCTGGACCTCTCTCAGGACTCACTAACCCTCTACAGAAGACTGACCCTGATCTAAGATGGTTCCCACCTTATATACTCCCTCTATGTGTGAGCTCAGGTGACCAGCACCCAATGAGCTCCTAGCATTACCCAGACTGCTCCCCCTATCTGCCCCTACACTACTGGGATGTTCCACCCCCCTCCCACTCCAGCCAGGGACAGACACTGTCGTACCTGCACATATTCCTAGTGGGAGTACCATCGGTCTGTCCCTCGGAAATGGGATGTATGTAGTGTATGCAGCTAACTGAGCTCAGTTCCACACTCCATCCTTACCCGGGAGTGGAATATCACACCTCTGGGTTGAGGTGCAATACCCCTGTAGCAGCCGAATCCTCAGGGTGCTACAATTACATGTGTAATATTCCTGCGAGCCGCTGAGATGGACTATGTTATAAGCAGTTTATGATGTGTAATAAACTGCTGGACTTTAGATTACTGGAAAACGTTGCATGTGTGCTTTAATTAACCTGGTGAAGTGAGTGCCCCTCAACATGATCAATAGCGCTACGCACAAGGAGTAGAACCCTCTCAAGGAGGATCACAAGGAAATGGACACCATGTGACTTAAATATGAGTGTCTGAGCAAAGGGTCTGAATACTTATGACCATGTGATATTTCAGCTTTTGCTTTTTTTAATAAATTTGTAAAAATTTCTACATTTCTGTTTTTTTTTCAGTCAAGATGGGGTACAGAGTGTACTTTAATGAGAAAAAAAATGAACTTTTTAAACTTATAAAATGGCTGCAATGAAACAAGGTGAAATATTTAAAGGGGTCTGAATACTTTCCGTACCGACTGTATATTCTGCTCCTCAGACATGTTGTGATGCGGCATAAACAGGTGTACTTCAGACTCATGCCCTGCTATAGGGTTTGCAGCTGGAAAATGGAGATCCACGTGAAGGGACACATATTTTTTATTGCGCCTTCAAACCCCCAAGAAGACACATGGTCACGGATCACTCTAAACAAATGGAATATACCCTGATATTTTTATAAACACACAGTGGTACTCTAAAGAGGCCGATGGTCTCAGAGGTACATCACAGTTATATATATTAATGGGGTATAGAACAAGAAAATGATTGGGCAAAGATATTTTACCATTATTTATTAGTTATGTTGGGGGGGGTCTAGATCAAGAATGAGATTAGGCACTTAGCTTCCCATTAGGGTCAAGAAATGATACAGATACACATGCATGGATACCCTACATGTGCTAGCCTAGTAGGGTGATACCACCAACCTGCACTATTTGGAAAAAACTGGGAAGGAAAGTGTCTATTATTCCCTACTCTCTCCCTATTCTATATTGTCCCCTACCTCACATGGTGGTTGGCACCCTAAAAATGAAGCTCTTAAGTAGCAAATAGAGGTAACTAAGAAATTCTCATCAGAACTGGACTTCGCAAAAAAAGAAACATAGTTACAGAACAAGGTAGAATGGTACCAATACCACCTAAAAGAGTGTAAACACAAGCTTTTTATTACCTAGAAGAATTCAGGGAAAACAAGGCATATTGGTGCCGATTACCAGACAGAATTATATTCCTTAGATAGACTTATGCTCCTCTGAAACAGAGGTCTCACATACTGATACAAAATCCAAAACCCAAAAGGGGAAATTAAAAGGAAGGGGTGGATTTCGGAGGAGAGGAAATAACAGGAGAACCCCGCAGAGAGGGAGTTTTTTAGATCTGAACTACCTGCTCAGGAGCCGATCCAATCAGCGGAATCCCGTTTAACAACACAGGTCATCAATCTATCATCAATGCCCCTCACTACTGATGAAATATGCATACTGAGTAAACGTTTAAGTTTGATCCACACCACTGATTTTGATGAATCTGAAATAATAATAGACCTGCATCTATTCATCAGACGTTTGAAATTAAAAAAGCACTTCCTTAGGGAGGATAGAAAGGAGTGTGACAACTTGGGAATACCCAATAACCTTCTACAAGGCGTGAGGTTGCTATACCATCTTGATGAGGTGAACCTGAATACATTGATCCCTTCACGGACATTAAAAATAAAATTTCTAGAATGCCACCTCCTACCGGAGACTTAAGTTCCATAGATTTCTTCCTTAATTTGGTTACGGAGGACATCATACAACTGACAAAAACTAAGCATAGGGAACAACATAACCTTTCAAGAGGTGAAATGGATTCACTATGCAGACTTGAAAAGGATCAAACCATAACCATATAGCCGTTCGACAAAGGCGGCAATGTGGTTGTGATGGATACCACTACCGACTCTCTCATCTCTCGGCATCACAGACTTGGCCCTATCTTGTATCTCCTCATAGACAGACAAAACATCAGTCTCTCCCACTCACACACCACCTCCTCATCTCACCCGACTTTGCTGCCCGACTAATCCACTTGTCTCCCCTCTATTCCTATGCGTCTCCTCTCTGTCAATCCCTTCAGTGGCTCCCCGTTGCCCAGAGACTCCAGTTCAAAACCCTAACCATGGCACATAAAGCCATCCACAACCTGTCTCCTCCATGTATCTGTGACTTAATCTCCCGGTACATACCTGCACGCAACCTCCAATTCTCACAAGATCTCCTGCTCTACTCACTTCTTATCTTCTCTTCCCACAATCGCACACAAACGTTATCCCATTCATCCCTGCTACTCTGGAACTCTCTATCCAATAATAATAATAATAATAATAATAATAATAGTTTATTTTTATAGCGCCAACATATTCCGCAGCACTTTACAAATTTTTAGGGGGGACATATACAGACAATACAGAATAAGCATATCTCATATCGAAAGGAGTGAGGACCCTGCTCGCGAGCTTACAGTCTATGAGGAAGTGGGGGAGACACAAAAGGTAAAAAGTACATATATTGTATAATGCAGCCTTGATATACTGAATAGGATAAATAATAATACATGGACTGGTCGCCAGCCAGTATGTGTGCAGTCCTGACAGAGGCTATTATGTGCATGGTTGGTTTGAACTCGAAGTTGAAGAAGATTTTAATATGGGGGAAAACTGGGATGGACACAGTGTGTTTAGGTGATACGACAGTCTAAAGAAATGTGTTTTTAGGGTTCGCTTGAAACTGTGGGTATTGGGAATTAATCGAACTGTCCTGGGTAGTGCATTCCAGAGAATTGGCGCAGCACGCGAGAAATCTTGGAGACAGGAGTGGGAAGTTCGGATTATGGAGGATTTTAGTTTTAAGTCATTTGCAGAACGGAGGGCACGTGCAGGGTGGTAGACTGAGACAAGGGAGGAGATGTAGGGGGGTACTGAAGCATGGAGCGCTTTGTGGGTAAGCGTGATAAGTTTAAAATGAACTCTATATTGGATGGGCAACCAATACAATGACTGGCACAGGGAAGAGGCATCGGAGTAGCGGTTGGCGAGGAATATGATCCTGGCTGCTGTGTTCAGGACGGATTGGAGAGGGGAGAGTTTAGTAAGAGGGAGACCGATTAGTAGAGCGTTGCAATAGTCAAGACGAGAATGAATAAGAGCGACAGTAAGAGTTTTTGCTGAGTCAAAGGTGAGAAAAGTCCTGATTCTTGAGATGTTTTTGAGGTGTAGATGACATGAACGAGCGAGTGATTTGATGTGAGGAGTGAAAGAAAGATCTGAATCAATAATGACCCCAAGACAGTGGGCTTGTTGCTGGGCAGTAATGGTTGAGCCACAAACGGAAATGGCAATATCGGGCACAGGTAGGTTAGTGTAGGGAGGAAATACGAGTAGTTCAGTTTTTGACAGATTCAGTTTTAGGTAGAGGGAGGACATAATGTTAGATACGGCAGAAAGACAATCACTGGTCTTTTGTAGTAATGCAGGGGTGATGTCCGGAGCAGAGGTGTATAATTGGGTGTCATCAGCATAGAGATGGTACTGAAAACCGAATCTACTGATTGTTTGTCCAATAGGAGCGGTGTATAAGGAGAAAAGAAGGGGGCCTAGGACTGATCCTTGAGGAACCCCGACAGTAAGAGGAAGTAGGGAGGAGGAGGAGCCGGCAAAAGACACAGAGAAGGAGCGGTCAGAGAGATAAGAGGAGAACCAGGAGAGAACCGTGTCCTTGAGGCCAATAGTGCGGAGCATAGTGAGGAGGAGCTGGTGATCCACAGTGTCGAATGCTGCAGAGAGATCCAGGAGAATCAGCAGGGAGTAGTGACCATTAGATTTAGCTGTTAGTAGATCATTAGAGACTTTAGTGAGGGCAGTTTCAGTAGAATGTAAAGAGCGGAAACCAGATTGTAAAGGGTCAAGAAGAGAGTTGTCTGAGAGATAGCGGATTAGACGGGAATGGACAAGGCGTTCCAGGAGTTTAGAGATAAAGGGAAGATTGGAAACAGGTATGTAGTTGGCCGTGCAGTTCTGTTCGAGGGATGGTTTTTTAAGTAATGGTTGTATGCTGGCGTGTTTAAAAGAAGAGGGAAAGATAACAGATGAGAGGGAAAGGTTGAAAATTTTAGTTAGGTGAGTGGTGACAGCTGGAGCAAGGGACTGAAGGAGATGTGAGGGAATAGGGTCACAGGTGCAGGTGGTAGGGCGAGAAGATGCAAGGAGCCTGATCACTTCATCTTCCGTGACTGGTTCGAAGTCAGAAAATGAGCAAGATACAATGTGGCGGGGGAGAGCATGCATAACATTTGGGGATTGGGAGAAAATTTCCTGTCGGATATGGTCAATTTTTTCTTTGAAATAAATGGCCAGATCGTCAGCCCTGAGGTCGGTGGTCGGGGCCTGTGTTGTTTGATTAAGGAGAGAATGAAACGTGTCAAAGAGTCGTTTAGGATTATTGGAAAGTGAGATTATGAGGTTGTTAAAGTAGGTTTGTTTGGAGAGGTGAAGGGCAGAGTTATATGTTTTCAGCATAAATTTATAGTGGAGGAAATCTTCGGACAGATTTGATTTTCTCCACAGCCGTTCAGCACACCTGGAGTACCTCTGGAGAAGACGTGTTTGAGGCGTGTGCCAGGGTTGTCGCCGTCTATGCCAAATTTTTCTTTGTGTAGGAGGTGCGGCTTCATCCAGGGCGCATAGTATTATTTTGTTATAATGCTTCAATGCAGAGTCGGGACATGAGAGGGAGGAGATTGGGGCCAATGATAATTGCAACCTTTTTATAAATTTCTGGGTGTTAATGGCGCATAAATTTCTATAAGTGTGGACGGTGGGAGTGTCTTGAGTAGAGTCACAGTTCTTGACAGAGAATGAAAGAAGATTATGGTCAGAGAGTGGAAGGGGAGAGTTAGTAAAGTCATGTACTGAGCAAAGCCGGAAGAAGATCAGGTCCAATGTGTTCCCATCCTCATGTGTAGGAGAATTAGCAAGCTGTGAAAGGCCGAAGGAGGAGGTTAGGGATAAAAGATGAGCGGCAGATGGGGAAAGAGGATCGCCAATTGGGATGTTAAAGTCTCCCATGATTATCGTGGGGATGTCGCAGGATAGAAAATTTGGAAGCCAGGCAGCAAAGTGATCCAGGAATTGACGGGGGGGACCTGAAGGGCGATAGACAACCGCCACTCGCAGGGAGAAGGGCCGGTAGAATCTGACTGTGTGGGCCTCAAAAGACGGGAAGATAAGGGAGGGTACAGGGGGGATAACCTGAAAAGTACATTTTGTTGAAAGAAGCAGACCAACACCACCAATCATAAAAGACTCTTGCCTACCAAGGAAACCTTCAAAAGGAACCTGAAGTCCCACCTCTTCCGACAAGCCTACAACCTGCAGTAACCTTCTTTGCACCATACCGCTGCATGACCAGCTCTTCCCTCATCTACTGTATGCTCACCTATCCTTTGTAGATTGTGAGCCCTCGCGGGAAGGGTCCGCTCTCCTCCTGTTTGGCTTTACAGACATTTTCTTAGACTCTGTCTCTAGGACCCAGCGGCTACCTTCCTCTCGCTAATTAACACCCTGCCTGGTTGTATAAATATCTGCTGTGTATTCATTACAACTTGTGAAGGCTTTAGCAAGAGCAGTACTTCTTGCTGTTTGGAGCTTGAGAACGTGTGCGCATTTGTCTGGAGTTCGTCTAAAGCTAAGTAATTTCCCCCTGTTTGTCTACTTCTGTTGTCTATAGTGTTTAATTGAGATCAACTAGTGCTCATTTCCTCCCTTCCCTAGCCTTAGCCATATGCCAGGGAAAGACAGGGCAAGGCACATGTGCGGCGATTGGTGAAGAGCCAATACAAGGACGTTAGGGAAGACAGGGTGATGCTAGATCAACCTAGGAGGTCTCCACTTCCCCCCTTTCCCTAGAATCTGGACTTCCTTTCCTTCTTGCCTTTGTGATGCAGTAAGTTTTTCCCACATCTTGCGTGACACATGGATACCTAAGATGTTGCAATGATCTGTGCATGGGCTAAGCAACATAGTGAATCAGAAGAACTATATTACATTTATAATTTGAGGAATTTGCTAATATTATTATTACACCTAATACACATTGAGTTATGATCTTGGAGATGAGAATAAACCTTTAACTGTCAGAGGGTTCTCATCTATGCAAGGTCACAGAAGTTGTTAACATTTAGTAGAAATTAAACCATGTGTGTGGTTCACAGATATGATCATATCTGTGATAAAGTGATTGTGTATTAACATCCTTTGTCGTGGTTGACTGGGTCCATTATGTGTGCCTAAGTTGTAGGTATTCGTAAAAAGATAATGAGGCAAGTTGATCTCCTTCTGGAGTTTCTTTAAACTTTTAGGCACCCCATCTTCAAGCAGATAATCTATTATCTGGATTGCTAAGGTTATTGTATTAATGGTTAGTGACCACATTAGAAAAGTAAGTGCATGTCAACAATGATTTTGCTACTAAGAGAAAAATATTTTGATTTATTGTGATTTACACTAAATTGAATGCGCTGATTCCAAACATGAACTCCGAATTTGCCTGACACGTTTATATTTTAAGTTATACATGCAAAGCCTATTCACTTATAATATTAATGCATTATATATTGGAAATATTCCAACGTACATGCCCAGACCTGTCCGAACATTCTCATACAGGTCAGTTGATGTCAGCAGGAAGCTCCGTATTTTTCAGACTATAAGACGCACCGGACCATAAGACGCACCAAGGTTTTAGAGGTGGAAAATAGTGGAGAAAAACCTTTTGAAGCATTCTGCCCATGGATTGCGATAGCTGATGCATGCTGCCCGTGGATCAGGCGGAATGTATCAGACACCGGATGTACGACGTAAGGCTGATATGGTATGTTTCAGTCTTCCGTCTGAAATGCTGCGGCAGAGGAAAACATACCGTCCTTTGGCTTCTCCTCTCCTGCTGTCAATGACTGAGTGGTCTAACTGTACACACACGCAGGAAGAAACGCCATAAAACAAATGTGGCTGAAGTCATACAGCCAGTATGCTGCTCGATCCACTGGTTGCTTGTATCATGTACTGGCTGTATTCAGCCATGTATGGTATGTCCTCTTTAAGATCCCACAGGTATTGTGGTTGACTTTGAGGGGCACTATAACTCGCAGCATGTCCTACAGCTCTTTTGCCATGCTGGGAGTTATAGTTCACCACATATTTGTCATGTGGTTGCTCTGAAGAGAACTATAACTTCCAGCAAGTCCTTCAGCTCTTATGGCATGCTGGGAGTTATAGTTCACCACAGGAGTAGTACAATGTTTTATGTCATGTGCTTTTTCACTTTACTTTATATTTTACTTCTACGTCATAATTAGAGATGAGCGTTGTTCTACTCGAACTGTTCGCCAATCTCAAATTCGAGCTGTTTTGGGCGGTGTTCGAGCCGGTCGGCGAACACGAACAATTTGAGAAAAATTCGGCTGTTCGAGGTTATGTTCGATAACTGTTCGTGCACCAAAATCATAACTGGATTTTTTCTCAGTAATGATGAAAATTAATGTTAATACGCAGTTTGAGTGTACAGCGGGGCGGGGGGAGGGGCAGGGGATGGATCTCTGCAGGAACAATGAAGATCTCCATTTTTTTTTCTCTTTCCCGCATTTGCAGTGGGGAGGTGCAATCTGTCAGCCTATCAGCAGCGCACACACGGAGCGAAGTGCTTTTTTTCACACAAGCAAGGGCATGTGTGATTGGCAGTGTATGTCACATGTCCTTGCCCTATAAGACCAAGCCATTTTCCCCGTCGCCACCATTTTCTCACTGCTGCAGCTGCGTGTTAGACGGCACCGCTGTTGCTGTGTGCGCTATACCTTGTTAATTTCAAGCCAATTTTCGCACAAATATACAGATAGCTTGGGAGTAGGGAATAGTTGTGATTGCAGTCCTTTTAAGGACTAGGTTACAGCATTTCCTACGACTTTTATCAGGCAGGTCTGTGCTCTTAAATAGATAGATTGTGGGAGTAAAGACTAATTGTAATTGGAGTCCTTTTCAGGACTAGGTTCAGGGGCGGAACTACCGCCCGTGCAGCCGGTTCATTGAACGGGGGCCCCGAGGGAGAGGGGGCCCCTCCAGCCTCCAGCAGGGCCGCCATCAGGGCATGACTGCCCTGACTCCAGTATGGGGCCCGGCCGGTAGGGGCCCCCTCGGGGGCCCCCCTCTTGTGCGTCTCTCTCCGGGGCCCCATGCTATGCGCCGGGTCCGGGACATTTCAGCGCTGAGCTGCGCTGTTGCAGCAGCGCCTTCATGATTCCCCTGACTTCCGGTCATGTGACGGTGCCGTCACATGGCCGGAAGTCAGGAGAACCTGCTGTCAGCGATTTGGACGAGCGCCAGGATTCTGCAGGGATCGCATGGGGGTAAGTATAACAAGTTTTATTTTTTTTAAAATACAATTAACTAGGAGTGGAGAGATGGGAGAAGCACATGTGTGTGTGTGTGTGTGTGTATGTGTGTGTGGGGGGGGAGATGGGAGATGCACATGTGTGTGTGTGTGGGGGGGGGGAGATGGGAGATGCACATGTGTGTGTGTGTGGGGGGGGGAGATGGGAGATGCACATGTGTGTGTGTGGGGGGGGGAGATGGGAGATGCACATGTGTGTGTGTGGGGGGGGAGATGGGAGATGCACATGTGTGTGTGTGGGGGGGGAGATGGGAGATGCACATGTGTGTGTGTGGGGGGGGAGATGGGAGATGCACATGTGTGTGTGTGTGGGGGGGGAGATGGGAGATGCACATGTGTGTGTGTGGGGGGGGAGATGGGAGATGCACATGTGTGTGTGTGGGGGGGGGAGATGGGAGATGCACATGTGTGTGTGTGGGGGGGGGAGATGGGAGATGCACATGTGTGTGTGTGGGGGGGGGAGATGGGAGATGCACGTGTGTGTGTGGGGGGGGGAGATGGGAGATGCACATGTGTGTGGGGGGGGAGATGGGAGATGCACATGTGTGTGGGGGGGAGATGGGAGATGCACATGTGTGTGGGGGGGAGATGGGAGATGCACATGTGTGTGTGGGGGGGAGATGGGAGATGCACATGTGTGTGTGGGGGGGAGATGGGAGATGCACATGTGTGTGTGGGGGGGAGATGGGAGATGCACATGTGTGTGGTGGGGGGGGAGATGGGAGATGCACATGTGTGTGGGGGGGGGGAGATGGGAGATGCACATGTGGTGGAGGGGGACGAGATGGGAGATGCACATGTGGTGGAGGGGGATGAGAGAGGGGCACATGTGGGGGAGGGGGATGAGAGAGGGGCACATGTGGGGGAGGGGGATGAGAGAGGGGCACATGTGGGGGAGGGGGATGAGAGAGGGGCACATGTGGGGGAGGGGGATGAGAGAGGGGCACATGTGGGGGAGGGGGATGAGAGAGGGGCACATGTGGGGGAGGGGGATGAGAGAGGGGCACATGTGGGGGAGGGGGATGAGAGAGGGGCACATGTGGGGGAGGGGGATGAGAGAGGGGCACATGTGGGGGAGGGGGATGAGAGAGGGGCACATGTGGGGGAGGGGGATGAGAGAGGGGCACATGTGGGGGAGGGGGATGAGAGAGGGGCACATGTGGGGGAGGGGGATGAGAGAGGGGCACATGTGGGGGAGGGGGATGAGAGAGGGGCACATAACGAATGTGGGGTGGGGGAGAGTAAATGATAAATGATGATGGGGTGGGGAGAGCACAGACATGATATAATGAATTGGGGCAGGGGGTGCATGTAAATATTGAATGCGGGGAGCAGGAAGTATAGAGTAGGGGGCGTTGCGGATGCAGGAGTGTGACTGGTAACAAATTGGCGGAAAGAGTAGAGGTTCTAATTAAATTATATATTAAGTGCCTATTTACAGTTAATGGGGGCACAGTGGTGGATTACAATTTATATTTGGAACGGTAGGTTGCCTAATAACTAACCATATATTGATGGTGGATGCACGTCTGTATTCAGCTGCGTAATGTAGAAGTTGGGGAATGTGCTCTAGATAACTGTGTTATTTTATGCAGAGACGAGTGATGGCGGTCTGTGCTGGATGAAGGAGAAAAGCGAAGATGAAGGACTTCACCTAGAGACGTCACCGGTGAGTCAGTCTATTACATGTACACTGTGTATAATGTCACTGGTGATCACTGTATTACCTGTACACTGACACTATATACAGAGCTCCTGTGTATAATGTCACTGGTGATCACTGTATTACCTGTACACTGACACTATATACAGAGCTCCTGTGTATAATTTCACTGGTGATCACTGTATTACCTGTACACTGACACTATATACAGAGCTCCTGTGTATAATGTCACTGGTGATCCCTGTATTACCTGTACACTGACACTATATACAGAGCTCCTGTGTATAATGTCACTGATGATCACTGTATTACCTGTACACTATATACAGAGCTCCTGTGTATAATGTCACTGTATTACCTGTACACTGACACTATATACAGAGCTCCTGTGTATAATTTCACTGGTGATCACTAGATTACCTGGACACTTACGTTATACATACCATGTATAGAGCTCCCGTGTATAATGACACTTATGGTAATATTAGTAATGTGGTGGTAATATTAGTAATGTAGTGGTAATATGTGGTCTGGTCATGGTGTGGCAGTTTTTCTCCCTTCTGTGTGGTATTATTCGGTCACTATGTTGTGGTAATATGTGGTCTGGTCATGGTGTGGCGGTATTCCCTGTATGTGGTATTATTGGTCATTTAAAAAAAAAATGTATATGACACATTCCCTTAAAGAAAACTAAATAAAAATATATCTAAAAAGAGTATTGGATATTTTAAGAAAATTTTAATAGGTTAGAGTAGGGCCCGCCCAGAAGAGTCTACCTTATCGTGGTGGCGGCTTTAAAAATCTTTTGGCCAAAACAAAAGCTGATGGCTATGTATGTGGCGCCGTCACATGGCCGAACGTCAGGAGAACCTGGTGGCAGCGACGTGGACGAGCGCCAGGATTCTGCAGGGATTGCATGGGGGTAAGTATAACAAGTTTTATTTTTTTTAAATACAATTAATTAACTAGGAGTGGGGGGAATCAGAGATGCACATGGGGGGGGATGAGAGATGCACATGGGGGGGGATGAGAGATGCACATGGGGGGGGGATGAGAGATGCACATGGGGGGGATGAGAGATGCACATGGGGGGATGAGAGATGCACATGGGGGGATGAGAGATGCACATGGGGGGGATGAGAGATGCACGGAGGGGGATGAGAGATGCACATGGGGGGGATGAGAGATGCACATGGGGGGGATGAGAGATGCACGGGGGGTGAGAGCTGCACATGGGTGGGATGAGAGCTGCACATGGGGGGGTGAGAGATGCACATGGGGGGTTATGTTTACATAACTTTGTTGCCTTATGAAGGGCAGGGGGGGCCCCCCAAAATTTCTTGCACAGGGGCCCACTACAGTCTGTGTCCGCCCCTGACTAGGTTACATCAGTTCCTATCAGTTTTTGCCAGGCAGGTCTGTGCCAGTGCTGTGCAAGTTTTTTTCACAGCATTTGGCTGAATCTAGCAAAGCTAATCCTTTTTGGCCTATTGCAGAGTGTGTTAGTCAGTGGAGTAGCCTATCTGTGTTGCAAGATATACCACCTGTGTATAGAATACCAATTTTTTTACTGCACCTAGTGAAGTAAAATCTTTTGGGCATAGCATCATTCTATTAGTCCATCTATACTGACCTCCATCAGGTTGCAAACTGAATATAATTTTTTTCTGCATCTAGCTCTGAAAAAATATTTGGGCTTCTAGCGGTGTGTGGGACTTGGTCTATTAGTCCATCTATACTGACCTCCATCAGGTTGCAAATTAAAAATAATTTTTTTCTGCATCTAGCTCTGAAAAAATATTTGGGCTTCTAGCAGTGTGTGGGACTTGGTCTATTAGTCCATCTATACTGACCTCCATCAGGTTGCAAATTAAAAATAATTTTTTTCTTCATTTATCTCTGAAAAAATATTTGGGCTTCTAGCAGCGTGTGGGACTTGTTCTATTAGTCCATCTATACTGACCTCCATCAGGTTGCAAATTAAAAATAATTTTTTTCTGCATCTAGCTCTGAAAAAATATTTGGGCTTCTAGCAGTGTGTGGGACTTGGTCTATTAGTCCATCTATACTGACCTCCATCAGGTTGCAAATCAAAAATAATTTTTTTCTTCATTTAGCTCTGAAAAAATATTTGGGCTTCTAGCAGCGTGTGGGACTTGTTCTATTAGTCCATCTATACTGACCTCCATCAGGTTGCAAATTAAAAATAATTTTTTTCTGCATCTAGCTCTGAAAAAATATTTGGGCTTCTAGCAGTGTGTGGGACTTGGTCTATTAGTCCATCTATACTGACCTCCATCAGGTTGCAAATTAAAAATAATTTTTGTCTTCATTTAGCTCTGAAAAAATATTTGGGCTTCTAGCAGCGTGTGGGACTTGTTCTATTAGTCCATCTATACTGACCTCCATCAGGTTGCAAATTAAAAATAATTTTTTTCTGCATCTAGCTCTGAAAAAATATTTGGGCTTCTAGCAGTGTGTGGGACTTGTTCTATTAGTCCTTCTATACTGACGTCCAGCAGGTTGCAAATTGAATATAATTTTTTTCTGCATCTAGCTCTGAAAAAATATTTGGGCTTCTAGCGGTGTGTGGGACTTGGTCTATTAGTCCATCTATACTGACCTCCATCAGGTTGCAAATTAAAAATAATTTTTTTCTGCATCTAGCTCTGAAAAAATATTTGGGCTTCTAGCAGTGTGTGGGACTTGGTCTATTAGTCCATCTATACTGACCTCCATCAGGTTGCAAATTAAAAATAATTTTTTTCTGCATCTAACCCAGCCAATAGTTTTGGCCTAATACCACAGTTTGGCCACTCAGCTCTGCTCGGTTACCATCCATTGTTTTTTTGTGCAAACAACTCCAGAGTTGTGAATTAGTTAACCACCAAAATGAGTGGAAAAAGGCCTGCTGCTGGTGGAAAGGGGAATAGGCGTGTTGGGAAGGGGAAAAAAGGTTGTGTCCGTGGGGTAGGTGCAGAAGAAAGACCATCTTCCAGCCAAACTAAAATGTCTACTTTTAGCGGACAATGTGATAAGATCCCTTTCTTACGGCCACGCCAATCGCTACAAATTCCAGATGAGGCACAAAAACAGCAGGTGCTTCAACGGATATCAAGTGCTCCTTTAAGTGGGCTCTCCTCCACATCAACTTCAACATCACAAATACTCCAGTCCTCAAAGGTGTCACCCAAATCGCACTTGCTTCCTCACAGCTCCCAAATCTCCAGCTGCCCGTCTGAGTATGAGGTAGAACAGATGGTTGAGTCTGCAGAGCTGTTTACTCATACTATAGCCTGGGAATCAGAGGTCGACTCCAGCGCTTCTGTGAATCCAGACGAGGAAATGATCTGCACTGATGCCCAGAATCTTTATGAGTCGGATCCAGGACCAGACGCAGAAGGTTCTGACCATAATGTAGACCCTCATTCCCAAACTGTAACTCCTGTTGGTGGAGACAATGAGGAAGACGATGATAAGACTCAAATACCTGATTGGAGCGACAACTTTAGTTTTTTGTCAGGGCAGGAACAGGTTGGCTCTGAGGACGATGGGTGTGATAACGCACAGGGTGATGATGATGAGGTCGGAGATCCCACTTACTGTCAACCCACAGTCAGCCAAGAGATGAGGTCAGCAGAGGAGGTGGAGGAAGATGCTAGTGACGACGAGGTCAGGTTGCGCCTTCCTGGACAGAGACGTAGTACTGGAAGCACGTCAACAACTGCATCCTCAAACACAACTCTGCCTCTCACCACAAGTCGTGGTGGCTCTTCAGGTCGCATGGGTGCTAAGCCTTGCATAGCCTGGGCATTTTTTCAGATCGATAAAGATGACCCAACTCGTGTTATCTGTAACATTTGTCAGCAAAAGCTAAGTAGAGGCCAAAAAATACATAGTTTGAGTACTTCATGCATGAACCGGCACATGGACATGAAGCATAAGTTGCAGTGGGAAGCTCAGTGTGCTACAATGCGGTCTAGCCGGCCGGGCCAACCACCGTCTGCCATATCTTGTGCATCCGCGGCCTCTTCATCCTCTGTGACTGGGGGGACAGCAGTCACACCTGTTTTGGGGCGCAGACCTGCCACCTCTTTACCCGCAACAGCCAGCGTGATTGGCAGGTCATCATTTTCTTTGGAGGTGGTAACACCAGCTGGTCTTGAGCGCTGTCCGACATCGATAGCACCACCTTTGGATCAAGGCAACCTAACATGTCCGCCTGCATCTTCCTCACAGACCGGCAGTTTGCCGGGGACACCCTTATCAACCCCGTCTAAGCACAATAGCCAGCCCTCGGTCCCTCAGATGTGGACAAGTAAAAGACCATTTCCTCCTAGCCATGAGAAAGCTAAGAGGTTGAATTTCACCATCTGCAAGCTCTTGGCTACAGAAATGCTGCCTTTCCGCCTGGTGGACACAGAGGATTTTCGAGACCTTATGTCCGTCGCAGTGCCCCAGTACCAGATGCCCAGTCGGCACTACTTCTCAAAGAAAGGTGTGCCTGCGCTCCACCAGCATGTCGCACACAACATCACCGCTTCTTTGAGAAACTCTGTGTGTGACAGGGTGCATTTCACCACAGACACTTGGACGAGTAGGCATGGACAGGGGCGTTACATGTCGCTGACTGGGCACTGGGTAACTATGGTGACAGCAGGACAAGGGGCTGCTGTCCAAGTCTTGCCGTCCCCACGAGTTGTGCGTCAATCCTCTTTATGTCATTTTTCCTCCACTGCTTCTGCCTCCTCAACCTCCTCTCGGTCTTCCACCTGCACCCAAAGCCTGTCTGGTCATGCCACAAGCTTTCTAACTGCGCAGAAGGGATCCTGCACACCTCCTTACTATGCTGGCAGTAGGGCTCAACGTCATCAGGCGGTTTTTACATTGAAATGTCTGGGAAATGTGAGTCACACAGCTGAGGAGTTGTGGTCAGCTCTGGAGAACCAATTTCATGAATGGTTGTCTCCACTGGACCTGAAACCAGGGAAGGCCGTGTGCGACAATGCTGCAAACCTGGGTGCGGCCCTTCGCCGGGGCAATGTCACACACGTGCCTTGTATGGCTCACGTGTTGAACCTGGTTGTCCAGCAATTTTTAGCCCACTATCCCAGACTAGATGGCCTTCTGCAGAGGGCACGGTCGCTGTGTGCTCACTTCCGCCGTTCGCATCCCGCAGCTCAGCGACTTACATCTCTACAGAAGTCGTTGGGCCTGCCACTTCACCGGCTAAAATGCGATGTGCCTACCCGGTGGAATTCAACTCTGCACATGTTGCAGCGACTGTGGCAGCACCGACAAGCCCTGGTGCAATACGTTCTGACGTATAGCCTGGGCCAACGAGATTCAGAGGTGGGGCAAATCACGCTGGAGGAGTGGTCTCAGATCAGGGACCTATGCACCCTTCTGCACAGTTTTGAAATGGCGACGAAGATGTTTAGTGCTGACGATGCCATTATCAGCATGACTATTCCGGTGATTTACATGCTGGAGCACATGTTAAACAGAATTCGGAGTCAGGTGGTGGCACAAGAGGAGGTGGAGGAAGTAGAGGAGGAGGAGTTGTATGCGGAAGGGCTAACATCTGCAAGGTCGAGACGGTCGGCAGCACCAAGGCGGCAGGCATGTGAGGGTGGGGGAGATGGTTTAACCAGGGCGCATGGTAGCAGCCAAACTAGTGAGGAAGGTGCAGGAGCCCAGGAAGAAGTGGAGGACGAACTGATGGAAGACTCATCAGATGAGGGAGACCTTGATCACATTTCTGTTGTGCGAGGTTGGGGGGAGAGGACAGAGGAAGGAAGCATGATTGTTACCTCGCCACCAACACAACAGGGACTTGGTGCTCCTGGATGCGCAACACACATGAGTGCCTTCTTGCTGCACTACCTGCAACATGACCCTCGAATTGTGAGAATTAGAAATAATCCTGACTACTGGGTTGCCACACTGTTAGATCCCCGGTACAAAAGTAAATTTGCAGAAATTATTCCTGCCATAGAAAGGGATGCACGCATGCAGGAGTATCAGCAGAGACTGTTGCAGAATCTTACATGTGCTTTTCCACAAAATACCAGTGGTGCACGTAGTGAATCTCACAGTTCCAACTTGCCAACCGTGGGACCGTCAAGTGTTCAGCACTCAAACCGTAACAGAACCACAGTATCTGCTGGTAACATCAATTTTGCGGAATCATTTCACCACTTTTTTAGCCCATCCTTTGCAAGGCCACAGGAGACAAGAAGTCTGACACATAGTCAACGCCTAGAGACGATGGTACAGGAGTATCTCCAAGTAAACATTGAAGCCACGACTGTGTCACTGGACCCTTGCTCTTTTTGGGCTTCCAATCTGGATAAATGGCCGGAGCTAGCCACTTACGCCTTGGAGATCTTGTCATGCCCCGCAGCCAGCGTTCTGTCTGAACGTGTGTTCAGCGCTGCTGGTGGTGTGCTGACAGATAAGCGCACGCGGCTCTCCACTGATAATGTAGACAGACTCACGTTCATAAAGATGAACAAATCATGGATCCGAAACGACTTTTCTACCCCTGTGTCATCCTGGGGAGAGTAAAAGCTTGATGATTGGTTAAAATCACCCTACCAACCGTTTTAAGCTTTCAAATTACTAATCATGTTTATCTGTATCTTGACTGGAAAATAATTTGGGTTTTGTAGCAGTGTGCAGCACTGATCCTATTAGGCCATCTATAATAAGCTTCACCAGATTTAAAATTAAAAATAATTTTTAGCTGCATCTAGCCCGGAAAATAATTTTGGGGCTCCGAGATGCGCAAGACACATAAGTGCCTTCTTGCTGCACTACCTGCAGCATGACCCTCATATTGTCAGAATTCGAAGTAATCATGACTACTGGGTTGCCACACTCTTAGATCCCACAAACTTTTCGATCAACCTTTTCATTTTAATAAAGACCAAAAAAATGGTCATTTTTGAAATTATAAGCATTAGCAGGTTGTTAGAAACTGAAATCAAACAGTTTTCAACTCAAAACTTTATTCTAGGTGATGTTACATTTTCACATAGGACCCCTTGTTCGAAAGGAGCTTCTGAACTCTCTCGTCCATTGAATTTGTCAGGTTTTGGATGGTTTCTGCTTCAATTGTTTTGCATGAGGACAGAATACCCTCCCAGAGCTGTTGCTTAGATGTGAACTGCCTCCCGCCATCATAGACACTCCTTTTAATGATGCTCCAAAGGTTCTGAATGGGGTAGAGGTCAGGGGAGCATGGGGGTCACACCATAAGTTTGTCCCCTTTTATGCCCATATCAGCCAGAGATGCAGATGTTTTATGTGCAGCATGAGATGGTGCATTATCATGCAGAAAAATGATCTTGCTGTGAAATACACGGTTCTTCTTCTTGAACCATGGCAGGAAGTGCTGTTTGAGAAAATCCACATACATTATGGAGTTCATCTTTAGCGCCTTCAGGGATCCTAAAGGGGCCGACAATCTCTCTCCCCATGATTCCAGCCCAAAACATTACTCCACCTCCTCCTTGTTGGCGCTGTAGCCGTGTTTGCGTGGGGTGTCCATCAACCAGCCATCCTCCACTCCATTCATCTGGACCATCGAGCGCTGCACGGCACTCATCCGTGAACAAAACAGTTTTGAAATCAGTCTTCATGTAATGTTTGGCCCACTGGAGCCGTTTCTGCTTGTGTGAAGTGGATAGAGGAGGTCGACAGGATGGCGTATGCACAGCTGCAAACCTCTGAAGG
Source organism: Phyllobates terribilis (assembly GCF_046119375.1). Taxonomy (NCBI): domain Eukaryota; kingdom Metazoa; phylum Chordata; class Amphibia; order Anura; family Dendrobatidae; genus Phyllobates; species Phyllobates terribilis. The sequence goes on from NW_027362769.1 coordinate 319,428,740, forward strand.
ACCCTGCATCTTGTTGTTCGGGGGACGTTGGAGGCACAAGCAGCTTCAAAAACTTGTCTGCTGCTATGACAAGGCTTTTTTGCCGCTGCTCTTTCAACCTGACGTAATTGCCTGTAGGAAAGAGTCCTCAATTTGCCCTTATCAGCACGCACACGTGTGTACTGTGAATCAGCTACATACTTCTTGATTGCCAAGACACTTCATCCTGATCATCGCACAATGTTGATTGTAGTCATGCCTTGACCTAAACACTCCACAATTTGTTGCTTCTCAGCAGCCGACACATCCTTTTTCTTTCCCATTTTGGCAGAAAATGTAGGCTGCTTAATAATGTGAGAGAGCCTTCTTAAGTAGTCTTGCCTTTATTGGACACACCTGCCAAACTAATTAGCACAGGTGTCTGCAATTGCTTACAGTGATATAAAGAGCCCTGACACACATCACCATCAATGAGTTTAACTGACAAACAAACAAATTCTTCCCTTATCACTCCTAAACACTTTTTGCATAATAATTTGGAACGCGGTGTACATGTGCTTTTCCACAAAACACCAGTGGTTCACGTAGTGAATCTTACAGTTCTAACTTGCCAACCGTGGTCTGTATGGAATTGTTCAATAAAGGGCCCAAAATTAAGATAACATAGATGGGAGAGGTCTCTATGAATAGGAATTCCTAAGTATTTGATACCCTGTGAGGGCCAGGCAAAGGGAAAGTTGGACTGGATGGAATCCTATATGGATTTAGGGAGGGAGACATCGAGGGCCTCAGACTTCGCTGCATTGATTTTAAAATTTTACCATGTAACAAAGTGATCTATTTCAGCCATAACAGCAGGGATGGATATATGTGATTGAGTGATATATACTAGGACATCATCAGCAAATAGAGAGCACTTGTACTCGGTGCCTCCCACCTCAATCCACCTAATATTGGGGTTATGGCGAATTGATGAGAGCAGGTGCTCCGTCACTAGGATGTATAAGAGAGGGGACAGAGGACATCCCTGCCTTGTCCCATTGGTGATTGTGAAAGGTGATGAAAATGTTCTGACGCACCCCCTGGGCCTTGGGACACCCGGAGCCGGACCCTTTTTGGTGGATGCTGGTGGTTGTAGTCTTCGTGGCGGCGATCCGGTTCCGTGGCTCAGGGCGGTCAAACCAGTGGCGGAACTATTTATGTGGTTTTGATGTTTAAATGTCCGACTACGCCACCCGTGGATTGCGGTCAGAGTGAACCGCCGCTACAGGGCAGACCGCTAAGGCTGGTGTTGTGGGTGCAGCAGAGCGTAGCATAACTCCCCACGGGAGGAGTATAGCCTCAGGGCAGTGTATGCGGAGGATGGGGGTGATGGTGCAGGGCAGCAGCAGTAACGACACGGAGTCAGTGATGCAGTTCAGGGCCTTTACTCACAGTTCTTATTATCCAGACCACGTCTGCAGGTAACGGCTGCCCACGTCGTACTGTGCTCACCAGGTGAGGGGCTCAGACAACTCCCAGATAACTTTGGAGCGCTTCACAGGACCCCCTTTGTGTGTCCTTTGTCTGGCCTTTCTTACCAACACTTCTGTCCGGCTGCCTCGGGCCTCCTCTTGGTAAACTTGGCGCCAGTTTCCCTGACCCTATGTGGTGCCTTCCTAGCGGGTGGAGCAAGGGGCTGCGCCACATAAAATGTCAGAGCCTCCGGTTTCTAGCTGAGGGTCGTTTCCTGCCTCCACTAGTTCGGGGACTGGTCTCCCCCTTTGGCCTGACCCCTCCACGCAGGTGGATTCGGGCGTGCGGTGGCGACTCGCCCGTCCGCACCCCTGGGATCCCTTCATTCCTCGTTCCTGGAGCCTTCTCCGCTCCTCTTCCTTCCTTCTCCCTCTTGCAGGCCTGGGCCTCTGTTACTAGGCCCGCCTCCGGAGCAGAGCTCATGCAGAGCCCCTGCTCCCTGCCACTTCTGCTCAGACTTCTCTGCACTGAACTAAGATGGTGCCCACCTTTTATACTCCCTTCTCAATGCACCCAGGAACTGCTTCCTCCCTGCTCCTGCACTGCAGGGTTCCCCTTCCTCAGTGTTCCCTCCCCCCACTCCAGCCAGGGACAGGGACTGTCGTGCCCATCTCAGGGGCATATTGGTCGCCCTGCCCCACGGCAATGTGGTGTAATGCATGCAGGTGTCGGGTCCTGATCCACACTCCATCCTTATCTGAGAGTGAGATATCACACCTCTGGGTGAGGTGCAATACGTCTGTAGCAACCGAGCCCTCGGTGCTACAGTTCCATTCATCTTCAGCCTAGGTGACGTATTGTGATACAGGGCCGTGATTTTGGCTATAAAAGGGTCCCCTAGACCCCTACCCCAAGCTTTTTAAGAGAATCATATATGGCGTGCCAGGAGACTCTATGGAATGCTTTCTCAGCATCCAACGAGAGTATCTACTTACAAATTTTTAACTGCATCTAGCCCAGGAAATACTTTGTGCCTAGTAGCAGTGTCTGCTAGTCAGCGGATTATCCCGGCTGTTAAGCAAGCTACACCACCTGTAGTTTGGACACTTAATTTTTTCAAAGGAAATGCTTCGGGACCACGGGATACTTAGTGAAGAGCATCAGGAGGCACCCCAAGGCATAGGGGCTGGGACTGGCACTAGGATGCCTTGCGGTGAACAGCCGAGCTCGATCCTTATAAAAGCTTTTTAACTGCAGCAGCTTTAGTGGACGCTACTGGAGCTGGAATTACGCGGCTGCTGGCATGAGACTTGCCCTCCAATAGATCCTTGTAAATGGATTTAAAGTGTATTCATTCAAATTAGAGGGACAATTTAAATTAAAAAGCTTAGAGCTGCCTCCACCACAGGGGGGCTCTCTCGACCCACCAGCAGACAGGCACCAGTATTGGGAGAGGGGGGCTGGCCGTCAGGGTTCACCGCGGCTCTGGCACAAACCCGGCGACACGGAGGTGGCACGGGCAGGAGCTGACTGGCCGTCTCGGCTTCTCACTTTTTGGATTTTAGAAGGGCATGACATGCCTATATCTGTGTCTCCCCCTCCTTTTACTCCTCCACCTCTTTTCTTTTCGCATGACTATATGTACTTGTCACTTTTCCATGTGTTAGTTGTGTCTTCTGAGCAGTTTGTCAGCTTTTGGACACCTTTGAAGGTGTTTTCTATGTGTTTCTATGTGTTTTTGTTTGCCTGCCATTGGTTTTAACGGTGTTCGAAGGTGTTCGACGAACAGTTCGACGAACTGTTCGGCGAACACACGGGTGTTCGACGAACCGAACCGAACTCGAACACTACGGGGGTGGCTCAACACTAGTCATAATGCTTGCCTCTCATTCTGGACCCACGATAGGCAAGAAGCGGGGTCACACTGGCTGGGGGCTGCGGCAGCAGAGGTGGCTGGGGCTGTGGCAGCGGGCGGAGGCGGTTGGGGCTGCAGCGAGGGCTGGGTCTGTGGCAGCGGAGGTGGCTGGGGCTGTGGCAGCGAAGGCGGATGGGGCTGCGGAGGCGGCTGGGGCTGTGACAGCGGAGGCGGAGGGAGCCAGGGCTGCAGAGGGGGCTGTGGCAGTGTAGGCGGCTTTGGCAACGTAGGCGGCTGGGGCTGTGGCAGCGGAGGTGGAGGGAGCTGGGGCTGCAGCGGTGGAGGGGGCTGTGGCTCGGGCAGTGAAGGCAGCTGGGGCTGGGGCAGCAGAGGCGGCTGGGGCTGTGGCAGCGGAGGTGGCTGGGGCAGCGGAGGGGGCTGTGGCGGCGGAGGGGGCTGTGGCAGGAGGGGGCTGGGGCTGTGGCAGCGGAGGCGGCTGGAGCTGCGGAGGGAGCTGTGGCAGCTGAGGTGGCTGGGGCTGTGGCAGCGGGCGGAGGCGGTTGGGGCTGCAGAGGGGGCTGGGGCTGTGGCAGCGGAGGTGGCTGGGGCTGCGGCAGCGAAGGCGGCTGCGGCTGCGGAGGCGGCTGGGGCTGTGACAGCGGAGGCGGAGGGAGCCAGGGCTGCAGAGGGGGCTGTGGCAGTGTAGGCTGCTTTGGCAACGTAGGCGGCTGGGGCTGTGGCAGCGGAGGTGGAGGGAGCTGGGGCTGCAGCGGCGGAGGGGGCTGTGGCTGGGGCAGTGAAGGCAGCTGGGGCTGGGGCAGCGGAGGCGGCTGGGGCTGTGGCAGCGGAGGTGGCTGGGGCAGCGGAGGGGGCTGTGGCGGCGGAGGGGGCTGTGGCAGGAGGGGGCTGGGGCTGTGGCAGCGGAGGCGGCTGGGGCTGAAAGGGGCTGTGGCAGGAGGGGGCTGTGGCAGCAGGGGGCTGGGGCTGTGGCAGCGGAGGGGGCTGTGGCTGTATGAGCGGATGGGGCTGTGGCTGTGGCAGCGGAGGGGGCTGTGGCTGGCAGGGGGCTGTGGCAGCAGAGGGGGCTGTGGCGGCAGGGGGCTGTGGCAGCGGAGGGGGCTGTGGCAGCGGAGGGGACTGTGGTGGCGAAGGAGCGATTTTACCCAGTAATGAGCGGCGGCAGCAGAATGTTTGTGGGCAAAGCCATGAATTCACTATGGCCGTGCTCGAAATCAGGAGGTGGGCGGTCTCTCATCCTGATCAAGCGCTGCAGTGACGTTACGAAGAGGCAGGGTCGGTAATGACTGCGCGCTGTGCTGTTCTGTGTTGCCCCGGCCCTGCCTCTTTGTAACATCATTGCAGCGCGCGATCTGGACCTGAGACCGCCCACCTCCTGATAGCTAGTGTGGACATAGTGAATTCATGGCTGAGCCCACAAACATGCTGCTGCCGCCGCTCCTTACTGGGTAACACCATTCCATCGCCGCCCCAGCTGCTGCAGCCCCCGACTCTGCCGCAACCCCAGCCGCCTCCACATCACAAAACAGTACATTTGGACCATAAGACGCACCCCCATAAATTGGGGGGAAAAAGTGCGTCTTATGGTTCAAAAAATACGGTATATAAGGCAAACTGGACAGAGCTCAATAAAGTGATCTCTTATAGGACTATCAGTTTGGAAACGGCTGGAGTCATACTAGCGTATAAAAAATTGGTCCAATGTTGATCCAGAATAGTAGGACGAGTGTATGGCGCTATGTTATGCATACTGCTGAATAAAAAGGGTTCAATAAAATATTATGTACCCAAAAATAAATGTTTTAATTGTGCAAAAGCAGGAAAACATTAAAAATCTTATATTAATCTGGTATCGCTGTAATCGAACTGACCTACAGAATAAAGTCATCATATCACTTATACCCTGGGCTGGCGTCAGCACCTGGCGCACACGGGCAAGTGCCGGGGCCCTGAGCAGGCGGGGGGGGCCCACTCGCCGTCTAGCACCGTGCCGCGCTATGGGACCTGTGAGAGGAGGAGAGCGGTGTCAGCACCCGCTCCTCCCCCGCTTGCTCAGGGCCTCAGGGCCCCTACAGACTGCGGCTCATCACTTATCTCTCCCCGTTCCTCCGCGGCCGCTCCAGTCTCTTCGCGGCTGCTGCACTGTGATGTCTCAGGTCAGAGGGTGCGGTGACATCTTTTCACCGCGCTCTTTCCTGAGCCGTCACAGCGCAGAGTGGGAAGATGCCGGCGACGCTGGAGTCCAGAGCAGCGGCAGCAGGTGAGAAGAAGTGAGGTGAGTATTTGATTATTTTTTTTTAATGTATGGAGGCATGGGCCATTACAAGGGAGGGGGGTGTGACATCCTGCATGGGGCATTATAAGGAAGGGGGGATGACATCCTGCATGGGGCAGTATAAGGGGGGGTGACATCCTGCATGGGGAATTAAAAGGGGGGATGCTGTGACAGCCTGCATGGGGCATTATAAGGTGGGTGAGTGACACCCTGCATGGGGCATTATAAGGGAGGGGGGTGTGACATCCTGCATGGGGCATTATAAGAGGGGGGAGAGGTGACATCCTGCATGGGGCATTCAAAGGGGGGGAAGTAACATCCTTCATGGGGCATTATATGGGGGGAGTGACATACTGCATGGGGCATTATATGGGGGAAGTGACATCCTGCATAGGGCATTATATGGGGGTGGTGACATAATGTATGGGGCATTATAAGCGAGGGTGACATCCTGCATGGGGCATTATAAGGGGGGGGTGACATAATGAATGGGGAATTATAAGCGGGGTGACATCCTGCATAGGACATTATAAGAGGGGTGACATCCTGCATGGGGCATTATGTGGTGGGAACAGCTTGCATGAGGTATTATGTGGTTGGAACAGCCTGCATGGAGCATTATGTGGGGGCACAGCCTGCATGGAGCATTATATGGGGGCACATCCTGCATGGAGCGTTATATGGGGGCCAGTATTCTGTATGGAGCGTTATATGGGGACTGTATCCTGTATGGAGCGTTATATGGGAGCCAGTATCCTGTAGGATTGTAATAAGGGGGACAGTATCCTGTATGGAGCGTTATATGGGGGCCAATATCCTGTATGGAGCATTTTATGGGGGCCAGTATTCTGTATGCAGCGATTCGCTGGTTTCTGAGCTATTGTAGAATTTACAATAGATATCGGTCATGTAATGTAAGAAGTGAAATCTTCTGCATTGTATTATATATATATTTTTCTGTGGCATCTGTGCGTCATGAATCGTGGTATGTGTTAAAGGGGCCCACTGAGACTCTTTCGCCCAGGGCTCACGAAAACCTGGAGCCGGCCCTGCTTATACCGCACGGCGAATGTCATAAAAAAAATAAAAAGCAATTCTTGAACTTTTGTTCATATTTATCCTGTGAATGCTGGCAGTTGTTGTTTCACAAAAACTGGAATGTCCATAGTTCCTGCACCTACAAAATGTGTGAAAATGTGTAACAATGGGAATGGTTTCTCTCATAGACAATGATTCCTGCTCTTACCTGTCATTTGTCCATTGCTAGATGTATCACCAGCAAACAAAACACTCAATGTTCTTGATTTCAGGCCTTAAATACACTAAAGCTGGAATTGGACTAGTTGATATGGGCTATAGGTCTTTGTTCCTATGGTAACAGTGTAGTGTTGTCATAGAGCCTAGCATTTAATTAAATTTGAAGTAATATAAAGTTATTTATTTTTTTCAGTCACAGTAAATGCATTTTACTTTTGGGAACTTTTCCTTATTCGTCCTGCTCCCCCAGCCTTGATGCTAACCAATGTGATCTGCCATATTATTACTACTTGTTATAAATATTGATTAATACCTATGGAGATATCACTCATGGTCATATGTGACATCATCAAATCCAGGAGGCCATTGTTACCTCACAGCATGATGTCACAATGACTGTGGGTCTATATAAACGGGTGTTCAGGAGGCAAATAATCATTTCAAGAGATGAAGACAAGGAGAGCAGAGGATCCAGGATCGAGGACACAGATTCTCATTTCAGGAGATGAGACGAGGAGATTGGAAGTTCCTGGATTGAGGATACAGGTAAATGAGAAACTTTACAGGGATTTAAGTTAGTGAACTTAGCGCCAACATGGACATCGATCCTCCAAGTCTACAGATTGTGGCTGTAAGGTTCTAGCTTTCTCCAGTCCTTGCTGGCAGAATCTCTAGACTTGGGTGATGAAGGTTCTTTGTGAGGTCACACAGCGGAATGTTGGACACTGAGAGTTCTATGCAGCAAACATGGGGACATCCCTGGGGCTATCACAGAGGTCAGTAACAAGATGGCACCTCGGATGGAGACACTACAGAAGCTACTTTGGTCAGTGACAGTTCCAGTGGTATCTGTGGCTGGCACAGATTGCTGGTGGTGGTTCTGTCACTTTAATTTCAGATTTTTGGAGCAAAAAAAATCTACCCTTATTCCCCCACATGGGAGAGAGGTTGGTGTACATACATTGGGGGACATACTGTATATTTATTTATTTTACTCTTTATTTTACATATATATATATGTGGATTTTACACATTTTTTTTTAAATTAAATTTATTACACCATTTTTAAGTATCTACATCAAAATTTAAAAATGCAAAGAAAAGAGGGCATAAAGTACAATATATTTATGACTGATTTTCTATGGGTCTTTGCCTGATCTGTCTCATATTATTTTTTTCTTACCAGGAAAAATATCTGGATCCAGGAAGGAAGACTGAAGAATCTAACAAGAGCCACGGGATTATTTAGTGTTAATCATTTAATATGTCTGTAGATAATATTTGTTGTCTTATGAGGTCATTATATACTGATTATGTAGATCTAATTCTGGAATCAGTGCATCATGACATCATATTACATAGGTGTCTGCTGTCTAACCTAATTGTATAAGGGACCTGATATGATATAACTGCCCTATGTCTGTATCCGAAGGGCTAGTGTTTGTGGGGTGTAGTGTTTGTGGGGTGTAGTGTTTGTGGGGTGTAGTGTTTGTGGGGGGTAGTGTTCTGTATTTTTACAGGGGAGATCAACGTAGACAAGCTATGAGCTCAGAGTCCGATCTGATAAGGAGAGGTGAGGCGTGTTACCAGGACAAAGAAGATCTGCTCTCCGGAAACGAGTCATTGCTCTATATATCAGTTAGTTAGTTGTAGTATGGCCTTGGTCCAGGGTTCTCGAACTGATCGCCTTTTCTCGGGGTCAAGAAGGAATTTTTTCCCTGTGACACACATTGGCTGAACGTGTCCAGGTTTTTTGCCTTCTTCTGGATCATTGGCTTTAGGTAGGGGTAAACATTTTATTTAATAAAATGTTTAAAATTAATGCTCTGTCTCCTTGTGTCTTTATTTTATAGCACTCAGGTAGTTGTATATGTCAGTTCTCATTTTTATGATCCACGGCTGCCACAATATGAAGCAAACTGAAATACAAGGGCGGTAATTATGTGTCTACTAATGTAATGACTGTATCTATGATGCATAAAATATAGTCAAAAAAGCAAGGGGTAGATGCCCAAACAGATTTAAGTCAAGAAAAGCTGCAATTGGACTAATTAAAAATACCTTTTTATTAGAATTGATTAAAAAAACTCAATAAAAATCATCCAAAAACGCCAATAACAAATATCAACAGAGATGAGGTAGGTCACCTCAGTGACCAGTAGGTGCTTAGAATAGTGCCAGTATTCCAAAACCAATTGTCACTGGACATGCAGCCAAACACACAGCAGGTACAAATAACAATTTAGTGACCAGCTAGAGGTGGCCACAAACTGTACAATAAATGCTCATATCCTCATATACTATTGAACAGTTTTTATATGTACCTTAGTGCAGAAATGGCAATGCTCATTCAAACTAGGTGAGCATTCAAGTGGTTACTAGTGGAACCCCCAGTCCTTTTCTTCAACTGTGGAGCATATTATGCCTTTTCTCAGGTATTTAGGTAGGATGACAATAATTAGCATATATCAGTCAGACATCATCTATAAACCTGTCCACTTTGGGAAAGGGGGGATAACACTCTTATAGATGCAGGTACATACTGTACATGCAGTGACATAGGGCTATGATCTCAACATACCACTGTCACCCTGTATGCACAATAATGCGGTATTGGTGTAAGTGTGTGCACACCTGTAATTATTCACCAACCGTAGGAAAAAAAGAGAAAAATCTCACCCAAGTTGAGGATATACTATGCCGGTTCCCTAGTTCATTCATAGGTGTTGATCCCTTTTTCCTCTATTCTCCCTACGCGTTTCCTCAAACACATTGATTCATCAGAGGAGGAACTTATTCCGATCGTGTACCACAGTAATATCGTTACAGACACGTTTGTGGGATAACTTGCTCAATGCTGCAGTATAGGCACTCACCACACTGTTTCCATTTTAAAGCAACACTTCGCTGCGGTGGCTTCGTCCACAGCGTGTGACGCATTTCCGGTCCGAAGACCTCACTTCCGGTCTGTGGAACGCAGGACATGGCTGCTGGAACTCACTGGTTCCGGAAGCGACGCCTAAGGCGCCGCCCCATGGTAACAGTGTCCAGGTGTCACACTCCTCGTCCTTGCCTCCCAGTCTCGAAGATACCATGTAAGAGGGTTGTAACCTCCTGTATGCTGCTCATCAGGCATGTTGCCATGTGGCATAAACAGGTATACTTCAGACGCATGCCCTGCTATATGGGTTGCAGCTGGAAAATGGAGATCCACATTAAGGGACACATATTTTTTATTGCTCCTTCAATCCCCCAAGAAGACACATGGTCACGGATCACTGTAAACAAATGGGATATACTCTGATATTTTTTATAAACACACAGTGGTACTCTAAAGAGGCAGATAATCTCAGAGGTTGCGGTATAGAACAAGAAAATGATTGGGCAAAGATATTTTACCGTTATGTACAGTGTGTATTACTTACGTAAGGATGGTGTAGATCAAGAACGAGATTGGAACCTCAGCTTACCATTATGGTCAAAAAATGATACAGATACACATGCATGGATACCCTACATGTGCTAGCCTAGTAGGGTGATACCACCAGCCTTCACTATTTGGGAAAAACGAGGAAGGAAGTGTCAATTATTCCCTACTGGCACCCTAAAAAGGAAGCCCTTAAGGAGCAAATAGAGGTAACTAAAAAATTCTCGTCAGAACTGGACTTCGCAAAAAAAGAAACACAGTTACAGAACAAGGTAGAAAGGTACCAATACCACCTAAAAGAGTGTAAACACAAGTTCTTTATTACCTTGAAGAATTCAGGGAAAACAAGGAATATTCAGTGGCGCTTACCAGACAGAATTATATTCCTGAGATAGACTTATCCTACTCTGAAACAGAGGTCTCACATACTGATACAAAATCGAAAACCCAAAAGGGAAAATTAAAAGGAAGGGGTGGATATCAGGGGAGAGGAAATAACAGGAGAACCCCGCAGAGAGGGAGTTTTTTAGATCTGAACTACCTGCTCAGGAGCCGATCCAACCAGCGGAATCCCGTTTAACAACACAGGTCATCAATCTATCATCAATGCCCCTCACTACTGATGAAATGTGTGTACTGAGTATAGTTTTAAGTTTTATCCACACCACTGATATTGACAAATTTGAAATAATAAAAGTCCTGCATCTATTCATCAGACGTTTGAAATGAAAAGAGCACTTCCTTAGGGAGGATAGAAAGGAGTGTGACAACTTGGGAATGCCCAATAACCTTTTACAAGGCGTGAGGTTGCTATATCATCTTGATGAGGTGAACCCGAATACATTGGTCCCTTCACGGACCTTAAAAATAAAATTTCTAGACTGCCACCTCCTACCGGAGACTTAAGTTCCATAGATGTCTTCCTTCATTTGGTTACGGAGGACATCATACAACTGACAAAAACTAATCATTGGGAATAACATAACTTTGCAAGAGGTGAAATGGATTCACTACGCAGACTTGAAAAGGATCAAATCATAACCATAAAGCCGTCCGACAAAGGTGGCAATGTGGTTGTGATGGATACCACTACAGACTCTCTCATCTCTCGGCATCACAGACTTTGCCCTATTTTGGATCTCTTCATAGACATACAGGACATTAGTGTCTCCCACTCACACACCACCTCCTCATCCCGCCTCCTATCTGTCGGTGTCCCCTAAGGAACATTTCTGGGACCCCTGCTCTTCTCCATCTCCACCTTCGGCATTGGACAGCTCATAGAGTCTCATGGCTTTCAGTATGACCTCTATGCCGATGTCATACAGATCTACCTCACCGAACCTGATATCTAGTGATAAGCGAGCACTAAAATGCTCGGGTACTCATTGCTCGGGACGAGCAAATAGGAATACTCGGGTGCTCGACCCGAGAAACGTGCTCAATGAAAGTCTATGGGAAACTTGAGCATTTTTCAGGCGGTTCCCCCAGGCGGTCTGCAGAGGGCCTAAAAATTGCCCAAATCGATGGGAACAGTGCTCAAATGACATGGGAACAGCATGGGGAAGGCCTCTGGAAGCATTTCTGACTCCCAGGTCACTGATGTCAACAACGTTGTCAGAGTATTACGCCACTTTTAAGGACTCACAATAAAACATACAAAAACAAAACCAAAATGGATTTTCCTGGGAAATATGTTAAGGAACATCCTTTCTAGGGTAATGACTTGTATACAGTGGTGGCCAAAAGTATTGGCACCCCTGCAATTCTGTCAGATAATGCTCAGTTTCTTCCTGAAAATGATTGCAATCACAAATTCTTTGGTATTATTATCTTCATTTAATTTGTCTTCAATGAAAAAACACAAAAAGGATTGTCCTAAAGCCAAATTGGATATAATTCCACACCAAACCTAAAAAAGGGGGTGGACAAAAGTATTGGCACTGTTTGAAAAATCATGTGATGCTTCTCTAATTCATATAATTAACAGCACCTGTAACTTACCTGTGTCACCTAACAGGTGTTGTCAATAACTAAATCACACTTGCAGCCAGTTAACATGGATTAAAGTTGACTCAACCTCTGTCCTGTGTCCTTGTGTGTACCACATTGAGCATGGAGAAAATAAAGAAGACCAAAGAACTGTCTGAGGACTTGAGAAACCAAATTGTGAGGAAGCATGAGCAATCTCAAGGCTACAAGTCCATCTCCAAAGACCTGAATGTTCCTGTGTCTTCCGTGCGCAGTGTCATCAAGAAGTTTAAAGCCCATGGCACTGTGGCTAACCTCCCTAGATGTGGACGGAAAAGAAAAATTGACGAGAGATTTCAACGCAAGATTGTGCGGATGGTGGATAAAGAACCTCGACTAACATCCAAACAAGTTCAAGCTGCCCTGCAGTCCGAGGGTACAACAGTGTCAACCCGTACTATCCGTCGGCGTCTGAATGAAAAGGGACTGTATGGTAGGATACCCAGGAAGACCCCACTTCTTACCCCGAGACATAAAAAAACCAGGCTAGAGTTTGCCAAAACTTACCTGAGAAAGCCTAAAACGTTTTGGAAGAATGTTCTCTGGTCAGATGAGACAAAAGTAGAGCTTTTTGGGAAAAAGCATCAACATAGAGTGTACAGGGAAAAAAAAGAGGCATTCAAAGAAAAGAACACGGTCTCTACAGTCAAACATGACGGAGGTTCCCTGATGTTTTGGAGTTGCTTTGCTGCCTCTGGCACTGGACTGCTTGACCGTGTGCATGGCATTATGAAGTCTGAAGACTACCAACAAATTTTGCAGCATAATGTAGGGCCCAGTGTGAGAAAGCTGGGTCTCCCTCAGAGGTCATGGGTCTTCCAGCAGGACAATGACCCAAAACACACTTCCAAAAGCACTATAAAATGGTTTGAGAGAAAGCACTGGAGACTTCTAAGGTGGCCAGCAATGAGTCCAGACCTGAATCTCATAGAACACCTGTGGAGAGATCTCAAAATGGCAGTTTGGAGAAGGCACCCTTCAAATATCAGGGACCTGGAGCAGTTTGCCAAAGAAGAATGGTCTACAATTCCAGCAGAGCATTGTAAGAAACTCATTGATGGTTACCGGAAGCGGTTGTTCGCAGTTATTTTGGCTAAAGGTTGAGCAACCAAGTATTAGGCTGAGGGTGCCAATACTTTTGTCTGGCCCATTTTTGGAGTTTTGTGTGAAATGATCAATGATTTGATTTTTCCTTCATTCTCTTGTGTTTTTTCCTTGCAAGCAAATGAAATGAAGATAATAATGCCAAATAATTTGTGATTGCAATCATTTTCAGGTAGAAACTGAGTATTATCTGACAGAATTGCTGGGGTGCCAATACTTTTGGCCACCACTGTAAGAAGCATGATCTGTGCTGAACAGTATGGATGGTAATCCAAAGCCTCCATAACCAAGCTTGGCATGGAAGGCACTCGGGAAATAGGAGTGTGAGTTGGGGGTCTCCCAGTGGTAATACAGTTGGAATCACTGCCTTATTAATACAACGGGGAACTGTTTTTATTTCAATTAACAATTTAAAGGGGTTGTCTGAAACCAACACTGATTTAATTCTAAATCTCTATTTAATTTAATAATCTAATTGCTTTTCTAATATACTTTAATTAAAAGTTAATCTGAATTTATCTAACTGGGGTGTGTTTGTATGTGTGTGTGTATATTTGTTTTTTTTACTAACATCCTGTTTGATAACATTTAGTTTGAAAATCCCCAGTGCATCCTGGGATATGAAGACGGACGCGATCAGGGAGCAGAGGCTGCGGTCACTGCTGCTGCCTCTTTCCGCACCCTGAATGAAGCGTCATCAGTGATGCCTGTTTCAGGGGCTGGGCTAGTCCTTGCTACTCTGTGCATGTGTCGGTTGTCAATTCCAACTCTCAGTTGCTCAGCAGGATCTTGTCACTGTGCAATATTCTTTTTAATGCGCAGCGTCAGGGATTCCTCAGACGACACCGGGGCGATCACGCAATATCTCATCCTGCCGTCACTGTGTCACGGATTTCGTCCTGAATCGCGAGCACACGATCCAGATTACTCGACAGTTCAGCACTTTTTGGGGATTATGAATCTCAAGACTGCTACCTACCGGAAGCTAAAATACAATAAATGAGGGGCCAGGTGAAGAAAGCCATAGCAAATTCTGTCAGGTCCCTTTGAGGTGCATTGTACCTGTTGGGTATCCTGACATCGTGCTTCCCAGGGGTTCTGTGAGCACAATACCATTCCAGGGTTCTACAGTGGGATCTGCTACATAATAAAGTTTCTCTTAAGGGGCACTTGGAAGGGAAGATGTCCTAATCACCCCGGTCAGTAAAATCTTTATAGTGGTGGCAGGATGAGCCTAACCTATCTCGAGGGGTTCCTTGTGTACTTATGGTCACTAGAACAATTACCGCAGATGCGAGTCCCAGAGGGTGGGGAGCCCATCTGGGAGACATGGTAGCCCAGGGGACCTGGTCAGATATCGAAAAGGGTCTCTCCTCCAATGCAAAAGAACTTCTGGCGGTAGACAAGGCGGTGAACAATTTCTTACCTTTCCTTCAGGGCCAGAATGTAAAGATCCTCTTGGATAACCTAGTTGCGGTAGCATATGTGAACCACCAGGGGGGTACATGGTCAAGATAGCTGATGAGAGGGACAGATCATCTCTTCCAGATTACAGAAAGTCACCTCCTTTCCCTGATGGCCCTCCATATAAGGGGAAAAGAAAACACCAGAGCAGATTTCCTAAGCTACTATCCTCTGATGCAAGGGGAATGGGAGCTAAATCAATGAATTTTTACCCAAATAGCCTCCTGTCAGGTAGATCTGTTTGCCACAAAACTAAATCGGAAGACAAAGATCTTGTGTTCCCTAAATCTCCTAGCTGTGGACGCTCTCATGATACGTTGGGATTTCAGCCTGGCGTATGCCTCCCCCACCCCGGTTGGCTCTTCTTCTCATGGTCATAAGAAAGATCAGGGAGGACAAGGCCAGGGTTCTGCTGATTGCACCCTTTTGGCCCAGGAGGCCCTGGTTCTCATGCCTAAGGAGCATGTCCATCTCCGATCCTTGGGTTCTTCCAGAGATTCCGTATCTCTTTCTCCAGGGTCCGATATTCCATCCTCAAGCAACTGGCCTCCACTTGACGGGGTGGAACTTGAAAGGACACTGCTAAATCGGAAAGGTTTTTCCCAAGGTCTAGAAACCATCCTGATGCACAGCAGAAAACCTGTTGCAACCCAAATTTATGCCAGAACTTGGAGAAAGTTTTTATCTTTCTCTGGTTCTGCGGTTGATGGGGGGCGCCAATAGGAAACATCTTGGAGTTTTGACAAAAAGGTCATGAACTAAGGTTATCCACCAGCACCCTTAAAGTTCAGGTTTCTGCCTTGGGTGCCCTATATAGCTGTGATCTAGCGGGTAACTACTGGGTTTGTCGGTTCATTAAGGCAGCTTTTAGAACTAGATCTATTAAAAGCAGCTTGGTTCTCTGGGATTTAAATTTGGTTCTAAAGGCCTTGACTAGCTCGACCTTTGAGCCAATAGTCAGCAACCCTTAAATCCCTCTCCCTTAAGACCACTTTGTTAATAGCTTTAACCTCAGCCAGGAGCATTAGTGACATCCAGGCCCAGTCTCTGGCCTCGCCGTTTACTAAAATTCTGGATGATAGGCAGGATCTGGTCTAAAAATCATTCTCTCTCCCTAAGGTAGCCACTCGTTTCCACAGACTTCATGAAGTCCTCCTACCCTCCTTTTGTCCAAATCCTAGTAACCAGAAAGAGGTGGAGTTACATACGTTAGAAGTGAGGAGATGTGTGGTTAGGTACCTTTCAGTTACCAAAAGCTTTAGAAAAGATAACTCGTAGTTTATATCCTACCAAGGGGCTAGGAAACGGTCTTAAGTCACGAAGTCCACCATAGCTAGATGGAATAGGGAGGCCATTTCTCTAGCATATACATCTAGCGGCGAGGAAGTACCAGAAGGGCTGAAGGCTCATTTCACCCGGGCTGTGGCGACCTCCTGGGCTGAGAAGACAGGTGTCTCGACAGAAGACATATGTAGGGCTGCTACCTGGTCCTGTCCCTCTCCATTCCATAGACACTATATAGGTTAGATATGGGTATATCGGCTGACCTCACCTTTAGGAGAAGAGTGTTCCAGGCTGTGGTCCTTCAATAGATTACTTCATCTCTGTAATTCTCTCGTGGTGCTGTCATGGTCGACCGATAAAATCGTAAGTTACTTACCGGTAATGGGATTTTTCGGAGACCATGACACCACCCTTACATTCCCTCCCTTCACGTTTGTGGGAGCACTCCCCTTTTATTAATTATAATCTCACACTCAATAGGTGTCGTGTGGTATGGCAATTTTGTGATTGTTTGCTGTGTTCATTAACCCGGCGGTCCTCTCAATGCTCTGTAATCCAAACTGAGGCGGGAGAGAGGTGGCGCCCTTTTAAGCCTGTAGGTTTCCTCTCCTTGGTGGGCGGATCCCCTCTCTCTTGCTGCTGTCATGGTCTCTGAAAAATCCCATTACCGGTAAGTAACGACTATTGATTTGATGGAGCAATCAAAAAGTTGTTCCCCAAAATGGTAAGTATTAACCCCTTAAGCCCCGCGGGTGGTTTGCACGTTAATGACCGGGACAATTTTTACAATTCTGACCACTGTCACTTTATGAGGTAATTACTCTGGAACGCTTCAACGGATCCCCTGATTCTGAGAATGTTTTTTCATGACATATTGTACGTCATGATTCTGGAAAAAATTCTTCGATATCACTTGCGTTTATTTGTGAAAAAAATGGAAATTTGGCGAAAATTTTGAAAATTTTGCAATTTTCAAAATTTGAATTTTTAAGCCCTGAAATCAGAGCGATATGTCACACAAAAGAGTTAATAAATAACATTTCCCACATGTCTACTTTACATCAGCACAATTTTGGAGCCAATATTTTTTTTTGTTAGGGAGCTATAAGGGTTAAAAGTTGACCAGCGATTTCTCATTTTTCCAACAAAATTTACAAAACCATTTTTTTAGGGACCACATCATATTTGAAGTGACTTGGAGAGGTCTTTTTGATAGAAAATACCCAAAAGTGACACCATTCTAAAAACTGCACCCCTCAAGGTGCTCAAAACCACATTCAAGAACTTTATTAACCCTTCAGGTGCTTCACAGGAATTTTTTGAATGTGGAAGAAAAAAATGAACATTTAACTTTTTTCACAAAAATGTTACTTTAGACCCAATTTTTTTTATTTTCACAGGGGTAACAAGAAAAAATGGACCCCAAAATTTGTTGTGCAATTTCCCCTGGGCACGCAGATACCCAATATTTGGGGAAAAAACACTGTTTGGGCGCACGGCAGGGCTCGGAAGGGAAGGAGCGCCATTTGACTTTTTGATTGTAAAATTTGCTTGAATAATTAGCGGACGCCATGTTGTGTTTGGAGAGCCCCTGTGTGCCCAAACTTTGGAGCTCCCCCACAAGTGACCCCATTTTGGAAACTAGACCCCCCAAGGCACCTTTCTAGATGCATAGTGAGCACTTGGAACCCACAGGTGCTTCACAAATTGATTCGTAAAAATGAAAAAGTGAAAAAAAAAACACTTTTTCATTTTTACGAATCAATTTGTGAAGCACCTAGGGGTTCCAAGTGCTCACTATGCATCTAGATAGGTGCCTTGGGGGGTCTAGTTTCCAAAATGGGGTCACTTGTGGGGGAGCTCCAATGTTTGGGCACACAGGGACTCTCTAAATGCAACATGGTATCCGCTACCAAATTGAATGGAAAATCGGCTCAAATTGTTAGCGGACACCACATTGCGTTTGGAGAGCCCCTCTGTGCCCAAACTTTGGAGCTCCCCCACAAGTGACCCCATTTTGGAAACTAGACCCCCCAAGGCACCTTTCTAGATGCATAGTGAGCACTTGGAACCCCCAGGTGCTTCACAAATTGATTCGTAAAAATGAAAAAGTGAAAAAAAAACACTTTTTCATTTTTGTGAATCAATTTGTGAAACACCTGGGGTTCCAAGTGCTCACTATGCATCTAGATAGGTGCCTTGGGGGGTCTAGTTTCCAAAATGGGGTCACTTGTGGGGGAGCTCCAATGTTTGGGCACACAGGGACTCTCCAAATGCAACATGATATCCGCTAACAAATTGAGCCGACAATTTGTTAGCGTATATCATGTTGCATTTGGAGAGTCCCTGTGTGCCCAAACATTGGAGCTCCCCCACAAGTGACCCCATTTTGGAAACTAGACCCCTCAAGGCACCTATCTAGATTCATAGTGAGCACTTGGAACCCCAGGTGCTTCACAAATTGATTCATAAAAATTAAAAAGTGTTTTTTTTTTCACTTTTTCATTTTTACGAATCAATTTGTGAAGCACCTGGGGGTTCCAAGTGCTCACTATGCATCTAGATAGGTGCCTTGGGGGGTCTAGTTTCCAAAATGGGGTCACTTGTGGGGGAGCTCCAATGTTTAGGCACACAGGGGCTCTCCAAACGCAACATGGCGTCCGCTAACAATTTGAGCCGATTTTCCATTCAATTTGTTAGCGGACACCATGTCGTGTTTGGAGAGCCCGTGATGTGCCTAAACAGTGGAGCTCCCCCACAAGTGTCCCCATTTTGGAAACTATACCCCTCAAGGATTTTATTAAGGTGTATAGTGAACATTTTGAACCCAGAGGTACGGCACAGAATTTGTTTACATTAGGTCATCATATTGAATAAGTTGTCATTAATCTTGAGCGCAAGTGCTCGCTACTTGAGTTTGCATCGGGTACTCAGGTATGCACCATGTACAGCGTGTGCTCGAGTGACATGCTCGAGTCCCTGCTCCGCATGTTTCACGGTTATTAGACACCCAAAAAAAAACATGCGGGGATCGCTCGTGCATGGCAGGCAATCCCCGTAAAGTTTTT
The DNA here is from genome assembly GCF_046119375.1 of Phyllobates terribilis. Lineage (NCBI taxonomy): Eukaryota > Metazoa > Chordata > Amphibia > Anura > Dendrobatidae > Phyllobates > Phyllobates terribilis. The sequence continues at coordinate 319,447,957 of NW_027362769.1, forward strand.
TGGCCGCGAAGCATATGGGGCAGAGACTCGAGCATGTCACTCAAATACCCACGATACTCAATGCATACCAGAGCACCCGATGCAAACTCAAGTAGCGAGCACTTGCTCTCAACACTAGTCGCCATATCGTCATCTTTTTTTCTTACTTTTGAAAAAAATCCCAACCCCAGCCCTAACCCTAGCACAACCCTAGCCCTAGCACAACCCTAGCCCTAGCACAACCCTAGCCCCAGCACAACCCTAGCCCCAGCACAACCCTAGCCCCAGCACAACCCTAGCCCCAAACCCAGCCCTAGCCCTAGCCCAATCCTAACCCAAGAGTTTATTTTTGACGCCGTTCCTTGTGCGGTATAAGTGATTAGACGACTTTATTCTTCGGGTCGGTGTGATTACAGCAATGCCAGAATCATATGGGGTTTTTATGACTGACAGCTGTCACACACTAAAAGACGCATTTTTTGTAAAATCTAGTTTTTGCATCGCCATATTTTGAGAGCTATAATTTTTCCATATTTTGGCAGACAGTCATGTGACGGTTCGTTTTTTGCGGGATGACTTGACGTTGTTATTGGTGCCATTTTCAGGCACGTGACATTTTTTGATCGCTTTCTATTCCGATTTTCGGGAGGCAGAATAAACAAAAACCAACAATTCAGGAATTGTTTTTTTTTTTTTTTTATTCTGTTCCGCGTGTGGTAAAATTGATGAGGTAGCTTTATTCTTCGGTTCAGTACGTTTACAGCGGTACCACATTTGTATAATTTTTCTATGTTTTGGCGCTTATACACAATAAAAGCTATTTTGTAGAAAAAAATATTTTTTAGCATCGCTTTATTCTGAGAGCTATAACTTTTATATTTTTCGGCTGATGGAGCTGTATCGCGGCTTGTTTTTTGCGGGACGAGATGACGCTTTCAGCGGTATCATTTTTATTTATATGCCTCTTTTTGATCGCGTGTTATTCCACTTTTTGTTTGGCGGTATGGTGATAAAGCATTGTTTTTTGCTTCGTTTTTTTTTTTTTTTTTTACCGTGTTCACTGAAGGGGTTAACTAGTGGGACAGTTTTATAGGTCAGTTTGTTCCGGACGCGGCGATACCAAATATGTGTACTTTTATTGTTTTGTTTGTTTTTTTTTTATAATAATATTTATTGATGGGTACATTATATTTTTATGTTTGGTGTATTATTTTTTTTATTTTTTTATAATATTTTTGCACATTTTTTTTTTTTTTCCACTTTCACACAGTTTATACACTTTATTACTTTGTCCCACTCTGGGACTTTCACTTTTTTTTTTCTGATCGCCTGCATGGCACAGGAATGAAGCACCATCCCTATGCCATGAAGGCTGTCAGAAGTGCACAGTGTGAAGATTGCTTGGAGATGCACTGCGCATGCCCAAGCAATCTTCCTACTCTCTGGTGACCCGGATGTTGTCATGACGACATCGGGTCGTCATGGTAACACCCGGGAAGCCTTTGCAGACTGCGCTGGAAGCCGGAAGAGGAGGTGAGTATCGCCGATCACCTCCCCTTGCCCCCGCAATGCCGCGATCGACTTCGATCGCAGCATCGCGGGGGTTAATGTGCTGGGAGCGGTGCAGGACCGCTCCTTGCACATAGTACCGGGTGTCAGCTGTGACAATCAGCTGACACCCGGCGGCGATCGCGCCCGCACAGCCTGTGTGCGCGCGCGATCGCCATGACGTACTAATACGGGTCTGGCTCTTAAGTCCCAGGGCACAGACGCGTATTAGTACGTCAGATGTTATTAAGGGGTTAAAAACGGGTCTTAGAAAATTGAAACACAAGCCAAACAATTTGTTTGCAAAGTTTAGAATTTTTTGAAAGCAGTAAAATGTTTGTTTTTTTCTTCTGCACCATTTCACTTTATTTAGAATTCATTGCCCTTGTTTTCTATATCTTGCACAGTAAAGTGAATGGTGTCTTTCAAAAATGCTGTAATTTTGTCCCACAAAATACCTCTCAACCCTGCTGTATTGAATAGTGTCTGTGTTATTCAGCAAGTAAGAAAAAGATCTTCAGCTCACCTGGCCCAGCCTGCCAGTCCTCCTTTCCATGATCTCGGTGCTTGGAATTAGTCCATCCCCATCTGGGAGAAAAATCCTCAGTGAAAGTAAAAAATAGTTTTCCAGCACACGATGTAGAAAAATTAGAAAAAGCCTTTATTTAATCCATTGTTAAAAAATACAATTCCAACAGAGATAAAAGCATGTGTAAGCTTACGCGTTTCGGATCATATTTGACCCTTAGTCATAGCATAAAGTACTGAATAAATGTTGCACTTTTCAAGGAAAACAGTCAAGGGAAGCTGCCAAGGGTAACACCCACCAAAATCAGCTGTGATATTAGCTCACTAATTCAAGGCTAGCAGTGATCTAAACACTAGTATAACCCTATACTACATCCATCCTCTACAAACATATTACAATGTGAACTGTCACTTAGTAATGCACTAATTATTTGATCACTTTTTACCCAAGTTTTTTATATATATGAATTCATTGAATAAACAATTGATGCACTATTTAAATATATATGTAACAATAAGAGCTTCTAAAGATATCATTACCTATTTTCTAAAAATTATTGTTCTAACATTTGATTTCAAGGGCATACTTTTCCCCCCAAAAAATAAAATAATATCTCTATTTTAAAACCATATGAGAATGGCTGGAAATTATTACAAAACGTAATTAGCATGCTTTGTTTTGTATACTATTGATTATAGAGTCCCCTAGATTGATCACAAAAAATAAAAAAAATAAAAAATGTATTTAATAAATTCCTCAATTTGTTCCAACTTTTTTAATATAGATACATCAATTCATGTCTTAGATTTAGTCCTGCTGGGTATCTGGTATTTAGTTTTAGAATCTATCGAGCTTCAGTCATCTGGAGTAATTTAACCCTATCTCCACCTCGCCGTGGAGCAGAAACAAATTCCAAAGCACTTACTCGCAGGCTACTTAAATCCCCCTTGTGTTCATTCAAAAAATGTTTGGAAGCCTCCGAAAGACTGCGGGTAGTGACATTGTTAATGTCATAAATGTGCTCCGACAGTCTTTTTCTTACACTGCGGCTTGTAGATCCCACATATTGTTTTCCGCATATCGTGCAAAAAATGATATAAACCCAGTGGTCAGTAGCACAGTTCATGAAAGTCTTAAGATTAAATACTTGACCCTCATTACTTATGACAGACTTGTTATTATTTATCATGAATTTGCATAAACCACATGACTTCTACCCGCATCTAAATGAGCCCTTAGTGGACTCATTTAAAAAATGGTTGTAAATTTGTTCCAAAAAAATCCCTGACAATAGGAAATGTAATCTCCCTGAGTGAACTCAGAGAAAATACAGGCAAAATAGGTCGTACATGGTTGTCCACTCAGTATCAGCAGATTCTTGACAATAATGTTCAAGAATCAGTGACAAAGTTGAAGTTACGCAGGGGATGGATCTTTCAGCAAGACAATGATCCAAACACCGCTCCAAATCTACTCAGGCATTCATGCAGAGGAACAATTACAATGTTCTGGAATGGCCATCCCTGTCCCCAGACCTGAATATCATTGAACATCTGTGGGATCATTTGAAGAGGGCTGTACATGCTTGGCGACCATCAAACTTAACTGAACTGGAATTGTTTTGTAAAGAGGAATGGTCAAAAATACCTTCATCCAGGATCCAGGAAATCATTAAAAGCTACAGGAAGCGACTAGAGGCTGTTATTTTTGCAAAAGGAAGATCTACTAAATATTAATGTCACTTTTCTGGTGAGGTGCCCATACTTATGCACCTGTCAAATTTTGTTTGAATGCAGATTGCACATTTTCTGTTAGTACAATAAACCTCATTTCAAGGCAGAAACATTACTGTGTCCAACAGTTATTACATATATCAAACTTAAATAGCTGTTGCAAAAACACCAATTTTTATAAAACATTAATAGGGGTGCCCAAACTTTTTCATATAACTGTATATATGTTCATTCTAATATCAAAAAATATACCATTCTAGTACACAGAATGGTGTTAGAATGTAATGTTGAACAACTACCCACTCTCCTAACTTAATTGGGGTGCGGTGTCAATCCTAATCAATTCAACCAAGTCAATGAAAGGGAAAAAAAAACAAAACACGACATCTTAAGAGTAACCAGTCTATAAAGATTGTCTTCCCTTAAAGTCCTTACAAGTGCATATTATACCTGATGAAGGCTGTTGCTGGCAGAAACGCGTTGTTTGTTCTTAATATAGTGTCCGAATAAATCTGATTTTGAGAAAAATAATTCATCTGTAACGATCCTTATCCTCTGGAAGCGCTGAAAAAGGGAAATCTTCTCTCCACTACAATATCCAACATGCAAGCCTTATACCAGGGCTGACATACTTCCCGCATTTGTGCTGCAGACCAGAGGATTGCAAAGAGCTGATCCACTATACGGATCATTTGAGTGAAAATACAAGACATCTAAAGGGTGAGTGCAAAAAACAAATATTGTTGTGGCAAATGCACATATTCATCTACACTTAGACTCTGCACCCCTTGTCTCCCCTTTTATTCTTTTTTTATATCAATGGAATTTATGGAAGACCTCCTCTTGGCAGTAAGAAGAACGATGGAAGTGGAAGAAGAGAAGCCCTCTAGATCAGTCCAGGAAGAGATGTTCGGTGGTCTCCGCTCAAAGAAAAAGATGGTGTTCCTGATACATATAAACATTCAGGATCTAATCCTGGACGAATGGGAAAATCCTGAAAGACGACTGAATACACCAACGGAATTGAAAGACAGGTTTCCCGTAGATGAAGAAACCTCAAAAGGTTGGACCGAGATACCTAAGGTCGATATTCAGGTGGCAAGAGTCGCTAAAAAGACAGTATTGCCATTCGAAGACTCATCGCAACTAAAGGATCCTCTGGACCGCAAGATGGACAGCCTTCTCAGAAAATCCTGGGAAACATCAGCAGTCCTTCTGGACACAAACAGTCTCCACGTGTGTTGCACGGTCCATGTCAAGATGGCTCAACCAGCACATCCAGAGAGGAGATACAAGCTTCCCTACCTTTACTGCAGAAAGCCACTGACTTCCTCGCGGATGCTTCAGCGGAATCTGTGAGGGTAACGCCAGGGCAGCAGTCCTATCGAACTCCACAAGGCGAGCACTATGGCTGAAATCGTGGAGCGGTGACGTGGCTTCTAAAACAAAACTTTGTTCCATTCCCTTCAGGGGAGAATATATGTTTGGCCAGGCCCTTGACCCTCTCCTGGAGAAGGCGGCTGATAAAAAGAAATCCCTGCCTGAACCCAGACACTACAAGAAGACCCCCTTTCGCCCCCCTCGGGAACAGAATCCCCAGTACAGGGGGAACGGCAAGTCTGCTCGGTGGAGCTACCCCAAAGGGGGGAAAGATAGGAATATTTTTTTCCCAAAAGGACAGCGACAACAGAAGCGGTGACGCCAGAGCAGTGGGGGGACAAATCATGAAATACCTTCCCCAGTGGCAAAAGATCTGCTACAATCAATGGGTCTTGAAGGTAATTCAAGAAGGGGTAAAGATCGAATTCTCCTCATATCCTCGAAGAAAAGTAAGGATAACTCGTCTAACCTCCCCGAGATTAAGAACCGCAATGATGTCAGGCCTAAAAGACATACTATCCTTGGGGGCTATTTCACCAGTCCCAAAAACAGAAAAACACACAGGCCACTATTCACGCCTGTTTATGATAAAGAAACCAAACGGCACCTACAGAATAATAATAAATCTGAAACCCTTAAACCAATACATCATCTACCGAAGATTCAAAATGGAGTCCATCAGATCAGCAGTTCCCTTGATAGGACAAGGATATGTGATGGCAACCATCGACTTACAGGACGCATACTATCACGGTTTGCTGTGGTTCAAGAGGATCAAACGCTGCATTTTCAATTCAATGTATTGCCGTTCGGGATATCCTCAGCACCAAGAATATTCACCAAAATTATGTCAGAGGTAGTGGCTTCAATCAGAAAAGAAAAAATCTGCATCATTCCCTACCTTGACGACTTCTTACTAGTATATCCCTCGGTGGAATCACTCCAGGAAGATCTGCAGAGAAGAATCCTAATCCTGACCACCCTAGGGTGGTTGATAAATCATCAAAAGTCAGACCTGGTCCCTGCCACAGAAAAAAACATTTCTGGGTGTTCTACTAGACTCCGCCAGACAAACCTCCTTCCTAACGAAAGACAAACAGATACTTTTGAGATCCAAGATATCGAATCTGAAGGCCCTGAACAGAGTGTCCCTAAGGTCTGCCATGTCAACCCTCAGCTCCATGACAGCCTACATCCAATCCGTAGCCTGGGCTCAGGCTCACACCAGGGTGTTGCAAACCCATATTCTTGCACAGTGGGACGGATCCCCAGACTCCCTAAACAGGATGATCATGATCCCTCATTATGTGAAGACATCCCTATCATGGTGGCTCAGCCCAAAAAACCTAGGAACAGGGGTTCCATGATCTCAGTTCCCTCTGATAACAGTCACGGTAGACGCCAGTGACCAGCCCAGGGGATGGAATGTGACGCCCAGCTGCACTTGGTATCACAGATCCTGGAAGAGTGCATTGATGGATTCCTCCACAAGAGGCCCCCATAAACATTCACACATCTCCACCTTTCACCTCAGACCACCAGAGGGAGCCTGTTAGGGATATAAATAGGGAAGGTGGAGCCAGGCAGTTCAGTCTGGAGTGCACAGAGAGTGATTCAGCAGTTCCTCTGGAGAGTTCAGCAAGTACAGGTCTGAATACAGAGTCGAGCTCAGGTCAGTTGTAGCTCATAATAGTGAGCTTTAGGTGTGCCGGCGTCATAAGATGGGTGAAGCGCGGCAAGCTGCCGTTAGTGTGTATAGCCTAGTGAGGGCCCGAGTTGGCCGAAGGCGAGTGGAGAGTTAGTACCAAGGGGGCAGAGGAGCTTAACTAGCTCACCCCGAAGAGGTTACCGGACACCGGGTCCAAGCTTACCGGGATCTCTACGACCCAGTAAGGCATAACTGGAATCCCTGGAGAACTACAGGTCCCAGGATCGCTGAAGTACTGATACGTAACAGAGCCAGGAGACACATAGGCCCCGTAAGGCTTTCTTATACCTGTAGAGATGGCAGAACTCCTTGAACAACTCAGCCTCAAAGGCCGGGCCTTGGTCTGTCAGCACCTGCTCAGGATAACCATGGGGTCTGCAGAAATACGCTTGGAACATCTTTTCTGTTGTCTCTGCCATCAGGTCTTTGACGGGGGCGACCACCAGGAAATGCGAGTAGTGATCCACCATGGTCAGAGCATAAAAGTACCCTGACTTGCAGGGGGACAGCTTGACATGGTCCAGGGCCACGATCTCCAGGGGTCGAGTCGTCTTGATGGGTTGCAGGGGTGCCTTCTGGCTGCTGTAGTCTTTTCTTCTAAGGCCACAGGGTGCACAGTCCCGGCACCACCTCTCAATTGAGCTGCGCATTCCTACCCAGTAGAATCGACACTTCAGCAGGGTCTCTAACTTTTTCCAGCCAAAGTGCCCTGCTTGATCGTGGTAGGCCTCCAACACTATTTGGATGTCTGTCTTGGGGACCATTATCTGCTATACCATCTCATGGGTTTTTGGATTGACGTACCTCCGGCACAGCTTCTCACGGTAGATAAACAGCCGGCGTCTCTCGTTCCACAGCTGCTTTGCTTGCAGAGATGTGTCTTTTTCCAGGGAAGAATCTTCTTGGGTTATCAGTTCCTTGATGTGTCTGACAACCGTGTCACTGTCCTGGGTCTCTTTCCAGCTGTGGTGAGGCAGAGGGTTTAACGTCTTTCCACGCTGCCTTCTAGAAGCTCGTTGCTCGTGGATCATCCCATTCCGGTGAAAGGCAGGTAGCTCAATCTCTTCCAGGTCATCCACTTCTTCTTCTGTGTCTGACTGGTGAGGCATCCTGGACAGGGCATCGGCGTTGGCGTTCTTGCGGCCCGCCCGATATTTAATTGTAAATTTATAATTTGACATCCGAGCCATCCATCGTTGTTCCAGTGCTCCTAGCTTAGCTGTTTCAAGATGGGTCAAGGGGTTGTTATCAGTGAAGGCAGTGAACTTACTGGAGGCTATATAGTGCTTGAACCTTTCAGTGATGGTCCAGACCGGGGTCAGGAACTCCACCTTAAAGCTGCTATAGTTCTCTGGGTTCCTCTCGGTCGGGCGGAGCTTCCTGCTTGCGTATGCGATCACTTTCTCTTGGCAAATCTGCTTCTGACTTAAGACAGCTCCCAGTCCTTCGTTGCTGGCATCTGTATACAGCAGGAACAGTTGGCTGTAGTCAGGGTAGGCTAGGATCTCATCGCCTGTCAGTATCTCCTCAATTTCCTGAAATGACTCTGCTTGCTCCTTACCCCAGTGGAATGGGGGATTTCTGCCTTTGGGGGACTGCCATACCAGGAGGTCTTGCAGAGGAGCTGTTTCTTGATGTAGTCTTTTACAAACCTCCGGTAGTATCCTACTAGTCTCAAGAACTGACGCACCTCTTTGAGATTCTTCGGCTCCGGCCACTTCTGGATGGCAGTGACCTTCTCCGGGTCTGGTGCTACCTCTTCCGGACTAACGATGTGCCCCAGGTACTGTACCTTTCTCTTGAGCAGGTGGCACTTTGAGGGCTTCAACTTCATCCCGTACCAGGACAGCGACTCAAATACCTCTGCCAGGTGTTTCAAGTAGTCTTCGTGTGTTCTGGAGTACACTATCACGTCATCCAGGTATAGTAACACAGTCTCAAAGTTGCGGTGCCCCAGGCAGCACTCCATCAATCTCTGGAACGTTCCAGGGGAATTAAGAGTCCAAACGGCATACTGTTGAACTCGCAGAGTCCCATCGGGGTTGTAAAGGCCATCTTCTCCCGATCCTCCTCAGCCACAGCTAATTGCCAGTACCAACTAGTGAGGTCAAGGGTGGAAAACTAATTTGCAGACTTTAAGGCAGCTAGAGACTCCTCTATGCGTGGTAAAGGGTATGCATCTTTATGTGTAATGAGATTTACTTGTCGATAATCTACACACATTCTCATGCTCCCGTCCTTTTTCCTAACTAGAACTAGGGGAGCTACCCAGGGGCACCCTCCCATTGCGTACATCTACCACTCCCCTGGCGGTTAAGAGCGTGGGTCTGTGCTCGGAGCAAAGGGGTTCTACTACTGCCTGATAGCTCTGTCCTCTAAGACCTATAGCAGCTCTACACCAGATAAGCATTTCATTCATTGGGGGGATGACAATGGGTATGGGATCCGTCACCCACACATTACCGATTTCACCGTCTGTGAACCTTACTTGCTGTTGTTACATCAGGACTCGGATCTCCTTCTGCAGCGCCCTCCTCTGTCTTGGTCTGGCAGTGTCAGCTATCTGTTGGAGCAAGAACACAACTTCTCCCAAACAGTTACCAACATTGTTAGTGCCAAGTACCATATACGGATTGGTGTCATCAGGATTAGTCTCCAACTACAATTAGCCCCTGGTCCTTCAGCTCCACTCTCCCCACCTTTACAGTCACATTCTTAACCCCGATTAGGTTAAGGGGGAGTCCATTTGAGGCATAAACAGAAAGATTTGGAGCTGGCGGACGTAGATCGTCCATGGACCAGAACCTCTTGTAGAGGACATCAGGCATGATGGTTACCTGAGATCCTGTGTCCGACAAACCTGTTGTATCAGTCTGCTGGGCCTGGGGAATTTACTCCTGGGTGTCGGCCCTCGGACCCAGGGTTTTCTCGTTTAAAGGACAATTCTGGGCGGTGTGTCCGGTCTTGCGGTAGTAGGTAGGGTCCTTTTGTGAACAGCGCTGGTCACTGGTCCTCGTAGAGGGTGGTGTTGGCCACCTCCTTCGCATCCAGGGGACATCCTAAGGGCTATCGGCTAACAGGATTTTCCCTCCTTCCTCGGGCTCCGTCCGCAGCTGCAGAGCACTCAGCACAGTGGTCAGGGTTTTGCTCAGCTGGCGCACCTCAGAGCGCAGACTGTCCAGCTCGGGGACGTTGCTGGAACCTTAGCTTCAGCAGCCACTGGGGAAAAGGTGGGTGTAGCAGGCACTGGGGTAGCCCCACCCTGGTAACAATGGATGGCATTTGTCTCCAGGGGCTGCAGTCCTTTTATAGCCATGCCCTTGAGATTGTAAAAGGTGGCATCTGGATGATCCAGGGACCACCAACGCACAGTCTCCTCTGGAGACCACAGTCCCCGGCCAAACTGGTCCTTTAGCATTTTGTTTTCATTTTCGATGCTGGTCGGACTAACCTGTTTCAGGGCCCGCAGGGCCCCTTGTAGACGCCAGGCGTAGTCCCGAACATTGTCCTCCGACTGTTGGGAACAATTGTAGAACCTCATCCGGAGGTCCGCCTCAGTAAGATCCTCAAAAACAGTCTGTAGCTTTTTAAAGATTGTGGACACTGACTCCTGGTCTGCGGCCGACCATGTTTCCACTTCCCGTTCCGCAGCACCAGTCAGTTGTCCTAATACAACAGCGGCCCTCAGCTTGCCTGTCATAGAGTACATGTCCAAAATGCCGCATATCTTCCGTTTGAATCCAGACAGGGTATCTGGTTTGCCGTTGTACTGGGGGAGCCACTTTGCTCCAGGAATGTACGGTAGAGTTATGGGAATGACAGGACTTACAGGCGCTGCTGGTGAAGCGGCCGCCTCGGCCTGCTCAGCATCAGGCGCGGGTTGAACATCAGGGCCGTTGACCGGTATTCCGGCGTTGTGCTGTTCGTCAGACATTCTGGCGCCCCCCTAGCTAACCGTGGTCTACCTTCTAGTTTTTCTTCCGGTAGGCCGCAGCTCCGCAGGTGACGGTCGTCTTCTGGACCTTGCGTTGCTTGCGTCCTACGTCAGAGCGTTCAGAGACGCTCCTTACAGGACCTGGCGCTTCTTGGTTTGACGTCGAGGCGTGGGGCGTGTCCGGGGCTTCGCGCTCTTTTGCAGGTACGCCCCTCAGTTTCCCGCGGTTACGCCCTTCTTCTCGCTCGGCGACCCAACAATGGCGGCAATCTTCACCACAGTCAAATATGCAGTTCACTTCAACAAAGGCGCACAGTATCCGGTGGCAACGGGCATAACACTCCGTCGTTGCAGCGTGCACGCGATCCTGTTCGTGACGCCAGAAGAGATGACCAGCCCAGGGAATGGGGATGACTCGGTACCCGGGCCTTTGCCTTGGGGATGTCGCGGTGGTCGGCTCCCGGGCCCGTACCCTGGGGTCACTCTTTGAAAGGGTGGATATTTATTAATTTTATAAGAGTTCATGACGCCACCTGTGGTTTCTGGTGAGAATCACCAGTGCTGCGCAGTCCACTGAGGCCGGTGATAAGGCAGCTTGATGGTATAGCTCCCCACAGGTGGAGCTAGGCCTCAGGGCAGCGTACAGAAAGGAGAAGCGGGACAGGCGAGACCCAGCCGGGTCAGAGCAAGAACAGGGACAGACACGATAGTCACTTCAGTACCTTTTACTGATGGAAATTCAGGCACATCCCGGAGCACTGTAGGGTGAAGGGTGAATATCAGGATCCTCCCCAATGAGCAGGTGTAGGGCCTCCTGTCTCTTGCCTCTGCGTACTAAGTTTCTGACCTGCCTGGAGCTAGGCCTAACTTTGTCTCTGTCCTGCGCTGGCTGACGTAGTGGTTGGGCCTTCTCTTGGAGTGCACGCTCCCGGCTTACGGGGCCTATGTGTCTCCTGGCTCTGTTACGAATCAGCACTTTTGCGATCCTGGGACCTGTAGTTCTCCAGGGATTCCGGTTATGCCTAACTGGGTCGTAGAGATCCCGGTAAGCTCGGACCCGGTGTCCGGTAACAGGTTCGGGGGAGCTATTTAAGCTCCTCTGCCCCCTATGTACTAACTCTCCACTCACCTTCGGCCAACTCGGGCCCTCACTAGGCTATACACATTAATGGCAGCTTGCCGCGCTTCACCGATCTTATGGCGCCGGCACACCTAAAGCTCACTATTCTGATCTACATCTGACCTGAGCTCGACTCTGTATTCAGACCTGTACTTGCTGAACTCTCCAGAGGAACTGCTGAATCACTCTCTGTGCACTCCAGACTGAACTGCCTGGCTCCACCTTCCCTATTTATATCCGTAACGGGCTCCCTCTGGTGGTCTGAGGTGGAAGGTGCAGATGTGTGAATGTTTATGGTACCAAGTGCAGCTGGGCGTCACACCAGCAAGACAGGATGGGGAGCCGTCGTGGCTCAAACCCCCTTCCAAGGGGTCTGGACAGAAGAGACCAGCAGGAGATCCTCCAACTTCCGCGAGTTAAAGGCGGTGGAGGAGGCACTCAAAATGTCGGCTCCAATCATTACGGGCAAACACGTAAAAGTCTATTCAGACAACATGACTACCGTAGCTCACCTGTCCCATCAAGGGAGTACAAGGTACGAGAATCTAAAAAGTATCTCGGCAAGAATATTCTTCTGGGCAGAAGGACATCTTCGTTCCTTATCAGGTCTGCACATAAAAGGCTCAGACAACATCCAGGCCGATTTTCTGAGCAGAAGGAATATCCATCCGGGGGGATGGGAGCTGGACTCAGACATTTTTCACATGCTGACCAGACAATGGGGTCGTCCGGAGGTGGACCTCTTTGCAAGACGCAAGAACACCAAAAATACTTCTCCCTAGATCCAGACGACGTATGCCTGGGGATAGATCCATTCTCTCACCCGTGGCGTTTCCATCTGGCTTACGCTTTTCCCCCAATTCCATTGCTAGCCAAGACCTTACAGAAAGTAAGGACCGAGGAGGTCAAGATAATTTTGATAGCCCCCCTTTGGCCCAAAAGGAGCTGGTTCTGTGCACTAAACAGTTTAAGCATAGAGGGACCCCTCATTCTGCCAGCAATCAAGAACCCCTGTCCATCAGGGTCCAATACTCCATCCAGATCCAGAGAACCTCCATCTAGCGGCCTGGCTTCTGAGTTCACAATCCTGAAGGCCAAAGGACTCTCAGAAAGAGTAATTCACACCCTACAAAAAAGTAGGAAACAAAGCACAAACTCCATATACAGCAAGATATGGAAGACCTTCCTAACATGGTATAAACCAAATATACCAGATCTTCGGCATCCTGACATGACCCAGATCTTGGATTTTCTACAAGAAGGGCTGGAGAAGGACCTTAGACCTAGCATCCTCAAGGTTCAGATCGCAGCACTGAGTATTTATTTTGACAAGAGCCTAGCCGAACCCCGATGGGTAAAAAGGTTCATGACAGCAGCTAATCGCCTGCGTCCCAGAATAATTAACCACGTTCCCTCCTGGGATCTTAATATCGTCCTTAAAGGTCTGACACTACCACCGTTTGAACCTTTGGCCTCAATAGAGCTGGATAAATTAGCCTGGAAAACAATATTTCTAGTAGCGATTACCACTGCCAGGAGAGTGGGAGAAATCCAAGCCTTCTCAGTGAATGACCCATATCTGAGAATCCTGGATGATAGGATTATTCTACAACTGGACACATCTTTCTTGCCAAAGGTAGTCTCAGACTTTCATAGGTCTCAAGAGATAATTCTTCCTTCCTTCTGTCAAGACCCAAAAAATAAAAGGGAAGAAGAATACCATACTTTGGACGTAAGGAGTGTTGTTCTTCACTACCTCCAAAAAACAGAGGCCTCGAGGAAGGATCAGAACCTCTTTATTCAGCCATTTGGTCAGAACAGAGGGAAGAAGGTCTCAAAGGTTACCATCGCCACTTGGATCAAGAAAGCAATTATAGAATCATATCAGATCCAAGATCTCTCACCACCAGAGAAGCTGAAAGCACACTCTACTAGAGCCATGTCTGTCTCCTGTGCAGAGAAGGCTAGCGCTTCCCTCGAGCAGATATGTAGAGCAGCTACATGGTCCTCGGTTCATACCTTCACCAAGCATTACATACTTAATTTAATGTCCATTAAAGACTTGGCCTTTCGGCGGAAAGTGCTTCAGGCCATTGTCCCTCCCTAAACATGAGTCTTTGGTACTCCTCCTATGGTGCTGTCGTGGGAGGTTATTGGAGAAAATAGAATTAGACTTACTGGTAATTTGGTTTCTAATAACCCACCACGACAGCACTGGTAATTCCCTCCCAGGCTTGGTTAGCCAATCATTTAATTTGAATAAATATAATTTGAAGCATCCATACTTGTGTGGTCCTTTATAAAAACAATGGAGGGAGGATGAGGGAGGGGCTATTTCACCTCTCTGTGTTTCCTGTCCCTATTAGGGTGGGGTGACATCCTCCTTTGGTGCTGTCGTGGTGAGTTATTAGAAACCGAATTACCGGTAAGTCTAATTCTATTTTTTTCACAAATAAACGCAAGTTATATCGAAGAAATTTTACCACTATCATGAAGTACAATATGTCATGAAAAAACAATCTCAGAATCAGCGGGATCCGTTGAAGCGTTCCAGAGTAATTACCTCATAAAGTGACAGTGGTCCGAATTGTAAAAATTGGCCTGGTCATTAATGTGCAAACCACCCTCGGCGGTAAAGGGGTTAAAGTGTATCCATCGTTTTAATTTTTATTTCAGAAATGAATAGTTTACATGAAAATAAGAAACTTTGTAATATATCTTATCAAATAAATTTGCTTCTTTATTTGCTAAAATTGATCAGTCATCATCAAGTCTCAATTCTGAGGTTTTAAATTTGTATTCAGTGAACACAGACTTTCCCATTACTGAGATAGGAGATGGCAGCTGCTACTGATAAGGGGGAAAAGCTGTCTCAAGCTCCTCCCTCTTCCTGCCCACATAGAATTGTATCAGTAGCAGCTGCCATCTCCTATCTCAGTAATGGGAAAGTGTCTTCACTGAATACAGATTTTACCTCAGAATTTCATAATGAATGATACATTTTGGCAGAGAATGAAGAAAATTATAAAGTTGTTTAATTTCATGTGTACTATTGATTCATGAAATAACAATTAAAATGAGGGTTACTCTTTAAGATAATCGGGAGCCTTAAAGGTCATATGCTGGAGATGTCGGCTTCACTGCTGATGCCAGTACCTTAGACACATGAATGATGTACGGAAAGTCTGCAGGAAGTAAGCGGAGACCAGTGCGGACTACTGGAGCAATAGTGATGGAGCCAAGGGTGGAACAAAGAGGAGAGAATAGGGATTTTGAATTGAACACCTTTCCTGCTGTTTCCTGAGTTTTTGGAAAACCATTTTAAGCTATGTGCACACGGCTTCTCTTAGATTTCGGCACCGCCACCGAGATTTTCCAGACAAAGCCGCTTCAGGAAGACCTCGACGGTTGTTTTCCTGAGGTGTCCTTTCCAGCGGCTTTGCAGCTTTTTCACTTTATACTGGTAACTATAGAGAGCAGGCGGCTTCCTAGCGAAAACGCTCAAAGAATGAACCTGTTCCTTATTTTAACCACTTCAGTTTCCGAATCCTAAAGTGGTTAAAAGACATAAGACAGAAGATGTGCACAGCCATGTTGCTTTGACATTGCTGTGCATTATGTTCATATTATGGGGTGCTTTATCTGGCAGATTCCAGGCTTGGGGTAAGTTCACACACAGTATTTTGATGTGGATTTTTTTATGTGCATTTATTGAGTGGCCATACCCACTCCCAGTTGAGTTCTGACCACCGTTCAAAAACTTGGCAAAGTGGTCCTAGATGGGAGAAAAAACCCACAAAATTTTAAGCAATTTTATACTAGAAAACGAACGTAAACTGCTGGATGAATCGGCCCCTTCGTTTTCTGAAGCAGTCAAAAAACTCAGTGTGAACATCCCCTAAATGTGGTTTTTGGAGCAGAATCCACTTCAGAATATTGTGGGAACATACCCTAATGGTTTCTTTTAACTTTCTGTTCCAGGAATGTTTCCAGTTGACCAATCCGAATACAGCAATTTGAAGAGTGCGCTGGAAAAGCTGACCTTGGACGATTCAAGTGTGTCTGTTAGTTGGGACAGTGTAGCGTCGGCGTCCCTGCCTCCTGCTAGGCAGGGACGCTGTTCCCCTCACCTCTCCGCTCCGTGCCCGGCGTCTTCCTCCCGCTCTGCTGGCAGCGTGCGGTGCTTCCCGGCCACGGTCACGGTGCTTACAGCGCGCACTCCCCCTCTCTTAAAGGGGCCGCGCGCGCCGTCCTAAAGAGTTCCCGGCCAATGGCCGGAGGACTTCACCATATATAAGGCACCTCCTCCAAAATGGAGGTGCCCGAGCAATGTTGTAGCACAGTTCATCACTCTGCTTCAGCCCCCAGGTCCCGTTTCCAGTTACCTGCCAGTTACCTGCCAGTTTCCTGTCTGATACCTGCCTGACTCTTGTCTACCTGCTGCTATTCCTGCGGTCCGACAGTCTGCCTACCAGCCCTGCCAGTCTGTCTATGGATCCGTCTGCCCGCTCACCTGGGAGCGCACATCTGCTACCTGCCTGCTAGCCTTTACACTATTCTTATCTATTACTAAGAATAAACATTTACACTATACACACCGTGCACTTTTTTATTCATACCTTTCTGGTATTGCTCATGTCTTATTCCTTTACCACACTACATTCACCCCAATATCCTCCCTATCATTTTTTATACCATGTGTCTAAGTTTCTTATCACTTCACCTTTTTACACTTTATTTTACCTTTTTCATTCCATTCCAATTTCCTTTTTATCTTTTTACTTCTCTTTTCTTTTCTAATACTATATTTCTTTGCCTGACTTTCACTTCTTATTTCATTTTCCTTTTCCCCTTCACATCCTTAACACTGCTTCGACATTCACTCACTACCATTTTTTTTATCACATATTATTATATTGGTCTTGTTACCATTCTTTTTATGACATCTAAATTTTTCTCCGGAGTCCCGCTATTAACATATGAGGATTTCATAATGTGTATGTGCCTGTAGAAATCTAAGGCTCTACGGTAGGGGTCCGCCCTCATATTGTCCCATTTTTGGCCTTTTGTCACGCCTCTTTTGAACTACACCTCAGATATATGGGGATTCTACATTGGAGAAGTGCGCATGTACGCATACAGACCCGTGGACTTCCGGTTTTGCGCATTAGGCACTGCATGCGTTCCACCGCATGCGTGCCAGCCGCTACATTCCGGAAGTCATCTTTCTACACACGGAGTCATGTAGCGTGCGCATGCGCCAAGCACTCTCCATTAATTACGGGAATTCCAAACAGCTGACAGTCAGCCTATTAATAGGTATGACACACACACATACTGCACGCCCCATCGAAGAAGCACACAAGCGAAACGGCGTCGTCGGGCGGATCCCTGTGAGATTGTCTCCATGTCTTAGAAACACTCAGTAAGTGTATTTTTTGGACCTCCTTTAGATTGGTTATTTTGTATGATCATGATCATTCCAGGATATTGTCATGATAACTAGAATGGGGAGACTGATGGTAGCTTATCATTACACTTGTAATTAATAGATTTTTTACTTCCACCGGTCACACCATTATAAATTCTTGGAGAGCTATGTAAATGATGATACATTGTTGAATGGAAGGCTACTTCTACAATTGCTGTTAATACTAGATTCATCCAATTGATAGAATATGGTTGGGAAAAATAATTTTCTTTTAGGTGATATATATATTTATACAAATATTTACATGAATTGTGATATATAATATATTTATTGGTCTTATGTTTACATCAACCTTTCCCCCCCTCCTTGTTGTGCAATAATACAATATATGATTACTATGATCTATCAATTGGAAGACTTTTTGCATGGGATCGATAGGTCACTGCTCTGCTATGCTTTTTATTGAAAATTTTAAATTGATGTAATAAAAAATAAATAATTTTTAATATTATTTGTTTCACATCCTCTTTTCAAAAAATCTGGTTTATGCAACGCAGTTTTTTATGGTGATTGGACATCCTTATTGAGGTAGTTAAAGTTTATGACCTTTTTTTGGAAACTGCCTGCTAGCCTACCTGGAGGCTCCGCCGTCACGTGCTGTGACCACCTGCCTGTCCAGAGACTCTTTCCCGCTCACCTGGGAGCGCTCACCTGCTACCTGCCTGCTAGCCTACCTGGAGGCTCCGCCGTCACGTGCTGTGACCACCTGCCTGTCCAGAGACTCTTGCTCGCTCACCTGGGAGCGTCCACCTGCTACCAGCCTGCTAGCCTACCTGGAGGCTCTGCCGTCACTTGCCGTGACCACCCGCCTGTCAAGAGACTGTCCCGGTCACTTGCTGTGATCCCTGCCCGTTAACCCAGAGACTGTCCCGGTCACTTGCCGTGACCACCTGCCCGTTTACCCAGAGACTGTCCCTGTCACTTGCTGTGACTACCTGCCCGTCTTCCCTGGACGCCACCCGCTTCCTTACAAGGACCGCCCCCTTGTATAGTTGCTCAGAGGTTCCGCCTCCCAGACCCGTTACAGTTTGCTCAGGCCATGGAACCCGGTGGCACCCAAGCTCCCTTGCTCTCGGACCTATGTCATGAACTGTCCCGTCAGAGGTCCCAACAGGAGTCCATCCTGAGTCACCTGCGGAATGTCAACTCTCGCCTGGACACTCTGACTGCTCCACCAGCAACCACCGCTAGTGTCATGACTCGCAACCCGGCAGCGCCGCTGCCTACCAATACCATGGTATCCTGCCCCGGACCCCGGCTTTCTGCACCTCCTCGCTTCGGAGGCGACCCCGCTCAAGCTCGGGGCTTCATAAACCAGTGCACCCTGCACTTTGAACTCCTGTCCCACCAGTTTATCTCCGACCGGGCCAAAGTTGCCTTCATCATGTCCCATCTCACGGGGGAGGCACTGGCTTGGCTAAATCCTCTATGGGAGAGAGGAGACCCCCTGGTGTCCGACCTGCCAGCCTTTCTCACGGCTTTCCGGAAAGTCTTCGACGAACCCGGACGGAAGACCTCATCCGCCTCGTCTCTGCTTACGCCTCCGCCAAGGAAATCTCACCGTGGGCCAATATGCCATACGGTTCCGTACCCTTGCTTCGGAGCTGGCCTGGGATAACGACGCTCTGGTGTCTGTCTTCTGGGAGGGTCTGTCCAGCCGTATTAAAGATTAACTCGCCGGTCGGGACATTCCTACCACTCTCGACGACTTAATACCACTTGCCACCCGGATTGACATCAGGTTCCAGGAGCGCGCCAAAGAGGTCACCCGTGAGAGGAGGTTTCCACATCTAGCCCCCACCTTCCAGAAACCCGTCATTCCCTCCGTTACTCCCCAGGCACACTCACCTGAGCCTATGCAGGTCGACCAGACCAAGATGGTCAAAACCCGTCAAGACTCTCGCCGTGCCGAGGGGAGCTGCTTCTACTGTGGCAGTAAGGAGCACCGGATCCGTTCCTGCCCTGAGAGGTCGGGAAAAGCCTGTGTCTAGGGTCGCTCAGGGAGGTCACCCTAGACAAAAGTAAACCCTCTCCATCCCTGATGCTGTCAGTCTCTATCACCTGCGGAGAGAACCGCTATTTCGAACTGGCTTAACTTGACTCAGGAGCTGCTGGTAATCTCATCTCTTAATCCCTGGTAGAGAAGTACCGCATTCCCACCAAACCTCTGGCTGTACCTTTATCTGTCGCCGCCGTGGATGGGGGCCTTTTACCACATTCCATCCAACTCATCACCGAATCCATAACTCTGCAGGTGGGAATGCTGCATTCTGAGAGCATCTCCTTTCATGTTCTGCCTGGACTCTCTCACGCACTCTTGCTGGGCCTACCTTGGCTCCAGAAACATGCACCCGTGCTTGACTGGCAGACCGGAGAAGTCCTTCGCTGGGGACAGGACTGCCATAAGACTTGTCTAGTTCCCGTTCATCCTGCTCGTCCTTCTCCTACCCCAGTCAATCTACCCGGTCTACCGGTTCCCTATTGGTCTTATGCGGATGTCTTCAATAAAAAAGAAGCAGAGACATTACCCCCTCATAGACCATACGACTGTCCAATCGACCTGATACCCGGCTCTACTCCTCCCCGTGGGCGTATCTACCCTTTGTCCGCAGCAGAGACCCGGTCCATGTCTGAATATATTGAGGAGAATCTTGCCCGGGGATTTATCCGGAAATCTACCTCCCCGGCGGGAGCAGGCTTCTTCTTCGTCAAAAAGAAGGACGGCTCACTCCGTCCATGTATAGATTATAGAGGCCTTAACCAGATTACAGTGAAGAATAAATACCCCCTCCCGCTCATTCCTGAATTATTTGACCGCCTGAGGGGGGCTAGAATCTTCACCAAACTGGATCTCCGTGGGGCGTATAACCTGGTCCGTATCCGTCAGGGGGATGAGTGGAAGACGGCATTCAACACCCGGGACGGCCACTATGAGTACCTTGTAATGCCCTTCGGTCTCTGTAACGCTCCTTCCGTCTTTCAAGAGTTGGTCAATGACATCTTCCGTGACCTTCTCTACTCCTGCGTGGTGGTGTACCTGGACGACATCTTGGTCTTCTCTCTGGACCTTCCTTCTCACCGGAGGGATGTTCGTCAGGTCCTGCTCAGGCTCAGGCAGAACCACCTCTACACTAAATATGAGAAGTGCATCTTTGAGCAGACCTCTCTTCCATTTCTGGGCTACATAATCTCTCAGACCGGCCTACAAATGGATCCTGAGAAACTGTCTGCCATCCAGAAGTGGCCCCGACCAGAGGGGTTGAAGGCTATTCAGCGGTTCCTGGGCTTCGCCAACTATTACCGCCTCTTCATACCGCACTTCTCTTCCAGGACTGCCCCTATCTCTGCGTTCACCCGTAAGGGTACTAATCCCAGAAGATGGCCGCCCGAAGCTGAGGAGGCCTTTCTTTCCTTAAAACAGGCCTTCTCCTCCGCCCCGGTGCTGCATCGTCCAGACGGTAACAAACAATTCTTCCTAGAGGTTGACGCTTCCTCCTCCGGAGCCGGGGCGGTACTTACCCAAAAGTCATCTTCCGGAAGAATGGTAACCTGCATTTTTTTCTCCAAACTCTTCTCCTCTTCTGAGCGCAATTATTCTATTGGAGACCGAGAATTGTTAGCCATTAAGCTGGCACTGGAGGAGTGGCGTTACCTGCTCGAGGGGGCTCTTCACCCGGTAATAATTTACACGGACCACAAGAACTTGGCTTACCTTCAGAGCGCCCAGAGACTTAACCCGTGCCAAGCCCGGTGGTCCTTGTTTTTTGCCCGCTTTGATTTTGTTCTTCATTTTCGCCCGGCAGACAAAAACATCAAAGCTGACGCCTTGTCCCGATCCTTCCTGGTATCTGATCTAGAGGAGGAACCTAAGCACATCATTGATCCCGCCAGAGTAATGCAAGTGGCTCCCGTGAATCTAAATCGTCTCCCTCCTGATCGGAAGAAGGTCCTACACTGGGGTCACTTGTCTAAGCTAGCTGGCCACGCCGGTCAGAAAAAGACCCTCCAGCTCATTACCCGGCATTACTGGTGGCCTACCCTGCACAAGGATGTAATAGACTTTGTTTCTGCCTGTGTGTCCAGCGCCCGCAACAAAGTTCCAAGACATCTGCCAGCCGGTCGC
The DNA here is from genome assembly GCF_046119375.1 of Phyllobates terribilis. Classification (NCBI taxonomy): domain Eukaryota; kingdom Metazoa; phylum Chordata; class Amphibia; order Anura; family Dendrobatidae; genus Phyllobates; species Phyllobates terribilis. The sequence continues at coordinate 319,469,502 of NW_027362769.1, forward strand.
CTTCTTCCTCTTCCAGTACCTGCGGCCCCGTGGCAGCATATTGCTATGGACTTTATAACGGATCTTCCTGTCTCTGCCGGTTGTACGGTCATTTGGGTGGTCGCTGATCGCTTTTCCAAGATGGCGCACTTCATTCCCCTGCCGGGTCTCCCGTCTGCACCCGAACTGGCTAAAGACTTTATCCGCCACATCTTCCGTCTCCATGGCCTGCCCCTCCACATCGTGTCAGATCGTGGGGTTCAGTTCACCTCACGCTTCTGGAGAGCCACATGTAAGTTGCTTGACGTCACTCTGGACTTCTCCTCCGCTTACCATCCACAGTCCAATGGTCAAGTGGAGCGGATCAATCAGAACCTGACCAGTTACCTCCGGCACTTCGTTAATGCCCACCATTCGGACTGGGTGGATCTCCTACCATGGGCCGAGTTCTCTTACAATAATCACGAGAGCGAATCTTCCTCCAAATCCCCGTTTTTTGTAGTCTTCGGTCAGCATCCTCGGATCCCATTTCCCGTCTCCACCTCGGTGGACAATCCGGCTGCGGAATCTCTCGTTAGCGAATTCTCCTCCATTTGGGAGAGTACCCGATCCGCACTCCTTCAGTCGTCCGAGCGGATGAAGAAACACGCTGACAAGAAACGCCTGGATCCTCCACAATTCCATCCTGGAGATAAAGTCTGGCTCTCGTCCAAATATGTCCGGCTCAAGATTCCTTCCTACAAGTTAGGGCCTCAGTTCATCGGCCCACTGGAAGTTATCAAACAGATCAACCCGGTGGCCTATAAATTGAAACCCCCGGCCAACCTACGGATCCCTAACTCCTTACTCCTTCCATGTATCTCTCCTCAAACCCGTGGTTTCCAAGTCTACAGGTACGCCTCCTGCTCCGGTTTCCGCTGAGAACGAGTTTGAGGTAGAGAACATTCTGGCCACCAAAAGGGTAAGAGGAAAGACCTTTTTTCTGGTAGACTGGAAGGGGTTTGGTCCTGAGGAGAGAACGTGGGAGCCCCGGGAGAACATCCATGCCCCTCTCATCCTTGATAAATTTCTCTCTGGCCTAAAAAAGGGGGGGCCTAAAGGGGGGGGTACTGTAGCGTCGGCGTCCCTGCCTCCTGCTAGGCAGGGACGCTGTTCCCCTCACCTCTCCGCTCCGTGCCCGGCGTCTTCCTCCCGCTCTGCTGGCAGCGCGCGCTGCTTCCCGGCTACGGTGCTTAGGGCGCGCGCTCCCCCTCTCTTAAAAGGGCCGCGCGCGCCGTCCTAAAGAGTCCCCGGCCAATGGCCGGAGGACTTCACCATATATAAGGCACCTCCTCCAAAATGGAGGTGCCCGAGCAATGTTGTAGCACAGTTCATCACTCTGCTTCAGCCCTCAGGTCCCGTTTCCAGTTACCTGCCAGTTACCTGCCAGTTTCCTGTCTGATACCTGCCTGACTCTTGTCTACCTGCTGCTATTCCTGCAGTCCGACAGTCTGCCTACCAGCCCTGCCAGTCTGTCTATGGATCCGTCTGCCCGCTCACCTGGGAGCGCACATCTGCTACCTGCCTGCTAGCCTACCTGGAGGCTCCGCCGTCACGTGCTGTGACCACCTGCCTGTCCAGAGACTCTTGCCCGCTCACCTGGGAGCGCTCACCTGCTACCTGCCTGCTAGCCTACCTGGAGGCTCCGCCGTCACGTGCTGTGACCACCTGCCTGTCCAGAGACTCTTGCTTGCTCACCTGGGAGCGTCCACCTGCTACCAGCCTGCTAGCCTACCTGGAGGCTCTGCCGTCACTTGCCGTGACCACCCGCCTGTCAAGAGACTGTCCCGGTCACTTGCTGTGATCCCTGCCCGTTAACCCAGAGACTGTCCCGGTCACTTGCCGTGACCACCTGCCCGTTTACCCAGAGACTGTCCCGGTCACTTGCCGTGACCACCTGCCCGTTTACCCAGAGACTGTCCCTGTCACTTGCTGTGACTACCTGCCCGTCTTCCCTGGGCGCCACCCGCTTCCTTACAAGGACCGCCCCCTTGTATAGTTGCTCAGAGGTTCCGCCTCCCAGACCCGTTACAGACAGCAGTGCAGCTCTGGGTGCTGGCTGGAGGTGCGTCTTCTACTGCCATTATCTGACTTATTTTATATCACTATATATTTTATTTCAGTCATTTCCTATACTTATGATGAAAATATACCATGCAGGTATTAATGTGTCCTACAGTGATCATAAGGGCACAGTTATCACCTACTGGCCGATTAATTGAGCATTAGATAGACATTTCAATAACTTTAATTTCTGAAAAGGGGTCATTTGTGAAAGTTTAATTATTGATTTAGTGTGTAAGGCTGTAAAAAAACATCTTCAGCTCAGAAAATTCTTCTGTAACAATGATCAGGAGGAAAGCAAAAAAACGTTACAAGGTAAAGGCCAATTTTTGGCAGAACAAACCACTGGCTCAACAGTTCATCTTGGTAATGTGTTAACCACTTGTATATTACACTCACGAATGGTATCTAGTCCCCTAGTGAATTCAGCATTGTATCACGCAGAGAGTTGCACAGTCTCACACTCTTACAGTAAAGAATCCTGGTCTTGGCCCTTTTGTTATAGATACGGTACTGAATATACTACACTAGGTCACTCCTTAGCATTTCTTTTTAACTAATAATTTAATAATAATTAATAATTTTAACTCATAATTAATTATATTACTCTTTCCTTGTATTGCAGTCCACCTATTCCATCTTTACTTTAATTTCCCACCTTGTACGTGCTAGACCTCGGCTTTGTCTTTTTTGCACACTGGTGGCCAAATCTGTGCACCATGTTCCATATGGAGTCTGACTAGTGAAAATGTATTTTTCATTGTTAAATCACATCTGTCACTTCTCGGCCCAAACCTCCAGCTTATCCAGATATGTTTGTGACATATTATCCTGCAATTCCATAGCCAGGATTGTTATCGGTACAGTATTGTGTAGATCTGAATCCTCATATCCTCATCAATACACATGTACATGTACACATGAGCCTTCTGGACTTCCCATAGAGAAGTCAGAAATGGTTTATTACCACCTCTGCCTTCCTGATTGTTTCCTAAACAAGTGCTGTGCGTATAGTTTAGGAAGCAATGACGATGATCATGTGAGTACCGGTTGCTGGCAGCATGCATTGCTAGGTTAGCCCCAGATTGACTCAACAGTTTGCAGGAAGTTGAATTTTGTCATGTTTTATTACTGAATTCCCCTGTAACTTGGCCTGGCATATAAGCCCCAGTTACAGGGGAATTCAGTAATGACAAAATGAAGGCAAACGTTATTTGGATGACTGAACCAGAGACATTTTTAGAGATCTTAAAATCCCATGTACGAAAAAGAAAAAATATGCCTGGTGATGATCAGAAATAATCTGGTCTTGAACTGGTTTATAGTTCATTCTACTACCTGCCTTGTGTATAGTAGGCAGTGCAAATAGCGTGGTGTTTCTCTGTTATGATGGACACCGCGTTACTGGTATTTTCCAGACCAATTTCTATTAGAGTGGTGGATCCCTATCGAGCACTAAGTAGTTTCCCATTTTATTAACACTTTCGGTATATTTGCCTCTCTATATAAATTATAACTAATGTTCATGTCCTGCACAGGTTGGGCTTCCTGTGGCTTTAACACATGGAGGTGTTTAACCAGAGACCTGAGCAGGAATACAATGTATCTGTCATAATGACGTCCCCTACAGTCCCATACAAGGCTGTGCTGTCCTCTCCAAAGCTGATAAAGGTACTTTCTGTCTATGGCTTCCATGATGCAGTAATGCCTTATACATGGATCTGGTGGATCATAGGCTGCGAAACGTAACCACTCTGCGCTGTATTGTCGGCCACTCTAATTTGTTGTGCCATACGCCAAAACTAACTATCAGGGTGTTTCATTACTTCTGGGGGAAACAAAATCAGTAAAATTGGACTTGGATGTTGAGATGATGACATTTTTTGTTCAGTATTTGCAGTTAAAGTGGTTTTCTGCTACTGTAACATTAATGACCTAATCCCCGCACTGGTTATCAATGTCAGATCGGTCGAAGTCCCAACAACTGGCATCACCAGCTGTATGCAGCGGTGGCCAGATGGTGTTCGGAGCGGATCCACACCACTCCAGCACGCTGGTCACCAGTCACTGTCGGGTTCTGCAGATCAGCTCCAATTGTATGATCCCATCTAATTTTTCGCATTATTCCTTTAGGAATATGGAGAACGAAGATTACTATTGTAAATCCATCTGAAATTCCTGACAAATCTGTAGTAAAGGAATATCTTGAACCTATGATTTTGGGTACAATTATTTCACCAGATGACTATCTTGAAAAGATCACGTCACTGTGTCAGGTCAGTGACCATTGGATCACAAAGATTTGAGGTGATATTATTGGGAAATTATATCATAAACATTAATTTTGCAAACACATTATATGTGTTATCTTAAACTCTCCATATGTTAAAGGGGTTGTCCAAGACTTAGATATTGATGACTTATCCTTTGGATGGGTGGAGGTCCGCAGCAGCTCCCCCGGCAGCTGGGTGTACACAGTATACGGAGGTGGAACACCTAAGCTCTGTACATTGTGTAAAGACCGTTATCAGGTTCTGCAGCTCTGCTCTTATTTACTTCAATGGGAGCTGAGCTGTAGTACCTGAGAATGGCCACTACGTGGTGTCCTGACTCCATACACTGTTCACTTTTGGGTGCCATGTGAGCTGCAAACAATGGATCAGTGGGGTGCCGAGTGTAAGAAGCCCCCTGATATATCAAAGTCCTAGATAACCCCGTATTATACAAGGACGGCAGATTATAGGAAATATCACCCTATTTTGGGGTAGATGTAGCAAAACTAATGTAGGAGCCAAGTGGAGCAGAGACACGTAGCAGGCAATTTGGTTTCTGCCACCCTCCATTACATCAGGTTTCCAATCCCTTTTAATGTAGTGGTCAGTGGCGTACCGCCAATGGCGGCAGACCATGCGACTGCTATGGGGCCCGTGAGCCGGGGGGGGCCCCATAGCAGTCCAGGGGTGAACATACCACTGCCGGTGCAGCTGTGCCGGGTCCCCACCATGCAGCTGCACCAAGGGGCCCACAAGGTGCAGCTGCTCCCTGCACGTGGCGGTCAGTGAGGAGAATAGCAGCGGAGCTGGAGGGTTCGTCCTCTGCTTGCTCCCTGACCCAGGCGCACGCAGCTTGATGATGTCATCATGCAGCGCACGCCTTGGTCAGGAAGAAAGCTGCCGGCAACCAGGAGGATGCTGAAGGGGAGCGAGCTGAGGTAATTTGTTGTTTTTTTTCTGTTTTTTTACTGAAATGGTGGGGAGGGGAGGTGGAGGGAGAGCAATGGTGGGATGGTGGGGCTGGTGAGAGCAATAATGGGGCTGATGGGGCTGGGGAGAGGAATGATGGTGCTGGGAAGAGCAATAATGAGGCTGATGGGGCTGGGCAGAGAAATATTGGGGCTGGGGAGAGGGCTGCTGGGGAGAGGAATAAATGGGGATGATGGGGCTGGGGAGAGCAATAATGGGGCTGATGGGGCTGGGGAGAGGAATGATGGGGCTGGGGAGAGGAATAATGAGACTGATGGGGCTGGGAAGAGCAATAATGGGGCTGGCGAGAGGAATGATGGGACTGGGGAGAGGAATAATGGGGTTGATGGGGCTGGAGAGAGGAATAATGGGATGGTGGGGCTAGGTAGAGCAATGAAGGGGGCTGGGGAGAGGAATGATAGGGCTGGGGAGAGCATTGATAGGGATGGTAGGGCTGGGGAGAGCAATGATGGGATGGTGGGGCTGGGTTGAGCAATAATGGGGCTGATGGGGCTGGGGAGAGGAATAATGGAGTTGATAGGGCTGGGGAGAGGAATGATGGGATGATGAGGCTGGGGAGAGCAATAATGGGGCTGGAGAGAGCAATAATGGGGCTGGGGAGAGCAATAATGGGGCTGGGGAGAGGAATGATGGAGCTGGGAAGAGCAATAATGGGGCTGATGGGGCCAGGGAGAGAAATGATGGGGCGGATGGAGCCAGGGAGAGCAATAATGGGGCTGGGAAGAGCAATAATGGGGATGATGGGGCTGGGGAGAGCAATTATGGGGCTGATGGGGCTTGGGAGAACAATGATGGGGCTGGGGAGAGGAATTATAGGGCTGATGGGTCTGGGAAGAGCAATAATGGGGCTGATGGGACTGGGGAGAGCAATGATGGGGCTTGGGGAGAGGAATGATGGGGCTGGGAAGAGCAATAAGCGCTCATCACACACCTAGATAAGTTCATTGAGGGGTCTAGTTTCCAAAATGGGGTCACTTGTTGGGGGTTTCCACTGTTTAGGCTCATCAGGGGCTCTCCAAACGCAACATGGCGTTCGCTGATTATTCCAGCAAATTTTGAATTCAAAAAGTCAAATGGCGCTCCTTCCCTTCAAAACTCTGCCGTGTGGCCAAACAGTGGTTTTCTGACACATATTTGGTATCAGCATGCTCAGAAGAAATTGCACAATACATTTTGTGGTCCATTTTTATATGTTTCTCTTGTGAAAATAAAAAAAATTTCGTCTAAATTTAATATTTTGTGAAAAAAAAGTTAAATGTTATTTTTTTTCTTCTTCATTGCTTCATATACTGTGAAGCACCCGAAGGGTTAATACACTTCTTGAATGTGGTTGTGAGTTCCTTGAGGGGTGCGGTTTTTAGAATGGTGTCAATTTGGGGTATTTTCCGTCATATAGACACCTCAAAGTCACTTCAAATGTGATGTGGTCCCTAAAAAAAATGGTTTGGTATATTTTGTTGGAAAAATGAGAAATTGCTGGTCAGCTTTTAACCCTTGTAGCTCCCTAACAAAAAAAAAAATTTGGTTCCAAATTTGTGCTGATGTAAAGTAGACATGTGGGAAATGTTATTTATTGACTATGTTGTGTACAATATATCTCTGATTTCAGGGCAGAACACTTCAAATATTGAAAATTGCAAAACTTTCAAAATTTTCGCCAAATTTCCATTTTTTTTCACAAATAAACACGAGAGTTATCGAAGACATTGTACCACTATCATGAAGTACAATATGTCACGAAAAAACTTTCTCAGAATCAGGGGGATCCGTTGAAGCGTTACAGAGTAATTACCTCATAAAATGACAGTGGTCAGAATTGAAAACATTGGCATAGTCATTAACCTACAAAGTGGCTCGTTCCTTAAGGGGTTAATGGTGCTATAAATAATAATAATAATAATACTGAGAATTACTTATTACTGTGCCAATCATTCCTAAGTGAGGGGATGGGTTACAAAAAGCTATCTAGTAACCCATTAGAGGGGTTCATGAGTGAGCTAAAAGGTCTTATTAATGAGGGCTACAGCCAGGGGGCGCTAGACAAGAGCAAGAGGGAGTTTTTGATACCTCAACAGCTGCATCTATAAGAGTGTTATCCCCTTTGCCCAAAGTAGACAGGTTTATAGTGGATGTCTGACTGATATTATTGTCATCCTACATACAGGTGCGTCTCACTAAATTAGAATATCATCAAAAAGTTAATTTATTTTAGTTCTCCAATAGAAAAAGTGAAACTCATATTATATAGTCATTACAAACAGAGTGATCTATTTCAAGTGTTTATTTCTGTTAAATTTGATGATTATGGCTTACAGCCAATGAAAACATGAAAGTCATTATCTCAGTAAATTAGAATAATTAACAAAAACACCTGCAAATACTTCCTAAGGCTGCGTGCCCACGATGCGTTTTTCATGCGTTTTCGCAGCGGAAACGCATCAAAAACGCTTGGTAATCCGCACCCCATGGTCCCCAATGGCATTTCGCAATGTCAATGCACATGCTGAGGATTTTTCTGCAGCGTTTCTGCAGCGCTCATAAATCCGCAGCAAGTTCATTAATTTTGTGGAAGCGCAGCGGAATTGCCACCATTGACTTGCATTGAGACGCATATAATCCGTGTCTGTACATTTGTACACGCGGATAATATGGGTTTCAATGTGCGTATGGTACCCAGTTCTGGAGGAGAGAAGACTCTCATCCAGACCTGGGTACCATTGTACCTGTGAAAAAAAGAATAAAATAACAAATAAAGTTTATATTCACCTTTCCGACGGCTCTCTCTGCATGCCGGCAGCGCTGAAGGACCTTCGGTGACGTCACAGTCATGTGACCGCAGGCCCTTCACCGCTGTGTCTCCCGATATGCCGGCAGCCAGGAACCAAACAGGAACGAGCGCTGCAGCACACGCCGGGGCATCGGGGGAGAGTATAGCTTTATTTTAAGCATTGTTTTACGGTCACACTATATAAATCCATGCTGTTTGCATGGATTTATATAGTGTGACTTAGTTGACAAGCACTTTCCAAATGATGCTAATTGCCTGGAAAGCGCTTGTCAATCTGCATGCGGAAACGCATGTGAATCCGCATGTATTCCGCATGTATTCTGCAGGAAAAACGCATGCACAATCTGCATGCGTTTTTTCTGCCAGGGAGATGCAGAAATGCTGCAGAAATTTTCTGCTTCATTTCTGCATCGTGGGCACATACTTCCTAAGAGTTTAAAAAGGTCCCTTAGACTGTTTCAGTAGGCTCCACAATCATGAGGAAAACTGTTGACTTGACAGATGTCCAGAAGACAGTCATTGACACATTAAGTAATGCAAAGTGCATTTTGCATTTCATTTGGAAATCAAGGTCCCAGAGTCTGCAGGAAGAGTGGAGGGGCACACAATCCAAGCTGCTTGACGTCTAGTGTGAAGTGTTTTATCAAGACCAAAGTCAGTGCAGCCGTCTACCAGGAAATTTTAGAGCACTTCATGCTTCCTTCTGCCAACAAGCTTTTTGGAGATGGAAATGTCATTCTCCAGCAGGACTTGGCACCTGTCCACACTGCCAAAAGTACCAGTACCTGGTTTAAAAACAACAGTATCACTGTACTTGATTGGCCAGCAAACTCGCCTGACCTTAACCCCACAGAGAATCTATGGGGTATTGTCAAGAGGAAGATGAGAGACACCAGACCGACAATGCAGACGAGCTGAAGGCTGCTATCAAAGCAACCTGGGCTTTCATAACACCTCAGCAGTGCCACAGGCTGATCACCTCCATGCCACAACACATTGATACAGTAATTGATGCAAAAGGAGCCCCGACCAAGTATTGAGTGCATTTACTGAACATACATTTCAGTAGGCCAACATTTCAGATTTTAACCCCTTTCTGACGTATGTGGTAATAGTACGTCCTTGTGCCATGGGCTTATTGGGCCAGGGACGTACTATTACTTCATACTGTGATTGCGCCCACACACAAGCGGTGCCGCGGCGATTGGCACCGGGTGTAAAAAACGGCGCAAAAAAAAACCTCTAGGGTTAAGGTTGAGCTGGGGTTACGGTCGGGCTAGAGTTAGGGTTAGGGTTGCGCTAGGGTTAGGGTTGGGCTAGGGTTAAGGTTATGGTTGGGCTATGGTTAGGGTTGGGCTAGGGTTAGGGTTAGACTAGGGTTAGGGTTGGGCTACGGTTAGGCTAGGTTTAGGGTTAGGCTCGGGTTAGGGTTGGGCTACGGTTATGGTGGGCTACTGTTAGGGTTGGTCTAGGGTTATGGTTGGAGTAGGGTTAGGTTGGGTTTGTGCTAGGGTTGGAGTTGTATTAGGGTTAAAGTTAGGGTTGTGTTGGGGATGGGATTTTTTCCAAAGTAAAAAAAAAAGACGACGATATGGCGACTAGTGTTGAGTGTAAGTGCTCGCTACTTGAGTTTGCATCGGGTGCTCGGGTATATACTGAGTATCGCGTGTGCTCGAGTCTCCGCTCCATATGTTTTGCAGCTGTTATACAGCCAAAAAAACCTCACAGGTATTGCCTGCCATGGCTGTTAGGCAGCTGCGACACATGCAGGGATTGCCTGTTTGTTATGTGATCCCTGCATGTGTCGCAGCTGTCTAGTGGCCGTGACACATGCAGCGGCAGCTCGAACACAGTTGTTGAGCATGCCGAAAATACTCGGGCAGCACTCGCGCGTGTTCAGTGAAGGGTTAACTGAGCACACTCACTCAACACTACTCGGCTCTCTTCCCCAGGTCACACAAAATTCTCTGCCAATACCTACTGTGATTACAAGTGCCCGGAGGAGGACAAGAGCTGTAAGTCATTACATACACCACTTTGCAGTATTCGCTGATGCAGAATGGTGAATGTAATGTCATACTGCTATGCTCTACTCCCCTTGCACTCGTAATCACAGGTAGTGATGACGGTGAGATCCATGTGACCTAGTTAGACTCATCAATTTTACCAGATCTAATAGAGAAAGCTTGGTCTAACCTTCACTGGGACATCTTATTTTTTCCCTGTGCAACGCTGCTTGTTTATTACTGGGCAACATGATACAGGGGAAAAAGAGAAACGCCCTCAGAGAAGAATCTGTGATCCTGCCGTTTCTTAGTTGTAACGTTAATTAGTATATAAACTTTACAAGCTAACAGCTGTGCAAAGGAGATGAGGAATAAAAAATTATGTTTTATTCCGATTTTCAGCCACTTTATCATGATATAGCCAGTTTAGCATCTAAAAAATGGTGAAACATCTTCTTTAAATCAGAACTTGGGCTTTCATTTGTTGGAAAAAAAGAAAGTTACACTTGGCAACAAGATTGGTGTTGTTAGCTTTCATAAATAAGTTGTAAAAATGAAAATTTTATAACAATTGTTTCACAAGTCTAATGAAAAATAACCCTTTAGTTTTTCTTGCCAAAACAGTTTTTTTTTTAACTTTCTGCTTTTTATATTTTGTTGACAACAATAAAAAGAGTGCATTGAATAACATGCTTTTCAAGTGCAGCCTCAACAGTAATGCCCACAAGAAGCAAAGAAACTGGAATGCAATCAATCAGTAATGTTTTGTTTTTTAATTAGATAATTTTGTATCAAAAACAAAAGGGCAGTTAAGTATTCTTAACATACTTGTATGTAGTTGGAATTACAGAATATTCATTAGCGAAATTACTATAAATAATTACAATGAATATCTTATAAGTTACAAAATATAATTTTCACTTATTCTTTTTTCATTATAACCTCACATCCAGATTCACAACACACCAGAGAGAGAAATAACCATGATGAACCCTTTTACATATAAAATAAATAATATTTATTTTTAGATACATATAATCCTGCTAAAGTGAATGGGTCACAAAGAATCAGGCTGTAAACATCCATAGCTCAGGATAAGGGATGAGCGGACCTGTTGAAATTTGGATCTTGGTACCCGACCCAAACTGTATTCCAAACTTTGGTTCGGGTACCAGAACTGTACCCAAACTTGAACCAGGACCCGAACCTCATTGAAAAACAATGGAGACCCGAACTTTGGGTCTGAGTAAGAAAAATAAACTCTCTACAACGGACTTCCCCCACAACTCCGAACATTGCAACAGACTTCTAGAGAAAGTCCATGTTCGGCGTTTAGCATTGGACTAACTATCCGGTATGAATGCCGAACTTTTAAGTTCATGGAAAACAAAAGCAGTTGGAGCGCCAATGGTGAAGAGCCTGAGGTTTGGGGGGGGGGGGAATGAAGGGGGAGATGTTGTGACCACTCACCTGGTCCTTGTGCAAAGGAGCCCCTCACAGCAAGGGAAAACACTTCCAGGTGGGAGTCTGTAAGATGACTGCAGCTTAGCAGGAACTGCTGTAGGGAGATTCTGTCTGCTTCAGCGGTCACATGACCATGACCGTGTGACCGAAGTGGGCGTTCCACAATGACAACACGGCAGGTCCTGTAGTAGGCTAGTTGTAAACAGAGCAGCTTCCACCGCTCTCCACAGGGGAGATTAGCAATCAAGAAAGAAGGAATTGTGCGGTGTTAGTGAAGCGCTAGAACAACTAGACAGGGGATTAGGTTATAACACACAAACCTTTTATTGTTTAGTACGCTCTCTAACGCCACCACGCGCTTCAATAGCAGACGCTATCTTCCTCAGGTAGATTAGAGAGCAAATGAAAGAGCAACCATTATATACGGTAGGTGCACCAATCAAAGGACACTAACAATTATGACAACACAGGAAATACAAAACAGGAAGTAAAAAAAAAATAAAAAATTAGTAAAAGAAATGAATATCATATAAATATGAATATAAATACTACATTAGATCAAAAGGTTAAAAAAGAAAGGATAAAAGATGCCACAGTATACCCAATAAGTGTCATGATGTACTAAAAGCAGGGATTATAAATAAAATATAAAATTAATAAAAAAAATTAAAAGTGAATAAAAACTAGTAATGTGTGAATAAGAACCAAGAGAGAAATAGGGTTAATGAATCGCATTCTCAATTGTTAAATTAAGGCCCTCAGGGGACAGAGTGCCAAATCTAAAAATCCAATAACTCTCACGATTAATTAAACGACCCAAGCGGTCAGTCGTGGTTTCAGCAATCTGATCAATAATTTTAAGCCTTAAGTCAGTAGGATCCTTATTATGCGCCACAGAAAAATGTTTAGAAATGCTATGTAGAAGGAAACCACTACGAATGTTAGACCTATGCTTATTCATCCGTGCATGCATGGCCTGTATCGTACGGCCCACGTATTGTAGGCCGCACGTATATTCAAGAAGATATACCACGAACATGGAGTGACAGTTTAAAAATTGTCTAATGGTATATATTTTACCAGTGGTATTAGAGGAGAAAGTCTTTGAACCACTCAAGATGCTCTGGCAAAACATGCCTTTTGGGGACCCACAAGAGAAACAACCACTGATCAAATTGCCCTTTTTTTTGCAAAAGTTTGTTCTTTAGTTAGAGTCCTATCTGAAGGACTCATCCCAATTGATCAGTCACCTTAGAGATGTTCCTTCAGTGCCAGGTTGTTTGCTGATGACTTTAGACGTCACAGCTCTTTATTCCAATATTCCTCACGAGCTAGGCATATCTGCGGTAGAGATGAGCGTTGTTCTACTCGAACTGTTCGCCAATCTCAAATTCGAGCTGTTTTGGGCGGTGTTCGAGCCGGTCGGCGAACACGAACAATTTGAGAAAAATTCGGCTGTTCGAGGTTATGTTCGATAACTGTTCGTGCACCAAAATCATAACTGGATTTTTTCTCAGTAATGATGAAAATTAATGTTAATACGCAGTTTGAGTGTACAGCGGGGCGGGGGGAGGGGCAGGGGATGGATCTCTGCAGGAACAATGAAGATCTCCATTTTTTTTTCTCTTTCCCGCATTTGCAGTGGGGAGGTGCAATCTGTCAGCCTATCAGCAGCGCACACACGGAGCGAAGTGCTTTTTTTCACACAAGCAAGGGCATGTGTGATTGGCAGTGTATGTCACATGTCCTTGCCCTATAAGACCAAGCCATTTTCCCCGTCGCCACCATTTTCTCACTGCTGCAGCTGCGTGTTAGACGGCACCGCTGTTGCTGTGTGCGCTATACCTTGTTAATTTCAAGCCAATTTTCGCACAAATATACAGATAGCTTGGGAGTAGGGAATAGTTGTGATTGCAGTCCTTTTAAGGACTAGGTTACAGCATTTCCTACGACTTTTATCAGGCAGGTCTGTGCTCTTAAATAGATAGATTGTGGGAGTAAAGACTAATTGTAATTGGAGTCCTTTTCAGGACTAGGTTACATCAGTTCCTATCAGTTTTTGCCAGGCAGGTCTGTGCCAGTGCTGTGCAAGTTTTTTTCACAGCATTTGGCTGAATCTAGCAAAGCTAATCCTTTTTGGCCTATTGCAGAGTGTGTTAGTAAGTGGAGTAGCCTATCTGTGTTGCAAGATATACCACCTGTGTATAGAATACCAATTTTTTTACTGCACTTAGTGAAGTAAAATCTTTTGGGCATAGCATCATTCTATTAGTCCATCTATACTGACCTCCATCAGGTTGCAAACTGAATATAATTTTTTTCTGCATCTAGCTCTGAAAAAATATTTGGGCTTCTAGCAGTGTGTGGGACTTGGTCTATTAGTCCATCTATACTGACCTCCATCAGGTTGCAAATTAAAAATAATTTTTTTCTTCATTTAGCTCTGAAAAAATATTTGGGCTTCTAGCAGTGTGTGGGACTTGTTCTATTAGTCCTTCTATACTGACCTCCAGCAGGTTGCAAATTGAATATAATTTTTTTCTGCATCTAGCTCTGAAAAAATATTTGGGCTTCTAGCGGTGTGTGGGACTTGGTCTATTAGTCCATCTATACTGACCTCCATCAGGTTGCAAATTAAAAATAATTTTTTTCTGCATCTAGCTCTGAAAAAATATTTGGGCTTCTAGCAGTGTGTGGGACTTGGTCTATTAGTCCATCTATACTGACCTCCATCAGGTTGCAAATTAAAAATAATTTTTTTCTTCATTTATCTCTGAAAAAATATTTGGGCTTCTAGCAGTGTGTGGGACTTGTTCTATTAGTCCATCTATACTGACCTCCATCAGGTTGCAAATTAAAAATAATTTTTTTCTGCATCTAGCTCTGAAAAAATATTTGGGCTTCTAGCAGTGTGTGGGACTTGGTCTATTAGTCCATCTATACTGACCTCCATCAGGTTGCAAATTAAAAATAATTTTTTTCTGCATCTAGCTCTGAAAAAATATTTGGGCTTCTAGCAGTGTGTGGGACTTGGTCTATTAGTCCATCTATACTGACCTCCATCAGGTTGCAAATTAAAAATAATTTTTTTCTGCATCTAGCTCTGAAAAAATATTTGGGCTTCTAGCAGTGTGTGGGACTTGGTCTATTAGTCCATCTATACTGACCTCCATCAGGTTGCAAATTGAATAAAAAAATTTTTCTGCATCTAGCTCTGAAAAAATATTTGGGCTTCTAGCGGTGTGTGGGACTTGGTCTATTAGTCCATCTATACTGACCTCCATCAGGTTGCAAATTAAAAATAATTTTTTTCTGCATCTAGCTCTGAAAAAATATTTGGGCTTCTAGCAGTGTGTGGGACTTGGTCTATTAGTCCATCTATACTGACCTCCATCAGGTTGCAAATTAAAAATAATTTTTTTCTTCATTTAGCTCTGAAAAAATATTTGGGCTTCTAGCAGTGTGTGGGACTTGTTCTATTAGTCCTTCTATACTGACGTCCAGCAGGTTGCAAATTGAATATAATTTTTTTCTGCATCTAACTCTGAAAAAATATTTGGGCTTCTAGCGGTGTGTGGGACTTGGTCTATTAGTCCATCTATACTGACCTCCATCAGGTTGCAAATTAAAAATAATTTTTTTCTGCATCTAGCTCTGAAAAAATATTTGGGCTTCTAGCGGTGTGTGGGACTTGGTCTATTAGTCCATCTATACTGACCTCCATCAGGTTGCAAATTAAAAATAATTTTTTTCTGCATCTAGCTCTGAAAAAATATTTGGGCTTCTAGCAGTGTGTGGGACTTGGTCTATTAGTCCATCTATACTGACCTCCATCAGGTTGCAAATTGAATAAAAAAAATTTCTGCATCTAGCTCTGAAAAAATATTTGGGCTTCTAGCGGTGTGTGGGACTTGGTCTATTAGTCCATCTATACTGACCTCCATCAGGTTGCAAATTAAAAATAATTTTTTTCTGCATCTAACCCAGCCAATAGTTTTGGCCTAATACCACAGTTTGGCCACTCAGCTCTGCTCGGTTACCATCCATTGTTTTTTTGTGCAAACAACTCCAGAGTTGTGAATTAGTTAACCACCAAAATGAGTGGAAAAAGGCCTGCTGCTGGTGGAAAGGGGAATAGGCGTGTTGGGAAGGGGAAAAAAGGTTGTGTCCGTGGGGTAGGTGCAGAAGAAAGACCATCTTCCAGCCAAACTAAAATGTCTACTTCTTTTAGCGGACAATGTGATAAGATCCCTTTCTTACGGCCACGCCAATCGCTACAAATTCCAGATGAGGCACAAAAACAGCAGGTGCTTCAACGGATATCAAGTGCTCCTTTAAGTGGGCTCTCCTCCACATCAACTTCAACATCACAAATACTCCAGTCCTCAAAGGTGTCACCCAAATCGCACTTGCTTCCTCACAGCTCCCAAATCTCCAGCTGCCCGTCTGAGTATGAGGTAGAACAGATGGTTGAGTCTGCAGAGCTGTTTACTCATACTATAGCCTGGGAATCAGAGGTCGACTCCAGCGCTTCTGTGAATCCAGACGAGGAAATGATCTGCACTGATGCCCAGAATCTTTATGAGTCGGATCCAGGACCAGACGCAGAAGGTTCTGACCAAAATGTAGACCCTCATTCCCAAACTGTAACTCCTGTTGGTGGAGACAATGAGGAAGACGATGATAAGACTCAAATACCTGATTGGAGCGACAACTTTAGTTTTTTGTCAGGGCAGGAACAGGTTGGCTCTGAGGACGATGGGTGTGATAACGCACAGGGTGATGATGATGAGGTCGGAGATCCCACTTACTGTCAACCCACAGTCAGCCAAGAGATGAGGTCAGCAGAGGAGGTGGAGGAAGATGCTAGTGACGACGAGGTCAGGTTGCGCCTTCCTGGACAGAGACGTAGTACTGGAAGCACGTCAACAACTGCATCCTCAAACACAACTCTGCCTCTCACCACAAGTCGTGGTGGCTCTTCAGGTCGCATGGGTGCTAAGCCTTGCATAGCCTGGGCATTTTTTCAGATCGATAAAGATGACCCAACTCGTGTTATCTGTAACATTTGTCAGCAAAAGCTAAGTAGAGGCCAAAAAATACATAGTTTGAGTACTTCATGCATGAACCGGCACATGGACATGAAGCATAAGTTGCAGTGGGAAGCTCAGTGTGCTACAATGCGGTCTAGCCGGCCGGGCCAACCACCGTCTGCCATATCTTGTGCATCCGCGGCCTCTTCATCCTCTGTGACTGGGGGGACAGCAGTCACACCTGTTTTGGGGCGCAGACCTGCCACCTCTTTACCCGCAACAGCCAGCGTGATTGGCAGGTCATCATTTTCTTTGGAGGTGGTAACACCAGCTGGTCTTGAGCGCTGTCCGACATCGATAGCACCACCTTTGGATCAAGGCAACCTAACATGTCCGCCTGCATCTTCCTCACAGACCGGCAGTTTGCCGGGGACACCCTTATCAACCCCGTCTAAGCACAATAGCCAGCCCTCGGTCCCTCAGATGTGGACAAGTAAAAGACCATTTCCTCCTAGCCATGAGAAAGCTAAGAGGTTGAATTTCACCATCTGCAAGCTCTTGGCTACAGAAATGCTGCCTTTCCGCCTGGTGGACACAGAGGATTTTCGAGACCTTATGTCCGTCGCAGTGCCCCAGTACCAGATGCCCAGTCGGCACTACTTCTCAAAGAAAGGTGTGCCTGCGCTCCACCAGCATGTCGCACACAACATCACCGCTTCTTTGAGAAACTCTGTGTGTGACAGGGTGCATTTCACCACAGACACTTGGACGAGTAGGCATGGACAGGGGCGTTACTTGTCGCTGACTGGGCACTGGGTAACTATGGTGACAGCAGGACAAGGGGCTGCTGTCCAAGTCTTGCCGTCCCCACGAGTTGTGCGTCAATCCTCTTTATGTCATTTTTCCTCCACTGCTTCTGCCTCCTCAACCTCCTCTCGGTCTTCCACCTGCACCCAAAGCCTGTCTGGTCATGCCACAAGCTTTCTAACTGCGCAGAAGGGATCCTGCACACCTCCTTACTATGCTGGCAGTAGGGCTCAACGTCATCAGGCGGTTTTTACATTGAAATGTCTGGAAAATGTGAGTCACACAGCTGAGGAGTTGTGGTCAGCTCTGGAGAACCAATTTCATGAATGGTTCTCTCCACTGGACCTGAAACCAGGGAAGGCCGTGTGCGACAATGCTGCAAACCTGGGTGCGGCCCTTCGCCGGGACAATGTCACACACGTGCCTTGTATGGCTCACGTGTTGAACCTGGTTGTCCAGCAATTTTTAGCCCACTATCCCAGACTAGATGGCCTTCTGCAGAGGGCACGGTCGCTGTGTGCTCACTTCCGCCGTTCGCATCCCGCAGCTCAGTGACTTACATCTCTACAGAAGTCGTTGGGCCTGCCACTTCACCGGCTAAAATGCGATGTGCCTACCCGGTGGAATTCAACTCTGCACATGTTGCAGCGACTGTGGCAGCACCGACAAGCCCTGGTGCAATACGTTCTGACGTATAGCCTGGGCCAACGAGATTCAGAGGTGGGGCAAATCACGCTGGAGGAGTGGTCTCAGATCAGGGACCTATGCACCCTTCTGCACAGTTTTGAAATGGCGACGAAGATGTTTAGTGCTGACGATGCCATTATCAGCATGACTATTCCGGTGATTTACATGCTGGAGCACATGTTAAACAGAATTCGGAGTCAGGTGGTGGCACAAGAGGAGGTGGAGGAAGTAGAGGAGGAGGAGTTGTATGCGGAAGGGCTAACATCTGCAAGGTCCAGACGGTCGGCAGCACCAGGGCGGCAGGCATGTGAGGGTGGGGGAGATGATTTTACCAGGGCGCATGGTAGCAGCCAAACTAGTGAGGAAGGTGCAGGAGCCCAGGAAGAAGTGGAGGACGAACTGATGGAAGACTCATCAGATGAGGGAGACCTTGATCACATTTCTGTTGTGCGAGGTTGGGGGGAGAGGACAGAGGAAGGAAGCATGATTGTTACCTCGCCACCAACACAACAGGTACTTGGTGCTCCTGGATGCGCAACACACATGAGTGCCTTCTTGCTGCACTACCTGCAACATGACCCTCGAATTGTGAGAATTAGAAATAATCCTGACTACTGGGTTGCCACACTGTTAGATCCCCGGTACAAAAGTAAATTTGCAGAAATTATTCCTGCCATAGAAAGGGATGCACGCATGCAGGAGTATCAGCAGAGACTGTTGCAGAATCTTACATGTGCTTTTCCACAAAATACCAGTGGTGCACGTAGTGAATCTCACAGTTCCAACTTGCCAACCGTGGGACCGTCAAGTGTTCAGCACTCAAACCGTAACAGAACCACAGTATCTGCTGGTAACATCAATTTTGCGGAATCATTTCACCACTTTTTTAGCCCATCCTTTGCAAGGCCACAGGAGACAAGAAGTCTGACACATAGTCAACGCCTAGAGACGATGGTACAGGAGTATCTCCAAGTAAACATTGAAGCCACGACTGTGTCACTGGACCCTTGCTCTTTTTGGGCTTCCAATCTGGATA
Organism: Phyllobates terribilis; assembly: GCF_046119375.1. NCBI lineage: Eukaryota > Metazoa > Chordata > Amphibia > Anura > Dendrobatidae > Phyllobates > Phyllobates terribilis. The sequence goes on from NW_027362769.1 coordinate 319,488,668, forward strand.
AATGGCCGGAGCTAGCCACTTACGCCTTGGAGATCTTGTCATGCCCCGCAGCCAGCGTTCTGTCTGAACGTGTGTTCAGCGCTGCTGGTGGTGTGCTGACAGATAAGCGCACGCGGCTCTCCACTGATAATGTAGACAGACTCACGTTCATAAAGATGAACAAATCATGGATCCGAAATGACTTTTCTACCCCTGTGTCATCCTGGGGAGAGTAAAAGCTTGATGATTGGTTAAAATCACCCTACCAACCGTTTTAAGCTTTCAAAATACTAATCATGTTTATCTGTATCTTGACTGGAAAATAATTTGGGCTTTGTAGCAGTGTGCAGCACTGATCCTATTAGGCCATCTATAATAAGCTTCACCAGATTTAAAATTAAAAATAATTTTTAGCTGCATCTAGCCCGGAAAATAATTTTGGGGCTCCGAGATGCGCAAGACACATAAGTGCCTTCTTGCTGCACTACCTGCAGCATGACCCTCATATTGTCAGAATTCGAAGTAATCATGACTACTGGGTTGCCACACTCTTAGATCCCCCAAACTTTTCGATCAACCTTTTCATTTTAATAAAGACCAAAAAAATGGTCATTTTTGAAATTATAAGCATTAGCAGGTTGTTAGAAACTGAAATCAAACAGTTTTCAACTCAAAACTTTATTCTAGGTGATGTTACATTTTCACATAGGACCCCTTGTTCGAAAGGAGCTTCTGAACTCTCTCGTCCATTGAATTTGTCAGGTTTTGGATGGTTTCTGCTTCAATTGTTTTGCATGAGGACAGAATACCCTCCCAGAGCTGTTGCTTAGATGTGAACTGCCTCCCGCCATCATAGACACTCCTTTTAATGATGCTCCAAAGGTTCTGAATGGGGTAGAGGTCAGGGGAGCATGGGGGTCACACCATAAGTTTGTCCCCTTTTATGCCCATATCAGCCAGAGATGCAGATGTTTTATGTGCAGCATGAGATGGTGCATTATCATGCAGAAAAATGATCTTGCTGTGAAATACACGGTTCTTCTTCTTGAACCATGGCAGGAAGTGCTGTTTGAGAAAATCCACATACATTATGGAGTTCATCTTTAGCGCCTTCAGGGATCCTAAAGGGGCCGACAATCTCTCTCCCCATGATTCCAGCCCAAAACATTACTCCACCTCCTCCTTGTTGGCGCTGTAGCCGTGTTTGCGTGGGGTGTCCATCAACCAGCCATCCTCCACTCCATTCATCTGGACCATCGAGCGCTGCACGGCACTCATCCGTGAACAAAACAGTTTTGAAATCAGTCTTCATGTAATGTTTGGCCCACTGGAGCCGTTTCTGCTTGTGTGAAGTGGATAGAGGAGGTCGACAGGATGGCGTATGCACAGCTGCAAACCTCTGAAGGACCCTGCATCTTGTTGTTCGGGGGACGTTGGAGGCACAAGCAGCTTCAAAAACTTGTCTGCTGCTATGACAAGGCTTTTTTGCCGCTGCTCTTTCAACCTGACGTAATTGCCTGTAGGAAAGAGTCCTCAATTTGCCCTTATCAGCACGCACACGTGTGTACTGTGAATCAGCTACATACTTCTTGATTGCCAAGACACTTCATCCTGATCATCGCACAATGTTGATTGTAGTCATGCCTTGACCTAAACACTCCACAATTTGTTGCTTCTCAGCAGCCGACACATCCTTTTTCTTTCCCATTTTGGCAGAAAATGTAGGCTGCTTAATAATGTGAGAGAGCCTTCTTAAGTAGTCTTTCCTTTCATTGGACACACCTGCCAAACTAATTAGCACAGGTGTCTGCAATTGCTTACAGTGATATAAAGAGCCCTGACACACATCACCATCAATGAGTTTAACTGACAAACAAACAAATTCTTCCCTTATCACTCCTAAACACTTTTTGCATAATAATTTGGAACGCGGTGTACATGTGCTTTTCCACAAAACACCAGTGGTTCACGTAGTGAATCTTACAGTTCTAACTTGCCAACCGTGGTCTGTATGGAATTGTTCAATAAAGGGCCCAAAATTAAGATAACATAGATGGGAGAGGTCTCTATGAATAGGAATTCCTAAGTATTTGATACCCTGTGAGGGCCAGGCAAAGGGAAAGTTGGACTGGATGGAATCCTATATGGATTTAGGGAGGGAGACATCGAGGGCCTCAGACTTCGCTGCATTGATTTTAAAATTTTACCATGTAACAAAGTGATCTATTTCAGCCATAACAGCAGGGATGGATATATGTGATTGAGTGATATATACTAGGACATCATCAGCAAATAGAGAGCACTTGTACTCGGTGCCTCCCACCTCAATCCACCTAATATTGGGGTTATGGCGAATTGATGAGAGCAGGTGCTCCGTCACTAGGATGTATAAGAGAGGGGACAGAGGACATCCCTGCCTTGTCCCATTGGTGATTGTGAAAGGTGATGAAAATGTTCTGACGCACCCCCTGGGCCTTGGGACACCCGGAGCCGAACCCTTTTTGGTGGATGCTGGTGGTTGTAGTCTTCGTGGCGGCGATCCGGTTCCGTGGCTCAGGGCGGTCAAACCAGTGGCGGAACTATTTATGTGGTTTTGATGTTTAAATGTCCGACTACGCCACCCGTGGATTGCGGTCAGAGTGAACCGCCGCTACAGGGCAGACCGCTAAGGCTGGTGTTGTGGGTGCAGCAGAGCGTAGCATAACTCCCCACGGGAGGAGTATAGCCTCAGGGCAGTGTATGCGGAGGATGGGGGTGATGGTGCAGGGCAGCAGCAGTAACGACACGGAGTCAGTGATGCAGTTCAGGGCCTTTACTCACAGTTCTTATTATCCAGACCACGTCTGCAGGTAACGGCTGCCCACGTCGTACTGTGCTCACCAGGTGAGGGGCTCAGACAACTCCCAGATAACTTTGGAGCGCTTCACAGGACCCCCTTTGTGTGTCCTTTGTCTGGCCTTTCTTACCAACACTTCTGTCCGGCTGCCTCGGGCCTCCTCTTGGTAAACTTGGCGCCAGTTTCCCTGACCCTATGTGGTGCCTTCCTAGCGGGTGGAGCAAGGGGCTGCGCCACATAAAATGTCAGAGCCTCCGGTTTCTAGCTGAGGGTCGTTTCCTGCCTCCACTATTTCGGGGACCGGTCTCCCCCTTTGGCCTGACCCCTCCACGCAGGTGGATTCGGGCGTGCGGTGGCGACTCGCCCGTCCGCACCCCTGGGATCCCTTCATTCCTCGTTCCTGGAGCCTTCTCCGCTCCTCTTCCTTCCTTCTCCCTCTTGCAGGCCTGGGCCTCTGTTACTAGGCCCGCCTCCGGAGCAGAGCTCATGCAGAGCCCCTGCTCCCTGCCACTTCTGCTCAGACTTCTCTGCACTGAACTAAGATGGTGCCCACCTTTTATACTCCCTTCTCAATGCACCCAGGAACTGCTTCCTCCCTGCTCCTGCACTGCAGGGTTCCCCTTCCTCAGTGTTCCCTCCCCCCACTCCAGCCAGGGACAGGGACTGTCGTGCCCATCTCAGGGGCATATTGGTCGCCCTGCCCCACGGCAATGTGGTGTAATGCATGCAGGTGTCGGGTCCTGATCCACACTCCATCCTTATCTGAGAGTGAGATATCACACCTCTGGGTGAGGTGCAATACGTCTGTAGCAACCGAGCCCTCGGTGCTACAGTTCCATTTATCTTCAGCCTAGGTGACGTATTGTGATACAGGGCCGTGATTTTGGCTATAAAAGGGTCCCCTAGACCCCTACCCCAAGCTTTTTAAGAGAATCATATATGGCGTGCCAGGAGACTCTATGGAATGCTTTCTCAGCATCCAACGAGAGTATCTACTTACAAATTTTTAACTGCATCTAGCCCAGGAAATACTTTGTGCCTAGTAGCAGTGTCTGCTAGTCAGCGGATTATCCCGGCTGTTAAGCAAGCTACACCACCTGTAGTTTGGACACTTAATTTTTTCAAAGGAAATGCTTCGGGACCACGGGATACTCAGTGAAGAGCATCAGGAGGCACCCCAAGGCATAGGGGCTGGGACTGGCACTAGGATGCCTTGCGGTGGACAGCCGAGCTCGATCCTTATAAAAGCTTTTTAACTGCAGCAGCTTTAGTGGACGCTACTGGAGCTGGAATTACGCGGCTGCTGGCATGAGACTTGCCCTCCAATAGATCCTTGTAAATGGATTTAAAGTGTATTCATTCAAATTAGAGGGACAATTTAAATTAAAAAGCTTAGAGCTGCCTCCACCACAGGGGGGCTCTCTCGACCCACCAGCGGACAGGCACCAGTATTGGGAGAGGGGGGCTGGCCGTCAGGGTTCACCGCGGCTCTGGCACAAACCCGGCGACACGGAGGTGGCACGGGCAGGAGCGGACTGGCCGTCTCGGCTTCTCACTTTTTGGATTTTAGAAGGGCATGACATGCCTATATCTGTGTCTCCCCCTCCTTTTACTCCTCCACCTCTTTTCTTTTCGCATGACTATATGTACTTGTCACTTTTCCATGTGTTAGTTGTGTCTTCTGAGCAGTTTGTCAGCTTTTGGACACCTTTGAAGGTGTTTTCTATGTGTTTCTATGTGTTTTTGTTTGCCTGCCATTGGTTTTAACGGTGTTCGAAGGTGTTCGACGAACAGTTCGACGAACAGTTCGGCGAACACACGGGTGTTCGACGAACCGAACCGAACTCGAACACTACGGGGGTGGCTCAACACTAATCTGCGGTAGATCATTTTCTGTCCTTGGATGATACTATCTTGGAGGACCAGAAGGAATTTCTTAAGATGGGGATCCTATTCATTTTGAACAACAATATTTTTACTTTTGGGACATCTGTTTACAGGCAGTTGAGGGGCTGTGTGATGGGGACGAGATTCGCCCCCAGTTACGCTAACCTGTTTATGGGGGTGTTTGAGTCTGTCTTCATCGCGCAGTCCCCCTCTGCAGCTGGATATGTTCTCCTCTACAAGCGTTTCATTGATGATCTCTTCTTTTTGTGGTCAGGGACTAAAGAGGAGGCATCTATGTTTGTGGAAGAATTAAATTTGAATACATGGGGTCTTACCTTTACAGCAACTGTGTCAGAAACAACCCTCCATTATTTGGACCTTTTGGTGCGGGTGGACCAGTCGGGGAGGTTGTCCACGTCTACCCATTTTAAACAGGTTGATGTTAACAGCTACCTTTGCTTTGACAGTGGACACCTCCCTAGATGGGTCAGAAACGTACTATGTGGCTGTAAGGTGCCCCAGCGAGGTAGTCGTGGGCGAGCTGTAGCCCCCTCTCGCTATGGCACCCTACAGACAATACGTGTCCTCTCTCTGAAGTGTGGCTGTGTATGTAGTGCCGCACCCTCTTCCTCACTGGACGTCCCATCCTGGGGCGCATCTTCACCGCTGGGCCCATCCCTCTTCGGGCCGGAACTCGTAGGGGCTGGACATCTTTTCGCGCTCTCCAGCGCCGTCCACTCCCACGATGGGCGGTTCTTCTCCCAGACTTTACCGCCGTCGTCACCATCTTGGAATCCATGCTTCGGGCCGCCATCTTGGGCCACATGCCTTCCAACAATTTCTCCTCAGTGTTCTGTGTCGGCTCTTCCCCGCTTTCTTCATGCGAGGAGCTCGCATCCTGCCGACTACGCCAAATGTAAGGTGCCCCAGCGAGGTAGTCGTGGGCGAGCTGTAGCCCCCTCTCGCTATGGCACCCTACAGACAATACGTGTCCTCTCTCTGAAGTGTGGCTGTGTATGTAGTGCTCTTCACTTACTTCACGCCATCCGATCGCGGCTGTCTCCAGGCAATTTTCTTCTGGGACCAGGGCAGCAATAATTTCAGAGGACACGAGGTTCTTAACCAGAACTTGGACTTTACTTGGGGAAGAGGAATATTTACAGTATTTACAGTCAGATATAATGGATAAGGCCCGACAGGTAATCATCTCCCTCACAGGCGCCGTTAACTGCTTCAGCCCTGGTTCCCTCTTTAAGCGGAGCATCTCTGTGGCTATAATTCCTGGCCCTAGAGACTCCTCTGTATTAACAGTGAACGGATCCGATATCTCTCCCCCACGTCTTGGCTTGGAGTACTGTTTAGCTTCCTCTGCTGCCTGCAGACGAGAAGTGCCCCGTGTCCTCACTACGCTTTGGTGAGTTTCTACGGCGAGCGAACAGGACTCGTGCTCTTGCGTGGGGAGAACTGCGCACTGGGATCTCACTGTCTGAGGGTTCGGAGCTCCCGTCTACCCTAGCAGCCACTATAGTAAGGCCGTCTCATCAGGTCGCAATCCCTTCTTGTACTACTCTATCACTTCCTGATTCAGGAAATTAAAACAGAGACTTTCCTAATATGCCCACCCTCAGTGAGCTGTCATCACAGAACCTTAACTCATCACTGTCTATAGCTCGGCTAGCAGACTCATCCTGACATCAGCACCCCGAACAGTGGCATCTTGTGGCTGTTTTCAGGTACTACAGCCCAGAAGGAACTATACCAGGAACAAACTCTATATCTCTCTAGGCTTGATAAGGGCACTAAGTTCCCCCTCTGCTCTACCAACCGGACCACTAAAGCTAACCCCCTTAGCTTGGCCTACCACAGTTGGGGAGGTCTGTCTTCAGGAACTCTTCCTTTTGTTCTCTCAGTCTCAAGGGAAGGCTACGCCCTCCCCCACTATTACATTCCCCGACACTTTAATGTTGGTCGTCCCTGACCACACTAGGCAATAAACATCAATCAACAGTTATAAAATTACATTACTAAATTTTACTAAAACATTCTTAGTAAGCGACTGGTCCTGAGGTCATCTTCTTGGATGGAAGACCGGCCCTTCTCGGTTAAGGGCCCTGGAAACGAAGTGTCCATGTCCACATTTTTAAATCAGGTCAACTCTTCAATAGCCCTTAATCCCCTCCTGGGGCTACATTCTGAGGCACACCGTCACAGGTAACACCCTGTGAGTCTCTTTTCTTCTTGGCCCTAGCGGGGGTCACCGGTTCTTCCCGCTAGGCCGCAAGTCTCTTAGATTCGGAGGATAACCATCCTCAAGGTGTGCCTCAGCAATTTAAATTCCAGCAGAAAAAGGCGCAACAAGCGCAACAAAAAGAAAACAAAAATAAAAACAAAAAGAGCAGCTCTCCCGGGCATGCAACTTTTGGGTGCTGCTTAAGGCCTTCCTGGCCTAGGAGGTAGGGGAACAGTCCTCCATTTTTTTTTTTGTTTCAACTGAAGTCAACATGGGGCACTTCGCCCCCACTGGGTAACAGTCCCAAACTACAGAAAGGACCACCACCGATGGGTCCTAGTAGGAGAAGAAGTGAAAGGTCAACGGACCTTTTAGCCCACTTAGCTCACTTCTTCCGGGCCTCCCTCTGTTCCCTCATGAAGGCGGCCCATGCTGCAGATGAAGGTGGCTTCCTCCACTTCCACGGCTGATCGGGGTATCTGCTAGGCCCGGGGTCCTCGTCCGAGGACGTAGCACTGCCACAGCCGACCTGGGTAGGGCCGTAGCTGGTGACAGAAAAATGATGGACCTCCTGGCTAACACCAGCCTGAGTCTCTCTGGCAGCCCCCTGCTCAACTGCCTCAGCCCCTCCTGGGTGTTGTGGTGCCGACTCCTTCTCTGGCACCTGACTAAGGAAATCGGCTTCCTTGCTGCTGGCGACATCCTCCTCCTCGTCGCTCACAATATCTCCCCACTGCCGCCTCCCAGGCTCCTCTGTCGGTGGAGTACTGGCCTTAGGTGGGGACAGAAAGCCTTTAGGGGCTTCCCTAGCCCAGCGTTGCTTAGCCTCTCTTTTGGCCCTCCTCTCGAAGACCTGTCGGTCCTTCTCTAGGACGTCTTCCCATTTATATGGGCGGGTGACCGCAGCCGCATACCACCCGTTTTGGCACTCACATTTTACAAAGTGCACGATGTCCCCCACGTGCAGGTTGTGTAAACGGTCAGGCAGATAGTCCCGTTTTACCGCCTCGCGGGACACGAACACCTCGTGCCCGGTCCATTTTTCTTCCAGAAACCCGTACCCCTCATGGATACGGAATTCTATGACCCGCCCCCGGGTCTGAGCTTCCTCCACTGACTCCCTCCTTGCCGCGTTGGACCCCTCCAGCCAGCCTCTCAGGAAGGTATCGGTCCATCGCCGCTGTTCTCGCGCGGTCATCGGGGGGTCCCGGGTAGCCCACTTAGGACTCCTGGGCTCGGCGTACCGCTCTGCCGAGGGGGAATGTAGGGCCTCCAAGGCCAACGACCAGAAATTCTCCCGCGGGGCCTTTCTTTTAGGGGGCTTCCCTTCCGCACCGTCCCCTGAAGGCCTGGGGGCCTCTGTTGCCACGGAAACTACTGGGGCAGGTACCGCAGACGTGACCGGCCCCTGGGGCATGGACCGCTCACCTTCTGTAAGCTTCGCTGCAGCTATTGCTCCGGCCCCACCTGGATGTTCTCCTCTCTCAGCCGAGGGGGACGTTTCCTCCGGCATCCGGCTCCAGCACCACATGTGAAGCTCGTGGACTAGCAGGCCCAGCTCCGGATCAGGCCTAGTGGCCCACTGAACAGCCACTGGGGGTAAACGCAGCGGATCGCGGGCAGCGCCCGCCGGCGGACGACTTCCAGCCGCGGCCCCTGGTGTAGTGATCTTCAGGGGTTCCTCCTCACCGCTTGCCTCGCGCACGTTGTCAGGCTCTGGGGCTGCCATCCTCTCAGGACGTCTGCTGCCGCACCTCCTTCTCCTTATGTGCCGGACAGAAAATGGCGCCGGTCGCTTACCGGTGACGCGCGTCCTGCGCGTCCAGCTCCGCCTCTTCCTGGGCCGGACCTCTGACGCGACCGCCGCGTCACTCGTCACTCTCGGCCGCTCCACCTTCAGCCGCGCCCCCTCTCTGCGCGCGCTGATACTCACGGGGCCGGACTTCACTTTGCGCCGCACCCTCTTCCTCACTGGACGTCCCATCCTGGGGCGCATCTTCACCGCTGGGCCCATCCCTCTTCGGGCCGGAACTCGTAGGGGCTGGACATCTTTTCGCGCTCTCCAGCGCCGTCCACTCCCACGATGGGCGGTTCTTCTCCCAGACTTTACCGCCGTCGTCACCATCTTGGAATCCATGCTTCGGGCCGCCATCTTGGGCCGCATGCCTTCCAACACTTTCTCCTCAGTGTTCTGTGTTGGCTCTTCCCCGCTTTCTTCATGCGAGGAGCTCGCATCCTGCCGACTACGCCAAATGTAAGGTGCCCCAGCGAGGTAGTCGTGGGCGAGCTGTAGCCCCCTCTCGCTATGGCACCCTACAGACAATACGTGTCCTCTCTCTGAAGTGTGGCTGTGTATGTAGTGCTCTTCACTTACTTCACGCCATCCGATCGCGGCTGTCTCCAGGCAATTTTCTTCTGGGACCAGGGCAGCAATAATTTCAGAGGACACGAGGTTCTTAACCAGAACTTGGACTTTACTTGGGGAAGAGGAATATTTACAGTATTTACAGTCAGATATAATGGATAAGGCCCGACAGGTAATCATCTCCCTCACAGGCGCCGTTAACTGCTTCAGCCCTGGTTCCCTCTTTAAGCGGAGCATCTCTGTGGCTATAATTCCTGGCCCTAGAGACTCCTCTGTATTAACAGTGAACGGATCCGATATCTCTCCCCCACGTCTTGGCATGGAGTACTGTTTAGCTTCCTCTGCTGCCTGCAGACCAGAAGTGCCCCGTGTCCTCACTACGCTTTGGTGAGTTTCTACGGCGAGCGAACAGGACTCGTGCTCTTGCGTGGGGAGAACTGCGCACTGGGATCTCACTGTCTGAGGGTTCGGAGCTCCCGTCTACCCTAGCAGCCACTATAGTAAGGCTGTCTCATCAGGTCGCAATCCCTTCTTGTACTACTCTATCACTTCCTGATTCAGGAAATTAAAACAGAGACTTTCCTAATATGCCCACCCTCAGTGAGCTGTCATCACAGAACCTTAACCCATCACTGTCTATAGCTCGGCTAGCAGACTCATCCTGACATCTGCACCCGGAACAGTGGCATCTTGTGGCTGTTTTCAGGTACTACAGCCCAGAAGGAACTATACCAGGAACAAACTCTATATCTCTCTAGGCTTGATAAGGGCACTAAGTTCCCCCTCTGCTCTACCAACCGGACCACTAAAGCTAACCCCCTTAGCTTGGCTTACCACAGTTGGGGAGGTCTGTCTTCAGGAACTCTTCCTTTTACTCTCTCAGTCTCAAGGGAAGGCTACGCCCTTCCCCACTATTACATGGCCAATACTGGAGGATCAGAAAAAACTGCACTAATAATTCTGATTCTGCCCTGGAGGCCAAAATCCTCAACAAACGGTTCAGGCAAAAAGGATATTCACGGAAATTACTGAGTGATGCCTTTCAGAAATGTAGAGCATTATTTCAAGAGTCCTGTATCAAAAAACTCCAGCTCCGTTCCCAAGACAGTATTGTTAAGAGTATGACTTCGGCCAGTGATAAAAACCATGATGACGCTACTGAGTTGAGTAACTGGAGCCTGGTGACTACTTATAACCAGTCTCACAGGAACATGCAGAAGTTACTAGACAAATTCTGGTTTATCCTTTAGAGCGATCCAGTCCTCTCTAGGCACCTTCCTGATAAACCAAGGGTGGTGTTCAGAAGGGGTAAGAACCTCCGCAATATGGTGGCTCCTAGCAATATTCTATGTGAATCCTCGCCAACCCAACCTATAGGCATGAGCAATTTGATCAGTGGTTGCTTCTCTTGTGGGTCCCCAAAATGCATGTGTTGCCAGAGCATCTTGAGTGGTTCAAAGACTTTCTCCTCGAATACCACTGGTAAAACATATACCATTAGACAATTTTAAAACTGTCACTCCATGTTCATGGTATATCTTCTTGAATATACGTGCGGCCTACAATACGTGGGCCGTACGATACAGGCCATGCATGCACGGATGAATACGCATAGGTCTAACATTCGTAGTGGTTTCCTTCTACATAGCATTTCTATCATTTTTCTGTGGCGCATAATAAGGATCCTACTGACTTAAGGCTTAAAATTATTGATCAGATTGCTGAAACCACGACTGACCGCTTGGGTCGTTTAATTAATCGTGAGAGTTATTGGATTTTTAGATTGGGCACTCTGTCCCCTGAGGGCCTTAATTTAACAATTGAGAATGCGATTCATTAACCCTATTTCTCTCTTGGTTCTTATTCACGCATTACTAGTTTTTATTCACTTTTTATTTTTTTTATTAATTTTATATTTTATTTATAATCCCTGCTTTTAGTACATCATGACACTTAGGCTGGGAGCCCACGTAGCGTTTTTCAAGCGTTTATGCTGCGGAATTTCCGCAGCATAAACACTTGTGAAACGCTAGGTAATCCGCACCCCATGGTCCCCAAGGGGATTCCGCATGTTCTATGCCCATGCTGCGGATTTTTCCGCAGCGTTTATGCTGCGTACAAAAATCCGCAGCATGTCATTTAATTTTGCGGAAGCGCAGCGGAACTCCCGCCATTGACTTGCATTGAGACGCATAGAAACCGCGACTATACATTTTTACAAGCGGCTTCTATGCGTCTCTATGTGCGGATGGTACCCAGTTCTGGAGGAGAGGAGACTCTCATCCAGACCTGGGTACCATTGTACCTGTAAAAAAAGAATAAAATAACAAATAAAGTTTATACTCACCTTTCCGAAGGTTTCTCTCTGAATGCCGGCATCGCTTGAGGACCTGCGGTGACGTCACAGTCATGTGACCGCAGGCCCTTCACCGCTCTGTCTCGCGATATGCCGGCAGCCGGGAACCAGCCAGGAAGCAGCGCTGCAGCCACCCGGGCATCGGGGGTGAGTATAGCTTTATTTGTTTTAATTTTTACGGTTCACACTGTATAAATCCATGCTGTTTGCATGGATTTATACAGTGTGACCTAGTTGTCAAGCACTTTCTAAGTGATGCTATCGCCTGGAAAGCGCTTGTCAATCTGCATGCGGAAAAGCATGTGAATCCGCATGTGGATCCGCATGTATTCTGCAGGAAAAACGCATGCACAATCTGCATGCGTTTTTTCTGCCAGGGAGATGCAGAAATGCTGCAGAAATTTTCTGCATCATGGGCACATAGCCTTATTGGGTATACTGTGGCATCTTTTATCCTTTCTTTTTTAACCTTTTGATCTAATGTAGTATTTATATTCATATTTATATGATATTCATTTCTTTTACTTACAAAACAGGACGTAAAAAAAAAAAAAAGTATTTCCTGTGTTGTCATAATTGTTAGTGTCCTTTGATTGGTGCACCTACCGTATATAATGGTTGCTCTTTCATTTGCTCTCTAATCTACCTGAGGAAGATAGCGTCTGCTATTGAAACGCGTGGTAGCGTTAGAGAGCGTACTAAACAATAAAAGGTTTGTGTGTTATAACCTAATCCCCTGTCTAGTTGTTCTAGCGCTTCACTAACACTGCACAATTCCTTCTTTCTTGAACTTTTAAGTTCAGGTACACTCATCTCTACTCAAGATTACTTGATTTAATTTTAGTACACAGAATCTAGAGCAATCAAATAAAACTAAAAAGTACAAGTAACGGAAGCATTCTGTCTCTCAACAAGACTCGGGTGGGTAATCCTAGAACATCCAACAATGGTTGCCGAATGTTTTCAAATTTCTTAATTGCATTTCTCTTTCCATAGACTCCTATTTACAACCACATATTGTCCATTTTATTCCCCAATTATTGGTGGTTGGACATCTAACCAATGTTTTTGTGCCTGATATATAAAATATGTGATATACCTATAGCAATCGGAGATTCCAAGTCAACCGAATCCTTCAGAAACCCCCGATACACAAATCCTGAGATGCGCCTAAAATCGGATTTCAAATATGCTTTCTTTTAGGGACAGAACATCTTTCCAAAATGGGCCTGAGTGTATTCCCAGAACATATTCATCAATTGTGCATTCTGCACTCCACACCTCATTCTGCACTCATTCTCATTCTGCACTTGAGTAAACCCCAATTTTATGAAGGAAACTGGGTTTTCTATAAACCCTATGAATAAAAAAGATCTGTGAAAGCCTCTGTGATTCACAAGGGGATAACCTGGGAATGAGCTCCAACAACTCCCTCTACGGTTCTTCAGAAATTGGACCAATATCTGCTTCCCACTTAGATTTAAATCGGTATTCCTATCTCCAAGATCCTATCCCAATATATAGTAGGTATAATAATAATATTAGCAAATACCTCCAATTAGAAATGTAGTATAGTTCTTCTGATTTGCTTTGTCACCTACCCCATGGCAGGGCATTGCAGCAGCTTAGATATCCATGGTTATGGCTTATCATAAAGTGACAATTAGTAAGTTTTTAATTTTTGTAACCATGGTGTAACGGGTGTGTCACAAGTGACAGACAGTCACCCTGCAGTTGGTTGCAGGAGATCTCTACGTTTGGCTTTACAGACATTTTCTTAGACGCTGTCTCTAGGACCCAGCGGCTACCTTCCTCTGGCTATTTAACACCCTGCCTGGGTGTATAAATACCTGCTATGTATTCATTACTACTTGTGGAGGCTTTAGCAAGAGCAGTACTTCATGCTCTCTGGAGCTTGAGAACGGGTGCGCATTTGTCCTGAGTTCGTCTAAAGCTAAGCAATTTCCCCCTGTTTGTCTACCTCTGTTGTCTATAGTGTTTAAATGAGATCAACTAGTGCTCATTTCCTCCCTTCCCTAGCCTTAGCCATATGCCAGGGAAAGACAGGACAAGGCACATGTGCGGCGATTGGTGAAGAGCCAATACAAGGGAAGACAGGGTGATGCTAGATTAACCTAAGAGGTCTCCACTTCCCCCCTTTCCTTAGAGTCTGGGCTTCCTTTCCCTCTTCCCTTTGTGATGCACTATGTCTTTCCCACATCTTGCGTGACACATGGATGCCTAAGATGTTGCAATGATCTGTGCATGGGGTAAGCAGCATAGTGAATCAGAAGAACTATACTACATTTATAATTGGAGTAATTCGCTAATATTATTATTACAACTGATACATATTGAAGTAGGATCTTGGAGATGAGAATAAACCTTTAACTGTCAGAGGGTTCTCATCTATGCAAGGTCACCGAAGTTGTTAATATTTAGTAGAAATTAAACCATGTGTGTGGTTCACAGGTAGGATCATATCTGGGATAAAGTGATTGTGTATTAGCATCCTTGTCATAGTTGACTGGGTCTAATATGTGTGCCTAAGTTGTAGGTATTTTTAAAAAGATGATAAGGCAAGTTAATCTCCTTCTGGAGTTTCTACACCCCATCTTCAAGCAGATAATCTATTATCTGGATTACTAAGGTTATTGTATTAATGGTTAGTGGCCACATTAGAAAAGTAAGTACATGCCAAAAATGATTTTGCTACTGAGAGAAAAACTTTTGATTTATTGTGATTTACACTAAATTGAACGCGCTGATTCCAAACATGAACTCCGAATTTTCCTGACACATTTAGATTTTAAGTTATACATGCAAAACCTATTAATTTATAATGTTAATGTATTATATATTGGAAATATTCCAACGTACATGCCCAGACCTCTCCGAACATTCTCATACAGGTCTATCGGTTATGTCAGCAGGGAGTATATAAGGCAAACTGGACAGAGCTCAATAAAGTGATCTGTTATAGAGCTATCAGTTTGGAAACTTAAGGCTGGAGTCATACTAGCGTATAAAAAATTGGTCCGATGTTGATCCAGAAAATTAGGACGAGTGTATGGCGGTATGTTATGCATACTGCTGAATAAAAAGGGTTCATTAAATATTATGCACCCAAAAAAAAATGTTTTTAGTGTGAAAAAGCAGGAAAACATTAAAAATCTTATATTAATCTGGTATCGCTGTAATCGTACTGACCTACAGAATAAAGCCATCGTATCACTTATACCCAGGCCCGGCGTCAGCACGCGGGCAAGTGTCGGGGCCCTGAGCTGGCGGGGGGGCTCACTCACCCGCCGCACTATGGGACCCGTGAGCGGAGGAGGGCGGTGTCAACTCCCGCTCCCTCCGCATGCTCAGGGCCCCACCCCGTCAGCCGTCGGCACAATACTTACCTCTCCCTGGGCTTCCGCAGCAGGTCCGATGTCTTCCGCAGCTGCAGCACTGTGACGTCTCAGGTCAGCGGGTGTGGTGACGTCTTTCCACCGCGCTCTCTCCTGAGCCATCACAGCGCAGAGTGGGAAGACGCCGGCGATGCTGGAGTCCAGAGCAGCGGCAGCAGGTGAGAAGTTAGGTGAGTATTTTATTTTATTTTTTTTTAATGTATGGAGGCATGGGGCATTATAAGGGAGGGGGGGGAGAGGTAACATCCTGCATGGGGCATTGAAAGAGGGGGAAGTGACATCCTGCATGGGGCATTATATGGGGGGAAGTAGCATCCTGCATGGGGCATTATAAGGGGTGGTGACATTATGTATGGGGCATTATAAGCGTGGGTGACATCCTGCATGGGACATTATAAGGGGGGTGACATAATGCATGGGGCATCAAAAGGGGTGGTGTTACATCCTGCATGGGGCATTATAATAACGGGGAAGTGACATCCTGCATGGGGCATTATAAGGGAGGGGAAGTGTGACATCCTGCAAGCGGGAAATTAAAAGCGGGGTGGTGTGACATTCTGCATGGGGCATTATAAGGAAGGGGGGTTGTGACATTCTGCATGGGGCATTATAAGGGAAGGGGGAGAGAGGTGACATCCTGCATGGGGCATTAAACAAGGGGGAAGTGGCATCCTGTATGGGGCATTATATGGGGGGGAAGTGGCATCCTGCATGGGGCATTATATAGGGGGGAGTGACATCCTGCATGGGGCATTATAAGGAAGGGGTGTTGTGACATCCTGCATGGGGCATTATAAGGGAGGGGGGAGAGAGGTGACATCCTGCATGGGGCATTAAACAAGGGGGAAGTGGCATCCTGCATGGGGCATTATAAGAGGGTGTGACATCCTGCATGGGGCATTATATGGGGGAAACAGCCTCCATGAGGCATTATGTGGGGGAAACAGCCTGCATGGAGCATTATATGGGGGCCAATATTCTGTATGGAGTGTTATATGGGGGGCAGTATCCTTTATGGAGCATTATATGGGGGCCAGTATCCTGTATGGAGCATTTTATGGGGGCCAGTATTCTGTATGCAGCGATTCGCTGGTTTCTGAGCTATTGTGGAATTTCCAATAGATATTGGTCATGTAATGTAAGAAGTGAAATCTTCTGCATTGTATTATATATATATTTTTCTGCGGCATCTGTGCGTCAAGAATCGTGGTATGTGATAAAGGGGCCCACTGAGACTCTTTCGCCCAGGGCCCACGAAAACCTGGAGCCGACCCTGCTAATACCGCACGGCGAATGTCATGAAAGAAATAAAAAGCAATTCTTGAACTTTTGTTCATATTTATCCTGTGAATGCTGGGAGTTGTTGTTTCACAAAAACTGGAATGTCCATAGTTCCTGCACCTACAAAATGTGTGAAAATGTGTAACAATGGGAATGGTTTCTCTCATAGACAATGATTCCTGCTCTTACCTGTCATTTGTCCATTGCTAGATGTATCACCAGCAAACAAAGCACTCAATGTTCTTGATTTCAGGCCTTAAATACACTAAAGCTGGAATTGGACTGGTTGCTATGGGCTATAGGTCTTTGTTCCTATGGTAACAGTGTAGTGTTGTCATAGAGCCTAGAATTTAATTAAATTTG
This sequence comes from Phyllobates terribilis, assembly GCF_046119375.1. NCBI lineage: Eukaryota > Metazoa > Chordata > Amphibia > Anura > Dendrobatidae > Phyllobates > Phyllobates terribilis. Next base: position 319,505,381 of record NW_027362769.1, read on the forward strand.
AAGTAATATAAAGTTATTTATTTTTTTCAGTCGCAGTAAATGCATTTTACTTTTGGGAACTTTTCCTTATTCATCCTGCTCCTCCAGCCTTGATGCTAACCAATGTGATCTGCCATATTATTACTACTTGTTATAAATATTAATTAATACCTATGGAGATATCACTCATGGTCATATGTGACATCATCAAATCCAGGAGGCCATTGTTACCTCACAGCATGATGTCACAATGACTGTGGGTCTATATAAACGGGTGTTCAGGGGGCAAATGATCATTTCAAGAGATGAAGACAAGGAGAGCAGAGGATCCAGGATCGAGGACACAGATTCTCATTTCAGGAGATGAGACGAGGAGATTGGAAGTTCCTGGATTGAGGATACAGGTAAATGAGAAACTTTACAGGGATTTGTTAGTGAACTTAGCGCCAACATGGACATCGATCCTCCAAGTCTTCAGATTGTGGCTGTAAGGTTCTAGCTTTCTCCAGTCCTTGCTGGCAGAATCTCTAGACTTGGGTGATGAAGGTTCTTTGTGAGGTCACACAGCGGAATGTTGGACACTGAGAGTTCTATGCAGCAAACATGGGGACATCCCTGGGGCTATCACAGAGGTCAGTAACAAGATGGGACCTTGGATGGAGACACTGTATAGGCTACTTCGGTCAGTGACAGTTCCAGATTGCTGGTGGTGGTTTTGTCATTTTAATTTCAGATTTTTGAGGCAAAAAAAATCTACCCTTAGTCCCCCACATGGGAGAGAGGTTGGTGTACATACATTGGGGGACATATATTTATTTATTTTACTCTTTATTTTACATATATAAAAAATTGTGGAAAATGTGTATATATGTATATATATATATATATATATAAATATATATATATGTACACATTTTCCTCATTTTTTTTTTTTTAAATGAAATCTTATTGCACCGTTTTTAAGTATCTACATCAAAATTTAAAAATGCAAAGAAAAGGGGGCTTAAAGTACAATATATATATATGACTGATTTTCTATGGGTCTTTGCCTGATCCGTCTTGTATTATTTTTTTTTTTCTTACCAGGAAGAATATCTGGATCCTGGAAAGAAGACAGAAGAATCTAACAAGAGCCACGGGATTATTTAGTGTTAATCATTTAATATGTCTGTAGATAATATTTGTTGTCTTATGAGGTCATTATATACTGATTATATAGATCTAATTCTGGAATCAGTGCATCATGACATCATATTACATAGGTGTCTGCTGTCTAACCTAATTGTATAAGGGACCTGATATGATATAACTGCCCTATGTCTGTATCTGAAGGGCTAGTGTTTGTGGGGTGTAGTGTTTGTGGGGGGTAGTGTTTGTGGGGGTTAGTGTTTGTGGGGGGTAGTGTTCTGTATTTTTACAGGGGAGATCAACGTAGACAAGCTATAAGCTCAGAGTCCGATCTGATAAGGAGAGGTGAGGCGTGTTACCAGGACAAAGAAGATCTGCTCTCCGGAAACGAGTCATTGCTCTATATATCAGTTAGTTAGTTGTAGTATGGCCTTGGTCCAGGGTTCTCGAACTGATCGCCTTTTCTCGGGGTCAAGAAGGAATTTTTTCCCTGTGACACACATTGGCTGAACGTGTCCAGGTTTTTTGCCTTCTTCTGGATCATTGGCTTTAGGTAGGGGTAAACATTTTATTTAATAAAATGTTTCAAATTAATGCTCTGTCTCCTTGTGTCTTTATTTTATAGCACTCAGGTAGTTGTATATGTCAGTTCTCATTTTTATGATCCACGGCTGCCACAATATGAAGGCAAACTGAAATACAAGGGCGGTAATTATGTGTCTACTAATGTAATGACTGTATCTATGATGCATAAAATATAGTCAAAAAAGCAAGGGGTAGATGCCCAAAAAGATTTAAGTCAAGAAAAGCAGTAATTGGACTAATTAAAAATATATTTTTATTAGAATTGATTAAAAAACCTCAATAAAAATCACCTAAAAACGCCAATAACAAATATCAACAGAGATGAGATAGGTCTGTGACGCCCTGCTGTGCATGAAGTCACAGACCAAAGGGGGGTGCATTTCAGGTTTTCTCCACAAGAGGCCCTCAGAGCATACACACACTTCCACCCTACCTCAGAACCACCAGAGGGAGCCCTTTAGTGAATATATAAAGGAGGGTGGAGGCAGGAAGAGAGGGAGTTCAGTCAGTTGTCTAAGGAGTGAGTCCAGTCAGGAGTCTCTGCTGAGACACAGAAGGTTAGTGACTCAGCAGGTTTCTGCTGAGAGGAGTTGTTTGGAGTCTGCTGCAAGCAGCTCAGAGAGAGACAGCTAGTAGCGTTGCCGACGCTCTAAAGAGCGGCAGAAGAGGCAGCCAGCTTACTGCCAGTGTGTATAGCTTAGTGAGGGCCCAGAGTAGGCCGAAGGCTAGTGGAACAGTAGCATCGGGGACCGAGGAGCTTCATAAGCTCACCCCAGAAATATACCGGACACCGGCTCCGAGTCTGCAGAGCAGTATACCCTCTGTGGAAAACAACTGGATCTTTCCTGGAAGACTTCAGGTCTCAGGATAGCCCAGGAGCTGACACGTAACAGAACCAGGAGGCACGGAGGCTCCGCCATACCAGGAGCGTGCTCTTCAGCAAAAGGCCCTAACACCAGGTCAGCCGGCGCAACACAAGGACTAAGTTAGGCCTAGTTTCAGACAGGCCATAAACTACACAAGCGGCAAGGATACAGGAGGCCCTATACCTGCTCACTGGGGAGAGACCTGCAGTGCACCCCTCACCCTACAGTGCTCCGGGTGGTACCGCAACTCCACCAGTAAAAAGGTACTGAAGCCAAACGTGAGTGTGTCTCCCATTTTTTCCTTGGACCCGGCTGGGTCACCACCATATAGTGCACCTTACCGAACACCGCTGCCCTGAGGCCTAGCTCCACCTGTGGGGAGCTACCCCATCATAGCTGCCGTAACACCGGCCTCAGTGGACTGCCGCAGCGCTGGTGGTCGTCACCAGACACCACAGGTGGCGTCACGAACTTTCATTTTCCATTTAACCCCTTTTTTTTTTTAAGAGAGACCCCAGGGTACGGGCCCGTTAGCCGACCACCGCGACATTCCCCAAGGCCAGGCATTAAGGCCCGGGCGCCGAGTAGTCCCCATCCCCTGGGTGCCACATCTCTCTAACTGGCGTCACGAACAGGATTGCGTGCCCGCGGCAACAGAAAGAGTTGTGCCCGTTGCCACCGGGTACTGTGCGCCTTAAGAAACTGTAAAAAACTCACAGTGGTGAAGCTTTTCCCGCCATTTTCTGGAGTTTCCCGCCATTGGCCGCCATCTTTCCGGTCGCCATGCGAGAAGAAGGGCGTAACCGCGGGAAAACTAGAGGGCGTAACCCCTGAAAGCGAGCGAAGTCGAGGACACGCCCCACGCACTGACACAGCGTCAGGTCCTGGCAGGAAGCCCAAGCGAACGCTCTGACGTGGAACGTAAGCGATGCAAGGTCCTATCAGAAGACCTCCGCCTGCGGAGCTGCGGCCTACAGAAGGAAGGTAGGCCACGGTTCACTAGGGGGGCGCCAAGATGTTGCAGCAACAGCCCGACGTCGCTGACCAGACTGACAGCCCCGATGATGCGCCCGCAGCTGCCGCCGCGCAAGACGGAGCAGCCGCCCCATTACCGGCGCCTGTAGCCCCTATTGTACCATTGACTTTACCGTACATGCCTGGAGCAAAGTGGCTCCCCCAGTACAACGGCAAGCCGGACACCCTGTCCGGATTCAAGCGCAAAATATGCAGCATCCTGGACATGTATTCTATGACCGGCAAACAAAGAGCTGCAGTAGTTGTGGGACAATTGACTGGTGCTGCGGAGAGAGAAGTAGAGACTTGGTCGGCCGCAGACCAGGAATCAGTGTCCACAATTTTCAAAAAGTTACAGACTGCCTTTGAGGACCGCACTGAGGCAGACCTCCGGATGAAGTTCTACCAATGCTCTCAGAAGCCGGAGGACAGCGTTCGGGATTATGCCTGCCGTTTACAGGTGGCCCTGCGAGCTCTAAAACAGGTTAGTCCAATTAGCATAACCAATGAGAGTAAAATGCTAAAAGAACAATTTGTCCGGGGGCTGAGGTCCCAAGCGGAGAGCAGGACTGTGCGTTGGTGGTCCTTGGACCATCCAGATGCTACCTTCGACACCCTTAAGGACATGGCTATCAAGGGACTGCAACCCCTGGAGACAGCAGATACGTCTATCCAGCGTTACCAGGGTGGGGCCACTCCAACGCCAGCAGCACCCACCTTTTCCCCGCTGGCTGCTGAAGCCAAAGTGCACACTGAGCGCCCCCTACTGAGCTGGACTGTCTGCGCTCAGAAGTGCGCCAGCTGACCAAAAACCTGGCCACTGTGATGAGTGCCCTGCAACTACGGACTGAGCCAGAGACGGAAGGAAAGATCCTGCTAGCCGACTGCCCTGAGGATGTCCCCTGGATGAACCGGAGGAGAAGGAGGACGTCGCCACCCCGGAGGAGGACATCGCCACCCCGGAGGAGGACAACGCCACCCCCAGGAAGGACCAACAACCAGTGCCATCCTCACCAAGAGTTCGTCTGCCAACGCTGCCAGAAGGTAGGTTACACAGTGCACCAGTGTCCTTTAAACGAGTAAACCCTGGGTCCGAGGACCAGCACCCAGGAATAGACTCAGCAGGCCCCTCAGACTGGCACCGCAGGTTCGTGGGAGGAAGACCTTTCCTATCCATCATACTTGATGGCATTGCGATACCTGCCCTGCTGGACACCGGATCCCAGGTAACAATCATACCTGATGTCCTCTATAGCAAATACTGGTCCATGGACAGTCTCCAACCCCCAAACCCAGACTTTTCAGTATATGCCTCTAACGGCCTCCCTCTTGACCTACTCGGGGTTAAGAATGTAGCAGTAAAAGTAGGGAGAGTGGAGTTAAAGGACCATGGACTCATTGTAGTGAAGACTGTCAATGAGGAAAATGGACTGAATATGGTACTAGGCACCAACATTGTTGGTAACTGTTTGGAGGAGGTTGTGTTTTTACTCCAACAGCTCGCTGACGTTGCCAGACCAGGGCAGAGGAGAGCGATCCAGAAGGAGATCCGAGCCCTGACGTACCAGCAGCAAGCGAAGCTGACCGGCGGTGAGATTGGTAACGTGCGGGTAACTGACCCGATACCCATTGTAATTCCCCCAATGAGTGAAATGCTTATCTGGTGTAGAGCAGCAATAGGTCTTAAAGGACAGAGCTACCAGGCGGTAGTAGAACCCCTTAGCTCAGAGCACAGACCTACACTCTTAACCGCCAGGGGGGTAGTAGATGTACGCAATGGGAGGGTGCCCGTCCGTCTTCTTAACTATCGGGAAGACGAGGTTAAATTACCACGTTATGCCACTATTGCCAAACTCTACACTGTAAATAATAACTCTATTCACACGGCGGAGTCCTTAACCTCCCCAGACCAAGTGGGGGATAATGACCCTACAACACAGGAGGGGGATTGGTGTCAACAGCTCCACGTTGGGACAGACACCACTCCTGCCCACCAGAAACAGGGAGTACACCGGGTGGTTCAGGAATACGAGCAGGTATTCAGCAAACACCCGCTTGACTTTGGGAGGATTAAGGGGGTACAACATCACATCCCCACAGGCAACCATCCCCCCATCAAGGAACGGTACAGGCCTATACCTCCAGCACACTACCAGAAAGCCAAGGAGATGTTGCATGACATGAAGAAGGCAGGGGTAGTAAGGGATAGTTGTAGTCCCTGGGCAGCTCCCCTAGTTCTAGTCAGGAAGAAGGATGGAAGCATGAGAATGTGCGTAGATTACCGTCAAGTAAATCGCATTACACATAAAGATGCATACCCTTTACCACGTATTGAGGAATCCCTGGCTGCCTTGAAGTCTGCAAATTACTTTTCCACCCTTGACCTCACTAGTGGGTACTGGCAAGTAGCTGTGGCTGAGGAGGATCGGGAGAAGACGGCCTTCACCACCCCGATAGGACTCTGCGAGTTCAACAGTATGCCGTTTGGATTCTGCAATGCCCCCGGAACGTTCCAGAGATTGATGGAGTGTTGCCTGGGACACCGCAACTTCGAGACTGTGTTATTATACCTGGATGACGTGATTGTGTACTCCAAGACGTATGAGGACCACTTGAAGCACCTGGCGGAGGTATTTGAGTCACTGTCCCAGTATGGGATGAAGTTGAAGCCCTCCAAGTGCCACCTGCTCAAGAAGAAGGTACAGTACCTGGGACACATTGTCAGTCCAGAAGGGGTAGCACCAGACCCGGAGAAGGTCACTGCCATCCAGAAATGGCCGGAGCCGAAGAACCTCAAGGAGGTGCGTCAGTTCCTGGGACTGATAGGATACTACCGGAGGTTTGTAAAAGATTACACCAAGAGAGCAGCACCTCTGCAAGACCTCCTGGTAGGACAGTCCCCCAAGGGCAGAAATCCCCCGTTCCACTGGGGTAAAGAACAGGCTGAATCATTTCAAGAAATGAAGGAGATCCTGACAGGTGATGAGATCCTAGCCTACCCTGACTACAGCCAACCGTTCCTGCTGTATACTGATGCCAGCAATGAAGGATTGGGAGCTGTCCTAAGTCAGAAGCAGAATGGCCAGGAGAAAGTCATCGCGTATGCAAGCAGGAAGCTCCGGCCGACCGAGAGGAACCCAGAGAACTATAGTAGCTTCAAGTTGGAGTTTCTGGCCTTGGTCTGGGCCATTACAGAAAGGTTCAAGCACTACCTAGCCTCCAGCAAGTTCACTGCCTACACTGACAATAACCCCTTAACTCATCTTGAAACAGCCAAGCTGGGAGCCATGGAACAACGATGGATGGCTCGGCTGTCAAACTACCAATTCACCATAAAGTACCGGGCGGGCCGCAAGAACGCCAACGCCGATGCTCAGTCTAGGATGCCTCACTAGTCAGACACAGAAGAAGAAGTGGATGACCTGGAAGAGATAGAGATACCTGCCTTTCACCGGAGTGGGATGATCCATGAGCAACGAGCCTCCAGGAAGCCGCGTGAAAAGACGTTAAACCCCCTTCCTCACCACAGCTGGAAAGAGACCCAGGACAGTGACCCGGTTGTCAGCCACATCAAACAGCTGATAACCCAAGAAGGTGCTTCCCTGGAGAAAGATGCGTCTCTGCAAACAAAGCAGCTGTGGAACGAGAGAAGCCGGCTGTTTATCTACCGTGAGAAGCTGTGCCGGAGGTACGTTAATCCAAGAACCCATGAGATGGTATGGCAGATAGTAGTCCCGAAGACAGACATCCAGATGGTATTAGAAGCTTACCACAATCAGGCGGGGCACTTTGGCTGGAGAAGGCTAGAGACCCTGCTGAAGTGTCGATTCTACTGGGTAGGAATGCGCAGCTCCATTGAAAGGTGGTGCCGGGACTGTGGAACCTGCGGCCTAAGAAGGAAAGACTTCAGCAGCCAGAAGGCACCCCTGCAACCCATCAAGCCAACTCGGTCCCTGGAGATCGTGGCCCTGGACCATGTCAAGCTCTCCCCCAGCCGGTCAGGATACTCCTACGCCCTGACCATGGTGTATCACTACTCCAGGTTCCTGGTTGTCGCCCCTGTCAAAGACCTGACAGCAGAGACAGCAGCCAAGACGTTTCAAGCGTACTTCTGCAGACCCCATGGATACCCTGAGCAGGTACTGACTGACCAAGGCCCGGCCTTTGAGGCTGAATTGTTCAAAGAGTTCTGCCATCTGTACGGGTGTAAAAAGATCAGGACTACACCGTACCACCCCCAAACTAACGGTCTCTGTGAAAAGATGAACAACATCATCATCAATCTACTGAAGACCATACCACTAGAAGAGAGAAACCAGTGGCCAGACCTACTATCTGACTTAGTGGATCTGTATAATCACATACCAGTAAGCTCCACCAATTGCACTCCGGCATATCTAATGCGGGCAAGACCTGGGAAGTTGCCCATGGACCTGGAGCTTGGTGTGGTAGAACCTGAAGCTGATGCAACCACTGAGGACTGGGACACAGCCAGACAGGAGCAGTACAGAAGAGTACAAGCCTGTGTCGAAGACAGTCTCACTCGGGTGAGGGATAAACAAGAGGCGCAATACAACAGAAGGTCACCAGCAGAACCCTTCACACCAGGAGAAGTGGTATTGAAAAGGAAGCGGAGGAACCACAAGCTTGATGACCAGTGGGAGAGAGAACCCTACACTGTGTTGAATTCAAGGTTTGACAACAGGAAGACGTGTTTGATCAGCAAAGATGGAGGGAGAACCACTGCAACAGTATCTCGGGACCATCTAAACTTGTGTCCGGATCTGCTAAAACCCCAAGAAGAAGTGCCCCTCATCATCCAGGAGGAACCTGAAGAAGCAGTAATCCATACTGACTTAGGTGACTTCCCGGCAGATTGGCCTCAAATAGGAGGAGCGGTGATCGTCCCAGTACTCCACTTCTTCCACCAACCAGAAAACTCTCTACAGCAAGTTGGACCTGTAAGTGCTGCTGAAGAGCCAGCTCAAGAAGGATCTCCGGCTGGAGCAGAGCAAGAAGGCCCAGCCAATGGTACACTTGCCAGTCCCATAGAGAGGTTAAGGCAATTTTACAACTTACCCACACGAAGGGCAGACAGGGTAACTGATGATACAGACATTGATACCCCACAGACCACTGCATTACGCAGATCAGTACGCAGCACGAGAGGTAAAACCCCTGCTAGGTACATTGAATAAAATAGTACAATTTCTGAGAATGTAGATAGTTACCCCTGAGGTATTATGCATTATACTACGTATTGTATTAATGTGTGTAACTTATATTTCTTCCCTTTGAATGGACAATTCAAGTGATATGGACACTTTAACCGTAACCTGTTTATTCCTTATATATGAACTCTGAGGCTGAGGACTTTGTGCAGCCCAAAGATTTTCTTTGTAAATATTTGCGCTCCCTGGAGTGCCCCTTTGAGCAACTTCTCCGGAAGAGACTTGGACTTTCTGGTTGCTCACTGCCTACTGCTTTTGCAATGCATATATATATTTTTATTCATGTTTTGTTATGCAACGTTCAAGTGTTCTAACCTCCCATAAAGGGAAGCTTGTTATTTCTATTGTTTACAAAATGTGCTTCAGCCCGGGAGTGCTGACTTTAACTAGGGGGGAATGTGACGCCCTGCTGTGCATGGAGTCACAGACAAAAGGGGGGTGCATTTCAGGTTTTCTCCACAAGAGGCCCTCAGAGCATACACACACCTCCACCCTACCTCAGAACCACCAGAGGGAGCCCTTTAGTGAATATATAAAGGAGGGTGGAGGCAGGAAGAGAGGGAGTTCAGTCTGTTGTCTAAGGAGTGAGTCCAGTCAGGAGTCTCTGCTGAGACACAGAAGGTTAGTGACTCAGCAGGTTTCTACTGAGAGGAGTTGTTTGGAGTCTGCTGCAAGCAGCTCAGAGAGAGACAGCTAGGAGCGTTGCCGACGCTCTAAAGAGCGGCAGAAGAGGCAGCCAGCTTACTGCCAGTGTGTATAGCCTAGTGAGGGCCCAGAGTAGGCCGAAGGCTAGTGGAACAGTAGCATCGGGGACCGAGGAGCTTCATAAGCAAACCCCAGAAATATACCGGACACCGGCTCACAGTCTGCAGAGCAGTATACCCTCTGTAGAAAACAACCGGATCTTTCCTGGAAGACTTCAGGTCTCAGGATAGCCCAGGAGCTGACACGTAACAGGACCAGGAGGCACGGAGGCTCCGCCATACCAGGAGCGTGCTCTTCAGCAAAAGGCCCTAACACCAGGTCAGCCGGCGCAACACAAGGACTAAGTTAGGCCTAGTTTCAGACAGGCCATAAACTACACAAGCGGCAAGGATACAGGAGGCCCTATACCTGCTCACTGGGGAGAGACCTGCAGTGCACCCCTCACCCTACAGTGCTCCGGGCGGTACCGCAATTCCACCAGTAAAAAGGTACTGAAGCCAAACGTGAGTGTGTCTCCCATTTTTTCCTTGGACCCGGCTGGGTCACAGCCATATAGTGCACCTTACCGAACACCGCTGCCCTGAGGCCTAGCTCCACCTGTGGGGAGCTACGCCATCATAGCTGCCGTAACACCGGCCTCAGTGGACTGCCGCAGTGCTGGTGGTCCTCACCAGACACCACAGGTGGCGTCACGAACTTTCATTTTCCATTTAACCCCTTTTTTTTTTAAGAGAGACCCCAGGGTACGGGCCCGGGAGCCGACCACCGCGACATCCCCCAAGGCCAGGCATTAAGGCTCGGGCGCCGAGTAGTCCCCATCCCCTGGGTGCCACATCTCACCTCAGTGACCAGTAGGTGATTAGAATAGTGCCAGTATTCCAAAACCAATTGTCACTGGACATGCAGCCAAACACACAGCAGGTACAAATAACAATTTAGTGACCAGCTAGGGGTGGCCACAAACTGTACAATAAATGCTCATATCCTTATATACACACGTGGTCAAAATTGTTGGTACCCCTCGTTTAATGAAAGAAAAACCCACAATGGTCTCAAAAATAACTTGAATCTGACAAAAGTAATAATAAATTAAAAATCTATGAAAATGAACAAATGAAAGTCAGTCATTGCTTTTCAACTCTGCTTCCACAGAATTTAAAAAAAAAATAAACACTTGAATTAGGCCTGGACAGAAATGATGGTACCCCTGAAAATAATGTGACAAAAGGGACATGTTAAATGAAGTTGTGTCCACTAATTAGCATCACAGGTGTCTACAATCTTATGATCAGCCAGTGGGCCTGTATATAGGGTTACATATACTCACTGTGCTGTTTGGTGACATGGTGTGTAGCACACTCAACATGGACCAAAGGAAGCAAAGATAAGAGTTGTCTCAGGAGATTAGAAAGAAAATTATAGACAAGCATGTTAAAGGTAAAGGTTATAAGACCATCTCCAAGCAGCTTGATATGCCTGTGACTACAGTTGAACATATTATTAAGAAATTTAAGATCCATGGGACTGTAGCCAACCTCCCTGGACGTGGCCGCAGGAGGAAAATTGATGATAAATGAAAGAGACGGATAATACGAATGGTAACAAAAGAGCCTAGGATAACTTCTAAAGAGATTAAAGGTGAACTTCAAGCTTAAGGAACATCAGTGTCAGATCGCACCATTCATCGTTGTTTGATCCAAAGTGGACTTCATGGGTGACGACCAAGGAGAACATCATTGTTGAAAAAAAAAGTCATAAAAAAGCCAGACTGGAATTTGCCAAACTACATGTTGACAAGCCACAAAGCTACTGGGAGAATGTCCCATGGACAGATGTCTATGTTCACGGACAGAAAAATTAAAGGGATTGTCCACTACTATTGAAAATAGTCCAATGTATTTTTATGATGACTAGAAGCTTCTTTGTAAATACCTTACTCTGCTGTTTTTGCCTGTGAGCGGCGCTATCACTGGCTGCTCACAGGCATCACGTGACCCCCAGCTGCAGTCGGTGCTGACAAGTTCAGGCTGCAGCCGAGGGTCCCTCTTCTGCGCTCCATGGTGGCTGCTGGGTTGTGGGCGGGGTTACACCGCGCATCACACCCGGCATCCACCGCGTGCTCTTCCTCTCCCCATTCATTGGGAAAGCAAGTGGTGGATGCAGAGTGTGACGCGGGGGTAACCCTGCCCACAACCCAGCAGCCACCGCGGGGATCCCAGCGTTGAGTCACGCCTCACTTGACATGACCTCAGCGGGGGTCACGTGCTGCCTGTGAGTGGCCAGTGATAGCGTTGCTCACAGGCAGAAACAGCAGAGGAAGGTAATTACAAAGAAGCTTCTGTTCATCATAAAAATACATTGGGCTATTTTCCATAGTAGTGGACAACCCCTTGAATCATATCAATAAAAGAACACTGTCCCTACTGTTAAACATGGAGGAGGCTCTGTTATGTTTGGGGCTACTTTGCTGTGTCTGGCACAGGATGTCTTGAATCTGTGCAGGGTACAATGAAATCTCAAGTCGATCAAGGGATTCTAGAGAGAAATGTGCTGCCCAGTGTCAGAAAGCTTGGTCTCAGTCGCAGGTCATGATTCTTGCAACAGGATAATGACCCAAAACACACAGCTAAAAACACCCAAGAATGGCTAAGAGGAAAACATTGGACTATTCTGAAGTGGCCTTCTATGAGCTCTAACCTAAATCCTATTGAGCATCTTAAGAAAGAGCTGAAACATGCCGTCTGGAAAAGGCAATCTTCAAACACGAGACTACTGGAGCAGTTTGCTCATGAGGAGTGGGCCAAAACACCTGTCGAGAGGTGCAGAAGTCTCATTGACAGTTACAGGAATCGTTTGATATCAGTGATTGCCTTAAAAGTTTGTTCAACAAAATATTAAGTTAAGAGCACCATCATTTCTGCCCAGGCCTACTTCATGAGCTTAATTTTTTTTTAAATTCTGTGGAAGCAGGGTTGAAAAGCAATGACTGACTTTCATTTGTTCATTTTAATCATTTTTAATTTATTATTACTTTTGTCAGATTCAAGTCATTTCTGTGACCATTGTGGGTTTTTTTTTCATTAAACGAGGGGAACCAATAATTTTGACCACGTGTGTACTATTGAACAGTTTTTCTATGTACCTTAGTTCAGAAATGGCAATGCTCATTCAAACTAGGTGAGCATTCAAGTGGTTACTAGTGGAACCCCGGTCCCTTTCTTCAACTGTGGAGCATATTATGCCTTTTCTCAGGTATTTATGTAGGATGACAATAATTAGCATATATCAGTCAGACATCCTCTATAAACCTGTCCACTTTGGTCAAAGGGGATAACACTCTTATAGGTGCAGCTACATACATGCAGCGACATAGGGCTATGATCTCAACATACCACTGTCACCCTGTATGCACAATAATGGGGTATTGGTGTAACTGTGTGCACACATGTGATTATTCACCAACGTAGGAAAAAAAAGGGAATAATCTCACCCAAGTTGAGGATATACCATGCCGGTTCCCTAGTTCATTCATTTCCTCCTTTCTCCTGACGCGTTTCTTCAAACACATTGATTCATCAGGGGAGGTACTTATTCCTGCCGTGTAGACGGTAATATCATTACAGACACGTTTGTGGGATAACGTGCTCAATGTTGCAGTAGAGGCAATCACCTCACTGTCTCCATTTTAAACCAACACTGCGCTGTTGTGGCTCTGTCTACAGTGCGTGACGCATTTCCAGTCCGAAGATCTCACTTCCAGTCTGTGAAACGCAGGACATGGCCGCTGGAACTCACTGGTTCCAGAAGCGATGCCTAAGGCGCCGCCCCATGGTAACAGTGTCCAGGGCTCACAATCCTTTTCCTTGCCCCCCAGACTCGAGATACAAGGTAGAAGGGTTGTAACCGCCTACAGTGAGTACAGAAAGTATTCAGGGCCCTTTAAATTTTTCACTCTTTGTTTCATTGCAGCCATTTGGTGAATTCTAAAAAGTTATTTTTTTTCTCATTATAGTACACTCTGCACCTCATCTTGACTGAAAAAAAACAGAAATGTAGAAATTTTTGCAAATTTATTAAAAAAGAAAAACTGAAATATCACATGGTCATAAGTATTCAGACCCTTTGCTCAGTATTAAGTAGAAGCACCCTTTTGAGCTAGTACATCCATGAGTCTTCTTGGGAATGATGCAACAAGTTTTTCACACCTGGATTGGAGGATCCTCTGCCATTCTTCCTTGCAGATCCTCTCCAGTTCCATCAGGTTGGATGGTGAACGTTGGTGGACAGCCATTTTCAGGTCTCTCCAGAGATGCTCAATTGGGTTTAGGTCAGGGCTCTGGCTGGGCCAGTTAATAATGGTCACAGAGTTGTTCTGAAGCCACTTATTTGTTATTTTAGCTGTATGCGTAGGGTCATTGTCTTGTTGGATGGTGAACCTTCGGCCAAGTCTGAGGTCCAGAGCACTCTGGAAGAGGTTTTCATCCAGGATATCTCTGTACTTGGCCACATTCATTTTTCCTTCAATTGCAACCAGTCGTTCTGTCCCTGCAGCTGAAAAACACACCCCCATAGCATGATGCTGCCACCACCATGTTTCTCTGTTGGGATTGTATTGGGCAGGTGATGAGCAGTGCCTGGTGTTCTCCATACATACCATTTAGAATTATCACCAAAAAGTTCTATATTTGTCTCATCAGACCAGAGAATCTTATTTCTCATAGTCTGGGAGTCCTTCATGTGTTTCTGAGCAAACTCTATGCGGGCTTTCATATGTCTTGCACCGAGCAGAGGCTTCCGTCGGGCCACTCTGTCATAAAGGCCCGACTGGTTGAGGGCTGCAGTGATAATTGACTTTGAACTTTCTCCCACTTCACTACTACATCTCTGGAGCTCAGCCACAGTGATCTTGGAGTTCTTCTTTACCTCTCTCACCAAGGCTCTTCTCCCATGATTGCTCAATTTGACTGGACGGCCAGGTCTAGGAAGACTTCTGGTGGTCCCAAACTTCTTCCATTTAAGGATTATGGAGGCCACTGTTCTCTTAGGAACCTTGAGTAATGCAGAAATTCTTTTGTAACTTTGACCAGATCTGTGCCTTGTCATAATTCTGTCTCTGAGCTCCTTGGGCAGTTCCTTTGAGCTCATGATTCTCATTTGGTCTGACATGCTGTTACGCTCACGCCCGGACAGTTTGGCGTGAGCGTGTTTAGTGGTTCCACTGGGCCACGAACCGAGGAGTGCCTGGAGGGGCGTGACTATGTGCCTTGCAAGATCCGACCACGGACACACGGCGGCTTAATCGACTCCGTAGTCTGAGGAGGGATGAGGGAGGTGGCCCAGGTGCTACTCCAGGTCAGACCTCGGTCACACAGCTGTTGACCCACACCAGGGAATGCAGGAAAGGACAGGTTTGGCTGGTATGCAAACGAGCGGGTACTGGCAGGCACGGCTGGTATACAGACAGGCAGGTACTGACAGGTAGGTAAACAGGCTGGTTAGGGACCAGTACAGACTTGAATACAGGAGCAGAGCCGCAGGAGTGGAGGACAAGCGGAGCAGAGCAGTGCCGCAGGTGCGGAGGACAAGTGGAGCAGAGTCGCAGATGCAGATGACAAGCGGAGCAGAGCAGAGCCGCAGGTGCGGGGACAAGCAGAGCAGAGTGGAGCAGAGCCGCAGGTGCGGACAGACAAAACAGCGCTCTGTTCACATGGAACAGACTGGGAAACACAGGAAGATAGCTGGAACACAGGCGGTAGATACAAAGGCAGGGAAATGGGACAAGCAGAACCAGATACACACAAGGTACTTGCAATGAAGTAGTGAGTGGACACAAAACTCACAAACAGAAGTACAGAGACAATGAGTAGGAGTTAAGTACTGGTTCAGACTCTGCAGGAAAAGGGAAGGATCGGACATAGAGACAAACAGGTAACGTGCTAGGACACAGTTCAGACCGGAACTGACACTGGAAAGAGATACAGGAACAAGCCTGTGCATACAGCCCCCAGAGTGGCGGAATCGAAGTCACAGATGTAGGTAACGGGCCTGGGTTCTCAGCCCCCGGGGTGGCAGAAACAGACTAGAAGTCACAGATACAGGACAGGACCTGGCTACTCAGTTGCACAGAACACACTGAAAGAAAGTGTTGCTCAGGCACCCCCCACTGGGTGGAGGAGGTTTAAGTATCCAGTGACTCACAGCAATAGGCTGGGGACACATTAGGACTGTGCACACTGTAACTTTAACCCTCAACTGGTGAGGTGGGGTTTGCCACAACCCAGGGAATTTTTGTTCGGCTGCCATTCATTGAAAAATGCTGGTATGAGGATCAGTGTCTCATTAGCTTCCATCCATTTGTGGATGTCAACAATTTGTTATACTCATGTGTAATCAATCGCCAATAAGAAAACGATTAAAACAAACGTGATCTTTGAATTTTCTGTAAAAATAAGAGATTTCTAAACACTGGGTTATAGGAAACCCCACATGACCATTTGCGTGACAAAAACCCCACCTCACCAGTTGAGGGTTAAGAATCAGGAAGTGCCAGCGCCGCCGCCCTAAGCCAGCAGACAAGAGACATGCACACAGCAGGTAGAGGAGCGTAGTGTGCAGCCTGTACTGGTAGGTAAGTTGGTGGTCTTGCATATTGGGTGATGGTAAGCCATGTCAGCACGCCGCCAGGGATGTTACACATGCGCTTTGAGCTGTGAGGTCTTATATAGAGAGGTGTGTGCCTTTCCAAATTAAGTCCTATCAGTTTAATTAAACACAGCTGGACTCCAATGAAGGATGTAATGTAGCGGCTTGCTGCATTGCCAAAATGTCTGAGGGGGTGTGTTCTGGCTCACCACGTACCTCCCCTTCAGGTGACTGATCACATGACTGTGAACTCATCACAGGTCCTGTGTGCACAGAGTGATATATATTCGGGGGGGTTTTGAAACGCAGTGAGTCAAGAGACCTGATCTCTGTGCCTGGGACCCCATTAGACCTGGAAGGCACGAGGCCTGTAGGCCACATCTGGTGAGCCTTAAACCACAGCTTTGGCAGAACAGAGATGATGGAAGCAGCTAGACCTGGCAAAGGTAAAAGACCGTGCTTGATATGGACATTGATGTTGTTACTTGGCTTAGGACTGTTTCTGAAGCCAAGCGGGCATAGCTACGACTGAAAAAGGTCTAGGATATTTTGTGTGTAACATTCCTGCGAGCCACTGAGATGGACTATGTTATAAGCAGTTTATGATGTGTAATAAACTGCTGGACTTTAGATTACAGGAAAACATTGCATGTGTGCTTTAA
Source organism: Phyllobates terribilis (assembly GCF_046119375.1). Lineage (NCBI taxonomy): Eukaryota > Metazoa > Chordata > Amphibia > Anura > Dendrobatidae > Phyllobates > Phyllobates terribilis. The sequence goes on from NW_027362769.1 coordinate 319,522,193, forward strand.
TTGACCTGGTGAAGTGAGTGCCCCTCAACATGATCAATAGCGCTACCTCACAATTGGTTAGAGAATGCGGTTAACTGCAGTCTGGTTGCAAGGGGTAACGGCACAGGACGACCAATATGGATGCAAGCATCTGACTGTGGCTCGACGGGGCCACGAAGATTAAAGCTTCTGGCTGTAACTCGGCGGGGTTATGAAAATTGTCGTCGCACTCAAATCTGGTTTGCTGTGGCTTGGTGGGGCCACGAAAATTTTTCCGGGGAGAGCGGTGTGAAGTGTCTGGTGTGAACAGCGTACTGAGATGGCTATGAATGGAGGAGTATCCCCAGACGGAATGGAGAAAGGGTTAGATGACCGGCTGCAAACGCTCTTCAGCAAAATAGAGTGTGCTAAAGAAATGCAGGAGCTGATAAAGATGGCTGTGAATGGAGCAGAAAATGAGACTGAAGCTATTGAGCGATTAAAGTGCCTGTTAAAATTGCAGCAGGTATTTGGGAAATGGCAACAGGACATGGTGCTGGAACGGCAGGGGCTGTTGGCACATTACAGAATGGCGGCAGCGGACCATTCCTTGAGTTCTCCTGTGTCGCCGGCACTATCCCAGAGTGCCGAGGGAGGTACTAAGATATGTTGTGAACTGGGTCCTAAGACTATGGCGTTTTTTTTTTTAAAGCACCCCCTACAGGTGTGGTTGTCCAAAAGGGGTGGAGTCTCAAAAGGGGGTGGGGTATACAAAACCAGAATCGGTTACCGGTCGTGTGTTGGTACCGCCTAAAAATGACAATTCAACCGTTGATAACTGGTTAGCTCCAGTAGAAGGGGTTGACACCATGGGGAGTGACACTATGAAAGTAGAAAGAGAGTTCAGTCAGGAGGAGTTAAATGAGGTGAGAAAGTCCCACTTTCGTCGTCGAAGGTACAAGGGCCACAAAATTTGCTCCTGTAGTCTTTGCTGAAAGGGTAAATAAAGAAAATGCAATGCTGTGTGCCTTTATTCCGAGTGTGGATTCTCGTTTAGAAGCAGAGGAGATCAGGATGGAAGAGGAGGTGATGCTGCCAGTAGCAACCTCTGGTACAGTATCAGACAATAAAGAAGACCAGGAGGAAGAGTTGGATGCAGTTCTGTAGATTCAGTACAAGCAGGATGATCTACTGAGACAGAAGGTTCAGGAACTGACAGCCCTGAAGGGAGCGCTGAAAGAGGAGGTGGCCAATCATGACCAAGAGCTGGAGCCTTTCAGGCAGCAGTATCAGAGTGATGTACAGCAACTAAGGAAAAACATGGAGAATGTGTCCCAGGACCAGCTGAGCCTGGAGTCTGAGCGGCAGAAAATAAACCAGATTTTGTGGAACTTGCAGTGAGAACTGGAGGAAAGCAGAGAGGAACTCAACCAATGGAAGGAAATGTTCCAGAAAAATAAAGAGGACCTCAGCAAAACCAAGGAGGAGGTTTTGCAGTTGAAGCTTGAGAAAGAGGAGTCTGAAGATGAGCTGAATGAAATGAAAAATCGTTTCTCCCTGGTGCAGTCAGAGCTGAACCAAGTGAAGAAAGGCTCTGTGGATGCGGAGGAAGCAGAGGTCACAAGAAAGGAAGTGCAGAGATTTCAAGAGCAGGTGAAGCAGCTGATGCAGGAGAAGCAAAGGCTGGACGAGGGTCTACACCAGCGGGATAGGGAGCTATCTGCCTTAAAAGGGGCGCTGAAGGACGAAGTTTCTGGACGCGATCATGACCTAGAAAAACTGCGCGAACAGTTCAACTGGGAGCTGCGTGAATCCAAGGAGTATGATGAATACAATAGGGACCTGCAATAAACCAAGAGGGACTATGAGGATCTCCTCAAGGTTAAGAAAAAATTAGAGGATGATAAGGCTGATGTGACTCGCCCCCTGGGCCGTGGGGCACTCGAGACCGGACTTCAGGGCAATGCTGGGAGTAGTAGTGGCGACCCGGTCCCGTGGCTCAGGCTGGTCAGACCAGTGGAAGTCTTTTATATGTTTTAGGTAATGTCCGACTACGCCACCCGTGGATTGCGGTCAGGGAGGACCGCCGCTGCAAGGCAGACCGCTGAGAATGGTGTTGGGGATGCAGCGGGGAATAGTACAACTCCCCACGGGAGGAGTGTAGCCTCAGGGCTGGTAGTAGGATGCTGGGGGTGATGGTGCAGGCGCAGCAGTAACCACACAGAGTCCAATAATGCAGTCCAGAGTCTTTTACTGATCTTATCACAGACCCACCAGGAGTACAGGGTAGGAATGGACCTAGGTGTCTGAGGGCATTCGGGCAAGCTCCACTGGTCAGGGTGAGTGGGTAGGCCTACCGTTCTCTCTCTCTGCCCTTGCTGACTATCTCCCCCTTTAGTGGTATGATAGCCCATGTCCCTGAGCTTGCCGTGTACTACGCCTGTATGGCTTGCGACTCGGGCCTTAGGTACCTGTAGCTTCTCCGTGCTGTACCGGTCCCTCTGTGTGGCGGAGCCTCCAGGCTTCTTAGGCCAAGGGACCTGAAATCCCTTGCGGGTTGGTTATCTGCTGCAGGGCTTGCAACCCTGACAGCCACGGACCCCAGTGTCCGGTTGTGTAGTCTCTCTCTGCCAGTACCGGCTCTCGTCGCCTCTGTCCCTGGCTTTCTGTTCCTCCTTTGCCTCCTGGACTCCTCAGCTGCAGCTGACCTGTCCCTCTCTTCTGGGAACCGTTCTGGATACTTCAGAAGTGGGTCCTGGTCTCCCTAACCCTGCCCTCAGTACCAGTTTTTATAGGGGCAGCCTGCTCCCCCTACTGGCCTGGGACAGGAGGTGCTGCATGCAAATGGTCCATGACCAGAAAACCTCCCTCCTGCTCTCAGACACAGCCTTACAAGTTTGTGGCATCCAGGCCTGGGGTGACACAGATGCAGAGCACATGCTACAAATGATTGAGACCATTCAGCAGGACACCCATGATGAGAATGATGATCTCCGTAGAAAGATCCTAGGACTGGAAACTCAGGTGAAGGAACTGAAGACGTTCTGTGATGATCTGCAAAGGGCAGAGACGTGCCTTCAGGTTAGAATCAGCAGGATGGAAGCTGAGTGGAAAAAGATGGAGGAGTCTATCGGAGAAGCCACAGACCAGGGTCAGGAGTTTGCCACTGAAGAAGGGAGGTATGAAGCAAATACCTCCTCGAATAATGCGAGCTTGGATGATTCGGTGGTTGTAAGAGCCGAGATCAAGGAGCTCAAGGAGACACTACAAGCCCATTTGAAGCAAGAGAAGCTTGAGAGACTGGCTGTCGAGTGCCGAGTGGGCACATTGGAGACGAAGAGGGCTGAGAGAATTCTGCTGATAAAGGAGCAGTTGAAGCAGGAAGAGCTTCAGAGATGGGCTGCTGAGAGGCGAGTAGCTGAGCTAGAGGAAGACGTTTTCGAGCTCAAAGGTCGCCTGGCAAAGTACCAATCAGTGAACGAGGCCGCCTTGGAGAAGGAAAAGGGCAAACAAGTAGCGCTTAATCCTTTATACTATGAGAAGGTGGAACTGAGGAGAGCTGAGAAAGTGTTAAAAGAAGATCAGTATGGGAAGGAAAATGTCAAGAGGAGAATTCTTGAGTTCATAGCTGTGAGTCAGCTAAGGGGAAGCATACAGGGTGAAGAATCTGGAAGTCAGTTGTCCCTGAAACCTGAGCCAGATGATCGTTTGGAGACCACTGGTTAGACAGAAACTTCTCTGTACAAGTGCCTCATAGATGTACCCGAAGATTTGAGAGAAGAATGCACCAGAGAGTCATTGCATGAAGAGTTTAGGAAGGCCGTGGGAGCCTGTAAGGTGTACTCGACCTCAGAAGCTAAACAGCTGGTGGTCCTGTCCACAACTGAAGTCACAGTGAAGAGGGTGGCTGTCCTAAGTGACATGCACTGGCAATGTGTTTGCACGAAGCGGATTGTCCGGTTGAAGACTGAACAAGCCAATAGACAACTGGAGCTTATGAGAAAAGCTCAAAGTCTGCAGGAAGAAGTTATCTGGGTGCCTCATGCTCTGGTAAGAAAGCTCATTTGGAGAAATGGCCAAGCCATGCAAATGATGGTAAAGAAGTCTGGTGTGATGAAAGTAAGCAGTCCACGTGATCATCAGGACTGGATACCGGATGAAGACAGCATGGTGTCATTCTCCGCTGTAGGAACGGAAGAAAATCTTGCATATATAAGAATGCTGATGAAGTACCGTGTGAACTACCTGCAAGAGGTAGAACAGTTGAATCTCGCCAGACTGGTAATGGAAAGACAGCATCGCCTAAGCAGCAGAAGATGGCAGCCGTCTATAAATTGTGAGACCAGACAGAGAAAGGGCCCTCCAAATAATAGAACGGCTACAGCAGAAGTTAGAGACCTTTCAAGATGTTCTGAGGATAGTGGGTGTGGGTTTAGAGGTCGTGAGTCCTCCAGTAACTCAGGTCTGAGAGGCCCATACAAACAACCCAATACAGTACGAGACAGTACGGAGTCGGACCTGACCTTAGATACAAGGGCAAGTGAGTCGCACTGCTATATTGAATGCTGGGAGCGAGGGGGGTCTGACAAGGTTACGACTCGGAAATGTGACTTGACGAAGTTAGTGACAATGACTGATCACACGACTGTGACATCATCACAGGTCCTGTGCGCACAGAGGGATATATATTCGGGGGGTTTTTGAAACGCAGTGAGTCAAGAGACCTGATCTCTGTGCCTGAGACACCATTAGACCTGGAAGGCACAAGGCCTGTAGGCCACATCTGGTGAGCCTTAAACCACAGCTTTGGCAGAACAGAGCTCATGGAAGCAGCTATACCTGACAAAGGTAAAAGACGGTGCTTGATATGGACCTTGATGTTGTTACCTTGCTGAGGACTGTTTCTGAAGCCAAGCCTGCAGAGCTGCCACTGAAAAGGCTCTAGGATATTACATGTGTAATATTCCTGCGAGCCGCTGAGATGGACTATGTTATAAGCAGTTTATGATGTGTAATAAACTGCTGGACTTTAGATTACTGTAAAACGTTGCATGTGTGCTTTAATTAACCCGGTGAAGTGAGTGCCCCTCAACATGATCAATAGCGCTACCGCACAAGGAGTAGAACCCTCTCAAGGAGGATCTCAAGGAAATGGACACCATGTGACTTAAATATGAGTGTCTGAGCAAAGGGTCTGAATACTTATGACCATGTGATATTTCAGTTTTTGTTTTTTTTAATAAATTTGTAAAAATTTCTACATTTCTGTTTTTTTTTCAGTCAAGATGGGGTACAGAGTGTACTTTAATGAGAAAAAAAATGAACTTTTTAAAACTTATAAAATGGCTGCAATGAAACAAAATGAAATATTTAAAGGGTTCTGAATACTTTCCGTACCGACTGTATATTCTGCTCCTCAGACATGTTGCGATGTGGCATAAACAGGTGTACTTCAGACGCATGCCCTGCTATATGGGTTGCAGCTGGAAAATGGAGATCCACGTGAAGGGACACATATTTTTTATTGCTCCTTCAAATCCCCAAGGAGACACATGGTCACGGATCACTCTAAACAAATGGGATTTACCCTGATATTTTTATAAACACACAGTGGTACTCTAAAGAGGCAGACGGTCTCAGAGGTACATCACAGTTATATATATTAATGGGGTATAGAACAAGAAAATGATTGGGCAAAGATATTTTACCATTATTTATTAGTTATGTTGGGGGGGGGTCTATATCAAGAATGAGATTAGGCCCTTAGCTTCCCATTAAGGTCAAGAAATGATACAGATACACATGCATGGATACCCTACATGTGCTAGGCTAGTAGGGTGATACCACCAACCTGCACTATTTGGAAAAAACTGGGAAGGAAAGTGTATATTATTCCCTACTCTCTCCCTATTCTATATTGTCCCCTACCTCACATGGTGGTTGGCACCCTAAAAAGGAAGCTCTTAAGTAGCAAATAGAGGTAACTAAGAAATTCTCATCAGAACTGGACATCGCAAAAAAAGAAACATAGTTACAGAACAAGGTAGAATGGTACCAATACCACCTAAAAGAGTGTAAACACAAGTTCTTTATTACCTTGAAGAATTCAGGGAATACAAGGCATATTAGGTGCCGATTACCAGACAGAATTATATTCCTTAGATAGACATATCCTCCTCTGAAACAGAGGTCTCACATACTGATACAAAATCCAAAACCCAAAAGGGGAAATTAAAAGGAAGGGGTGGATTTCGGGGGAGAGGAAATAACAGGAGAACCCCGCAGAGAGGGAGTTTTTTAGATCTGAACTACCTGCTCAGGAGCCGATCCAATAAGCCGAATCCCGTTTAACAACACAGGTCATCAATCTATCATCAATGCCCCTCACTACTGATGAAATATGCGTACTGAGTAAACGTTTAAGTTTGATCCACACCACTGATTTTGATGAATCTGAAATAATAATAGACCTGCATCTATTCATCAGACGTTTGAAATGAAAATAGCACTTCCTTAGGGAGGATAGAAAGGAGTGTGACAACTTGGGAATACCCAATAACCTTCTACAAGGCGTGAGGTTGCTATACCATCTTGATGAGGTGAACCTTAATACATTGATCCCTTCACGGACATTAAAAATAAAATTTCTAGAATGCCACCTCCTACCGGAGACTTAAGTTCCATAGATTTCTTCCTTAATTTGGTTACGGAGGACATCATACAACTGACAAAAACTAAGCATAGGGAACAACATAAACTTTCAAGAGGTGAAATGGATTCACTATACAGACTTGAAAAGGATCAAACCATAACCATAAAGCCGTCTGACAAAGGCGGCAATGTGGTTGTGATGGATACCACTACAGACTCTCTCATCTCTCGGCATCACAGACTTGGCCCTATCTTGTATCTCCTCATAGACAGACAGGACATCAGTATCTCCCACTCACACACCACCTCCTCATCTCACCCGACTTTGCTGCTCGACTAATCCACTTGTCTCCCATCTATTCCTCTGCATCTCCTCTCTGTCAATCCCTTCAGTGGCTCCCCATTGCCCAGAGACTCCAGTTCAAAACCCTAACCATGGCACATAAAGCCATCCACAACCTGTCTCCTCCATGTATCTGTGACTTAATCTCCTGGTACATACCTGCACGCAACCTCCAATCCTCACAAGATCTCCTGCTCTACTCACTTCTTATCTTCTCTTCCAACAATCGCACACAAACTTTATCCCATGCATCCCTCCTACTCTGGAACTCTCTATCCAATCATAAAAGACTCTTGCCTACCATGGAAACCTTCAAAAGGAACCTGAAGTCCCACCTCTTCCGAAAAGCCTACAACCTGCAGTAAACTTCTTTCCACCATACTGCTGCATGACCAGCTCTACCCTCATCTACTGTATCCTCACCTATCCTTTGTAGATTGTGAGCCCTCGCGGGAAGGGTCCGCTCTCCTCCTGTTTGGCTTTACAGACATTTTCTTAGACTCTGTCTCTAGGACCCAGCGGCTACCTTCCTCTCGCTAATTAACACCCTGCCTGGTTGTATAAATATCTGCTGTGTATTCATTACAACTTGTGAAGGCTTTAGCAAGAGCAGTACTTCTTGCTGTTTGGAGCTTGAGAACGTGTGCGCATTTGTCTGGAGTTCGTCTAAAGCTAAGTAATTTCCCCCTTTTTTGCTAGTGTGAACATGCCTCTGTTTCTTGTATGTCTGCCATCTTAGACCTCAGTTCACATTGTCTGTTTTTTTGACTTGTTTGCATTCTGTGCAATTTAAGGGTGTGGCATGCCCTTTGTTGAGCTGATTGGTATATATGTAGCTTACCACGGGCCTAGGTGGTCTGGAGTTGGGACCCGGTCCTATTTGTCTACCCTTTTATATGCATTACTTCAACTTTGATATACAGTAAGGTTTTTAATATAGGCAGTATAGGTACCGTCCCAATTTAGGGTCACCTTGCCGCTGGTGGGACGGCTTGTATACTTTTTTTGATCAAAAATAGTTCACTAAGTACCCTATATTTATTATGCAACTTTGCTTTACATTTATATATAATTATGGTAGGGTATGAGATATATTTTTGTCTTGCTTCTTTTTTGCTAGTGTGAACATGCCTCTGTTTCTTGTATGTCTGCCATCTTAGACCTCAGTTCACATTGTCTGGTTTTTTGACTTGTTTGCATTCTGTGCAATTTAAGGGTGTGGCATGCCCTTTGTTGAGCTGATTGGTATATATGTAGCTTACCACGGGCCTAGGTGGTCTGGAGTTGGGACCCGGTCCTATTTGTCTACCCTTTTATATGCATTACTTCAACTTTGATATACAGTAAGGTTTTTAATATAGGCAGTATAGGTACCGTCCCAATTTAGGGTCACCTTGCCGCTGGTGGGACGGCTTGTATACTTTTTTTGATCAAAAATAGTTCACTAAGTACCCTATATTTATTATGCAACTTTGCTTTACATTTATATATAATTATGGTAGGGTATGAGATATATTTTTGTCTTGCTTCTTTTTTGCTAGTGTGAACATGCCTCTGTTTCTTGTATGTCTGCCATCTTAGACCTCAGTTCACATTGTCTGGTTTTTTGACTTGTTTGCATTCTGTGCAATTTAAGGGTGTGGCATGCCCTTTGTTGAGCTGATTGGTATATATGTAGCTTACCACGGGCCTAGGTGGTCTGGAGTTGGGACCCGGTCCTATTTGTCTACCCTTTTATATGCATTACTTCAACTTTGATATACAGTAAGGTTTTTAATATAGGCAGTATAGGTACCGTCCCAATTTAGGGTCACCTTGCCGCTGGTGGGACGGCTTGTATACTTTTTTTGATCAAAAATAGTTCACTAAGTACCCTATATTTATTATGCAACTTTGCTTTACATTTATATATAATTATGGTAGGGTATGAGATATATTTTTGTCTTGCTTCTTTTTTGCTAGTGTGAACATGCCTCTGTTTCTTGTATGTCTGCCATCTTAGACCTCAGTTCACATTGTCTGGTTTTTTGACTTGTTTGCATTCTGTGCAATTTAAGGGTGTGGCATGCCCTTTGTTGAGCTGATTGGTATATATGTAGCTTACCACGGGCCTAGGTGGTCTGGAGTTGGGACCCGGTCCTATTTGTCTACCCTTTTATATGCATTACTTCAACTTTGATATACAGTAAGGTTTTTAATATAGGCAGTATAGGTACCGTCCCAATTTAGGGTCACCTTGCCGCTGGTGGGACGGCTTGTATACTTTTTTTGATCAAAAATAGTTCACTAAGTACCCTATATTTATTATGCAACTTTGCTTTACATTTATATATAATTATGGTAGGGTATGAGATATATTTTTGTCTTGCTTCTTTTTTGCTAGTGTGAACATGCCTCTGTTTCTTGTATGTCTGCCATCTTAGACCTCAGTTCACATTGTCTGGTTTTTTGACTTGTTTGCATTCTGTGCAATTTAAGGGTGTGGCATGCCCTTTGTTGAGCTGATTGGTATATATGTAGCTTACTACGGGCCTAGGTTGTCTGGAATTAGGACCCGGTCCTATTTGTCTACCCTTTTATATGCATTACTTCAACTTTGATATACAGTAAGGTTTTTAATATAGGCAGTATAGGTACCGTCCCAATTTAGGGTCACCTTGCCGCTGGTGGGACGGCTTGTATACTTTTTTTGATCAAAAATAGTTCACTAAGTACCCTATATTTATTATGCAACTTTGCTTTACATTTATATATAATTATGGTAGGGTATGAGATATATTTTTGTCTTGCTTCTTTTTTGCTAGTGTGAACATGCCTCTGTTTCTTGTATGTCTGCCATCTTAGACCTCAGTTCACATTGTCTGGTTTTTTAACTTGTGAAGGCTTTAGCAAGAGCAGTACTTCTTGCTGTTTGGAGCTTGAGAACGTGTGCGCATTTGTCTGGAGTTCGTCTAAAGCTAAGTAATTTCCCCCTGTTTGTCTACTTCTGTTGTCTATAGTGTTTAATTGAGATCAACTCGTGCTCATCTCCTCCCTTCCCTAGCCTTATCCATATGCCAGGGAAAGACAGGGCAAGGCACATGTGCGGCGATTGGTGAAGAGCCAATTCAAGGATGTTAGGGAAGACAGGGTGATGCTAGATCAGCCTAGGAGGTCTCCACTTCCCCCCTTTCCCTAGAATTTAGACTTCCTTTCCTTCTTCCCTTTGTGTTGCAGTAGGTTTTTCCCACATCTTGCGTGACACATGGATACCTAAGATGTTGCAATGATCTGTGCATGGGGTATGCAACATAGTGAATCAGAAAAACTATACTACATTTATAATTGGAGGAATTTGCTAATATTATTATTACACCTAATACACATTGAGTTATGATCTTGGAGATGAGAATAAACCTTTAACTGTCAGAGGGTTCTCATCTATTCAAGGTCACAGAAGTTGTTAATATTTAGTAGAAATTAAACCATGTGTATGGTTCACAGATATGATCATATCTGTGATAAAGTGATTGTGTATTAACATCCTTTGTCGTGGTTGACTGGGTCCATTATGTGTGCCTAAGTTGTAGGTGTTCGTAAAAAGATAATGAGGCAAGTTGATCTCCTTCTGGAGTTTCTTTAAACTTTTAGGCACCCCATCTTCAAGCAGATAATCTATTATCTGGATTGCTAAGGTTATTGTATTAATGGTTAGTGACCACATTAGAAAAGTAAGTGCATGTCAACAATGATTTTGCTACTGAGAGAAAAATATTTTGATTTGTTGTTATTTACACTAAATTGAATGCGCTGATTCCAAACATGAACTCCGAATTTGCCTGACACGTTTATATTTTAAGTTATACATGCAAAGCCTATTCACTTATAATATTAATGCATTATATATTGGAAATATTCCAACGTACATGCCCAGACCTGTCCGAACATTCTCATACAGGTCTATCAGTTGATGTCAGCAGGAAGCACCGTATTTTTCGGACTATAAGATGCACCGGACCATAAGACGCACCAAGGTTTTAGAGGTGGAAAATAGTGAAAAAAAAACTTTTTTGGATTGCGATAGCTGATGCATGCTGCCCGTGGATCAGGCAGAATGTATCAGACACCGGATGTACGACGTAAGGCTGATATGGTATGTTTCAGTCTTCCGTCTGAAATGCTGCGGCAGAGGAAAACATACCGTCCTTTGGCTTCTCCTCTCCTGCTGTCAATGACTGAGTGGTCTAACTGTACACACACGCAGGAAGAAACGCCAAAATACAAATGTGGCTGAAGTCATACAGCCAGTATGCTGCTCGATCCACTGGTTGCTTGTATCATGTATTGGCTGTATTCAGCCATGTATGTTATGTCCTCTTTAAGATCCCACAGGTATTGTGGTTGCTCTGAGGAGAACTATAACTTCCAGCAAGTCCTTCACCTCTTATGGCATGCTGGGGATTATAGTTCACCACAGGAGTAGTACAATGTTTTATGTCATGTGCTTTTTCACTTTACTTTATATTTTACTTCTACGTTATAATGCTTGCCTCTCATTCTGGATCCACGATAGGCAAGGAGCGGGGTCACACTGGCTGGGGGCTGCGGCAGCAGAGGTGGCTGGGGCTGCGGAGGGAGCTGTGGCAGCTGAGGTGGCTGGGGCTGTGGCAGCGGGCGGAGGCAGTTGGGGCTGCAGAGGGGGCTGGGTCTGTGGCAGCGGAGGTGTCTGGGGCTGCGGCAGCGGAGGCGGCTGGGGCTGCGGAGGCGGCTGGGGCTGTAGCAGTGGAGCCGGAGGGAGCCAGGGCTGCAGAGGGGGCTGTGGCAGTGTAGGCGGCTTTGGCAACGTAGGCGGCTGGGGCTGTGGCAGCGGAGGTGGCTGGGGCTGTGGCAGTGGAGCGCAGGGGCTGTGGCAGTGCAGGCGGCTGGGCTGTGGCAGCGGAGGTGGAGGGAGCTGGGGCTGCAGCTGTGGAGGGGGCTGTGGCTTGGGCAGTGAAGGCAGCTGGGGCAGCGAAGGCAGCTGGGGCTGGGGCAGCGGAGGCGGCTGGGGCTGTGTCAGCGGAGGTGGCTGGGGCAGCGGAGGGGGCTGTGGCTGTGGCGGCGGAGGGGGCTGTGGCAGGAGGGGGCTGGGGCTGTGGCAGCGGAGGCGTCTGGGGCTGAAATGGACTGTGGCAGGAGGGGGCTGTGGCTGTGGCAGCGAAGGGGGCTGTGGCGGCAGGGGGCTGTGGCGGCAGGGGGCTGTGGCAGCGAAGGGGGCTGTGGCAGCAGAGGGGGCTGTGGCAGCGATGGAGCGATTTTACCCAATAATGAGCGGCGGCAGCAGAATGTTTGTGGGCACAGCCATGAATTCACTATGGCCGTGCTCGAAATCAGGAGGTGGGCGGTCTCTCATCCTGATCAAGCGCTGCAGTGACATTACAAAGAGGCAGGGTCGGTAATGATTGCGCGCTGTGCTGTTCTGTGTTGCCCCGTCCCTGCCTCTTTGTAACATCATTGCAGCGCGCGATCTGGACCTGAGACCGCCCACCTCCTGATGTCTAGTGTGGACATAGTGAATTCATGGCTGCGCCCACAAACATGCTGCTGCCGCCGCTCGTTACTGGGTATCACCATTCCTTTGCCGCCCCAGCTGCTGCAGCCCCCGTCGTTGCCGCAACCCCAGCCGCCTCCACATCACAAAACAGAATATTCGGACCATAAGACGCACCCCCATAAATTGGGGGAAAAAAGTGCGTCTTATGGTCCAAAAAATACGGTATATAAGGCAAACTGGACAGAGCTCAATAAAGTGATCTCTTATAGGGCTATCAGTTTGGAAACTTAAGGCTGGAGTCATACTAGCGTATAAAGAATTGGTCCAATGTTGATCCAGAATAGTAGGACGAGTGTATGGCGCTATGTTATGCATACTGCTGAATAAAAAGGGTTCAATAAAATATTATGTACCCAAAAATAAATGTTTTAATTGTGCAAAAGCAGGAAAACATTAAAAATCTTATATTAATCTGGTATCGCTGTAATCGAACTGACCTACAGAATAAAGTCATCATATCACTTATACCCTGGGCTGGCAACAGCACCTGAGCAGGCGGGGGGGGGCCCACTCGCCGTCTAGCACCGTGCCGCGCTATGGGACCTGTGAGAGGAGGAGAGCGGTGCCAGCGCCCGCTCCCCCCCCGCTTGCTCATGGCCTCAGGGCCCCTACAGCCTGCGGCTCATCACTTACCTCTCCTCGTTCCTCCGCAGCCGCTCCATTCTCTTCGCGGCTGCTGCACTGTGATGTCTCAGGTCAAAGGGTGCGGTGACATCTTTTCACCGCGCTCTTTCCTGAGCCGTCACAGCGCAGAGTGGAAAGATGCCGGCGACGCTGGAGTCCAGAGCAGCGGCAGCAGGTGAGAAGAAGTGAGGTGAGTATTTGATTATTTTTTTTTAATGTATGGAGGCATGGGGCATTATAAGGGAGGGGGGTGTGACATCCTGCATGGGGCATTATAAGGAAGGGGAGGGGTGACATCCTGCATGGGGCATTATAAGGAAGGGGGGGTAACATCCTGCATGGGGCATTAAAAGGGGGGGGAGTGACATCCTGCATGGGGCATTATAAGGAAGGGGGGGTGACATCCTGCATAGGGCAGTATAAGGGGTGTGTGACATCCTGCATGGGGAATTATAAGAGGGGGGAGAGGTGACATCCTGCATGGGGCATTCAAAGGGGGGGAAGTGAGATCCTGCATGGGGCATTATATGGGGGGAAGTGACATCCTGCATAGGGCATTATATGGGGGTGGTGACATAATGTATGGGGCATTATAAGCGAGGGTGACATCCTGCATGGGGCATTATAAGGGGGGGTGACATAATGAATGGGGCATTATAAGCGGGATGACATCCTGCATGGGACATTATAAGAGGGGTGACATCCTGCATGGGGTTTTATAAGGGGGGAACAGCCTGCGTGGGGCATTATGTGGTGGGAACAGCTTGCATGAGGTATTATGTGGTTGGAACAGCCTGCATTGAGCATTATGTGGGGGCACAGCCTGCATGGAGCATTATATGGGGGCACATCCTGCATGGAGCATTATATGGGGGCCAGTATTCTGTATGGAACGCTATATAGGGACCAGTATCCTGTATGGAGCGTTATATGGGAGCCAGTATCCTGTAGGATCGTTATAAGGGGGACAGTATGCTGTATGGAGCATTATATGGGGTCAATATCCTGTCTGGAGCATTTTATGGGGGCCAGTATTCTGCATGCAGCGATTCGCTGGTTTCTGAGCTATTGTGGAATTTACAATAGATATCGGTCATGTAATGTAAGAAGTGAAATCTTCTGCATTGTATTATATATTTTTTTTTTTTCTGCGGCATCTGTGCGTCATGAATCGTGGTATGTGATAAAGGGGCCCACTGAGACTCTTTCGTCCAGGGCCCACGAAAACCTGGAGCCGGCCCTGCTTATACCGCACGGCGAATGTCATGAAAAAAATAAAAAGCAATTCTTGAACTTTTGTTCATATTTATCCTGTGAATGCTGGGAGTTGTTGTTTCATAAAAACTGGAATGTCCATAGTTCCTGCACCTACAAAATGTGTGAAAATGTGTAACAATGGGAATGGTTTCTCTCATAGACAATGATTCCTGCTCTTACCTGTCATTTGTCCATTGCTAGATGTATCACCAGCAAACAAAACTCTCAATGTTCTTGATTTAAGGCCTTAAATACACTAAAGCTGGAATTGGACTGGTTGCTATGGGCTATAGGTCTTTGTTCCTATGGTAACAGTGTAGTGTTGTCATAGAGCCTAGAATTTAATTAAATTTGAAGTAATATAAAGTTATTTATTTTTTTCAGTCACAGTAAATGCATTTTACTTTTTCGAACTTTTCCTTATTCGTCCTGCTCCTCCAGCCTTGATGCTAACCAATGTGATCTGCCATATTATTACTACTTGTTATTAATATTAATTAATACCTGTGGAGATATCACTCATGGTCATATGTGACATCATCAAATCCAGGAGGCCATTGTTACCTCACAGCATGATGTCACAATGACTGTGGGTCTATATAAACGGGTGTTCAGGGGGCAAATGATCATTTCAAGAGATGAAGACAAGGAGAGCAGAGGATCCAGGATCGAGGACACAGATTCTCATTTCAGGAGATGAAGACGAGGAGAGTTGAAGTTCCTGGATTGAGGATACAAGTAAATGAGAAACTTTACAGGGATTTAAGTTAGTGAACTTAGCGCCAACATGGACATCGATCCTCCAAGTCTACAGATTGTGGCTGTAAGGTTCTAGCTTTCTCCAGTCCTTGCTGGCAGAATCTCTAGACTTGGGTGATGAAGGTTCTTTGTGAGGTCACACAGCGGAATGTTGGACACTGAGAGTTCTATGCAGCAAACATGGGGACATCCCTGGGGCTATCACAGAGGTCAGCAACAAGATGGCACCTCAGATGGAATCACTACAGTAGCTACTTTGGTCAGTGACAGTTCCAGTGGTATCTGTGGCTGGCACAGATTGCTGGTGGTGGTTCTGTCACTTTAATTTCAGATTTTTGGAGCAAAAAAAATCTACCCTTATTCCCCCACATGGGAGAGAGGTTGGTGTACATACATTGGGGGACATATTGTATACGTATTTATTTTACTCTTTATTTTACATATATATATTTATGTGCATTTTACACAATTTTTTTTTAATTAAATTTATTACACCATTTTTAAGTATCTACATCAAAATTTAAAAATGCAAAGAAAAGAGGGCATAAAGTACAATATATTTATGACTGGTTTTCTATGGGTCTTTGCCTGATCTGTCTCATATTATTTTTTTCTTACCAGGAAAAATATCTGGATCCTGGAAGGAAGACTGAAGAATCTAACAAGAGCCACGGGATTATTTAGTGTTAATCATTTAATATGTCTGTAGATAATATTTGTTGTCTTATGAGGTCATTATATACTGATTATATAGATCTAATTCTGGAATCAGTGCATCATGACATCATATTACATAGGTGTCTGCTGTCTAACCTAATTGTATAAGGGACCTGATATGATATAACTGCCCTATGTCTGTATCCGAAGGGCTAGCGTTTGTGGGGTCTAGTGTTTGTGGGGTGTTGTGTTTGTGGGGGGTAGTGTTCTGTATTTTTACAGGGGAGATCAACGTAGACAAGCTATAAGCTCAGAGTCCGATCTGATAAGGAGAGGTGAGGCGTGTTACCAGGACAAAGAAGATCTGCTCTCCGGAAACGAGTCATTGCTCTATATATCAGTTAGTTAGTTGTAGTATGGCCTTGGTCCAGGGTTCTTGAACTGATCGCCTTTTCTCGGGGTCAAGAAGGTATTTTTTCCCTGTGACACACATTGGCTGAACGTGTCCAGGTTTTTTGCCTTCTTCTGGATCATTGGCTTTAGGTAGGGGTAAACATTTTATTTAATAAAATGTTTAAAATTAATGCTCTGTCTCCTTGTGTCTTTATTTTATAGCACTCAGGTAGTTGTATATGTCAGTTCTCATTTTTATGATCCACGGCTGCCACAATATGAAGGCAAACTGGAATACAAGGGCGGTAATTATGTGTCTACTAATGTAATGACTGTATCTATGATGCATAAAATATAGTCAAAAAAGCAAGGGGTAGATGCCCAAACAGATTTAAGTCAAGAAAAGCTGCAATTGGACTAATTAAAAATATCTTTTTATTAGAATTGATTAAAAAAACTCAATAAAAATCACCCAAAAACGCCAATAACAAATATCAACAGAGATGAGGTAGGTCACCTCAGTGACCAGTAGGTGCTTAGAATAGTGCCAGTATTCCAAAACCAATTGTCACTGGACATGCAGCCAAACACACAGCAGGTACAAATAACAATTTAGTGACCAGCTAGAGGTGGCCACAAACTGTACAATAAATGCTCATATCCTCATATACTATTGAACAGTTTTTATATGTACCTTAGTGCAGAAATGGCAATGCTCATTCAAACTAGGTGAGCATTCAAGTGGTTACTCGTGGAACCCCCAGTCCTTTTCTTCAACTGTGGAGCATATTATGCCTTTTCTCAGGTATTTAGGTAGGATGACAATAATTAGCATATATCAGTCAGACATCATCTATAAACCTGTCCACTTTGGGAAAGGGGGTATAACACTCTTATAGATGCAGGTATATACTGTACATGCAGTGACATAGGGCTATGATCTCAACGTACCACTGTCACCATGTATGCACAATAATGCGGTATTGGTGTAACTGTGTGCACACCTGTGATTATTCACCAACTGTAGGATAAAAAGGGAATAATCTAACCCAAGTTGAGGATATACTATGCCGGTTCCCTAGTTCATTCATAGGTGTTGGTCCCTTTTTCCTCTATTCTCCCTACGCGTTTCCTCAAACACATTGATACATCAGGGGAGGTACTTATTCCGATCGTGTACCACAGTAATATCGTTACAGACACGTTTGTGGGATAACTTGCTCAATGCTGCAGTAGAGGCACTCACCTCACTGTTTCCATTTTAAAGCAACACTTCGCTGCGGTGGCTTCGTCCACAGTGCGTGACGCATTTCCGGTCCGAAGACCTCACTTCCGGTCTGTGGAACTCAGGACATGGCTGCTGGAACTCACTGGTTCCGGAAGCGACGTCTAAGGCGCCGCCCCATGGTAACAGTGTCCAGGTGTCACACTCCTCGTCCTTGCCTCCCAGTCTCGAAGATACCATGTAAGAGGGTTGTAACCTCCTGTATGCTGCTCATCAGGCATGTTGCCATGTGGCATAAACAGGTATACTTCAGACGCATGCCCTGCTATATGGGTTGCAGCTGGAAAATGGAGATCCACATTAAGGGACACATATTTTTTATTGCTCCTTCAATCCCCCAAGAAGACACATGGTCACGGATCACTGTAAACAAATGGGATATACTCTGATATTTTTATAAACACACCGTGGTACTCTAAAGAGGCAGATGATCTCAGAGGTTGCGGTATAAAACAAGAAAATGATTGGGCAAAGATATTTTACCGTTATGTACAGTGTGTATTACTTACTTAAGGAGGGTGTAGATAAAGAACGAGATTGGACCCTCAGCTTACCATTAGGGTCAAAAAATGATACAGATACACATGCATGGATACCCTACATGTGCTAGCATAGTAGGGTGATACCACCAACGTTCACTATATGGGAAAAACGAGGAAGGAAGTGTCAATTATTCCCTACTGGCATCCTAAAAAGGAAGCTCTTAAGGAGCAAATAGAGGTAACTAAAAAATTCTCGTCAGAACTGGACTTCGCAAAAAAAGAAACACAGTTACAGAACAAGGTAGAAAGGTACCAATACCACCTAAAAGAGTGTAAACACAAGTTCTTTATTACCTTGAAGAATTCAGGGAAAACAAGGAATATTCAGTGGCGCTTACCAGACAGAATTATATTCCTTAGATAGACTTATCCTCCTCTGAAACAGAGGTCTCACATACTGATACAAAATCGAAAACCCAAAAGGGAAAATTAAAAGGAAGGGGTAGATATCAGGGGAGAGGAAATAACAGGAGAACCACGCAGAGAGGGAGTTTTTTAGAGCTGAACTACCTGCTCAGGAGCCGATCCAACCAGCGGAATCCCGTTTAACAACACAGGTCATCAATCTATCATCAATGCCCCTCACTACTGATGAAATGTGCGTACTGAGTAAAGGTTTAAGTTTTATCCACACCACTGATTTTGACAAATTTGAAATAATAAAAGTCCTGCATCTATTCATCAGACGTTTGAAATGAAAAGAGCACTTCCTTAGGGAAGATAGAAAGGAGTGTGACAACTTGGGAATACCCAATAACCTTTTACAAGGCGTGAGGTTGCTATATCATCTTGATGAGGTGAACCCGAATACATTGGTCCCTTCACGAACCTTAAAAATAAAATTTCTAGACTGCCACCTCCTACCGGAGACTTAAGTTCCCTAGATGTCTTCCTTCATTTGGTTACGGAGGACATCATACAACTGACACAAACTAAGCATTGGGAATAACATAACCTTGCAAGAGGTGAAATGGATGCACTATGCAGACTTGAAAATGATCAAACCATAACCATGAAGCCGTCCGACAAGTTGGCAATGTGGTTGTGATGGATACCACTACAGATTCTCTCATCTCTCGTCATCACAGACTTGGCCCTATTTTGGATCTGTTCATAGACAGACAGGACATTAGTGTCTCCCACTCACACACCACCTCCTCATCCCGCCTCCTATCTGTCGGTGTCCCCTAAGGAACATTTCTGGGACCCTTGCTCTTCTCCATCTACACCTTCGGCATTGGACAGCTCATAGAGTCTCATAGCTTTCAGTATGACCTCTATGCCGATGTCACACAGACCTACCTCACCGAACCTGATATCTAGTGATAAGCGAGCACTAAAATGCTCGGGTACTGAATGCTCTGGATGAGCAAATTGGAATACTCGGGTGCTCGACCAGAGAAACGAGCTCAATGAAAGTCTATGGGAAACTTGAGCATTTTTCAGGTGGTTCCCCCAGGCGGTCTGCAGAGGGCCTAAAAATTGCCCAAATCGATGGGAACAGTGCTCAAATGACATGGGAACAGCATGGGGAAGGCCTCTGGAAGCATTTCTGACTCCCAGGTCACTGATGTCAACAATGTTGTCAGAGTATTACGCCACTTTTAAGGACTCACAATAAAACATACAAAAACAAAACCAAAATGGATTTTCCTGGGAAATATGTTAAGGAACATCCTTTCCAGGTTAATGACTTGTATACAGTGGTGGCCAAAAGTATTGGCACCCGTGCAATTCTGTCAGATAATGCTCAGTTTCTTCCTGAAAATGATTGCAATCACAAATTCTTTGGTATTATTATCTTCATTTAATTTGTCTTCATTGAAAAAAAGGATTGTACTAAAGCCAAATTTTATATAATTCCACACCAAACCTAAAAAAGGGGGTGGACAAAAGTATTGGCACTGTTTGAAAAATCATGTGATGCTTCTCTAATTCGTGTAATTAACAGCACCTGTAACTTACCTGTGGCACCTAACAGGTGTTGTCAATAACTAAATCACACTTGCAGCCAGTTAACATGGATTAAAGTTGACTCAACCTCTGTCCTGTGTCCTTGTGTGTACCACATTGAGCATGGAGAAAAGAAAGAAGACCAAAGAACTGTCTGAGGACTTGAGAAACCAAATTGTGAGGAAGCATGAGCAATCTCAAGGCTACAAGTCCATCTCCAAAGACCTGAATGTTCCTGTGTCTTCCGTGCGCAGTGTCATCAAGAAGTTTAAAGCCCATGGCACTGTGGCTAACCTCCCTAGATGTGGACGGAAAAGAAAAATTGACGAGAGATTTCAACGCAAGATTGTGCGGATGGTGGATAAAGAACCTCGACTAACATCCAAACAAGTTCAAGCTGCCCTGCAGTCCGAGGGTACAACAGTGTCAACCCATACTATCCGTCGGCGTCTGAATGAAAAGGGACTGTATGGTAGGATACCCAGGAAGACCCCACTTCTTACCCCGAGACATAAAAAAGCCAGGCTGGAGTTTGCCAAAACTTACCTGAGAAAGCCTAAAACGTTTTGGAAGAATGTTCTCTGGTCAGATGAGACAAAAGTAGAGCTTTTTGGGAAAAAGCATCAACATAGAGTGTACAGGAAAAAAAAGAGGCATTCAAAGAAAAGAACACGGTCCCTACAGTCAAACATGGCGGAGGTTCCCTGATGTTTTGGGGTTGCTTTGCTGCCTCTGACACTGGACTGCTTGACCGTGCGCATGGCATTATGAAGTTTGAAGACTACCAACAAATTTTGCAGCATAATGTAGGGTCCAGTGTGAGAAAGATGGGTCTCCCTCAGAGGTCATGGGTCTTCCAGCAGGAGAATAAGCCAAAACACACTTCCAAAAGCACTATAAAATGTTTTGAGAGAAAGCACTGGAGACTTCTAAGGTGGCCAGCAATGAGTCCAGACCTGAATCCCATAGAACACCTGTGGAGAGATCTCAAAATGGCGGTTTGGAGAAGGCACCCTTCAAATATCAGGGACCTGGAGCAGTTTGCCTAAGAAGAATGGTCTACAATTCCAGCAGAGCATTGTAAGAATCTCATTGATGGTTACCGGAAGCGTTTTTTTTGCAGTTATTTTGGCTAAAGGTTGTGCAACCAAGTATTAGGCTGAGGGTGCCAATACTTTTGTCTGGCCCATTTTTGGAGTTTTGTGTGAAATGATCAATGATTTGATTTTTGCTTCATTCTCTTGTGTTTTTTCCTTGCAAGCAAATGAAATGAAGATAATAATACCAAAGAATTTGTGATTGCAATCATTTTCAGGAAGAAACGGAGTATTATCTGACAGAATTGCAGGGGTGCCAATACTTTTGGCCACCACTGTATAAGTCAAAATAAATAACCAAAAACAAAAATACTCCTCCACACCTTGGGCTATATTCATATGTAGCTTTTTTTATGCGTTTTTGCACTTTTGCTTTGCTTTCAACAAAGACAAATGCATTCACTGGGAAATGTAATTTTAACATTTTACAACCTTATCTGGCCATGTGGTGTGTGACATATCATCAGACACATGCATATGTGTCACCCCAGGCCTGGATGCCACAAACTTGTAAGGTTGTGTCTGAGAGCAGGAGGGAGGTTCTCTGGTCATGGAACATTTACATGCAGCACCTCCTGTCCCAGGCCAGTAGGGGGAGCAGGCTGTCCCTATAAAAACTGGTACTGAGGGCAGGGTTAGAGAGACCAGGACCCACTTCTGAAGCATCCAGAAGGGTTCCCAGAAGAGAGGGACAGGTCAGTCGCAGCTGAGGAGTCCAGGAGGCAAAGGAGGAACAGAAAGCCAGGGACAGAGGCGACGAGAGCCGGTCCTGGCAGAGAGAGACTACACAACCGGACACTGGGTCCGAGGCTGTCAGGGTTTCAAGCCCTGCAGCAGATAACCAACCCGCAAGGGATTTCAGGTCCCTTGGCCAAGAAGCCTGGAGGCTCCACCACACAGAGGGACCGGTACAGCACGGAGAAGCTACAGTTACCTAAGGCCCGAGTCACAAGCCATACAGGCGTAGTACACGGCAAGCTCAGGGACGTGGGCTATAATACCACTAAAGGGGGAGATAGTCAGCAAGGGCAGAGAGAGAGAACGGTAGGCCTACCCACTCACCCTGACCAGCGGAGCTCGTCCGAATGCCCTCAGACACCCAGGTTCATTCCTACCCTGTACTCCTGGTGGGTCTGTGATAAGATCAGTAAAAGACCCTGGACTGCATTATTGGACTCTGTGTGGTTACTGCTGCGCCTGCACCATCACCCCCAGCATCCTATTACCTGCCCTGAGGCTACACTCCTCCCGTGGGGAGTTGTATTATTCCCCGCTGCATCCCCAACACCAGTCTCAGCGGTCTGCCTTGCAGCGGCGGTCCTCCCTGACCACAATCCACGGGTGGAGTAGTCAGACATTACCTAAAACATATAAAAGATTGCCACTGGTCTGACCACCCTGAGCCACGGGACCGGGTCGCCACTACTACTCCCAGCATTGCCCTGAAGCCAGTCCCGAGTGCCCCACGGCCCAGGGGCTGAGTCAGCTTTGGCGTAGTCGGTAGGATTGTGACCAACCCGCCACAAACGGGTATTGCGTGCCTGAAAAAGACTGTAAACGTACCTTAAAAAGAAGTTTCCTGCCATCCGGAGCCAATTCCTGCCGTTTTCAGCCATCTCCCGCCATCTTCAGCAGTTTCCCGCCATCTTCAGCTGTTTTTCCGCCATCTTCAGCCGTTTTCCCGCCATCGTACGCCATCTTCAGGACGCCGCGCGGGAAGAAGAGGGGCGTGGATGTCCAAAACGCGCGAGACTTGAAGCCCCGCCCTACGCACCGACGCTGCGCAAGGTCCTGGAAGGGAGAGAGAGCGACGATGATGTCACCAGGACGCGACGCAAGGTCCTCACACGGAGCAGCACCAGCCGAGCCGCGGCCTACAGAAGAGGATCATCGGAAGGTAGGCCACGCTTAACTAGGGGGGAGGAAGATGACGGACGCGGAGGTGCCCTCTACAACCGGCGGGGCTGCAGCAGCGGTGATGCCGTTCTCTATGCCCTACATCCCCTGAGCAGCCTAGCTACCCCAATACTCAGGGGACCCTCATACCCCATACCATGACTTTAGGGAAAGACTGCACAGTTTATTCAAAGTTTATCCCCTGACAGAAGAACAGAAAGTGAGCATTCTGACGGGGCAGCTCACCGGTGCAGCCCAGCGGGAAGTGAAATCATGGTCAGATGAGGAGAAAAGGACAGTAAAGGACATTCTGACCCGGCGGCGGAGTACCTTTGATACCCGTACCTCAGCAGAAATCAAAATGCGGTTCTATGGCTGTAAGCAGCGGGCCCAGGATAGTATCAGAGACTATGCCTTGAACCTGCAAGAAGCCCTGAGAGCTATCAAACAAGCTGACCCTGGTAGCGTGCAGGACTCTGATAAACTGTTGACTGACCAGTTCATAGAAGGTCTGCTGTCCAACGCCCACAGAATCCAGCTGCGCCTCATGGCCCTACAGAACCCCGATTTGACTTTTGCGCAGTTCAAGGATAGGGCCATCTGGCTGCTCAGAGAACCCGCACCAGGTGGCGCTGTAGCTTCCTGGCGCCCTGCCATCACTTACCACCAGGGGGCAGCGCCCTACCCCGCAGACCTTGTGGGGGCTGATGCACAGGCCCTAAATCCATCCCAGCCTGCAGACCTGCATCATCAGGTCCAGGAGCTAACAAAGAGTGTGGCTGCATTAACCAGGACCGTACAGTCGTTGCAGGTGGAACCATCAAGACCAATCAAGCTTGCTTCCAGTCCGGAGGATGTCCCGTGGCGTAGACAGAGGAGGATCCCGCCATTCTGAGGGAGGCCCGCCAACCGCTACACTGAGAATGGACAGCCGATTTGCCACCGTTGCAGTCAGCCAGGAAACATAGCAAGGTACTGTACTTTAAATGGGTCCGACCCGGGGCAGAGGGCCAACCCCCAGGCATAAGGTCATTAGGCCCATCTAATTGGCGTGATAAGTACGTGGGGGGATGCCCGGTCTTACCCGTAGTGCTGGACGGTATCCCCATGAGTGCACTGCTGGACACCGGGTCTCAAGTGACTACCATCCCCTACGTATTTTTCAAGCGGTACTGGAGTGACGCTGACATAACCCGCTACCCAGACGATGACTTAAGCATCATTGCCAGCAATGGCCAACCCGTGCCGCAGGTGGGGTTCAGAGAGATGACCATCAGAGAGATGACCATTAAGATTGGTAAGGTGGAACTGCCGGCACAGGGAGTGATCATTGTGGACATTGACCGTCGTGAAAGTCACCCTAAAATAACTGTGGGTACTAATGTAATTGAAAACTGTCTTTCAGAAGTAATTGGGATTTTACAGCAGGTGGCGATGAATGCGAGCCAACAGAGGGTCCTCCAGAAAGAAATAAGAGCCCTGATGAGACGGCAGCAGGTACAACTGTCTGGTAGTGAGATCGGTAGCATAAGAATGAGTGACCCATTCCCCATTTCCATGCCTCCCAAAAGTGAAATGATGATCTGGTGTCGGACTGCAATCGGGTTGAGAGGCAGAGACTACCAAGCCATGGTAGAACCCTTGTAATCAGACAACAGGCCCACCATTTTGACAGCCCGGGGGGTGGTTAATGTCCGTCATGGGAGGGTGCCCGTTCGCATTCTCAACATTGGGGAGAGGGAGGTACACCCACCCACGTACGCTACACTTGCCAAACTGTTTGCTGTTGAGCACAAAGCTATCAGGGCCGTGGAACCGTTGCCCCCATCTCCACAGGCGGAGGGTAATGGCTCCCAGAAACAAAAGGAGGACTGGTGCCAGAAACTCCATGTGGGTGCTGACTCCACTCCCCTGCACCAAAAACAAGGAGTCTACCGGGTGGTTCAGGAGTACGAGAGAATTTTTAGTAAGCACCTGCTAGACTTCGGCAGAGTAAAAGGGATAGAACACCATATCCCCACGGGGAGCCACCCACCAATAAAAGAGAGACACAGGCCTCTACCCCCTGCACATTAAAAGAACGCCAAGGGTATGCTGAGTGAAATGAAAGAAGCTGGGGTCATTAGAGATAGCTGTAGCCCCTGGGCAGTTCCCTTAGTTTTGGTAAAAAAGAAAGACGGTACCATGAGAATGTGCGTGGACTATAGACAAATCAATCGTATCACCCATAAAGATGCGTACCCATTACCTAGGATAGAGGAGTCTTTAGCAGCTCTAAAATCAGCTAATTTCTTCTCTACTTTGGACCTTACTAGCAGGTACTGGCAGGTTCCTGTGGCAGAGGCTGACAAGGAGAAGACCACCTTCACCACCCCAATGGGACTGAGTGAGTTCAACTGTATGCCCTTCGGGCTCTGCAATGCATCCGGGACCTTCCAGAGGCTGATGGAATGCTGTCTAGGGCACCGAAACTTCGAGACGGTCCTCCTTTACCTGGACGAAGTGATCGTCTATTCGAAGACTTACGAGGACCATCTAAAGCCCCTGGCCGAGGTGTTCGAAGCCCTGGCAGGCTACGGCCTGAAAGTGAAGCCTTCAAAATGCCACCTGTTAAAACTGAAGGTCCAGTACCTAGGACACATGGTGAGTGCAGAGGGAGTAGCCCCCGACCCCGACAAAGTTACAGCCATCAAGAGCTGGCCAAGCTCCTCTAACATCAAGGAAGTGAGGCAATTCCTCGGGTTGGTAGGCTACTACCGAAGGTTCATCTCCGGGTTCACTAAGATGGCAGCCCCTATGCAGGACCTCCTGATAGGGCAATCTAAATCCAGAAGTCACAAGCCACCCTTCAAGTGGGACAAGCCTGAAGAGGAGTCCTTCCGCCAGTTGAAGATGGCCCTCACGGGGGATGAGATACTAGCCTACCCCGATTATGGCCAGCCTTTTATCCTCCACACAGATGCCAGTAATGTGGGACTGGGAGCCGTACTGTCACAGAACCAACAAGGCAGAGAAAGGGTGATCGCGTATGCCAGCCGGAAGCTGAGGCCCACTGAAAGAAACCCAGAGAACTACAGCTCCTTCAAGCTAGAATTCTTGGCAGTGGTGTGGGCCATCACAAAATGGTTTAAGCATTACCTGGCCTCCGCAAAGTTCACCGTGTACACGGACAACAACCCGTTGACACATCTGGACAATGCAAGACTAGGTGCCCTAGAACAGCAGTGGATGGCCCGACTATCCAATTATGACTTCACAATCAAATACCAGACAGGCAGAACCAACGCCAACGCAGACGCCCTATCAAGAATGCCCCACCTACCTGAAGGAGAAGAAGACTCGGAAGAGCTGGAGGAAATAGAGCTCCCTGCATTCCACCGGTATGGGGCCACTCAGCATTCTCACCGGGTAAGAGACAAAGACTTAACCACCGTCATGTTCAACCCCTTACCCCACCATGGCTGGGCTGAAATGCAAGATAGCGACCCTGCAATATGCCTGGTAAAAGACATGTTAACCCAGGAAGATGATAGCCCTGGCCCGGACGCTCCAGAGGAAGCCAAGCAGATATGGAAGGAGAAAAGCAGGCTATTCCTCTACGAGGGTAAGCTGTGCAGAAGGCTTGTCAACCACCGGACGCACGAGCTGACCTGGCAGATAGTGGTCCCAAGGCGAGATGCAGCAATGGTCCTGGAGGCCTACCATGACAGAGCGGGACACTTTGGGTGGAAGAAACTGGAGTTCCTACTGAGAGAGCGGTTTTACTGGGTCGGCATGAGAAGGGCCATCGAGAAGTAGAGCAGGGACTGCGGCCCATGTCACCTCAGAAGGAAGGACCGTACCAGCCAGCAGACACCCTTGAGGCCCATCGTCACCAGGCAGCCTCTTGAGCTGGTAGCTCTGGACCATGTGAAATTGGCTCCAAGCCGGTCGGGCTACGTCTATGCCCTGACAATTGTGGACCATTACTCACGGTTCCTGGTATTGGTTCCTGTTAAAGACTTGACAGCCCAAACAGCGGCCAGAGCCTTCCAGCAACACTTCTGCCGTCCACATGGGTATCTGGAACAGGTTTTGACAGATCAAGGTCCAGCGTTTGAGGCTGAAGTATTCCAGGAGTTCTGCAACCTCTACGGCTGTAGGAAGATTCGGACAACGCCTTACCACCCGCAAACAAACGGGCCGTGTGAGAAGATGAACAATATCGTCATTGATCTCCTCAAGACGTTACCCCTGGAAGAACGCAGCCTGTGGCCGGAGAAGCTGCCAGACCTGATTGACTTGTACAACCATATCCCGGTGAATGCTACAAATTGCACCCCGGCTTACCTGATGCGAGCAAGACCAGGTAGGCTGCCGATCAACCTGGAAATGGGAGTCCTGACACCTGAGGACACCTCCCCAGACGCGGACTGGGATACAAAACAGCGGCTACAGTACAAGAAGGTACAGGAGAGTGTGGAGAGGAATCTGGCTCAAGCGAGAGAAAAGCAAGAGAGGCTCTTCAACCAACACGCCCCTGCTGGTCCCCTGGAACCTGGTGAGCAGGTCCTGAAGCGGAAGAGAAGGCTTCACAAGCTGGACGACCAGTGGGAGAGAGACCCGTACACAGTACTGCAGTCCAACCACGACAATCCGAAGGTATGTGTGATTACCAAGGATGGAGGAGAAACCACTAGCACCGTCTCCAGAGACCACCTAAAACGGTGCCCCGAGCAACTACAGAGTCCAAGTGAAGATCAAGATGACCTTGAACCCGCAGAGGACAAGGAAGAGATGATCAGCACAGTTCTCGGAGAGTTCCCCCGGACCTGGACTCAGATAAATGGCGCAATAGTGGTACCAGTCCTACACTTCCTTCAGCCTACCCAGCAGGAGCCTACAGGAGGACAGGAAGAACAAGAAGAGCAAGCGGCCCCAGAGGTGGAAGAACCCACGCCAGCAGCCCAGGAGAGTCAACCCTCTGCTGACAGTGAGCCTGCCATGCCTGCGGTAAGCCAAAGGACCCGCAGACAGCTGCCTGCCCTGCCTGTACACCCAGCTAGTAGCTGTACCCTCAATGATAGTGGGGAAAGCCAGGTTGGTCCACCACCAGACAGTGGGTTAAGGAGGTCAACCAGGAGCACTTACTGGGAAGGACCGCCTACCCACAAACATGTGGACAGGTGAATGTGGCCAGGGATGGTACGGAGCAAGTCCACTGCTTTTTTTGCTGAGAGTTGTATTTAGCTCGGTGAAAGGACTGGCATAGAGGGAAACCGTATCTACTCTGGGTGTCATTTCTCCGTCTCCAGGTTTCGCCCATTATCACACACGACTATGCCTGGCTGTATGTTCAGCGGTGAGAGTCACAGATCAGGCTGCTGGCTGTGTTACAGCTTTCAACAACTCTGCAGTGCTGGGCGGTTTGTCAATTAAGCATGTTATCTTCAGCACAGCCTGTTGCCGCTTGGCCAAGGCAGTGCTGCAGTGCTGTCAGCTTGTGACTGATGTGGTCATTTCGGAGATGGAGGAGGAGGTGCAAGAGCTGAACAATGTGATTACATTGAGGTTAAATTGGTGACACTGTTTTTTATACTAAAGAAAGATCCTATTGTTTTGTCTTTTTTTACGTTATTTTTTAAGACAAATGCATTCACCGGGAAATGTCATTTTAACATTTTACAACCTTATCTGGCAATGTGGTGTGTGACACATAATCAGACACATCCTGTTTTATTTATGATGGAGGAACGCTGAAAGTCATAAAGCCTATTTTTATAGGGCCATCAGACAGGCCTTACTATTCTTAAAAGGCCAGCAGTCTGCCCTCGCTATTGTTAGAGAGCCATTAGCCGGCTATGCTTTGTTGTTCCCATTATTAACAAGTGGGTCTCCTATACTGTTATTGCAAATCCAGTAGCTGCAAGGGCTGCCAAAAATTTGGACGCAACCCAATACCCCTTTGAAGAGACATAGAGGAGGGTCTCAGTAACAAAAATGTTCCCATTATAAAGGATCGGGTCTCCAATAGTGGTAATGCCCATGCTGTGACTGCAAGGGCTGCCAAAATTTGGGAAAAACCCCACTAAGAATTTAAAGACACATAGAGCAGGGCCACAGTAACGAGTATGACATTTTCCCATTAAAATGGAGAGGGTCTGCTATACAGTTATAGGGTATGCAGTGAGTCCAACGGCTGACCAATTTTAGGAAAAACCCACTAAGAATTTAAAGACACATAGAACCGGACCACAGTAACAAGTATGACATGTTCCCATTAGAAAGGAGAGGGTCTGCTATACAGTTATAGGGTATGCAGTGAGTCCAACGGCTGACCAATTTTAGGAAAATCCCACTAAGAATTTAAAGACACATAGAGCATGGCCACAGTAACAAGTATGACATTTTCCCATTAAAAAGGAGAGGGTCTGCTATACAGTTATAGGGTATGCAGTGAGTCCAACGGCTGACCAATTTTAGGAAAAACCCACTAAGAATTTAAAGACACATAGAACCGGACCACAGTAACAAGTATGACATGTTCCCATTAGAAAGGAGAGGGTCTGCTATACAGTTATAGGGTATGCAGTGAGTCCAACGGCTGACCAATTTTAGGAAAATCCCCACTAAGAATTTAAAGACACATAGATCAGGGCCACAGTAACGACAAATTCCCATAAGGAAGGAGAGAGTCTGCTATACAGTTATAGGGTATGCAGTGAGTCCAAAGTCTGACCAATTTTAGGGAAAACCCCACTAAGAATTTAAAGACACATAGAGCAGGGCCACAGTAACAAGGTACGACATGTTCCCATTAGAAAGGAGGGAGTCTGCTATACAGTTTTAGGGTATGCAGTGAGTCCAACGGCTGACCAAATTTAGGAAAAACCCCACTAACAATTTAAAGAGACATAGAGCAAGGCTACAGTAACGACAAATTCCCATTAGAAAGGAGAGAGTCTCCCATAGTGTTGGCCTATGCAGTGAATGCAAGGGCTGCCAAAAATTTGGAGGCACTTCAATGCCCCTTGGAAGAGACGTGGAGAAGGGCCTTATAAAAAAATGTTCCCATTAGAGAGGGGCAGGCCTCCTATACTTGTAATGCCCATGCACAAGCATATGGGCTGACAAACATTTATCCCTGGGGGGTATGTATGAACATACGGTATACAATTTTTTTTTACGGGCATCATAAACACCCTTTAAAAAAATTATGTGGGTGTTGCATCACGGACCACGGTCACCCTGGTGATGTGGTGGTGGAGGATGAGGAGAAGGACAAGAGCAAATAGTGAAAATCAGGAAGCGTATACCCATGTGTGGGTGTGAAAAGGTGCATGTGAATACGCCTCCCAAGAAAAGACACTGGATTTGAGTTTATGCTACGCTGCTATAATTCGGTGGTGTTGAGAAGTCTGGCCCAATCCAGTCCTTGTTCATTTTTATAAGTGTCAGCCTGTCAGCATTTTCAGTTGACAGGCGGATGCGCTTATCAGTTATAATTCCACCACCGGCAATAAAAACCCACTCTGATAAAACACTGGCGGCAGGGCAGGCCAGGACCTCCAAGGCATAGATAGCCAGTTCATTCCACGTATCCAGCTTGGATACCCAATAATTCTAAGGCACAGAGGAATCACGGAGGACGTTGGTGCGGTCGGCAAGGTACTCCCTCAGCATCTTCCCAAACTTTGCACTTCTTGTGAGAGTACCCCGCGCCTCAGGGCCTGTGCGATGGTAGGGGCTGAGAAAACTCTCCCAGAACTTTGACAGTGTTCCCCTACCTTTGCTGGATTGAAGTTGTGTCTCTCTCGCCTGTACTCATTGGTTGTCCAACGAAGTGTGCCCTCTGCCGCCAGCATTTTCAGATGGAAATTTATTTTACTAGTTCCGCAACAAGGTCCTTCTGGTGCAGCCCCATTTTTGTAGACCTGTCCGCCTCAAGAATAAGAGATATAAAGTTCTCCTTGTAGCATGGGTATAGAAGTGTCACCAACCAGTAATGACTGTCACCCAAAATTTTGAGAACGCGAGGGTCATGGGAAAGGCAGCGTAACATAAACTCAGCAATGCGTGCCAGACTACTAACAGACAAGACTTCTGTGTCCTCACCAAGAGGATGACTGACCATGCTCTCCTCCTCCTCCTCCTACTCCTCTCTGTCCTCCGGCCATCCACACTGAACAGACGGTATGACAGCTGTGCAGGTAGTACCGTCTATAGTGTATGAAACTAGCTCCTGTCCTTCCCCCTCCTACTCTTCCTCATTGTCACCCAATATACTTTGGGATGAGATGAGGCTTGGCTGTGTGTAATCACTCTGTATGGTTCCTTGCTCCATCTCATCGTGCTCCGCCTGCAATGCATTCTCTTTCATTGTGAGCAGAGAGCGTTTCAGAAGACAGAGAAGCGGGATGTTGATGCTAAATATGGCGTCATCACCGCTCACCATCTTGGTGGAGTCCTCAAAGTTTTGGAGGATGATACATATGTTTGACATCCATGTCCACTCCTGAGGCCTTATGTGTGGAGTCTGAACTGAATACCGACGGCCTTGTTGATGCTGGTAGTCAAAAAATGCCCTCTTCTGCTCACAAATCCTTCCCAACATCTGCAGTGTAGAGTTCCAACGTGTGGGGACATCACACACCAGTCTGTGAGCCGGAAGCTGCAAACGCTGCTGAAACACGGCGGAAGCTGTAGCTAACTTTCTAAAATGGGCACACAGGCGGCGCACTTTAACAAGCAGATCTGGCAGCTCCGGGTAGGATTTGAGAAACCACTGAACCATGAGGTTAAGCACATGGGCCAGGCATGGTACGTGTGTGAGCTCGCCTCGCCTTAGAGCCACCACCAGGTTCCGGCCATTATCACACACGACCATGCCTGGCTGTAAGTTCAGCAGTGTGAGCCACAGATAGGCCTGCTCTTTCAGAGCTGTCCACAACTCTTCAGCATTGTGCGGTTTGTCACTTAAGCATATTAGCTTCAGCACAGCCTGTTGCCGTTTGGCCGAGGCAGTGCTGCAGTACTTACAGCTTCTGACTGATGTGGTCGTTTCGGAGATGGAGGCTGAAGAGGAGGAGGAGGCTGAGGAGGCTGAGGTGCAGGAGCTGTAGACCGTGGGGGCAACCCTGATTGACCTACTGCCCGCAATCCTTGGCATCGGGAAGACGTGTTCCATCCCAAGGTCAGACTGGGTCCCGGCTTCCACTATGTTAACCCAGTGTGTTGTCAGCAAGATGTACTGTCCCTGCCCACAAGCACTTGTCCACGTGTCCGTGGTTAGGTGGACTTTCCCGTTAACTGAGTTGTTGAGGGCACAGCTAATGTTTTGGGAGACGTGCTTGTGTAATGCGGGGACGGCACACCAGGAGAAATAGTGGCGGCTGGGGACCAAGTACCGAGGGACGGCCGGCGCCATCAGGTTGCGGAATGCTTCCGTCTCCACGAGCCTAAAAGGCAACATTTCGAGCGCAAGCAGTAGTGAAATGTGAGAATTTAGTAGTGTGGCCTATGGGGGGTTGGCTGCATATTTGCGCTTGCGTTCCAAGGACTGGGGCATGGACAATTGAATGCTGCGCTGTGACAAGGACATGGATGTGCTTCCTGATGCTGCTACTTGAGAGTGCGCAACGACAGGTTCAGGGCAGGAGGCATCTTCGCATGCACCATGGACAGGGGATTGGCTTGCATGCACAACAGCGGAAGAAACAATGGTGCCACCTGTAGTTACTGTTCCTGGTCGTTTTGCCCCCCCCGCTGATGCCAGCCTGGCAGGTGGTGCAAATGGCCTTTTTGGGGTTATCGGCAGAGTCTTTAAAAAACAACCAGACTCGGGAAGATGTAACAGTTGTACTGGCAACTTCCTTCATGCTGGTGTTACGGGGAACGATTGCCTGCCTTCTGTCTGCGGCCACAACACTGCTTCTTCCCGCCTGTTGGGGTGCTCTGCCTCCCTCCCCCTGTGTGCTGCTCTCCTCGCTCTGCATGTCCTCCTGCCAGGTTGGGTCAGTTACTATATCATCCACCACCTCGTCTTCCACTTCCACACCCTGGTCCTCCTCCTGACTTTCTGGCAATTGTGTCTCATCATCGTCAACCTCTTGTGACACTATTCCACCGTTGCCTTCGTGTGACCGTGGCTGCTCAAGTATTTGGGCATTACTACACGTGATCTCCTCTTGCCCCGCTTCAAGTGGACCTGAATCAATAAATGGAAAAGTGAACAGCTCTTCAGAGTGTCCAAGTGTGGGATCAGTTGTCTCCGTGCACTCGGCATGGTGGGAGGAAGGAGGATCAGGGTGAGGAATATGCGGTCCAGACTCACGGCTACTGAGACTTGACCATGTGGAAGACAGGGTGGTGGTGGTGGCTAAGTGACTGGAAGCATTATCCGCTATCCAAGCAACAACCTTTTGACACTGCTCTGGGTTCAATAGTGGTGTGCTGTGGTCCCCTAGGAATTGAGACAGGAAGGTCAGTCGAGAAGATGTGGGTGTTTGTTGTGGCACAATTTCAGCTTGCCCACGGCCTTGTCCTCGGCCTCTGCATGAACCATCACCATCACATCCAGTTCCCCATCCCTTGCCACTTGCCTTGCCCATTTTAAATGGAGGACAGTATCTTCCACGCTCACTACAAATGACTGAGTTTGGAGCGAACTTATATGTAGTGTTGAGCGAGCATGCTCAACACTGCTCGGTACTCGCCCGAGCATCACGCTACTCGGGATGTTCGGCGAGCACCGAGCATTTCCAGGTTAATCGGGCGGGAGCTCGGGTCTCCGCCCTGCATATTTGGCGGTCTTTACAGAGCCAATGAACATGCAGCGATTGCCAACCAGTCACTGAAATGCCGCAGCCATGTTGTTTGTGGGCATTACAGTGATTGGCTGGCCGCACAGCGTCACTTCGAGTATTTAAAACCGGGCGCCGCCATTTTGGACACAGTCACTCCGGATCAGACAGTGTAGGGACAGCGCTGCTGATTTAGGGAGAGATATATCCTGCGAAATAGTTAGTGTAGGGTCTGTGAAGGCTGCCAGATCAAACAAACAGTCCTTCTCAGGACTAATGTCCATCCCAGATATCAGGCAGGCAGGCTGTATAGGAGACGCAGTGGTTATACCAGCAAACGCTGCATTACAGTCCTGTGTGCTCCTGTTGCTGAAATTGCTGGACTTAGCTCCAGGTCTCGGGGGCCAGGAAAAATCCTTTTTTTTCATCTAAATCCTCTTTTTTTTTTCCTCCTCCACACTGTACAAATACCCGTCTTATTAACCTTTTGGTGTCCCTTCCCCCCACCCCAAAAAAAAAGTGTGTCTCTGATTTTTCAGACACAAATATATCTGTTGAAAATAGTCGGGTGTAGGCCAGAGAAATAGAAGTGTGGTTTTGCAGTTCCATGGGCCATTTGTATCTAAAAAAAACAGTTTGAGTGTGTCGCTCACTGTTCAGCCGCAAATATATATATTTAGAAAAGTCTGGTATACACCAGTAATTTAAAACTGTGGTTTTGCTGTTCCACGGTAAAAAATCTCTATTATCCTGTTTTTGG
The DNA here is from genome assembly GCF_046119375.1 of Phyllobates terribilis. Taxonomy (NCBI): domain Eukaryota; kingdom Metazoa; phylum Chordata; class Amphibia; order Anura; family Dendrobatidae; genus Phyllobates; species Phyllobates terribilis. The sequence goes on from NW_027362769.1 coordinate 319,556,718, forward strand.
CATTTTTTGCCGTAAAAAAAAATAATAGTGTCTCCCGGATTTTTCAGACACAAATATATCTGTTGAAAGTAGTCTGGTGTAGGCCAGACAGACAGAGGTGTGCTTTTGCTGTTCTACGGTAAAAAAATCTCTATTATCCTGCTCTTGGCATTTTTTGCCAAAAAAAAAAATTATAGTGTCTCCCTGATTGTTCAGACACAAATATATCTGTTGAAAATAGTCTGGTGTAGGCCAGAGAAATAGAAGTGTGGTTTTGCAGTTTCATGGGCCATTTGTATCTAAAAAAAACCAGTTTGAGTGTGTCGCTCACTGTTCAGCCGCAAATATATTTATTTAAAATAGTCTGGTATACACCAGTAAATTATAACTGTGGTTTTGCTGTTCCACTGTAAAAAATCTCTATTATCCTGTTTTGGCATTTTTTGCCGTAAAAAAAATAATAGTGTCTCCCTGATTTTTCAGACACAAATATATCTGTTGAAAATAGTCTGGTGTAAGCCAGAGACACAAAAGTGTTATTTTGCTGTTCCACGGTAAAAAATCTCTATTATCCTGCTCTTGGCATTTTTTTACGTAAAAAAATAAATAATAGTGTCTCCCTGATTTTTCAGACACAAATATATCTGTTGAAAATAGTCTGGTGTAGACCCGAGAAATACAAGTGTGGTTTTGCAGTTCCACGGGTCAAATCTCTGTATTATCTTGTTTTTTTGCATTTTTTGCCGTAAAGAAAAGCAGTAGTGTCTCCTGATTGTTCAGACACAAATAAATCTGTTGAAAATAGTCTGGTGTAGGCCCGAGAAATACAAGTGTGGTTTTGCAGTTCCACGGTTCAAACCTCTGTATTATCCACTTTTGGGCCATTTGTATCTAAAAAAAACAGTTTGAGTGTGTCGCTCACTGTTCAGTCGCAAATATATATATATATTTAAAAAAGTCTGGTATACACCAGTAAATTATAACTATGGTTTTGCTGTTCCACGGTAAAAAATCTCTATTATCCTGCTTTTGGCATTTTTGCCGTAAAAAATAAATAGTGTCTCCTGATTGTTCAGACACAAATATATCTGTTGAAAATAATCTGGTGTAGGCCAGAGAAATACAAGTGTGGTTTTGCAGTTCCACGGGTCAAATCTCTGTATTATTCTGCTTTTCGCAATTTTTGGCCGTAAAAAATAAATAATAGTGTCTCCTGATTGTTCAGACACAAATATATCTGTTGAAAATAGTCTGGTGTAGGCCCGAGAAATACAAGTGTGGTTTTGCAGTTCCACAGTTCAAACCTCTGTATTATCCACTTTTGGGCCATTTGTATCTAAAAAAAAACAGTTTGAGTGTGTCGCTCACTGTTCAGCTGCAAATATGTATTTTGTATGCATACACCAGTAAATTATGACTGTGGTTTTGCTGTTCCACGGAGAGAAATCTCTATTATTCAGCTTTTGGTATTTTTTCCGTAAAGAAAAACAGTAATATTTTCTCCCTGATTGTTCAGATTGTTTAAAAGAGTCGGGTGTAGGCCAGAGAAATAGAACTGTGGTTTTCCTCTTCCACGATTCTAATCTACTTTTTATTACTCTTTTTCCATTGATAGTGCGAGTGTAAGCTATTTAACTTACTTTACAATGGGCAAGGCGCGTGGCAAGGGACGTGGAAGTGGACGTTCTGGTGATGGTGCGTGCAGAGGACGGGGCCATGGCCAAGGTGAAAATGTGCCACAACCAACAGCCACATCTTCTCGCTCCCACTTCTTGACCGAATTACTAGGGAAGCACAGAACAACACCAGTATTGCGAACTGATCAGTGTGAACAAGTTATTAATTGGATAGCAGATAATACTTCCAGTTACCTGGGCACCACCACCTCCGGCCTGTCTTCCACACGGTCGACTCTTAGTAGCCGTGAGTATCGACCGCATACTCCTCCTCACCCTGATGCTCCTTCCTCCCACCATGCCGAGTGTCGTCAGACAGCAACTGATCCCACACTTGGACACTCTGAAGAGCTGTTCACTGGTCCAATTCCAGATTTGTGCCCCTCGCCTGCTCCGCTTGAAGTGGTGGAAGAGGAGATCCCATGTAGCGATGCCCAAATATTTGAACAGCCACGGCCACAGGAAGTCGACGCTGGCAATTTGTCACAAGAGGTGGACGATGACGAGACATAATAGCCAGGAAGTGAGGAGGAGGATCGTGGTGCGCAAGTGGAAGAGGAGGAGGTGGTGGATGATCTAGTAACTGACCCAACGTGGCAGGAGGACATGCAGAGTGAGGCCAGCAGCACACAGGGGGAGGGAGGCAGAGTACCCCAACAGGCAGGAAGAAGCAGTGTGGTGGCCGCAGACAGAAGGCTTTCCCCGTAACACCAACACGAGGGACGTTGGCAGTACAACCGGTAGGTCTTCCAGAGTCTGGAATTTTTTTAAAGGCTCTGCTGATAACCCCAAAAAGGACATTTGTACCACCTGCCATGCCAGCATCAGCAGGGGTGACAAAACTACCAGCCTGACCACCACCAGCATGATCAGGCACATGGCAGCAAAGCACCCGACTTTGTAGGCCGAAACCCAGGGTCCACGACCAGTGTCAGCGGGTGTCACCACTGCTTCTTCCACTGCTGTGCATGCAATAGAACCCCCTGTTGTGTGTGCAAGGAAATCCCCTGTCCATACTGCATTCAAAGATGCCCCCTCCTCTCAGCCTTCACTTGCTATGGCATTTTCTCAAGAAACAGCATCAACGTCCACATCCCACCGCAGCGTTCAATTGTCCATATCCCAGACCTTTGAATGAAAGCGGAAATTCGCAGCTAACGCCCCACAGGCCACAGTCCTAAATTCACACATTTCACGACTGCTTGCATTGGAAATGCTGCCTTTTAGGCTGGTGGAGACGGAATCCTTCCGCAACCTTATGGCAATGGCCGTCCCTCGGTACTCGGTCCCCAGCCGACACTATTTTGCCCGGTGTGCCATCCCCGCACTACACAAGCACATGTCCCAAAACATCTGCCGTGCCCTCAACAACGCAGTTACTGGGAGAGTCCACCTGACAACGGACACGTGGACAAGTGCTTGTAGCCAGGGACGGTACATCTCCCTAACGGCACACTGGGTAAACATAGTGGAAGCCAGGACCCAGTCGGACCTTGGGACGGAACACATCCTCCCCACACCGAGGATTGCGGGCCCTATGTCAGTCAGAGTTTCCCCCACAGTGTACAGCTCCTGCGCATCATCCTCCTCCTCCTCCTCATGTTCAGCCTCCATCTCAGATATCACCACATCAGTTATAAGCTGGAAGCACTGCAGTACTGCCTCCGCCAAGCGGCAACAGGCTGTGCTGAAACTCCTAAGCTTAGGTGAGAAACCTCACACTGCTTGTGAGTTGTGGACAGCTGTGAAAGAGCAGGCAGATCTGTGGCTGAGACCGCTGAACCTACATCCAGGCATGGTGGTGTGTGACAATGGCCGTAACCTGGTGGCGGCTCTGAGGCGAGGCGAGATCACACACGTACCATGCCTGCCTCATGTGCTTAACCTCGTGGTTCAGTGGTTTCTTAAATCGTACTCCAAGTTGTCAGATCTGCTCATCAAAGTACGCCGCCTGTCAGCTCATTTTCGCAAGTCGGCTACAGCTTCCGCCGCCCTTGCTGTGTTGCAGCAGCGTTTGCAGCTTCCGTCACACCGACTGGTGACTCGCCCCCTGGGCCGCGTGGGGCACCCGGAACCGGGCCTCTTGTGGGATGCTGGGGGTTGTAGTCTCCGTGGCGGCGACCCGGTTCGTGGCTCAGGGTGGTCAAACCAGTGGCAGTCTTAGTGTAATAACAAATGTCCGACTACACCACCCGTGGATTGCGGTCAGTGGGGACCGCTGCTGCGCGCAGACCGCTGAGGCTGATGTTGTATGCGCAGCCAAGAATGGGATAACTCCCCTCGGGAGAAGTATTGCCTCAGGGCAGCTAGTGTGGATGATGGGAGTGATGGTGTGAGCGTCCCAGTACTAATGGTGCTGGTGCGGCGATGAAACACAGAGACGTGTGGTTGCAGTTTCCAATGCTTAACTCACAGTTGTTTACTGGTCCTAGTCACCTCGGTACCGGCGGTGTCTGCCCAAGCCGTGCTGCGTCCACCAGGCAAGGGACTCGACCAACTCCCAGGCAATTCCAGAGTGTGGCACAGGGCTCCCTTCTCTTCCCTTCTCTGGCCGTCCCCACCAGTGACCCACCTTTGTCCAGCTTCCTCGGGCCTTCTCTTGGCGAAACCTATCTCCGGTTTCCCTGACCCTATGTGGTATGCTTTCCTGGTGGATGTAGTGAGGGGTCGCACCAAGATGTGGTCACAACCTCCAGTCTTTGGCTGAGGAATTTGTTGCCTCCACCAATTTGGGTTCCGGTACCCTGCTCTGCCAACCCGTCACCCGCAATCTCCTGGGCCTACGGGGTTCCTTTTTCTCTCGTGTCTCTGGGCCTCTCTTAATGTGCTGTTCCTTGTTTCCTTTCTGTTCCAGTTCCTTGCTGTTTCTGTTCCTCTCCTCTGGCTCTGGCCTCCTCTCCAGGCCTGCCTCGTGGAGCTGGGCCCAGACTGAGCCACAACTCCCTGTGAACCCTCCCTGGCTGAACTCCTTCTCTGAACTCACTCCCCGGACTGAAATGAACACTGTTCTAAGATGGTGCCCACCTTATATACCTCCCTCTATGTGTGAGCCCAGGTGACTAGCAACCAATGGGCTCCTACCTATGCCCAGAGACCCATCCCTATCTGCTCCTACACCACTGGGTTTTCCTCCCCCTCCCCACTCCAGCCAGGGACAGATGCTGTCGTGCCTGCACTTCTGTGGGAGCACCGTTAAGCTGTCCCTCGGAAATGGGGTGTGTGTGGTGCATGCAGATAAACGAGCCCTAGTCCACACTCCATCCTTACCCGGAAGTGGAATATCACACCTCTGGTTTGAGGTGCAGTACCCCTGTAGCAGCCGATCCCTCGGGTTGCTACACTGCTGTGTGATGTCCCCACATGTTAGAACTCTACCCTCCACATGTTGCAAAGGATTTGTGAGCAGAAGAGAGCAGTTGTGGAGTACCAGCTGCAACAAAGCCGTCAATATTCAGGTCAGACTCCACACATAAGACCTCAGGAGTGGACCTGGATGTCTGACATCTGTACCATCTTGACAAACTTTGAGGAGTCCACCCAGATGGTGAATGGTGATGACGCCATCATTAGTGTCAGCATTCCACTTATCTGTCTTTTGCAACGCTCTCTGCAGAGAATTAAAGAGGAGGCATTGCAGCCAGAGTATGATGAGATGGATCAAGAAGCCGTAGCGGTCGATTACACACAGCCCAGCCTCATCTCATCCCAACGTGCATTGGGGGACAATGAGGGAGAGGAGGAGGAGGAGGAGGAAGAACAGGAGCTTGTATCATGCGCTGTAAACGGTAGTACCTGTACAACTGTCATACCGTCGGTTCAGCGTGGGTGGCCTGAGGACAGGGGGGAGGAGGAGGAGAGCATGGTCAGTCGTCATTAGTGTTGAGCCACCCCCGTAGTGTTCGAGTTCGGTTCGGTTCGTCGAACACCCGTGTGTTCGCCGAACTGTTCGTCGAACTGTTCGTCGAACACCTTCGAACGCCGTTAAAACCAATGGCAGGCAAACAAAAACACATAGAAACACATAGAAAACACCTTCAAAGGTGTCCAAAAGCTGACAAACTGCTCAGAAGACACAACTAACACATGGAAAAGTGACAAGTACATATAGTCATGCGAAAAGAAAAGAGGTGGAGGAGTAAAAGGACGGGGAGACACAGATATAGGCATGTCATGCCCTTCTAAAATCCAAAAAGTGAGAAGCCGACACGTTCAGTCCGCTCCTGCCCGTGCCACCTCCGCGTCGCCGGGTTTGTGCCAGAGCCGCGGTGAACCCTGACGGCCAGCCCCCCTCTCCCAATACTGGTGCCTGTCCGCTGGTGGGTCGAGCGAGCCCCCCTGTGGTGGAGGCAGCTCTAAGCTTTTTAATTTAAATTGTCTCTCTAATTTGAATGAATACACTTTAAATCCATTTACAAGGATCTATTGGAGGGCAAGTCTCATGCCAGCAGCCGCGTAATTCCAGCTCCAGTAGCGTCCACTAAAGCTGCTGCAGTTAAAAAGCTTTTATAAGGATCAAGCTCGGCTGTCCACCGCAAGGCATCCTACTGCCAGTCCCAGCCCCTATGCCTTGGGGTGCCTCTTGATGCTCTTCACTGAGTATCCCGTGGTCCCGAAGCATTTCCTTTGAAAAAATTAAGTGTCCAAACTACAGGTGGTGTAGCTTGCTTAACAGCCGGGATAATCCGCTGACTAGCAGACACTGCTACTAGGCACAAAGTATTTCCTGGGCTAGATGCAGTTAAAAATTTGTAATTAGATACTCTCGTTGGATGCTGAGAAAGCATTCCATAGATTCTCCTGGCACGCCATATATGATTCTCTTATAAAGCTTGGGGTAGGGGTCTAGGGGACCCTTTTATAGCCAAAATCACGGCCCTGTATCGCAATACGTCACCTAGGCTGAAGATAAATGGAACTGTAGCACCCTGAGGGCTCGGTTGCTATATCTCACTCTCAGGTAAGGATGTAGTGTGGATCAGGACCCGACACCAGCATGCATTACACCACATTGCCGTGGGGCAGGGCAACCAATATGCCCCTGAGATGGGCACGACAGTCCCTGTCCCTGGCTGGAGTGGGGGGAGGGAACACTGAGGAAGGGGAACCCTGTAGTGCAGGAGCAGGGAGGAAGCAGTTCCTGGGTGCATTGAGAAGGGAGTATAAAAGGTGGGCACCATCTTAGTTCAGTGCAGAGAAGTCTGAGCAGAAGTGGCAGGGAGCAGGGGCTCTGCATGAGCTCTGCTCCGGAGGCGGGCCTAGTAACAGAGGCCCAGGCCTGGAAGAGGGAGAAGGAAGGAAGAGGTGCGGAGAAGGCTCCAGGAACGAGGAACGAAGGGATCCCAGGGGTGCGGACGGGCGAGTCGCCACCGCACGCCCGAATCCACCTGCGTGGAGGGGTCAGGCCAAAGGGGGAGACCGGTCCCCGAAACTAGTGGAGGCAGGAAGCGACCCTCAGCTAGAAACAGGAGGCTGTGACATTTTATGTGGCGCATCCCCTCGCTACACCCGCTAGGAAGGCACCACATAGGGTCAGGGAAACTGGCGCCAAGTTTACCAAGAGGAGGCCCGAGGCAGCCGGACAGAAGGGTTGGTAAGAAAGGCCAGACAAAGGACACACAAAGGGGGTCCTGTGAAGCGCTCCAAAGTTATCTGGGAGTTGTCTGAGCCCCTCACCTGGTGAGCACAGTACGACGTGGGCAGCCGTTACCTGCAGACGTGGTCTGGATAATAAGAACTGTGAGTAAAGGCCCTGGACTGCATCACTGACTTCGTGTCGTTACTGCTGCTGCCTTGCACCATCACCCCCATCCTCCGCATACACTGCCCTGAGGCTATACTCCTCCCGTGGGGAGTTATGCTACGCTCTGCTGCACCCACAACACCAGCCTCAGCGGTCTGCCCTGGAGCGGCGGTTCACTCTGACCGCAATCCACGGGTGGCGTAGTCGGACATTTAAACATCAAAACCACATAAATAGTTCCGCCACTGGTTTGACCGCCCTGAGCCACGGAACCGGGTCGCCGCCACGGAGACTACAACCACCAGCATCCACCAAAAAGGGTCCGGCTCCGGGTGTCCCAAGGCCCAGGGGGCGCATCAGAACATTTTCATCACCTTTCACAATCACCAATGGGACAAGGCAGGGATGTTCTCTGTCCCCTCTCTTATACATCCTAGTGACGGAGCACCTGCTCTCATCAATTCGCCATAACCCCAATATTAGGTGGATTGAGGTGGGAGGCACCGAGTACAAGTGCTCTCTATTTGCTGATGATGTCCTAGTATATATCACTCAATCACATATATCCATCCATGCTGTTATGGCTGAAATAGATCACTTTGTTTGGTCAAATTTTAAAATCAATGCAGCGAAGTCTGAGGCCCTCGATGTCTCCCTCCCCAAATCCATATAGGATTCCATCCAGTCCAACTTTCACTTTGCCTGGCCCTCACAGGGTATCAAATACTTAGGAATTCCTATTCATAGAGACCTCTCCCATCTATGTTATCTTAATTTTGGGCCCTTTATTGAACAACTCCATACAGACCACGGTTGGCAAGTTAGAACTGTAAGATTCACTACGTGAACCACTGGTGTTTTGTGGAAAAGCACATGTACACTGTGTTCCAAATTGTAGCGCCGGCGTCCCTGCCCTCTGCCAGGCAGGGACGCTGTTCCCCTCACCTCCCTGCTCCGTGCCCGGCGTCCTCCTCCTGCTCTGCTGGCAGCGCGCGCTCCTTCCCGGCCACTGTGCTTAGGGCGCGCGCGCGCGCTCTCCCTCCCTCTTAAAGGGGCCGCGCGCGCCGTCCTAAGGAGTCCCCGGCCAATGGCCGGAGGACTTCACCATATATAAGGCACCTCCTCCAAAATGGAGGTGCCCGAGCAATGTTGTTGCACTGTTCTACTCTGCTTCAGCCCTCAGGTCCCGTTGCCAGTTACCTGCCAGTTACCTGCCAGATTCCTGCCTGATTATCTGCTACCTGCCTGCTAGTCTGAGGTCCGACGGTCTGCCTTACTACTCCTGTCAGTCTGTCTATGGACCAGCTTGCCCGCTCACCTGGGAGCACACACCAGCTACCTGCCTGCTAGTCTACCTGGAGGCTCCGCCGTCACGTGCTGTGACCACCTGCCTGTCCAGTGACTCTTGCTCGCTCACCTGGGAGTGCTCATCTGCTGCCTGTCTGCTAGCCTACCTGGAGGCTCTGCCGTCACGTGCTGTGACCACCCGCCTGTCCAGAGACTTCTGCCCGCTCACCTGGGAGCGCTCATCTGCCGCCTGTCTGTTGGTCTTCCTGGAGGCTCCGCCGTCACATGCTGTGACCACCCGTTCATCCAGAGACTCTCGCCTGCTCACCTGGGAGCTCACGTCTATCATCAGCCGCCACAGGTCGTACCAACCCTTTACCTAGAGACTGCCCCGGTCACTTGCCGTGACCATCTGCCCGTTCATCCAGAGACTGCCCCGGTCACTTGCCGTGACCATCTGCCCGTTCATCCAGAGACTGCCCCGGTCACTTGCCGTGACCATCTGCCCGTTTATCCAGAGACTGCCCCGGTCACTTGCCGTGACCATCTGCCCGTTCATTCAGAGACTGCCCCGGTCACTTGCCGTGACCATCAGCCCGTTCATCCAGAGACTGCCCCAGTCACTTGCCGTGACCTCCAGCCCGTTCACTCAGAGACTGTCCCGGTCACCTGCTGTGACCTCCTGCCCGTCTTCCCTGGTCGCCACCCGCTCCCTTACAAGGACTGCCCCCTTGTATAGTAGCTCAGAGGTTCCGCCTCCCAGACCCGTTACACAAATTATTATGCAAAAAGTGTTTAGGAGTGATAAGGGAAGAATTTGTTTGTTTGTCAGTTAAACTCATTGATGGTGATGTGTGTCAGGGCTCTTTATATCACTGTAAGCAATTGCAGACACCTGTGCTAATTAGTTTGGCAGGTGTGTCCAATGAAAGGCAAGACTACTTAAGAAGGCTGTCTCACATTATTAAGCAGCCTACATTTTCTGCCAAAATGGGAAAGAAAAAGGATGTGTCGGCTGCTGAGAAGCAACAAATTGTGGAGTGTTTAGGTCAAGGCATGACTACAATCAACATTGTGCGATGATCAGGATGAAGTGTCTTGGCAATCAAGAAGTATGTAGCTGATTCACAGTACACACGTGTGCGTGCTGATAAGGGCAAATTGAGGACTCTTTCCTACAGGCAATTACGTCAGGTTGAAAGAGCAGCGTCAAAAAAGCCTTGTCATAGCAGCAGACAAGTTTTTGAAGCTGCTTGTGCCTCCAACGTCCCCCGAACAACAAGATGCAGGGTCCTTCAGAGGTTTGCAGCTGTGCATACGCCATCCTGTCGACCTCCTCTATCCACTTCACACAAGCAGAAACGGCTCCAGTGGGCCAAACATTACATGAAGACTGATTTCAAAACTGTTTTGTTCACGGATGAGTGCCGTGCAGCGCTCGATGGTCCAGATGGATGGAGTGGAGGATGGCTGGTTGATGGACACCCCACGCAAACACGGCTACAGCGCCAACAAGGAGGAGGTGGAGTAATGTTTTGGGCTGGAATCATGGGGAGAGAGATTGTCGGCCCCTTTAGGATCCCTGAAGGCGCTAAAGATGAACTCCATAATGTATGTGGATTTTCTCAAACAGCACTTCCTGCCATGGTTCAAGAAGAAGAACCGTGTATTTCACAGCAAGATCATTTTTCTGCATGATAATGCACCATCTCATGCTGCACATAAAACATCTGCATCTCTGGCTGATATGGGCATAAAAGGGAACAAACTTATGGTGTGACCCCCATGCTCCCCTGACCTCTACCCCATTCAGAACCTTTGGAGCATCATTAAAAGGAGTGTCTATGATGGCGGGAGGCAGTTCACATCTAAGCAACAGCTCTGGGAGGGTATTCTGTCCTCATGCAAAACAATTGAAGCAGAAACCATCCAAAATCTGACAAATTCAATGGACGAGAGAGTTCAGAAGCTCCTTTCGAACAAGGGGTCCTATGTGAAAATGTAACATCACCTAGAATAAAGTTTTGAGTTGAAAACTGTTTGATTTCAGTTTCTAATAACCTGCTAATGCTTATAATTTCAAAAATGACCATTTTTTTGGTCTTTATTAAAATGAAAAGGTTGATCGAAAAGTTTGGGGGATCTAAGAGTGTGGCAACCCAGTAGTCATGATTACTTCGAATTCTGACAATATGAGGATCATGCTGCAGGTAGTGCAGCAAGAAGGCACTTATGTGTCTTGCGCATCTCGGAGCCACAAAATTATTTTCCGGGCTAGATGCAGCTAAAAATTATTATTAATTTTAAATCTGGTTAAGCTTTAGTATAGATGGCCTAATAGGATCAGTGCTGCACACTGCTACAAAGCCCAAATTATTTTCCAGTCAAGATACAGATAAACATGATTAGTAATTTTAAATCTGGTGGAGCTTATTATAGATGGCCTAATAGAATCAGTGCTGCACACTGCTACTAAGCCCAAATTATTTTCCAGCCAAGATACAGATAAACATGATTAGTAATTTGAAAGCTTAAAACGGTTGGTAGGGTGATTTTAACCAATCATCAAGCTTTTACTCTCCCCAGGATGACACAGGGGTAGAAAAGTCGTTTCGGATCCATGATTTGTTCATCTTTATGAACGTGAGTCTGTCTACATTATCAGTGGAGAGTAGTGTTGAGCCACCCCCGTAGTGTTCGAGTTCGGTTCGGTTCGTCGAACACCCGTGTGTTCGCCGAACTGTTCGTCGAACTGTTCGTCGAACACCTTCGAACACCGTTAAAACCAATGGCAGGCAAACAAAAACACATAGAAACACATAGAAAACACCTTCAAAGGTGTCCAAAAGCTGACAAACTGCTCAGAAGACACAACTAACACATGGAAAAGTGACAAGTACATATAGTCATGCGAAAAGAAAAGAGGTGGAGGAGTAAAAGGAGGGGGAGACACAGATATAGGCATGTCATGCCCTTCTAAAATCCAAAAAGTGAAAAGCCGAGACGGCCAGTCCGCTCCTGCCCGTGCCACCTCCGTGTCGCCGGGTTTGTGCCAGAGCCGCGGTGAACCCTGACGGCCAGCCCCCCTCTCCCAATACTGGTGCCTGTCCGCTGGTGGGTCGAGAGAGCCCCCATGTGGTGGAGGCAGCTCTAAGCTTTTTAATTTAAATTGTCCCTCTAATTTGAATGAATACACTTTAAATCCATTTACAAGGATCTATTGGAGGGCAAGTCTCATGCCAGCAGCCGCGTAATTCCAGCTCCAGTAGCGTCCACTAAAGCTGCTGCAGTTAAAAAGCTTTTATAAGGATCGAGCTCGGCTGTCCACCGCAAGGCATCCTAGTGCCAGTCCCAGCCCCTATGCCTTGGGGTGCCTCCTGATGCTCTTCACTGAGTATCCCGTGGTCCCGAAGCATTTCCTTTGAAAAAATTAAGTGTCCAAACTACAGGTGGTGTAGCTTGCTTAACAGCCGGGATAATCCGATGACTAGCAGACACTGCTACTAGGCACAAAGTATTTCCTGGGCTAGATGCAGTTAAAAATTTGTAAGTAGATACTCTCGTTGTATGCTGAGAAAGCATTCCATAGAGTCTCCTGGCACGCCATATATGATTCTCTTAAAAAGCTTGGGGTAGGGGTCTAGGGGACCCTTTTATAGCCAAAATCACGGCCCTGTATCACAATACGTCACCTAGGCTGAAGATAAATGGAACTGTAGCACCGAGGGCTCGGTTGCTACAGACGTATTGCACCTCACCCAGAGGTGTGATATCTCACTCTCAGATAAGGATGGAGTGTGGATCAGGACCCGACACCTGCATGCATTACACCACATTGCCGTGGGGCAGGGCGACCAATATGCCCCTGAGATGGGCACGACAGTCCCTGTCCCTGGCTGGAGTGGGGGGAGGGAACACTGAGGAAGGGGAACCCTGCAGTGCAGAAGCAGGGAGGAAGCAGTTCCTGGGTGCATTGAGAAGGGAGTATAAAAGGTGGGCACCATCTTAGTTCAGTGCAGAGAAGTCTGAGCAGAAGTGGCAGGGAGCAGGGGCTCTGCATGAGCTCTGCTCCGGAGGCGGGCCTAGTAACAGAGGCCCAGGCCTGCAAGAGGGAGAAGGAAGGAAGAGGAGCGGAGAAGGCCCCAGGAACGAGGAATGAAGGGATCCCAGGGGTGCGGACGGGCGAGTCGCCACCGCACGCCCGAATCCACCTGCGTGGAGGGGTCAGGCCAAAGAGGGAGACCGGTCCCCGAACTAGTGGAGGCAGGAAACGACCCTCAGCTAGAAACCGGAGGCTCTGACATTTTATGTGGCGCAGCCCCTTGCTCCACCCGCTAGGAAGGCACCACATAGGGTCAGGGAAACTGGCGCCAAGTTTACCAAGAGGAGGCCCGAGGCAGCCGGACAGAAGTGTTGGTAAGAAAGGCCAGACAAAGGACACACAAAGGGGGTCCTGTGAAGTGCTCCAAAGTTATCTGGGAGTTGTCTGAGCCCCTCACCTGGTGAGCACAGTACGACGTGGGCAGCCGTTACCTGCAGACGTGGTCTGGATAATAAGAACTGTGAGTAAAGGCCCTGAACTGCATCACTGACTCCGTGTCGTTACTGCTGCTGCCCTGCACCATCACCCCCATCCTCTGCATACACTGCCCTGAGGCTATACTCCTCCCGTGGGGAGTTATGCTACGCTCTGCTGCACCCACAACACCAGCCTTAGCGGTCTGCCCTGTAGCGGCGGTTCACTCTGACCGCAATCCACGGGTGGCGTAGTCGGACATTTAAACATCAAAACCACATAAATAGTTCCGCCACTGGTTTGACCGCCCTGAGCCACGGAACCGGATCGCCGCCACGAAGACTACAACCACCAGCATCCACCAAAAGGGGTCCGGCTCCGGGTGTCCCAAGGCCCAGGGGGTGCGTCAGAACATTTTCATCACCTTTCACAATCACCAATGGGACAAGGCAGGGATGTCCTCTGTCCCCTCTCTTATACATCCTAGTGACGGAGCACCTGCTCTCATCAATTCGCCATAACCCCAATATTAGGTGGATTGAGGTGGGAGGCACCGAGTACAAGTGCTCTCTATTTGCTGATGATGTCCCAGTATATATCACTCAATCACATATATCCATCCCTGCTGTTATGGCTGAAATAGATCACTTTGTTACATGGTAAAATTTTAAAATCAATGCAGCGAAGTCTGAGGCCCTCGATGTCTCCCTCCCTAAATCCATATAGGATTCCATCCAGTCCAACTTTCCCTTTGCCTGGCCCTCACAGGGTATCAAATACTTAGGAATTCCTATTCATAGAGACCTCTCCCATCTATGTTATCTTAATTTTGGGCCCTTTATTGAACAATTCCATACAGACCACGGTTGGCAAGTTAGAACTGTAAGATTCACTACGTGAACCACTGGTGTTTTGTGGAAAAGCACATGTACACCGCGTTCCAAATTATTATGCAAAAAGTGTTTAGGAGTGATAAGGGAAGAATTTGTTTGTTTGTCAGTTAAACTCATTGATGGTGATGTGTGTCAGGGCTCTTTATATCACTGTAAGCAATTGCAGACACCTGTGCTAATTAGTTTGGCAGGTGTGTCCAATGAAAGGCAAGACTACTTAAGAAGGCTCTCTCACATTATTAAGCAGCCTACATTTTCTGCCAAAATGGGAAAGAAAAAGGATGTGTCGGCTGCTGAGAAGCAACAAATTGTGGAGTGTTTAGGTCAAGGCATGACTACAATCAACATTGTGCGATGATCAGGATGAAGTGTCTTGGCAATCAAGAAGTATGTAGCTGATTCACAGTACACACGTGTGCGTGCTGATAAGGGCAAATTGAGGACTCTTTCCTACAGGCAATTACGTCAGGTTGAAAGAGCAGCGTCAAAAAAGCCTTGTCATAGCAGCAGACAAGTTTTTGAAGCTGCTTGTGCCTCCAACGTCCCCCGAACAACAAGATGCAGGGTCCTTCAGAGGTTTGCAGCTGTGCATACGCCATCCTGTCGACCTCCTCTATCCACTTCACACAAGCAGAAACGGCTCCAGTGGGCCAAACATTACATGAAGACTGATTTCAAAACTGTTTTGTTCACGGATGAGTGCCGTGCAGCGCTCGATGGTCCAGATGAATGGAGTGGAGGATGGCTGGTTGATGGACACCCCACGCAAACACAGCTACAGCGCCAACAAGGAGGAGGTGGAGTAATGTTTTGGGCTGGAATCATGGGGAGAGAGATTGTCGGCCCCTTTAGGATCCCTGAAGGCGCTAAAGATGAACTCCATAATGTATGTGGATTTTCTCAAACAGCACTTCCTGCCATGGTTCAAGAAGAAGAACCGTGTATTTCACAGCAAGATCATTTTTCTGCATGATAATGCACCATCTCATGCTGCACATAAAACATCTGCATCTCTGGCTGATATGGGCATAAAAGGGGACAAACTTATGGTGTGACCCCCATGCTCCCCTGACCTCTACCCCATTCAGAACCTTTGGAGCATCATTAAAAGGAGTGTCTATGATGGCGGGAGGCAGTTCACATCTAAGCAACAGCTCTGGGAGGGTATTCTGTCCTCATGCAAAACAATTGAAGCAGAAACCATCCAAAACCTGACAAATTCAATGGACGAGAGAGTTCAGAAGCTCCTTTCGAACAAGGGGTCCTATGTGAAAATGTAACATCACCTAGAATAAAGTTTTGAGTTGAAAACTGTTTGATTTCAGTTTCTAACAACCTGCTAATGCTTATAATTTCAAAAATGACCATTTTTTTGGTCTTTATTAAAATGAAAAGGTTGATCGAAAAGTTTGGGGGATCTAAGAGTGTGGCAACCCAGTAGTCATGATTTCTTCGAATTCTGACAATATGAGGGTCATGCTGCAGGTAGTGCAGCAAGAAGGCACTTATGTGTCTTGCGCATCTCGGAGCCCCAAAATTATTTTCCGGGCTAGATGCAGCTAAAAATTATTTTTAATTTTAAATCTGGTGAAGCTTATTATAGATGGCCTAATAGGATCAGTGCTGCACACTGCTACAAAGCCCAAATTATTTTCCAGTCAAGATACAGATAAACATGATTAGTAATTTGAAAGCTTAAAACGGTTGGTAGGGTGATTTTAACCAATCATCAAGCTTTTACTCTCCCCAGGATGACACAGGGGTAGAAAAGTCGTTTCGGATCCATGATTTGTTCATCTTTATGAACGTGAGTCTGTCTACATTATCAGTGGAGAGCCGCGTGCGCTTATCTGTCAGCACACCACCAGCAGCGCTGAACACACGTTCAGACAGAACGCTGGCTGCGGGGCATGACAAGATCTCCAAGGCGTAAGTGGCTAGCTCCGGCCATTTATCCAGATTGGAAGCCCAAAAAGAGCAAGGGTCCAGTGACACAGTCGTGGCTTCAATGTTTACTTGGAGATACTCCTGTACCATCGTCTCTAGGCGTTGACTATGTGTCAGACTTCTTGTCTCCTGTGGCCTTGCAAAGGATGGGCTAAAAAAGTGGTGAAATGATTCCGCAAAATTGATGTTACCAGCAGATACTGTGGTTCTGTTACGGTTTGAGTGCTGAACACTTGACGGTCCCACGGTTGGCAAGTTGGAACTGTGAGATTCACTACGTGCACCACTGGTATTTTGTGGAAAAGCACATGTAAGATTCTGCAACAGTCTCTGCTGATACTCCTGCATGCGTGCATCCCTTTCTATGGCAGGAATAATTTCTGCAAATTTACTTTTGTACCGGGGATCTAACAGTGTGGCAACCCAGTAGTCAGGATTATTTCTAATTCTCACAATTCGAGGGTCATGTTGCAGGTAGTGCAGCAAGAAGGCACTCATGTGTGTTGCGCATCCAGGAGCACCAAGTCCCTGTTGTGTTGGTGGCGAGGTAACAATCATGCTTCCTTCCTCTGTCCTCTCCCCCCAACCTCGCACAACAGAAATGTGATCAAGGTCTCCCTCATCTGATGAGTCTTCCATCAGTTCGTCCTCCACTTCTTCCTGGGCTCCTGCACCTTCCTCACTAGTTTGGCTGCTACCATGCGCCCTGGTAAAATCATCTCCCCCACCCTCACATGCCTGCCGCCTTGGTGCTGCCGACCGTCTGGACCTTGCAGATGTTAGCCCTTCCGCATACAACTCCTCCTCCTCTACTTCCTCCACCTCCTCTTGTGCCACCACCTGACTCCGAATTCTGTTTAACATGTGCTCCAGCATGTAAATCACCGGAATAGTCATGCTGATAATGGCATCGTCAGCACTAAACATCTTCGTCGCCATTTCAAAACTGTGCAGAAGGGTGCATAGGTCCCTGATCTGAGACCACTCCTCCAGCGTGATTTGCCCCACCTCTGAATCTCGTTGGCCCAGGCTATACGTCAGAACGTATTGCACCAGGGCTTGTCGGTGCTGCCACAGTCGCTGCAACATGTGCAGAGTTGAATTCCACCGGGTAGGCACATCGCATTTTAGCCGGTGAAGTGGCAGGCCCAACGACTTCTGTAGAGATGTAAGTCGCTGAGCTGCGGGATGCGAACGGCGGAAGTGAGCACACAGCGACCGTGCCCTCTGCAGAAGGCCATCTAGTCTGGGATAGTGGGCTAAAAATTGCTGGACAACCAGGTTCAACACGTGAGCCATACAAGGCACGTGTGTGACATTGCCCCGGCGAAGGGCCGCACCCAGGTTTGCAGCATTGTCGCACACGGCCTTCCCTGGTTTCAGGTCCAGTGGAGACAACCATTCATGAAATTGGTTCTCCAGAGCTGACCACAACTCCTCAGCTGTGTGACTCACATTTCCCAGACATTTCAATGTAAAAACCGCCTGATGACGTTGAGCCCTACTGCCAGCATAGTAAGGAGTTGTGCAGGATCCCTTCTGCGCAGTTAGAAAGCTTGTGGCATGACCAGACAGGCTTTGGGTGCAGGTGGAAGACCGAGAGGAGGTTGAGGAGGCAGAAGCAGTGGAGGAACTTTGACATAAAGAGGATTGACGCACAACTCGTGGGGACGGCAAGACTTGGACAGCAGCCCCTTGTCCTGCTGTCACTATAGTTACCCAGTGCCCAGTCAGCGACATGTAACGCCCCTGTCCATGCCTACTCGTCCAAGTGTCTGTGGTGAAATGCACCCTGTCACACAGAGTTTTTCAAAGAAGCGGTGATGTTGTGTGCGACATGCTGGTGGAGCGCAGGCACACCTTTCTTTGAGAAGTAGTGCCGACTGGGCATCTGGTACTGGGGCACTGCGACGGACATAAGGTCTCGAAAATCCTCTGTGTCCACCAGGCGGAAAGGCAGCATTTCTGTAGCCAAGAGCTTGCAGATGGTGAAATTCAACCTCTTAGCTTTCTCATGGCTAGGAGGAAATGGTCTTTTACTTGTCCACATCTGAGGGACCGAGGGCTGGCTATTGTGCTTAGACGGGGTTGATAAGGGTGTCCCCGGCAAACTGCCGGTCTGTGAGGAAGATGCAGGCGGACATGTTAGGTTGCCTTGATCCAAAGGTGGTGCTATCGATGTCGGACAGCGCTCAAGACCAGCTGGTGTTACCACCTCCAAAGATAATGATGACCTGCCAATCACGCTGGCTGTTGCGGGTAAAGAGGTGGCAGGTCTGCGCCCCAAAACAGGTGTGACTGCTGTCCCCCCAGTCACAGAGGATGAAGAGTAGAGATGAGCGTTGTTCTACTCGAACTGTTCGCCAATCTCAAATTCGAGCTGTTTTGGGCGGTGTTCGAGCCGGTCGGCGAACACGAACAATTTGAGAAAAATTCGGCTGTTCGAGGTTATGTTCGATAACTGTTCGTGCACCAAAATCATAACTGGATTTTTTCTCAGTAATGATGAAAATTAATGTTAATACGCAGTTTGAGTGTACAGCGGGGCGGGGGGAGGGGCAGGGGATGGATCTCTGCAGGAACAATGAAGATCTCCATTTTTTTTTCTCTTTCCCGCATTTGCAGTGGGGAGGTGCAATCTGTCAGCCTATCAGCAGCGCACACACGGAGCGAAGTGCTTTTTTTCACACAAGCAAGGGCATGTGTGATTGGCAGTGTATGTCACATGTCCTTGCCCTATAAGACCAAGCCATTTTCCCCGTCGCCACCATTTTCTCACTGCTACAGCTGCGTGTTAGACGGCACCGCTGTTGCTGTGTGCGCTATACCTTGTTAATTTCAAGCCAATTTTCGCACAAATATACAGATAGCTTGGGAGTAGGGAATAGTTGTGATTGCAGTCCTTTTAAGGACTAGGTTACAGCATTTCCTATGACTTTTATCAGGCAGGTCTGTGCTCTTAAATAGATAGATTGTGGGAGTAAAGACTAATTGTAATTGGAGTCCTTTTCAGGACTAGGTTACATCAGTTCCTATCAGTTTTTGCCAGGCAGGTCTGTGCCAGTGCTGTGCAAGTTTTTTTCACAGCATTTGGCTGAATCTAGCAAAGCTAATCCTTTTTGGCCTATTGCAGAGTGTGTTAGTCAGTGGAGTAGCCTATCTGTGTTGCAAGATATACCACCTGTGTATAGAATACCAATTTTTTTACTGCACCTAGTGAAGTAAAATCTTTTGGGCATAGCATAATTCTATTAGTCCATATATACTGACCTCCATCAGGTTGCAAACTGAATATAATTTTTTTCTGCATCTAGCTCTGAAAAAATATTTGGGCTTCTAGCAGTGTGTGGGACTTGGTCTATTAGTCCATCTATACTGACCTCCATCAGGTTGCAAATTAAAAATAATTTTTTTCTTCATTTAGCTCTGAAAAAATATTTGGGCTTCTAGCAGTGTGTGGGACTTGTTCTATTAGTCCTTCTATACTGACCTCCAGCAGGTTGCAAATTGAATATAATTTTTTTCTGCATCTAGCTCTGAAAAAATATTTGGGCTTCTAGCGGTGTGTGGGACTTGGTCTATTAGTCCATCTATACTGACCTCCATCAGGTTGCAAATTAAAAATAATTTTTTTCTGCATCTAGCTCTGAAAAAATATTTTGGCCTCTAGCAGTGTGTGGGACTTGGTCTATTAGTCCATCTACACTGACCTCCATCAGGTTGCAAATTAAAAATAATTTTTTTCTTCATTTATCTCTGAAAAAATATTTGGACTTCTAGCAGCGTGTGGGACTTGTTCTATTAGTCCATCTATACTGACCTCCATCAGGTTGCAAATTAAAAATAATTTTTTTCTGCATCTAGCTCTGAAAAAATATTTGGGCTTCTAGCAGTGTGTGGGACTTGGTCTATTAGTCCATCTATACTGACCTCCATCGGGTTGCAAATTAAAAATAATTTTTTTCTGCATCTAGCTCTGAAAAAATATTTGGGCTTCTAGTGGTGTGTGGGACTTGGTCTATTAGTCCATCTATACTGACCTCCATCAGGTTGCAAATTAAAAATAATTTTTTTCTGCATCTAGCTCTGAAAAAATATTTGGGCTTCTAGCAGTGTGTGGGACTTGGTCTATTAGTCCATCTATACTGACCTCCATCAGGTTGCAAATTAAAAATAATTTTTTTCTGCATCTAACCCAGCCAATAGTTTTGGCCTAATACCACAGTTTGGCCACTCAGCTCTGCTCGGTTACCATCCATTGTTTTTTTGTGCAAACAACTCCAGAGTTGTGAATTAGTTAACCACCAAAATGAGTGGAAAAAGGCCTGCTGCTGGTGGAAAGGGGAATAGGCGTGTTGGGAAGGGGAAAAAAGGTTGTGTCCGTGGGGTAGGTGCAGAAGAAAGACCATCTGCCAGCCAAACTAAAATGTCTACTTCTTTTAGCGGACAATGTGATAAGATCCCTTTCTTACGGCCACGCCAATCGCTACAAATTCCAGATGAGGCACAAAAACAGCAGGTGCTTCAACGGATATCAAGTGCTCCTTTAAGTGGGCTCTCCTCCACATCAACTTCAACATCACAAATACTCCAGTCCTCAAAGGTGTCACCCAAATCGCACTTGCTTCCTCACAGCTCCCAAATCTCCAGCTGCCCGTCTGAGTATGAGGTAGAACAGATGGTTGAGTCTGCAGAGCTGTTTACTCATACTATAGCCTGGGAATCAGAGGTCGACTCCAGCGCTTCTGTGAATCCAGACGAGGAAATGATCTGCACTGATGCCCAGAATCTTTATGAGTCGGATCCAGGACCAGACGCAGAAGGTTCTGACCATAATGTAGACCCTCATTCCCAAACTGTAACTCCTGTTGGTGGAGACAATGAGGAAGACGATGATAAGACTCAAATACCTGATTGGAGCGACAACTTTAGTTTTTTGTCAGGGCAGGAACAGGTTGGCTCTGAGGACGACGGGTGTGATAACGCACAGGGTGATGATGATGAGGTCGGAGATCCCACTTACTGTCAACCCACAGTCAGCCAAGAGATGAGGTCAGCAGAGGAGGTGGAGGAAGATGCTAGTGACGACGAGGTCAGGTTGCGCCTTCCTGGACAGAGACATAGTACTGGAAGCACGTCAACAACTGCATCCTCAAACACAACTCTGCCTCTCACCACAAGTCGTGGTGGCTCTTCAGGTCGCATGGGTGCTAAGCCTTGCATAGCCTGGGCATTTTTTCAGATCGATAAAGATGACCCAACTCGTGTTATCTGTAACATTTGTCAGCAAAAGCTAAGTAGAGGCCAAAAAATACATAGTTTGAGTACTTCATGCATGAACCGGCACATGGACATGAAGCATAAGTTGCAGTGGGAAGCTCAGTGTGCTACAATGCGGTCTAGCCGGCCGGGCCAACCACCGTCTGCCATATCTTGTGCATCCGCGGCCTCTTCATCCTCTGTGACTGGGGGGACAGCAGTCACACCTGTTTTGGGGCGCAGACCTGCCACCTCTTTACCCGCAACAGCCAGCGTGATTGGCAGGTCATCATTTTCTTTGGAGGTGGTAACACCAGCTGGTCTTGAGCGCTGTCCGACATCGATAGCACCACCTTTGGATCAAGGCAACCTAACATGTCCGCCTGCATCTTCCTCACAGACCGGCAGTTTGCCGGGGACACCCTTATCAACCCCGTCTAAGCACAATAGCCAGCCCTCGGTCCCTCAGATGTGGACAAGTAAAAGACCATTTCCTCCTAGCCATGAGAAAGCTAAGAGGTTGAATTTCACCATCTGCAAGCTCTTGGCTACAGAAATGCTGCCTTTCCGCCTGGTGGACACAGAGGATTTTCGAGACCTTATGTCCGTCGCAGTGCCCCAGTACCAGATGCCCAGTCGGCACTACTTCTCAAAGAAAGGTGTGCCTGCGCTCCACCAGCATGTCGCACACAACATCACCGCTTCTTTGAGAAACTCTGTGTGTGACAGGGTGCATTTCACCACAGACACTTGGACGAGTAGGCATGGACAGGGGCGTTACATGTCGCTGACTGGGCACTGGGTAACTATGGTGACAGCAGGACAAGGGGCTGCTGTCCAAGTCTTGCCATCCCCACGAGTTGTGCGTCAATCCTCTTTATGTCATTTTTCCTCCACTGCTTCTGCCTCCTCAACCTCCTCTCGGTCTTCCACCTGCACCCAAAGCCTGTCTGGTCATGCCACAAGCTTTCTAACTGCGCAGAAGGGATCCTGCACAACTCCTTACTATGCTGGCAGTAGGGCTCAACGTCATCAGGCGGTTTTTACATTGAAATGTCTGGGAAATGTGAGTCACACAGCTGAGGAGTTGTGGTCAGCTCTGGAGAACCAATTTCATGAATGGTTGTCTCCACTGGACCTGAAACCAGGGAAGGCCGTGTGCGACAATGCTGCAAACCTGGGTGCGGCCCTTCGCCGGGGCAATGTCACACACGTGCCTTGTATGGCTCACGTGTTGAACCTGGTTGTCCAGCAATTTTTAGCCCACTATCCCAGACTAGATGGCCTTCTGCAGAGGGCACGGTCGCTGTGTGCTCACTTCCGCCGTTCGCATCCCGCAGCTCAGCGACTTACATCTCTACAGAAGTCGTTGGGCCTGCCACTTCACCGGCTAAAATGCGATGTGCCTACCCGGTGGAATTCAACTCTGCACATGTTGCAGCGACTGTGGCAGCACCGACAAGCCCTGGTGCAATACGTTCTGACGTATAGCCTGGGCCAACGAGATTCAGAGGTGGGGCAAATCACGCTGGAGGAGTGGTCTCAGATCAGGGACCTATGCACCCTTCTGCACAGTTTTGAAATGGCGACGAAGATGTTTAGTGCTGACGATGCCATTATCAGCATGACTATTCCGGTGATTTACATGCTGGAGCACATGTTAAACAGAATTCGGAGTCAGGTGGTGGCACAAGAGGAGGTGGAGGAAGTAGAGGAGGAGGAGTTGTATGCGGAAGGGCTAACATCTGCAAGGTCCAGACGGTCGGCAGCACCAGGGCGGCAGGCATGTGAGGGTGGGGGAGATGATTTTACCAGGGCGCATGGTAGCAGCCAAACTAGTGAGGAAGGTGCAGGAGCCCAGGAAGAAGTGGAGGACGAACTGATGGAAGACTCATCAGATGAGGGAGACCTTGATCACATTTCTGTTGTGCGAGGTTGGGGGGAGAGGACAGAGGAAGGAAGCATGATTGTTACCTCGCCACCAACACAACAGGGACTTGGTGCTCCTGGATGCGCAACACACATGAGTGCCTTCTTGCTGCACTACCTGCAACATGACCCTCGAATTGTGAGAATTAGAAATAATCCTGACTACTGGGTTGCCACACTGTTAGATCCCCGGTACAAAAGTAAATTTGCAGAAATTATTCCTGCCATAGAAAGGGATGCACGCATGCAGGAGTATCAGCAGAGACTGTTGCAGAATCTTACATGTGCTTTTCCACAAAATACCAGTGGTGCACGTAGTGAATCTCACAGTTCCAACTTGCCAACCGTGGGACCGTCAAGTGTTCAGCACTCAAACCGTAACAGAACCACAGTATCTGCTGGTAACATCAATTTTGCGGAATCATTTCACCACTTTTTTAGCCCATCCTTTGCAAAGCCACAGGAGACAAGAAGTCTGACACATAGTCAACGCCTAGAGACGATGGTACAGGAGTATCTCCAAGTAAACATTGAAGCCACGACTGTGTCACTGGACCCTTGCTCTTTTTGGGCTTCCAATCTGGATAAATGGCCGGAGCTAGCCACTTACGCCTTGGAGATCTTGTCATGCCCCGCAGCCAGCGTTCTGTCTGAACGTGTGTTCAGCGCTGCTGGTGGTGTGCTGACAGATAAGCGCACGCGGCTCTCCACTGATAATGTAGACAGACTCACGTTCATAAAGATGAACAAATCATGGATCCGAAACGACTTTTCTACCCCTGTGTCATCCTGGGGAGAGTAAAAGCTTGATGATTGGTTAAAATCACCCTACCAACCGTTTTAAGCTTTCAAATTACTAATCATGTTTATCTGTATCTTGACTGGAAAATAATTTGGGCTTTGTAGCAGTGTGCAGCACTGATCCTATTAGGCCATCTATAATAAGCTTCACCAGATTTAAAATTAAAAATAATTTTTAGCTGCATCTAGCCCGGAAAATAATTTTGGGGCTCCGAGATGCGCAAGACACATAAGTGCCTTCTTGCTGCACTACCTGCAGCATGACCCTCATATTGTCAGAATTCGAAGTAATCATGACTACTGGGTTGCCACACTCTTAGATCCCCCAAACTTTTCGATCAACCTTTTCATTTTAATAAAGACCAAAAAAATGGTCATTTTTGAAATTATAAGCATTAGCAGGTTGTTAGAAACTGAAATCAAACAGTTTTCAACTCAAAACTTTATTCTAGGTGATGTTACATTTTCACATAGGACCCCTTGTTCGAAAGGAGCTTCTGAACTCTCTCGTCCATTGAATTTGTCAGGTTTTGGATGGTTTCTGCTTCAATTGTTTTGCATGAGGACAGAATACCCTCCCAGAGCTGTTGCTTAGATGTGAACTGCCTCCCGCCATCATAGACACTCCTTTTAATGATGCTCCAAAGGTTCTGAATGGGGTAGAGGTCAGGGGAGCATGGGGGTCACACCATAAGTTTGTCCCCTTTTATGCCCATATCAGCCAGAGATGCAGATGTTTTATGTGCAGCATGAGATGGTGCATTATCATGCAGAAAAATGATCTTGCTGTGAAATACACGGTTCTTCTTCTTGAACCATGGCAGGAAGTGCTGTTTGAGAAAATCCACATACATTATGGAGTTCATCTTTAGCGCCTTCAGGGATCCTAAAGGGGTCGACAATCTCTCTCCCCATGATTCCAGCCCAAAACATTACTCCACCTCCTCCTTGTTGGCGCTGTAGCCGTGTTTGCGTGGGGTGTCCATCAACCAGCCATCCTCCACTCCATTCATCTGGACCATCGAGCGCTGCACGGCACTCATCCGTGAACAAAACAGTTTTGAAATCAGTCTTCATGTAATGTTTGGCCCACTGGAGCCGTTTCTGCTTGTGTGAAGTGGATAGAGGAGGTCGACAGGATGGCGTATGCACAGCTGCAAACCTCTGAAGGACCCTGCATCTTGTTGTTCGGGGGACGTTGGAGGCACAAGCAGCTTCAAAAACTTGTCTGCTGCTATGACAAGGCTTTTTTGCCGCTGCTCTTTCAACCTGACGTAATTGCCTGTAGGAAAGAGTCCTCAATTTGCCCTTATCAGCACGCACACGTGTGTACTGTGAATCAGCTACATACTTCTTGATTGCCAAGACACTTCATCCTGATCATCGCACAATGTTGATTGTAGTCATGCCTTGACCTAAACACTCCACAATTTGTTGCTTCTCAGCAGCCGACACATCCTTTTTCTTTCCCATTTTGGCAGAAAATGTAGGCTGCTTAATAATGTGAGAGAGCCTTCTTAAGTAGTCTTGCCTTTCATTGGACACACCTGCCAAACTAATTAGCACAGGTGTCTGCAATTGCTTACAGTGATATAAAGAGCCCTGACACACATCACCATCAATGAGTTTAACTGACAAACAAACAAATTCTTCCCTTATCACTCCTAAACACTTTTTGCATAATAATTTGGAACGCGGTGTACATGTGCTTTTCCACAAAACACCAGTGGTTCACGTAGTGAATCTTACAGTTCTAACTTGCCAACCGTGGTCTGTATGGAATTGTTCAATAAAGGGCCCAAAATTAAGATAACATAGATGGGAGAGGTCTCTATGAATAGGAATTCCTAAGTATTTGATACCCTGTGAGGGCCAGGCAAAGGGAAAGTTGGACTGGATGGAATCCTATATGGATTTAGGGAGGGAGACATCGAGGGCCTCAGACTTCGCTGCATTGATTTTAAAATTTTACCATGTAACAAAGTGATCTATTTCAGCCATAACAGCAGGGATGGATATATGTGATTGAGTGATATATACTAGGACATCATCAGCAAATAGAGAGCACTTGTACTCGGTGCCTCCCACCTCAATCCACCTAATATTGGGGTTATGGCGAATTGATGAGAGCAGGTGCTCCGTCACTAGGATGTATAAGAGAGGGGACAGAGGACATCCCTGCCTTGTCCCATTGGTGATTGTGAAAGGTGATGAAAATGTTCTGACGTACCCCCTGGGCCTTGGGACACCCGGAGCCGGACCCTTTTTGGTGGATGCTGGTGGTTGTAGTCTTCGTAGCGGCGATCCGGTTCCGTGGCTCAGGGCGGTCAAACCAGTGGCGGAACTATTTATGTGGTTTTGATGTTTAAATGTCCGACTACGCCACCCGTGGATTGCGGTCAGAGTGAACCGCCGCTACAGGGCAGACCGCTAAGGCTGGTGTTGTGGGTGCAGCAGAGCGTAGCATAACTCCCCACGGGAGGAGTATAGCCTCAGGGCAGTGTATGCGGAGGATGGGGGTGATGGTGCAGGGCAGCAGCAGTAACGACACGGAGTCAGTGATGCAGTTCAGGGCCTTTACTCACAGTTCTTATTATCCAGACCACGTCTGCAGGTAACGGCTGCCCACGTCGTACTGTGCTCACCAGGTGAGGGGCTCAGACAACTCCCAGATAACTTTGGAGCGCTTCACAGGACCCCCTTTGTGTGTCCTTTGTCTGGCCTTTCTTACCAACACTTCTGTCCGGCTGCCTCGGGCCTCCTCTTGGTAAACTTGGCGCCAGTTTCCCTGACCCTATGTGGTGCCTTCCTAGCGGGTGGAGCAAGGGGCTGCGCCACATAAAATGTCAGAGCCTCCGGTTTCTAGCTGAGGGTCGTTTCCTGCCTCCACTAGTTCGGGGACCGGTCTCCCCCTTTGGCCTGACCCCTCCACGCAGGTGGATTCGGGCGTGCGGTGGCGACTCGCCCGTCCGCACCCCTGGGATCCCTTCATTCCTCGTTCCTGGAGCCTTCTCCGCTCCTCTTCCTTCCTTCTCCCTCTTGCAGGCCTGGGCCTCTGTTACTAGGCCCGCCTCCGGAGCAGAGCTCATGCAGAGCCCCTGCTCCCTGCCACTTCTGCTCAGACTTCTCTGCACTGAACTAAGATGGTGCCCACCTTTTATACTCCCTTCTCAATGCACCCAGGAACTGCTTCCTCCCTGCTCCTGCACTGCAGGGTTCCCCTTCCTCAGTGTTCCCTCCCCCCACTCCAGCCAGGGACAGGGACTGTCGTGCCCATCTCAGGGGCATATTGGTCGCCCTGCCCCACGGCAATGTGGTGTAATGCATGCAGGTGTCGGGTCCTGATCCACACTCCATCCTTATCTGAGAGTGAGATATCACACCTCTGGGTGAGGTGCAATACGTCTGTAGCAACCGAGCCCTCGGTGCTACAGTTCCATTTATCTTCAGCCTAGGTGACGTATTGTGATACAGGGCCGTGATTTTGGCTATAAAAGGGTCCCCTAGACCCCTACCCCAAGCTTTTTAAGAGAATCATATATGGCGTGCCAGGAGACTCTATGGAATGCTTTCTCAGCATCCAACGAGAGTATCTACTTACAAATTTTTAACTGCATCTAGCCCAGGAAATACTTTGTGCCTAGTAGCAGTGTCTGCTAGTCAGCGGATTATCCCGGCTGTTAAGCAAGCTACACCACCTGTAGTTTGGACACCTAATTTTTTCAAAGGAAATGCTTCGGGACCACGGGATACTTAGTGAAGAGCATCAGGAGGCACCCCAAGGCATAGGGGCTGGGACTGGCACTAGGATGCCTTGCGGTGTACAGCCGAGCTCGATCCTTATAAAAGCTTTTTAACTGCAGCAGCTTTAGTGGACGCTACTGGAGCTGGAATTACGCGGCTGCTGGCATGAGACTTGCCCTCCAATAGATCCTTGTAAATGGATTTAAAGTGTATTCATTCAAATTAGAGGGACAATTTAAATTAAAAAGCTTAGAGCTGCCTCCACCACAGGGGGGCTCTCTCGACCCACCAGCGGACAGGCACCAGTATTGGGAGAGGGGGGCTGGCCGTCAGGGTTCACCGCGGCTCTGGCACAAACCCGGCGACACGGAGGTGGCACGGGCAGGAGCGGACTGGCCGTCTCGGCTTCTCACTTTTTGGATTTTAGAAGGGCATGACATGCCTATATCTGTGTCTCCCCCTCCTTTTACTCCTCCACCTCTTTTCTTTTCGCATGACTATATGTACTTGTCACTTTTCCATGTGTTAGTTGTGTCTTCTGAGCAGTTTGTCAGCTTTTGGACACCTTTGAAGGTGTTTTCTATGTGTTTCTATGTGTTTTTGTTTGCCTGCCATTGGTTTTAACGGTGTTCGAAGGTGTTCGACGAACAGTTCGACGAACAGTTCGGCGAACACACGGGTGTTCGACGAACCGAACCGAACTCGAACACTACGGGGGTGGCTCAACACTAATGAAGAGGCCGCGGATGCACAAGATATGGCAGACGGTGGTTGGCCCGGCCGGCTAGGCCGCATTGTAGCACACTGAGCTTCCCACTGCAACTTATGCTTCATGTCCATGTGCCGGTTCATGCATGAAGTACTCAAACTATGTATTTTTTGGCCTCTACTTAGCTTTTGCTGACAAATGTTACAGATAACACGAGTTGGGTCATCTTTATCGATCTGAAAAAATGCCCAGGCTATGTAAGGCTTAGCACCCATGCGACCTGAAGAGCCACCACGACTTGTGGTTAGAGGCAGAGTTGTGTTTGAGGATGCAGTTGTTGACGTGCTTCCAGTACTACGTCTCTGTCCAGGAAGGCGCAACCTGACCTCGTCGTCACTAGCATCTTCCTCCACCTCCTCTGCTGACCTCATCTCTTGGCTGACTGTGGGTTGACAGTAAGTGGGATCTCCGACCTCATCATCATCACCCTGTGCGTTATCACACCCGTCGTCCTCAGAGCCAACCTGTTCCTGCCCTGACAAAAAACTAAAGTTGTCGCTCCAATCAGGTATTTGAGTCTTATCATCGTCTTCCTCATTGTCTCCACCAACAGGAGTTACAGTTTGGGAATGAGGGTCTACATTATGGTCAGAACCTTCTGCGTCTGGTCCTGGATCCGACTCATAAAGATTCTGGGCATCAGTGCAGATCATTTCCTCATCTGGATTCACAGAAGCGCTGGAGTCGACCTCTGATTCCCAGGCTATAGTATGAGTAAACAGCTCTGCAGACTCAACCATCTGTTCTACCTCATACTCAGACGGGCAGCTGGAGATTTGGGAGCTTTGAGGAAGCAAGTGCGATTTGGGTGACACCTTTGAGGACTGGAGTATTTGTGATGTTGAAGTTGATGTGGAGGAGAGCCCACTTAAAGGAGCACTTGATATCCGTTGAAGCACCTGCTGTTTTTGTGCCTCATCTGGAATTTGTAGCGATTGGCGTGGCCGTAAGAAAGGGATCTTATCACATTGTCCGCTAAAAGAAGTAGACATTTTAGTTTGGCTGGAAGATGGTCTTTCTTCTGCACCTACCCCACGGACACAACCTTTTTTCCCCTTCCCAACACGCCTATTCCCCTTTCCACCAGCAGCAGGCCTTTTTAAACTCATTTTGGTGGTTAACTAATTCACAACTCTGGAGTTGTTTGCACAAAAAAACAATGGATGGTAACCGAGCAGAGCTGAGTGGCCAAACTGTGGTATTAGGCCAAAACTATTGGCTGGGTTAGATGCAGAAAAAAATTATTTTTAATTTGCAACCTGATGGAGGTCAGTATAAATGGACTAATAGACCAAGTCCCACACACCGCTAGAAGCCCAAATATTTTTTCAGAGCTAGATGCAGAAAATTTTTTTATTCAATTTGCAACCTGATGGAGGTCAGTATAGATGGACTAATAGACCAAGTCCCACACACTGCTAGAAGCCCAAATAATTTTTCAGAGCTAGATGCAGAAAAAAATTATTTTTAATTTGCAACCTGATGGAGGTCAGTATAGATGGACTAATAGACCAAGTCCCACACACTGCTAGAAGCCCAAATATTTTTTCAGAGCTAGATGCAGAAAAAAATTATTTTTAATTTGCAACCTGATGGAGGTCAGTATAGATGGACTAATAGACCAAGTCCCACACACCGCTAGAAGCCCAAATATTTTTTCAGAGCTAGATGCAGAAAAAAATTATATTCAATTTGCAACCTGCTGGAGGTCAGTATAGAAGGACTAATAGAACAAGTCCCACACACTGCTAGAAGCCCAAATATTTTTTCAGAGCTAAATGAAGAAAAAAATTATTTTTAATTTGCAACCTGATGGAGGTCAGTATAGATGGACTAATAGACCAAGTCCCACACACTGCTAGAAGCCCAAATATTTTTTCAGAGCTAGATGCAGAAAAAAATTATTTTTAATTTGCAACCTGATGGAGGTCAGTATAGATGGACTAATAGACCAAGTCCCACACACCGCTAGAAGCCCAAATATTTTTTCAGAGCTAGATGCAGAAAAAAATTATATTCAATTTGCAACCTGCTGGAGGTCAGTATAGAAGGACTAATAGAACAAGTCCCACACACTGCTAGAAGCCCAAATATTTTTTCAGAGCTAAATGAAGAAAAAAATTATTTTTAATTTGC
Source organism: Phyllobates terribilis (assembly GCF_046119375.1). Taxonomy (NCBI): domain Eukaryota; kingdom Metazoa; phylum Chordata; class Amphibia; order Anura; family Dendrobatidae; genus Phyllobates; species Phyllobates terribilis. The sequence continues at coordinate 319,587,394 of NW_027362769.1, forward strand.
AACCTGATGGAGGTCAGTATAGATGGACTAATAGACCAAGTCCCACACACTGCTAGAAGCCCAAATATTTTTTCAGAGCTAGATGCAGAAAAAAATTATTTTTAATTTGCAACCTGATGGAGGTCAGTATAGATGGACTAATAGACCAAGTCCCACACACCGCTAGAAGCCCAAATATTTTTTCAGAGCTAGATGCAGAAAATTTTTTTATTCAATTTGCAACCTGATGGAGGTCAGTATAGATGGACTAATAGACCAAGTCCCACACACTGCTAGAAGCCCAAATATTTTTTCAGAGCTAGATGCAGAAAAAAATTATTTTTAATTTGCAATCTGATGGAGGTCAGTATAGATGGACTAATAGACCAAGTCCCACACACTGCTAGAAGCCCAAATATTTTTTCAGAGCTAGATGCAGAAAAAAATTATTTTTAATTTGCAACCTGATGGAGGTCAGTATAGATGGACTAATAGAACAAGTCCCACACGCTGCTAGAAGCCCAAATATTTTTTCAGAGATAAATGAAGAAAAAAATTATTTTTAATTTGCAACCTGATGGAGGTCAGTATAGATGGACTAATAGACCAAGTCCCACACACTGCTAGAAGCCCAAATATTTTTTCAGAGCTAGATGCAGAAAAAAATTATTTTTAATTTGCAACCTGATGGAGGTCAGTATAGATGGACTAATAGACCAAGTCCCACACACCGCTAGAAGCCCAAATATTTTTTCAGAGCTAGATGCAGAAAAAAATTATATTCAATTTGCAACCTGCTGGAGGTCAGTATAGAAGGACTAATAGAACAAGTCCCACACACTGCTAGAAGCCCAAATATTTTTTCAGAGCTAAATGAAGAAAAAAATTATTTTTAATTTGCAACCTGATGGAGGTCAGTATAGATGGACTAATAGACCAAGTCCCACACACTGCTAGAAGCCCAAATATTTTTTCAGAGCTAGATGCAGAAAAAAATTATTTTTAATTTGCAACCTGATGGAGGTCAGTATAGATGGACTAATAGACCAAGTCCCACACACCGCTAGAAGCCCAAATATTTTTTCAGAGCTAGATGCAGAAATTTTTTTTATTCAATTTGCAACCTGATGGAGGTCAGTATAGATGGACTAATAGACCAAGTCCCACACACTGCTAGAAGCCCAAATATTTTTTCAGAGCTAGATGCAGAAAAAAATTATTTTTAATTTGCAACCTGATGGAGGTCAGTATAGATGGACTAATAGACCAAGTCCCACACACTGCTAGAAGCCCAAATATTTTTTCAGAGCTAGATGCAGAAAAAAATTATTTTTAATTTGCAACCTGATGGAGGTCAGTATAGATGGACTAATAGAACAAGTCCCACACGCTGCTAGAAGCCCAAATATTTTTTCAGAGATAAATGAAGAAAAAAATTATTTTTAATTTGCAACCTGATGGAGGTCAGTATAGATGGACTAATAGACCAAGTCCCACACACTGCTAGAAGCCCAAATATTTTTTCAGAGCTAGATGCAGAAAAAAATTATTTTTAATTTGCAACCTGATGGAGGTCAGTATAGATGGACTAATAGACCAAGTCCCACACACCGCTAGAAGCCCAAATATTTTTTCAGAGCTAGATGCAGAAAAAAATTATATTCAATTTGCAACCTGCTGGAGGTCAGTATAGAAGGACTAATAGAACAAGTCCCACACACTGCTAGAAGCCCAAATATTTTTTCAGAGCTAAATGAAGAAAAAAATTATTTTTAATTTGCAACCTGATGGAGGTCAGTATAGATGGACTAATAGACCAAGTCCCACACACTGCTAGAAGCCCAAATATTTTTTCAGAGCTAGATGCAGAAAAAAATTATATTCAGTTTGCAACCTGATGGAGGTCAGTATAGATGGACTAATAGAATGATGCTATGCCCAAAAGATTTTACTTCACTAGGTGCAGTAAAAAAATTGGTATTCTATACACAGGTGGTATATCTTGCAACACAGATAGGCTACTCCACTGACTAACACACTCTGCAATAGGCCAAAAAGGATTATCTTTGCTAGATTCAGCCAAATGCTGTGAAAAAAACTTGCACAGCACTGGCACAGACCTGCCTGGCAAAAACTGATAGGAACTGATGTAACCTAGTCCTGAAAAGGACTCCAATTACAATTAGTCTTTACTCCCTCAATCTATCTATTTAAGAGCACAGACCTGCTTGATAAAAGTCGTAGGAAATGCTGTAACCTAGTCCTTAAAAGGACTGCAATCACAACTATTCCCTACTCCCAAGCTATCTGTATATTTGTGCGAAAATTGGCTTGAAATTAACAAGGTATAGCGCACACAGCAACAGCGGTGCCGTCTAACACGCAGCTGCAGCAGTGAGAAAATGGTGGCGACGGGGAAAATGGCTTGGTCTTATAGGGCAAGGACATGTGACATACACTGCCAATCACACATGCCCTTGCTTGTGTGAAAAAAAGCACTTCGCTCCGTGTGTGCGCTGCTGATAGGCTGACAGATTGCACCTCCCCACTGCAAATGCGGGAAAGAGAAAAAAAAATGGAGATCTTCATTGTTCCTGCAGAGATCCATCCCCTGCCCCTCCCCCCGCCCCGCTGTACACTCAAACTGCGTATTAACATTAATTTTCATCATTACTGAGAAAAAATCCAGTTATGATTTTGGTGCACGAACAGTTATCGAACATAACCTCGAACAGCCGAATTTTTCTCAAATTGTTCGTGTTCGCCGACCGGCTCGAACACCGCCCAAAACAGCTCGAATTTGAGCTTGGCGAACAGTTCGAGTAGAACAACGCTCATCTCTAGTGGAGAGCCGCGTGCGCTTATCTGTCAGCACACCACCAGCAGCGCTGAACACACGTTCAGACAGAACGCTGGCTGCCGGGCATGACAAGATCTCCAAGGCGTAAGTGGCTAGCTCCGGCAATTTATCCAGATTGGAAGCCCAAAAAGAGCAAGGGTCCAGTGACACAGTCATGGCTTCAATGTTTACTTGGAGATACTCCTGTACCATCGTCTCTAGGCGTTGACTATGTGTCAGACTTCTTGTCTCCTGTGGCCTTGCAAAGGATGGGCTAAAAAAGTGGTGAAATGATTCCGCAAAATTGATGTTACCAGCAGATACTGTGGTTCTGTTACGGTTTGAGTGCTGAACACTTGACGGTCCCACGGTTGGCAAGTTGGAACTGTGAGATTCACTACGTGCACCACTGGTATTTTGTGGAAAAGCACATGTAAGATTCTGCAACAGTCTCTGCTGATACTCCTGCATACGTGCATCCCTTTCTATGGCAGGAATAATTTCTGCAAATTTACTTTTGTACCGGGGATCTAACAGTGTGGCAACCCAGTAGTCAGGATTATTTCTAATTCTCACAATTCGAGGGTCATGTTGCAGGTAGTGCAGCAAGAAGGCACTCATGTGTGTTGCGCATCCAGGAGCACCAAGTCCCTGTTGTGTTGGTGGCGAGGTAACAATCATGCTTCCTTCCTCTGTCCTCTCCCCCCAACCTCGCACAACAGAAATGTGATCAAGGTCTCCCTCATCTGATGAGTCTTCCATCAGTTCGTCCTCCACTTCTTCCTGGGCTCCTGCACCTTCCTCACTAGTTTGGCTGCTACCATGCGCCCTGGTAAAACCATCTCCCCCACCCTCACATGCCTGCCGCCTTGGTGCTGCCGACCGTCTGGACCTTGCAGATGTTAGGCCTTCCGCATACAACTCCTCCTCCTCTACTTCCTCCACCTCCTCTTGTGCCACCACCTGACTCCGAATTCTGTTTAACATGTGCTCCAGCATGTAAATCACCGGAATAGTCATGCTGATAATGGCATCGTCAGCACTAAACATCTTCGTCGCCATTTCAAAACTGTGCAGAAGGGTGCATAGGTCCCTGATCTGAGACCACTCCTCCAGCGTGATTTGCCCCACCTCTGGATCTCGTTGGCCCAGGCTATACGTCAGAACGTATTGCACCAGGGCTTGTCGGTGCTGCCACAGTCGCTGCAACATGTGCAGAGTTGAATTCCACCGGGTAGGCACATCGCATTTTAGCCGGTGAAGTGGCAGGCCCAACGACTTCTGTAGAGATGTAAGTCGCTGCGCTGCAGGATGCGAACGGCGGAAGTGAGCACACAGCGACCGTGCCCTCTGCAGAAGGCAATCTAGTCTGGGATAGTGGGCTAAAAATTGCTGGACAACCAGGTTCAACACGTGAGCAATACAAGGCACGTGTGTGACATTGCCCCGGCGAAGGGCCGCACCCAGGTTTGCAGCATTGTCGCACACGGCCTTCCCTGGTTTCAGGTCCAGTGGAGACAACCATTCATGAAATTGGTTCTCCAGAGCTGACCACAACTCCTCAGCTGTGTGACTCACATTTCCCAGACATTTCAATGTAAAAACCGCCTGATGACATTGAGCCCTACTGCCAGCATAGTAAGGAGGTGTGCAGGATCCCTTCTGCACAGTTAGAAAGCTTGTGGCATGACCAGACAGGCTTTCGGTGCAGGTGGAAGACCGAGAGGAGGTTGAGGAGGCAGAAGCAGTGGAGGAACTTTGACATAAAGAGGATTGACACACAACTCGTGGGGACGGCAAGACTTGGACAGCAGCCCCTTGTCCTGCTGTCACCATAGTTTCCCAGTGCCCAGTCAGCGACATGTAACGCCCCTGTCCATGCCTACTCGTCCAAGTGTCTGTGGTGAAATGCACCCTGTCACACACAGAGTTTCTCAAAGAAGCGGTGATGTTGTGTGCGACATGCTGGTGGAGCGCAGGCACACCTTTCTTTGAGAAGTAGTGCCGACTGGGCATCTGGTACTGGGGCACTGCGACGGACATAAGGTCTCGAAAATCCTCTGTGTCCACCAGGCGGAAAGGCAGCATTTCTGTAGCCAAGAGCTTGCAGATGGTGAAATTCAACCTCTTAGCTTTCTCATGGCTAGGAGGAAATGGTCTTTTACTTGTCCACATCTGAGGGACCGAGGGCTGGCTATTGTGCTTAGACGGGGTTGATAAGGGTGTCCCCGGCAAACTGCCGGTCTGTGAGGAAGATGCAGGCGGACATGTTAGGTTGCCTTGATCCAAAGGTGGTGCTATCGATGTCGGACAGCGCTCAACACCAGCTGGTGTTACCACCTCCAAAGAAAATGATGACCTGCCAATCACGCTGGCTGTTGCGGGTAAAGAGGTGGCAGGTCTGCGCCCCAAAACAGGTGTGACTGCTGTCCCCCCAGTCACAGAGGATGAAGAGGCCGCGGATGCACAAGATATGGCGGACGGTGGTTGGCCCGGCCGGCTAGGCCGCATTGTAGCACACTGAGCTTCCCACTGCAACTTATGCTTCATGTCCATGTGCTGGTTCATGCATGAAGTACTCAAACTATGTATTTTTTGGCCTCTACTTAGCTTTTGCTGACAAATGTTACAGATAACACGAGTTGGGTCATCTTTATCGATCTGAAAAATGCCCAGGCTATGCAAGGCTTAGCACCCATGCGACCTGAAGAGCCACCACGACTTGTGGTGAGAGGCAGAGTTGTGTTTGAGGATGCAGTTGTTGACGTGCTTCCAGTACTACGTCTCTGTCCAGGAAGGCGCAACCTGACCTCGTCGTCACTAGCATCTTCCTCCACCTCCTCTGCTGACCTCATCTCTTGGCTGACTGTGGGTTGACAGTAAGTGGGATCTCCAACCTCATCATCATCACCCTGTGCGTTATCACACCCGTCGTCCTCAGAGCCAACCTGTTCCTGCCCTGACAAAAAACTAAAGTTGTCGCTCCAATCAGGTATTTGAGTCTTATCATCGTATTCCTCATTGTCTCCACCAACAGGAGTTACAGTTTGGGAATGAGGGTCTACATTATGGTCAGAACCTTCTGCGTCTGGTCCTGGATCCGACTCATAAAGATTCTGGGCATCAGTGCAGATCATTTCCTCGTCTGGATTCACAGAAGCGCTGGAGTCGACCTCTGATTCCCAGGCTATAGTATGAGTAAACAGCTCTGCAGACTCAACCATCTGTTCTACCTCATACTCAGACGGGCAGCTGGAGATTTGGGAGCTGTGAGGAAGCAAGTGCGATTGGGGTGACACCTTTGAGGACTGGAGTATTTGTGATGTTGAAGTTGATGTGGAGGAGAGCCCACTTAAAGGAGCACTTGATATCCGTTGAAGCACCTGCTGTTTTTGTGCCTCATCTGGAATTTGTAGCGATTGGCGTGGCCGTAAGAAAGGGATCTTATCACATTGTCCGCTAAAAGAAGTAGACATTTTAGTTTGGCTGGAGGATGGTCTTTCTTCTGCAGATGTTACTGTTGCTTTAACACCTACCCCACAGACACAACCTTTTTTCCCCTTCCCAACACGCCTATTCCCCTTTCCACCAGCAGCAGGCCTTTTTCCACTCATTTTGGTGGTTAACTAATTCACAACTCTGGAGTTGTTTGCACAAAAAAACAATGGATGGGAACCGAGTAGAGCTGAGTGGCCAAACTGTGGTATTAGGCCAAAACTATTGGCTGGGTTAGATGCAGAAAAAAATTATATTCAATTTGCAACCTGATGGAGGTCAGTATAGATGGACTAATAGAACAAGTCCCACACACAGCTAGAAGCCCAAATATTTTTTCAGAGGTAGATGCAGAAAAATTTTTTATTCAGTTTGCAACCTGATGGAGGTCTGTATAGATGGATTAATAGAACAAGTCCCACACACAGCTACAAGCCCAATATTTTTTCAGAGGTAGATGCAGAAAAAATATATATTCAGTTTGCAAGCTGATGGTGGTCAGTATAGATGGACTAATAGAGAAAATCCCACACACTGCTAGAAGGCCAAATATTTTTTCAGAGCTAGATGCAGAAAAAAATTATATTCAGTTTGCAACCTGATGGAGGTCAGTATAGATGGACTAATAGAGAAAGTCCCACACACTGCTAGAAGGCCACATATTTTTTCAGAGGTAGATGCAGAAAAAATATATTTAGTTTGCAACCTGATGGAGGTCAGTATAGATGGATTAATAGAACAAGTCCCACACACAGCTAGAAGCCCAATATTTTTTCAGAGGTAGATGCAGAAAAAAATATATTCAGTTTGCAACCTGATGGAGGTCAGTATAGATGGACTAATACAACAAGTCCCACACACAGCTAGAAGCCCAATATTTTTTCAGAGGTAGATGCAGAAAAAAATATATTCAGTTTGCAACCTGATGGAGGTCTGTATAGATGGATTAATAGAACAAGTCCCACACACAGCTAGAAGCGCAATATTTTTTCAGAGGTAGATGCTGAAAAAAATATATTCAGTTTGCAACCTGATGGAGGTCAGTATAGATGGACTAATACAACAAGTCCCACACACAGCTAGAAACCCAATATTTTTTCAGAGGTAGATGCAGAAAAAAATATATTCAGTTTGCAACCTGATGGAGGTCTGTATAGATGGATTAATAGAACAAGTCCCACACACAGCTAGAAGCGCAATATTTTTTCAGAGGTAGATGCAGAAAAAAATATATTCAGTTTGCAACCTGATGGAGGTCAGTATAGATGGACTAATACAACAAGTCCCACACACAGCTAGAAGCCCAATATTTTTTCAGAGCTAGATGCAGAAAAAAAATATATTCAATTTGCAACCTGATGGAGGTCAGTATAGATGGACTAATAGAATGATGCTATGCCCAAAAGATTTTACTTCACTAGGTGCAGTAAAAAAATTGGTATTCTATACACAGGTGGTATATCTTGCAACACAGATAGGCTACTCCACTGACTAACACACTCTGCAATAGGCCAAAAAGGATTAGCTTTGCTAGATTCAGCCAAATGCTGTGAAAAAAACTTTCACAGCACTGGCACAGACCTGCCTGGCAAAAACTGATAGGAACTGATGTAACCTAGTCCTGAAAAGGACTCCAATTACAATTAGTCTTTACTCCCACAATCTATCTATTTAAGAGCACAGACCTGCCTGATAAAAGTCGTAGGAAATGCTGTAACCTAGTCCTTGAAAGGACTGCAATCACAACTATTCCCTACTCCCAAGCTATCTGTAGATTTGTGCGAAAATTGGCTTGAAATTAACAAGGTATAGCGCACACAGCAACAGCGGTGCCGTCTAACATGCAGCTGCAGCAGTGAGAAAATGGTGGCGACGGGGAAAATGGCTTGGTCTTATAGGGCAAGGACATGTGACATACACTGCCAATGACACATGCCCTTGCTTGTGTGAAAAAAAGCACTTCGCTCCGTGTGTGCGCTGCTGATAGGCTGACAGATTGCACCTCCCCACTGTAAATGCGGGAAAGAGAAAAAAAAATGGAGATCTTCATTGTTCCTGCAGAGATCCATCCCCTGCCCCTCCCCCCACCCCGCTGTACACTCAAACTGCGTATTAACATTAATTTTCATCATTACTGAGAAAAAATCCAGTTATGATTTTGGTGCACGAACAGTTATCGAACATAACCTCGAACAGCCGAATTTTTCTCAAATTGTTCGTGTTCGCCGAACGGCTCGAACACCGCCCAAAACAGCTCGAATTTGAGATTGGCGAACAGTTCGAGTAGAACAACGCTCATCTCTAGTCGTCATCTTGGTGAGGACACGGAAGTCTTGCCCGTCTGGCACGCATGGCTGACTTTATGTTACGCTGCCTTAACCGTGATCCTCGCGTTGTCAAAATGTTGGGTGACAGTCATTACTGGTTGGTGACACTTTTAGACCCCCGCTACAAGGAGAACTTTCACCCTCTTATTCTTGAGGTGGAGAGGTCTACAAAAATGGGGCAGTACCAGAAGGCCCTTGCTGCAGAACTGTTAAAAAAATTCTCATCTGAACACGCTAGCGGCAGAGGTCACAGTTCGTTGACCAACCAAGGCGTACAAGGGAGAGAGAGGCAACTCCAATCCAGCAGAGGCAGGGGAACACTGTCAACATTCTGGGACAGTTTTCTGAGACCCGCCCAGCTTACAGGCCCTGAGGTGCGGGGTACTCTCACAAGGAGTGGAAAGTTTCAAAAGATGGTGAGGGAGTACCTTGCCGACCGTACCAGCATCCTCAGTGATTCCTCTGTGCCTTTTAATTATTGGGTATCGAAGCTGGACACTTGGAATGAACTCGCTCTGAACGCCTTGGAGGTCCTGGCCTGCCCTGCCGCTAGCGTGTTATCGGAGCATGTTTTTAGTGCCGCTGGGGGAATTATAACTGATAAGCGCACTCGCCTGTCAACTGACAATGCTGACAAGCTGACCCTTATCTAAATGAACAAGGGTTGGATTGGGCCAGACTTCTCATCACCACCAAATGACAGCAAAGTAACATAAAGTCAAATCCACTGTGTTTTTTCGGGAGGTGTATTCACATGCACCACTTCACACCCACACATGGGTATACTCTTCCTCATTTCGGCTGTTTTATGGTCTTCTCCTTATCCTCAGCCTCCACCACCACTGAACCACCAGGGTGACCGTGGTCTGTGTTGCCATTATTGAAAGTTCCTCCATCCTAATTTTTGGCAGCTTTTGCTTGGAAGGCATCAGCAAATACTATGGGAGACCCACTCCCCAATAATGGGAATAATGTTTTTAAGATGCTGTACTGCATGGCTCTTGTAAGGGGCATTGCAAGTTCCTCCATCCTAATTTTTGGCAGCTTCTGCTTGGAAAGCATGAGGAAAGACTATGGGAGACACACTCACCAATAATGGGAATAATGTTTTTAAGATGCTGTACTGTATGGCTCTTGTAAGGGGCATTAAAACCGTCTTGTTAAGCTACTGTGACCTCCACCACTTTTCCAAGGGGCATTAAAACCATCTTGTTAAGCTACTGCGACCTGCACGTCTCTTCTGAGGGGCATTAAAACCGTCTTGTTAAGCTACTGCAACCTCCACGACTTTTTCAAGGGGCATTAAAACCGTCTTCTTAAGCTACTGCAACCTCCACCTCTCTTCCGAGGGGCATTAAAAGCGTCTTGTTAAACCACTCTGAACTCCACAGCTCTTCCAAGGGGCATTGAAATGTTGTTTTTAATTAACTTTAACCTCCACGACTCTTCGAATGGGCATTGCATTTCCTCCTAATTTTTGGCAGCTTTTGCTTGGAAGGCACAAGCAAATACTATGGGAGACCCACTCCCCAATAATGGGAATAATGATTATATTATGCTGTACTGCATGGCTCTTGTAAGGGGCATTGAAAGTTCCTCCATCCTAATTTTTGGCAGATTTTGCCTGGAAGGCATAAGCAAAGACTGTGGAAGACCCACTCCCCAATAATGGGAATAATGTTTGTAATATGCTGTACTGCATGGCTCTTGTAAGGGTCATTGCAAGTTCCTCCGTCCTAATTTTTGGCAGATTTTGCTTGGAAGGCATAAGCACAGACTATGGGAGACCCACTCCCCAATAATGGGAATAAAGTTTGTAATATGCTGTACTGCATGGCTCTTGTAAGGGGCATTACAAGTTCCTCCGTCCTAATTTTTGGCAGATTTTGCTTGGAAGGCATAAGCAAATACTATGGGAGACCCACTCTCCAATAATGGGAATAATGTTTGCAATATGCTGTACTGCATGGCTCTTGTAAGGGGCATTGCAAGTTCCTCCGTCCTAATTTTTGGCAGCTATTGCTTGGAAGGCATAAGCAAAGACTATGGGAGACCCACTCCCCAATAATGGAAATAATGTTTGTAATATGCTGTACTGCGTGGCTCTTGTAAGGGGCATTGCATGTTCCTCCGTCCTAATTTTTGGCAGGTTTTGCTTGGGAGGCATAAGCAAAGACTATGGGAGACCCACTCCCCAATAATGGGAATAAAGTTTGTAATCTGCTGTACTGCATGGCTCTTGTAAGGGGCATTGCAAGTTCCTCCATCCTAATTTTTGGCAGATTTTGCTTGGAAGGCATAAGCAAAGACTATGGGAGACCCACTCCCCAATAATGGGAATAATGTTTTTAAGATGCTGTACTGTATGGCTCTTGTAAGTTGCATTAAAACCATCTTGTTTAGCTACTGCGACCTCCACCACTTTTCCAAGGGGCATTCAAACCGTCTTGTTAAGCTACTGTGACCTCCACGTCTCTTCAAAGCGGCATTAAAAGAGTCTTTTTAAACCACTCTGAACTCCACAGCTCTTCCAAGGGGCATTGAAATGTTGTTTTTAATTACCTCTAACCTCCATGACTCTTCCAACGGGCATTGCATTTCCTCCTAATTTTAGTCAGCTTTTGCTTTCCAATGCAAAGGCGAAAACTAAGGGAGACCCACTCCCCAATAATGGGTAGAAGGTTTTTGGTACACTGTAATCCATGTCTGTTTCAAGGGGCATTGCAGTTCCTCATAATTTTTGGAAAGCCTTCCATTCACTGCTTAGGCCAACAGTGTACAGGAGACCCAGTTGCTATAAATGGAAAAAACAGTTTAGTTAAGGCCCTCTGACCTCCATGTCACTTCCAAGGGGCATTGGAGAGCCTAGAAATTTTTTGCTAGGCATTGCACTCACTGTATGCCCTATAACTGCCCTTGAGAAAGCAGCCTGGGATGGCGCAAAACGCGCATTGGGCCTTCACCTTTTTCACCCCCCCACTTAGGCTGTGCTTCCTTGCCAGGTAATTATCCCATTGGATTAATACTTTTTCAGCATTTAGTTTTGGGCACAGAGTTTCCCATGATACAACACTGGTTCTTCCCCCACCCCTGTCTATTTAACAGTTAGTGGGATTATACAGTATAGGTTGATCCTGTGTTCCTGACTCCAGTTCTCCTATTTAAATCTAATATTTACAATTTTTATTATTATTATGGGCAAATGTGCAATTATGCTAATCCATGGGTTTATTATGATCATACTATTACAAGTGTATCTGACCTGGAAGCACTTTACCATCTGGTTACCTCATTGTCTAAGTCTTTATCTATCTTTTTATATTAATAAATAAATATTTTCTTGCAATATATACTGAGCCGTTCTCCTCTTTGCCCATGCCCTATAACTGTGTAGCCGAACTGCTCCTTTTTTTACAGAATCATATCCTACAAGACGTGTGGTTGACTGGCCTGATATTGATGTGAATGGTCCCTGTTCCTCCTGCTCTTTCTCCTTTGCCACCACCTCTTCCATCATTTATCACCTGAAGCTTTGTTTTAACGGGAGTCATAGAACTGGGATAGTAGCAGGAAAACATCCAGCAATCCTCGGAGAAGGTAGGATATGCGCCAAAACGCTGACCACCTAAGGCTTAGCCGCTACTACATACATGTGCTTGCATTCCAAGAAAACAAAGCAGATGCTAACTTCTATTATCATCATCATGCTCCTCACCTTGGCACTCTCAACTCCCCTGATGGAGAAGCCAGGGCCCACTGGAGGAGTCTGGTTCTCTGGTGGGCTCGTCCAATGCTGCCCTAAAGCAGGCCAGGCAAAGAAAAGTGTGTGGGAAGGTGACAGGAGAAATAGGGGCGGCTGGGGACCGTTTATAGACACCCGGCCGCCCCCTGGTGGCTGGGGACCGAGCATGGACACCCGGCCGCCGGGCGGCTGGGGACTGAGTATGGATACCAGGCCACCAAAGCAGCCATGAGGTAGTGGCCAGCTTCAGCCTCCTCCAAACTGAAAGGCCCCATTTCAAGTGCAAGCAAGCAGTATGGCATTGCAGCCTGGGGGTGGGTGGGTGGCAGGCTGCACATTTACGCTTACATTAAAAGAAAACAAAGCAGATGCTAACTTCTATCATCATCATCATGCTCCTCACCTTGGCACTCCCAACTCCCCTGATGGAGAAGCCAGGGCCCACCGGAGGAGTCTGGTTCTCTGGTGGGCTCGTCAAATGCTGCCCTAAAGCAGGCCAGGTTAAGAAAAGTGTGGAGGAAGGTGACAGGAGAAATAGGGGCGGCTGGGGACCGAGTATGGACACCCGGCCACCCCCTGGCGGCAGGGGACGGAGCGTGGACACCTGGACGCCCCCTGGCGGCTGGGGACCGAGCGTGGACACCCGGCCGCCGGGAACTGAGTATGGATACCTTGCTGCCGAAGCAGCCATGAGGTAGTGGCCAGCTTCAGCCTCCACCAAATTAAAAGGCCCCATTTCAAGTTACAGCTGACAGTATGGTATTGCAGCCTGCGGGTGGGTGGGTGGTTGGCTGCATATTTGCGCTTGCATTGCAAGGAATGGGGGAGGTACAATTGAACACTGCCCTGGGTCAAGGACTTGCACAGGGATAGTTGCAAGTCTGCATCTTCTGGGAGTCAGAGATGCTTCCAGGGGTCTTCCCCATGCTGTTCCCATGTCTTTTCAGCACTGTATGCATGTGTCACACAGCACATGGCCAGATAAGGTTGTAAAATGTTAAAATTACATTTCCCGGTGAATGCATTTGTCACGGTTGAAAGCAATACAAAAGTGCAAAAACGCATCAAAAATGCTACTTGTGAACATAGCCCAAGGTGTGGAGGAGTATTTTTGGTTATTTATTTTACCTTATACACAAGTCTTTACCCTGGAAAGAATGTTCCTTAACATATTTCACAGGAAAACCGTTTCAGTTTCGTTTTTGAACGTTTTATTGTGAGCCCGTAAAAGTGGCTTAATACCTCTGACCACGTTGTTTACTGCAGTGACTTGGGCGTCAGAAATGCTTCCTGGGGCGATCCCCATGCTGCCCCCATGTCTTTTAAGCACTGTCACTATCGTTTTGGGCACTTTTTAGGCTTTCTACAGACTGCCGGGGGTGACACCGCAAAAATGCTCGGGTCTCCCATAGACTAACATTGGGCTTGTTGCTCGAGTCGAGCACCCGAGTATCACGGTGAGCTCGGCCCGAGCTTCGAGTACCCGAGCATATTAGTGCTCGCTCAACACTAGTCACATCTAATATATATTCTTGCATTACATCAGGATACGGACTGTACTTTTCCAAATGGAATCTCAATGCTTCCATAGCTATATAACATGGTATAGAAGTATATAAAGAATTAACATCACAGCCTATCCAGGTGTAATCTGATGACCATCTTTTGTTTGACAACTGATCTAAAATATCCTTGGTGTGTTTGATATATCCAGGCACGCGCTGTACCAAAGGTTGTAAGATCGAATCTAACCACTCACTGAGACGTTCACTACATGATCCAATTCCATTGATTATTGATCGCATTGGGGGTGGAAGGATGTCTTTACGTATCTTTGGCAGAGCATGCATTGTAGGTGTTACAGGATTCAATGATATTAAATATTCACTGATTTTTTTTGTTAATATGCCCAATTTTACACCCTCCGCTATTAAGATGTTCATTAAGATTAATTAAGATTAAGATTTGCTCACTACATTTTTTGTTGAATTAAATTTTAAGCGGGAATATGTCTTTTCATCAGATAAAAGCTTCAAAATCTGCGTCCTATAAGTTTCAGTGTCTAAAACAACTATAAATAAAGATATGATACCGAGGGGTCTGAGACTTAAAAAGATACCAACTAAAGCTTACAATGTGGATTTCATGAATGACTGGAACAGTATTTTGAATATTTGCTCCTTGAATCTCATGAAATTAATTATAAAATGTGAGAACATACAACTCCAGGTACAGCGCGTGCCTGGATATATCAAAGACACCTAATTATTTTGTTTTTGACAGAATTTTTTATTTACAGATCCAAGGTGTCTCAATGGGTGCTCGTTTCTCACCTTCTTTGGCAAATCTGACTATGTCATATTGGGAACATTGTTTTTTGTATTCAGACAGTAATCCTTATATACCTAATTTGTCCTGGTATGGTAGATTTATTGATGATATGACATTCATCTGGCAAGGAGATGAATCTGCCATTCCAGGATTTCTTACATTTTTGAATGACAATTCATTTAATTTGCGGTTTACTGTTTCTTATAGTTCAAAAGTTTTGGTGTTCTTAGATTTGATTCTTACGGGCATTCCAGGTGAAATTGTATCCACTGCTATTCATCGCAAACCATCTGCAGGTAATTCCATCATGCATTTTTCTAGTAGTCAACCACAGCATGTAGCTAAAGCCATACCAGTAGGTGAGTTCACAAGAATTGTCAGAAATCGCTCTCATCCCATAGTTTCTGAAAATGAAGTAATAATAACCTCAAAAAGATTAAAACAACGGGGTTATCCCCAATGGGTATTGGACAGGGGTAAAAAAATAATTTCTGACAAAAAACGGACTGATCTATTGTGTCCTAAAACAAAAGTAAAAAATTTGTTTTTGAAAAGTAAACCTGTCATCTCGCTGCAATATAGTGCACAATTTTCAGAAATAAAAAAATAGTTTACTAAACATTTATCAATACTTTTTGAAGATGAAATATTAGCATGCATTTTGATAAAAGGCTGTAATGTTGTGGCAGAAAAGGCATCTTCATTAGGTGACTCACTATCTCCAACATTTTTTTCTGATCCACACATAAAAAAAGCACTTGGTTGCAGCAAAAAGGGCAGTTTAAATGTGGATCAGTGAAATGTCGCATGTGTTCATACACACTGTGCAGTTCTGTTTGTCATGATTCTGATCATTCAAATGAATATAAAATCAAACAGTATATTAATTGTGATTCAGAGAACGTGGTATACAAAATGAATTGTACTATATGCGATACATTTTATATAGGTTGTACTACACGTAAATTAAAAACTAGGTTTAATGAACATTATAATGACATACTTAATTCAAATAACACCAGTAGAAATGTCTCTGCTATCGCAAAGCATTTTATTATTGAGCATAATCGTGCAATGTCTTCTTTGCAAGTTTTAGGTATTGAAAAACTTTTTCCGCATGCAAGAGGTGGAGATATAAAGCGAAAATTATTGACAAAAGAAGCGTATTGGATATTTAATCTGGATTCAAGAAGCCCAAAGGGTTTAATCTGAAGAGAGAAACCATGTATCGCTATTGACTGTTTTCATGCACCTGCTGCTTAATGTGGTAATTATGTCATGTGATTTGTTCCAACTGTTTTCATTGGCACATTTTTAGTATTTTAGAAAATCCTTTTCATTGTGTAGCTATGCAGTGATAAAGGACACAAGTGAGCGTTCGAAACGCGTCTTGCTCCCCTACCCTGTCTATGCAACCTTTGTAATTATTTGCAAGTTTTTAATGTACAAAAATTAAAGAAAGAATTATTTTACCAGACGCTGGAACAACTATTGCATTTTTTTTTTACTTGACAGATGTCCAGAAGACAGTCATTGGCACACTCCACAAGGTCCCAGAGTTCCCATTTTCATCTGGAAATCAAGGTCCCAGAGTCTGGAGGAAGAGTGGAGGCCACAATCCAAGCTGCTTGAGGTCTAGTGTGAAGCTTCTGACGCGCCCCTGGGCCTGTGTCGCGCTGCGGTGCGCACGCGGGAGCTTACCCGGAGCCGGATCCGTGGAGGGTTGTAATCTCGTGGCGGTGACCCGGTCCGTGCCCAGGGAGTCAAACTAGACGGCAGTCTATTAGTAGTAAATAGTTGATGACTACGCCACCCGTTGAGTGCAGCCAGGAAGCTGCTGCTGCAGGGCAGACCGCTGAGGCCGGTGGTAGGATTGTGCAGCGTGATAGTATAACCCCCAACGGGAGGGGTATGGCCTCAGGGCAGCCGACGTGGATGATGGGGGTAGCAGGAACCACTCAGAGACGGTACGGTGTAGTTCAGGGTCTTTACTGGTAACAACGACAGACCCTCCCGGAGTACTTGCTAGCAAACGGGGCCTGGTCAGTCTTTGAGCAGATGGGATCTCCCCTGGCCAGGCGTAGTTGTAGGCCTCCCAAACTGACTGTACTCTTCTGGCTACCTTGCTAGAAGCTGATGTAAGTAGCCCACGTCCCTGAGTGTACCGTGTGGTGCTCACCCGTATGGCCGGTGACTCGGGGCCTTCTAATGGCTTCCGCTCCACGATGGCGGTGCTGGTCCCACGCGTGTGACCGTGCCTTCAGGCTTCTGGGCCAGAGGACCTGAAATCCCCTGCCCGACGGATTCTGCTGCTGGGTAGGATTTAGTCCCCACAGCCTCGGACTCCGGGTCCGGTAAAGAATCTTCTTAGTCAGGGCGAGCTCTGTAGCTGCCAGCCCCTGACTCCTTGTAACTCTGCTGTTTCCTATGCTGCTTCTCTTCTCCACTCTCCTTGTCTGACTCACCCTGCCTCAGCCCCGGGTTTTTACAGGGGAAGTTCTTCCCCTCCCAAGACTGGGCAGGAGGTGTGGCATGCACAGGATCCCTGACCAAAGGACCTCCCACCTGCTCTCAGACATAATATCTCTATCACTGTGGCAACCAGACCCCTGGGGTGTCACATTCCCCCCTAGTGAAATTTAGTACTCCGGGACTAAACACATTTAGAAAAACATAACAAAGTATAACAATAACAATACTATAAGAAAAACACATAAGATGGTTACGGCGTGTCCGCAACCGGATGCAGTCTTTGAAGAAAAGCAAAGGTGTCCATTTCACCAACACAGGGAGACGTAACCAGGTAGGGGTCTGTCCTACCCCGAGTACTTAACAGTCTCTAGTCCATCCTGGGTTACGCTCCAACTATATACAAGGATTCCCGGTAAATCCACCAAGGTTTCCTAAAAATAACTAGAAACACAAAATTATACACAAGCAACAAGACACAGAAAAACATAGATAAAACAATTTATACACTTTAAATTCTCCAGCGTGCGGGTAACTGGCCTCTAGTGGCCCGAGTGGACCTACGGAGCTGACTGTCTGGCCCTGAACTACAGGGTGTAGGAGCTGTCAAGGGTAAACTGGGCAGCTGTCTACCGGCTCCTTGTCTCACTAGGGGTACGGCAGGCTCACTATAAGCAGAGGGTTGATTCTCCTGTTCTGCTTGTGTGGAGTCTTCTGCCTCCTGGACCGGCTGTTCTTCCAGCTCTACCCGTTGCTCCGTAGGTTCTTGGGATGATGGTTGGAGGAAGGTGAGTACGGGTACCACAACTGCACCATTGACTTGAGTCCAAGACTGAGGAAAGTCCCCGAGCACGGTACTAACCATATCTTCCCTTTCTTCCACGGGTCGATGGTCTTCTTGTTCCTCTTCAGGGTTCCTCAGTTGTTCGGGACACTTCTTCAGGTGGTCCCGGGATACAATGGCTGTGGTTTCCCCTCCGTCTTTACTGATGGTACAGACCTTCGGGTTCTCGTGGCTTGAGGGCAGTACGGTGTACGGGTCCTTCTCCCACTGGTCGTCCAACTTGTGGAGCCGTCTCTTCCTCTTCAAGACCTGCTCTCCGGGTACCAGGGGAACAGCGGGAGCATACTGGTTGTAAGTTTTCTCTTGTCTTTCCCTAGCCTGACAGAGACTTCGCTCCACGCTCTCCTGTACTCTCCGGTACTGCTGCTGCCTCTCTGTGTCCCAGTCTGTTTCTGGTGAAGTGTCCTCGGGGGTCAGGACTCCCATTTCCAGGTCAACAGGTAACTTACCAGGTCTTGCCCTCATTAGGTAAGCCGGGGTACAGTTGGTGGAACCTACCGGGATGTGGTTGTATAGGTCCACCAGATCGGGCAACTTTTCAGGCCACAGACTGCGTTCTTCCAGGGGCAACGTTTTTAGAAGATCCATTACCACCTGGTTCATTTTTTCACAAAGTCCATTAGTCTGCGGATGGTAGGGTGTCGTCCTTATCTTCCGGCAGCCATACAGATTGCAGAATTCCTGAAAGACCTCCGCTTCAAAGGCAGGTCCCTGGTCCGTCAGCACTTGGTCCGGGTACCCGTGTGGACGGCAGAAGTGCTGCTGGAAGGCTCTAGCTGCTGTTTGAGCCGTTAAGTCCTTGACGGGGACGACAACCAAGAACCGGGAGTAATGATCCACGATGGTTAACGCGTAGACGTAGCCACTTCTGCTTGAGGTCAGTTTTACATGATCCAAGGCTACCAGTTCCAACGGTTGCCGGGTGACGATGGACTGCAGGGGAGTTTTCTGGCTGGCTCGGTCCTTCCTTCTCAGGTTGCACGGGCCACAATCTCTGCACCACTTCTCGATGGTTCCCCTCATGCCTACCCAGTGGAACCGCTCGCGCAGCAGGAACTCCAGCTTTTTCCACCCAAAGTGTCCAGCTCCGTCGTGGTATGCCTCCATCACCATGGCTGCGTCTCTTCGTGGCACCACTACTTGCCAGAGTAATTCATGCGTCCGGGAGTTAACCATTCTGCGGCACAACTTCCCTTTGTAAAGGAACAGTCGACTCTTCTCTGCCCATAGTTGTTTGGCTTCCTCCGGAGCGTCTGGTTCAAGGCGAGCCTCCGGCCGAGTCAGCATCTCCTTCACCAGTCGGACGGCAGGGTCGCTGTCTTGCGTTTCCGCCCAGTTGTAGTGGGGTAAGGGGTTCAACGTAGCAGCCTGCTTACTCCTTACCCGGTGGGAATACTGAATAGTCCCATGACGGTGGAACGCAGGGAGTTCAACTTCTTCCAGTCCCTCCGGATCTTCTCCTCCGTCCGGCAGGTTGGGCATCCTGGACAGGGCGTCCGCGTTGGTATTGGAGCGTCCTGCCCGGTATTTAATTGTGAACTCGTAGTTGGACAGACGGGCCATCCACCTCTGCTCCAGGGCACCGAGTCTTGCCGTGTCCAGGTGTGTCAGCGGGTTGTTATCCGTGTACACGGTGAACCGGGAAGAAGCGAGGTAATGCTTAAAGCGCTCAGTGATTGCCCATACTACGGCCAGGAACTCTAACTTAAATGAGCTGTAATTCTCGGGGTTCCTTTCGGTGGGTCGCAGTTTTCGGCTGGCGTAGGCGATTACTCGTTCCTTCCCCTGCTGGATCTGGGACAGTACGGCTCCTAGCCCGATGTTACTGGCGTCGGTGTAGAGGATAAAGGGCTGGCTATAATCCGGGTACGCCAGGATTTCGTCCCCCGTGAGGGCCATCCTCAGCTGGCGGAAGGACTCTTCTTCCAGCTCTTCCCATTTGAAGGGCGGCTTCTGGTTCTTGGCCTTCCGGGACTGGCCTATCAGGAGGTCCTGCATAGGTGCTGCCTTTTTGGTGAAACCGGGAATAAACCTTCGGTAGTAGCCTACCAACCCGAGGAACTGCCGCACTTCTTTTACGCTGGAGGGGCTTGGCCATCCCTTAATTGCGGTGATCTTATCGGGGTCGGGAGCCACTCCGTCAGCGCTCACCACGTGTCCCAGGTACTGCACCTTTGGTTTCAGGAGGTGACACTTGGAGGGTTTCACCTTTAGGCCGTAACTCGCCAGAGCCTCGAACACTTCCGCCAGGTGTTTCAGGTGGTCCTCATACGTCTTGGAATATACGATGACATCGTCCAGGTACAACAGGACCGTCTCTAAGTTTCTGTGGCCCAGACAACACTCCATTAGGCGTTGGAAGGTTCCTGGTGCGTTGCAGAGTCCGAACGGCATGCAGGTGAACTCGCTAAGTCCCATCGGGGTGGTGAATGCGGTCTTCTCCCGGTCCGCCTCTGCTACAGGAACCTGCCAGTACCCGCTAGTGAGATCCAAGGTAGAGAAGAAGTTAGCAGATCTTAAAGCAGCCAATGACTCCTCTATCCTTGGTAAGGGGTACGCATCCTTGTGTGTGATACGGTTGATTTTCCGGTAATCTACACACATCCTCATGGTGTTGTCTTTCTTTTTGACTAAAACTAATGGGGCTGCCCAGGGGCTACAACTATCCCGGATTACCCCAGCCTCCTTCATATCTCTAAGCATCCCCTTGGCGTGTTGGTAATGTGCAGGGGGTACGGGTCGATACCTCTCTTTTATGGGAGGATGATCTCCCGTGGGGATGCGATGTTCTACCCCCTTGACTCGCCCGAAGTCTAACGGGTGTTTACTAAACACTCTCTCATACTCTTGAACCACCCGATAGACTCCTTGTTTCTGATGTGAGGGAGTGGAGTCAGTACCCAAATGTAGTTGCTGACACCAGTCCTCCATGTCTTTCTTAGAGCCGTTACCTTCCTCCGGGTGAGATGGAGGCAAGGGTTCCACAGATTGTATAGAACTTTGATTAGTGGTATATAATTTGGCTAGCGTGGCATACCGGGGCAGGTACACTTCCCTCTCCCCGATATTTATTATGCGAATGGGCACCCTCCCATGGCGTACATTGACCACCCCCCGTGCTGTCAAAATGGTGGGCCTACTGTCTGAGTAAACTGGTTCTACCATTGCCTGGTAATCTCTACCTCTCAGACCAATAGCTGCCCGGCACCAAATCATCATTTCACTTTTTGGGGGCATGGCAATAGGAAAAGGGTCACACATTCTTACGCTACCAATCTCACCGCCGGAGAGTTCCACTTGTTGCCGTTGCATCAGTGCCCGGATCTCTTTCTGGAGCACCCGCTGCTCGCCGGAGCTGGCATTCTTGGCAACCTGCTGTAAAAGGAAAATCACCTCTGCAAGACAATTTTCAATTACATTAGTTCCTAGAGTTATTTTTGGGTGACTCTCATGTTTATCGATATCTACAATGATCAGTCCCTGTGCGGCCAGTTCGACTCTACCAATTTTGATGGTCACCTCTTTAAATCCGATCTGTGGCACGGGCTGACCATTGCTGGCGATGATACTCAAGTCGTCGTCGGGGTAGCGGGTAATATCCGAGTCATTCCAGTACTGCTTGAAGAGCACGTACGGGATGGTGGTGACCTGTGACCCGGTGTCCAGTAGGGCACTCATGGGAATGCCATCCAGTACCACAGGCAAGACTGGACGTCCTCCCACATATCTGTCGCGCCAGTTCGATGGGCCTGGTGATCTTTTTCCTGGGGGTTGGCCCTCTACCCCAGGTTGTGCCCGTTTAAAGAACAGTACCTTGCCATATGTCCGGGTTGATTGCAGCGGCGGCAGATGGGTCGTCCGTCCTCACTGTATCGGTCACTGGGTCTTCCTCTGGCCGGTGGGGTCCTCCTTGGTCGACGCCACGGGATGTCCTCCGGTCCGGATGCCAGCTGGATCTTCCCTGGGGTGGAAACCTGTAAAGACTGCACAGTTCGGGTTAGCGCAGCAACGCTCTTAGCTAGCTCTTGGACCTGATGGTGTAGGTCTGGAGCCGGGTCATTGTCCAAAGCCTGCGCATCAGCTCCCACAGGCCCTGCTGACAAGGGCGCCGCCTCCTGGTAGTAAGTGGTAGTGGGGCGTCTGTGGGTCACAACCCCACCTGGTGCCGGTTCTCGGAGCACCCGGATGGCTCTGTCCTTGAACTGTGCAAAGTCCAGATGGGGATCCTGTAAGGCCATTGCCCGCAACTGGGTTCGGTGGGCATTGCAATATAAACCCTCTATAAATTGTTCAGTCAACAGCCTGTCCTCGTTTCCCACCCCATCAGGGTCGGTCTGCTTTATGGCCCTCAGGGCCTCTTGTAGGTTTAGTGCATAGTCCCTTATACTCTCATGCGCTCGCTGCTTGCACCCGTAGAATCTAAGCTTAATCTCGGCTGAGGTGCGGGTATCAAAGGTGTCCTTCAGCCGGGTTAGTATCCCTGCGACAGTCTTCCTCCCAGGTGGCCAGGATTTTACTTCCCTTTTGGCTGCCCCGGTTAGTTGGGCCACCAGGATGCTCACTTTTTGCTCTTCTGTGAGGGGGTACACCTGGAAGAGGCTATCCAGCTTTTCTCTAAAGTCATGCAGGGTATGTGACTCCCCTGAGTACTGGGGTAGCCAAGCTGCTCCCGGGATATAGGGCATGGTGAAGGGCATAACTGCAGCAGCGGTAGCGCTGGCGGGGGTTGAGGCAGTGAAGCTCTCCTCCGTATCCGACATCTTCCTCCCCCCTAGTGGACCGTGGCCTACCTTGCGATGATCCTCTTCCGTAGGCCGCGGCTCCGCAGTGGATCGTCAGGGTTGAGGACCTTCCGTCGCGCTCCTGTGACGTCGGCGTCTGCTGGGCTCCTTCCAGGACCTTACGCAACGTCCGGACGTGAGGCGGGGCTTCAGTTCTCGCGCGCTTTCGGAGTCCACGCCCCTCTTCTTCCCGCGCGGCGTCCTCAAGATGGCGTCCAATGGCGGGAAAACTCCACGGATGGCGGGAAGAAGGTCGAAGATGGCGCCGGATGGCGGGAAAACTTCGCGGATGGCGGGAAGAAGGTAGAAGATGGCGCCGGATGGCGGGAAACCTTCACCACTGGTAAGTTTGAACAGTCTTTGCTTTTCAGGCACGCAGTACCCGGTGGTTGCGGGCACGAAATCCTGCCGACTACGCCAAAGTTGACGCGCCCCTGGGCCTGTGTCGCGCTGCGGTGCGCACGCGGGAGCTTACCCGGAGCCGGATCCGTGGAGGGTTGTAATCTCGTGGCGGTGACCCGGTCCGTGCCCAGGGAGTCAAACTAGACGGCAGTCTATTAGTAGTAAATAGTTGATGACTACGCCACCCGTTGAGTGCAGCCAGGAAGCTGCTGCTGCAGGGCAGACCGCTGAGGCCGGTGGTAGGATTGTGCAGCGTGATAGTATAACCCCCAACGGGAGGGGTATGGCCTCAGGGCAGCCGACGTGGATGATGGGGGTAGCAGGAACCACTCAGAGACGGTACGGTGTAGTTCAGGGTCTTTACTGGTAACAACGACAGACCCTCCCGGAGTACTTGCTAGCAAACGGGGCCTGGTCAGTCTTTGAGCAGATGGGATCTCCCCTGGCCAGGCGTAGTTGTAGGCCTCCCAAACTGACTGTACTCTTCTGGCTACCTTGCTAGAAGCTGATGTAAGTAGCCCACGTCCCTGAGTGTACCGTGTGGTGCTCACCCGTATGGCCGGTGACTCGGGGCCTTCTAATGGCTTCCGCTCCACGATGGCGGTGCTGGTCCCACGCGTGTGACCGTGCCTTCAGGCTTCTGGGCCAGAGGACCTGAAATCCCCTGCCCGACGGATTCTGCTGCTGGGTAGGATTTAGTCCCCACAGCCTCGGACTCCGGGTCCGGTAAAGAATCTTCTTAGTCAGGGCGAGCTCTGTAGCTGCCAGCCCCTGACTCCTTGTAACTCTGCTGTTTCCTATGCTGCTTCTCTTCTCCACTCTCCTTGTCTGACTCACCCTGCCTCAGCCCCGGGTTTTTACAGGGGAAGTTCTTCCCCTCCCAAGACTGGGCAGGAGGTGTGGCATGCACAGGATCCCTGACCAAAGGACCTCCCACCTGCTCTCAGACATAATATCTCTATCACTGTGGCAACCAGACCCCTGGGGTGTCACACTTCCACAATCAGTGATGGTTTGGGGAGCCATGTCATCTGCTGGTGTAGGTCCACTGTGTTTTATCAAGACTAAAGTCAGCGCAGCCGTCTACCAGGAAATTTTAGAGCACTTCATGCTTCCCTCTGCCGACAAGCTTTTTGGAGATGGAAATTTCATTCTCCAGCAGGACTTGGCACCTGTCCACACTGACAAAAGTACCAGTACCTGGTTTAAAAACAACAGTATCACTGAGCTTGATTGGCCAGCAAACTCGCCTGACCTTACCCTCATAGAAAATCTATGGGGTATTGTCAAGAGGAAGATGAGAGACACCAGACCGACAGTGCAGACGAGCTGAAGGCTGCTATCAAAGCAACCTGGGCTTCCATAACACCTCAGCAGTGCCACAGGCCGATCGCCTCCATGCCACACCACATTGATGCAGTAATTGATTCCAAAGGAGCCCCGACCAAGTATTGAGTGCATTTACTGAACATACATTTCAGTAGGCCAACATTTCAGATTTTAACCCCTTTCTGACGTATGTGGTAATAGTTTTTCCTTGTGCCATGGGCCTATTGGGCCAAGGACGTACTTGTAGCGCCCCGAGGGTTCGGACGCTACAGGGGTATTGCACCTCAACCAGAGGTGTGATATTCCACTCCCAGGTAAGAATGGAGTGTGGACCAGGGCTTAGTTAGCTGCATACACCACACACACCCCATTTCCGGGTGACAGCTCTACAGTGCTCCCATTTATATATATATGCAGGCACATCTGACTATGTCCCTGGCTGGAGTGGGGAGGGGGGAGGAAAACCCAGTGGTGTAGGAGCAGATAGGGGTTGGGTTCTGAGCATAGGTAGGAGCTCATTGGGTGCTGGTCACCTGAGCTCACACACAGAAGAGGAGGTATAAAAGGTGGGCACCATCTTAGTTCTGAGAGTAGTACAGTGGAGAGGTGACAGGGAGCAGAGGCTCTGTAGGAGCTCTGCTCAGAAGGCAGGCCTAGAGAAGAGGCCAGTGCCAGAGTGGAGGAGCGATGAAGGAACAGGAAAGAAGGAGAAGAGACAGAGAAGTAGAAAGGCTCCGAAACAAGAAGGCAGAAGGGACCCTAAGAACCCACGAGATAACGGGTGAAGGGTCAGGCAGAATAAGGGTACCGGATTCCCAAGTTGGTGGAGGTAAATTATCCCTCAGCCAAAGACCGGAGGTCGTGATCATTTATTGGTGCGACCCCCCGCCAAACCTGCTAGGAAGGCACCATATAGGATAGCGGGAAAAGGGGCCCACGTTTGCCCGCATAGATCCGCGGCAGCTGGACAGAAGTTTGGTCACTGGTGGGGCATGAGCCAGAGAAAGGACAGAAGGGAGTCCTGTGCCATACTCCTGAAATGCCTGAGGGTTGACCGACCCCCTCACCTGGTGGACGCAGCACGGCTTGGGCAGTCATTACCGGCGGAAGTGACTTGGATATCAACTGTGAGTAAAAGACCCTGGACTGCAACACGTTGTCTCTGTGTTTCTTACCGCGCCAGCACTAATGGCACTGGGACGCCCTGCACCACAACCCCCACCATCTACGCTCACTGCCCTGAGGCTACACTCCTCCCGTGGGGAGTTATACTATTCACTGCTGCACCCACAACACCAGCCTCAGCGGTCTGCCCTGCAGCGGCGGTTCACTCTGACCGCAATCCACGGGTGGCGTAGTCGGGCATTCATAACTATACTAATAGACTGCCACAGCATTTGGTCTGACCACCCTGAGCCACGGGACCGGGTTGCCACTACTACCCCCATCAGCACCATACACTAGAAGGCCCGGTTCTGAGTACCCCACGGCCCAGGGGGCGAGTCATACTATTACTTCATACTGTGATCGCGCCCACACACAAGCGGTGCCGGGGCGATTGGCACCGGGTGTCAGCTGATTGTCACAGCTGACACCCAGTGCTATGTGCAAGGAGTGGTTCCACACCGCTACCTAAACATTAAGCCCCGAAATGCTGAGATCGAAATCAATCACAGCATTCCGGTGGCAAGGGGAGGTAAGCCAATACTGAGCCAGGTGCTGGTGGTTGTCATGGTGACTTGGATGTCGTCATGACAACATCCGAGTCACCAGACACGTCACTGACAGTGTGGGAGAATTCTCTCACGCTCACCGCATGCGCAGGAGAATTCTCCCACGCTGTCACTGACGTGCATGAGGTGAGCTGAGTTCATTGGACATGAACTCGGCTCATCTGGATGCCGTCACAGCGAGACACTGAGGAGCGCAAGCATGCCTGCGCTTCTCAGTGTCTGCGGCATGGCAAGCTGGATGGCAGCTTTCTGCTGCGATCCAGCCTGTCATGTCAATGTAGCAGAGCTGAAGCCATCCTGGGAACCATGGAAAAGTAAGGATGAGGTTGGTTTATTATTTTACTTTTATTGCAGAAGATATTGGCTTCCGCTGGAATGGGAATGACGGTAAGTATGGTTTAATTTAGAACATTAAAGGAATGTGTCTTTATTTCAATTAAAGGACTTTATTCTGGGTGTTTGTGTTCTTTTTAACTTTGACTATGGGGTTAGTAATGGGGTGTCTTTTAGACGCCTCTCCATTACTAACCTGGGCTTGATGTCAGCTGGCATTATAAGCTGACATCATCCCTAGCCCTATTACCCCACTGCCACAGCTACACGGCAGTGGGAAGAGCGAGGCTAAGTGCCAGAATTGGCGCATCCTATGGATGCGCCATTTCTGGGGCGCCTGACGGCTGGTGTTTCTAGCCTGGGAGGGGGCCAATATTCATGGCACCCTTCCTGGGCTACTAATATCAGCCCCCTGGCTGTCTGCCTAGCCTTTGCTAGCTATTAAAATAGGGGGAACCCCACGTCATTTTTTTGGGGGTCCCCCATTTTAATAGCTAGTAAAGGCTAGGTATTCAGCTGGGGGCTGATATTAGTAGCCTGGGAAGCTCTGTGGGTATTACCCCCTTCCCCGGCTTCAAACATCTGCCCCAGCCATCTGCTTAACCTCCGCCAGAGACTAAAATTACGGGGAACCCCACGCCAATTTTTTTTTAATAAATCCTTTATTTTAACACTAAATGACAAGTACAGTAATCAACACTATCACTGTACTTCTTATATATGTGACTGACATGTTTCTATCTATCTATGATGCTCTATTCTTTCTGTTCTAAATTGTCGGGTACCGATGCTGAATTGCCGGACGGCTTTTTTAAAGAGAGTGTCTTCTGAGCAGTTTGTCAGCTTTTGGACACCTTTGAATGTGTTTTCTATGTGTTTTTGTTTGCCTGCCATTGGTGTTAACGGTGTTCGACGGTGTTCGACGAACAGTTCCACGAACATCCCGGTGTTCGATGAACCGACCCGAACCTGAACACTACAGGGGTGGCTCAACAAAAAAGTAAAAAAAGTAAAAATTCCAAAAGTGTCAGAAAGTGGAAAAAAATAACAAACTGTAAAACTATTTAAAAAAAAATGAAAAAAATAATCCACAAAAATAAAAATATACTGTACCCATAAATAAACATTCTTATGAAAAAAATAAATAAATAAAAGTACACATATGTGGTATCACTGCGTCCATAACGACCTGACCTATAAAACTGTCCCGCTAGTTAACCCCTTTAGTGAACACAGTAAAAAAAATACACAAAGCAAAAAATGTTGCTTTATCATCATACCGCCAAACAAAAAATGTAATAAAACGCGATCAAAAAGATGAAAGCAAATAAAAATGGTACCGCTGAAAATAACATCTTGTCCCGCAAAAAACAAGCCGCCATACAGCTCCATCAGCCGAAAAATAAAAAAGTTATAGAGACAGAATTGTTTTTTTCTATAAAATTGTTTTTATTGTGTAAAAGCGCCAAAACATAAAAAAAATATAAATGTAGGATCGCTGTAAACATACTGACCCAAAGAATAAAGCTACCTTATCAATTTTACCACACGCGGAACGGCATAAAAAAAAACACAAAAAAAAACAATTCCGGAATTGTTGTTTTTTATTTATTCTGCCTTCCAAAAATTGGAATAGAAAGCGATAAGAAAATGTCACGTGCCCGAAACTGGTATCACTAAAAACGTCAACTGGTCCCTCAAAAAACAAGCCATCACATGACTCTGTCGGCCAAAATATGGAAAAATTATATCTCTCAAAATATGGCGTCTTTTAGTATGTGACAGCTGTCAATCATAAAAAAACTATATGAATATGGTATCGCTGTAATCGCACTGAAGAATAAAGTTGTCTAATCAATTATACCGCACGAGGAACGGTGTAAAATAAAAACTTTAGGGTTGTGATAGGGTTAGGGTTAGGGTTGAGCTAGGGTTAGGGTTGGGCTGGGATTAGGGTGGGGCTAGGGTTAGGGTTGCGCTATGGTTAGATTTGGGCTAGGGATAAGGTTATGGTTGGGTTATGGTTAGGGTTTGGCTAGGGTTAGGGTTAGGCTAGGGTTAGGGTTGGGCTACGGTTATGGTGGGCTACTGTTAGGGTTGGTCTAGGGTTATGGTTGGAGTAGGGTTAGGTTGGGTTTGTGCTAGGGTTGGAGTTGTATTAGAGTTAAAGTTAGGGTTGTGTTGGGGTTGGGAGTTTTTTCAAAAGTAAAAAAAAAACAACAACAATATGGCGACTAGTGTTGAGTGTAAGTGCTCGCTACTTGAGTTTGCATCGGGTATAAACTAAGTATCGCGTGTGCTCGAGTCTCCGCCCCATATGTTTTGCAGCTGTTAGACAGCCAAAAAAGCCTTGCGGGTATTGCCTGCCATGCACGACGTTGTTCGAGACTCCGCGGCCGCATGTTTCACGGCTGTTAGGCAGCTGCGACACATGCAGGGATTGCCTATTTGTTATGCAATCCCTGCATGTGTCGCAACTGTCTAGTGGCCGTGACTCATGCAGCGGCGGCTCGAACACAGTTGTTCAGCATGCAGAATATACTCGGGCAGCACTCGAGCGTGCTCAGTGAAAGGGTTAACTGAGCACGCTCACTCCACACTACTCTGCTCTCTTTCCCAGGTCACACAAAATTCTCTGCCAATACCTACTGTGATTACAAGTGCCCGGAGGAGGACAAGAGCTGTAAGTCATTACATACACCACTTTGCAGTATTCGCTGATGCAGAATGGTGAATGTAATGTCATACTGCTATGCTTTACTCCCCTTGCACTCGTAATCACAGGTAGTGATGACGGTGAGATCCATGTGACCTGGTTAGACTCATCAATTTTACCAGATCTAATACAGAAAGCTTGGTCTAACCTTCTCTGGGACATCTTATCTTTTCCCTGTACAACGCTGCTTGCTTATGACTGGGCAGCATGATACAGGGGAAAAAGAGAAACGCCCTCAGAGAAGAATCTATGATACTCCCGTTTCTTAGTTGTAACGTTAATTAGTATATAAACTTTACAAGCTAACAGCTGTGCAAAGGAGATGAGGAATAAAGAAATATGTTTTATTCCGATTTTCAGCCACTTTATCATGATATAGCCAGTTCATCATCTAAAAAATGGTGAAACGTCTTCTTTAAATCAGAACTTGGGCTTTCATTTGTTGGAAAAAAAGAAAGTTACACTTGGCAACAAGATTGGTATTGTTAGCTTTCATAAATAAGTTGTAAAAATGAAATTTTTATAACAATTGTTTCACAAGTCTAATGAAAAATAACCCTTTAGTTTTTCTTGCCAAATCAATATTTTTAACTTTCTGCTTTTTATATGTTTTTGACAACAATAAAAAGAGTGCATGGAATAACATGCTTTTCAAGTGCAGCCTCAACAGTAATGCCCACAAGAAGCAAAGAAACTGGAATGCAATCAATCAGTAATGTTTTGTTTTTTAATTAGATAATTTTGTATCAAAAACAAAA
Organism: Phyllobates terribilis; assembly: GCF_046119375.1. NCBI lineage: Eukaryota > Metazoa > Chordata > Amphibia > Anura > Dendrobatidae > Phyllobates > Phyllobates terribilis. The sequence continues at coordinate 319,617,472 of NW_027362769.1, forward strand.
GGGCAGTTAAGTATTCTTAACACACTTGTATGTAGTTGGAATTACAGAATATTCATTAGTGAAATTACTATAAAGAATTACAATGAATATCTTATAAGTTACAACATTTTCATTTTTACTTATTCTTTTTTTTATTATAACCTCACATCCAGCCTCACAACACACCAGAGAGAGAAATAACCATGATGAACCCTTTTACACATAAAATAAATAATATTTATTTTTAGATACATATAATCCTGCTAAAGTGAATGGGTCACAGAGAATCAGGCTATAAACATCCATAGCTCAGGATAAGGGATGAGCGGACCTGTTGAAATTTGGATCTTGGTACCCGACCCAAACTGTATTCCAAACTTCGGTTCGGGTACCAGAACTGTACCCAAACTTGAACCAGGACCCGAACCCCAATGAAAAACAATGGAGACCCGAACTTTGGGTCTGAGTAAGAAAAAAAACTCTCTCTACAGCGGACTTCCCCCGTGACTCCGAACATTGCAACAGACTTCTAGAGAAAGTCCATGTTCGGCGTTTAGCATTGGACTAACTGTCCGGTATAAATGCCGAACTTTTAAGTTCAGGTACACTCATCTCTACTCAAGATTACTTGATTTAATTTTAGTACACAGAATCTAGAGCAATCAAATAAAACTAAAAAGGACAAGTAACTGAAGCATTCTGTCTCTCAACAAGACTCGGGTGGGTAATCCTAGAACATCCAACAATGGTTGCCGAATGCTTTCAAATTTCTTAATTGCATTTCTCTTTCTATAGACTCCTAATTACAACCACATATTGTCCATTTTATTCCCCAATTGCTGGTGGTTGGACATCTAACCAATGTTTTTGTGCCTGATATAAAATATGTGATATACCTATAGCAATCGGAGATTCCAAGTCAACCCAATCCCTTAGATACCCCCCGATACACATATCCTGAGATGCGCCTAAAATCGGATTCCAAATATGCTTTTGTTTTAGGGACAGAGCATCTTTCCAAAATGGGCCTGAGTGTATTCCCAGAACATATTCATCAATTGTGCATTCTGCACTCCACACCTCATTCTTCACTCATTCTCATTCTGCACTTGAGTGAACCCCAATTTTATGGAGGAAGCTGGGTGTTCTATAAACCCTTTGAATAAAAAAGATCTGTGAAAGCCTCTGTAATTTACATGGGGACAACCTGGGAATGAGCTCCAACAACTCCATCTACGGTTCTTCAGAAATTGGACCAATATCTGCTTCCCACTTAGATTTAAATCGGTATTCCTATCTCCAAGATCCTCTCCCAATATATAGTAGGTATAATAATAATATTAGCAAATACCTCCAAATAGAAATGTAGTATAGTTCTTCTGATTTGCTATGTCACCTACCCCATGGCAGGGAATTGCAGCAGCTTAGATATCCATGGTTATGGCTTATCATAAAGTGACAATTAGTAAGTTTTTTAGTTTTTGTAACCATGGTGTCACGGGTGTGTCAGAAGTGACAGACAGTCACCCTGCAGTTGGTTGCAGGATATCTCTACGTTTGCCTTTACAGACATTTTCTTAGACGCTGTCTCTAGGACCCAGCGGCTACCTTCCTCTGGCTATTTAACACCCTGCCTGGGTGTATAAATACCGGCTATGTATTCATTACTACTTGTGAAGGCTTAGCATGAGCAGTACTTCATGCTCTCTGGAGCTTGAGAACGGGTGCGCATTTGTCTGGAGTTCGTCTAAAGCTAAGCAATTTCCCCCAGTTTGTCTACCTATGTTGTCTATAGTGTTTAATTGAGATCAACTAGTGCTCATTTCCTCCCTTCCCTAGCCTTAGCCATATGCCAGGGAAAGACAGGACAATGCACATGTGCAGCGACTGGTGAAGAGCCAATACAAGGGAAGACAGGGTGATGCTAGATCAACCTAAGAGGTCTCCACTTCCCCCCTTTCGCTAGAGTTTGGGCTTCCTTTCCCTCTTCCCTTTGTGATGCACTATTGTAGCACCCTGGGGGTTCAGTTGCTACATAGGTATTGCATCTCTCCCAGACGTGCGATGTCTCACTTTCAGGTAAGGATGGAGTGTGGACCAGGACCCCGACACCTGCATGCATTACACCACATGTCCGGGGGGCAGGGCGACCGATATGCTCCAAGTAGAGCACGACAGTCCCTGTCCCTGGCTGGAGTGGGGGGAGGGAATACCTAGTAAAAGGGGAACCCGGTAGTGCAGGAGTAGGGAGGAAGCAGTTCCTGGGTGCACCTAGAGGGAGGTATAAAAGGTGGGCACCATCTTAGTTCAAAGAGAAGTCGGTTCAGTCAGAGGGAAGATGTGACAGAGCAGGTCTCTGTTGAGCTCTGCTCCAGACGCGGGTCTAGCCTGTGAGGCCCAGTCAGCACTGAAGAGAGAGAGAGAGAGTTGGGGAGAAGAATGAAGAAGAGCGGAGGAGGTTCCAGGAACACAAAGGAGAGAAGGGACCCCAGGGGTGTGGACCGGCTGATAGCCACCATACGCCCGCATCTACCTGAGCAGTGGGGTCAGGCCAAGGGGGAGACGGGTCCCCGAAACTAGCGGAGGCGGGGAACTACCCTCAACTTGAAACCGGAGGCTGTGACATTTTATATGGTGCAACCCCCCTACACCCGCTAGGAAGGCACCACATAGGGTCAGGGAAACTGGCGCCAAAGTTTACCCAGAGAAGGCCTGAGGCAGCCGGACAGAAGCGTGGTCACTGGTGGGGTATGACAGGCCAGAGGAAGGACACGAGAAGGGGGTACTGCGAAGCGCTCCAAAATTATCTGAGAGTTGGCCGAGCCCCCTCACCTGGTGAACATGGTGCGACGCGGGAAGTTACAGCTGGCCGGAGTAACGTGGAGTAACGAACTGTGAGTAAAGATGCTGGACTGCATTACAGAGACTCTGAGTTATTATTCCCGCGCACCATCACCCCCATCATTCACCTACACTGCCCTGGGGCTACACTCTTCCCGTGGGGAGTTATACCATCCCTGTTATGTTCTGCTACCAGAGCAAAGGAAAGAGAGGAGATCTGTCCCTACGATAGAACTCAGCTGAATCCCTACGATGTAACAGGGAACCTGATCCTGCGATCAGACCTGCTAAAGTCCTAAGCTAGTCTGTACGGAGACCTATAGATGTGGGGAAGGAATCCCTACAAGTACTAAGGACTGGGAGGAAAATGGGACACCTCCTAACAGAAATAGTAGCAGACAGACGAACAAACAAAATATATAGAACATAGAGGTCCGAAGACCAAGCAAACTAACAGAGTTAGATACAGAGCACAGGCTAGCTAGAAAGTAGTTATACAATGAAGTCCAGCAAAGCCAGAAGGGCGGAGCAGGATTAAATAGGCCAACAAGGTCATGTGACCAGCAAAGGAAAAAACCTAAGAGCAAGGTTCTAACAGTACCCCCCCTTCTAAGAGGATCCTCCGGATCCCCTAGGACCAGGCTTATCAGGAAATCTCCTGTGAAACGCTCTGATAAGTCTGGACGCGGAAACATCATCTGACCTCACCCAAGAGTTATCCTCGGGTCCGAAACCTTTCCAGGCCACAAGATACTGCAAACTACCTCTATACCGTCTAGAGTTAAGGATGCGAGAAATTTCATATTCCCCGTCCTCCACCACTGGAGGAACAGAGGCAGAGGCGTCACCATCTGACACAACAGCTTTTTTTAACAGAGAGACATGAAATACCGGATTAATTCTCCAGGAGGTAGGAACCTCCAACCTAACAGCAGATTGGTTGACAACCTGAAGCACCTTAAAGGGCCCTACAAACTTGGGACCCAATTTCTTAGAAGGAATCCTCAACCGCAGATTCCTAGAGGACAACCAAACCATGTCACCAACAGCGAACAAAACCTCCTGTCGTTTCTTATCAAAGTAGTCTTTAGATTTTCTGTTGGCCTCCTGAAGATTACCACGCACATCCGTCCAAACTCTCTCCAAATCACCGGAAAAAATCTCCTCCTCAGGCACGGCAGATCCCAACTTGGAGAACGACCCAAACGACGGATGTCTCCCAGAACAACAAAAAAAAGGCGAACAACCAGCAGAAGAAGATGTATGATTGTTCAGAGCAAATTCAGCAAGGGGCAGAAACTCAGACCACCCCTCTTGATTGTCTGCCACAAAACAACGCAAGAACTGCTCAACATCCTGGTTTTTCCTTTCTGTCTGGCCATTAGATTCAGGATGATATCCGGACGAGAACGACAAATGAACTCCCAACCTGTCACAAAAGGCACGCCAAAAACGAGCCACGAACTGAGAACCCCTATCAGAAACAATGTCAGTAGGAACGCCATGAAGTCTGACAATTTCCTTGACAAAGGCCTTAGCGAGAGTTTTAGCGCAGGGCAGTTTGACGAAGGGAACCAAGTGACACATCTTGCTAAATCGGTCCACGACCACCCAGATGACAGTAAAACCCTCAGAGGGGGGAAGGTCAGTTATAAAGTCCATAGCCAAATGTGTCCAAGGAGCACTGGGAACCTCCAAAGGACAAAGCAACCCCGCAGCAGGAGTATGTGAGGACTTAGATCTAGCACATATAGTACATTGACGCACCCACTTAATGACTTCCTTCTGCCATCCAGGCCACCAAAAACTGCGACCCACCAGTCTCTTGGTCTCAGAGATTCCGGGATGACCTGCCAACCGAGATTCGTGACACTCAACAAACAAATCTCTCCTAAAGATCCCAGGCACAAACAACCTCCCATGAGGAGTGTTAGATGGGGCATTCTCCTGTGCTTTAAGAATCTCATCTTCCAAAACGGAGTCCAAAGCAGCTATCACAACACCTTCTTGTAAAATGTTCTCCTCTTTCTCAGCACCGACTATGGGAGAAAAACTGCGAGACAAGGCATCCGCCTTAACATTCTTAGTACCAGGGATGTAAGTAACGGAGAAATTAAACCGCGAGAAAAACAGTGCCCACCTAGCCTGACGGGCATTCAGGCGCTTGGCAGCATCAAGATATATCAGATTTTTATGATCCGTAAGAACCTGAACGGGAAATTCCGCACCTTCCAAGAAGTGGCGCCAGTGTTCAAATGCGAGTTTAATAGCCAATAATTCCCGATTACCAATATCGTAATTCAGTTCAGTCTCCGAAAAATTTTTTGAAAAAAAGGCACAGGGATGTAATCCATCCCCGTTATCCTGAGACAATACTGCGCCAACCCCCACAGAGGAAGCATCAACCTCAACCAAAAACGGCTTAGTCACATCAGGCTGCATAAGGATGGGAGCAGAGGTGAACCTCTCCTTGAGATACACAAAAGCTTCAATGGCCTCAGAAGACCACTGAACCGCATCAGCACCTTTCCTGGTGAGATCGGTCAGAGGTTTGACAATACTAGAAAATTTTTTATGAATTTTCTGTAATAATTGGCGAAACCTAAAAACCTCTGTATCGATTTCAAACCAATAGGCCTAGGCCATTCCTGTACAGCTTGAACTTTAACCGGGTCCATCTCAAAACCTTCGCTGGAGATAATGTAACCCAAAAAACTAATTCTCTGTACAACGAACTCACATTTCTCCAGCTTAGCAAAAAGCGAATTGTCCATTAATAACTGTAATACCTCACGTACGCTCCGCCAATGAGACTCCAGATCCGGCGAATAAATCAAAATGTCATCCAAATACACAACCACATTTTTGCCGATCAAAGGTCTAAGGATGTCATTAATAAGATTCTGAAAAAATGCAGGAGCATTAGTAAGACCATAAGACATAACCAGATTCTCAAAATGACCCACAGGAGTGTTAAAAGCAGTCTTCCATTCGTCACCCTCCTTCATGCGCAACAGATTGTATGCCCCCTTAAGGTCAATTTTAGAGAACCACTTGGCCCCCATTAACTGGTTAAACAGATCAGGAATCAATGGCAGTGGGTAAGGATTGCGTACATTAATTTTGTTAATCTCACGAAAATCCAGACAAGGACGTAAACCGCCGTCCTTTTTTTTTACAAAAAAAAATCCAACCGCCACAGGAGACTTAGAGGGCCTAATGTGACCGGCAGCCAAACTTGTCTGTATGTATTCCTCCAAAGCCTTCCTCTCAGGAATAGTAAGGTTAAATAAACAACTTTTAGGAAGAGTCGCTCCAGGGACAAATTCAATAGAACAATCATAGTCTCTATGGGGAGGCAAAACCTGCGATTCCTTCTCAGAAAAAACTGTCCAAAAATCCTGAATAGGAACAGGCAATTCTCCCCTATCCAAAGCTGCAATACGCCCGTTACAACACTTGTCATAACATTTATGGCTCCAGGATTTAATTTCACTGGTAGACCAATCCAGTACAGGATTGTGAAATTTTAACCAGGGCAATCCCAATATTACTGGAGAAGGCAAGTTATTCAAAACTACCAAATCCAATTTCTCGTGGTGAACACCATTAATAGTGAGAGGAAATTCACAGACCTTGAGAGTAATATTCTTCAAAGGGGAACCATCCACCGAAACCACAGCAATAGGGGATGATAAAGGTTCGGGTTTTAAATTGAGTCTTTCCAAGAATCCCCCATCAATAACATTCAGAGTAGATCCACAATCAACAAACACCCGAAATTCCATTAATTTTTCCTGAGCAATCGTGGAAGCAGCTAAAAATACACCCTTGGAATTTAAACAGGCAATACGGGCATGACTGACCATTTTTTTTTCTTTCTTCATACGAAGCTCACAGCCTTTAATCAAATGACCAGATTTTCCGCAATAGAAACACAAGCCTTCAGAAAATCTACGGTCTTTTTCTTGAGAGCGAGGTGCCACCGATCCAATCTCCATCGGTTCACCACTGTTAGTACACACATTCTCATAACCAGAAACTGACATAGCAGAGGATTTGCTCTCATTAACCCTTGCACGCAGTCTCCTATCCACCCGTATAGCTAATTGCATAGCCTGTTGCAAATCTTCAGGTGTAGGATAAGCAATTAGCAGGTCTTTAACCCTTTCATTAAGCCCAGCAAGAAATAGACTTTTCAGAGCAGAATCGTTCCACCCTGTTTGAGTAGACAAACGACGGAAATGAGTACAATATTTTTCCACATTACCTGATCCCTGTTTCAAACGTCTCAACTCAGTCTCAGCTGATGCGACACGGTCAGGATCATCATATAATAGTCCCAAAGCAGAAAAAAAACTCTCCACTGATCTGAAGCATGTATCACTAGGTTGCAAAGAAAAGGCCCACTCCTGAGGCTCTTTGCGCAAAAGTGACATTATGAACCCTATGCGCTGGGATTCATCCCCAGAGGACTTGGGTCTCAAACGAAAATACAATAAGCAAGCATTTTTAAATGAAAAAAATTCTCGGTGTTCACCAAAAAATAAATCCGGCAAACATACCTTAGGCTCCAAGAAATGTGCTCCAGGACAGTTACTCACGTGCTGACGGAGCTCGGCCACCTCCAGAGAGAGTCCCTGCAGGCGATGAGCCAAATCCTGCACCGACACCATGATGGAACAGAAAAATCTTTCCTTAGAGAATTTGCAGGCTGGACTTACTGTTATGTTCTGCTACCAGAGCTAAGGAAAGAGAGGAGATCTGTCCCTACGATAGAACTCAGCTGAATCCCTACGATGTAACAGGGAACCTGATCCTGCGATCAGACCTGCTAAAGTCCTAAGCTAGTCTGTACGGAGACCTATAGATGTGGGGAAGGAATCCCTACAAGTACTAAGGACTGGGAGGAAAATGGGACACCTCCTAACAGAAATAGTAGCAGACAGACGAACAAACAAAATATATAGAACATAGAGGTCCGAAGACCAAGCAAACTAACAGAGTTAGATACAGAGCACAGGCTAGCTAGAAAGTAGTTATACAATTAAGTCCAGCAAAGCCAGAAGGGCGGAGCAGGATTAAATAGGCCAACAAGGTCATGTGACCAGCAAAGAAAAAAACCTAAGAGCAAGGTTCTAACAATCCCTGTGCTGCTCACAAACATCAGGCCCAGCGGTCTGCCCTGCAGCGGCGGTTCATCCTGACCGCAAACCACGGGTGGCGTAGTCGGACATTTGAAAATAATGAAAACCATATCAATAGACTGCCACTGGTTTGACCACCCTGAGCCATGGGACCGGGTCATCGCCACGGTGACTACAACCCCCAGCATCCCACCAAAGGCCCGGTTCCGGGTTCCCCACGCGGCCCAGGGGGTGAACCACTATGTCTTTCCCACATCTTGCGTGACACATGGATACCTAAGATGTTCCCATGATCTGTACATGGGGTAAGCAACATAGTGAATCAGAAGAACTATACTACATTTAGAATTGGAGGAATTCGCTAATATTATTATTACAACTAATACATATTGAGGTAGGATCTTGGAGATGAGAATAAACCTTTAACTGTCAGAGGGTTCTCATCTGTGCAAGGTCACAGAAGTTATTAATATTTAGTAGAAATTAAACCATGTGTGTGGTTCACAGGTAGGATCATATCTGGGATAAAGTGATTGTGTATTAGCATCCTTGTCATAGTTGACTGGGTCTAATATGTGTGCCTAAGTTGTAGGTATTTGTAAAAAGATGATAAGGCAAGTTAATCTCCTTCTGGAGTTTCTACACCCCATCTTCAAGCAGATAATCTATTATCTGGATTACTAAGGTTACTGTATTAATGGTTAGTGGCCACATTAGAAAAGTAAGTACATGCCAACAATGATTTTGCTACTGAGAGAAAAACATTTGATTTATTGTGATTTACACTAAATTGAACGCGCTGATTCCAAACATGAACTCCGAATTTTCCTGACACATTTAGATTTTAAGTTATACATGCAAAGGATATTCACTTATAATGTTAATGCATTATATATTGGAAATATTCCAACGTACATGCCCAGACCTCTCCGAACACGCTCATACAGGTCTATCGGCTGATGTCAGCAGGGAGTATATAAGGCAAACTGGACAGAGCTCAATAAAGTGATCGGTTACAGGGCTATCAGTTTGGAAACTTAAGGCTGGAGTCATACTAGCGTATAAAAAATTGGTCCGATGCTGAAAAATTAGGACGAGTGTATGGTGGTATGTTATACATACTGCTGAATAAAAAGGGTTCAATAAAATATTATGCACCCCAAAAAAATGTTTTGTGTGTAAAAGCAGGAAAACATTAAAAATCTTATATTAATCTGGTATCGCTGTATTCGTACTGACCTACAGAATAAAGCCATCGTATCACTTATACCCAGGGCCGGCGCCAGCACCCGGAGCACGCGGGCAAGTGCCGGGGCCCTGAGCAGGCTCACTCACCCGCTGCGCTATGGGACCCGTGAGCGGAGGAGGGTGGTGTCAGCTCCCGCTCCCCCCGCTTGCTCAGGGCCCCGTCAGCCGGCGGCACAATACTTACCTCTCCCTGTGCTTCCGCAGCAGGTCCGATGTCTTCCGCAGCTGCAGCACTGTGACGTCTCAGGTCAGAGGGTGCGGTGACGTCTTTCCACCGCGCTCTCTCCTGAGCCGTCACAGCGCAGAGTGGGAAGACGCCGGCGATGCTGGAGTCCAGAGCATCGGCAGCAGGTGAGTAGTTAGGTGAGTATTTTATTTTATTTTTTTTAATGTATGGAGGCATGGGGAATTATAAGGGAGGGGGGAGAGAGGTGACATCCTGCATGGGGCGTTATATGGGGGGAAAGTGACATCCTGCATGGGGCATTATAAGGGGTGGTGACATTATGCATGGGGCATTATAAGCGTGCGTGACATCCTGCATGGGACATTATAAGGGGGTGACATAATGCATGGGGCATTATAAGGGGGGTGACATTCTGCATGGGGCATTATAAGGGGGAGTGACATAATGCATGGGGCATTATAAGGGGGGGTGACATCGTGCATGGGGCATTATATGGGGGGATCAGCCTGCATAAGGCATTATGTGGGGGAAACAGCCTGCATGGAGCATTATGTTGGGGCACAGCCTGCATGGAGTGTTATATGGGGGCCAGTATTCTGTATGGAGCGTTATATGGGGCCAGTATCCTATATGGAGCGTTATAATGGGGCCAGTATCCTTTATGGAGCGTTATATGGGGGCCAGTATCCTGTATTGAGCATTTTTTGGGCGCCGGTTTCTGAGCTATTTTAGAAATTACAATAGATATCGGTCATGTAATGTAAGAAGTGAAATCTTCTGCATTGTATTATATATATATATTTTTCTGTGGCATCTGTGTGTCATGAATCGTGGTATGTGTAAAAGGGGCCCACTGAGACTCTTTCGCCCAGTGCCCACGAAAACCTGGAGCCGGCCCTGCTTATACCGCACGGCGAATGCCATGAAAGAAATAAAAAGAAATTCTTGAACTTTTGTTCATATTTATCCTGTGACTGCTGGGAGTTGTTGTTTCACAAAAACTGGAATGTTCATAGTTCCTGCACTTACAAAATGTGTGAAAATATGTAACAATGGGAATAGTTTCTCTCATAGACAATGATTCCTGCTCTTACCTGTCATTTGTCCATTGCTAGATGTATCACCAGCAAACAAAACACTCAATGTTCTTGATTTCAGGCCTTAAATACACTAAAGCTGGAATTGGACTGGTTGCTATGGGCTATAGGTCTTTGTTCCTATGGTAACAGTGTAGTGTTGTCATAGAGCCTAGCATTTAATTACATTTGAAGCAATATAAAGTCATTTACTTTTTTCAGTCGCAGTAAATGCATTTTACTTTTGGGAACTTTTCCTTATTCGTCCTGCTCCTCCAGCCTTGATACTAACCAATGTGATCTGCCATATTATTACTACTTGTTATTAATATTAATTAATACCTGTGGAGATATCACTCATGGTCATATGTGACATCATCAAATCCAGGAGGCCATTGTTACCTCACAGCATGATGTCACAATGACTGTGGGTCTATATAAACGGGTGTTCAGGGGGCAAATGATCATTTCAAGAGATGAAGACAAGGAGAGCAGAGGATCCAGGATCGAGGACACAGATTCTCATTTCAGGAGATGAGACGAGGAGATTGGAAGTTCCTGGATTGAGGATACAGGTAAATGAGAAAGTTTACAGGGATTTAAGTTAGTGAACTTAGCGCCAACATGGACACCGATCCTCCAAGTCTACGGATTGTGGCTGTAAGGTTCTAGCTTTCTCCAGTCCTTGCTGGCAGAATCTCTAGACTTGGGTGATGAAGGTTCTTTGTGAGGTCAAACAGCAGAATGTTGGACACTGAGAGTTCTATGCAGAAAACATGGGGACATCCCTGGGGCTATCACAGAGGTCAGCAACAAGATGGGACCTTGGATGGAGACCCTGCATGTGCTACTTCGGTCATTGACAGTTCCAGTGGTATAGGTGGCTGCCACAGATTGCTGGTGGTGGTTCTGTCATTTTAATTTCGGATTTTTGAGGCAAAAAAAAATCTACCCTTAGTCCCCCACATGGGAGAGAGGTTGGTGTAGATACATTGGGGGACACATATTAATTTATTTTACTGTATTTTACATATATATATATATATATATATATATATATATATATATATATATACACTGTATATATGTGTATATATATATATATATATATATATATATATATATAGTTTCCACGATTTTTTATAAATTACATTTCTTGCACCATTTTTAAGTATCTACATCAAAATTTAAAAATGCAAAGAAAAGGGGGCATAAAGTACAATATATATATATGACTGATTTTCTATGGGTCTTTGCCTGATCCGTCTTGTATTATTTTTTTCTTACCAGGAAGAATATCTGGATCCTGGAAGGAAGACTGAAGAATCTAACAAGAGCCACGGGATTATTTAGTGTTAATCATTTAATATGTCTGTAGATAATATTTGTTGTCTTATGAGGTCATTATATACTGATTATATAGATCTAATTCTGGAATCAGTGCATCATGACATCATATTACATAGGTGTCTGCTGTCTAACCTAATTGTATAAGGGACCTGATATGATATAACTGCCCTATGTCTGTATCCGAAGGGCTAGTGTTTGTGGGGTGTAGTGTTTGTGGGGTGTAGTGTTTGTGGGGTCTAGTGTTTGTGGGGTGTAGTGTTTGTGGGGGGTAGTGTTTGTGGGGGGTAGTGTTTGTGGGGTCTAGTGTTTGTGGGGTCTAGTGTTTGTGGGGGGTAGTGTTTGTGGGGGGTAGTGTTTGTGGGGGGTAGTGTTCTGTATTTTTACAGGGGAGATCAACGTAGACAGGCTATAAGCTCAGAGTCCGATCTGATAAGGAGAGGTGAGGCGTGTTACCAGGACAAAGAAGATCTGCTCTCCGGAAACGAGTCATTGCTCTATATATCAGTTAGTTAGTTGTAGTATGGCCTTGGTCCAGGGTTCTTGAACTGATCGCCTTTTCTCGGGGTCAAGAAGGAATTTTTTCCCTGTGACACACATTGGCTGAACGTGTCCAGGTTTTTTGCCTTCTTCTGGATCATTGGCTTTAGGTAGGGGTAAACATTTTATTTAATAAAATGTTTAAAATTAATGCTCTGTCTCCTTGTGTCTTTATTTTATAGCACTCAGGAAGTTGTATATGTCAGTTCTCATTTTTATGATCCACGGCTGCCACAATATGAAGGCAAACTGAAATACAAGGGCGGTAATTATGTGTCTACTAATGTAATGACTGTATCTATGATGCATAAAATATAGTCAAAAAAGCAAGGGGTAGATGCCCAAACAGATTTAAGTCAAGAAAAGCTGCAATTGGACTAATTAAAAATATATTTTTATTAGAATTGATTAAAAAACCTCAATAAAAATCACCTAAAAACGCCAATAACAAATATCAACAGATATCAGTGACCAGTAGGTGCTTAGAATAGTGCCAGTATTCCAAAACCAATTGTCTGGACATGCAGCCAAACACACAGCAGGTACAAATAACAATTTAGTGACCAGCTAGGGGTGGCCACAAACTGTACAATAAATGCTCATATCCTTATATACAAACGTGGTCAAAATTGTTGGTACCCCTCGTTTAATGAAAGAAAAACCCACAATGGTCACAGAAATAACTTTAATCTGACAAAAGTAATAATAAATTAAACATCTATGAAAATGAACAAATGAAAGTCAGTCATTGCTTTTCAACCCTGCTTCCACAGAATTAAAAAAAAAATAAACTCATGAAATAGGCCTGGACAGAAATGATAGTGCCCCTGAAAATAATGTGACAAAAGGGACATGTTAAATGAAGTTGTGTCCACTAATTAGCATCACAGGTGTCTACAATCTTATGATCAGCCAGTGGGCCTGTATATAGGGTTACAGATACTCACTGTGCTGTTTGGTGACATGGTGTGTAGCACACTCAACATGGACCAGAGGAAGCAAAGGAAAGAGTTGTCTCAGGAGATTAGAAAGAAATTTATAGACAAGCATGTTAAAGGTAAAGATTATGAGACCATCTCCAAGCAGCTTGATATGCCTGTGACTACAGTTGCAAATATTATTCAGAAATTTAAGATCCATGGGACTGTAGCCAACCTCCCTGGACGTAGCCGCAGGAGGAAAATTGATGATAAATCAAAGAGACGGATAATACTAATGGTAACAAAAGAGCCTAGGATAACTTCTAAAGAGATTAAAGGTGAACTTCAAGCTTAAGGAACATCAGTGTCAGATCGCACCATTCGTCGTTGTTTGATCCAAAGTGGACTTCATGGGAGACGACCAAGGAGAACATCATTGTTGAAAAAAAAGTCATAAAAAAGCCAGACTGGAATTTGCCAAACTACATGTTGACAAGCCACAAAGCTACTGGGAGAATGTCCCATGGACAGATGTCTGTGTTCACAGACAGAAAAATTAAAGGGGTTGTCTACTACTATTGAAAATAGTCCAATGTATTATTATGATAAATAGAAGCTTCTTTGTATATACCTTCCTCTGCTGTTTCTGCCTGTGAGCGGCACTATCACTTGCCGCTCACAGGAATCACGTCACCCCCAGCTGCAGTCGGCGCTGACAAGTTCAGGCTGCAGCCGAGGGTCCCTCTTCTGCGTTCCATGGTGGCTGCTGGGTCGTGGGCGGGGTTACCCCGCGCATCACACCCGGCATCCACCGCGTGCTCTCCCTCTCCCCATTCATTGGGAAAGCAAATGGTGGATGCAGAGTGTGACGCGGGGGTAACCCTGCCCACAACCCAGCAGCCACCGCGGGGATCCCAGCGTTGAGTCACGCCTCACTTGACATGACTTCAGCGGGGGTCACGTGCTGCCTGTGAGTGGCCAGTGATAGCGTTGCTCACAGGCAGAAACAGCAGAGGAAGGTAATTACAAAGAAGCTTCTGTTCATCATAAAAATACATTGGGCTATTTTCCATAGTAGTGAACAACCCCTTGAAGCATAACAATAAAAGAACACTGTCCCTACTGTTAAACATGGAGGAAGCTCTGTTATGTTTGGGGCTACTTTGCTGTGTCTGGCACAGGATGTCTTGAATCAGTGCAGGGTACAATGAAATCTCAAGTCGACCAAGGGATTCTAGAGAGAAATGTGCTGCCCAGTGTCAGAAAGCTTGGTCTCAGTCGCAGGACATGATTCGTGCAACAGGATAATGACCCAAAACACACAGCTAAAAACACCCAAGAATGGCTAAGAGGAAAACATTGGACTATCCTGAAGAGGCCTTCTATGAGCTCTGACCTAAATCCTATTGAGCATCTTTAGAAAGAGCTGAAACATGCCGTCTGGAAAAGGCAACCTTCAAACACGAGACTACTGGAGCAGTTTGCTCATGAGGAGTGGGCCAAAACACCTGTCGAGAGGTGCAGAAGTCTCATTGACAGTTACAGGAATCGTTTGATATCAGTGATTGCCTTAAAAGTTTGTTCAACAAAATATTAAGTTAAGAGTACCATCATTTCTGTACAGGCCTACTTCATGAGCTTAATATTTTTAAAAATTCTGTGGAAGCAGGGTTGAAAAGCAATGACTGACTTTCATTTGTTCATTTTAATCATTTTTAATTTATTATTACTTTTGTCAGATTCAAGTTATTTCTGTGACCATTGTGGGTTTTTCTTTCATTAAACGAGGGGAACCAATAATTTTGACCACGTGTGTACTATTGAACAGTTTTTATACGTACCTTAGTGCAGAAATGGCAATGCTCATTCAAACTAGCTGAGCATTCAAGTGGTTACTAGTGGAACCCCGGTCCCTTTCTTCAACTGTGGAGCATATTATGCCTTTTCTCAGGTATTTATGTAGGATGATAATAATTAGCATATATCAGTCAGACATCCTCTATAAACCTGTCCACTTTGGGCAAAGGGGATAACACTCTTATAGGTGCAGCTACATACATGCTGCGACATAGGGCTATGATCTCAACATACCACTGTCACCCTGTATGCACAATAATGCGGTATTGGTGTAACTGTGTGCACACATGTGATTATTCACCAACCGTAGGAAAATAAAGGGAATAATCTCACCCAAGTTGAGGATATACCATGCCGGTTCCCTAGTTCATTCATTTCCTCCATTCTCCCGACGCGTTTCTTCAAACACATTGATTCATCAGGGGAGGTACTTATTCCTGCCGTGTAGACGGTAATATCATTACAGACACGTTTGTGGGATAACGTGCTCAATGTTGCAGTAGAGGCACTCACCTCACTGTCTCCATTTTAAACCAACACTGCGCTGTTGTGGCTCCATCTACAGTGTGTGACGCATTTCCAGTCCGAAAATCTCACTTCCGGTCTGTGAAACGCAGGACATGGCCGCTGGAACTCACTGGTTCCGGAAGCGACGCCTAAGGCGCCGCCCCATGGTAACAGTGTCCAGGGCTCACAATACTTGTCCTTGCCCCCCAGACTCGAGATACAAGGTAGAAGGGTTGTAACCTCTTACAGTGAGTACAGAAAGTATTCAGGGCCCTTTAAATTTTTCACGCATTGTTTCATTGCAGCCATTTGGTAAATTCTAAAAAGTTATATTTTTTTCTCATTATAGTACACTCTGCACCTCATCTTGACTGAAAAAAAACAGAAATGTAGAAATTTTTGAAATTTATTAAAAAAGAAAAACTGAAATATCACATGGTCATAAGTATTCAGACCCTTTGCTCAGTATTAAGTAGAAGCACCCTTTTGAGCTAGTACAGCCATGAGTCTTCTTGGGAATGATGCAACAAGTTTTTCACACCTGGATTGGGAGATCCTCTGCCATTCTTCCTTGCAGATCCTCTCCAGTTCCGTCAGGTTGGATGGTGAACGTTGGTGGACAGCCATTTTCAGGTCTCTCCAGAGATGCTCAATTGGGTTTAGGTCAGGGCTCTGGCTGGGCCAGTCAATAATGGTCACAGAGTTGTTCTGAAGCCACTTCTTTGTTATTTTAGCTGTATGTGACGCGCCCCCTGGGCCTGTGTTGTGCAGGGGATACCCGGAGCCGGATCGCTGGGGGTTGTAGTCTCCGTGGCGCTGACCCGGTCCGTGCCCAGGGCGGTCAAACCAGTGACAGTCTTAATGTATAGCAAATGTCCGACTACGCCACCCGTGGATTGCGGTCAGTGGGGACCGCCGCTGCGCTGCCGACCGCTGAGGCTGATGTTGTTTGCGCAGCCGAGTATGGGATAACTCCCCACGGGAGAAGTATTACCTCAGGGCAGCTAGTGTAAATGATGATGGGAGTGATGGTGTGAGGGTCCCAATGCTAATGGTGCTGGTGCGGCGAGGAATCACAGAGACGTGCAGTTGCAGTTTTCAATGCTTTACTCACAGTTCTTTACTGGTCCTAGTCACCTCGGTACCGGCGGTGACTGCCCAAGCCGTGCTGCGTCCACCAGGCAAGGGACTCGACCAACTCCCAGGCAATTCCAGAGCGTGGCACAGGGCTCCCTTCCTTTCCTTTCTCTGGCCGTCCCCACCAGTGACCCACCTTTGTCCAGCTCCCTCGGGCCTTCTGTTGGCGAAACCTTTCTCCGGTTTCCCTGACCCTATACGGTATGCCTTTCTGGTGGATGTAGTGAGGGGTTGCACCAAGATGTGGTAACAACCTCCGGTCTTTGGCTGAGGAATCTGTTGCCTCCACCAATTTGGGTTCCGGTACCCTGTTCTGCCAACCCTTCACCCTGTATCTCCTCTGGGCATATGGGGTTCCTTCTGTCCTCGTGTCTCTGGGCCTTTCTCTGTGTTCCTTGCTTCCTTTCTCCTCTGTTCCAGTTCCTTTCTTACTTTCCTTTCCGTTCCTTCTCCTCTCTCTTTCTGCTGTTCCTGGCCTCCACTCCAGGCCTGCCTCTGGAGCTGGGCCCAGACTGAGCCACAGCTCCCTGTCAGCCCTCTCTGGCTGAACTCCTCTCTGAACTGACCACTGTCCTAAGATGGTGCCCACCTAATTTACCTCCTTCTGACACCCGAGCTCAGGTGACTAGCAACCAATGGGCTCCTGCCTATGCCCAGAGACCCACCCCTATCTGCTCCTACACCACTGGGTGTACTTTCTCCTCCCCCACTCCAGCCAGGGACAGATGCTGTTGTGCCTGCACTTCTATCTTGTGGGAGCACCGTTGAGCTGTCCCTCGGAAATGGGGTGTGTGTGGTGCATGCAGCCTACCGAGTCCTGGTCCACACTCCATCCTTACCCGGGAGTGGAATATCAGACCTCTGGTTTGAGGTGCAATACCCCTGTAGCAGCCGAGCCCTCGGGGTGCTACATATGCTTAGGGTCATTGTCTTGTTGGATGGTGAACCTTCGGCCAAGTCTGAGGTCCAGAGCACTCTGGAAGAGGTTTTCATCCAGGATATCTCTGTACTTGGCCGCATTCATGTTTCCTTCAATTGCAACCAGTCGTTCTGTCCCTGCAGCTGAAAAACACCCCCATAGCATGATGCTGCCACCACCATGTTTCTCTGTTGGGATTGTATTGGGCAGGTGATGAGCAGTGCCTTGTTTTCTCCATACATATCATTTAGAATTATCACCAAAAAGTTCTATCTTTGTCTCATCAGACCAGAGAATCTTATTTCTCATAGTCTGGGAGTCCTTCATGTGTTTCTGAGCAAACTCTATGGGGGCTTTCATATGTCTTGCACCGAGCAGAGGCTTCCGTCGGGCTACTCTGTCATAAAGGCCCGACTGGTTGAGGGCTGCAGTGATAATTGACTTTGAACTTTCTCCCACCACACTACTGCATCTCTGGAGCTCAGCCACAGTGATCTTGGAGTTCTTCTTTACCTCTCTCACCAAGGCTCTTCTCCCACGATTGCTCAATTTGGCTGGACGGCCAGGTCTAGGAAGACTTCTGGTGGTCCCAAACTTCTTCCATTTAAGGATTATGGAGGCCACTGTGCTTTTAGAAACCTTGAGTAATGCAGAAATTCTCTTGTAACTTTGACCAGATCTGTGCCTTGTCATAATTCTGTCTCTGAGCTCCTTGGGCAGTTCCTTTGAGCTCATGATTCTCATTTAGTCTGACATGCTGTTAAGCTCACGCCCGGACTGTTTGGCGTGAGCGTGGTTAGTGGTTCCACTGGGCCACGAACCGAGGAGTGCCTGGAGGGGCGTGACTATGTGCCTTGCCAGATCCGACAACGGACACACGGCGGCTTAATCGACTCCGTGGTCTGAGGAGGGATGAGGGAGGTGGCCCAGGTGCTACTCCAAGTCAGACCTCTGTCACACAGCTGTTGACCCACACCAGGGAATGCAGGAAAGGACAGGTTTGGCTGGTATGCAGACGGGCGGGTACTGGCAGGCATGGCTGGTATACAGACAGGCAGGTACTGACAGGTAGGTAAACAGGCTGGATAGGGACCAGTACAGACTGGGATACAGGAGCAGAGCCGCAAGAGCGGAGGACAAGCGGAGCAGAGCAGTGCCGCAGGTGCGGAGGACAAGTGGAGCAGAGCCGCAGATGCAGAGGACAAGCGGAGCAGAGCAGAGCCGCAGGTGCGGAGGACAAGCAGAGCGGAGCAGAGCCGCAGGTGCGGGCAGACAGGACAGGGCTCTGATCCCATGGAACAGACTGGGAAACACAGGAAGATAGCTGGAACACAGGCGGTAGATACAAAGGCAGGGAAGCTGGACAAGCAGAACCAGATACACACAAGGTACTTGCAATGAAGTAGCGAGTGGACACAAAACTCACAAACAGAAGTACAGAGACAATGAGTAGGAGTTAGGTACTGGTTCAGACACTGCAGGAAAAGGGAAGGATCGGACATAGAGACAAACAGGTAACGGGCTAGGACACAGTTCAGACAGGAACTGACACTGGAAAGAGATACAGGAACAAGCCTGTGCATACAGCCCCCATAGTGGTGGAAAAAACTAGAAGTCACAGATGCAGTTAACGGGCCTGGGTTCTCAGCCCCCGGGGTGGCGGAAACAGACTAGAAGTCACAGATACAGGACAGGACCTGCCTACTCAGTTGCACAGAACACATTAAAAGAAAGTGTTGCTCAGGCACCTCCCACTGGGTGGAGGAGGTTTAAGTATCCAGTGACTCACAGCAATAGGCTGGGGACGCATTAGGACTGTGCACACTGTAACTTTAACACTCAACTGGTGAGGTGGGGTTTGCCACAACCCAGGGAATTTTTGTTCGGCTTCCATTCATTGAAAAATGCTGGTATGAGGATCCGTGTCTCATTAGCTTCCATCCATTTGTGGGTGTCAAAAATTTGTTATACTCATGTGTAATCAATCGCCAATAAGAAAATGGTTAAAACAAACGTGATCTTTGAATTTTCTGTAAAAATAAGAGATCTCTAAACACTGGGTTATAGGAAACCCCACATCACCAGTTGCGTGACAAAAACCCCACCTCACCAGTTGAGGGTTAAGAATCAGGAAGTGCCAGCGCCGCCGCCCTAAGCCAGCAGACAAGAGACATGCGCACAGCAGGGAGAGGAGCATAGTGTGCAGCCTGAACTGGTAGGTAAGTTGGCGGTCTTGCATGGTGGGAGATGGTAAGCCATGTCAGCACGCCGCCAGGGATGTTACACATGCGCTGTGAGCTGTGAGGTCTTATATAGAGATGTGTGTGCCTTTCCAAATTAAGTCCTATCAGTTTAATTAAACACAGCTGGACTCCAATGAAGGATGTAATGCAGCGGCTTGCTGCATTGCCAAAATGTCTGAGGGGGTGTGTTCTGGCTCACCACGTACGTCCCCTTCAGGTGACTGATCACATGACTGTGACATCATCATAGGTCCTGTGTGCACAGAGTGATATATATTTGGGGGGGTTTTGAAACGCAGTGAGTCAAGAGACCTGATCTCTGTGCCTGGGACCCCATTAGAACTGGAAGGCATGATGCCTGTAGGCCACATCTGGTGAGCCTTAAACCACAGCTTTGGCAGAACAGAGATGATGGAAGCAGCTAGACCTAGCAAAGGTAAAAGACCGTGCTTGATATGGACATTGATGTTGTTACTTTGCTTAGGACTGTTTCTGAAGCCAAACGGGCATAGCTACGACTGAAAAGGCACTAGGATATTTCGTGTGTAACATTCCTGCGAGCCACTGAGATGGACTATGTTATAAGCAGTTTATGATGTGTAATAAACTGCTGGACTTTAGATTACAGGAAAACATTGCATGTGTGCTTTAATTGACCCGGTGAAGTGAGTGCCCCTCAACATGATCAATAGCGCTACCTCACAATTGGTTAGAGAATGCGGGCAACTGCAGTCTGGTTGCAAGGGGTAACGGCACAGGACGACGAATGTAGATGCAAGCATCTGACTGTGGCTTGACGGGGCCACGAAGATTTAAGCATCCTGCTGTAACTCGGCAGGGTTATGAAAATTGTCGTCGCACTCAAACCTGGTTTGCTGTGGCTTGGTGGGGCCACGAAATTTTTTCTGGTGAGAGCGGTGTGAAGTGTCTGGTGTGAACAGCGCACTGCGATGGCTATAAATGGAGCAGTATCCCCAGACAGAATGGAGAAAGGGTTAGATGACCGGCTGCAAACGCTCTTCAGCAAAATAGAGTGTGCTAAAGAAATGCAGGAGCTGATAAAGATGGCTGTGAATGGAGCAGAAATAGAGACTGAAGCTATTGAGCGATTTAAGTGCCTGTTAAAATTGCAGCAGGTATTTGGGAAACGGCAACAGGACATGGTGCTGGAACGGCAGGACGTTGTTTTTTTTTAAAGCACCCCCTACAGGTGTAGTTGTCCAAAAGGGATGGAGTCTCAAAAGGGGGTGGGGCATAGAAAACCAGAATTGGTTACTGGTCGTGTGTTGGTACCGCCTAAAAATGACAATTCAACCGTTGATAACTGGGTAGCTCCAGTAGAAGGGGTTGACACCATGGGGAGTGACACTATGAAAGTAGAAAGAGAGTTCAGTCAGGAGGAGTTAAATGAGGTGAGAAAGTCCCACTTTCGTCTTCGAAGGTACAAGGGCCACAAAGAAGTTGCTCCTGTAGTCTTTGCTGAAAGGGTAAATAAAGAAAATGCAATGCTGTGTGCCTTTATTCCAGTGTGGATTCTCCTTTAGAAGCAGAGGAGATCAGGATAGAAGAGGAGCTGACGCTGCCAGTAGCAACCTCTGGTACAGTATCCAACAATAAAGAAGACCAGGAGGAAGAGTTGGATGCAGTTCTGTAGATTCAGTACAAGCATGATGATCTACTGAGACAGAAGGTTCAGGAACTGACAGCCCTGAAGGGAGCGCTGAAAGAGGAGGTGGCCAATCATGACCAAGAGCTGGAGCCTTTCAGGCAGCAGTATCAGAGTGATGTACAGCAACTAAGGAAAAACATGGAGAATGTGTCCCAGGACCAGCTGAGCCTGGAGTCTGAGCGGCAGAAAATAAACCAGATTTTGAGGAACTTGCAGTGAGAACTGGAGGAAAGCAGAGAGGAACTCAACCAATGGAAGGAAATGTTCCAGAAAAATAAAGAGGACCTCCGCAAAACCAAGGAGGAGGTTTTGCAGTTGAAGCTTGAGAAAGAGGAGTCTGAATATGAGCTGAATGAAATGAAAAATCATTTCTCCCTGGTGCAGTCAGAGCTGAACCAAGTGAAGAAAGGCTCTGGGGATGCGGAGGAAGCAGAGGTCACAAGAAAGGAAGTGCAGAGATTTCAAGAGCAGGTGAAGCAGCTGATGCAGGAGATGCAAAGGCTGGACGAGGGTCTACAGCAGCGGGATAGGGAGCTATCTGCCTTAAAAGGGGCGCTGAAGGACGAAGTTTCTGGACGCGATCAAGACCTAGAACACCTGCGAGAACAGTTCAACCGGGAGCTGCGTGAATCCAAGAAGGAGTATGATGAACACAATAGGGACCTGCTATAAACCAAGAGGGACTATGAGGATCTCCTCAAGGTTAAGAAAAAACTAGAGGATGATAAGGCTGATGCAGAGCACATGCTACAAATGATTGAGACCACTCAGCAGGACACCCATGATGAGAATGATGATCTCCGTAGAAAGATCCTAGGACTGGAAGCTCAGGTGAAGGAGCTGAAGACATTCTGTGATGATCTGCAGAGGGCAGAGACGTGCCTTCAGGATAGAATCAGCAGGATGGAAGCTGAGTGGAAAAAGATGGAGGAGTCTATCGGAGAAGCCACAGATCAGGGTCAGGAGTTTGCCACTGAAGAAGGGAGGTATGAAGCAAATACATCCTCGAATAATATGAGCTTGGATGATTCGGTGGATGTAAGAGCCGAGATCAAGGAGCTCAAGGAGACGCTACAAGCCCATTTGAAGCAAGAGAAGCTTGAGAGACTGGCTGTCGAGTGCGGAGTAGGCTCATTGGAGACAGAGAGGGCTGAGAGAATTCTGCTGATAAAGGAGCAGTTGAAGCAGGAAGAACTTTCAGAGATGGGCTGCTGAGAGGCGAGTAGCTGAGCTAGAGGAAGAAGATTTCGAGCTCAAAGGTCGCAAAGTACCAATCAGTGAACGAGGCCGCCTTCGAGAAGGAAAAGGGCAAACAAGTTGCGCTTAATCGTTTATACTATGAGAAGGTGGAACTGAGGAGAGCTGAGGAAGTGTTAAAAGAAGATCAGTATGGGATGGAAAATGTCAAGAGGAGAATTCTTGAGTTCATAGCTGTGAGTCAGCTCAGGGGAAGCATACAGTGTGAAGAATCTGAAACTCAGTTGTCCCTGAAACCTGAGCCAGATGATCGTTTGGAGACCACTGATTAGACAGAAACTTCACGGTACAAGTGCCTCATAGATGTACCCGAAGATTTGAGAGAAGAATGCACCAGAGAGTCAGTGCATGAAGAGTTTAAGAAAGCCGTGGGAGCCTGTAAGGTGTACTCGACCTCAGAAGCTAAACAGCTGGTGGTCCTGTCCACAACTGAAGTCACAGGGAAGAGGGTGGCTGTCCTAAGTGACATGCACTGGCGATGTGTTTGCATGAAGAGGATTGTCCGGTTGAAGACTGAACAAGCCATTAGACAACTGGAGCTTATGAGAAAAGCTCAAAGTCTGCGAGAAGAAGTCATCTGGGTGCCTCATGCTCTGGTAAGAAAGCTCATTGGGAGAAATGGCCAAGCCATGCAAATGATGGTAAAGAAGTCTGGTGTGATGAAAGTAAGCAGTCCACATGATCATCAGGACTGGATACCGGATGAAGACAGCATGGTGTCATTCTCCACTGTAGGAACAGAAGAAAATCTTGCATATGTAAGAATGCTGATGGAGTACCGAGTGACCTACCTGCGAGAGGTAGAACAGTTGAATCCCGCCAGACTGTGAATGGAAAGACAGCGTCGACTGAGCAGCAGAAGATGGCAGCCGTTTATAAATTGTGAGACCAGACAGAGAAAGGGCCTTCCAAATAATAGAACGGCTACAGCAGAAGTTAGAGACCTTTCAAGATGTTCTGAGGATAGTGGGTGTGGGTTTAGAGGTCGTGAGTCCTCCATTAGCTCAAGTCTGAGAGGCCCATACAAATGACCCAATACAGTACGAGACAGTACGGAGTCGGACCTGACCTTAGATACAAGGGCAAGTGAGTCGCACTGCTGTATTGACCGCTGGGAGCGAGGGGGGTCTGACAAGGTTACGACTCGGAAATGTGAGTTGACGAAGTTAGTGACAAAGACTAATCACATGACTGTGACATCATCACAGGTCCTGTGCGCACAGAGGGATATATATTCGGGGGGGTTTTGAAACGCAGTGAGTCAAGAGACCTGATCTCTGTGCCTGAGACACCATTAGACCTGGAAGGCACAAGGCCTGTAGGCCACATCTGGTGAGCCTTAAACCACAGCTTTGGCAGAACAGAGTTAATGGAAGCAGCTATACCTGACAAAGGTAAAAGACGGTGCTTGATATGGACCTTGATGTTGTTACCTTGCTGAGGACTGTTTCTGAAGCCAAGCCGGCAGAGCTGCCACTGAAAAGGCTCTAGGATATTACATGTGTAATATTCCTGCGAGCCGCTGAGATGGACTATGTTATAAGCAGTTTATGATGTGTAATAAACTGCTGGACTTTAGATTACTGGAAAACGTTGCATGTGTGCTTTAATTAACCCGGTGAAGTGAGTGCCCCTCAACATGATCAATAGCGCTACCGCACAAGGAGTAGAATTCTCTCAAGGAGGATCACAAGGAAATGGACACCATGTGACTTAAATATGAGTGTCTGAGCAAAGGGTCTGAATACTTATGACCATGTGATATTTCAGCCTTTGCTTTTTTTAATAAATTTGTAAAAATTTCTACATTTCTGTTTTTTTTTCAGTCAAGATGGGGTACAGAGTGTACTTTAATGAGAAAAAAAATGAACTTTTTAAACTTAGAAAATGGCTGCAATGAAACAAAGTGAAATATTTAAAGGGTTCTGAATACTTTCCGTACCGACTGTATATTCTGCTCCTCAGACATGTTGTGATGCGGCATAAACAGGTGTACTTCAGACGCATGCCCTGCTATAGGGTTTGCAGCTGGAAAATGGAGATCCACGTGAAGGGACACATATTTTTTATTGCGCCTTCAAACCCCCAAGAAGACACATGGTCATGGATCACTCTAAACAAATGGAATATACCCTGATATTTTTATAAACACACAGTGGTACTCTAAAGAGGCCGATGGTCTCAGAGGTACATCACAGTTATATATATTAATGGGGTATAGAACAAGAAAATGATTGGGCAAAGATATTTTACCATTATTTATTAGTTATGTCAGGGGGGTCTAGATCAAGAATGAGATTAGGCCCTTAGCTTCCCATTAGGGTCAAGAAATGATACAGATACACATGCATGGATACCCTACATGTGCTAGGCTAGTAGGGTGATACCACCAACCTGCATTATTTGGAAAAAACTGGGAAGGAAAGTGTCTATTATTCCCTACTCTCTCCCTATTCTATATTGTCCCCTACCTCACATGGTGGTTGGCACCCTAAAAATGAAGCTCTTAAGTAGCAAATAGAGGTAACTAAGAAATTCTCATCAGAACTGGACTTCGCAAAAAAAGAAACATAGTTACAGAACAAGGTAGAATGGTACCAATACCACCTAAAAGAGTGTAAACACAAGCTTTTTATTACCTAGAAGAATTCAAGGAAAACAAGGCATATTAGGTGCCGATTACCAGACAGAATTATATTCCTTAGATAGACTTATCCTCCTCTGAAACAGAGGTCTCACATACTGATACAAAATCCAAAACCCAAAAGGGGAAATTAAAAGGAAGGGGTGGATTTCGGAGGAGAGGAAATAACAGGAGAACCCCGCAGAGAGGGAGTTTTTAGAGCTGAACTACCTGCTCAGGAGCCGATCCAATCAGCCGAATCCCGTTTAACAACACAGGTCATCAATCTATCATCAATGCCCCTCACTACTGATGAAATATGCGTACTGAGTAAACGTTTAAGTTTTATCCACACCACTGATTTTGATGAATCTGAAATAATAATAGACCTGCATCTATTCATCAGACGTTTGAAATTAAAAAAGCTCTTCCTTAGGGAGGATAGAAAGGAGTGTGACAACTTGGGAATACCCAATAACCTTCTACAAGGCGTGAGGTTGCTATACCATCTTGATGAGGTGAACCTGAATACATTGATCCCTTCACGGACATTAAAAATAAAATTTCTAGAATGCCACCTCCTACCGGAAACTTAAGTTCCATAGATTTCTTCCTTAATTTGGTTACGGAGGACATCATACAACTGACAAAAACTAAGCATAGGGAACAACATAACCTTTCAAGAGGTGAAATGGATTCACTATGCAGACTTGAAAAGGATCAAACCATAACCATATAGCCGTCCGACAAAGGCGGCAATGTGGTTGTGATGGATACCACTACCGACTCTCTCATCTCTCGGCATCACAGACTTGGCCCTATCTTGTATCTCCTCATAGACAGACAAAACATCAGTCTCTCCCACTCACACACCACCTCCTCATCTCACCCGACTTTGCTGCCCGACTAATCCACTTGTCTCCCCTCTATTCCTTTGCGTCTCCTCTCTGTCAATCCCTTCAGTGGCTCCCCGTTGCCCAGAGACTCCAGTTCAAAACCCTAACCATGGCACATAAAGCCATCCACAACCTGTCTCCTCCATGTATCTGTGACCTAATCTCCCGGTACATACCTGCACGCAACCTCCAATCCTCACAAGATCTCCTGCTCTACTCACTTCTTATCTTCTCTTCCCACAATCGCACACAAACTTTATCCCATTCATCCCTGCTACTCTGGAACTCTCTATCCAATAATAATAATAATAATAATAATAGTTTATTTTTATAGCGCCAACATATTCCGCAGCACTTTACAAATTTTTAGGGGGGACATATACAGACAATACAGAATAAGCATATCTCATATCGAAAGGAGTGAGGACCCTGCTCGCGAGCTTACAGTCTATGAGGTAGTGGGGGAGACACAAAAGGTAAAAAGTACATATATTGTATAATGCAGCCTTGATATACTGAATAGGATAAATAATAATACATGGACTGGTCGCCAGCCAGTATGTGTGCAGTCCTGACAGAGGCTATTATGTGCATGGTTGGTTTGAACTCGAAGTTGAAGAAGATTTTAATATGGGGGAAAACTGGGATGGACACAGTGTGTTTAGGTGATACGCCAGTCTAAAGAAATGTGTTTTTAGGGTTCGCTTGAAACTGTGGGTATTGGGAATTAATCGAACTGTCCTGGGTAGTGCATTCCAGAGAATTGGCGCAGCACGCGAGAAATCTTGGAGACAGGAGTGGGAAGTTCGGATTATGGAGGATTTTAGTTTTAATTCATTTGCAGAATGGAGGGCACGTGCAGGGTGGTAGACTGAGACAAGGGAGGAGATGTAGGGGGGTACTGAAGCATGGAGCGCTTTGTGGGTAAGCGTGATAAGTTTAAAATGAACTCTATATTGGATGGGCAACCAATGCAATGACTGGCACAGGGAAGAGGCATCAGAGTAGCGGTTGGCGAGGAATATGATCCTGGCTGCTGCGTTCAGGACGGATTGGAGAGGGGAGAGTTTAGTAAGAGGGAGACCGATTAGTAGAGCGTTGCAATAGTCAAGACGAGAATGAATAAGAGCAACAGTAAGAGTTTTTGCTGAGTCAAAGGTGAGAAAAGTCCTGATTCTTGAGATGTTTTTGAGGTGTAGATGACATGAACGAGCGAGTGATTTGATGTGAGGAGTGAAAGAAAGATCTGAATCAATAATGACCCCAAGACAGTGGGCTTGTTGCTGGGCAGTAATGGTTGAGCCACAAACGGAAATGGCAATATCGGGCACAGGTAGGTTAGTGTAGGGAGGAAATACGAGTAGTTCAGTTTTTGACAGATTCAGTTTTAGGTAGAGGGAGGACATAATGTTAGATACGGCAGAAAGACAATCACTGGTCTTTTGTAGTAATGCAGGGGTGATGTCCGGAGCAGAGGTGTATAATTGGGTGTCATCAGCATAGAGATGGTACTGAAAACCGAATCTACTGATTGTTTGTCCAATAGGAGCGGTGTATAAGGAGAAAAGAAGGGGGCCTAGGACTGATCCTTGAGGAACCCCGACAGTAAGAGGAAGTAGGGAGGAGGAGGAGCCGGCAAAAGACACAGAGAAGGAGCGGTCAGAGAGATAAGAGGAGAACCAGGAGAGAACCGTGTCCTTGAGGCCAATAGTGCGGAGCATAGTGAGGAGGAGCTGGTGATCCACAGTGTCGAATGCTGCAGAAAGATCCAGGAGAATCAGCAGGGAGTAGTGACCATTAGATTTAGCTGTTAGTAGATCATTAGAGACTTTAGTGAGGGCAGTTTCAGTAGAATGTAAAGAGCGGAAACCAGATTGTAAAGGGTCAAGAAGAGAGTTGTCTGAGAGATAGCGGATTAGACGGGAATGGACAAGGCGTTCCAGGAGTTTAGAGATAAAGGGAAGATTGGAAACAGGTCTGTAGTTGGCCGTGCAGTTCTGGTCGAGGGATGGTTTTTTAAGTAATGGTTGTATGCTGGCGTGTTTAAAAGAAGAGGGAAAGATACCAGATGAGAGGGAAAGGTTGAAAATTTTAGTTAGGTGAGTGGTGACAGCTGGAGCAAGGACTGAAGGAGATGTGAGGGAATAGGGTCACTGGTGCAGGTGGTAGGGCGAGAAGATGCAAGGAGCCTGATCACTTCATCTTCCGTGACTGGTTCGAAGTCAGAAAATGAGCAAGATACAATGTGGCGGGGGAGAGCATGCATAACATTTGGGGATTGGGAGAAAATTTCCTGTCGGATATGGTCAATTTTTTCTTTGAAATAAATGGCCAGATCGTCAGCGCTGAGGTCGGTGGTCGGGGCCTGTGTTGTTTGAGGAGAGAATGAAACATGTCAAAGAGTCGTTTAGGATTATTGTAAAGTGAGATTATGAGGTTGTTAAAGTAGGTTTGTTTGGAGAGGTGAAGGGCAGAGTTATATGTTTTCAGCATAAATTTATAGTGGAGGAAATCTTCGGACAGATTTGATTTTCTCCACAGCCGTGCAGCGCACCTGGAGTACCTCTGGAGAAGACGTGTTTGAGGCGTGTGCCAGGGTTGTCGCCGTCTATGCCGAATTTTTCTTTGTGTAGGAGGTGCGGCTTCATCCAGGGCGCATAGTATTATTTTGTTATAATGCTTCAATGCAGAGTCGGGACATGAGAGGGAGGAGATTGGGGCCAATGATAATTGCAACCTTTTTATAAATTTCTGGGTGTTAATGGCACATAAATTTCTATAAGTGTGGACGGTGGGAGTGTCTTGAGTAGAGTCACAGTTCTTGACAGAGAATGAAAGAAGATTATGGTCAGAGAGTGGAAGGGGAGAGTTAGTAAAGTCATGTACTGAGCAAAGCCGGGAGAAGATCAGGTCCAATGTGTTCCCATCCTCATGTGTAGGAGAATTAGCAAGCTGTGAAAGGCCAAAAGAGGAGGTTAGGGATAAAAGATGAGCGGCAGATGGGGAAAGAGGATCGCCAATTGGGATGTTAAAGTCTCCCATGATTATCGTGGGGATGTCGCAGGATAGAAAATTTGGAAGCCAGGCAGCAAAGTGATCCAGGAATTGACGGGGGGGACCTGGAGGGCGATAGACAACCGCCACTCGCAGGAAGAAGGGCCGGTAGAGTCTGACTGTGTGGGCCTCAAAAGACGGGAAGATAAGGGAGGGTACAGGGGGGATAACCTGAAAAGTACATTTTGTTGAAAGAAGCAGACCAACACCTCCAATCATAAAAGACTCTTGCCTACCAAGGAAACCTTCAAAAGGAACCTGAAGTCCCACCTCTTCCGACAAGCCTACAACCTGCAGTAACCTTCTTTGCACCATACCGCTGCATGACCAGCTCTTCCCTCATCTACTGTATGCTCACCTATCCTTTGTAGATTGTGAGCCCTCGCGGGAAGGGTCCGCTCTCCTCCTGTTTGGCTTTACAGACATTTTCTTAGACTCTGTCTCTAGGACCCAGCGGCTACCTTCCTCTCGCTAATTAACACCCTGCCTGGTTGTATAAATATCTGCTGTGTATTCATTACAACTTGTGAAGGCTTTAGCAAGAGCAGTACTTCTTGCTGTTTGGAGCTTGAGAACGTGTGCGCATTTGTCTGGAGTTCGTCTAAAGCTAAGTAATTTCCCCCTGTTTGTCTACTTCTGTTGTCTATAGTGTTTAATTGAGATCAACTAGTGCTCATTTCCTCCCTTCCCTAGCCTTAGCCATATGCCAGGGAAATACAGGGCAAGGCACATGTGCGGCGATTGGTGAAGAGCCAATACAAGGACGTTAGGGAAGACAGGGTGATGCTAGATCAACCTAGGAGGTCTCCACTTCCCCCCTTTCCCTAGAATCTGGACTTCCTTTCCTTCTTGCCTTTGTGATGCAGTAAGTTTTTCCCACATCTTGCGTGACACATGGATACCTAAGATGTTGCAATGATCTGTGCATGGGGTAAGCAACATAGTGAATCAGAAGAACTATATTACATTTATAATTTGAGGAATTTGCTAATATTATTATTACACCTACTACACATTGAGTTATGATCTTGGAGATGAGAATAAACCTTTAACTGTCAGAGGGTTCTCATCTATGCAAGGTCACAGAAGTTGTTAACATTTAGTAGAAATTAAACCATGTGTGTGGTTCACAGATATGATCATATCTGTGATAAAGTGATTGTGTATTAATATCCTTTGTCGTGGTTGACTGGGTCCATTATGTGTGCCTAAGTTGTAGGTATTCGTAAAAAGATAATTAGGCAAGTTGATCTCCTTCTGGAGTTTCTTTAAACTTTTAGGCACCCCATCTTCAAGCAGATAATCTATTATCTGGATTGCTAAGGTTATTGTATTAATGGTTACTGACCACATTAGAAAAGTAAGTGCATGTCGACAATGATTTTGCTACTAAGAGAAAAATATTTTGATTTATTGTGATTTACACTAAATTGAATGCGCTGATTCCAAACATGAACTCCGAATTTACCTGACATGTTTATATTTTAAGTTATACATGCAAAGCCTATTCACTTATAATATTAATGCATTATATATTGGAAATATTCCAACGTACATGCCCAGACCTGTCCGAACATTCTCATACAGGTCTATCAGTTGATGTCAGCAGGAAGCACCGTATTTTTCGGACTATAAGACGCACCGGACCATAAGACGCACCAAGGTTTTAGAGGTGGAAAATAGAGAAAAAAAAACTTTTTTGGATTGCGATAGCTGATGCATGCTGCCCGTGGATCAGGCAGAATGTATCAGACACCGGATGTACGACGTAAGGCTGATATGGTATGTTTCAGTCTTCCGTCTGAAATGCTGCGGCAGAGGAAAACATACCGTCCTTTGGCTTCTCCTCTCCTGCTGTCAATGACTGAGTGGTCGAACTGTACACACACGCAAGAAGAAACGCCAAAAAACAAATGTGGCTGAAGTCATACAGCCAGTATGCTGCTCGATCCACTGGTTGCTTGTATCATGTACTGGCTGTATTCAGCCATGTATGTTATGTCCTCTTTAAGATCCCACAGGTATTGTGGTTGACTTTGAGGGGCACTATAACTTCCAGCAAGTCCTTCAGCTCTTATGGCATGCTGGGAGTTATAGTTCACCACAGGAGTAGTACAATGTTTTATGTCATGTGCTTTTTCACTTTACTTTATATTTTACTTCTACGTCATAATGCTTGCCTCTCATTCTGGACCCACGATAGGCAAGAAGCGGGGTCACACTGGCTGGGGGCTGCGGCAGCAGAGGTGGCTGGGGCTGCGGAGGGAGCTGTGGCAGCTGAGGTGGCTGGGGCTGTGGCAGCGGGCGGAGGCAGTTGGGGCTGCAGAGGGGGCTGGGTCTGTGGCAGCGGAGGTGGCTGGGGCTGCGGAGGGAGCTGTGGCAGCTGAGGTGGCTGGGGCTGTGGCAGCGGGCGGAGGCGGTTGGGGCTGCAGCGAGGGCTGGGTCTGTGGCAGCGGAGGTGGCTGGGGCTGTGGCAGCGAAGGCGGCTGGGGCTGCGGAGGCGGCTGGGGCTGTGACAGCGGAGGCGGAGGGAGCCAGGGCTGCAGAGGGGGCTGTGGCAGTGTAGGCGGCTTTGGCAACGTAGGCGGCTGGGGCTGTGGCAGCGGACGTGGAGGGAGCTGGGGCTGCAGCGGCGGAGGGGGCTGTGGCTGGGGCAGTGAAGGCAGCTGGGGCTGGGGCAGCGGAGGCGGCTGGGGCTGTGGCAGAGGAGGTGGCTGGGGCGGCGGAGGGGGCTGTGGCAGGAGGGGGCTGGGGCTGTAGCAGCGGAGGCGGCTGGGGCTGAAAGGGGCTGTGGCAGGAGGGGGCTGTGGCAGCAGGGGGCTGGGGCTGTGGCAGCGGAGGGGTCTGTGACTGTATGAGCGGATGGGGCTGTGGCTGTGGCAGCGGAGGGGGCTGTGGCGGCAGGGGGCTGTGGCAGCAGAGGGGGCTGTGGCGGCAGGGGGCTGTGGCAGCGGAGGGGGCTGTGGCAGCGGAGGGGACTGTGGTGGCGATGGAGCGATTTTACCCAGTAATGAGCGGCGGCAGCAGAATGTTTGTGGGCACAGCCATGAATTCACTATGGCCGTGCTCGAAATCAGGAGGTGGGCGGTCTCTCATCCTGATCAAGCGCTGCAGTGACGTTACGAAGAGGCAGGGTCGGTAATGACTGCGCGCTGTGCTGTTCTGTGTTGCCCCGGCCCTGCCTCTTTGTAACATCATTGCAGCGCGCGATCTGGACCTGAGACCGCCCACCTCCTGATGGCTAGTGTGGACATAGTGAATTCATGGCTGCGCCCACAAACATGCTGCTGCCGCCGCTCCTTACTGGGTAACACCATTCCATCGCCGCCCCAGCTGCTGCAGCCCCCGTCGCTGCCGCAACCCCAGCTGCCTCCACATCACAAAACAGTACATTTGGACCATAAGACGCACCCCCATAAATTGGGGGGAAAAAGTGCGTCTTATGGTCCAAAAAATACGGTATATAAGGCAAACTGGACAGAGCTCAATAAAGTGATCTCTTATAGGACTATCAGTTTGGAAACGGCTGGAGTCATACTAGCGTATAAAAAATTGGTCCAATGTTGATCCAGAATAGTAGGACGAGTGTATGGCGCTATGTTATGCATACTGCTGAATAAAAAGGGTTCAATAAAATATTATGTACCCAAAAATAAATGTTTTAATTGTGTAAAAGCAGGAAAACATTAAAAATCTTATATTAATCTGGTATCGCTGTAATCGAACTGACCTACAGAATAAAGTCATCATATCACTTATACCCTGGGCTGGCGTCAGCACCTGGCGCACACGGGCAAGTGCCGGGGCCCTGAGCAGGCGGGGGGGGACCCACTCGCCGTCTAGCACCGTGCCGCGCTATGGGACCTGTGAGAGGAGGAGAGTGGTGTCAGCACCCGCTCCTCCCCCACTTGCTCAGGGCCTCAGGGCCCCTACAGCCTGCAGCTCATCACTTATCTCTCCCCGTTCCTCCGCAGCCGCTCCAGTCTCTTCGCGGCTGCTGCACTGTGATGTCTCAGGTCAGAGGGTGCGGTGACATCTTTTCACCGCGCTCTTTCCTGAGCCGTCACAGCGCAGAGTGGGAAGATGCCGGCGACGCTGGAGTCCAGAGCAGCGGCAGCAGGTGAGAAGAAGTGACGTGAGTATTTGATTATTTTTTTTTAATGTATGGAGGCATGGGCCATTACAAGGGAGGGGGGTGTGACATCCTGCATGGGGCATTATAAGGAAGGGGGGGTGACATCCTGCATGGGGCAGTATAAGGGGGGGTGACATCCTGCATGGGGAATTAAAAGGGGGGATGCTGTTACATCCTGCATGGGGCATTATAAGGTGGGTGAGTGACATCCTGCATGGGGCATTATAAGGGAGGGGGGTGTGACATCCTGCATGGGGCATTATAAGAGGGGGGAGAGGTGACATCCTGCATGGGGCATTCAAAGGGGGGGAAGTGACATCCTTCATGGGGCATTATATGGGGGGAGTGACATACTGCATGGGGCATTATATGGGGGAAGTGACATCCTGCATAGGGCATTATATGGGGGTGGTGACATAATGTATGGGGCATTATAAGCGAGGGTGACATCCTGCATGGGGCATTATAAGGGGGGGTGACAATGAATGGGGCATTATAAGCGGGGTGACATCCTGCATGGGACATTATAAGAGGGGTGACATCCTGCATGGGGCATTATGTGGTGGGAACAGCTTGCATGAGGTATTATGTGGTGGGAACAGCTTGCATGAGGTATTTTGTGGTTGGAACAGCCTGCATGGAGCATTATGTGGGGGCACAGCCTGCATGGAGCATTATATGGGGGCACATCCTGCATGGAGCGTTATATGGGGGCCAGTATTCTGTATGGAGCGTTATATGGGGACTGTATCCTGTATGGAGCGTTATATTGGAGCCAGTATCCTGTAGGATTGTAATAAGGGGGGCAGTATCCTGTATGGAGCGTTATATGGGGGCCAATATCCTGTATGGAGCATTTTATGGGGGCCAGTATTCTGTATGCAGCGATTCGCTGGTTTCTGAGCTATTGTAGAATTTACAATAGATATCGGTCATGTAATGTAAGAAGTGAAATCTTCTGCATTTTATTATATATATATTTTTCTGCGGCATCTGTGTGTCATGAATCGTGGTATGTGTTAAAGGGGCCCACTGAGACTCTTTCGCCCAGGGCTCACGAAAACCTGGAGCCTGCCCTGCTTATACCGCACGGCGAATGTCATGAGAAAAATAAAAAGCAATTCTTGAACTTTTGTTCATATTTATCCTGTGAATGCTGGGAGTTGTTGTTTCACAAAAACTGGAATGTCCATAGTTCCTGCACCTACAAAATGTGTGAAAATGTGTAACAATGGGAATGGTTTCTCTCATAGACAATGATTCCTGCTCTTACCTGTCATTTGTCCATTGCTAGATGTATCACCAGCAAACAAAACACTCAATGTTTTTGATTTCAGGCCTTAAATACACTAAAGCTGGAATTGGACTGGTTGCTATGGGCTATAGGTCTTTGTTCCTATGGTAACAGTGTAGTGTTGTCATAGAGCCTAGAATTTAATTAAATTTGAAGTAATATAAAGTTATTTATTTTTTTCAGTCACAGTAAATGCATTTTACTTTTGGGAACTTTTCCTTATTCGTCCTGCTCCTCCAGCCTTGATGCTAACCAATGTGATCTGCCATATTATTACTACTTGTTATAAATATTAATTAATACCTATGGAGATATCACTCATGGTCATATATGACATCATCAAATCCAGGAGGCCATTGTTACCTCACAGCATGATGTCACAATGACTGTGGGTCTATATAAACGGGTGTTCAGGGGGCAAATAATCATTTCAAGAGATGAAGACAAGGAGAGCAGAGGATCCAGGATCGAGGACACAGATTCTCATTTCAGGAGATGAGACGAGGAGATTGGAAGTTCCTGGATTGAGGATACAGGTAAATGAGAAACTTTACAGGGATTTGTTAATGAACTTAGCGCCAACATGGACATCGATCCTCCAAGTCTACAGATTGTGGCTGTAAGGTTCTAGCTTTCTCCAGTCTTTGCTGGCAGAATCTCTAGACTTGGGTGATGAAGGTTCTTTGTGAGGTCACACAGCGGAATGTTGGACACTGAGAGTTCTATGCAGCAAATATGGGGACATCCCTGGGGCTATCACAGAGGTCAGTAACAAGATGGCACCTCGGATGGAGACACTACAGAAGCTACTTTGGTCAGTGACAGTTCCAGTGGTATCTGTGGCTGGCACAGATTGCTGGTGGTGGTGATTTTTGGAGCAAAAAAAATCTACCCTTATTCCCCCACATGGGAGAGAGGTTGGTGTACATACATTGGGGGACATACTGTATATTTATTTATTTTACTCTTTATTTTACATATATATATATATGTGCATTTTACACAATTTTTTTTAAATTAAATTTATTACACCATTTTTAAGTATCTACATCAAAATGTAAAAATGCAAAGAAAAGAGGGCATAAAGTACAATATGTGTATGACTGATTTTCTATGGGTCTTTGCCTGATCTGTCTCATATTATTTTTTTCTTACCAGGAAGAAAATCTGGATCCAGGAAGGAAGACTGAAGAATCTAACAAGAGCCACGGGATTATTTAGTGTTAATCATTTAATATGTCTGTAGATAATATTTGTTGTCTTATGAGGTCATTATATACTGATTATATAGATCTAATTCTGGAATCAGTGCATCATGACATCATATTACATAGGTGTCTGCTGTCTAACCTAATTGTATAAGGGACCTGATATGATATAACTGCCCTATGTCTGTATCCGAGGGGCTAGTGTTTGTGGGGTGTAGTGTTTGTGGGGTGTAGTGTTTGTGGGGTGTAGTGTTTGTGGGGTGTAGTGTTTGTGGGTTGTAGTGTTTGTGGGGGGTAGTGTTCTGTATTTTTACAGGGGAGATCAACGTAGACAAGCTATAAGCTCAGAGTCCGATCTGATAAGGAGAGGTGAGGCGTGTTACCAGGACAAAGAAGATCTGCTCTCCGGAAGCGAGTCATTGCTCTATATATCAGTTAGTTAGTTGTAGTATGGCCTTGGTCCAGGGTTCTTGAACTGATCGCCTTTTCTCGGGGTCAAGAAGGAATTTTTTCCCTGTGACACACATTGGCTGAACGTGTCCAGGTTTTTTGCCTTCTTCTGGATCATTGGCTTTAGGTAGGGGTAAACATTTTATTTAATAAAATGTTTAAAATTAATGCTCTGTCTCCTTGTGTCTTTATTTTATAGCACTCAGGTAGTTGTATATGTCAGTTCTCATTTTTATGATCCACGGCTGCCACAATATGAAGCAAACTGAAATACAAGGGCGGTAATTATATGTCTACTAATGTAATGACTGTATCTATGATGCATAAAATATAGTCAAAAAAGCAAGGGGTAGATGCCCAAACAGATTTAAGTCAAGAAAAGCTGCAATTGGACTAATTAAAAATACCTTTTTATTAGAATTGATTAAAAAAACTCAATAAAAATCATCCAAAAACGCCAATAACAAATATCAACAGAGATGAGGTAGGTCACCTCAGGGACCAGAAGGTGCTTAGAATAGTGCCAGTATTCCAAAACCAATTGTCACTGGACATGCAGCCAAACACACAGCAGGTACAAATAACAATTTAGTGACCAGCTAGTGGTGGCCACAAACTGTACAATAAATGCTCATATCCTCATATACTATTGAACAGTTTTTATATGTACCTTAGTGCAGAAATGGCAATGCTCATTCAAACTAGGTGAGCATTCAATTGGTTACTAGTGGAACCCCCAGTCCTTTTCTTCAACTGTGGAGCATATTATGCCTTTTCTCAGGTATTTAGGTAGGATGACAATAATTAGCATATATCAGTCAGACATCATCTATAAACCTGTCCACTTTGGGAAAGGGGGGATAACACTCTTATAGATGCAGGTATATACTGTACATGCAGTGACATAGGGCTATGATCTCAACATACCACTGTCACCCTGTATGCACAATAATGCGGTATTGGTGTAAGTGTGTGCACACCTGTAATTATTCACCAACCGTAGGAAAAAAAGGAAAAAATCTCACCCAAGTTGAGGATATACTATGCCGGTTCCCTAGTTCATTCATAGGTGTTGATCCCTTTTTCCTCTATTCTCCCTACGCGTTTCCTCAAACACATTGATTCATCAGGGGAGGAACTTATTCCGATCATGTACCACAGTAATATCGTTACAGACACGTTTGTGGGATAACTTGCTCAATGCTGCAGTATAGGCACTCACCACACTGTTTCCATTTTAAAGCAACACTTCGCTGCGGTGGCTTCGTCCACAGCGTGTGACGCATTTCCGGTCCGAAGACCTCACTTCCGGTCTGTGGAACGCAGGACATGGCTGCTGGAACTCACTGGTTCCGGAAGCGACGCCTAAGGCGCCGCCCCATGGTAACAGTGTCCAGGTGTCACACTCCTCGTCCTTGCCTCCCAGTCTCGAAGATACCATGTAAGAGGGTTGTAACCTCCTGTATGCTGCTCATCAGGCATGTTGCCATGTGGCATAAACAGGTATACTTCAGACGCATGCCCTGCTATATGGGTTGCAGCTGGAAAATGGAGATCCACATTAAGGGACACATATTTTTTATTGCTCCTTCAATCCCCCAAGAAGACACATGGTCACGGATCACTGTAAACAAATGGGATATACTCTGATATTTTTATAAACACACAGTGGTACTCTAAAGAGGCAGATGATCTCAGAGGTTGCAGTATAGAACAAGAAAATGATTGGGCAAAGATATTTTACCGTTATGTACAGTGTGTATTACTTACGTAAGGATGGTGTAGATCAAGAACGAGATTGGAACCTCAGCTTACCATTATGGTCAAAAAATGATACAGATACACATGCATGGATACCCTACATGTGCTAGCCTAGTAGGGTGATACCACCAGCCTTCACTATTTGGGAAAAACGAGGAAGGAAGTGTCAATTATTCCCTACTGGCACCCTAAAAAGGAAGCCCTTAAGGAGCAAATAGAGGTAACTAAAAAATTCTCGTCAGAACTGGACTTCGCAAAAAAAGAAACACAGTTACAGAACAAGGTAGAAAGGTACCAATACCACCTAAAAGAGTGTAAACACAAGTTCTTTATTACCTTGAAGAATTCAGGGAAAACAAGGAATATTCAGTGGCGCTTACCAGACAGAATTATATTCCTGAGATAGACTTATCCTCCTCTGAAACAGAGGTCTCACATACTGATACAAAATCCAAAACCCAAAAGGGAAAATTAAAAGGAAGGGGTGGATATCAGGGGAGAGGAAATAACAGGAGAACCCCGCAGAGAGGGAGTTTTTTAGATCTGAACTACCTGCTCAGGAGCCGATCCAACCAGCGGAATCCCGTTTAACAACACAGGTCATCAATCTATCATCAATGCCCCTCACTACTGATGAAATGTGCGTACTGAGTATAGTTTTAAGTTTTATCCACACCACTGATATTGACAAATTTGAAATAATAAAAGTCCTGCATCTATTCATCAGACGTTTGAAATGAAAAGAGCACTTCCTTAGGGAGGATAGAAAGGAGTGTGACAACTTGGGAATGCCCAATAACCTTTTACAAGGCGTGAGGTTGCTATATCATCTTGATGAGGTGCACCCGAATACATTGGTCCCTTCACGGACCTTAAAAATAAAATTTCTAGACTGCCACCTCCTACCGGAGACTTAAGTTCCATAGATGTCTTCCTTCATTTGGTTACGGAGGACATCATACAACTGACAAAAACTAATCATTGGGAATAACAAAACTTTGCAAGAGGTGAAATGGATTCACTACGCAGACTTGAAAAGGATCAAATCATAACCATAAAGCCGTCCGACAAAGGTGGCAATGTGGTTGTGATGGATACCACTACAGACTCTCTCATCTCTCGGCATCACAGACTTGGCCCTATTTTGGATCTCTTCATAGACATACAGGACATTAGTGTCTCCCACTCACACACCACCTCCTCATCCCGCCTCCTATCTGTCGGTGTCCCCTAAGGAACATTTCTGGGACCCCTGCTCTTCTCCATCTACACCTTCGGCATTGGACAGCTCATAGAGTCTCATGGCTTTCAGTATGACCTCTATGCCGATGTCACACAGATCTACCTCACCGAACCTGATATCTAGTGATAAGCGAGCACTAAAATGCTCGGGTACTCATTGCTCGGGACGAGCAAATTGGAATACTCGGGTGCTCGACCCGAGAAACGTGCTCAATGAAAGTTTATTGGAAACTTGAGCATTTTTCAGGCGGTTCCCCCAGGCGGTCTGCTGAGGGCCTAAAAATTGCCCAAATCGATGGGAACAGTGCTCAAATGACATGGGAACAGCATGGGGAAGGCCTCTGGAAGCATTTCTGACTCCCAGGTCACTGATGTCAACAACGTTGTCAGAGTATTACGCCACTTTTAAGGACTCACAATAAAACATACAAAAACAAAACCAAAATGGATTTTCCTGGGAAATATGTTAAGGAACATCCTTTCTAGGGTAATGACTTGTATACAGTGGTGGCCAAAAGTATTGGCACCCCTGCAATTCTGTCAGATAATGCTCAGTTTCTTCCTGAAAATGATTGCAATCACAAATTCTTTGGTATTATTATCTTCATTTAATTTGTCTTCAATGAAAAAAACACAAAAAGGATTGTCCTAAAGCCAAATTGGATATAATTCCACACCAAACCTAAAAAAGGGGGTGGACAAAAGTATTGGCACTGTTTGAAAAATCATGTGATGCTTCTCTAATTCATATAATTAACAGCACCTGTAACTTACCTGTGTCACCTAACAGGTGTTGTCAATAACTAAATCACACTTGCAGCCAGTTAACATGGATTAAAGTTGACTCAACCTCTGTCCTGTGTCCTTGTGTGTACCACATTGAGCATGGAGAAAATAAAGAAGACCAAAGAACTGTCTGAGGACTTGAGAAACCAAATTGTGAGGAAGCATGAGCAATCTCAAGGCTACAAGTCCATCTCCAAAGACCTGAATGTTCCTGTGTCTTCCGTGCGCAGTGTCATCAAGAAGTTTAAAGCCCATGGCACTGTGGCTAACCTCCCTAGATGTGGACGGAAAAGAAAAATTGACGAGAGATTTCAACGCAAGATTGTGCGGATGGTGGATAAAGAACCTCGACTAACATCCAAACAAGTTCAAGCTGCCCTGCAGTCCGAGGGTACAACAGTGTCAACCCGTACTATCCGTCGGCGTCTGAATGAAAAGGGACTGTATGGTAGGATACCCAGGAAGACCCCACTTCTTACCCCGAGACATAAAAACACCAGGCTAGAGTTTGCCAAAACTTACCTGAGAAAGCCTAAAACGTTTTGGAAGAATGTTCTCTGGTCAGATGAGACAAAAGTAGAGCTTTTTGGAAAAAAGCATCAACATAGAGTGTACAGGGAAAAAAAAGAGGCATTCAAAGAAAAGAACACGGTCTCTACAGTCAAACATGGCGGAGGTTCCCTGATGTTTTGGAGTTGCTTTGCTGCCTCTGGCACTGGACTGCTTGACAGTGTGCATGGCATTATGAAGTCTGAAGACTACCAACAAATTTTGCAGCATAATGTAGGGCCCAGTGTGAGAAAGCTTGGTCTCCCTCAGAGGTCATGGGTCTTCCAGCAGGACAATGACCCAAAACACACTTCCAAAAGCACTATAAAATGGTTTGAGAGAAAGCACTGGAGACTTCTAAGGTGGCCAGCAATGAGTCCAGACCTGAATCTCATAGAACACCTGTGGAGAGATCTCAAAATGGCAGTTTGGAGAAGGCACCCTTCAAATATCAGGGACCTGGAGCAGTTTGCCAAAGAAGAATGGTCTACAATTCCAGCAGAGCATTGTAAGAAACTCATTGATGGTTACCGGAAGCGGTTGTTCGCAGTTATTTTGGCTAAAGGTTGAGCAACCAAGTATTAGGCTGAGGGTGCCAATACTTTTGTCTGGCCCATTTTTGGAGTTCTGTGTGAAATGATCAATGATTTGATTTTTCCTTCATTCTCTTGTGTTTTTTCCTTGCAAGCAAATGAAATGAAGATAATAATGCCAAAGAATTTGTGATTGCAATCATTTTCAGGTAGAAACTGAGTATTATCTCACAGAATTGCTGGGGTGCCAATACTTTTGGCCACC
Organism: Phyllobates terribilis; assembly: GCF_046119375.1. Taxonomy (NCBI): domain Eukaryota; kingdom Metazoa; phylum Chordata; class Amphibia; order Anura; family Dendrobatidae; genus Phyllobates; species Phyllobates terribilis. The sequence goes on from NW_027362769.1 coordinate 319,659,142, forward strand.
ACTGTAAGAAGCATGATCTGTGCTGAACAGTATGGATGGTAATCCAAAGCCTCCATAACCAAGCTTGGCATGGAAGGCACTCGGGAAATAGGAGTGTGAGTTGGGGGTCTCCCAGTGGTAATACAGTTGGAATCACTGCCTTATTAATACAACGGGGAACTGTTTTTATTTCAATTAACAATTTAAAGGGGTTGTCTGAAACCAACACTGATTTAATTCTAAATCTCTATTTAATTTAATAATCTAATTGCTTTTCTAATATACTTTAATTAAAAGTTAATCTGAATTTATCTAACTGGGGTGTGTTTGTATGTGTGTGTGTGTATATATTTGTTTTTTTTACTAACATCCTGTTTGATAAGATTTAGTTTGAAAATCCCCAGTGCATCCTGGGATATGAAGACGGACGCGATCAGGGAGCAGAGGCTGCGGTCACTGCTGCTGCCTCTTTCCGCCCCCTGAAGGGTCATCAGTGATGCCTGTTTCAGGGGCTGGGCTAGTCCTTGCTACTCTGTGCATGTGTCGGTTGTCAATTCCAACTCTCAGTTGCTCAGCAGGATCTTGTCACTGTGCAATAATCTTTTTAATGCGCAGCGTCAGGGATTCCTCAGACGACACCGGGGCGATCACGCAATATCTCACCCTGCCATCACTGTGTCACGGATTTCGTCCTGAATCGCGAGCACACGATCCAGATTACTCGACAGTTCAGCACTTTTTGGGGATTATGAATCTCAAGACTGCTACCTACCGGAAGCTAAAATGCAATAAATGAGGGGCCAGGTGAAGAAAGCCATAGCAAATTCTGTCAGGTCCCTTTGAGGTGCATTGTATCTGTTGGGTACCCTGACATCGTGCTTCCCAGGGGTTCTGTGAGCACAATACCATTCCAGGGTTCTACAGTGGGATCTGCTAATTAATGAAGTTTCTCTTAAGGGGCACTTGGAAGGGAAGATGTCCTTATCACCCCGGTCAGTAAAATCTTTATAGTGGTGGCAGGATGAGCCTAACCTATCTCGAGGGGTTCCTTGTGTACTTATGGTCACTAGAACAATTACCGCAGATGCGAGTCCCAGAGGGTGGGGAGCCCATCTGGGAGACATGGTAGCCCAGGGGACCTGGTCAGATATCGAAAAGGGTCTCTCCTCCAATGCAAAAGAACTTCTGGCGGTAGACAAGGCGGTGAATAATTTCTTACCTTTCCTTCAGGGCCAGAATGTAAAGATCCTCTTGGATAACCTAGTTGCGGTAGCATATGTGAACCACCAGGGGGGTACATGGTCAAGATAGCTGATGAGAGGGACAGATCATCTCTTCCAGATTACAGAAAGTCACCTCCTTTCCCTGATGGCCCTCCATATAAGGGGAAAAGAAAACACCAGAGCAGATTTCCTAAGCTGCTATCCTCTGATGCAAGGGGAATGGGAACTAAATCAATGAATTTTTACCCAAATAGCCTCCTGTCAGGTAGATCTGTTTGCCACAAAACTAAATCGGAAGACAAAGATCTTGTGTTCCCTAAATCTCCTAGCTGTGGACGCTCTCATGATACATTGGGATTTCAGCCTGGCGTATGCCTCCCCCACCCCGGTTGGCTCTTCTTCTCATGGTCATAAGAAAGATCAGGGAGGACAAGGCCAGGGTTCTGCTGATCGCACCCTTTTGGCCCAGGAGGCCCTGGTTCTCATGCCTAAGGAGCATGTCCATCTCCGATCCTTGGGTTCTTCCAGAGATTCCGTATCTCTTTCTCCAGGGTCCGATATTCCATCCTCAAGCAACTGGCCTCCACTTGACGGGGTGGAACTTGAAAGGACACTGCTAAATCGGAAAGGTTTTTCCCAAGGTCTAGAAACCATCCTGATGCACAGCAGAAAACCTGTTGCAACCCAAATTTATGCCAGAACTTGGAGAAAGTTTTTGTCTTTCTCTGGTTCTGTGGTTGATGGGGGGCGCCAATAGGAAACATCTTGGAGTTTTGACAAAAAGGTCATGAACTAAGGTTATCCACCAGCACCCTTAAAGTTCAGGTTTCTGCCTTGGGTGCCCTATATGGCTGTGATCTAGCGGGTAACTACTGGGTTTGTCGGTTCATTAAGGCAGCTTTTAGAACTAGATCTATTAAAAGCAGCTTGGTTCCCTGGGATTTAAATTTGGTTCTAAAGGCCTTGACTAGCTCGCCCTTTGAGCCAATAGTCAGCAACCCTTAAATCCCTCTCCCTTAAGACCACTTTGTTAATAGCTTTAACCTCGGCCAGGAGCATTAGTGACATCCAGGCCCTGTCTCTGGCCTCGCCGTTTACTAAAATTCTGGATGATAGGCAGGATCTGGTCTCAAAATCATTCTCTCTCCCTAAGGTAGCCACTCGTTTCCACAGACTTCATGAAGTCCTCCTACCCTCCTTTTGTCCAAATCCTAGTAACCAGAAAGAGGTGGAGCTACATACGTTAGAAGTGAGGAGATGTGTGGTTAGGTACCTTTCAGTTACCAAAAGCTTTAGAAAAGATAACTCATTGTTTATATCCTACCAAGGGGCTAGGAAACGGTCTTAAGTCACGAAGTCCACCATAGCTAGATGGAATAGGGAGGCCATTTCTCTAGCATATACATCTAGCGGCGAGGAAGTACCAGAAGGGCTGAAGGCTCATTTCACCCGGGCTGTGGCTACCTCCTGGGCTGAGAAGACAGGTGTCTCGACAGAAGACATATGTAGGGCTGCTACCTGGTCCTGTCCCTCTCCATTCCATAGACACTATATAGGTTAGATATGGGTATATCGGCTGACCTCACCTTTAGGAGAAGAGTGTTCCAGGCTGTGGTCCTTCAATAGATTACTTCATCTCTGTAATTCTCTCGTGGTGCTGTCATGGTCGACCGATAAAATCGTAAGTTACTTACCGGTAATGGGATTTTTCGGAGACCATGACACCACCCTTACATTCCCTCCCTTCACGTTTGTGGGAGCACTCCCCTTTTATTAATTATAATCTCACACTCAATAGGTGTCGTGTGGTATGGCAATTTTGTGATTGTTTGCTGTGTTCATTAACCCGGCGGTCCTCTCAATGCTCTGTAATCCAAACTGAGGCGGGAGAGAGGTGGCGCCCTTTTAAGCCTGTAGGTTTCCTCTCCTTGGTGGGCGGATCCCCTCTCTCTTGCTGCTGTCATGGTCTCTGAAAAATCCCGTTACCGGTAAGTAACGACTATTCATTTGATGGAGCAATCAAAAAGTTGTTCCCCAAAATGGTAAGTATTAACCCCTTAAGCCCCGCGGGTGGTTTGCACGTTAATGACCGGGCCAATTTTTACAATTCTGACCACTGTCACTTTATGAGGTAATTACTCTGGAACGCTTCAACGGATCCCCCTGATTCTGAGATTGTTTTTTCATGACATATTGTACTTCATGATTGTGGAAAAAATTCTTCAATATCACTTGCGTTTATTTGTGAAAAAAACGGAAATTTGGCGAAAATTTTGAAAATTTTGCAATTTTCAAAATTTGAATTTTTAAGCCCTGAAATCAGAGCGATATGTCACACAAAAGAGTTAATAAATAACATTTCCCACATGTCTACTTTACATCAGCACAATTTTGGAGCCAAAATTTTTTTTTGTTAGGGAGCTATAAGGGTTAAAAGTTGACCAGCGATTTCTCATTTTTCCAACAAAATTTACAAAACCATTTTTTTAGGGACCACATCATATTTGAAGTGACTTGGAGAGGTCTTTTTGACAGAAAATACCCAAAAGTGACACCATTCTAAAAACTGCACCCCTCAAGGTGCTCAAAACCACATTCAAGAACTTTATTAACCCTTCAGGTGCTTCACAGGAATTTTTTGAATGTGGAAGAAAAAAATGAACATTTAACTTTTTTCACAAAAATGTTACTTTAGACCCAATTTTTTTTATTTTCACAGGGGTAACAAGAAAAAATGGACCCCAAAATTTGTTGTGCAATTTCCCCTGGGCACGCAGATACCCAATATTTGGGGAAAAAACACTGTTTGGGCGCACGGCAGGGCTCGGAAGGGAAGGAGTGCCATTTGACTTTTTGATTGTAAAATTTGCTTGAATAATTAGCGGACGCCATGTTGTGTTTGGAGAGCCCCTGTGTGCCCAAACTTTGGAGCTCCCCCACAAGTGACCCCATTTTGGAAACTAGACCCCCCAAGGCACCTTTATAGATGCATAGTGAGCACTTGGAACCCCCAGGTGCTTCACAAATTGATTCGTAAAAATGAAAAAGTGAAAAAAAAAAACACTTTTTCATTTTTACGAATCAATTTGTGAAGCACCTAGGGGTTCCAAGTGCTCACTATGCATCTAGATAGGTGCCTTGGGGGGTCTAGTTTCCAAAATGGGGTCACTTGTGGGGGAGCTCCAATGTTTGGGCACACAGGGACTCTCTAAATGCAACATGGTATCCGCTAACAAATTGAATGGAAAATCGGCTCAAATTGTTAGCGGACACCACATTGCGTTTGGAGAGCCCCTCTGTGCCCAAACTTTGGAGCTCCCCCACAAGTGACCCCATTTTGGAAACTAGACCCCCCAAGGCACCTTTCTAGATGCATAGTGAGCACTTGGAACCCCCAGGTGCTTCACAAATTGATTCGTAAAAATGAAAAAGTGAAAAAAAAAACACTTTTTCATTTTTACGAATCAATTTGTGAAGCACCTAGGGGTTCCACGTGCTCACTATGCATCTAGATAGGTGCCTTGGGGGGTCTAGTTTCCAAAATGGGGTCACTTGTGGGGGAGCTCCAATGTTTGGGCACACAGGGACTCTCTAAATGCAACATGGTATCCGCTAACAAATTGAATGGAAAATCGGCTCAAATTGTTAGCGGACACCACATTGCGTTTGGAGAGCCCCTCTGTGCCCAAACTTTGGAGCTCCCCCACAAGTGACCCCATTTTGGAAACTAGACCCCCCAAGGCACCTTTCTAGATGCATAGTGAGCACTTGGAACCCCCAGGTGCTTCACAAATTGATTCGTAAAAATGAAAAAGTGAAAAAAAAAACACTTTTTCATTTTTACGAATCAATTTGTGAAGCACCTAGGGGTTCCAAGTGCTCACTATGCATCTAGATAGGTGCCTTAGGGGGTCTAGTTTCCAAAATGGGGTCACTTGTGGGGGAGCTCCAATGTTTGGGCACACAGGGACTCTCTAAATGCAACATGGTATCCGCTAACAAATTGAATGGAAAATCGGCTCAAATTGTTAGCGGACACCACATTGCGTTTGGAGAGCCCCTCTGTGCCCAAACTTTGGAGCTCCCCCACAAGTGACCCCATTTTGGAAACTAGACCCCCCAAGGCACCTTTCTAGATGCATAGTGAGCACTTGGAACCCCCAGGTGCTTCACAAATTGATTCGTAAAAATGAAAAAGTGAAAAAAAAAACACTTTTTCATTTTTACGAATCAATTTGTGAAGCACCTAGGGGTTCCAAGTGCTCACTATGCATCTAGATAGGTGCCTTGGGGGGTCTAGTTTCCAAAATGGGGTCACTTGTGGGGGAGCTCCAATGTTTGGGCACACAGGGACTCTCTAAATGCAACATGGTATCCGCTAACAAATTGAATGGAAAATCGGCTCAAATTGTTAGCGGACACCACATTGCGTTTGGAGAGCCCCTCTGTGCCCAAACTTTGGAGCTCCCCCACAAGTGACCCCATTTTGGAAACTAGACCCCCCAAGGCACCTTTCTAGATGCATAGTGAGCACTTGGAACCCCCAGGTGCTTCACAAATTGATTCGTAAAAATGAAAAAGTGAAAAAAAAAAACACTTTTTCATTTTTACGAATCAATTTGTGAAGCACCTAGGGGTTCCAAGTGCTCACTATGCATCTAGATAGGTGCCTTAGGGGGTCTAGTTTCCAAAATGGGGTCACTTGTGGGGGAGCTCCAATGTTTGGGCACACAGGGACTCTCTAAATGCAACATGGTATCCGCTAACAAATTGAATGGAAAATCGGCTCAAATTGTTAGCGGACACCACATTGCGTTTGGAGAGCCCCTCTGTGCCCAAACTTTGGAGCTTCCCCACAAGTGACCCCATTTTGGAAACTAGACCCCCCAAGGCACCTTTCTAGATGCATAGTGAGCACTTGGAACCCCCAGGTGCTTCACAAATTGATTCGTAAAAATGAAAAAGTGAAAAAAAAAACACTTTTTCATTTTTGTGAATCAATTTGTGAAACACCTGGAGTTCCAAGTGCTCACTATGCATCTAGATAGGTGCCTCGGGGGGTCTAGTTTCCAAAATGGGGTCACTTGTGGGGGAGCTCCAATGTTTGGGCACACAGGGACTCTCCAAATGCAACATGATATCCGCTAACAAACTGAGCCGACAATTTGTTAGCGGATATCATGTTGCATTTGGAGAGTCCCTGTGTGCCCAAACATTGGAGCTCCCCCACAAGTGACCCCATTTTGGAAACTAGACCCCCCAAGGCACCTATATAGATTCATAGTGAGCACTTGGAACCCCAGGTGCTTCACAAATTGATTCATAAAAATGAAAAAGTGTTTTTTTTTTCACTTTTTCATTTTTACGAATCAATTTGTGAAGCACCTGGGGGTTCCAAGTGCTCACTATGCATCTAGATAGGTGCCTTGGGGGGTCTAGTTTCCAAAATGGGGTCACTTGTGGGGGAGCTCCAATGTTTGGGCACACAGGCGCTCTCCAAACGCAACATGGCGTCCGCTAACAATTTGAGCCGATTTTCCATTCAATTTGTTAGCGGACACCATGTCGCGTTTGGAGAGCCCGTGATGTGCCTAAACAGTGGAGCTCCCCCACAAGTGTCCCCATTTTGGAAACTATACCCCTCAAGGATTTTATTAAGGTGTATAGTGAACATTTTGAACCCAGAGGTACTGCACAGAATTTGTTTACATTAGGTCATCATATTGAATAAGTTGTCATTATTCTTGAGCGCAAGTGCTCGCTACTAGTGTTGAGCCACCCCCGTAGTGTTCGAGTTCGGTTCGGTTCGTCGAACACCCGTGTGTTCGCCGAACTGCTCGTCGAACTGTTCGTCGAACACCTTCGAACACCGTTAAAACCAATGGCAGGCAAACAAAAACACATAGAAACACATAGAAAACACCTTCAAAGGTGTCCAAAAGCTGACAAACTGCTCAGAAGACACAACTAACACATGGAAAAGTGACAAGTACATATAGTCATGCGAAAAGAAAAGAGGTTGAGGAGTAAAAGGAGGGGGAGACACAGATATAGGCATGTCATGCCCTTCTAAAATCCAAAAAGTGAGAAGCCGAGACGGCCAGTCCGCTCCTGCCCGTGCCACCTCCGTGTCGCCGGGTTTGTGCCAGAGCCGCGGTGAAGCCTGACGGCCAGCCCCCCTCTCCCAATACTGGTGCCTGTCCGCTGGTGGGTCGAGAGAGCCCCCCTGTGGTGGAGGCAGCTCTAAGCTTTTTAATTTAAATTGTCCCTCTAATTTGAATGAATACACTTTAAATCCATTTACAAGGATCTATTGGAGGGCAAGTCTCATGCCAGCAGCCGCGTAATTCCAGCTCCAGTAGCGTCCACTAAAGCTGCTGCAGTTAAAAAGCTTTTATAAGGATCGAGCTCGGCTGTCCACCGCAAGGCATCCTAGTGCCAGTCCCAGCCCCTATGCCTTGGGGTGCCTCCTGATGCTCTTCACTAAGTATCCCGTGGTCCCGAAGCATTTCCTTTGAAAAAATTAAGTGTCCAAACTACAGGTGGTGTAGCTTGCTTAACAGCCGGGATAATCCGCTGACTAGCAGACACTGCTACTAGGCACAAAGTATTTCCTGGGCTAGATGCAGTTAAAAATTTGTAAGTAGATACTCTCGTTGGATGCTGAGAAAACATTCCATAGAGTCTCCTGGCACGCCATATATGATTCTCTTAAAAAGCTTGGGGTAGGGGTCTAGGGGACCCTTTTATAGCCAAAATCACGGCCCTGTATCACAATACGTCACCTAGGCTGAAGATAAATGGAACTGTAGCACCGAGGGCTCGGTTGCTACAGACGTATTGCACCTCACCCAGAGGTGTGATATCTCACTCTCAGATAAGGATGGAGTGTGGATCAGGACCCGACACCTGCATGCATTACACCACATTGCCGTGGGGCAGGGCGACCAATATGCCCCTGAGATGGGCACGACAGTCCCTGTCCCTGGCTGGAGTGGGGGGAGGGAACACTGAGGAAGGGGAACCCTACAGTGCAGGAGCAGGGAGGAAGCAGTTCCTGGGTGCATTGAGAAGGGAGTATAAAAGGTGGGCACCATCTTAGTTCAGTGCAGAGAAGTCTGAGCAGAAGTGGCAGGGAGCAGGGGCTCTGCATGAGCTCTGCTCCGGAGGCGGGCCTAGTAACAGAGGCCCAGGCCTGCAAGAGGGAGAAGGAAGGAAGAGGAGCGGAGAAGGCTCCAGGAACGAGGAATGAAGGGATCCCAGGGGTGCGGACGGGCGAGTCGCCACCGCACGCCCGAATCCACCTGCGTGGAGGGGTCAGGCCAAAGGGGGAGACCGGTCCCCGAACTAGTGGAGGCAGGAAACGACCCTCAGCTAGAAACCGGAGGCTCTGACATTTTATGTGGCGCAGCCCCTTGCTCCACCCGCTAGGAAGGCACCACATAGGGTCAGGGAAACTGGCGCCAAGTTTACCAAGAGGAGGCCCGAGGCAGCCGGACAGAAGTGTTGGTAAGAAAGGCCAGACAAAGGACACACAAAGGGGGTCCTGTGAAGCGCTCCAAAGTTATCTGGGAGTTGTCTGAGCCCCTCACCTGGTGAGCACAGTACGACGTGGGCAGCCGTTACCTGCAGACGTGGTCTGGATAATAAGAACTGTGAGTAAAGGCCCTGAACTGCATCACTGACTCCGTGTCGTTACTGCTGCTGCCCTGCACCATCACCCCCATCCTCCGCATACACTGCCCTGAGGCTATACTCCTCCCGTGGGGAGTTATGCTACGCTCTGCTGCACCCACAACACCAGCCTTAGCGGTCTGCCCTGTAGCGGCGGTTCACTCTGACCGCAATCCACGGGTGGCGTAGTCGGACATTTAAACATCAAAACCACATAAATAGTTCCGCCACTGGTTTGACCGCCCTGAGCCACGGAACCGGATCGCCGCCACGAAGACTACAACCACCAGCATCCACCAAAAAGGGTCCGGCTCCGGGTGTCCCAAGGCCCAGGGGGCGCGTCAGAACATTTTCATCACCTTTCACACTCACCAATGGGACAAGGCAGGGATGTTCTCTGTCCCCTCTCTTATACATCCTAGTGACGGAGCACCTGCTCTCATCAATTCGCCATAACCCCAATATTAGGTGGATTGAGGTGGGAGGCACCGAGTACAAGTGCTCTCTATTTGCTGATGATGTCCTAGTATATATCACTCAATCACATATATCCATCCATGCTGTTATGGCTGAAATAGATCACTTTGTTACATGGTCAAATTTTAAAATCAATGCAGCGAAGTCTGAGGCCTTCGATGTCTCCCTCCCCAAATCCATATAGGATTCCATCCAGTCCAACTTTCCCTTTGCCTGGCCCTCACAGGGTATCAAATACTTAGGAATTCCTATTCATAGAGACCTCTCCCATCTATGTTATCTTAATTTTGGGCCCTTTATTGAACAACTCCATACAGACCACGGTTGGCAAGTTAGAACTGTAAGATTCACTACGTGAACCACTGGTGTTTTGTGGAAAAGCACATGTACACTGTGTTCCAAATTATTATGCAAAAAGTGTTTAGGAGTGATAAGGGAAGAATTTGTTTGTTTGTCAGTTAAACTCATTGATGGTGATGTGTGTCAGGGCTCTTTATATCACTGTAAGCAATTGCAGACACCAGTGCTAATTAGTTTGTCAGGTGTGTCCAATGAAAGGCAAGACTACTTAAGAAGGCTCTCTCACATTATTCAGCAGCCTACATTTTCTGCCAAAATGGGAAAGAAAAAGGATGTGTCGGCTGCTGAGAAGCAACAAATTGTGGAGTGTTTAGGTCAAGGCATGACTACAATCAACATTGTGCGATGATCAGGATGAAGTGTCTTGGCAATCAAGAAGTATGTAGCTGATTCACAGTACACACGTGTGCGTGCTGATAAGGGCAAATTGAGGACTCTTTCCTACAGGCAATTACGTCAGGTTGAAAGAGCAGCGGCAAAAAAGCCTTGTCATAGCAGCAGACAAGTTTTTGAAGCTGCTTGTGCCTCCAACGTCCCCCGAACAACAAGATGCAGGGTCCTTCAGAGGTTTGCAGCTGTGCATACGCCATCCTGTCGACCTCCTCTATCCACTTCACACAAGCAGAAACGGCTCCAGTGGGCCAAACATTACATGAAGACTGATTTCAAAACTGTTTTGTTCACGGATGAGTGCCGTGCAGCGCTCGATGGTCCAGATGGATGGAGTGGAGGATGGCTGGTTGATGGACACCCCACGCAAACACGGCTACAGCGCCAACAAGGAGGAGGTGGAGTAATGTTTTGGACTGGAATCATGGGGAGAGAGATTGTCGGCCCCTTTAGGATCCCTGAAGGTGCTAAAGATGAACTCCATAATGTATGTGGATTTTCTCAAACAGCACTTCCTGCCATGGTTCAAGAAGAAGAACCGTGTATTTCACAGCAAGATCATTTTTCTGCATGATAATGCACCATCTCATGCTGCACATAAAACATCTGCATCTCTGGCTGATATGGGCATAAAAGGGGACAAACTTATGGTGTGACCCCCATGCTCCCCTGACCTCTACCCCATTCAGAACCTTTGGAGCATCATTAAAAGGAGTGTCTATGATGGCGGGAGGCAGTTCACATCTAAGCAACAGCTCTGGGAGGGTATTCTGTCCTCATGCAAAACAATTGAAGCAGAAACCATCCAAAACCTGACAAATTCAATGGACGAGAGAGTTCAGAAGCTCCTTTCGAACAAGGGGTCCTATGTGAAAATGTAACATCACCTAGAATAAAGTTTTGAGTTGAAAACTGTTTGATTTCAGTTTCTAACAACCTGCTAATGCTTATAATTTCAAAAATGACCATTTTTTTGGTCTTTATTAAAATGAAAAGGTTGATCGAAAAGTTTGGGGGATCTAAGAGTGTGGCAACCCAGTAGTCATGATTACTTCGAATTCTGACAATATGAGGGTCATGCTGCAGGTAGTGCAGCAAGAAGGCACTTATGTGTCTTGCGCATCTCGGAGCCCCAAAATTATTTTCCGGGCTAGATGCAGCTAAAAATTATTTTTAATTTTAAATCTGGTGGAGCTTATTATAGATGGCCTAATAGGATCAGTGCTGCACACTGCTACAAAGCCCAAATTATTTTCCAGTCAAGATACAGATAAACATGATTAGTAATTTGAAAGCTTAAAACGGTTGGTAGGGTGATTTTAAACAATCATCAAGCTTTTACTCTCCCCAGGATGACACAGGGGTAGAAAAGTCGTTTCGGATCCATGATTTGTTCATCTTTATGAACGTGAGTCTGTCTACATTATCAGTGGAGAGCCGCATGCGCTTATCTGTCAGCACACCACCAGCAGCGCTGAACACACGTTCAGACAGAACGCTGGCTGCGGGGCATGACAAGATCTCCAAGGCGTAAGTGGCTAGCTCCGGCCATTTATCCAGATTGGAAGCCCAAAAAGAGCAAGGGTCCAGTGACACAGTCGTGGCTTCAATGTTTACTTGGAGATACTCCTGTACCATCGTCTCTAGGCGTTGACTATGTGTCAGACTTCTTGTCTCCTGTGGCCTTGCAAAGGATGGGCTAAAAAAGTGGTGAAATGATTCCGCAAAATTGATGTTACCACCAGATACTGTGGTTCTGTTACGGTTTGAGTGCTGAACACTTGACGGTCCCACGGTTGGCAAGTTGGAACTGTGAGATTCACTACGTGCACCACTGGTGTTTTGTGGAAAAGCACATGTAAGATTCTGCAACAGTCTCTGCTGATACTCCTGCATGCGTGCATCCCTTTCTATGGCAGGAATAATTTCTGCAAATTTACTTTTGTACCGGGGATCTAACAGTGTGGCAACCCAGTAGTCAGGATTATTTCTAATTCTCACAATTCGAGGGTCATGTTGCAGGTAGTGCAGCAAGAAGGCACTCATGTGTGTTGCGCATCCAGGAGCACCAAGTCCCTGTTGTGTTGGTGGCGAGGTAACAATCATGCTTCCTTCCTCTGTCCTCTCCCCCCAACCTCGCACAACAGAAATGTGATCAAGGTCTCCCTCATCTGATGAGTCTTCCATCAGTTCGTCCTCCACTTCTTCCTGGGCTCCTGCACCTTCCTCACTAGTTTGGCTGCTACCATGCGCCCTGGTAAAACCATCTCCCCCACCCTCACATGCCTGCCGCCTTGGTGCTGCCGACCGTCTGGACCTTGCAGATGTTAGCCCTTCCGCATACAACTCCTCCTCCTCTACTTCCTCCACCTCCTCTTGTGCCACCACCTGACTCCGAATTCTGTTTAACATGTGCTCCAGCATGTAAATCACCGGAATAGTCATGCTGATAATGGCATCGTCAGCACTAAACATCTTCGTCGCCATTTCAAAACTGTGCAGAAGGGTGCATAGGTCCCTGATCTGAGACCACTCCTCCAGCGTGATTTGCCCCACCTCTGAATCTCGTTGGCCCAGGCTATACGTCAGAACGTATTGCACCAGGGCTTGTCGGTGCTGCCACAGTCGCTGCAACATGTGCAGAGTTGAATTCCACCGGGTAGGCACATCGCATTTTAGCCGGTGAAGTGGCAGGCCCAACGACTTCTGTAGAGATGTAAGTCGCTGAGCTGCGGGATGCGAACGGCGGAAGTGAGCACACAGCGACCGTGCCCTCTGCAGAAGGCCATCTAGTCTGGGATAGTGGGCTAAAAATTGCTGGACAACCAGGTTCAACACGTGAGCCATACAAGGCACGTGTGTGACATTGCCCCGGCGAAGGGCCGCACCCAGGTTTGCAGCATTGTCGCACACGGCCTTCCCTGGTTTCAGGTCCAGTGGAGACAACCATTCATGAAATTGGTTCTCCAGAGCTGACCACAACTCCTCAGCTGTGTGACTCACATTTCCCAGACATTTCAATGTAAAAACTGCCTGATGACGTTGAGCCCTACTGCCAGCATAGTAAGGAGGTGTGCAGGATCCCTTCTGCGCAGTTAGAAAGCTTGTGGCATGACCAGACAGGCTTTGGGTGCAGGTGGAAGACCGAGAGGAGGTTGAGGAGGCAGAAGCAGTGGAGGAAAAATGACATAAAGAGGATTGACGCACAACTCGTGGGGACGGCAAGACTTGGACAGCAGCCCCTTGTCCTGCTGTCACCATAGTTACCCAGTGCCCAGTCAGCGACATGTAACGCCCCTGTCCATGCCTACTCGTCCAAGTGTCTGTGGTGAAATGCACCCTGTCACACACAGAGTTTCTCAAAGAAGCGGTGATGTTGTGTGCGACATGCTGGTGGAGCGCAGGCACACCTTTCTTTGAGAAGTAGTGTCGACTGGGCATCTGGTACTGGGGCACTGCGACGGACATAAGGTCTCGAAAATCCTCTGTGTCCACCAGGCGGAAAGGCAGCATTTCTGTAGCCAAGAGCTTGCAGATGGTGAAATTCAACCTCTTAGCTTTCTCATGGCTAGGAGGAAATGGTCTTTTACTTGTCCACATCTGAGGGACCGAGGGCTGGCTATTGTGCTTAGACGGGGTTGATAAGGGTGTCCCCGGCAAACTGCCGGTCTGTGAGGAAGATGCAGGCGGACATGTTAGGTTGCCTTGATCCAAAGGTGGTGCTATCGATGTCGGACAGCGCTCAAGACCAGCTGGTGTTACCACCTCCAAAGAAAATGATGACCTGCCAATCACGCTGGCTGTTGCGGGTAAAGAGGTGGCAGGTCTGCGCCCCAAAACAGGTGTGACTGCTGTCCCCCCAGTCACAGAGGATGAAGAGGCCGCGGATGCACAAGATATGGCAGACGGTGGTTGGCCCGGCCGGCTAGACCGCATTGTAGCACACTGAGCTTCCCACTGCAACTTATGCTTCATGTCCATGTGCCGGTTCATGCATGAAGTACTCAAACTATGTATTTTTTGGCCTCTACTTAGCTTTTGCTGACAAATGTTACAGATAACACGAGTTGGGTCATCTTTATCGATCTGAAAAAATGCCCAGGCTATGCAAGGCTTAGCACCCATGCGACCTGAAGAGCCACCACGACTTGTGGTGAGAGGCAGAGTTGTGTTTGAGGATGCAGTTGTTGACGTGCTTCCAGTACTACGTCTCTGTCCAGGAAGGCGCAACCTGACCTCGTCGTCACTAGCATCTTCCTCCACCTCCTCTGCTGACCTCATCTCTTGGCTGACTGTGGGTTGACAGTAAGTGGGATCTCCGACCTCATCATCATCACCCTGTGCGTTATCACACCCGTCGTCCTCAGAGCCAACCTGTTCCTGCCCTGACAAAAAACTAAAGTTGTCGCTCCAATCAGGTATTTGAGTCTTATCATCGTCTTCCTCATTGTCTCCACCAACAGGAGTTACAGTTTGGGAATGAGGGTCTACATTATGGTCAGAACCTTCTGCGTCTGGTCCTGGATCCGACTCATAAAGATTCTGGGCATCAGTGCAGATCATTTCCTCGTCTGGATTCACAGAAGGGCTGGAGTCGACCTCTGATTCCCAGGCTATAGTATGAGTAAACAGCTCTGCAGACTCAACCATCTGTTCTACCTCATACTCAGACGGGCAGCTGGAGATTTGGGAGCTGTGAGGAAGCAAGTGCGATTTGGGTGACACCTTTGAGGACTGGAGTATTTGTGATGTTGAAGTTGATGTGGAGGAGAGCCCACTTAAAGGAGCACTTGATATCCGTTGAAGCACCTGCTGTTTTTGTGCCTCATCTGGAATTTGTAGCGATTGGCGTGGCCGTAAGAAAGGGATCTTATCACATTGTCCGCTAAAAGAAGTAGACATTTTAGTTTGGCTGGAAGATGGTCTTTCTTCTGCACCTACCCCACGGACACAACCTTTTTTCCCCTTCCCAACACGCCTATTCCCCTTTCCACCAGCAGCAGGCCTTTTTCCACTCATTTTGGTAGTTAACTAATTCACAACTCTGGAGTTGTTTGCACAAAAAAACAATGGATGGTAACCGAGCAGAGCTGAGTGGCCAAACTGTGGTATTAGGCCAAAACTATTGGCTGGGTTAGATGCAGAAAAAAATTATTTTTAATTTGCAACCTGATGGAGGTCAGTATAGATGGACTAATAGACCAAGTCCCACACACCGCTAGAAGCCCAAATATTTTTTCAGAGCTAGATGCAGAAAATTTTTTTATTCAATTTGCAACCTGATGGAGGTCAGTATAGATGGACTAATAGACCAAGTCCCACACACTGCTAGAAGCCCAAATATTTTTTCAGAGCTAGATGCAGAAAAAAATTATTTTTAATTTGCAACCTGATGGAGGTCAGTATAGATGGACTAATAGACCAAGTCCCACACACCGCTAGAAGCCCAAATATTTTTTCAGAGCTAGATGCAGAAAAAAATTATTTTTAATTTGCAACCTGATGGAGGTCAGTATAGATGGACTAATAGACCAAGTCCCACACACCGCTAGAAGCCCAAATATTTTTTCAGAGCTAGATGCAGAAAAAAATTATATTCAATTTGCAACCTGCTGGAGGTCAGTATAGAAGGACTAATAGAACAAGTCCCACACACTGCTAGAAGCCCAAATATTTTTTCAGAGCTAAATGAAGAAAAAAATTATTTTTAATTTGCAACCTGATGGAGGTCAGTATAGATGGACTAATAGACCAAGTCCCACACACTGCTAGAAGCCCAAATATTTTTTCAGAGCTAGATGCAGAAAAAAAATATTTTTAATTTGCAACCTGATGGAGGTCAGTATAGATGGACTAATAGACCAAGTCCCACACACCGCTAGAAGCCCAAATATTTTTTCAGAGCTAGATGCAGAAAAAAATTATATTCAATTTGCAACCTGCTGGACGTCAGTATAGAAGGACTAATAGAACAAGTCCCACACACTGCTAGAAGCCCAAATATTTTTTCAGAGCTAAATGAAGAAAAAAATTATTTTTAATTTGCAACCTGATGGAGGTCAGTATAGATGGACTAATAGACCAAGTCCCACACACTGCTAGAAGCCCAAATATTTTTTCAGAGCTAGATGCAGAAAAAAATTATTTTTAATTTGCAACCTGATGGAGGTCAGTATAGATGGACTAATAGACCAAGTCCCACACACCGCTAGAAGCCCAAATATTTTTTCAGAGCTAGATGCAGAAAATTTTTTTATTCAATTTGCAACCTGATGGAGGTCAGTATAGATGGACTAATAGACCAAGTCCCACACACTGCTAGAAGCCCAAATATTTTTTCAGAGCTAGATGCAGAAAAAAATTATTTTTAATTTGCAACCTGATGGAGGTCAGTATAGATGGACTAATAGACCAAGTCCCACACACCGCTAGAAGCCCAAATATTTTTTCAGAGCTAGATGCAGAAAAAAATTATATTCAATTTGCAACCTGCTGGAGGTCAGTATAGAAGGACTAATAGAACAAGTCCCACACACTGCTAGAAGCCCAAATATTTTTTCAGAGCTAAATGAAGAAAAAAATTATTTTTAATTTGCAACCTGATGGAGGTCAGTATAGATGGACTAATAGACCAAGTCCCACACACTGCTAGAAGCCCAAATATTTTTTCAGAGCTAGATGCAGAAAAAAATTATATTCAGTTTGCAACCTGATGGAGGTCAGTATAGATGGACTAATAGAATGATGCTATGCCCAAAAGATTTTACTTCACTAGGTGCAGTAAAAAAATTGGTATTCTATACACAGGTGGTATATCTTGCAACACAGATAGGCTACTCCACTGACTAACACACTCTGCAATAGGCCAAAAAGGATTAGCTTTGCTAGATTCAGCCAAATGCTGTGAAAAAAACTTGCACAGCACTGGCACAGACCTGCCTGGCAAAAACTGATAGGAACTGATGTAACCTAGTCCTGAAAAGGACTCCAATTACAATTAGTCTTTACTCCCACAATCTATCTATTTAAGAGCACAGACCTGCCTGATAAAAGTCGTAGGAAATGCTGTAACCTAGTCCTTAAAAGGACTGCAATCACAACTATTCCCTACTCCCAAGCTATCTGTATATTTGTGCGAAAATTGGCTTGAAATTAACAAGGTATAGCGCACACAGCAACAGCGGTGCCGTCTAACACGCAGCTGCAGCAGTGAGAAAATGGTGGCGACGGGGAAAATGGCTTGGTCTTATAGGGCAAGGACATGTGACATACACTGCCAATCACACATGCCCTTGCTTGTGTGAAAAAAAGCACTTCGCTCCGTGTGTGCGCTGCTGATAGGCTGACAGATTGCACCTCCCCACTGCAAATGCGGGATAGAGAAAAAAAAATGGAGATCTTCATTGTTCCTGCAGAGATCCATCCCCTGCCCCTCCCCCCGCCCCGCTGTACACTCAAACTGCGTATTAACATTAATTTTCATCATTACTGAGAAAAAATCCAGTTATGATTTTGGTGCACGAACAGTTATCGAACATAACCTCGAACAGCCGAATTTTTCTCAAATTGTTCGTGTTCGCCGACCGGCTCGAACACCGCCCAAAACAGCTCGAATTTGAGATTGGCGAACAGTTCGAGTAGAACAACGCTCATCTCTACTCGCTACTTGAGTTTGCATCGGGTACTCAGGTATGCACCATGTACAGCGTGTGCTCGAGTGACATGCTCGAGTCCCTGCTCCGCATGTTTCACGGTTATTAGACACCCAAAAAAAAACATGCGGGGATCGCTCGTGCATGGCAGGCAATCCCCGTAAAGTTTTTTGGCCGCGAAGCATATGGGGCAGAGACTCGAGCATGTCACTCAAATACCCACGATACTCAATGCATACCAGAGCACCCGATGCAAACTCAAGTAGCGAGCACTTGCTCTCAACACTAGTCGCCATATCGTCATCTTTTTTTCTTACTTTTGAAAAAAATCCCAACCCCAGCCCTAACCCTAGCACAACCCTAGCCCTAGCACAACCCTAGCCCTAGCACAACTCTAGCCCCAGCACAACCCTAGCCCCAGCACAACCCTAGCCCCAGCACAACCCTAGCCCCAGCACAACCCTAACCCCAAACCCAGCCCTAACCCTAGCCCAATCCTAACCCAAGAGTTTATTTTTGACGCCGTTCCTTGTGCGGTATAAGTGATTAGACGACTTTATTCTTCGGGTCGGTGTGATTACAGCAATGCCAGAATCATATGGGGTTTTTATGACTGACAGCTGTCACACACTAAAAGACGCATTTTTTGTAAAATCTAGTTTTTGCATCGCCATATTTTGAGAGCTATAATTTTTCCAGATTTTGGCAGAAAGTCATGTGACGGTTCGTTTTTTGCGGGATGACTTGACGTTGTTATTGATGCCATTTTCAGGCACGTGACATTTTTTGATCGCTTTCTATTCCGATTTTTGGGAGGCAGAATAAACAAAAACCAACAATTCAGGAATTGTTTTTTTTTTTATTCTGTTCCGCGTGTGGTAAAATTGATGAGGTAGCTTTATTCTTCGGGTCAGTACATTTACAGCGGTACCACATTTGTATCATTTTTCTATGTTTTGGCGCTTATACACAATAAAAGCTATTTTATAGAAAAAAATATTTTTTAGCATCGCTTTATTCTGAGAGCTATAACTTTTATATTTTTCGGCTGATGGAGCTGTATGGCAGCTTGTTTGTTGCGGGACGAGATGACGCTTTCAGCGGTATCATTTTTATTTATATGCGTCTTTTTGATCGCGTGTTATTCCACTTTTTGTTTGGCGGTATGGTGATAAAGCATTGTTTTTTGCTTCGTTTTTTTTTTTTTTTTTTTACCGTGTTCACTGAAGGGGTTAACTAGTGGGACAGTTTTATAGGTCAGGTTGTTCCGGACGCGGCGATACCAAATATGTGTACTTTAATTGTTGTTTTTTTTTTTTTTTTATAATAATATTTATTGATGGGTACATTATATTTTTATTTTTGGTGTATTATTTTTTTTATTTTTTTATAATATTTTTGCACATTTTTTTTTTTTTCCACTTTCACACAGTTTATACACTTTATTACTTTGTCCCACTCTGGGACTTTCACTTTTTTTTTTCTGATCACCTGCATGGCACAGGAATGATGCACCATCCCTATGCCATGAAGGCTGTCAGAAGTGCAAAGTGTGAAGATTGCTTGGAGATGCACTGCGCATGCCCAAGCAATCTTCCTGCTCTCTGGTGACCCGGATGTTGTCATGACGACATCCGGTCGTCATGGCAACACCCGGGAAGCCTTTGCAGACTGCGCTGGAAGCCGGAAGAGGAGGTGAGTATCGCCGATCACCTCCCCTTGCCCCCGCAATGCCGCGATCGACTTCGATCGCAGCATCGCGGGGGTTAATGTGCTGGGAGCGGTGCAGGACCGCTCCTTGCACATAGTACCGGGTGTCAGCGGTGACAATCAGCTGACACCCGGCGGCGATCGTGCCCGCACAGCCTGTGTGCGCGCGCGATCGCCATGACGTACTAATACGGGTCTGGCTCTTAAGTCCCAGGGCACAGACGCGTATTAGTACGTCAGATGTTATTAAGGGGTTAAAAACGGGTCTTAGAAAATTGAAACACAAGCCAAACAATTTGTTTGCAAAGTTTAGAATTTTTTGAAAGCAGTAAAATGTTTGTTTTTTTCTTCTGCACCATTTCACTTTATTTAGAATTCATTGCCCTTGTTTTCTATATCTTGCACAGTAAAGTGAATGGTGTCTTTCAAAAATGCTGTAATTTTGTCCCACAAAATACCTCTCAACCCTGCTGTATTGAGTAGTGTCTGTGTTATTCAGCAAGTAAGAAAAAGATCTTCAGCTCACCTGGCCCAGCCTGCCAGTCCTCCTTTCCATGATCTCGGTGCTCGGAATTAGTCCATCCCCATCTGGGAGAAAAATCCTCAGTGAAAGTAAAAAATAGTTTTCCAGCACACGATGTAGAAAAATTAGAAAAAGCCTTTATTTAATCCATCGTTAAAAAATACAATTCCAACAGAGATAAAAGCATGTGTAAGCTTACGCGTTTCGGATCATATTTGACCCTTAGTCATAGCATAAAGTACTGAATAAATGTTGCACTTTTCAAGGAAAACAGTCAAGGGAAGCTGCCAAGGGTAACACCCACCAAAATCAGCTGTGATATTAGCTCACTAATTCAAGGCTAGCAGTGATCTAAACACTAGTATAACCCTATACTACATCCATCCTCTACAAACATATTACAATGTGAACTGTCACTTAGTAATGCACTAATTATTTGATCACTTTTTACCCAAGTTTTTTATATATATGAATTCATTGAATAAACAATTGATGCACTATTTAAATATATATGTAACAATAAGAGCTTCTAATGATATCATTACCTATTTTCTAAAAATTATTGTTCTAACATTTGATTTCAAGGGCATACTTTTCCCCCAAAAAAATAAAATAATATCTCTATTTTAAAACCATATGAGAATGGCTGGAAATTATTACAAAACGTAATTAGCATGCTTTGTTTTGTATACTATTGATTATAGAGTCCCCTAGATTGATCACAAAAAATAAAAAAAATAAAAAATGTATTTAATAAATTCCTCAATTTGTTCCAACTTTTTTAATATAGATACATCAATTCATGTCTTAGATTTAGTCCTGCTGGGTATCTGGTATTTAGTTTTAGAATCTATCGAGCTTCAGTCATCTGGAGTAATTTAACCCTATCTCCACCTCGCCGTGGAGCAGAAACAAATTCCAAAGCACTTACTCGCAGGCTACTTAAATCCCCCTTGTGTTCATTCATGTTTGGAAGCCCCCGAAAGACTGCGGGTAGTGACATTGTTAATGTCATAAATGTGCTCCGACAGTCTTTTTCTTACACTGCGGCTTGTAGATCCCACATATTGTTTTCCGCATATCGTGCAAAAAATGATATAAACCCAGTGGTCAGTAGCACAGTTCATGAAAGTCTTAAGATTAAATACTTGACCCTCATTACTTATGACAGACTTGTTATTATTTATCATGAATTTGAATAAACCACATGACTTCTACCCGCATCTAAATGAGCCCTTAGTGGACTCATTTAAAAAATGGTTGTAAATTTGTTCCAAAAAAATCCCTGACAATAGGAAATGTAATCTCCCTGAGTGAACTCAGAGAAAATACAGGCAAAATAGGTCGTACATGGTTGTCCACTCAGTATCAGCAGATTCTTGACAATAATGTTCAAGAATCAGTGACAAAGTTGAAGTTACGCAGGGGATGGATCTTTCAGCAAGACAATGATCCAAAACACCGCTCCAAATCTACTCAGGCATTCATGCAGAGGAACAATTACAATGTTCTGGAATGGCCATCCCTGTCCCCAGACCTGAATATCATTGAACATCTGTGGAATCATTTGAAGAGGCTGTCCATGCTTGGCGACCATCAAACTTAACTGAACTGGAATTGTTTTGTAAAGAGGAATGGTCAAAAATACCTTCATCCAGGATCCAGGAAATCATTAAAAGCTACAGGAAGCGACTAGAGGCTGTTATTTTTGCAAAAGGAGGATCTACTAAATATTAATGTCACTTTTCTGGTGAGGTGCCCATACTTATGCACCTGTCAAATTTTGTTTGAATGCAGATTGCACATTTTCTGTTAGTACAATAAACCTCATTTCAAGGCAGAAACATTACTGTGTCCAACAGTTATTACATATATCAAACTTAAATAGCTGTTGCAAAAACACCAATTTTTATAAAACATTAATAGGGGTGCCCAAACTTTTTCATATTACTGTATATATGTTCATTCTAATATCAAAAAATATACCATTCTAGTACACAGAATGGTGTTAGAATGTAATGTTGAACAACTACCCACTCTCCTAACTTAATTGGGGTGCGGTGTCAATCCTAATCAATTCAACCAAGTCAAGGAAAGGGAAAAAAAAAAAAAACACGACATCTTAAGAGTAACCAGTCTATAAAGATTGTCTTTCCTTAAAGTCCTTACAAGTGCATATTATACCTGATGAAGGCCGTTGCTGGCAGAAACGCGTTGTTTGTTCTTAATATAGTGTCCGAATAAATCTGATTTTGAGAAAAAGAATTCATCTGTAACGATCCTTATCCTCTGGAAGCGCTGAAAAAGGGAAATCTTCTCTCCACTACAATATCCAACATGCAAGCCTTATACCAGGGCTGACATACTTCCCGCATTTGTGCTGCAGACCAGAGGATTGCAAAGAGCTGATCCACTATACGGATCATTTGAGTGAAAATACAAGACATCTAAAGGGTGAGTGCAAAAAACAAATATTGTTGTGGCAAATGCACATATTCATCTACACTTAGACTCTGCACCCCTTGTCTCCCCTTTTATTCTTTTTTTATATCAATGGAATTTATGGAAGACCTCCTCTTGGCAGTAAGAAGAACGATGGAAGTGGAAGAAGAGAAGCCCTCTAGATCAGTCCAGGAAGAGATGTTCGGTGGTCTCCGCTCAAAGAAAAAGATGGTGTTCCCGATACATATAAACATTCAGGATCTAATCCTGGACGAATGGGAAAATCCTGAAAGACGACTGAATACACCAGCGGAATTGAAAGACAGGTTTCCCGTAGATGAAGAAACCTCAAAAGGTTGGACCGAGATACCTAAGGTCGATATTCAGGTGACAAGAGTCGCTAAAAAGACAGTATTGCCATTCGAAGACTCATCGCAACTAAAGGATCCTCTGGACCGCAAGATGGACAGCCTTCTCAGAAAATCCTGGGAAACATCAGCAGTCCTTCTGGACACAAACAGTCTCCATGTGTGTTGTACGGTCCATGTCAAGATGGCTCAACCAGCACATCCAGAGAGGAGATACAAGCTTCCCTACCTTTACTGCAGAAAGCCACTGACTTCCTGGCGGATGCTTCAGCGGAATCTGTGAGGGTAACGCCAGGGCAGCAGTCCTATCGAACTCCACAAGGCGAGCACTATGGCTGAAATCGTGGAGCGGTGACGTGGCTTCTAAAACAAAACTTTGTTCCATTCCCTTCAGGGGAGAATATATGTTTGGCCAGGCCCTTGAGCCTCTCCTGGAGAAGGCGACTGATAAAAAGAAATCCCTGCCTGAACCCAGACACTACAAGAAGACCCCCTTTCGCCCCCCTCGGGAACAGAATCCCCAGTACAGGGGGAACGGCAAGTCTGGTCGGTGGAGCTACCCCAAAGGGGGGAAAGATAGGAATATTTTTTTCCCAAAAGGACAGCGACAACAGAAGCGGTGACGCCAGAGCAGTGGGGGGACAAATCATGAAATACCTTCCCCAGTGGCAAAAGATCTGCTCCAATCAATGGGTCTTGAAGGTAATTCAAGAAGGGGTAAAGATCGAATTCTCTTCATATCCTCCAAGAAAAGTAAGGATAACTCGTCTAACCTCCCCGAGATTAAGAACCGCAATGATGTCAGGCCTAAAAGACATACTATCCTTGGGGGCTATTTCACCAGTCCCAAAAACAGAAAGACACACAGGCCACTATTCACGCCTGTTTATGATAAAGAAACCAAACGGCACCTACAGAATAATAATAAATCTGAAACCCTTAAACCAATACATCATCTACCGAAGATTCAAAATGGAGTCCATCAGATCAGCAGTTCCCTTGATAGGACAAGGATATGTGATGGCAACCATCGACTTACAGGACGCATACTATCACGGTTTGCGGTGGTTCAAGAGGATCAAACGCTGCATTTTCAATTCAATGTATTGCCGTTCGGGATATCCTCAGCACCAAGAATATTCACCAAAATTATGTCAGAGGTAGTGGCTTCAATCAGAAAAGAAAAAATCTGCATCATTCCCTACCTTGACGACTTCTTACTAGTATATCCCTCGGTGGAATCACTCCAGGAAGATCTGCAGAGAAGAATCCTAATCCTGACCACCCTAGGGTGGTTGATAAATCATCAAAAGTCAGACCTGGTCCCTGCCACAGAAAAAACATTTCTGGGTGTTCTACTAGACTCCGCCAGACAAACCTCCTTCCTAACGAAAGACAAACAGATACTTTTGAGATCCAAGATATCGAATCTGAAGGCCCTGAACAGAGTGTCCCTAAGGTCTGCCATGTCAACCCTCAGCTCCATGACAGCCTACATCCAATCCGTAGCCTGGGCTCAGGCTCACACCAGGGTGTTGCAAACCCATATTCTTGCACAGTGGGACGGATCCCCAGACTCCCTAAACAGGATGATCATGATCCCTCATTATGTGAAGACATCCCTATCATGGTGGCTCAGCCCAAAAAACCTAGGAACAGGGGTTCCATGATCTCAGTTCCCTCTGATAACAGTCACGGTAGACGCCAGTGACCAGCCCAGGGGATGGAATGTGACGCCCAGCTGCACTTGGTATCACAGATCCTGGAAGAGTGCATTGATGGATTCCTCCACAAGAGGCCCCCATAAACATTCACACATCTCCACCTTTCACCTCAGACCACCAGAGGGAGCCTGTTAGGGATATAAATAGGGAAGGTGGAGCCAGGCAGTTCAGTCTGGAGTGCACAGAGAGTGATTCAGCAGTTCCTCTGGAGAGTTCAGCAAGTACAGGTCTGAATACAGAGTCGAGCTCAGGTCAGTTGTAGCTCAGAATAGTGAGCTTTAGGTGTGCCGGCGTCATAAGATCGGTGAAGCGCGGCAAGCTGCCGTTAGTGTGTATAGCCTAGTGAGGGCCCGAGTTGGCCGAAGGCGAGGGGAGAGTTAGTACCAAGGGGGAAGAGGAGCTTAACTAGCTCACCCCGAAGAAGTTACCGGACACCGGGTCCAAGCTTACCGGGATCTCTATGACCCAGTAAGGCATAACCGGAATCCCTGGAGAACTACAGGTCCCAGGATCGCTGAAGTACTGATACGTAACAGAGCCAGGAGACACATAGGCCCCGTAAGGCTTTCTTACCCGTAGAGATGGCAGAACTCCTTGAACAACTCAGCCTCAAAGGCCGGGCCTTGGTCTGTCAGCACCTGCTTAGGATAACCATGGGGTCTGCAGAAATACGCTTGGAACGTCTTTGCTGCTGTCTCTGCCATCAGGTCTTTGACGGGGGCGACCACCAGGAAACGCGAGTAGTGATCCACCATGGTCAGAGCATAAAAGTACCCTGACCTGCAGGGGGACAGCTTGACATGGTCCAGGGCCACGATCTCCAGGGGTCGAGTCGTCTTGATGGGTTGCAGGGGTGCCTTCTGGCTGCTGTAGTCTTTTCTTCTAAGGCCACAGGGTGCACAGTCCCGGCACCACCTCTCAATTGAGCTGTGCATTCCTACCCAGTAAAATCGACACTTCAGCAGGGTCTCTAACTTTTTCCAGCCAAAGTGCCCTGCGTGATCGTGGTAGGCCTCCAACACTATTTGGATGTCTGTCTTGGGGACCATTATCTGCCATACCATCTCATGGGTTTTTGGATTGACGTACCTCCGGCACAGCTTCTCACGGTAGATAAACAGCCGGCTTCTCTCGTTCCACAGCTGCTTTGCTTGCAGAGATGTGTCTTTTTCCAGGGAAGAACCTTCTTGGGTTATCAGTTCCTTGATGTGTCTGACAACCGTGTCACTGTCCTGGGTCTCTTTCCAGCTGTGGTGAGGCAGAGGGTTTAACGTCTTTCCACGCTGCCTTCTAGAAGTTCGTTGCTCGTGGATCATCCCATTCCGGTGAAAGGCAGGTAGCTCAATCTCTTCCAGGTCATCCACTTCTTCTTCTGTGTCTGACTGGCGAGGCATCCTGGACAGGGCATCGGCGTTGGCGTTCTTGCGGCCCGCCCGGTATTTAATTGTAAATTTATAATTTGACATCCGAGCCATCCATCGTTGTTCCAGTGCTCCTAGCTTAGCTGTTTCAAGATGGGTCAAGGGGTTGTTATCAGTGAAGGCAGTGAACTTACTGGAGGCTATATAGTGCTTGAACCTTTCAGTGATGGTCCAGACCGGGGTGAGGAACTCCACCTTAAAGCTGCTATAGTTCTCTGGGTTCCTCTCGGTCGGGCGGAGCTTCCTGCTTGTGTATGCGATCACTTTCTCTTGGCAAATCTGCTTCTGACTTAAGACAGCTCCCAGTCCTTCGTTGCTGGCATCTGTATACAGCAGGAACAGTTGGCTGTAGTCAGGGTAGGCTAGGATCTCATCGCCTGTCAGTATCTCCTCAATTTCCTGAAATGACTCTGCTTGCTCCTTACCCCAGTGGAATGGGGGATTTCTGCCTTTGGGGGACTGCCATACCAGGAGGTCTTGCAGAGGAGCTGTTTCTTGATGTAGTCTTTTACAAACCTCCGGTAGTATCCTACTAGTCTCAAGAACTGACGCACCTCTTTGAGATTCTTCGGCTCCGGCCACTTCTGGATGGCAGTGACCTTCTCCGGGTCTGGTGCTACCTCTTCCGGACTAACGATGTGCCCCAGGTACTGTACCTTTCTCTTGAGCAGGTGGCACTTTGAGGGCTTCAACTTCATCCCGTACCAGGACAGCGACTCAAATACCTCTGCCAGGTGTTTCAAGTAGTCTTCGTGTGTTCTGGAGTACACTATCACGTCATCCAGGTATAGTAACACAGTCTCAAAGTTGCGGTGCCCCAGGCAGCACTCCATCAATCTCTGGAACGTTCCGGGGGAATTAAGAGTCCAAACGGCATACTGTTGAACTCGCAGAGTCCCATCGGGGTTGTAAAGGCCATCTTCTCCCGATCCTCCTCAGCCACAGCTAATTGCCAGTACCAACTAGTGAGGTCAAGGGTGGAAAACTAATTTGCAGACTTTAAGGCAGCTAGAGACTCCTCTATGCGTGGTAAAGGGTATGCATCTTTATGTGTAATGAGATTTACTTGTCGGTAATCTACACACATTCTCATGCTCCCGTCCTTTTTCCTAACTAGAACTAGGGGAGCTACCCAGGGGCACCCTCCCATTGCGTACATCTACCACTCCCCTGGCGGTTAAGAGCGTGGGTCTGTGCTCGGAGCAAAGGGGTTCTACTACTGCCTGATAGCTCTGTCCTCTAAGACCTATAGCAGCTCTACACCAGATAAGCATTTCATTCATTGGGGGGATGACAATGGGTATGGGATCCGTCACCCACACATTACCGATTTCACCGTCTGTGAACCTTACTTGCTGTTGTTACATCAGGACTCGGATCTCCTTCTGCAGCGCCCTCCTCTGTCTTGGTCTGGCAGTGTCAGCTATCTGTTGGAGCAAGAACACAACTTCTCCCAAACAGTTACCAACACTGTTAGTGCCAAGTACCATATACGGATTGGTGTCATCAGGATTAGTCTCCAACTACAATTAGCCCCTGGTCCTTCAGCTCCACTCTCCCCACCTTTACAGTCACATTCTTAACCCCGATTAGGTTAAGGGGGAGTCCATTTGAGGCATAAACAGAAAGATTTGGAGCTGGCGGACGTAGATCGTCCATGGACCAGAACCTCTTGTAGAGGACATCAGGCATGATGGTTACCTGAGATCCTGTGTCCGACAAACCTGTTGTACCAGTCTGCTGGGCCTGGGGAATTTACTCCTGGGTGTCGGCCCTCGGACCCAGGGTTTTCTCATTTAAAGGACAATTCTGCGCGGTGTGTCCGGTCTTGCGGTAGCAGGTAGGGTCCTTTTGTGAACAGCGCTGGTCACTGGTCCTCGTAGAGGGTGGTGTTGGTCACCTCCTTCGCATCCAGGGGACATCCTCAGGGCTATCGGCTAACAGGATTTTCCCTCCTTCCTCGGGCTCCGTCCGCAGCTGCAGAGCACTCAGCACAGTGGTCAGGGTTTTGCTCAGCTGGCGCACCTCAGAGCGCAGACTGTCCAGCTCTCTAGGGGACGTTGCTGGAACCTTAGCTTCAGCAGCCACTGGGGAAAAGGTGGGTGTAGCAGGCACTGGGGTAGCCCCACCCTGGTAACATTGGATGGCATTTGTCTCCAGGGGCTGCAGTCCTTTTATAGCCATGCCCTTGAGATTGTCAAAGGTGGCATCTGGATGATCCAGGGACCACCAACGCACAGTCTCCTCTGGAGACCACAGTCCCCGGCCAAACTGGTCCTTTAGCATTTTGTTTTCATTTTCGATGCTGGTCGGACTAACCTGTTTCAGGGCCCGCAGGGCCCCTTGTAAACGCCAGGCGTAGTCCCGAACATTGTCCTCCGACTGTTGGGAACAATTGTAGAACCTCATCCGGAGGTCCGCCTCAGTAAGATCCTCAAAAACAGTCTGTAGCTTTTTAAAGATTGTGGACACTGACTCCTGGTCTGCGGCCGACCATGTTTCCACTTCCCGTTCCGCAGCACCAGTCAGTTGTCCTAATACAACAGCGGCCCTCTGCTTGCCTGTCATAGAGTACATGTTCAAAATGCCGCATATCTTCCATTTGAATCCAGACAGGGTATCTGGTTTGCCGTTGTACTGGGGGAGCCACTTTGCTCCAGGAATGTACGGTAGAGTTATGGGAATGACAGGACTTACAGGCGCTGCTGGTGAAGCGGCCGCCTCGGCCTGCTCAGCATCGGGCGCGGGTTGAACATCAGGGCCGTTGACCGGTATTCCGGCGTTGTGCTGTTCGTCAGACATTCTGGCGCCCCCCTAGCTAACCGTGGTCTACCTTCTAGTTTTTCTTCCGGTAGGCCGCAGCTCCGCAGGTGACGGTCGTCTTCTGGACCTTGCGTTGCTTGCGTCCTACGTCAGAGCGTTCAGAGACGCTCCTTACAGGACCTGGCGCTTCTTGGTTTGACGTCGAGGCGTGGGGCGTGTCCGGGGCTTCGCGCTCTTTTGCAGGTACGCCCCTCAGTTTCCCGCGGTTACGCCCTTCTTCTCGCTCGGCGACCCAACAATGGCGGCAATCTTCACCACAGTCAAATATGCAGTTCACTTCAACAAAGGCGCACAGTACCCGGTGGCAACGGGCATAACACTCCGTCGTTGCAGCGTGCACGCGATCCTGTTCGTGACGCCAGAAGAGATGACCAGCCCAGGGAATGGGGATGACTCGGTACCCGGGCCTTTGCCTTGGGGATGTCGCGGTGGTCGGCTCCCGGGCCCGTACCCTGGGGTCACTCTTTGAAAGGGTGGATATTTATTAATTTTATAAGAGTTCATGATGCCACCTGTGGTTTCTGGTGAGAATCACCAGTGCTGCGCAGTCCACTGAGGCCGGTGATAAGGCAGCTTGATGGTATAGCTCCCCACAGGTGGAGCTAGGCCTCAGGGCAGCGTACAGAAAGGAGAAGCGGGACAGGCGAGACCCAGCCGGGTCAGAGCAAGAACAGGGACAGACACGATAGTCACTTCAGTACCTTTTACTGATGGAAATTCAGGCACATCCCGGAGCACTGTAGGGTGAAGGGTGAATATCAGGATCCTCCCCAATGAGCAGGTGTAGGACCTCCTGTCTCTTGCCTCTGCGTACTAAGTTTCTGACCTGTCTGGAGCTAGGCCTAACTTTGTCTCTGTCCTGCGCTGGCTGACGTAGTGGTTGGGCCTTCTCTTGGAGTGCACGCTCCCGGCTTACGGGGCCTATGTGTCTCCTGGCTCTGTTACGAATCAGCACTTTTGCGATCCTGGGACCTGTAGTTCTCCAGGGATTCCAGTTATGCCTAACTGGGTCGTAGAGATCCCGGTAAGCTCGGACCCGGTGTCCGGTAACAGCTTCGGGGGAGCTAGTTAAGCTCCTCTGCCCCCTATGTACTAACTCTCCACTCACCTTTGGCCAACTCGGGCCCTCACTAGGCTACACACATTAATGGCAGCTTGCCGCGCTTCACCGATCTTATGGCGCCGGCACACCTAAAGCTCACTATTCTGATCTACATCTGACCTGAGCTCGACTCTGTATTCAGACCTGTACTTGCTGAACTCTCCAGAGGAACTGCTGAATCACTCTCTGTGCACTCCAGACTGAACTGCCTGGCTCCACCTTCCCTATTTATATCCGTAACGGGCTCCCTCTGGTGGTCTGAGGTGGAAGGTGCAGATGTGTGAATGTTTATGGGGGCCTCTTGTGGAGGAATCAATCAATGCACTCTTCCAGGATCTGTGATACCAAGTGCAGCTGGGCGTCACACCAGCAAGACAGGATGGGGAGCCGTCGTGGCTCAAACCCCCTTCCAAGGGGTCTGGACAGAAGAGACCAGCAGGAGATCCTCCAACTTCCACGAGTTAAAGGCGGTGGAGGAGGCACTCAAAATGTCGGCTCCAATCATTACGGGCAAACACGTAAAAGTCTATTCAGACAACATGACTACCGTAGCTCACCTGTCCCATCAAGGGAGTACAAGGTGCGAGAATCTAAAAAGTATCTCGGCAAGAATATTCTTCTGGGCAGAAGGACATCTTCGTTCCTTATCAGGTCTGCACATAAAAGGCTCAGACAACATCCAGGCCGATTTTCTGAGCAGAAGGAATATCCATCCGGGGGGATGGGAGCTGGACTCAGACATTTTTCACATGCTGACCAGACAATGGGGTCGTCCGGAGGTGGACCTCTTTGCAAGACGCAAGAACACCAAAAATACTTCTCCCTAGATCCAGACGACGTATGCCTGGGGATAGATGCATTCTCTCACCCGTGGCGTTTCCATCTGGCTTACGCTTTTCCCCCAATTCCATTGCTAGCCAAGACCTTACAGAAAGTAAGGACCGAGGAGGTCAAGATAATTTTGACAGCCCCGCTTTGGCCCAAAAGGAGCTGGTTCTGTGCACTAAACAGTTTAAGCATAGAGGGACCCCTCATTCTGCCAGCAATCAAGAACCCCTGTCCATCAGGGTCCAATACTCCATCCAGATCCAGAGAACCTCCATCTAGCGGCCTGGCTTCTGAGTTCACAATCCTGAAGGCCAAAGGACTCTCAGAAAGAGTAATTCACACCCTACAAAAAAGTAGGAAACAAATCACAAACTCCATATACAGCAAGATATGGAAGACCTTCCTAACATGGTATAAACCAAATATACCAGATCTTCGGCATCCTGACATGACCCAGATCTTGGATTTTCTACAAGAAGGGCTGGAGAAGGACCTTAGACCTAGCATCCTCAAGGTTCAGATCGCAGCACTGAGTATTTATTTCGACAAGAGCCTAGCCGAACCCCGATGGGTAAAAAGGTTCATGACAGCAGCTAATCGCCTGCGCCCCAGAATAATTAACCACGTTCCCTCCTGGGATCTTAATATCGTCCTTAAAGGTCTGACACTACCACCGTTTGAACCTTTGGCCTCAATAGAGCTGGATAAATTAGCCTGGAAAACAATATTTCTAGTAGCGATTACCACTGCCAGGAGAGTGGGAGAAATCCAAGCCTTCTCAGTGAATGACCCATATCTGAGAATCCTGGATGATAGGATTATTCTACAACTGGACACATCTT
This sequence comes from Phyllobates terribilis, assembly GCF_046119375.1. NCBI lineage: Eukaryota > Metazoa > Chordata > Amphibia > Anura > Dendrobatidae > Phyllobates > Phyllobates terribilis. Next base: position 319,690,680 of record NW_027362769.1, read on the forward strand.
TCTTGCCAAAGGTAGTCTCAGACTTTCATAGGTCTCAAGAGATAATTCTTCCTTCCTTCTGTCAAGACCCAAAAAATAAAAGGGAAGAAGAATACCATACTTTGGACGTAAGGAGGGTTGTTCTTCACTACCTCCAAAAAACAGAGGCCTCGAGGAAGGATCAGAACCTCTTTATTCAGCCATTTGGTCAGAACAGAGGGAAGAAGGTCTCAAAGGTTACCATCGCCACTTGGATCAAGAAAGCAATTATAGAATCATATCAGATCCAAGATCTCTCACCACCAGAGAAGCTGAAAGCACACTCTACTAGAGCCATGTCTGTCTCCTGGACAGAGAAGGCTAGCGCTTCCCTCGAGCAGATATGTAGAGCAGCTACATGGTCCTCGGTTCATACCTTCACCAAGCATTACAAACTTAATTTAATGTCCATTAAAGACTTGGCCTTTCGGCGGAAAGTGCTTCAGGCCATTGTCCCTCCCTAAACATGAGTCTTTGGTACTTCTCCTATGGTGCTGTCGTGGGAGGTTATTGGAGAAAATAGAATTAGACTTACTGGTAATTTGGTTTCTAATAACCCACCACGACAGCACTGGTAATTCCCTCCCAGGCTTGGTTAGCCAATCATTTAATTTGAATAAATATAATTTGAAGCATCCATACTTGTGTGGTCCTTTATAAGAACACTGGAGGGAGGATGAGGGAGGGGCTATTTCACCTCTTTGTGTTTCCTGTCCCTATTAGGGAGGGGTGACATCCTCCTTTGGTGCTGTCGTGGTGGGTTATTAGAAACCGAATTACCGGTAAGTCTAATTCTATTTTTTTCACAAATAAACGCAAGTTATATCGAAGAAATTTTACCACTATCATGAAGTACAATATGTCATGAAAAAACAATCTCAGCATCAGGGGGATCCGTTGAAGCGTTCCAGAGTAATTACCTCATAAAGTGACAGTGGTCAGAATTGTAAAAATTGGCCTGGTCATTAACGTGCAAACCACCCTCGGCGGTAAAGGGGTTAAAGTGTATCCATTGTTTTAATTTTTATTTCATAAATGAATAGTTTACATGAAAATAAGAAACTTTGTAATATATCTTATCAAAGAAATTTGCTTCTTTATTTGCTAAAATTGATCAGTCATCATCAAGTCTCAATTTGAGGTTTTAAATTTGTATTCAGTGAACACAGACTTTCCCATTACTGAGATAGGAGATGGCAGCTGCTACTGATAAGGGGGAAAAGCTGTCTCAAGCTCCTCCCTCTTCCTGCCCACATAGAATTGTATCAGTAGCAGCTGCCATCTCCTATCTCAGTAATGGGAAAGTGTCTTCACTGAATACAGATTTTACCTCAGAATTTCATAATGAATGATACATTTTGGCAGAGAATGAAGAAAATTATAAAGTTGTTTAATTTCATGTGTACTATTGATTCATGAAATAACAATTAAAATGAGGGTTACTCTTTAAGATAATCGGGAGCCTTAAAGGTCATATGCTGGAGATGTCGGCTTCACTGCTGATGCCAGTACCTTAGACACATGAATGATGTACGGAAAGTCTGCAGGAAGTAAGCGGAGACCAGTGCGGACTACTGGAGCAATAGTGATGGAGCCAAGGGTGGAACAAAGAGGAGAGAATAGGGATTTTGAATTGAACACCTTTCCTGCTGTTTCCTGAGTTTTTGGAAAACCATTTTAAGCTATGTGCACACGGCTTCTCTTAGATTTCGGCACCGCCACCGAGATTTTCCAGACAAAGCCGCTTCAGGAAGACCTCGACGGTTGTTTTCCTGAGGTGTCCTTTCCAGCGGCTTTGCAGCTTTTTCACTTTATACTGGTAACTATAGAGAGCAGGCGGCTTCCTAGCGAAAACGCTCAAAGAATGAACCTGTTCCTTATTTTAACCACTTCAGTTTCCGAATCCTAAAGTGGTTAAAAGACATAAGACAGAAGATGTGCACAGCAATGTTGCTTTGACATTGCTGTGCATTATGTTCATATTATGGGGTGCTTTATCTGGCAGATTCCAGGCTTGGGGTAAGTTCACACACAGTATTTTGATGTGGATTTTTTTATGTGCATTTATTGAGTGGCCATACCCACTCCCAGTTGAGTTCTGACCACCGTTCAAAAACTTGGCAAAGTGGTCCTAGATGGGAGAAAAAACCCACAAAATTTTAAGCAATTTTACACTAGAAAACGAACGTAAACTGCTGGATGAATCGGCCCCTTCGTTTTCTGAAGCAGTCAAAAAACTCAGTGTGAACATCCCCTAAATGTGGTTTTTGGAGCAGAATCCACTTCAGAATATTGTGGGAACATACCCTAATGGTTTCTTTTAACTTTCTGTTCCAGGAATGTTTCCAGTTGACCAATCCGAATACAGCAATTTGAAGAGTGCGCTGGAAAAGCTGACCTTGGACTATTCAAGTGTGTCTGTTAGTTGGGACAGTGTAGCGTCGGCGTCCCTGCCTCCTGCTAGGCAGGGACGCTGTTCCCCTCACTTCTCCGCTCCGTGCCCGGCGTCTTCCTCCCGCTCTGCTGGCAGCGCGCGGTGCTTCCCGGCCACGGTGCTTACAGCGCGCGCTCCCCCTCTCTTAAAGGGGCCGCGTGCGCCGTCCTAAAGAGTCCCCGGCCAATGGCCGGAGGACTTCACCATATATAAGGCACCTCCTCCAAAATGGAGGTGCCCGAGCAATGTTGTAGCACAGTTCATCACTCTGCTTCAGCCCCCAGGTCCCGTTTCCAGTTACCTGCCAGTTACCTGCCAGTTACCTGCCAGTTTCCTGTCTGATACCTGCCTGACTCTTGTCTACCTGCTGCTATTCCTGCGGTCCGACAGTCTGCCTACCAGCCCTGCCAGTCTGTCTATGGATCCGTCTGCCCGCTCACCTGGGAGCGCACATCTGCTACCTGCCTGCTAGCCTACCTGGAGGCTCCGCCGTCACGTGCTGTGACCACCTGCCTGTCCAGAGACTCTTTCCCGCTCACCTGGGAGCGCTCACCTGCTACCTGCCTGCTAGCCTACCTGGAGGCTCCGCCGTCACGTGCTGTGACCACCTGCCTGTCCAGAGACTCTTGCTCGCTCACCTGGGAGCGTCCACCTGCTACCAGCCTGCTAGCCTACCTGGAGGCTCTGCCGTCACTTGCCGTGACCACCCGCCTGTCAAGAGACTGTCCCGGTCACTTGCTGTGATCCCTGCCCGTTAACCCAGAGACTGTCCCGGTCACTTGCCGTGACCACCTGCCCGTTTACCCAGAGACTGTCCCGGTCACTTGCCGTGACCACCTGCCCATTTACCCAGAGACTGTCCCTGTCACTTGCTGTGACTACCTGCCCGTCTTCCCTGGGCGCCACCCGCTTCCTTACAAGGACCGCCCCCTTGTATAGTTGCTCAGAGGTTCCGCCTCCCAGACCCGTTACAGTTTGCTCAGGCCATGGAACCCGGTGGCACCCAAGCTCCCTCGCTCTCGGACCTATGTCATGAACTGTCCCGTCAGAGGTCCCAACAGGAGTCCATCCTGGGTCACCTGCGGAATGTCAACTCTCGCCTGGACACTCTGACTGCTCCACCAGCAACCACCGCTAGTGTCATGACTCGCAACCCGGCAGCGCCGCTGCCTACCAATACCATGGTATCCTGCCCCAGACCCCGGCTTTCTGCACCTCCTCGCTTCGGAGGCGACCCCGCTCAAGCTCGGGGCTTCATAAACCAGTGCACCCTGCACTTTGAACTCCTGTCCCACCAGTTTATCTCCGACCGGGCCAAAGTTGCCTTCATCATGTCCCATCTCACGGGGGAGGCACTGGCTTGGCTAAATCCTCTATGGGAGAGAGGAGACCCCCTGGTGTCCGACCTGCCAGCCTTTCTCACGGCTTTCCAGAAAGTCTTCGACGAACCCGGACGGAAGACCTCATCCGCATCGTCTCTGCTACGCCTCCGCCAAGGAAATCTCACCGTGGGCCAATATGCCATACGGTTCCGTACCCTTGCTTCAGAGCTGGCCTGGGATAACGACGCTCTGGTGTCTGTCTTCTGGGAGGGTCTGTCCGGCCGTATTAAAGATTAACTCGCCGGTCGGGACATTCCTACCACTCTCGACGACTTAATACCACTTGCCACCCGGATTGACATCAGGTTCCAGGAGCGCGCCAAAGAGGTCACCCGTTAGAGGAGGTTTCCACATCTAGCCCCCACCTTCCAGAAACCCGTCATTCCCTCCGTTACTCCCCCGGCACACTCACCTGAGCCTATGCAGGTCGACCTGACCAAGATGGTCAAAACCCGTCAAGACTCTCGCCGTGCCGAGGGGAGCTGCTTCTACTGTGGCAGTAAGGAGCACCGGATCCGTTCCTGCCCTGAGAGGTCGGGAAACGCCTGTGTCTAGGGTCGCTCAGGGAGGTCGCCCTAGACAAAAGTAAACCCTCTCCATCCCTGATGCTGTCAGTCTCTATCACCTGCGGAGAGAACCGCTATTTCGAACTGGCTTAACTTGACTCAGGAGCTGCTGGTAATCTCATCTCTTAATCCCTGGTAGAGAAGTACCGCATTCCCACCAAACCTCTGGCTGTACCTTTATCTGTCGCCGCCGTGGATGGGGGCCTTTTACCACATCCCATCCAACTCATCACCGAATCCATAACTCTGCAGGTGGGAATGCTGCATTCTGAGAGCATCTCCTTTCATGTTCTGCCTGGACTCTCTCACGCACTCTTGCTGGGCCTACCTTGGCTCCAGAAACATGCACCCGTGCTTGACTGGCAGACCGGAGAAGTCCTTCGCTGGGGACAGGACTGCCATAAGACTTGTCTAGTTCCCGTTCATCCTGCTCGTCCTTCTCCTACCCCAGTCAATCTACCTGGTCTACCGGTTCCCTATTGGTCTTATGCGGATGTCTTCAATAAAAAAGAAGCAGAGACATTACCCCCTCATAGACCATACGACTGTCCAATCGACCTGATACCCGGCTCTACTCCTCCCGTGGGCGTATCTACCCTTTGTCCGCAGCAGAGACCCGGTCCATGTCTGAATATATTGAGGAGAATCTTGCCCGGGGATTTATCCGGAAATCTACCTCCCCGGCGGGAGCAGGCTTCTTCTTCGTCAAAAAGAAGGACGGCTCACTCCGTCCATGTATAGATTATAGAGGCCTTAAACAGATTACAGTGAAGAATAAATACCCCCTCCCGCTCATTCCTGAATTATTTGACCGCCTGAGGGGGGCTAGAATCTTCACCAAACTGGATCTCCGTGGGGCGTATAACCTGGTCCGTATCCGTCAGGGGGATGAGTGGAAGACGGCATTCAACACCCGGGATGGCCACTATGAGTACCTTGTAATACCCTTCGGTCTCTGTAACGCTCCTGCCGTCTTTCAAGAGTTGGTCAATGACTCCTGCTAGGCAGGGACGCTGTTCCCCTCACCTCTCTGCTCCGTGCCCGGCGTCTTCCTCCCGCTCTGCTGGCAGCGCTCGCTGCTTCCCGGCCACGGTGCTTAGGGCGCGCGCTCCCCCTCTCTTAAAGGGGCCGCGCGCGCCGTCCTAAAGAGTCCCCGGCCAATGGCCGGAGGACTTCACCATATATAAGGCACCTCCTCCAAAATGGAGGTGCCCGAGGAATGTTGTAGCACAGTTCATCACTCTGCTTCAGCCCTCAGGTCCTGTTTCCAGTTACCTGCCAGTTACCTGCCAGTTACCTGCCAGTTACCTGCCAGTTTCCTGTCTGATACCTGCCTGACTCTTGTCTACCTGCTGCTATTCCTGCAGTCCGACAGTCTGCCTACCAGCCCTGCCAGTCTGTCTATGGATCCGTCTGCCCGCTCACCTGGGAGCGCACATCTGCTACCTGCCTGCTAGCCTACCTGGAGGCTCCGCCGTCACGTGCTGTGACCACCTGCCTGTCCAGAGACTCTTTCCCGCTCACCTGGGAGCGCTCACCTGCTACCTGCCTGCTAGCCTACCTGGAGGCTCCGCCGTCACGTGCTGTGACCACCTGCCTGTCCAGAGACTCTTGCTCGCTCACCTGGGAGCGTCCACCTGCTACCAGCCTGCTAGCCTACCTGGAGGCTCTGCCGTCACTTGCCGTGACCACCCGCCTGTCAAGAGACTGTCCCGGTCACTTGCTGTGATCCCTGCCCGTTAACCCAGAGACTGTCCCGGTCACTTGCCGTGACCACCTGCCCGTTTACCCAGAGACTGTCCCGGTCACTTGCCGTGACCACCTGCCCGTTTACCCAGAGACTGTCCCTGTCACTTGCTGTGACTACCTGCCCGTCTTCCCTGGGCGCCACCCGCTTCCTTACAAGGACCGCCCCCTTGTATAGTTGCTCAGAGGTTCCGCCTCCCAGACCCGTTACAGACAGCAGTGCAGCTCTGGGTGCTGGCTGGAGGTGCGTCTTCTACTGCCATTATCTGACTTATTTTATATCACTATATATTTTATTTCAGTCATTTCCTATACTTATGATGAAAATATACCATGCAGGCATTAATGTGTCCTACAGTGATCATAAGGGCACAGTTATCACCTACTGGCCGATTAATTGAGCATTAGATAGACATTTCAATAACTTTAATTTCTGAAAAGGGGTCATTTGTGAAAGTTTAATTATTGATTTAGTGTGTAAGGCTGTAAAAAAACATCTTCAGCTCAAAAAATTCTTGTGTAACAATGATCAGGAGGAAAGCAAAAAAACGTTACAAGATAAAGGCCAATTTTTGGCAGAACAAACCACTGGCTCAACAGTTCATCTTGGTAATGTGTTAACCACTTGTATATTACACTCACGAATGGTATCTAGTCCCCTAGTAAATTCAGCATTGTATCACGCAGAGAGTTGCACAGTCTCACACTCTTACAGTAAAGAATCCTGGTCTTGGCCCTTTTGTTATAGATACGGTACTGAATATACTACACTAGGTCACTCCTTAGCATTTCTTTTTAACTAATAATTTAATAATAATTAATAATTTTAACTCATAATTAATTGTATTACTCTTTCCTTGTATTGCAGTCCACCTATTCCATCTTTACTTTAATTTCCCACCTTGTACGTGCTAGACCTCGGCTTTGTCTTTTTTACACACTGGTGGCTAAATCTGTGCACCATGTTCCATATGGAGTCTGACTAGAGAAAATATATTTTTCATTGTTAAATCACATCTGTCACTTCTCGGCCCAAACCTCCAGCTTATCCAGATATGTTTGTGACATATTATCCTGCAATTCCATAGCCAGGATTGTTATCGGTACAGTATTGTGTAGATCTGAATCCTCATATCCTCATCAATACACATGTACATGTACACATGAGCCTTCTGGACTTCCCATAGAGAAGTCAGAAATGGTTTATTACCACCTCTGCCTTCCTGATTGTTTCCTAAACAAGTGCTGTGCGTATAGTTTAGGAAGCAATGACGATGATCATGTGAGTACCGGTTGCTGGCAGCATGCATTGCTAGGTTAGCCCCAGATTGACTCAACAGTTTGCAGGAAGTTGAATTTTGTCATGTTTTATTACTGAATTCCCCTGTAACTTGGCCTGGCATATAAGCCCCAGTTACAGGGGAATTCAGTAATGACAAAATGAAGGCAAACGTTATTTGGATGACTGAACCAGAGACATTTTTAGAGATCTTAAAATCCCATGTACGAAAAAGAAAAAATATGCCTGGTGATGATCAGAAATAATCTGGTCTTGAACTGGTTTATAGTTCATTCTACTACCTGCCTTGTGTATAGTAGGCAGTGCAAATAGCGTGGTGTTTCTCTGTTATGATGGACACCGCGTTACTGGTATTTTCCAGACCAATTTCTATTAGAGTGGTGGATCCCTATCGAGCACTAAGTAGTTTCCCATTTTATTAACACTTTCGGTATATTTGCCTCTCTATATAAATTATAACTAATGTTCATGTCCTGCACAGGTTGGGCTTCCTGTTGCTTTAACACATGGAGGTGTTTAACCAGAGACCTGAGCAGGAATACAATGTATCTGTCATAATGACGTCCCCTACAGTCCCATACAAGGCTGTGCTGTCCTCTCCAAAGCTGATTAAGGTACTTTCTGTCTATGGCTTCCATGATGCAGTAATGCCTTATACATGGATCTGGTGGATCATAGGCTGCGAAACGTAACCACTCTGCGCTGTATTGTCGGCCACTCTGATTTGTTGTGCCATACGCCAAAACTAACTATCAGGGTGTTTCATTACTTCTGGGGGAAACAAAATCAGTAAAATTGGACTTGGATGTTGAGATGATGACATTTTTTGTTCAGTATTTGCAGTTAAAGTGGTTTTCTGCTACTGTAACATTAATGACCTAATCCCAGCACTGGTTATCAATGTCAGATCGGTGGAAGTCCCAACAACTGGCATCACCAACTATCTGCTGTATGCAGCGGTGGCCAGATGGTGTTCGGAGCGGATCCACACCGCTCCAGCACGCTGGTCACTAGTCACTGTCGGGTTCTGCAGATCAGCTCCAATTGTATGATCCCATCTAATTTTTCGCATTATTCCTTTAGGAATATGGAGAACGGAGATTACTATTGTAAATCCATCTGAAATTCCTGACAAATCTGTAGTAAAGGAATATCTTGAACCTATGATTTTGGGTACAATTATTTCACCAGATGACTATCTTGAAAAGATCACGTCACTGTGTCAGGTCAGTGACCATTGGATCACAAAGATTTGAGGTGATATTATTGGGAAATTATATCATAAACATTAATTTTGCAAACACATTATATGTGTTATCTTAAACTCTCCATATGTTAAAGGGGTTGTCCAAGACTTAGATATTGATGACTTATCCTTTGGATGGGTGGAGGTCCGCAGCAGCTCCCCCGGCAGCTGGGTGTACACAGTATACGGAGGTGGAACACCTAAGCTCTGTACATTGTGTAAAGACCGTTATCAGGTTCTGCAGCTCTGCTCTTATTTACTTCAATGGGAGCTGAGCTGTAGTACCTGAGAATGGCCACTACGTGGTGTCCTGACTCCATACACTGTTCACTTTTGGGTGCCATGTGAGCTGCAAACAATGGATCAGTGGGGTGCCGAGTGTAAGAAGCCCCCTGATATATAAAAGTCCTAGATAACCCCGTATTATACAAGGACGGCAGATTATAGGAAATATCACCCTATTTTGGGGTAGATGTAGCAAAATACTAATGTAGGAGCCAAGTGGAGCAGAGACACGTAGCAGGCAATTTGGTTTCTGCCACCCTCCATTACATCAGGTTTCCACTCCCTTTTAATGTAGTGGTCAGTGGCGTACCGCCAATGGCGGCAGACCATGCGACTGCTATGGGGCCCGTGAGCCGGGGGGGGCCCCATAGCAGTCCAGGGGTGAACATACCGCTGCCGGTGAAGCTGTGCCGGGTCCCCACCATGCAGCTGCACCAAGGGGCCCACAAGGTGCAGCTGCTCCCTGCACGTGGCGGTCAGTGAGGAGAATAGCAGCGGAGCTGGAGGGTTCGTCCTCTGCTTGCTCCCTGACCCAGGCGCACGCAGCTTGATGATGTCATCATGCAGCGCACGCCTTGGTCAGGAAGAAAGCTGCCGGCAACCAGGAGGATGCTGAAGGGGAGCGAGCTGAGGTAATTTGTTGTTTTTTTTTTGCTTTTTACTGAAATGGTGGGGAGGGGAGGTGGAGGGAGAGCAATGGTGGGATGGTGGGGCTGGTGAGAGCAATAATGGGGCTGATGGGGCTGGGGAGAGGAATGATGGTGCTGGGAAGAGCAATAATGAGGCTGATGGGGCTGGGGAGAGAAATATTGGGGCTGGGGAGAGGGCTGCTGGGGAGAGGAATAAATGGGGATGATGGGGCTGGGGAGAGCAATAATGGGGCTGATGGGGCCAGGGAGAGAAATGATGGGGCGGATGGGGCCAGGGAGAGCAATAATGGGGCTGGGAAGAGCAATAATGGGGCTGATGGGACTGGGGAGAGCAATTATGGGGCTGATGGGGCTTGGGAGAACAATGATGGGGCTGGGGAGAGGAATTATAGGGCTGAAGGGTCTGGGAAGAGCAATAATGGGGCTGATGGGACTGGGGAGAGCAATGATGGGGCTTGGGGAGAGGAATGATGGGGCTGGGAAGAGCAATAAGTGCTCATCACACACCTAGATAAGTTCATTGAGGGGTCTAGTTTCCAAAATGGGGTCACTTGTCGGGGGTTTCCACTGTTTAGGCTCATCAGGGGCTCTCCAAACGCAACATGGCGTTCGCTGATTATTCCAGCAAATTTGAAATTCAAAAAGTCAAATGGCGCTCCTTCCCTTCAAAACTCTGCCGTGTGGCCAAACAGTGGTTTTCTGACACATATTTGGTATCAGCATGCTCAGAAGAAATTGCACAATACATTTTGTGGTCCATTTTTATATGTTTCTCTTGTGAAAATAAAAAAAATTTCGTCTAAATTTAATATTTTGTGAAAAAAAAGTTAAATGTTATTTTTTTTCTTCTTCATTGCTTCAGATACTGTGAAGCACCTGAAGGGTTAATACACTTCTTGAATGTGGTTGTGAGTTCCTTGAGGGGTGCAGATTTTAGAGTGGTGTCACTTTGGGGTATTTTCTGTCATATAGACACCTCAAAGTCACTTCAAATGTGATGTGGTCCCTAAAAAAAATGGTTTGGTATATTTTGTTGGAAAAATGAGAAATTGCTGGTCAGCTTTTAACCCTTGTAGCTCCCTAACAAAAAAAAAATTGTTCCAAATTTGTGCTGATGTAAAGTAGACATGTGGGAAATGTTATTTATTGACTATTTTGTGTACAATATATCTCTGATTTCAGGGCAGAACAATTCAAATATTGAAAATTGCAAAACTTTCAAAATTTTCGCCAAATTTCCATTTTTTTTCACAAATAAACACGAGAGTTATCGAAGACATTGTACCACTATCATGAAGTACAATATGTCACGAAAAAACTTTCTCAGAATCAGGGGGATCCGTTGAAGCGTTACAGAGTAATTACCTCATAAAATGACAGTGGTCAGAATTGAAAACATTGGCATAGTCATTAACCTACAAAGTGGCTCGTTCCTTAAGGGGTTAATGGTGCTATAAATAATAATAATAATAATACTGAGAATTACTTATTGCTGTGCCAATCATTCCTAAGTGAGGGGATGGGTTACAAAAAGCTATCTAGTAACCCATTAGAGGGGTTCATGAGTGAGCTAAAAGGTCTTATTAATGAGGGCTACAGCCAGGGGGCGCTAGACAAGAGCAAGAGGGAGTTTTTGATACCTCAACAGCTGCATCTATAAGAGTGTTATCCCCTTTGCCCAAAGTAGACAGGTTTATAGTGGATGTCTGACTGATATTATTGTCATCCTACATACAGGTGCATCTCACTAAATTAGAATATCATCAAAAAGTTAATTTATTTTAGTTCTTCAATACAAAAAGTGAAACTCATATTATATAGTCATTACAAACAGAGTGATCTATTCAAGTGTTTATATTTGTTAAATTTGATGATTATGGCTTACAGCCAATGAAAACATGAAAGTCATTATCTCAGTAAATTAGAATAATTAACAAAAACACCTGCAAATACTTCCTAAGGCTGCGTGCCCACGATGCGTTTTTCATGCGTTTTCGCAGCGGAAACGCATCAAAAACGCTTGGTAATCCGCACCCCATGGTCCCCAATGGCATTCCACAATGTCAATGCACATGCTGTGGATTTTTCCGCAGCGTTTCTGCAGCGCTCATAAATGCGCAGCATGTTCATTAATTTTGCGGAAGCGCAGCGGAATTGCAGCCATTGACTTGCATTGAGACGCATATAATCCGTGTCTGTACATTTGTACACGCGGATAATATGGGTTTCAATGTGCGTATGGTACCCAGTTCTGGAGGAGAGAAGACTCTCATCCAGACCTGGGTACCATTGTACCTGTGAAAAAAAGAATAAAATAACAAATAAAGTTTATATTCACCTTTCCGACGGCTCTCTCTGCATGCCGGCAGCGCTGAAGGACCTTCGGTGACGTCACAGTCATGTGACCGCAGGCCCTTCACCGCTGTGTCTCGCGATATGCCGGCAGCCAGGAACCAGACAGGAACGAGCGCTGCAGCACACGCCGGGGCATCGGGGGAGAGTATAGCTTTATTTTAAGCATTGTTTTACGGTCACACTATATAAATCCATGCTGTTTGCATGGATTTATATAGTGTGACTTAGTTGACAAGCACTTTCCAAATGATGCTAATCGCCTGGAAAGCGCTTGTCAATCTGCATGCGGAAACGCATGTGAATCCGCATGTATTCCGCATGTATTCTGCAGGAAAAACGCATGCACAATCTGCATGCGTTTTTTCTGCCAGGGAGATGCAGAAATGCTGCAGAAATTTTCTGCTTCATTTCTGCATCGTGGGCACATACTTCCTAAGAGTTTAAAAAGGTCCCTTAGACTGTTTCAGTAGGCTCCACAATCATGAGGAAGACTGTTGACTTGACAGATGTCCAGAAGACAGTCATTGACACATTAAGTAATGCAAAGTGCATTTTGCATTTCATTTGGAAATCAAGGTCCCAGAGTCTGCAGGAAGAGTGGAGGGGCACACAATCCAAGCTGCTTGACGTCTAGTGTGAAGTGTTTTATCAAGACCAAAGTCAGTGCAGCTGTCTACCAGGAAATTTTAGAGCACTTCATGCTTCCTTCTGCCAACAAGCTTTTTGGAGATGGAAATGTCATTCTCCAGCAGGACTTGGCACCTGTCCACACTGCCAAAAGTACCAGTACCTGGTTTAAAAACAACAGTATCACTGTACTTGATTGGCCAGCAAACTCGCCTGACCTTAACCCCACAGAGAATCTATGGGGTATTGTCAAGAGGAAGATGAGAGACACCAGACCGACAATGCAGACGAGCTGAAGGCTGCTATCAAAGCAACCTGGGCTTTCATAACACCTCACCAGTGCCACAGGCTGATCGCCTCCATGCCACAACACATTGATACAGTAATTGATGCAAAAGGAGCCCCGACCAAGTATTGAGTGCATTTACTGAACATACATTTCAGTAGGCCAACATTTCAGATTTTAACCCCTTTCTGACGTATGTGGTAATAGTACGTCCTTGTGCCATGGGCTTATTGGGCCAGGGACGTACTATTACTTCATACTGTGATCGCGCCCACACACAAGCGGTGCCGCGGCGATTGGCACCGGGTGTAAAAAACGGCGCAAAAAAAAACCTCTAGGGTTAAGGTTGAGCTGGGGTTACGGTCGGGCTAGGGTTAGGGTTAGGGTTGCGCTAGGGTTAGGGTTGGGCTAGGGTTAAGGTTATGGTTGGGCTATGGTTAGGGTTGGGCTAGGGTTAGGGTTAGGCTAGGGTTAGGGTTGGGCTACGGTTAGGCTAGGGTTAGGGTTAGGCTCGGGTTAGGGTTGGGCTACGGTTATGTTGGGCTACTGTTAGGGTTGGTCTAGGGTTATGGTTGGAGTAGGGTTAGGTTGGGTTTGTGCTAGGGTTGGAGTTGTATTAGGGTTAAAGTTAGGGTTGTGTTGGGGATGGGATTTTTTCCAAAGTAAAAAAAAAAGACGACGATATGGCGACTAGTGTTGAGTGTAAGTGCTCGCTACTTGAGTTTGCATCGGGTGCTCGGGTATATACTGAGTATCGCGTGTGCTCGAGTCTCCGCTCCATATGTTTTGCAGCTGTTATACAGCCAAAAAAAACTCACAGGTATTGCCTGCCATGCACGATGTTGTTCGAGACTCCGCGGCTGCATGTGTCATGGCTGTTAGGCAGCTGCGACACATGCAGGGATTGCCTGTTTGTTATGTGATCCCTGCATGTGTCGCAGCTGTCTAGTGGCCGTGACACATGCAGCGGCAGCTCGAACACAGTTGTTGAGCATGCCGAAAATACTCGGGCAGCACTCGAGCGTGTTCAGTGAAGGGTTAACCGAGCACACTCACTCAACACTACTCGGCTCTCTTCCCCAGGTCACACAAAATTCTCTGCCAATACCTACTGTGATTACAAGTGCCCGGAGGAGGACAAGAGCTGTAAGTCATTACATACACCACTTTGCAGTATTCGCTGATGCAGAATGGTGAATGTAATGTCATACTGCTATGCTCTACTCCCCTTGCACTCGTAATCACAGGTAGTGATGACGGTGAGATCCATGTGACCCAGTTAGACAATTTTACCAGATCTAATAGAGAAAGCTTGGTCTAACCTTCACTGGGACATCTTATTTTTTCCCTGTGCAACGCTGCTTGTTTATTACTGGGCAACATGATACAGGGGAAAAAGAGAAACGCCCTCAGAGAAGAATCTGTGATCCTGCCGTTTCTTAGTTGTAACGTTAATTAGTATATAAACTTTACAAGCTAACAGCTGTGCAAAGGAGATGAGGAATAAAAAATTATGTTTTATTCCGATTTTCAGCCACTTTATCATGATATAGCCAGTTTAGCATCTAAAAAATGGTGAAACATCTTCTTTAAATCAGAACTTGGGCTTTCATTTGATGGAAAAAAAGAAAGTTACACTTGGCAACAAGATTGGTATTGTTAGCTTTCATAAATAAGTTGTAAAAATGAAAATTTTATAACAATTGTTTCACAAGTCTAATGAAAAATAACCCTTTAGTTTTTCTTGCCAAAACAGTTTTTTTTTAACTTTCTGCTTTTTATATTTTGTTGACAACAATAAAAAGAGTGCATGGAATAACATGCTTTTCAAGTGCAGCCTCAACAGTAATGCCCACAAGAAGCAAAGAAACTGGAATGCAATCAATCAGTAATGTTTTGTTTTTTAATTAGATAATTTTGTATCAAAAACAAAAGGGCAGTTAAGTATTCTTAACATACTTGTATGTAGTTGGAATTACAGAATATTCATTAGCGAAATTACTATAAATAATTACATTGAATATCTTATAAGTAACAAAATATAATTTTTTACTTATCCTTTTTTTTATTATAACCTCACATCCAGCCTCACAACACACCAGAGAGAGAAATAGCCATGATGAACCCTTTTACATATAAAATAAATAATATTTATTTTTAGATACATATAATCCTGCTAAAGTGAAAGGGTCACAAAGAATCAGGCTGTAAACATCCATAGCTCAGGATAAGGGATGAGCGGACCTGTTGAAATTTGGATCTTGGTACCCGACCCAAACTGTATTCCAAACTTCGGTTCGGGTACCAGAACTGTACCCAAACTTGAACCAGGACCCGAACCTCATTGAAAAACAATGGAGATCCGAACTTTGGGTCTGAGTAAGAAAAATAAACTCTCTACAACGGACTTCCCCTGCAACTCCGAACATTGCAACAGACTTCTAGAGAAAGTCCATGTTCGGCGTTTAGCATTGGACTAACTATCCGGTATGAATGCCGAACTTTTAAGTTCATGGAAAACAAAAGCAGTTGGAGCGCCAATGGTGAAGAGCCTGAGGTTTGGGGGGGGGGATGAAGGGGGAGATGTTGTGACCACTCACCTGGTCCTTGTGCAAAGGAGCCCCTCACAGCAAGGGAAAACACTTCCAGGTGGGAGTCTGTAAGATGACTGCAGCTTAGCAGGAACTGCTGTAGGGAGTTTCTGTCTGCTTCAGCGGTCACATGACCATGACCGCGTGACCGAAGTGGGCGTTCCACAGTGACAACACGGCAGGTCCTGTAGTAGGCTAGTTGTAAACAGAGCAGCTTCCACCGCTCTCCACAGGGGAGATTAGCAATCAAGAAAGAAGGAATTGTGCGGTGTTAGTGAAGCGCTAGAACAACTAGACAGGGGATTAGGTTATAGCACACAAACCTTTTATTGTTTAGTACGCTCTCTAACGCCACCACGCGCTTCAATAGCAGACGCTATCTTCCTCAGGTAGATTAGAGAGCAAATGAAAGAGCAACCATTATATAGGGCAGGTGCACCAATCAAAGGACACTAACAATTATGACAACACAGGAAATACAAAACAGGAAGTAAAAAAAAAAAATAAGTAAAAGAAATGAATATCATATAAATATGAATATAAATACTACATTAGATCAAAAGGTTAAAAAAGAAAGGATAAAAGATGCCACAGTATACCCAATAAGTGTCATGATGTACTAAAAGCAGTGATTATAAATAAAATATAAAATTAATAAAAAAAATAAAAAGTGAATAAAAACTAGTAATGTGTGAATAAGAACCAAGAGAAAAATAGGGTTAATGAATCGCATTCTCAATTGTTAAATTAAGGCCCTCAGGGGACAGAGTGCCCAATCTAAAAATCCAATAACTCTCACGATTAATTAAACGACCCAAGCGGTCAGTCGTGGTTTCAGCAATCTGATCAATAATTTTAAGCCTTAAGTCAGTAGGATCCTTATTATGCACTGCAGAAAAATGTTTAGAAATGCTATGTAGAAGGAAACCACTACGAATGTTAGACCTATGCTTATTCATCCGTGCATGCATGGCCTGTATCGTACGGCCCACGTATTGTAGGCCGCACGTATATTCAAGAAGATATACCACGAACATGGAGTGACAGTTTAAAAATTGTCTAATGGTATATATTTTACCAGTGGTATTAGAGGAGAAAGTCTTTGAACCACTCAAGATGCTCTGGCAAAACATGCCTTTTGGGGACCCACAAGAGAAACAACCACTGATCAAATTGCCCTTTTTTTGCAAAAGTTTGTTCTTTAGTTAGAGTCCTATCTGAAGGACTCATCCCAATTGATCAGTCACCTTAGAGATGTTCCTTCAGTGCCAGGTTGTTTGCTGATGACTTTAGACGTCACAGCTCTTTATTCCAATATTCCTCACGAGCTAGGCATATCTGCGGTAGATCATTTTCTGTCCTTGGATGATACTATCTTGGAGGACCAGAAGGAATTTCTTAAGATGGGGATCCTATTCATTTTGAACAACAATATTTTTACTTTTGGGACATCTGTTTACAGGCAGTTGAGGGGCTGTGTGATGGGGACGAGATTCGCCCCCAGTTACGCTAACCTGTTTATGGGGGTGTTTGAGTCTGTCTTCATCGCGCAGTCCCCCTCTGCAGCTGGATATGTTCTCCTCTACAAGCGTTTCATTGATGATCTCTTCTTTTTGTGGTCAGGGACTAAAGAGGAGGCATCTATGTTTGTGGAAGAATTAAATTTGAATACATGGGGTCTTACCTTTACAGCAACTGTGTCAGAAACAACCCTCCATTATTTGGACCTTTTGGTGCGGGTGGACCAGTCGGGGAGGTTGTCCACGTCTACCCATTTTAAACAGGTTGATGTTAACAGCTACCTTTGCTTTGACAGTGGACACCTCCCTAGATGGGTCAGAAACGTACTGTGTCACCCTACCTGGATGCCACAAGTGTAATTAAAGCTGTGTCTGAGAGCAAGGGGGAGGTTCTCTGGTCAGGGGAACATTAGCATACAATGCCTCCTGTCTCAGGCCAGTAGGGGGAGCAGGCTGCCCCTATAAAAGCTGGTACTGGGGACAGGGTTAGAGAGAACTGGATTGCCTGTCTCAGCTTTGAGACGTGTCCCAGAGTGGAGCAGGGACAGAAAGTTGATTGCACCTAAGAGGAAGTGTGGCAGTAGGAGAGAGCCACCAGCCAGAGACAAGAGGCGAAGAGAGCCTGTCTTGGCAGAGAAAAGACTTAATTTTACCAGACTTTGGTGTCTGAGGCTGGAAGGATTCCACATCCCCCAGCAGAGAACCAGCCCGCAAGGGACTGTACATTCCTTGGCCTAAGAAGCCTGGAGGCCCTGCCACAACAGAAGGGACCAGTAAAGCCGTACAAGGCTGGGAGCAGAAAGGAACCCACGTCGCAGGCCATACAGGCGAGAAAGCACGGAAGCTCGGAAACGTGGGCTGTTATCCTATCAGGAGGAGATAGTCAGAAGGAGCGCAGAAAGCACGGTAGGCCTACACCCTCACCCTGACCAGGGCCAATTTCCCCGTTGCTCTCAGACATCCAGGTCCCCTCCTAGCTGGGACTGTTTGTGGGTCAGTTTACCTGTTCAAGTAAAGACCCTGGACTGCAACCTGTTGTCTGTGTGCTCCTTGCTCCTCCAGCACTATCATCACTGGGACTCTCACTACCATCACTCCCACCATCCACTATACTGCCCTGGGGCCGCACTCTTCCCGTGGGGAGTCACACTACCATAGCTGCACACGGAAATTACTGAGTGATGCCTTTCAGAAATGTAGAGCATTATTTCAAGAGTCCTGTATCAAAAAACTCCAGCTCCGTTCCCAAGACAGTATTGTTAAGAGTATGACTTCGGCCAGTGATAAAAACCATGATGACGCTACTGAGTTGAGTAACTGGAGCCTGGTGACTACTTATAACCAGTCTCACAGGAACATGCAGAAGTTACTAGACAAATTCTGGTTTATCCTTTAGAGCGATCCAGTCCTCTCTAGGCACCTTCCTGATAAACCAAGGGTGGTGTTCAGAAGGGGTAAGAACCTCCGCAATATGGTGGCTCCTAGCAATATTCTATGTGAATCCTCGCCAACCCAACCTATAGGCATGAGCAATTTGATCAGTGGTTGTTTCTCTTGTGGGTCCCCAAAATGCATGTGTTGCCAGAGCATCTTGAGTGGTTCAAAGACTTTCTCCTCGAATACCACTGGTAAAACATATACCATTAGACAATTTTAAAACTGTCACTCCATGTTCATGGTATATCTTCTTGAATATACGTGCGGCCTACACCTACAATACGTGGGCCGTACGATACAGGCCATGCATGCACGGATGAATAAGCATAGGTCTAACATTCGTAGTGGTTTCCTTCTACATAGCATTTCTATCATTTTTCTGTGGCGCATAATAAGGATCCTACTGACTTAAGGCTTAAAATTATTGATCAGATTGCTGAAACCACGACTGACCGCTTGGGTCGTTTAATTAATGGTGAGAGTTATTGGATTTTTAGATTGGGCACTCTGTCCCCTGAGGGCCTTAATTTAACAATTGAGAATGCGATTCATTAACCCTATTTCTCTCTTGGTTCTTATTCACGCATTACTAGTTTTTATTCACTTTTTATTTTTTTTATTAATTTTATATTTTATTTATAATCCCTGCTTTTAGTACATCATGACACTTAGGCTGAGTGCCCACGTAGCGTTTTTCAAGCGTTTATGCTGCGGAATTTCCGCAGCATAAACGCTTGTGAAACGCTAGGTAATCCGCACCCCATGGTCCCCAAGGGGATTCCGCATGTTCTATGCACATGCTGCAGATTTTTCCGCAGCGTTTATGCTGCGTACAAAAATCCGCAGCATGTCATTTAATTTTGCGGAAGCGCAGCGGAACTCCCGCCATTGACTTGCATTGAGACGCATAGAAACCGCGACTATACATTTTTACAAGCGGCTTCTGTGCGTCTCTATGTGCGGATGGTACCCAGTTCTGGAGGAGAGGAGACTCTCATCCAGACCAGGGTACCATTGTACCTGTAAAAAAAGAATAAAATAACAAATAAAGTTTATACTCACCTTTCCGAAGGTTTCTCTCTGAATGCCGGCATCGCTTGAGGACCTACGGTGACGTCACAGTCATGTGACTGCAGGCCCTTCACCGCTCTGTCTCGCGATATGCCGGCAGCCGGGAACCAGCCAGGAAGCAGCCCTGCAGCCACCCGGGCATCGGGGGAGAGTATAGCTTTATTTGTTTCAATTTTTACGGTTCACACTGTATAAATCCATGTTGTTTGCATGGATTTATACAGTGTGACCTAGTTGTCAAGCACTTTCCAAGTGATGCTATCGCCTGGAAAGCGCTTGTCAATCTGCATGCGGAAACGCATGTGAATCCGCATGTATTCCGCATGTATTCTGCAGGAAAAACGCATGCACAATCTGCATGCGTTTTTTCTGCCAGGGAGATGCAGAAATGCTGCAGAAATTTTCTGCATCATGGGCACATAGCCTTATTGGGTATACTGTGGCATCTTTTATCCTCTCTTTTTTAACCTTTTGATCTAATGTAGTATTTATATTCATATTTATATGATATTCATTTCTTTTACTTACAAAACAGGACGTAAAAAAAAAAAAGTATTTCCTGTGTTGTCATAATTGTTAGTGTCCTTTGATTGGTGCACCTACCGTATATAATGGTTGCTCTTTCATTTGCTCTCTAATCTACCTGAGGAAGATAGCGTCTGCTATTGAAACGCGTGGTGGCGTTAGAGAACGTACTAAACAATAAAAGGTTTGTGTGTTATAACCTAATCCCCTGTCTAGTTGTTCTAGCGCTTCACTAACACCGCACAATTCCTTCTTTCTTGAACTTTTAAGTTCAGGTACACTCATCTCTACTCAAGATTACTTGATTAATTTTAGTACACAGAATCTAGAGCAATCAAATAAAACTAAAAAGGACAAGTAACGGAAGCATTCTGTCTCTCAACAAGACTCGGGTGGGTAATCCTAGAACATCCAACAATGGTTGCCGAATGTTTTCAAATTTCTTAATTGCATTTCTCTTTCTATAGACTCCTATTTACAACCACATATTGTCCATTTTATTCCCCAATTGTTGGTGGTTGGACATCTAACCAATGTTTTTGTGCCTGATATATAAAATATGTGATATACCTATAGCAATCAGAGATTCCAAGTCAACCGAATCCTTCAGAAACCCCCGATACACAAATCCTGAGATGCGCCTAAAATCGGATTTCAAATATGCTTTCTTTTAGGGACAGAACATCTTTCCAAAATGGGCCTGAGTGTATTCCCAGAACATATTCATCAATTGTGCATTCTGCACTCCACACCTCATTCTGCACTCATTCTCATTCTGCACTTGAGTAAACCCCAATTTTATGAAGGAAACTGGGTTTTCTATAAACCCTATGAATAAAAAAGATCTGTGAAAGCCTCTGTGATTCACAAGGGGATAACCTGGGAATGAGCTCCAACAACTCCCTCTACGGTTCTTCAGAAATTGGACCAATATCTGCTTCCCACTTAGATTTAAATCGGTATTCCTATCTCCAAGATCCTATCCCAATATATAGTAGGTATAATAATAATATTAGCAAATACCTCCAATTAGAAATGTAGTATAGTTCTTCTGATTTGCTTTGTCACCTACCCCATGGCAGGGCATTGCAGCAGCTTAGATATCCATGGTTATGGCTTATCATAAAGTGACAATTAGTAAGTTTTTAATTTTTGTAACCATGGTGTAACGGGTGTGTCACAAGTGACAGACAGTCACCCTGCAGTTGGTTGCAGGAGAGCTCTACGTTTGGCTTTACAGACATTTTCTTAGACGCTGTCTCTAGGACCCAGCGGCTACCTTCCTCTGGCTATTTAACACCCTGCCTGGGTGTATAAATACCTGCTATGTATTCATTACTACTTGTGGAGGCTTTAGCAAGAGCAGTACTTCATGCTCTCTGGAGCTTGAGAACGGGTGCGCATTTGTCCTGAGTTCGTCTAAAGCTAAGCAATTTCCCCCTGTTTGTCTACCTCTGTTGTCTATAGTGTTTAAATGAGATCAACTAGTGCTCATTTCCTCCCTTCCCTAGCCTTAGTCATATGCCAGGGAAAGACAGGACAAGGCACATGTGCGGCGATTGGTGAAGAGCCAATACAAGGGAAGATAGGGTGATGCTAGATCAACCTAAGAGGTCTCCACTTCCCCCCTTTCCTTAGAGTCTGGGCTTCCTTTCCCTCTTCCCTTTGTGATGCACTATGTCTTTCCTACATCTTGCGTGACACATGGATGCCTAAGATGTTGCAATGATCTGTGCATGGGGTAAGCAGCATAGTGAATCAGAAGAACTATACTACATTTATAATTGGAGTAATTTGCTAATATTATTATTACAACTGATACATATTGAAGTAGGATCTTGGAGATGAGAATAAACCTTTAACTGTCAGAGGGTTCTCATCTATGCAAGGTCACAGAAGTTGTTAATATTTAGTAGAAATTAAACCATGTGTGTGGTTCACAGGTAGGATCATATCTGGGATAAAGTGATTGTGTATTAGCATCCTTGTCATAGTTGACTGGGTCTAATATGTGTGCCTAAATTGTAGGTATTTTTAAAAAGATGATAAGGCAAGTTAATCTCCTTCTGGAGTTTCTACACCCCATCTTCAAGCAGATAATCTATTATCTGGATTACTAAGGTTACTGTATTAATGGTTAGTGGCCACATTAGCAAAGTAAGTACATGCCAAAAATGATTTTGCTACTGAGAGAAAAACATTTGATTTATTGTGATTTACACTAAATTGAATGCGCTGATTCCAAACATGAACTCCGAATTTTCCTGACACATTTAGATTTTAAGTTATACATGCAAAACCTATTCATTTATAATGTTAATGCATTATATATTGGAAATATTCCAACATACATGCCCAGACCTCTCCGAACATTCTCATACAGGTCTATCGGCTGATGTCAGCAGGGAGTATATAAGGCAAACTGGACAGAGCTCAATAAAGTGATCTCTTATAGGGCTATCAGTTTGGAAACTTAAGGCTGGAGTCATACTAGCGTATAAAAAATTGGTCCGATGTTGATCCAGAAAATTAGGACGAGTGTATGGCGCTATGTTATGCATACTGCTGAATAAAAAGGGTTCATTAAATATTATGCACCCAAAAAAAAATGTTTTTAGTGTGAAAAAGCAGGAAAACATTAAAAATCTTATATTAATCTGGTATCGCTGTAATCGTACTGACCTACAGAATAAAGCCATAGTATCACTTATACCCAGGCCCGGCGTCAGCACGCGGGCAAGTGTCGGGGCCCTGAGCTGGCGGGGGGGCTCACTCACCCGCCGCACTATGGGACCCGTGAGCGGAGGAGGGCGTTGTCAGCTCCCGCTCCCCCCGCTTGCTCAGGGCCCCACCCCGTCAGCCGTCGGCACAATACTTACCTCTCCCTGTGCTTCCGCAGCAGGTCCGATGTCTTCCGCAGCTGCAGCACTGTGACGTCTCAGGTCAGCGGGTGTGGTGACGTCTTTCCACCGCGCTCTCTCCTGAGCCATCACAGCGCAGAGTGGGAAGACGCCGGCGATGCTGGAGTCCAGAGCAGCGGCAGCAGGTGAGAAGTTAGGTGAGTATTTTATTTTATTTTTTTTTAATGAATGGAGGCATGGGGCATTATAAGGGAGGGGGGAGAGAGGTGACATCCTGCATGGGGCATTGAAAGAGGGGGAAGTGACATCCTGCATGGGGCATTATATGGGGGGAAGTAGCATCCTGCATGGGGCATTATAAGGGGTGGTGACATTATGTATGGGGCATTATAAGCGTGGGTGACATCCTGCATGGGACATTATAAGGGGGGTGACATAATGCATGGGGCATTAAAAGGGGTGGTGTTACATCCTGCATGGGGCATTATAATAAGGGGCAAGTGACATCCTGCATGGGGCATTATAAGGGAGGGGAAGTGTGACATCCTGCAAGCGGGAAATTAAAAGCGGGGTGGTGTGACATCCTGCATGGGGCATTATAAGGAAGGGGGGTTGTGACATTCTGCATGGGGCATTATAAGGGAAGGGGGAGAGAGGTGACATCCTGCATGGGGCATTAAACAAGGGGGAAGTGGCATCCTGTATGGGGCATTATATGGGGGGGAAGTGGCATCCTGCATGGGGCATTATATAGGGGGGAGTGACATCCTGCATGGGGCATTATAAGGAAGGGGTGTTGTGACATCCTGCATGGGGCATTATAAGGGAAGGGGGAGAGAGGTGACATCCTGCATGGGGCATTAAACAAGGGGGAAGTGGCATCCTGCATGGGGCATTATAAGAGGGTGTGACATCCTGCATGGGGCATTATATGGGGGAAACAGCCTCCATGAGGCATTATGTGGGGGAAACAGCCTGCATGGAGCATTATATGGGGGCCAATATTCTGTATGGAGTGTTATATGTGGGGCAGTATCCTTTATGGAGCATTATATGGGGGCCAGTATCCTGTATGGAGCATTTTATGGGGGCCAGTATTCTGTATGCAGCGATTCGCTGGTTTCTGAGCTATTGTGGAATTTCCAATAGATATCGGTCATGTAATGTAAGAAGTGAAATCTTCTGCATTGTATTATATATATATTTTTCTGCGGCATCTGTGCGTCATGAATCGTGGCATGTGATAAAGGGGCCCACTGAGACTCTTTCGCCCAGGGCCCACGAAAACCTGGAGCCGACCCTGCTAATACCGCACGGCGAATGTCATGAAAGAAATAAAAAGCAATTCTTGAACTTTTGTTCATATTTATCCTGTGAATGCTGGGAGTTGTTGTTTCACAAAAACTGGAATGTCCATAGTTCCTGCACCTACAAAATGTGTGAAAATGTGTAACAATGGGAATGGTTTCTCTCATAGACAATGATTCCTGCTCTTACCTGTCATTTGTCCATTGCTAGATGTATCACCAGCAAACAAAACACTCAATGTTCTTGATTTCAGGCCTTAAATACACTAAATCTGGAATTGGACTGGTTGCTATGGGCTATAGGTCTTTGTTCCTATGGTAACAGTGTAGTGTTGTCATAGAGCCTAGAATTTAATTAAATTTGAAGTAATATAAAGTTATTTATTTTTTTCAGTCGCAGTAAATGCAGTTTACTTTTGGGAACTTTTCCTTATTCGTCCTGCTCCTCCAGCCTTGATGCTAACCAATGTGATCTGCCATATTATTACTACTTGTTATAAATATAAATTAATACCTATGGAGATATCACTCATGGTCATATGTGACATCATCAAATCCAGGAGGCCATTGTTACCTCACAGCATGATGTCACAATGACTGTGGGTCTATATAAACGGGTGTTCAGGGGGCAAATGCTCATTTCAAGAGATGAAGACGAGGAGAGCAGAGGATCCAGGATCGAGGACACAGATTCTCATTTCAGGAGATGAGACGAGGAGATTGGAAGTTCCTGGATTGAGGATACAGGTAAATGAGAAACTTTACAGGGATTTGTTAGTGAACTTAGCGCCAACATGGACATCGATCCTCCAAGTCTACAGATTGTGGCTGTAAGGTTCTAGCTTTCTCCAGTCCTTGCTGGCAGAATCTCTAGACTTGGGTGATGAAGGTTCTTTGTGAGGTCACACAGCGGAATGTTGGACACAGAGTTCTATGCAGCAAACATGGGGACATCCCTGGGGCTATCACAGAGGTCAGCAACAAGATGGGACCTTGGATGGAGACACTGTATAGGCTACTTCGGTCAGTGACAGTTCCAGATTGCTGGTGGTGGTTTTGTCATTTTAATTTCAGATTTTTGAGGCAAAAAAAATCTACCCTTAGTCCCCCACATGGGAGAGAGGTTGGTGTACATACATTGGGGGACATATATTTATTTATTTCACTCTTTATTTTACATATATAAAAAATTGTGGAAAATGTGCATATATATATATATATATATGTACACATTTTCCTCATTTTTTTTTAAATTAAATCTTATTGCACCATTTTTAAGTATCTACATCAAAATTTAAAAATGCAAACAAAAGGGGGCATAAAGTACAATATATATATATGACTGATTTTCTATGGGTCTTTGCCTGATCCGTCTTGTATTATTTTTTTTTTCTTACCAGGAAGAATATCTGGATCCTGGAAAGAAGACAGAAGAATTTAACAAGAGCCACGGGATTATTTAGTGTTAATCATTTAATATGTCTGTAGATAATATTTGTTGTCTTATGAGGTCATTATATACTGATTATATAGATCTAATTCTGGAATCAGTGCATCATGACATCATATTACATAGGTGTCTGCTGTCTAACCTAATTGTATAAGGGACCTGATATGATATAACTGCCCTATGTCTGTATCTGAAGGGCTAGTGTTTGTGGGGTGTAGTGTTTGTGGGGGGTAGTGTTCTGTATTTTTACAGGGGAGATCAACGTAGACAAGCTATAAGCTCAGAGTCCGAGCTGATAAGGAGAGGTGAGGCGTGTTACCAGGACAAAGAAGATCTGCTCTCCGGAAGCGAGTCATTGCTCTATATATCAGTTAGTTAGTTGTAGTATGGCCTTGGTCCAGGGTTCTTGAACTGATCGCCTTTTCTCGGGGTCAAGAAGGAATTTTTTCTCTGTGACACACATTGGCTGAACGTGTCCAGGTTTTTTGCCTTCTTCTGGATCATTGGCTTTAGGTAGGGGTAAACATTTTATTTAATAAAATGTTTCAAATTAATGCTCTGTCTCCTTGTGTCTTTATTTTATAGCACTCAGGTAGTTGTATATGTCAGTTCTCATTTTTATGATCCACGGCTGCCACAATATGAAGGCAAACTGAAATACAAGGGCGGTAATTATATGTCTACTAATGTAATGACTGTATCTATGATGCATAAAATATAGTCAAAAAAGCAAGGGGTAGATGCCCAAACAGATTTAAGTCAAGAAAAGCAGTAATTGGACTAATTAAAAATATATTTTTATTAGAATTGATTAAAAAACCTCAATAAAAATCACCTAAAAACGCCAATAACAAATATCAACAGAGATGAGATAGGTCTGTGACGCCCTGCTGTGCATGGAGTCACAGACCAAAGGGGGGTGCATTTCAGGTTTTCCCCACAAGAGGCCCTCAGAGCATACACACACCTCCACCCTACCTCAGAAATCACCAGAGGGAGCCCTTTAGTGAATATATAAAGGAGGGTGGAGGCAGGAAGAGAGGGAGTTCAGTCAGTTGTCTAAGGAGTGAGTCCAGTCAGGAGTCTCTGCTGAGACACAGAAGGTTAGTGACTCAGCAGGTTTCTGCTGAGAGGAGTTGTTTGGAGTCTGCTGCAAGCAGCTGAGAGAGAGACAGCTAGGAGCGTTGCCGACGCTCTAAAGAGCGGCAGAAGAGGCAGCCAGCTTACTGCCAGTGTGTATAGCCTAGTGAGGGCCCAGAGTAGGCCGAAGGCTAGTGGAACAGTAGCATCGGGGACCGAGGAGATTCATAAGCTCACCCCAGAAATATACCGGACACCGGCTCCGAGTCTGCAGAGCAGTATACCCTCTGTGGAAAACAACTGGATCTTTCCTGGAAGACTTCAGGTCTCAGGATAGCCCAGGAGCTGACACGTAACAGGACCAGGAGGCACGGAGGCTCCGCCATACCAGGAGCGTGCTCTTCAGCAAAAGGCCCTAACACCAGGTCAGCCGGCGCAACACAAGGACTAAGTTAGGCCTAGTTTCAGACAGGCCATAAACTACACAAGCGGCAAGGATACAGGAGGCCCTATACCTGCTCACTGGGGAGAGACCTGCAGTGCACCCCTCACCCTACAGTGCTCCGGGTGGTACCGCAACTCCACCAGTAAAAAGGTACTGAAGCCAAACGTGAGTGTGTCTCCCATTTTTTCCTTGGACCCGGCTGGGTCACCACCATATAGTGCACCTTACCGAACACCGCTGCCCTGAGGCCTAGCTCCACCTGTGGGGAGCTACCCCATCATAGCTGCCGTAACACCGGCCTCAGTGGACTGCCGCAGCGCTGGTGGTCGTCACCAGACACCACAGGTGGAGTCACGAACTTTCATTTTCCATTTAACCCCTTTTTTTTTTAAGAGAGACCCCAGGGTACGGGCCCGGGAGCCGACCACTGCGACATCCCCCAAGGCCAGGCATTAAGGCCCGGGCGCCGAGTAGTCCCCATCCCCTGGGTGCCACATCTCTCTAACTGGCGTCACGAACAGGATTGCGTGCCCGCGGCAACAGAAAGAGTTGTGCCCGTTGCCACCGGGTACTGTGCGCCTTAAGAAACTGTAAAAAGCTCACAGTGGTGAAGCTTTTCCCGCCATTTTCTGGAATTTCCCGCCATTGGCCGCCATCTTTCCGGTCGCCATGCGAGAAGAAGGGCGTAACCGTGGGAAAACTAGAGGGCGTAACCCCTGAAAGCGAGCGAAGTCGAGGACACGCCCCACGCACTGACACAGCGTCAGGTCCTGGCAGGAAGCCCAAGCGAACGCTCTGACGTGGAACGTAAGCGACGCAAGGTCCTATCAGAAGACCTCCTCCTGCGGAGCTGCGGCCTACAGAAGGAAGGTAGGCCACGGTTCACTAGGGGGGCGCCAAGATGTTGCAGCAACAGCCCGACGTCGCTGACCAGGCTGACAGCCCCGATGATGCGCCCGCAGCTGCCGCCGCGCAAGACGGAGCAGCCGCCCCATTACCGGCGCCTGTAGCCCCTATTGTACCATTGACTTTACCGTACATGCCTGGAGCAAAGTGGCTCCCCCAGTACAACGGCAAGCCGGACACCCTGTCCGGATTCAAGCGCAAAATATGCAGCATCCTGGACATGTATTCTATGACCGGCAAACAAAGAGCTGCAGTAGTTGTGGGACAATTGACTGGTGCTGCGGAGAGAGAAGTAGAGACTTGGTCAGCCGCAGACCAGGAATCAGTGTCCACAATTTTCAAAAAGTTACAGACTGCCTTTGAGGACCGCACTGAGGCAGACCTCCGGATGAAGTTCTACCAATGCTCTCAGAAGCCAGAGGACAGCGTTCGGGATTATTACTGCCGTTTACAGGTGGCCCTGCGAGCTCTAAAACAGGTTAGTCCAATTAGCATAACCAATGAGAGTAAAATGCTAAAAGAACAATTTGTCCGGGGGCTGAGGTCCCAAGCGGAGAGCAGGACTGTGCGTTGGTGGTCCTTGGACCATCCAGATGCTACCTTCGACACCCTTAAGGACATGGCTATCAAGGGACTGCAACCCCTGGAGACAGCAGATACGTCTATCCAGCGTTACCAGGGTGGGGCCACTCCAACGCCAGCAGCACCCACCTTTTCCCCACTGGCTGCTGAAGCCAAAGTGCACACAGCGCCCCCTACTGAGCTGGACTGTCTGCGCTCAGAAGTGCGCCAGCTGACCAAAAACCTGGCCACTGTGATGAGTGCCCTGCAACTACGGACTGAGCCAGAGACGGAAGGAAAGATCCTGCTAGCCGACTGCCCTGAGGATGTCCCCTGGATGAACCGGAGGAGAAGGAGGACGTCGCCACCCCGGAGGAGGACAACGCCACCCCCAGGAAGGACCAACAACCAGCGCCATCCTCACCAAGAGTTCGTCTGCCACCGCTGCCAGAAGGCAGGTCACACAGTGCACCAGTGTCCTTTAAACGAGTAAACCCTGGGTCCGAGGACCAGCACCCAGGAATAGACTCAGCAGGCCCCTCAGACTGGCACCGCAGGTTCGTGGGAGGAAGACCTTTCCTATCCATCATACTTGACGGCATTGCGATACCTGCCCTGCTGGACACCGGATCCCAGGTAACAATCATACCTGATGTCCTCTATAGCAAATACTGGTCCATGGACAGTCTCCAACCCCCAAACCCAGACTTTTCAGTATATGCCTCTAACGGCCTCCCTCTTGACCTACTCGGGGTTAAGAATGTAGCAGTAAAAGTGGGGAGAGTGGAGTTAAAGGACCATGGACTTATTGTAGTGAAGACTGTCAATGAGGAAAATGGACTGAATATGGTACTAGGCACTAACATTGTTGGTAACTGTTTGGAGGAGGTTGTGTTTTTACTCCAACAGCTCGCTGACGTTGCCAGACCAGAGCAGAGGAGAGCAATCCAGAAGGAGATCCGAACCCTGACGTACCAGCAGCAAGCGAAGCTGACCGGCGGTGAGATTGGTAACGTGCGGGTAACTGACCCGATACCCATTGTAATTCCCCCAATGAGTGAAATGCTTATCTGGTGTAGAGCAGCAATAGGTCTTAAAGGACAGAGCTACCAGGCGGTAGTAGAACCCCTTAGCTCAGAGCACAGACCTACACTCTTAACCGCCAGGGGGGTAGTAGATGTACGCAATGGGAGGGTGCCCGTCCGTCTTCTTAACTATCGGGAAGACGAGGTTAAATTACCACGTTATGCCACTATTGCCAAACTCTATACTGTAAATAATAACTCTATTCACACAGCGGAGTCCTTAACCTCCCCAGACCAAGTGGGGGATAATGACCCTACAACACAGGAGGGGGATTGGTGTCAACAGCTCCACGTTGGGACAGACACCACTCCTGCCCACCAGAAACAGGGAGTACACCGGGTGGTTCAGGAATACGAGCAGGTATTCAGCAAACACCCGCTTGACTTTGGGAGGATTAAGGGGGTACAACATCACATCCCCACAGGCAACCATCCCCCCATCAAGGAACGGTACAGGCCTATACCTCCAGCACACTACCAGAAAGCCAAGGAGATGTTGCATGACATGAAGAAGGCAGGGGTAGTAAGGGATAGTTGTAGTCCCTGGGCAGCTCCCCTAGTTCTAGTCAGGAAGAAGGATGGAAGCATGAGAATGTGCGCAGATTACCGTCAAGTAAATCGCATTACACATAAAGATGCATACCCTTTACCACGTATTGAGGAATCCCTGGCTGCCTTGAAGTCTGCAAATTACTTTTCCACCCTTGACCTCGCTAGTGGGTACTGGCAAGTAGCTGTGGCTGAGGAGGATCGGGAGAAGACGGCCTTCACCACCCCGATGGGACTCTGCGAGTTCAACAGTATGCCGTTTGGATTCTGCAATGTCCCCGGAACGTTCCAGAGATTGATGGGGTGTTGCCTGGGACACTGCAACTTCGAGACTGTGTTATTATACCTGGATGACGTGATTGTGTACTCCAAGACGTATGAGGACCACTTGAAGCACCTGGCGGAGATATTTGAGTCACTGTCCCAGTATGGGATGAAGTTGAAGCCCTCCAAGTGCCACCTGCTCAAGAAGAAGGTACAGTACCTGGGACACATTGTCAGTCCAGAAGGGGTAGCACCAGACCCGGAGAAGGTCACTGCCATCCAGAAATGGCCGGAGCCGAAGAACCTCAAGGAGGTGCGTCAGTTCCTGGGACTGATAGGATACTACCGGAGGTTTGTAAAAGATTACACCAAGAGAGCAGCACCTCTGCAAGACCTCCTGGTAGGACAGTCCCCCAAGGGCAGAAATCCCCCGTTCCACTGGGGTAAAGAACAGGCTGAATCATTTCAAGAAATGAAGGAGATCATGACAGGTGATGAGATCCTAGCCTACCCTGACTACAGCCAACCGTTCCTGCTGTATACTGATGCCAGCAATGAAGGATTGGGAGCTGTCCTAAGTCAGAAGCAGAATGGCCAGGAGAAAGTCATCGCGTATGCAAGCAGGAAGCTCCGGCCGACCGAGAGGAACCCAGAGAACTATAGCAGCTTCAAGTTGGAGCTTCTGGCCTTGGTCTGGGCCATTACAGAAAGGTTCAAGCACTACCTAGCCTCCAGCAAGTTCACTGCCTACACTGACAATAACCCCTTAACTCATCTTGAAACAGCCAAGCTGGGAGCCATGGAACAACGATGGATGGCTCGGCTGTCAAACTACCAATTCACCATAAAGTACCGGGCGGGCCGCAAGAACGCCAACGCCGATGCTCAGTCTAGGATGCCTCACTAGTCAGACACAGAAGAAGAAGTGGATGACCTGGAAGAGATAGAGATACCTGCCTTTCACCGGAGTGGGATGATCCATGAGCAACGAGCCTCCAGGAAGCCGCGTGAAAAGACGTTAAACCCCCTTCCTCACCACAGCTGGAAAGAGACCCAGGACAGTGACCCGGTTGTCAGCCACATCAAACAGCTGATAACCCAAGAAGGTGCTTCCCTGGAGAAAGATGCGTCTCTGCAAACAAAGCAGCTGTGGAACGAGAGAAGCCGGCTGTTTATCTACCGTGAGAAGCTGTGCCGGAGGTACGTTAATCCAAGAACCCATGAGATGGTATGGCAGATAGTAGTCCCGAAGACAGACATCCAGATGGTATTAGAAGCTTACCACAATCAGGCGGGGCACTTTGGCTGGAAAAGGCTAGAGACCCTGCTGAAGTGTCGATTCTACTGGGTAGGAATGCGCAGCTCCATTGAAAGGTGGTGCCGGGACTGTGGAACCTGCGGCCTAAGAAGGAAAGACTTCAGCAGCCAGAAGGCACCCCTGCAACCCATCAAGCCAACTCGGCCCCTGGAGATCGTGGCCCTGGACCATGTCAA
This sequence comes from Phyllobates terribilis, assembly GCF_046119375.1. Taxonomy (NCBI): domain Eukaryota; kingdom Metazoa; phylum Chordata; class Amphibia; order Anura; family Dendrobatidae; genus Phyllobates; species Phyllobates terribilis. The sequence continues at coordinate 319,722,721 of NW_027362769.1, forward strand.
GCTCTCCCCCAGCCAGTCAGGATACTCCTACGCCCTGACCATGGTGTATCACTACTCCAGGTTCCTGGTTGTCGCCCCTGTCAAAGACCTGACAGCAGAGACAGCAGCCAAGACGTTTCAAGCGTACTTCTGCAGACCCCATGGATACCCTGAGCAGGTACTGACTGACCAAGGCCCGGCCTTTGAGGCTGAATTGTTCAAAGAGTTCTACCATCTGTACGGGTGTAAAAAGATCAGGACTACACCGTACCAGCCCCAAACTAACGGTCTCTGTGAAAAGATGAACAACATCATCATCGATCTACTGAAGACCATACCACTAGAAGAGAGAAACCAGTGGCCAGACTTACTATCTGACTTAGTGGATCTGTATAATCACATACCAGTAAGCTCCACCAATTGCACTCCGGCATATCTAATGCGGGCAAGACCTGGGAAGTTGCCCATGGACCTGGAGCTTGGTGTGGTAGAACCTGAAGCTGATGCAACCACTGAGGACTGGGACACAGCCAGACAGGAGCAGTACAGAAGAGTACAAGCCTGTGTCGAAGACAGTCTCACTCGGGTGAGGGATAAACAAGAGGCGCAATACAACAGAAGGTCACCAGCAGAACCCTTCACACCAGGAGAAGTGGTATTGAAAAGGAAGCGGAGGAACCACAAGCTTGATGACCAGTGGGAGAGAGAACCCTACACTGTGTTGAATTCAAGGTTTGACAACAGGAAGACGTGTTTGATCAGCAAAGATGGAGGGAGAACCACTGCAACAGTATCTCGGGACCATCTAAACTTGTGTCCGGATCTGCTAAAACCCCAAGAAGAAGTGCCCCTCATCATCCAGGAGGAACCTGAAGAAGCAGTAATCCATACTGACTTAGGTGACTTCCCGGCAGATTGGCCTCAAATAGGAGGAGCGGTGATCGTCCCAGTACTCCACTTCTTCCAGCAACCAGAAAACTCTCTACAGCAAGTTGGACCTGTAAGTGCTGCTGAAGAGCCAGCTCAAGAAGGATCTCCGGCTGGAGCAGAGCAAGAAGGCCCAGCCAATGGTACACTTGCCAGTCCCATAGAGAGGTTAAGGCAATTTTACAACTTACCCACACGAAGGGCAGACAGGGTAACTGATGATACAGACATTGATACCCCACAGACCACTGCATTACGCAGATCAGTACGCAGCACGAGAGGTAAACCCCCTGCTAGGTACATTGAATAAAATAGTACAATTTCTGAGAATGTAGATAGTTACCCCTGAGGTATTATGTATTATACTACGTATTGTATTAATGTGTGTAACTTATATTTCTTCCCTTTGAATGGACAATTCAAGTGATATGGTCACTTTAACCGTAACCTGTTTATTCCTTATATATGAACTCTGAGGCTGAGGACTTTGTGCAGCCCAAAGATTTTCTTTGTAAATATTTGCGCTCCCTGGAGTGCCCCTTTGAGCAACTTCTCCGGAAGAGACTTGGACTTTCTGGTTGCTCACTGCCTACTGCTTTTGCAATGTATATATATATTTTTATTCATGTTTTGTTATGCAACGTTCAAGTGTTCTAACCTCCCATAAAGGGAAGCTTGTTATTTCTATTGTTTACAAAATGTGCTTCAGCCCGGGAGTGCTGACTTTAACTAGGGGGGAATGTGACGCCCTGCTGTGCATGGAGTCACAGACCAAAGGGGGGTGCATTTCAGGTTTTCTCCACAAGAGGCCCTCAGAGCATACACACACCTCCACCCTACCTCAGAACCACCAGAGGGAGCCCTTTAGTGAATATATAAAGGAGGGTGGAGGCAGGAAAAGAGGGAGTTCAGTCAGTAGTCTAAGGAGTGAGTCCAGTCAGGAGTCTCTGCTGAGACACAGAAGGTTAGTGACTCAGCAGGTTTCTGCTGAGAGGAGTTGTTTGGAGTCTGCTGCAAGCAGCTCAGAGAGAGACAGCTAGGAGCGTTGCCGACGCTCTAAAGAGCGGCAGAAGAGGCAGCCAGCTTACTGCCAGTGTGTATAGCCTAGTGAGGGCCCAGAGTAGGCCGAAGGCTAGTGGAACAGTAGCATCGGGGACCGAGGAGCTTCATAAGCAAACCCCAGAAATATACCGGACACCGGCTCCGAGTCTGCAGAGCAGTATACCCTCTGTAGAAAACAACCGGATCTTTCCTGGAAGACTTCAGGTCTCAGGAGCCCAGGAGCTGACAAGTAACAGGACCAGGAGGCACGGCGGCTCCGCCATACCAGGAGCGTGCTCTTCAGCAAAAGGCCCTAACACCAGGTCAGCCGGCGCAACACAAGGACTAAGTTAGGCCTAGTTTCAGAGAGGCCATAAACTACACAAGCGGCAAGGATACAGGAGGCCCTATACCTGCTCACTGGGGAGAGACCTGCAGTGCACCCCTCACCCTACAGTGCTCCGGGCGGTACCGCAACTCCACCAGTAAAAAGGTAATGAAGCCAAACGTGAGTGTGTCTCCCATTTTTTCCTTGGACCCGGCTGGGTCACCGCCATATAGTGCACCTTACCGAACACCGCTGCCCTGAGGCCTAGCTCCACCTGTGGGGAGCTACCCCATCATAGCTGCCGTAACACCGGCCTCAGTGGACTGCCGCAGTGCTGGTGGTCCTCACCAGACACCACAGGTGGCATCACGTACTTTCATTTTCCATTTAACCCCTTTTTTTTTTTAAGAGAGACCCCAGGGTACGGGCCCGGGAGCCGACCACCGCGACATCCCCCAAGGCCAGGCATTAAGGCCCGGGCGCCGAGTAGTCCCCATCCCCTGGGTGCCACATCTCACCTCAGTGACCAGTAGGTGATTAGAATAGTGCCAGTATTCCAAAACCAATTGTCACTGGACATGCAGCCAAACACACAGCAGGTACAAATAACAATTTACTGACCAGCTAGGGGTGGCCACAAACTGTACAATAAATGCTCATATCCTTATATACACACGTGGTCAAAATTGTTGGTACCCCTCGTTTAATGAAAGAAAAACCCACAATGGTCTCAAAAATAACTTGAATCTGACAAAGGTAATAATAAATTAAAAATCTATGAAAATGAACAAATGAAAGTCAGTCATTGCTTTTCAACTCTGCTTCCACAGAATTTAAAAAAAAAATAAACACTTCAAATAGGCCTGGACAGAAATGATGGTACCCCTGAAAATAATGTGACAAAAGGGACATGTTAAATGAAGTTGTGTCCACTAATTAGCATCACAGGTGTCTACAATCTTATGATCAGCCAGTGGGCCTGTATATAGGGTTACATATACTCACTGTGCTGTTTGGTGACATGGTGTGTAACACACTCAACATGGACCAGAGGAAGCAAAGATAAGAGTTGTCTCAGGAGATTAGAAAGAAAATTATAGACAATCATGTTAAAGGTAAAGGCTATGAGACCATCTCCAAGCAGCTTGATATGCCTGTGACTACAGTTGCACATATTATTAAGAAATTTAAGATCCATAGGACTGTAGCCAACCTCCCTGGACGTGGCCGCAGGAGGAAAATTGATGATAAATGAAAGAAACGGATAATACGAATGGTAACAAAAGAGCCTAGGATAACTTCTAAAGAGATTAAAGGTGAACTTCAAACTTAAGGAACATCAGTGTCAGATCGCACCATTCGTCGTTGTTTGATCCAAAGTGGACTTCATGGGTGACGACCAAGGAGAACATCATTGTTGAAAAAAAAGTCATAAAAAAGCCAGACTGGAATTTGCCAAACTACATGTTGACAAGCCACAAAGCTACTGGGAGAATGTCCCATGGACAGATGTCTATGTTCACGGACAGAAAAATTAAAGGGATTGTCCACTACTATTGAAAATAGTCCAATGTATTTTTATGATGACTAGAAGCTTCTTTGTAAATACCTTACTCTGCTGTTTCTGCCTGTGAGCGGCGCTATCACTGGCTGCTCACAGGCATCACGTGACCCCCAGCTGCAGTCGGTGCTGACAAGTTCAGGCTGCAGCCGAGGGTCCCTCTTCTGCTTTCCATGGTGGCTGCTGGGTTGTGGGCGGGGTTACCCCGCGCATCACACCCGGCATCCACCGCGTGCTCTTCCTCTCCCCATTCATTGGGAAAGCAAGTGGTGGATGCAGAGTGTGACGCGGGGGTAACCCTGCCCACAACCCAGCAGCCACCGCGGGGATCCCAGCGTTGAGTCACGCCTCACTTGACATGACCTCAGCGGGGGTCACGTGCTGCCTGTGAGTGGCCAGTGATAGCGTTGCTCACAGGCAGAAACAGCAGAGGAAGGTAATTACAAAGAAGCTTCTGTTCATCATAAAAATACATTGGGCTATTTTCCATAGTAGTGGACAACCCCTTGAATCATATCAATAAAAGAACACTGTCCCTACTGTTAAACATGGAGGAATCTCTGTTATGTTTGGGGCTGCTTTGCTGTGTCTGGCACAGGATGTCTTGAATCTGTGCAGGGTACAATGAAATCTCAAGTCGATCAAGGGATTCTAGAGAGAAATGTGCTGCCCAGTGTCAGAAAGCTTGGTCTCAGTTGCAGGTCATGATTCTTGCAACAGGATAATGACCCAAAACACACAGCTAAAAACACCCAAGAATGGCTAAGAGGAAAACATTGGACTATTCTGAAGTGGCCTTCTATGAGCTCTGACCTAAACCCTATTGAGCATCTTTAGAAAGAGCTGAAACATGCCGTCTGGAAAAGGCAACCTTCAAACACGAGACTACTGGAGCAGTTTGCTCATGAGGAGTGGGCCAAAACACCTGTCGAGAGGTGCAGAAGTCTCATTGACAGTTACAGGAATCGTTTGATATCAGTGATTGCCTTAAAAGTTTGTTCAACAAAATATTAAGTTAAGAGTACCATCATTTCTGTACAGGCCTACTTCATGAGCTTAATATTTTTAAAAATTCTGTGGAAGCAGGGTTGAAAAGCAATGACTGACTTTCATTTGTTCATTTTAATCATTTTTAATTTATTATTACTTTTGTCAGATTCAAGTTATTTCTGTGACCATTGTGGGTTTTTCTTTCATTAAACGAGGGGAACCAATAATTTTGACCACGTGTGTACTATTGAACAGTTTTTCTATGTGCCTTAGTTCAGAAATGGCAATGCTCATTCAAACTAGGTGAGCATTCAAGTGGTTACTAGTGGAACCCCGGTCCCTTTCTTCAACTGTAGAGCATATTATGCCTTTTCTCAGGTATTTATGTAGGATGACAATAATTAGCATATATCAGTCAGACATCCTCTATAAACCTGTCCACTTTGGTCAAAGGGGATAACACTCTTATAGGTGCAGCTACATACATTCAGCGACATAGGGCTATGATCTCAACATACCACTGTCACCCTGTATGCACAATAATGCGGTATTGGTGTAACTGTGTGCACACATGTGATTATTCACCAACGTAGGAAAAAAAAGGGAATAATCTCACCCAAGTTGAGGATTTACCATGCCGGTTCCCTAGTTCATTCATTTCCTCCATTCTCCTGACGCGTTTCTTCAAACACATTGATTCATCAGGGGAGGTACTTATTCCTGCCGTGTAGACGGTAATATCATTACAGACACGTTTGTGGGATAACGTGCTCAATGTTGCAGTAGAGGTACTCACCTCACTGTCTCCATTTTAAACCAACACTGCGCTGTTGTGGCTCCGTCTACAGTGCGTGACGCATTTCCAGTCCGAAGATCTCACTTCCGGTCTGTGAAACGCAGGACATGGCCGCTGGAACTCACTGGTTCCGGAAGCGACGCCTAAGGCGCCGCCCCATGGTAACAGTGTCCAGGGCTCACAATCCTTGTCCTTGCCCCCCAGACTCGAGATACAAGGTAGAAGGGTTGTAACCTCCTACAGTGAGTACAGAAAGTATTCAGGCCCCTTTAAATGTTTCACTCTTTGTTTCATTGCAGCCATTTGGTGAATTCTAAAAAGTTATTTTTTTTCTCATTATAGTACACTCTGCACCTCATCTTGACTGAAAAAAAACAGAAATGTAGAAATTCTTACAAATTTATTAAAAAAGAAAAACTGAAATATCACATGGTCATAAGTATTCAGACCCTTTGCTCAGTATTAAGTAGAAGCACCCTTTTGAGCTAGTACAGCCATGAGTCTTCTTGGGAATGATGCAACAAGTTTTTCACACCTGGATTGGGGGATCCTCTGCCATTCTTCCTTGCAGATCCTCTCCAGTTCCATCAGGTTGGATGGTGAACGTTGGTGGACAGCCATTTTCAGGTCTCTCCAGAGATACTCAATTGGGTTTAGGTCAGGGCTCTGGCTGGGCCAGTTAATAATGGTCACAGAGTTGTTCTGAAGCCACTTATTTGTTATTTTAGCTGTATGCTTAGGGTCATTGTCTTGTTGGATGGTGAACCTTCGGCTAAGTCTGAGGTCCAGAGCACTCTGGAAGAGGTTTTCATCCAGGATATCTCTGTACTTGGCCACATTCATTTTTCCTTCAATTGCAACCAGTCGTTCTGTCCCTGCAGCTGAAAAACACCCCCATAGCATGATGCTGCCACCACCATGTTTCTCTGTTGGGATTGTATTGGGCAGGTGATGAGCAGTGCCTGGTGTTCTCCATACATACCATTTAGAATTATCACCAAAAAGTTCTATATTTGTCTCATCAGACCAGAGAATCTTATTTCTCATAGTCTGGGAGTCCTTCATGTGTTTCTGAGCAAACTCTATGCGGGCTTTCATATGTCTTGCACCGAGCAGAGGCTTCCGTCGGGCCACTCTGTCATAAAGGCCCGACTGGTTGAGGGCTGCAGTGATAATTGACTTTGAACTTTCTCCCACCTCACTACTACATCTCTGGAGCTCAGCCACAGTGATCTTGGAGTTCTTCTTTACCTCTCTCACCAAGGCTCTTCTCCCACGATTGCTCAATTTGGCTGGACGGCCAGGTCTAGGAAGACTTCTGGTGGTCCCAAACTTCTTCCATTTAAGGATTATGGAGGCCACTGTTCTCTTAGGAACCTTAAGTAATGCAGAAATTCTTTTGTAACTTTGACCAGATCTGTGCCTTGTCATAATTCTGTCTCTGAGCTCCTTGGGCAGTTCCTTTGAGCTCATGATTCTCATTTGGTCTGACATGCTGTTACGCTCACGCCCGGACAGTTTGGCGTGAGCGTGGTTAGTGGTTCCACTGGGCCACGAACCGAGGAGTGCCTGGAGGGGCGTGACTATGTGCCTTGCAAGATCCGACCATGGACACACGGCGGCTTAATCGACTCCGTAGTCTGAGGAGGGATGAGGGAGGTGGCCCAGGTGCTACTCCAGGTCAGACCTCGGTCACACAGCTGTTGACCCACACCAGGGAATGCAGGAAAGGACAGGTTTGGCTGGTATGCAAACGGGCGGGTACTGGCAGGCACGGCTGGTATACAGACAGGCAGGTACTGACAGGTAGGTAAACAGGCTGGTTAGGGACCAGTACAGACTTGAATACAGGAGCAGAGCCGCAGGAGTGGAGGACAAGCGGAGCAGAGCAGTGCCGCAGGTGCGGAGGACAAGCGGAGCAGAGTCGCAGATGCAGATGACAAGCGGAGCAGAGCAGAGCCGCAGGTGCGGGGACAAGCAGAGCAGAGCGGAGCAGAGCCGCAGGTGCGGACAGACAAAACAGCGCTCTGTTCACATGGAACAGACTGGGAAACACAGGAAGATAGCTGGAACACAGGCGGTAGATACAAAGGCAGGGAAACGGGACAAGCAGAACCAGATACACACAAGGTACTTGCAATGAAGTAGTGAGTGGACACAAAACTCACAAACAGAAGTACAGAGACAATGAGTAGGAGTTAAGTACTGGTTCAGACTCTGCAGGAAAAGGGAAGGATCGGACATAGAGACAAACAGGTAACGTGCTAGGACACAGTTCAGACCGGAACTGACACTGGAAAGAGATACAGGAACAAGCCTGTGCATACAGCCCCCAGAGTGGCGGAAAAAAATAGAAGTCACAGATGCAGGTAACGGGCCTGGGTTCTCAGCCCCCGGGGTGGCAGAAACAGACTAGAAGTCACAGATACAGGACAGGACCTGGCTACTCAGTTGCACAGAACACACCGAAAGAAAGTGTTGCTCAGGCACCCCCCACTGGGTGGAGGAGGTTTAAGTATCCAGTGACTCACAGCAATAGGCTGGGGACACATTAGGACTGTGCACACTGTAACTTTAACCCTCAACTGGTGAGGTGGGGTTTGCCACAACCCAGGGAATTTTTGTTCGGCTGCCATTCATTGAAAAATGCTGGTATGAGGATCCGTGTCTCATTAGCTTCCATCCATTCGTGGATGTCAACAATTTGTTATACTCATGTGTAATCAATCGGCAATAAGAAAACGATTAAAACAAACGTGATCTTTGAATTTTCTGTAAAAATAAGAGATTTCTAAACACTGGGTTATAGGAAACCCCACATGACCAGTTGCGTGACAAAAACCCCACCTCACCAGTTGAGGGTTAAGAATCAGGAAGTGCCAGCGCCGCCGCTCTAAGCCAGCAGACAAGAGACATGCACACAGCAGGTAGAGGAGCATAGTGTGCAGCCTGGACTGGTAGGTAAGTTGGTGGTCTTGCATATTGGGTGATGGTAAGCCAGTCAGCACGCCGCCAGGGATGTTACACATGCGCTGTGAGCTGTGAGGTCTTATATAGAGAGGTGTGTGCCTTTCCAAATTAAGTCCTATCAGTTTAATTAAACACAGCTGGACTCCAATGAAGGATGTAATGTAGCGGCTTGCTGCATTGCCAAAATGTCTGAGGGGGTGTGTTCTGGCTCACCACGTACCTCCCCTTCAGGTGACTGATCACATGACTGTGACCTCATCACAGGTCCTGTGTGCACAGAGTGATATATATTCGGGGGGGTTTTGAAACGCAGTGAGTCAAGAGACCTGATCTCTGTGCCTGGGACCCCTTTAGACCTGGAAGGCACGAGGCCTGTAGGCCACATCTGGTGAGCCTTAAACCACAGCTTTGGCAGAACAGAGATGATGGAAGCAGCTAGACCTGGCAAAGGTAAAAGACCGTGCTTGATATGGACATTGATGTTGTTACTTGGCTTAGGACTGTTTCTGAAGCCAAGCTGGCATAGCTACGACTGAAAAAGGTCTAGGATATTTTGTGTGTAACATTCCTGCGAGCCGCTGAGATGGACTATGTTATAAGCAGTTTATGATGTGTAATAAACTGCTGGACTTTAGATTACAGGAAAACATTGCATGTGTGCTTTAATTGACCTGGTGAAGTGAGTGCCCCTCAACATGATCAATAGCGCTACCTCACAATTGGTTAGAGAATGCGGTTAACTGCAGTCTGGTTGCAAGGGGTAACGGCACAGGACGACCAATATGGATGTCACATGGCCGGAAGTCAGGAGAACCTGCTGTCAGCGATTTGGACGAGCGCCAGGATTCTGCAGGGATCGCATGGGGGTAAGTATAACAAGTTTTATTTTTTTTAAAATACAATTAACTAGGAGTGGAGAGATGGGAGATGCACATGTGTGTGTGTGTGGGGGGGAGATGGGAGATGCACATGTGTGTGTGTGTGTGGGGGGGAGATGGGAGATGCACATGTGTGTGTGGGGGGGAGATGGGAGATGCACATGTGTGTGGGGGGGAGATGGGAGATGCACATGTGTGTGTGTGTGGGGGGGAGATGGGAGATGCACATGTGTGTGTGTGTGTGGGGGGGAGATGGGAGATGCACATGTGTGTGTGGGGGGGAGATGGGAGATGCACATGTGTGTGGGGGGGAGATGGGAGATGCACATGTGTGTGGGGGGGATGGGAGATGCACATGTGTGTGGGTGGGGGGAGATGGGAGATGCACATGTGTGGGGGGGGGAGATGGGAGATGCACATGTGTGGGGGGGGAGATGGGAGATGCACATGTGTGGGGGGGGAGATGGGAGATGCACATGTGTGGGGGGGGATGGGAGATGCACATGTGTGGGGGGGGGAGATGGGAGATGCACATGTGTGGGGGGGGGAGATGGGAGATGCACATGTGTGGGGGGGGGGAGATGGGAGATGCACATGTGTGGGGGGGGGTGGGAGATGCACATGTGGTGGGGGGGAGATGGGAGATGCACATGTGTGGGGGGGGAGATGGGAGATGCACATGTGGGGGGGTGAGAGAGGTGCACATGTGGTGGAGGGGGATGAGAGAGGGGCACATGTGGGGGAGGGGGATGAGAGAGGGGCACATGTGGGGGAGGGGGATGAGAGAGGGGCACATGTGGGGGAGGGGGATGAGAGAGGGGCACATGTGGGGGAGGGGGACGAGAGGGGCACATGTGGGGGAGGGGGTGAGAGATGTGCACATGGGGGGGGGTGAGAGCTGCACATGGGGAGGTTTGAGAGCTGCACATGGGGGAATTGGGAGTAGGGGGATAATGAGCTGCACATAACGAATGTGGGGTGGGGGAGAGTAAATGATAAATGATGATGGGGTGGGGAGAGCACGGACATGATATAATGAATTGGGGCAGGGGGTGCATGTAAATATTGAATGCGGGGAGCAGGAAGTATAGAGTAGGGGGCGTTGCGGATGCAGGAGTGTGACTGGTAACAAATTGGCGGAAAGAGTAGAGGTTCTAATTAAATTATATATTAAGTGCCTATTTACAGTTAATGGGGGCACAGTGGTGGATTACAATTTATATTTGGAATGGTAGGTTGCATAATAACTAACCATATATTGATGGTGGATGCACGTCTGTATTCAGCTGCGTAATGTAGAAGTTGGGGAATGTGCTCTAGATAACTGTGTTATTTTATGCAGAGACGAGTCCTGGCTGGAAGACGTGATGGCGGTCTGTGCTGGATGAAGGAGAAAAGCGAAGATGAAGGACTTCACCTAGAGACGTCACCGGTGAGTCAGTCTATTACATATACACTGTGTATAATGTCACTGGTGATCACTGTATTACCTGTACACTGACACTATATACAGAGCTCCTGTGTATAATGTCACTGATGATCACTGTATTACCTGTACACTGACACTATATACAGAGCTCCTGTGTATAATTTCACTGGTGATCACTTCATTACCTGTACACTGACACTATATACAGAGCTCCTGTGTATAATGTCACTGGTGATCCCTGTATTACCTGTACACTGACACTATATACAGAGCTCCTGTGTATAATGTCACTGATGATCACTGTATTACCTGTACACTATATACAGAGCTCCTGTGTATAATGTCACTGGTGATCACTGTATTACCTGTACACTGACACTATATACAGAGCTCCTGTGTATAATTTCACTGGTGATCACTAGATTACCTGGACACTTACGTTATACATACCATGTATAGAGCTCCCGTGTATAATGACACTTATGGTAATATTAGTAATGTGGTGGTAATATTAGTAATGTAGTGGTAATATGTGGTCTGGTCATGGTGTGGCAGTTTTTCTCCCTTCTGTGTGGTATTATTCGGTCACTATGTTGTGGTAATATGTGGTCTGGTCATGGTGTGGCGGTATTCCCTGTATGTGGTATTATTGGTCATTTAAAAAAAAAATGTATATGACACATTCCCTTAAAGAAAACTAAATAAAAATATATCTAAAAAGAGTATTGGATATTTTAAGAAAATTATAATAGGTTAGAGTAGGGCCCGCCCAGAAGAGTCTACCTTATCATGGTGGCGGCTTTAAAAATCTTTTGGCCAAAACAAAAGCTGATGGCTATGTATGTGGCGCCGTCACATGGCCGAACGTCAGGAGAACCTGGTGGCAGCGACGTGGACGAGCGCCAGGATTCTGCAGGGATTGCATGGGGGTAAGTATAACAAGTTTTATTTTTTTTAAATACAATTAATTAACTATGAGTGGGGGGAATCAGAGATGCACATGGGGGGGGTGAGAGATGCACATGGGGGGGTGAGAGATGCACATGGGGGGGTGTGAGATGCACATGGGGGGTGAGAGATGCACATGGGGGGGTGAGAGATGCACATGGGGGGGTGAGAGATGCACATGGGGGGGTGAGAGATGCACATGGGGGGGTGAGAGATGCACATGGGGGGGTGAGAGATGCACATGGGGGGGTGAGAGATGCACATGGGGGGGTGAGAGATGCACATGGGGGGGTGAGAGATGCACATGGGGGGGATGAGAGATGCACATGGGGGGGATGAGAGATGCACATGGGGGGGATGAGAGATGCACATGGGGGGGATGAGAGATGCACGGGGGGTGAGAGCTGCACATGGGGGGGTGAGAGATGCACATAGGGGGTTATGTTTACATAACTTTGTTGCCTTATGAAGGGCAGGGGGGGCCCCCCAAAATTTCTTGCACAGGGGCCCTCTACAGTCTGTGTCCGCCCCTGACTCAACCAATGGAAGGAAATGTTCCAGAAAAATAAAGAGGACCTCAGCAAAACCAAGGAGGAGGTTTTGCAGTTGAAGCTTGAGAAAGAGGAGTCTGAAGATGAGCTGAATGAAATGAAAAATCGTTTCTCCCTGGTGCAGTCAGAGCTGAACCAAGTGAAGAAAGGCTCTGTGGATGCGGAGGAAGCAGAGGTCACAAGAAAGGAAGTGCAGAGATTTCAAGAGCAGGTGAAGCAGCTGATGCAGGAGAAGCAAAGGCTGGACGAGGGTCTACACCAGCGGGATAGGGAGCTATCTGCCTTAAAAGGAGTGCTGAAGGACGAAGTTTCTGGACGCGATCAAGACCTAGAAAAACTGCGCGAACAGTTCAACTGGGAGCTGCGTGAATCCAAGGAGTATGATGAATACAATAGGGACCTGCAATAAACCAAGAGGGACTATGAGGATCTCCTCAAGGTTAAGAAAAAATTAGAGGATGATAAGGCTGATGTGACTCGCCCCCTGGGCCGTGGGGCACTCGAGACCGGACTTCAGGGCAATGCTGGGAGTAGTAGTGGCGACCCGGTCCCGTGGCTCAGGCTGGTCAGACCAGTGGCAGTCTTTTATATGTTTTAGGTAATGTCCGACTACGCCACCCGTGGATTGCGGTCAGGGAGGACCGCCGCTGCAAGGCAGACCGCTGAGAATGGTGTTGGGGATGCAGCGGGGAATAGTACAACTCCCCACGGGAGGAGTGTAGCCTCAGGGCTGGTAGTAGGATGCTGGGGGTGATGGTGCAGGCGCAGCAGTAACCACACAGAGTCCAATAATGCAGTCCAGAGTCTTTTACTGATCTTATCACAGACCCACCAGGAGTACAGGGTAGGAATGGACCTAGGTGTCTGAGGGCATTCGGGCAAGCTCCACTGGTCAGGGTGAGTGGGTAGGCCTACCGTTCTCTCTCTCTGCCCTTGCTGACTATCTCCCCCTTTAGTGGTATGATAGCCCATGTCCCTGAGCTTGCCGTGTACTACGCCTGTATGGCTTGCGACTCGGGCCTTAGGTACCTGTAGCTTCTCCGTGCTGTACCGGTCCCTCTGTGTGGCGGAGCCTCCAGGCTTCTTAGGCCAAGGGACCTGAAATCCCTTGCGGGTTGGTTATCTGCTGCAGGGCTTGCAACCCTGACAGCCACGGACCCCAGTGTCCGGTTGTGTAGTCTCTCTCTGCCAGTACCGGCTCTCGTCGCCTCTGTCCCTGGCTTTCTGTTCCTCCTTTGCCTCCTGGACTCCTCAGCTGCAGCTGACCTGCCCCTCTCTTCTGGGAACCGTTCTGGATACTTCAGAAGTGGGTCCTGGTCTCCCTAACCCTGCCCTCAGTACCAGTTTTTATAGGGGCAGCCTGCTCCCCCTACTGGCCTGGGACAGGAGGTGCTGCATGCAAATGGTCCATGACCAGAAAACCTCCCTCCTGCTCTCAGACACAGCCTTACAAGTTTGTGGCATCCAGGCCTGGGGTGACACAGATGCAGAGCACATGCTACAAATGATTGAGACCATTCAGCAGGACACCCATGATGAGAATGATGATCTCCGTAGAAAGATCCTAGGACTGGAAACTCAGGTGAAGGAACTGAAGACGTTCTGTGATGATCTGCAAAGGGCAGAGACGTGCCTTCAGGTTAGAATCAGCAGGATGGAAGCTGAGTGGAAAAAGATGGAGGAGTCTATCGGAGAAGCCACAGACCAGGGTCAGGAGTTTGCCACTGAAGAAGGGAGGTATGAAGCAAATACCTCCTCGAATAATGCGAGCTTGGATGATTCGGTGGTTGTAAGAGCCGAGATCAAGGAGCTCAAGGAGACACTACAAGCCCATTTGAAGCAAGAGAAGCTTGAGAGACTGGCTGTCGAGTGCCGAGTGGGCACATTGGAGACGAAGAGGGCTGAGAGAATTCTGCTGATAAAGGAGCAGTTGAAGCAGGAAGAGCTTCAGAGATGGGCTGCTGAGAGGCGAGTAGCTGAGCTAGAGGAAGACGTTTTCGAGCTCAAAGGTCGCCTGGCAAAGTACCAATCAGTGAACGAGGCCGCCTTGGAGAAGGAAAAGGGCAAACAAGTAGCGCTTAATCCTTTATACTATGAGAAGGTGGAACTGAGGAGAGCTGAGAAAGTGTTAAAAGAAGATCAGTATGGGAAGGAAAATGTCAAGAGGAGAATTCTTGAGTTCATAGCTGTGAGTCAGCTAAGGGGAAGCATACAGGGTGAAGAATCTGGAAGTCAGTTGTCCCTGAAACCAGAGCCACATGATCGTTTGGAGACCACTGGTTAGACAGAAACTTCTCGGTACAAGTGCCTCATAGATGTACCCGAAGATTTGAGAGAAGAATGCACCAGAGAGTCATTGCATGAAGAGTTTAGGAAGGCCGTGGGAGCCTGTAAGGTGTACTCGACCTCAGAAGCTAAACAGCTGGTGGTCCTGTCCACAACTGAAGTCACAGTGAAGAGGGTGGCTGTCCTAAGTGACATGCACTGGCGATGTGTTTGCACGAAGCGGATTGTCCGGTTGAAGACTGAACAAGCCAATAGACAACTGGAGCTTATGAGAAAAGCTCAAAGTCTGCAGGAAGAAGTTATCTGGGTGCCTCATGCTCTGGTAAGAAAGCTCATTTGGAGAAATGGCCAAGCCATGCAAATGATGGTAAAGAAGTCTGGTGTGATGAAAGTAAGCAGTCCACGTGATCATCAGGACTGGATACCGGATGAAGACAGCATGGTGTCATTCTCCGCTGTAGGAACGGAAGAAAATCTTGCATATATAAGAATGCTGATGGAGTACCGTGTGAACTACCTGCAAGAGGTAGAACAGTTGAATCTCGCCAGACTGTTAATGGAAAGACAGCGTCGCCTAAGCAGCAGAAGATGGCAGCCGTCTATAAATTGTGAGACCAGACAGAGAAAGGGCCCTCCAAATAATAGAACGGCTACAGCAGGAGTTAGAGACCTTTCAAGATGTTCTGAGGATAGTGGGTGTGGGTTTAGAGGTCGTGAGTCCTCCAGTAACTCAGGTCTGAGAGGCCCATACAAACAACCCAATACAGTACGAGACAGTACGGAGTCGGACCTGACCTTAGATACAAGGGCAAGTGAGTCGCACTGCTATATTGAATGCTGGGAGCGAGGGGGGTCTGACAAGGTTACGACTCGGAAATGTGACTTGACGAAGTTAGTGACAATGACTGATCACACGACTGTGACATCATCACAGGTCCTGTGCGCACAGAGGGATATATATTCGGGGGGTTTTTGAAACTCAGTGAGTCAAGAGACCTGATCTCTGTGCCTGAGACACCATTAGACCTGGAAGGCACAAGGCCTGTAGGCCACATCTGGTGAGCCTTAAACCACAGCTTTGGCAGAACAGAGCTAATGGAAGCAGCTATACCTGACAAAGGTAAAAGACGGTGCTTGATATGGACCTTGATGTTGTTACCTTGCTGAGGACTGTTTCTGAAGCCAAGCCGGCAGAGCTGCCACTGAAAAGGCTCTAGGATATTACATGTGTAATATTCCTGCGAGCCGCTGAGATGGACTATGTTATAAGCAGTTTATGATGTGTAATAAACTGCTGGACTTTAGATTACTGTAAAACGTTGCATGTGTGCTTTAATTAACCCGGTGAAGTGAGTGCCCCTCAACATGATCAATAGCGCTACCGCACAAGGAGTAGAACCCTCTCAAGGAGGATCTCAAGGAAATGGACACCATGTGACTTAAATATGAGTGTCTGAGCAAAGGGTCTGAATACTTATGACCATGTGATATTTCAGTTTTTGTTTTTTTTAATAAATTTGTAAAAATTTCTACATTTCTGTTTTTTTTCAGTCAAGATGGGGTACAGAGTATACTTTAATGAGAAAAAAAATGAACTTTTTAAAACTTATAAAATGGCTGCAATGAAACAAAATGAAATATTTAAAGGGTTCTGAATACTTTCCGTACCGACTGTATATTCTGCTCCTCAGACATGTTGCGATGTGGCATAAACAGGTGTACTTCAGACGCATGCCCTGCTATATGGTTTGCAGCTGGAAAATGGAGATCCACGTGAAGGGACACATATTTTTTATTGCTCCTTCAAATCCCCAAGAAGACACATGGTCACGGATCACTGTAAACAAATGGGATTTACCCTGATATTTTTATAAACACACAGTGGTACTCTAAAGAGGCAGACGGTCTCAGAGGTACATCACAGTTATATATATTAATGGGGTATAGAACAAGAAAATGATTGGGCAAAGATATTTTACCATTATTTATTAGTTATGTTGGGGGGGGTCTATATCAAGAATGAGATTAGGCCCTTAGCTTCCCATTATGGTCAAGAAATGATACAGATACACATGCATGGATACCCTACATGTGCTAAGCTAGTAGGGTGATACCACCAACCTGCACTATTTGGAAAAAACTGGGAAGGAAAGTGTATATCATTCCCTACTCTCTCCCTATTCTATATTGTCCCCTACCTCACATGGTGGTTGGCACCCTAAAAAGGAAGCTCTTAAGTAGCAAATAGAGGTAACTAAGAAATTCTCATCAGAACTGGACATCGCAAAAAAAGAAACATAGTTACAGAACAAGATAGAATGGTACCAATACCACCTAAAAGAGTGTAAACACAAGTTCTTTATTACCTTGAAGAATTCAGGGAATACAAGGCATATTAGGTGCCGATTACCAGACAGAATTATATTCCTTAGATAGACATATCCTCCTCTGAAACAGAGGTCTCACATACTGATACAAAATCCAAAACCCAAAAGGGGAAATTAAAAGGAAGGGGTGGATTTCGGGGGAGAGGAAATAACAGGAGAACCCCGCAGAGAGGGAGTTTTTTAGATCTGAACTACCTGCTCAGGAGCCGATCCAATAAGCCGAATCCCGTTTAACAACACAGGTCATCAATCTATCATCAATGCCCCTCACTACTGATGAAATATGCATACTGAGTAAACGTTTAAGTTTTATCCACACCACTGATTTTGATGAATCTGAAATAATAATAGACCTGCATCTATTCATCAGACGTTTGAAATGAAAATAGCACTTCCTTAGGGAGGATAGAAAGGAGTGTGACAACTTGGGAATACCCAATAACCTTCTACAAGGCGTGAGGTTGCTATACCATCTTGATGAGGTGAACCTTAATACATTGATCCCTTCACGGACATTAAAAATAAAATTTCTAGAATGCCACCTCCTACCGGAGACTTAAGTTCCATAGATTTCTTCCTTAATTTGGTTACGGAGGACATCATACAACTGACAAAAACTAAGCATTGGGAATAACATAACCTTTCAAGAGGTGAAATGGATTCACTATACAGACTTGAAAAGGATCAAACCATAACCATAAAGCCGTCTGACAAAGGCGGCAATGTGGTTGTGATGGATACCACTACAGACTCTCTCATCTCTCGGCATCACAGACTTGGCCCTATCTTGTATCTCCTCATAGACAGACAGGACATCAGTATCTCCCACTCACACACCACCTCCTCATCTCACCCGACTTTGCTGCTCGACTAATCCACTTGTCTCCCATCTATTCCTCTGCATCTCCTCTCTGTCAATCCCTTCAGTGGCTCCCCATTGCCCAGAGACTCCAGTTCAAAACCCTAACCATGGCACATAAAGCCATCCACAACCTGTCTCCTCCATGTATCTGTGACTTAATCTCCCGGTACATACCTGCACGCAACCTCCAATCCTCACAAGATCTCCTGCTCTACTCACTTCTTATCTTCTCTTCCAACAATCGCACACAAACTTTATCCCATGCATCCCTCCTACTCTGGAACTCTCTATCCAATCATAAAAGACTCTTGCCTACCATGGAAACCTTCAAAAGGAACCTGAAGTCCCACCTCTTCCGAAAAGCCTACAACCTGCAGTAAACTTCTTTCCACCATACTGCTGCATGACCAGCTCTACCCTCATCTACTGTATCCTCACCTATCCTTTGTAGATTGTGAGCCCTCGCGGGAAGGGTCCGCTCTCCTCCTGTTTGGCTTTACAGACATTTTCTTAGACTCTGTCTCTAGGACCCAGCGGCTACCTTCCTCTCGCTAATTAACACCCTGCCTGGTTGTATAAATATCTGCTGTGTATTCATTACAACTTGTGAAGGCTTTAGCAAGAGCAGTACTTCTTGCTGTTTGGAGCTTGAGAACGTGTGCGCATTTGTCTGGAGTTCGTCTAAAGCTAAGTAATTTCCCCCTGTTTGTCTACTTCTGTTGTCTATAGTGTTTAATTGAGATCAACTCGTGCTCATCTCCTCCCTTCCCTAGCCTTATCCATATGCCAGGGAAAGACAGGGCAAGGCACATGTGCGGCGATTGGTGAAGAGCCAATTCAAGGATGTTAGGGAAGACAGGGTGATGCTAGATAAGCCTAGGAGGTCTCCACTTCCCCCCTTTCCCTAGAATTTAGACTTCCTTTCCTTCTTCCCTTTGTGTTGCAGTAGGTTTTTCCCACATCTTGTGTGACACATGGATACCTAAGATGTTGCAATGATCTGTGCATGGGGTAAGCAACATAGTGAATCAGAAGAACTATACTACATTTATAATTGGAGGAATTTGCTAATATTATTATTACACCTACTACACATTGAGTTATGATCTTGGAGATGAGAATAAACCGTTAACTGTCAGAGGGTTCTCATCTATGCAAGGTCACAGAAGTTGTTAACATTTAGTAGAAATTAAACCATGTGTGTGGTTCACAGATATGATCATATCTGTGATAAAGTGATTGTGTATTAATATCCTTTGTCGTGGTTGACTGGGTCCATTATGTGTGCCTAAGTTGTAGGTATTCGTAAAAAGATAATGAGGCAAGTTGATCTCCTTCTGGAGTTTCTTTAAACTTTTAGGCACCCCATCTTCAAGCAGATAATCTATTATCTGGATTGCTAAGGTTATTGTATTAATGGTTACTGACCACATTAGAAAAGTAAGTGCATGTCGACAATGATTTTGCTACTAAGAGAAAAATATTTTGATTTATTGTGATTTACACTAAATTGAATGCGCTGATTCCAAACATGAACTCCGAATTTACCTGACATGTTTATATTTTAAGTTATACATGCAAAGCCTATTCACTTATAATATTAATGCATTATATATTGGAAATATTCCAACGTTCATGCCCAGACCTGTCCGAACATTCTCATACAGGTCTATCAGTTGATGTCAGCAGGAAGCACCGTATTTTTCGGACTATAAGACGCACCGGACCATAAGACGCACCAAGGTTTTAGAGGTGGAAAATAGAGAAAAAAAAACTTTTTTGGATTGCGATAGCTGATGCATGCTGCCTGTGGATCAGGCAGAATGTATCAGACACCGGATGTACGACGTAAGGCTGATATGGTATGTTTCAGTCTTCCGTCTGAAATGCTGCGGCAGAGGAAAACATACCGTCCTTTGGCTTCTCCTCTCCTGCTGTCAATGACTGAGTGGTCTAACTGTACACACACGCAGGAAGAAGCGCCAAAATACAAATGTGGCTGAAGTCATACAGCCAGTATGCTGCTCGATCCACTGGTTGCTTGTATCATGTATTGGCTGTATTCAGCCATGTATGTTATGTCCTCTTTAAGATCCCACAGGTATTGTGGTTGCTCTGAGGAGAACTATAACTTCCAGCAAGTCCTTCACCTCTTATGGCATGCTGGGGATTATAGTTCACCACAGGAGTAGTACAATGTTTTATGTCATGTGCTTTTTCACTTTACTTTATATTTTACTTCTACGTTATAATGCTTGCCTCTCATTCTGGACCCACGATAGGCAAGGAGCGGGGTCACACTGGCTGGGGGCTGCGGCAGCAGAGGTGGCTGGGGCTGCGGAGGGAGCTGTGGCAGCTGAGGTGGCTGGGGCTGTGGCAGCGGGCGGAGGCGGTTGGGGCTGCAGAGGGGGCTGGGTCTGTGGCAGCGGAGGTGGCTGGGGCTGCGGCAGCGGAGGCGGCTGGGGCTGCGGAGGCGGCTGGGGCTGTAGCAGTGGAGCCGGAGGGAGCCAGGGCTGCAGAGGGGGCTGTGGCAGTGTAGGCGGCTTTGGCAACGTAGGCGGCTGGGGCTGTGGCAGCGGAGGTGGCTGGGGCTGTGGCAGTGGAGCGCAGGGGCTGTGGCAGTGCAGGCGGCTGGGCTGTGGCAGCGGAGGTGGAGGGAGCTGGGGCTGCAGCTGTGGAGGGGGCTGTGGCTTGGGCAGTGAATGCAGCTGGGGCTGGGGCAGCGAAGGCAGCTGGGGCTGGGGCAGCGGAGGCGGCTGGGGCTGTGTCAGCGGAGGTGGCTGGGGCAGCGGAGGGGGCTGTGGCTGTGGCGGCGGAGGGGGCTGTGGCAGGAGGGGGCTGGGGCTGTGGCAGCGGAGGCGTCTGGGGCTGAAATGGACTGTGGCAGGAGGGGGCTGTGGCTGTGGCAGCGAAGGGGGCTGTGGCGGCAGGGGGCTGTGGCAGCGAAGGGGGCTGTGGCAGCAGAGGAGGCTGTGGCAGCGATGGAGCGATTTTACCCAATAATGAGCGGCGGCAGCAGAATGTTTGTGGGCACAGCCATGAATTCACTATGGCCGTGCTCGAAATCAGGAGGTGGGCGGTCTCTCATCCTGATCAAGCGCTGCAGTGACATTACAAAGAGGCAGGGTCGGTAATGATTGCGCGCTGTGCTGTTCTGTGTTGCCCCGGCCCTGCCTCTTTGTAACGTCATTGCAGCGCGCGATCTGGACCTGAGACCGCCCACCTCCTGATGTCTAGTGTGGACATAGTGAATTCATGGCTGCGCCCACAAACATGCTGCTGCCGCCGCTCGTTACTGGGTATCACCATTCCTTTGCCGCCCCAGCTGCTGCAGCCCCCGTCGTTGCCGCAACCCCAGCCGCCTCCACATCACAAAACAGAATATTCAGACCATAAGACGCACCCCCATAAATTGGGGGAAAAAAGTGCGTCTTATGGTCCAAAAAATACGGTATATAAGGCAAACTGGACAGAGCTCAATAAAGTGATCTCTTATAGGGCTATCAGTTTGGAAACTTAAGGCTGGAGTCATACTAGCGTATAAAAAATTGGTCCAATGTTGATCCAGAATAGTAGGACGAGTGTATGGCGCTATGTTATGCATACTGCTGAATAAAAAGGGTTCAATAAAATATTATGTACCCAAAAATAAATGTTTTAATTGTGCAAAAGCAGGAAAACATTAAAAATCTTATATTAATCTGGTATCGCTGTAATCGAACTGACCTACAAAATAAAGTCATCATATCACTTATACCCTGGGCTGGCGACAGCACCTGAGCAGGCGGGGGGGGTGCCCACTCGCCGTCTAGCACCGTGCCGCGCTATGGGACCTGTGAGAGGAGGACAGCGGTGCCAGCGCCCGCTCCCCCCCGCTTGCTCATGGCCTCAGGGCCCCTACAGCCTGCGGCTCATCACTTACCTCTCCTCGTTCCTCCGCAGCCGCTCCATTCTCTTCGCGGCTGCTGCACTGTGATGTCTCAGGTCAAAGGGTGCGGTGACATCTTTTCACCGCGCTCTTTCCTGAGCCGTCACAGCGCAGAGTGGAAAGATGCCGGCGACGCTGGAGTCCAGAGCAGCGGCAGCAGGTGAGAAGAAGTGAGGTGAGTATTTGATTATTTTTTTTTAATGTATGGAGGCATGGGGCATTATAAGGGAGGGGGGTGTGACATCCTGCATGGGGCATTATAAGGAAGGGGAGGGGTGACATCCTGCATGGGGCATTATAAGGAAGGGGGGGTAACATCCTGCATGGGGCATTAAAAGGGGGGGGAGTGACATCCTGCATGGGGCATTATAAGGAAGGGGGGGTGACATCCTGCATAGGGCAGTATAAGGGGTGTGTGACATCCTGCATGGGGAATTATAAGAGGGGGAGAGGTGACATCCTGCATGGGGCATTCAAAGGGGGGGAAGTGAGATCCTGCATGGGGCATTATATGGGGGGAAGTGACATCCTGCATAGGGCATTATATGGGGGTGGTGACATAATGTATGGGGCATTATAAGCGAGGGTGACATCCTGCATGGGGCATTATAAGGGGGGGTGACATAATGAATGGGGCATTATAAGCGGGATGACATCCTGCATGGGACATTATAAGAGGGGTGACATCCTGCATGGGGTTTTATAAGGGGGGAACAGCCTGCGTGGGGCATTATGTGGTGGGAACAGCTTGCATGAGGTATTATGTGGTTGGAACAGCCTGCATTGAGCATTATGTGGGGGCACAGCCTGCATGGAGCATTATATGGGGGCACATCCTGCATGGAGCATTATATGGGGGCCAGTATTCTGTATGGAACGCTATATAGGGACCAGTATCCTGTATGGAGCGTTATATGGGAGCCAGTATCCTGTAGGATCGTTATAAGGGGGACAGTATGCTGTATGGAGCATTATATGGGGTCAATATCCTGTCTGGAGCATTTTATGGGGGCCAGTATTCTGCATGCAGCGATTCGCTGGTTTCTGAGCTATTGTGGAATTTACAATAGATATCGGTCATGTAATGTAAGAAGTGAAATCTTCTGCATTGTATTATATATATATTTTTTTTGTGCGGCATCTGTGTGTCATGAATCGAGGTATGTGATAAAGGGGCCCACTGAGACTCTTTCGTCCAGAGCCCACGAAAACCTGGAGCCGGCCCTGCTTATACCGCACGGCGAATGTCATGAAAAAAATAAAAAGCAATTCTTGAACTTTTGTTCATATTTATCCTTTGAATGCTGGGAGTTGTTGTTTCATAAAAACTGAAATGTCCATACTTCCTGCACCTACAAAATGTGTGAAAATGTGTAACAATGGGAATGGTTTCTCTCATAGACAATGATTCCTGCTCTTACCTGTCATTTGTCCATTGCTAGATGTATCACCAGCAAACAAAACACTCAATGTTCTTGATTTAAGGCCTTAAATACACTAAAGCTGGAATTGGACTGGTTGCTATGGGCTATAGGTCTTTGTTCCTATGGTAACAGTGTAGTGTTGTCATAGAGCCTAGAATTTAATTAAATTTGAAGTAATATAAAGTTATTTATTTTTTTCAGTCACAGTAAATGCAGTTTACTTTTGGGAACTTTTCCTTATTCGTCCTGCTCCTCCAGCCTTGATGCTAACCAATGTGATCTGCCATATTATTACTACTTGTTATTAATATTAATTAATACCTGTGGAGATATCACTCATGGTCATATGTGACATCATCAAATCCAGGAGGCCATTGTTACCTCACAGCATGATGTCACAATGACTGTGGGTCTATATAAACGGGTGTTCAGGGGGCAAATGATCATTTCAAGAGATGAAGACAAGGAGAGCAGAGGATCCAGGATCGAGGACACAGATTCTCATTTCAGGAGATGAAGACGAGGAGAGTTGAAGTTCCTGGATTGAGGATACAAGTAAATGAGAAACTTTACAGGGATTTAAGTTAGTGAACTTAGCGCCAACATGGACATCGATCCTCTAAGTCTACAGATTGTGGCTGTAAGGTTCTAGCTTTCTCCAGTCCTTGCTGGCAGAATCTCTAGACTTGGGTGATGAAGGTTCTTTGTGAGGTCACACAGCGGAATGTTGGACACTGAGAGTTCTATGCAGCAAACATGGGGACATCCCTGGGGCTATCACAGAGGTCAGCAACAAGATGGGACCTCAGATGGAATCACTACAGTAGCTACTTTGGTCAGTGACAGTTCCAGTGGTATCTGTGGCTGGCACAGATTGATGGTGGTGGTTCTGTCACTTTAATTTCAGATTTTTGGAGCAAAAAAAATCTACCCTTATTCCCCCACATGGGAGAGAGGTTGGTGTACATACATTGGGGGACATATTGTATACGTATTTATTTTACTCTTTATTTTACATATATATATTTATGTGCATTTTACACAATTTTTTTTTAATTAAATTTATTACACCATTTTTAAGTATCTACATCAAAATTTAAAAATGCAAAGAAAAGAGGGCATAAAGTACAATATATTTATGACTGGTTTTCTATGGGTCTTTGCCTGATCTGTCTCATATTATTTTTTTCTTACCAGGAAAAATATCTGGATCCTGGAAGGAAGACTGAAGAATCTAACAAGAGCCACGGGATTATTTAGTGTTAATTATTTAATATGTCTGTAGATAATATTTGTTGTCTTATGAGGTCATTATATACTGATTATATAGATCTAATTCTGGAATCAGTGCATCATGACATCATATTACATAGGTGTCTGCTGTCTAACCTAATTGTACAAGGGACCTGATATGATATAACTGCCCTATGTCTGTATCCGAAGGGCTAGCGTTTGTGGGGTCTAGTGTTTGTGGGGTGTTGTGTTTGTGGGGGGTAGTGTTCTGTATTTTTACAGGGGAGATCAACGTAGACAAGCTATAAGCTCAGAGTCCGATCTGATAAGGAGAGGTGAGGCGTGTTACCAGGACAAAGAAGATCTGCTCTCCGAAACGAGTCATTGCTCTATATATCAGTTAGTTAGTTGTAGTATGGCCTTGGTCCAGGGTTCTTGAACTGATCGCCTTTTCTCGGGGTCAAGAAGGAATTTTTTCCCTGTGACACACATTGGCTGAACGTGTCCAGGTTTTTTGCCTTCTTCTGGATCATTGGCTTTAGGTAGGGGTAAACATTTTATTTAATAAAATGTTTAAAATTAATGCTCTGTCTCCTTGTGTCTTTATTTTATAGCACTCAGGTAGTTGTATATGTCAGTTCTCATTTTTATGATCCACGGCTGCCACAATATGAAGCAAACTGAAATACAAGGGCGGTAATTATGTGTCTACTAATGTAATGACTGTATCTATGATGCATAAAATATAGTCAAAAAAGCAAGGGGTAGATGCCCAAACAGATTTAAGTCAAGAAAAGCTGCAATTGGACTAATTAAAAATATCTTTTTATTAGAATTGATTAAAAAAACTCAATAAAAATCACCCAAAAACGCCAATAACAAATATCAACAGAGATGAGGTAGGTCACCTCAGTGACCAGAAGGTGCTTAGAATAGTGCCAGTATTCCAAAACCAATTGTCACTGGACATGCAGCCAAACACACAGCAGGTACAAATAACAATTTAGTGACCAGCTAGGGGTGGCCACAAACTGTACAATAAATGCTCATATCCTCATATACTATTGAACAGTTTTTATATGTACCTTAGTGCAGAAATGGCAATGCTCATTCAAACTAGGTGAGCATTCAAGTGGTTACTAGTGGAACCCCCAGTCCTTTTCTTCAACTGTGGAGCATATTATGCCTTTTCTCAGGTATTTAGGTAGGATGACAATAATTAGCATATATCAGTCAGACATCATCTATAAACCTGTCCACTTTGGGAAAGGGGGTATAACACTCTTATAGATGCAGGTATATACTGTACATGCAGTGACATAGGGCTATGATCTCAACGTACCACTGTCACCATGTATGCACAATAATGCGGTATTGGTGTAACTGTGTGCACACCTGTGATTATTCACCAACTGTAGGATAAAAAGGGAATAATCTAACCCAAGTTGAGGATATACTATGCCGGTTCCCTAGTTCATTCATAGGTGTTGGTCCCTTTTTCCTCTATTCTCCCTACGCGTTTCCTCAAACACATTGATACATCAGGGGAGGTACTTATTCCGATCGTGTACCACAGTAATATCGTTACAGACACGTTTGTGGGATAACTTGCTCAATGCTGCAGTAGAGGCACTCACCTCACTGTTTCCATTTTAAAGCAACACTTCGCTGCGGTGGCTTCGTCCACAGTGCGTGACGCATTTCCGGTCCGAAGACCTCACTTCCGGTCTGTGGAACTCAGGACATGGCTGCTGGAACTCACTGGTTCCGGAAGCGACGTCTAAGGCACCGCCCCATGGTAACAGTGTCCAGGTGTCACACTCCTCGTCCTTGCCTCCCAGTCTCGAAGATACCATGTAAGAGGGTTGTAACCTCCTGTATGCTGCTCATCAGGCATGTTGCCATGTGGCATAAACAGGTATACTTCAGACGCATGCCCTGCTATATGGGTTGCAGCTGGAAAATGGAGATCCACATTAAGGGACACATATTTTTTATTGCTCCTTCAATCCCCCAAGAAGACACATGGTCACGGATCACTGTAAACAAATGGGATATACTCTGATATTTTTATAAACACACCGTGGTACTCTAAAGAGGCAGATGATCTCAGAGGTTGCGGTATAGAACAAGAAAATGATTGGGCAAAGATATTTTACCGTTATGTACAGTGTGTATTACTTACTTAAGGAGGGTGTAGATAAAGAACGAGATTGGACCCTCAGCTTACCATTAGGGTCAAAAAATGATACAGATACACATGCATGGATACCCTACATGTGATAGCATAGTAGGGTGATACCACCAACCTTCACTATTTGGGAAAAACGAGGAAGGAAGTGTCAATTATTCCCTACTGGCACCCTAAAAAGGAAGCTCTTAAGGAGAAAATAGAGGTAACTAAAAAATTCTCGTCAGAACTGGACTTCGCAAAAAAAGAAACACAGTTACAGAACAAGGTAGAAAGGTACCAATACCACCTAAAAGAGTGTAAACACAAGTTCTTTATTACCTTGAAGAATTCAGGGAAAACAAGGAATATTCAGTGGCGCTTACCAGACAGAATTATATTCCTGAGATAGACTTATCCTACTCTGAAACAGAGGTCTCACATACTGATACAAAATCGAAAACCCAAAAGGGAAAATTAAAAGGAAGGGGTAGATATCAGGGGAGAGGAAATAACAGGAGAACCACGCAGAGAGGGAGTTTTTTAGAGCTGAACTACCTGCTCAGGAGCCGATCCAACCAGCGGAATCCCGTTTAACAACACAGGTCATCAATCTATCATCAATGCCCCTCACTACTGATGAAATGTGCGTACTGAGTAAAGGTTTAAGTTTTATCCACACCACTGATTTTGACAAATTTGAAATAATAATAGACCTGCATCTATTCATCAGACGTTTGAAATGAAAAGAGCACTTCCTTAGGGAAGATAGAAAGGAGTGTGACAACTTGGGAATACCCAATAACCTTTTACAAGGCGTGAGGTTGCTATATCATCTTGATGAGGTGAACCCGAATACATTGGTCCCTTCACGAACCTTAAAAATAAAATTTCTAGACTGCCACCTCCTACTGGAGACTTAAGTTCCCTAGATGTCTTCCTTCATTTGGTTACGGAGGACATCATACAACTGACACAAACTAAGCATTGGGAATAACATAACCTTGCAAGAGGTGAAATGGATGCACTATGCAGACTTGAAAATGATCAAACCATAACCATGAAGCCGTCCGACAAGTTGGCAATGTGGTTGTGATGGATACCACTACAGACTCTCTCATCTCTCGGCATCACAGACTTGGCCCTATTTTGGATCTGTTCATAGACAGACAGGACATTAGTGTCTCCCACTCACACACCACCTCCTCATCCCGCCTCCTATCTGTCGGTGTCCCCTAAGGAACATTTCTGGGACCCTTGCTCTTCTCCATCTACACCTTCGGCATTGGACAGCTCATAGAGTCTCATAGCTTTCAGTATGACCTCTATGCCAATGTCACACAGATCTACCTCACCGAACCTGATATCTAGTGATAAGCGAGCACTAAAATGCTCGGGTACTGAATGCTCTGGATGAGCAATTTGGAATACTCGGGTGCTCGACCAGAGAAACGAGCTCAATGAAAGTATTTGGGAAACTTGAGCATTTTTCAGGTGGTTCACCCAGGCGGTCTGCAGAGGGCCTAAAAATTGCCCAAATCGATGGGAACAGTGCTCAAATGACATGGGAACAGCATGGGGAAGGCCTCTGGAAGCATTTCTGACTCCCAGGTCACTGATGTCAACAATGTTGTCAGAGTATTACGCCACTTTTAAGGACTCACAATAAAACATACAAAAACAAAACCAAAATGGATTTTCCTGGGAAATATGTTAAGGAACATCCTTTCCAGGTTAATGACTTGTATACAGTGGTGGCCAAAAGTATTGGCACCCGTGCAATTCTGTCAGATAATGCTCAGTTTCTTCCTGAAAATGATTGCAATCACAAATTCTTTGGTATTATTATCTTCATTTAATTTGTCTTCATTGAAAAAAAGGATTGTACTAAAGCCAAATTTTATATAATTCCACACCAAACCTAAAAAAGGGGGTGGACAAAAGTATTGGCACTGTTTGAAAAATCATGTGATGCTTCTCTAATTCGTGTAATTAACAGCACCTGTAACTTACCTGTGGCACCTAACAGGTGTTGTCAATAACTAAATCACGCTTGCAGCCAGTTAACATGGATTAAAGTTGACTCAACCTCTGTCCTGTGTCCTTGTGTGTACCACATTGAGCATGGAGAAAAGAAAGAAGACCAAAGAACTGTCTGAGGACTTGAGAAACCAAATTGTGAGGAAGCATGAGCAATCTCAAGGCTACAAGTCCATCTCCAAAGACCTGAATGTTCCTGTGTCTTCCGTGCGCAGTGTCATCAAGAAGTTTAAAGCCCATGGCACTGTGGCTAACCTCCCTAGATGTGGACGGAAAAGAAAAATTGACGAGAGATTTCAACGCAAGATTGTGCGGATGGTGGATAAAGAACCTCGACTAACATCCAAACAAGTTCAAGCTGCCCTGCAGTCCGAGGGTACAACAGTGTCAACCCGTACTATCCGTCGGCGTCTGAATGAAAAGGGACTGTATGGTAGGATACCCAGGAAGACCCCACTTCTTACCCCGAGACATAAAAAAGCCAGGCTGGAGTTTGCCAAAACTTACCTGAGAAAGCCTAAAACGTTTTGGAAGAATGTTCTCTGGTCAGATGAGACAAAAGTAGAGCTTTTTGGGAAAAAGCATCAACATAGAGTGTACAGGAAAAAAAAGAGGCATTCAAAGAAAAGAACACGGTCCCTACAGTCAAACATGGCGGAGGTTCCCTGATGTTTTGGGGTTGCTTTGCTGCCTCTGACACTGGACTGCTTGACCGTGCGCATGGCATTATGAAGTCTGAAGACTACCAACAAATTTTGCAGCATAATGTAGGGTCCAGTGTGAGAAAGATGGGTCTCCCTCAGAGGTCATGGGTCTTCCAGCAGGAGAATAAGCCAAAACACACTTCCAAAAGCACTATAAAATGTTTTGAGAGAAAGCACTGGAGACTTCTAAGGTGGCCAGCAATGAGTCCAGACCTGAATCCCATAGAACACCTGTGGAGAGATCTCAAAATGGCGGTTTGGAGAAGGCACCCTTCAAATATCAGGGACCTGGAGCAGTTTGCCTAAGAAGAATGGTCTACAATTCCAGCAGAGCATTGTAAGAATCTCATTGATGGTTACCGGAAGCGTTTTTTTTGCAGTTATTTTGGCTAAAGGTTGTGCAACCAAGTATTAGGCTGAGGGTGCCAATACTTTTGTCTGGCCCATTTTTGGAGTTTTGTGTGAAATGATCAATGATTTGATTTTTGCTTCATTCTCTTGTGTTTTTTCCTTGCAAGCAAATGAAATGAAGATAATAATACCAAAGAATTTGTGATTGCAATCATTTTCAGGAAGAAACGGAGTATTATCTGACAGAATTGCAGGGGTGCCAATACTTTTGGCCACCACTGTATAAGTCAAAATAAATAACCAAAAACAAAAATACTCCTCCACACCTTGGGCTATATTCATATGTAGCTTTTTTTATGCGTTTTTGCACTTTTGCTTTGCTTTCAACAAAGACAAATGCATTCACTGGGAAATGTAATTTTAACATTTTACAACCTTATCTGGCCATGTGGTGTGTGACATATCATCAGACACATGCATATGTGTCACCCCAGGCCTGGATGCCACAAACTTGTAAGGCTGTGTCTGAGAGCAGGAGGGAGGTTCTCTGGTCATGGAACATTTACATGCAGCACCTCCTGTCCCAGGCCAGTAGGGGGAGCAGGCTGTCCCTATAAAAACTGGTACTGAGGGCAGGGTTAGAGAGACCAGGACCCACTTCTGAAGCATCCAGAAGGGTTCCCAGAAGAGAGGGACAGGTCAGTCGCAGCTGAGGAGTCCAGGAGGCAAAGGAGGAACAGAAAGCCAGGGACAGAGGCGACGAGAGCCGGTCCTGGCAGAGAGAGACTACACAACCGGACACTGGGTCCGAGGCTGTCAGGATTTCAAGCCCTGCAGCAGATAACCAACCCGCAAGGGATTTCAGGTCCCTTGGCCAAGAAGCCTGGAGGCTCCACCACACAGAGGGACCGGTACAGCACGGAGAAGCTACAGTTACCTAAGGCCCAAGTCACAAGCCATACAGGCGTAGTACACGGCAAGCTCAGGGACGTGGGCTATAATACCACTAAAGGGGGAGATAGTCAGCAAGGGCAGAGAGAGAGAACGGTAGGCCTACCCACTCACCCTGACCAGCGGAGCTCGTCCGAATGCCCTCAGACACCCAGGTTCATTCCTACCCTGTACTCCTGGTGGGTCTGTGATAAGATCAGTAAAAGACCCTGGACTGCATTATTGGACTCTGTGTGGTTACTGCTGCGCCTGCACCATCACCCTCAGCATCCTATTACCTGCCCTGAGGCTACACTCCTCCCGTGGGGAGTTGTATTATTCCCCGCTGCATCCCCAACACCAGTCTCAGCGGTCTGCCTTGCAGCGGCGGTCCTCCCTGACCACAATCCACGGGTGGCGTAGTCAGACATTACCTAAAACATATAAAAGATTGCCACTGGTCTGACCACCCTGAGCCACGGGACCGGGTCGCCACTACTACTCCCAGCATTGCCCTGAAGCCAGTCCCGAGTGCCCCACGGCCCAGGGGCTGAGTCAGCTTTGGCGTAGTCGGTAGGATTGTGACCAACCCGCCACAAACGGGTATTGCGTGCCTGAAAAAGACTGTAAACGTACCTTAAAAAGAAGTTTCCTGCCATCCGGAGCCAATTCCTGCCGTTTTCAGCCATCTCCCGCCATCTTCAGCAGTTTCCCGCCATCTTCAGCTGTTTTCCCGCCATCTTCAGCCGTTTTCCCGCCATCGTACGCCATCTTCAGGATGCCGCGCGGGAAGAAGAGGGGCGTGGATGTCCAAAACGCGCGAGACTTGAAGCCCCGCCCTACGCACCGACGCTGCCAAGGTCCTGGAAGGGAGAGAGAGCGACGATGATGTCACCAGGACGCGACGCAAGGTCCTCACACGGAGCAGCACCAGCCGAGCCGCGGCCTACAGAAGAGGATCATCGGAAGGTAGGCCACGCTTAACTAGGGGGGAGGAAGATGACGGACGCGGAGGTGCCCTCTACAACCGGCGGGGCTGCAGCAGCGGTGATGCCGTTCTCTATGCCCTACATCCCCTGAGCAGCCTAGCTACCCCAATACTCAGGGGACCCTCATACCCCATACCATGACTTTAGGGAAAGACTGCACAGTTTATTCAAAGTTTATCCCCTGACAGAAGAACAGAAAGTGAGCATTCTGACGGGGCAGCTCACCGGTGCAGCCCAGCGGGAAGTGAAATCATGGTCAGATGAGGAGAAAAGGACAGTAAAGGACATTCTGACCCGGCGGCGGAGTACCTTTGATACCCGTACCTCAGCAGAAATCAAAATGCGGTTCTATGGCTGTAAGCAGCGGGCCCAGGATAGTATCAGAGACTATGCCTTGAACCTGCAAGAAGCCCTGAGAGCTATCAAACAAGCTGACCCTGGTAGCGTGCAGGACTCTGATAAACTGTTAACTGACCAGTTCATAGAAGGTCTGCTGTCCAACGCCCACAGAATCCAGCTGCGCCTCATGGCACTACAGAACCCCGATTTGACTTTTGCGCAGTTCAAGGATAGGGCCATCTGGCTGCTCAGAGAACCCGCACCAGGTGGCGCTGTAGCTTCCCGGCGCCCTGCCATCACTTACCACCAGGGGGCAGCGCCCTACCCCGCAGACCTTGTGGGGGCTGATGCACAGGCCCTAAATCCATCCCAGCCTGCAGACCTGCACCATCAGGTCCAGGAGCTAACAAAGAGTGTGGCTGCATTAACCAGGACCGTACAGTCGTTGCAGGTGGAACCATCAAGACCAATCAAGCTTGCTTCCAGTCCGGAGGATGTCCCGTGGCGTAGACAGAGGAGGATCCCGCCATTCTGAGGGAGGCCCGCCAACCGCTACACTGAGAATGGACAGCCGATTTGCCACCGTTGCAGTCAGCCAGGAAACATAGCAAGGTACTGTACTTTAAATGGGTCCGACCCGGGGCAGAGGGCCAACCCCCAGGCATAAGGTCATTAGGCCCGTCTAATTGGCGTGATAAGTACGTGGGGGGATGCCCGGTCTTACCCGTAGTGCTGGACGGTATCCCCATGAGTGCACTGCTGGACACCGGGTCTCAAGTGACTACCATCCCCTACGTATTTTTCAAGCGGTACTGGAGTGACGCTGACATAACCCGCTACCCAGACGATGACTTAAGCATCATTGCCAGCAATGGCCAACCCGTGCCGCAGGTGGGGTTCAGAGAGATGACCATCAGAGAGATGACCATTAAGATTGGTAAGGTGGAACTGCCGGCACAGGGAGTGATCATTGTGGACATTGACCGTCGTGAAAGTCACCCTAAAATAACTGTGGGTACTAATGTAATTGAAAACTGTCTTTCAGAAGTAATTGGGATTTTACAGCAGGTGGCGATGAATGCGAGCCAACAGAGGGTCCTCCAGAAAGAAATAAGAGCCCTGATGAGACGGCAGCAGGTACAACTGTCTGGTAGTGAGATCGGTAGCATAAGAATGAGTGACCCATTCCCCATTTCCATGCCTCCCAAAAGTGAAATGATGATCTGGTGTCGGACTGCAATCGGGTTGAGAGGCAGAGACTACCAAGCCATGGTAGAACCCTTGTAATCAGACAACAGGCCCACCATTTTGACAGCCCGGGGGGTGGTTAATGTCCGTCATGGGAGGGTGCCCGTTCGCATTCTCAACATTGGGGAGAGGGAGGTACACCCACCCACGTACGCTACACTTGCCAAACTGTTTGCTGTTGAGCACAAAGCTATCAGGGCCGTGGAACCGTTGCCCCCATCTCCACAGGCGGAGGGTAATGGCTCCCAGAAACAAAAGGAGGACTGGTGCCAGAAACTCCATGTGGGTGCTGACTCCACTCCCCTGCACCAAAAACAAGGAGTCTACCGGGTGGTTCAGGAGTACGAGAGAATTTTTAGTAAGCACCTGCTAGACTTCGGCAGAGTAAAAGGGATAGAACACCATATCCCCACGGGGAGCCACCCACCAATAAAAGAGAGACACAGGCCTGTACCCCCTGCACATTATCAGAACGCCAAGGGTATGCTGAGAGAAATGAAAGAAGCTGGGGTCATTAGAGATAGCTGTAGCCCCTGGGCAGTTCCCTTAGTTTTGGTAAAAAAGAAAGACGGTACCATGAGAATGTGCGTGGACTATAGACAAATCAATCGTATCACCCATAAAGATGCGTACCCATTACCTAGGATAGAGGAGTCTTTAGCAGCTCTAAAATCAGCTAATTTCTTCTCTACTTTGGACCTTACTAGCAGGTACTGGCAGGTTCCTGTGGCAGAGGCTGACAAGGAGAAGACCACCTTCACCACCCCAATGGGACTGAGTGAGTTCAACTGTATGCCCTTCGGGCTCTGCAATGCATCCGGGACCTTCCAGAGGCTGATGGAATGCTGTCTAGGGCACCGAAACTTCGAGACGGTCCTCCTTTACCTGGACGAAGTGATCGTCTATTCGAAGACTTACGAGGACCATCTAAAGCCCCTGGCCGAGGTGTTCGAAGCCCTGGCAGGCTACGGCCTGAAAGTGAAGCCTTCAAAATGCCACCTGTTAAAACTGAAGGTCCAGTACCTAGGACACATGGTGAGTGCAGAGGGAGTAGCCCCCGACCCCGACAAAGTTACAGCCATCAAGAGCTGGCCAAGCTCCTCTAACATCAAGGAAGTGAGGCAATTCCTCGGGTTGGTAGGCTACTACCGAAGGTTCATCTCCGGGTTCACTAAGATGGCAGCCCCTATGCAGGACCTCCTGATAGGGCAATCTAAATCCAGAAGTCACAAGCCACCCTTCAAGTGGGACAAGCCGGAAGAGGAGTCCTTCCGCCAGTTGAAGATGGCCCTCACGGGGGATGAGATACTAGCCTACCCCGATTATGGCCAGCCTTTTATCCTCCACACAGATGCCAGTAATGTGGGACTGGGAGCCGTACTGTCACAGAACCAACAAGGCAGAGAAAGGGTGATCGCGTATGCCAGCCGGAAGCTGAGGCCCACTGAAAGAAACCCAGAGAACTACAGCTCCTTCAAGCTAGAATTCTTGGCAGTGGTGTGGGCCGTCACAAAATGGTTTAAGCATTACCTGGCCTCCGCAAAGTTCACCGTGTACACGGACAACAACCCGTTGACACATCTGGACAATGCAAGACTAGGTGCCCTAGAACAGCAGTGGATGGCCCGACTATCCAATTATGACTTCACAATCAAATACCAGACAGGCAGAACCAACGCCAACGCAGACGCCCTATCAAGAATGCCCCACCTACCTGAAGGAGAAGAAGACTCGGAAGAGCTGGAGGAAATAGAGCTCCCTGCATTCCACCGGTATGGGGCCACTCAGCATTCTCACCGGGTAAGAGACAAAGACTTAACCACCGTCATGTTCAACCCCTTACCCCACCATGGCTGGGCTGAAATGCAAGATAGCGACCCTGCAATATGCCTGGTAAAAGACATGTTAACCCAGGAAGATGATAGCCCTGGCCCGGACGCTCCAGAGGAAGCCAAGCAGATATGGAAGGAGAAAAGCAGGCTATTCCTCTACGAGGGTAAGCTGTGCAGAAGGCTTGTGAACCACCGGACGCACGAGCTGACCTGGCAGATAGTGGTCCCAAGGCGAGATGCAGCAATGGTCCTGGAGGCCTACCATGACAGAGCGGGACACTTCGGGTGGAAGAAACTGGAGTTCCTACTGAGAGAGCGGTTCTACTGGGTCGGCATGAGAAGGGCCATCGAGAAGTAGAGCAGGGACTGCGGCCCATGTCACCTCAGAAGGAAGGACCGTACCAGCCAGCAGACACCCTTGAGGCCCATCGTCACCAGGCAGCCTCTTGAGCTGGTAGCTCTGGACCATGTGAAATTGGCTCCAAGCCGGTCGGGCTACGTCTATGCCCTGACAATTGTGGACCATTACTCACGGTTCCTGGTATTGGTTCCTGTTAAAGACTTGACAGCCCAAACAGCGGCCAGAGCCTTCCAGCAACACTTCTGCCGTCCACATGGGTATCTGGAACAGGTTTTGACAGATCAAGGTCCAGCGTTTGAGGCTGAAGTATTCCAGGAGTTCTGCAACCTCTACGGCTGTAGGAAGATTCGGACAACGCCTTACCACCCGCAAACAAACGGGCCGTGTGAGAAGATGAACAATATCGTCATTGATCTCCTCAAGACGTTACCCCTGGAAGAACGCAGCCTGTGGCCGGAGAAGCTGCCAGACCTGATTGACTTGTACAACCATATCCCGGTGAATGCTACAAATTGCACCCCGGCTTACCTGATGCGAGCAAGACCAGGTAGGCTGCCGATCAACCTGGAAATGGGAGTCCTGACACCTGAGGACACCTCCCCAGACGCGGACTGGGATACAAAACGGCGGCTACAGTACAAGAAGGTACAGGAGAGTGTGGAGAGGAATCTGGCTCAAGCGAGAGAAAAGCAAGAGAGGCTCTTCAACCAACACGCCCCTGCTGGTCCCCTGGAACCTGGTGAGCAGGTCCTGAAGCGGAAGAGAAGGCTTCACAAGCTGGACGACCAGTGGGAGAGAGACCCGTACACAGTACTGCAGTCCAACCACGACAATCCGAAGGTATGTGTGATTACCAAGGATGGAGGAGAAACCACTAGCACCGTCTCCAGAGACCACCTAAAACGGTGCCCCGAGCAACTACAGAGTCCAAGTGAAGATCAAGATGACCTTGAACCCGCAGAGGACAAGGAAGAGATGATCAGCACAGTTCTCGGAGAGTTCCCCCGGACCTGGACTCAGATAAATGGCGCAATAGTGGTACCAGTCCTACACTTCCTTCAGCCTACCCAGCAGGAGCCTACAGGAGGACAGGAAGAACAAGAAGAGCAAGCGGCCCCAGAGGTGGAAGAACCCACGCCAGCAGCCCAGGAGAGTCAACCCTCTGCTGACAGTGAGCCTGCCATGCCTGCGGTAAGCCAAAGGACCCGCAGACAGCTGCCTGCCCTGCCTGTACACCCAGCTAGTAGCTGTACCCTCAATGATAGTGGGGAAAGCCAGGTTGGTCCACCACCAGACAGTGGGTTAAGGAGGTCAACCAGGAGCACTTACTGGGAAGGACCGCCTACCCACAAACATGTGGACAGGTGAATGTGGCCAGGGATGGTACGGAGCAAGTCCACAGCTTTTTTTGCTGAGAGTTGTATTTAGCTCGGTGAAAGGACTGGCATAGAGGGAAACCGTATCTACTCTGGGTGTCATTTCTCCATCTCCAGGTTTCGCCCATTATCACACACGACTATGCCTGGCTGTATGTTCAGCGGTGAGAGTCACAGATCAGGCTGCTGGCTGTGTTACAGCTTTCAACAACTCTGCAGTGCTGGGCGGTTTGTCAATTAAGCATGTTATCTTCAGCACAGCCTGTTGCCGCTTGGCCAAGGCAGTGCTGCAGTGCTGTCAGCTTGTGACTGATGTGGTCATTTCGGAGATGGAGGAGGAGGTGCAAGAGCTGAACAATGTGATTACATTGAGGTTAAATTGGTGACACTGTTTTTTATACTAAAGAAAGATCCTATTGTTTTGTCTTTTTTTACGTTATTTTTTAAGACAAATGCATTCACCGGGAAATGTCATTTTAACATTTTACAACCTTATCTGGCAATGTGGTGTGTGACACATAATCAGACACATCCTGTTTTATTTATGATGGAGGAACGCTGAAAGTCATAAAGCCTATTTTTATAGGGCCATCAGACAGGCCTTACTATTCTTAAAAGGCCAGCAGTCTGCCCACGCTATTGTTAGAGAGCCATTAGCCGGCTATGCTTTGTTGTTCCCATTATTAACAAGTGGGTCTCCTATACTGTTATTGCAAATCCAGTAGCTGCAAGGGCTGCCAAAAATTTGGACGCAACCCAATACCCCTTTGAAGAGACATAGAGGAGGGTCTCAGTAACAAAAATGTTCCCATTATAAAGGATCGGGTCTCCAATAGTGGTAATGCCCATGCTGTGACTGCAAGGGCTGCCAAAATTTGGGAAAAACCCCACTAAGAATTTAAAGACACATAGAGCAGGGCCACAGTAACGAGTATGACATTTTCCCATTAAAAAGGAGAGGGTCTGCTATACAGTTATAGGGTATGCAGTGAGTCCAACGGCTGACCAATTTTAGGAAAAACCCACTAAGAATTTAAGACACATAGAACCGGACCACAGTAACAAGTATGACATGTTCCCATTAGAAAGGAGAGGGTCTGCTATACAGTTATAGGGTATGCAGTGAGTCCAACGGCTGACCAATTTTAGGAAAATCCCACTAAGAATTTAAAGACACATAGAGCATGGCCACAGTAACAAGTATGACATTTTCCCATTAAAAAGGAGAGGGTCTGCTATACAGTTATAGGGTATGCAGTGAGTCCAACGGCTGACCAATTTTAGGAAAAACCCACTAAGAATTTAAAGACACATAGAACCGGACCACAGTAACAAGTATGACATGTTCCCATTAGAAAGGAGAGGGTCTGCTATACAGTTATAGGGTATGCAGTGAGTCCAACGGCTGACCAATTTTAGGAAAATCCCCACTAAGAATTTAAAGACACATAGATCAGGGCCACAGTAACGACAAATTCCCATAAGGAAGGAGAGAGTCTGCTATACAGTTATAGGGTATGCAGTGAGTCCAAAGTCTGACCAATTTTAGGGAAAACCCCACTAAGAATTTAAAGACACATAGAGCAGGGCCACAGTAACAAGGTACGACATGTTCCCATTAGAAAGGAGGGAGTCTGCTATACAGTTTTAGGGTATGCAGTGAGTCCAACGGCTGACCAAATTTAGGAAAAACCCCACTAACAATTTAAAGAGACATAGAGCAAGGCTACAGTAACGACAAATTCCCATTAGAAAGGAGAGAGTCTCCCATAGTGTTGGCCTATGCAGTGAATGCAAGGGCTGCCAAAAATTTGGAGGCACTTCAATGCCCCTTGGAAGAGACGTGGAGAAGGGCCTTATAAAAAAATGTTCCCATTAGAGAGGGGCAGGCCTCCTATACTTGTAATGCCCATGCACAAGCATATGGGCTGACAAACATTTATCCCTGGGGGGTATGTATGAACATACGGTATAAAATTTTTTTTACGGGCATCATAAACACCCTTTAAAAAAATTATGTGGGTGTTGCATCACGGACCACGGTCACCCTGGTGATGTGGTGGTGGAGGATGAGGAGAAGGACAAGAGCAAATAGTCAAAATCAGGAAGCGTATACCCATGTGTGGGTGTGAAAAGGTGCATGTGAATACGCCTCCCAAGAAAAGACACTGGATTTGAGTTTATGTTACGCTGCTATAATTCGGTGGTGTTGAGAAGTCTGGCCCAATCCAGTCCTTGTTCATTTTTATAAGTGTCAGCCTGTCAGCATTTTCAGTTGACAGGCGGATGCGCTTATCAGTTATAATTCCACCACCGGCAATAAAAACCCACTCTGATAAAACACTGGCGGCAGGGCAGGCCAGGACCTCCAAGGCATAGATAGCCAGTTCATTCCACGTATCCAGCTTGGATACCCAATAATTCTAAGGCACAGAGGAATCACGGAGGACGTTGGTGCGGTCGGCAAGGTACTCCCTCAGCATCTTCCCAAACTTTGCACTTCTTGTGAGAGTACCCCGCGCCTCAGGGCCTGTGCGATGGTAGGGGCTGAGAAAACTCTCCCAGAACTTTGACAGTGTTCCCCTACCTTTGCTGGATTGAAGTTGTGTCTCTCTCGCCTGTACTCATTGGTTGTCCAACGAAGTGTGCCCTCTGCCGCCAGCATTTTCAGATGGAAATTTATTTTACTAGTTCCGCAACAAGGTCCTTCTGGTGCAGCCTCACTTTTGTAGACCTGTCCGCCTCAAGAATAAGAGATATAAAGTTCTCCTTGTAGCATGGGTATAGAAGTGTCACCAACCAGTAATGACTGTCACCCAAAATTTTGAGAACGCGAGGGTCATGGGAAAGGCAGCGTAACATAAACTCAGCAATGCGTGCCAGACTACTAACAGACAAGACTTCTGTGTCCTCACCAAGAGGATGACTGACCATGCTCTCCTCCTCCTCCTCCTACTCCTCTCTGTCCTCCGGCCATCCACACTGAACAGACGGTATGACAGCTGTGCAGGTAGTACCGTCTATAGTGTATGAAACTAGCTCCTGTCCTTCCCCCTCCTACTCTTCCTCATTGTCACCCAATATACTTTGGGATGAGATGAGGCTTGGCTGTGTGTAATCACTCTGTATGGTTCCTTGCTCCATCTCATCGTGCTCCGCCTGCAATGCATTCTCTTTCATTGTGAGCAGAGAGCGTTTCAGAAGACAGAGAAGCGGGATGTTGATGCTAAATATGGCGTCATCACCGCTCACCATCTTGGTGGAGTCCTCAAAGTTTTGGAGGATGATACATATGTTTGACATCCATGTCCACTCCTGAGGTCTTATGTGTGGAGTCTGAACTGAATACCGACGGCCTTGTTGATGCTGGTAGTCAAAAAATGCCCTCTTCTGCTCACAAATCCTTCCCAACATCTGCAGTGTAGAGTTCCAACGTGTGGAGACATCACACACCAGTCTGTGAGCCGGAAGCTGCAAACGCTGCTGAAACACGGCGGAAGCTGTAGCTAACTTTCTAAAATGGGCACACAGGCGGCGCACTTTAACAAGCAGATCTGGCAGCTCCGGGTAGGATTTGAGAAACCACTGAACCATGAGGTTAAGCACATGGGCCAGGCATGGTACGTGTGTGAGCTCGCCTCGCCTTAGAGCCACCACCAGGTTCCGGCCATTATCACACACGACCATGCCTGGCTGTAAGTTCAGCAGTGTGAGCCACAGATAGGCCTGCTCTTTCAGAGCTGTCCACAACTCTTCAGCATTGTGCGGTTTGTCACTTAAGCATATTAGCTTCAGCACAGCCTGTTGCCGTTTGGCCGAGGCAGTGCTGCAGTACTTCCAGCTTCTGACTGATGTGGTCGTTTCGGAGATGGAGGCTGAAGAGGAGGAGGAGGCTGAGGAGGCTGAGGTGCAGGAGCTGTAGACCGTGGGGGCAACCCTGATTGACCTACTGCCCGCAATCCTTGGCATCGGGAAGACGTGTTCCATCCCAAGGTCAGACTGGGTCCCGGCTTCCACTATGTTAACCCAGTGTGTTGTCAGCAAGATGTACTGTCCCTGCCCACAAGCACTTGTCCACGTGTCCGTGGTTAGGTGGACTTTCCCGGTAACTGAGTTGTTGAGGGCACAGCTAATGTTTTGGGAGACGTGCTTGTGTAATGCGGGGACGGCACACCAGGAGAAATAGTGGCGGCTGGGGACCAAGTACCGAGGGACGGCCGGCGCCATCAGGTTGCGGAATGCTTCCGTCTCCACGAGCCTAAAAGGCAACATTTCGAGCGCAAGCAGTAGTGAAATGTGAGAATTTAGTAGTGTGGCCTATGGGGGGTTGGCTGCATATTTGCGCTTGCGTTCCAAGGACTGGGGCATGGACAATTGAATGCTGCGCTGTGACAAGGACATGGATGTGCTTCCTGATGCTGCTACTTGAGAGTGCGCAACGACAGGTTCAGGGCAGGAGGCATCTTCGCATGCACCATGGACAGGGGATTGGCTTGCATGCACAACAGCGGAAGAAACAATGGTGCCACCTGTAGTTACTGTTCCTGGTCGTTTTGCCCCCCCTGCTGATGCCAGCCTGGCAGGTGGTGCAAATGGCCTTTTTGGGGTTATCGGCAGAGTCTTTAAAAAACAACCAGACTCGGGAAGATGTAACAGTTGTACTGGCAACTTCCTTCATGCTGGTGTTACGGGGAACGATTGCCTGCCTTCTGTCTGCGGCCACAACACTGCTTCTTCCCGCCTGTTGGGGTGCTCTGCCTCCCTCCCCCTGTGTGCTGCTCTCCTCGCTCTGCGTGTCCTCCTGCCAGGTTGGGTCAGTTACTATATCATCCACCACCTCGTCTTCCACTTCCACACCCTGGTCCTCCTCCTGACTTTCTGGCAATTGTGTCTCATCATCGTCAACCTCTTGTGACACTATTCCACCGTTGCCTTCGTGTGACCGTGGCTGCTCAAGTATTTGGGCATTACTACACGTGATCTCCTCTTGCCCTGCTTCAAGTGGACCTGAATCAATAAATGGAAAAGTGAACAGCTCTTCAGAGTGTCCAAGTGTGGGATCAGTTGTCTCCGTGCACTCGGCATGGTGGGAGGAAGGAGGATCAGGGTGAGGAATATGCGGTCCAGACTCACGGCTACTGAGACTTGACCATGTGGAAGACAGGGTGGTGGTGGTGGCTAAGTGACTGGAAGCATTATCCGCTATCCAAGCAACAACCTTTTGACACTGCTCTGGGTTCAATAGTGGTGTGCTGTGGTCCCCTAGGAATTGAGACAAGAAGGTCAGGCGAGAAGATGTGGGTGTTTGTTGTGGCACAATTTCAGCTTGCCCACGGCCTTGTCCTCGGCCTCTGCATGAACCATCACCATCACATCCAGTTCCCCATCCCTTGCCACTTGCCTTGCCCATTTTAAATGGAGGACAGTATCTTCCACGCTCACTACAAATGACTGAGTTTGGAGCGAACTTATATGTAGTGTTGAGCGAGCATGCTCAACACTGCTCGGTACTCGCCCGAGCATCACGCTACTCGGGATGTTCGGCGAGCACCGAGCATTTCCAGGTTAATCGGGCGGGAGCTCGGGTCTCCGCCCTGCATATTTGGCGGTCTTTACAGAGCCAATGAACATGCAGCGATTGCCAGCCAGTCACTGTAATGCCGCAGCCATGTTGTTTGTGGGCATTACAGTGATTGGCTGGCCGCACAGCGTCACTTCGAGTATTTAAAACCGGGCGCCGCCATTTTGGACACAGTCACTCCGGATCAGACAGTGTAGGGACAGCGCTGCTGATTTAGGGAGAGATATATCCTGCGAAATAGTTAGTGTAGGGTCTGTGAAGGCTGCCAGATCAAACAAACAGTCCTTCTCAGGACTAATGTCCATCCCAGATATCAGGCAGGCAGGCTGTATAGGAGACGCAGTGGTTATACCAGCAAACGCTGCATTACAGTCCTGTGTGCTCCTGTTGCTGAAATTGCTGGACTTAGCTCCAGGTCTCGGGGGCCAGGAAAAATCCTTTTTTTTCATCTAAATCCTCTTTTTTTTTTCCTCCTCCACACTGTACAAATACCCGTCTTATTAACCTTTTGGTGTCCCTTCCCCCAACCCCAAAAAAAAAGTGTGTCTCTGATTTTTCAGACACAAATATATCTGTTGAAAATAGTCGGGTGTAGGCCAGAGAAATAGAAGTGTGGTTTTGCAGTTCCATGGGCCATTTGTATCTAAAAAAAACAGTTTGAGTGTGTCGCTCACTGTTCAGCCGCAAATATATATATTTAGAAAAGTCTGGTATACACCAGTAAATTAAAACTGTGGTTTTGCTGTTCCACGGTAAAAAATCTCTATTATCCTGTTTTTGGCATTTTTTGCCGTAAAAAAAAATAATAGTGTCTCCCGGATTTTTCAGACACAAATATATCTGTTGAAAGTAGTCTGGTGTAGGCCAGACAGACAGAGGTGTGCTTTTGCTGTTCTACGGTAAAAAAATCTCTATTATCCTGCTCTTGGCATTTTTTGCCAAAAAAAAAAAATTATAGTGTCTCCCTGATTGTTCAGACACAAATATATCTGTTGAAAATAGTCTGGTGTAGGCCAGAGAAATAGAAGTGTGGTTTTGCAGTTTCATGGGCCATTTGTATCTAAAAAAAAACAGTTTGAGTGTGTCGCTCACTGTTCAGCCGCAAATATATTTATTTAAAATAGTCTGGTATACACCAGTAAATTATAACTGTGGTTTTGCTGTTCCACTGTAAAAAATCTCTATTATCCTGTTTTTGGCATTTTTTGCCGTAAAAAAAATAATAGTGTCTCCCTGATTTTTCAGACACAAATATATCTGTTGAAAATAGTCTGGTGTAGGCCAGAGACACAAAAGTGTTATTTTGCTGTTCCACGGTAAAAAATCTCTATTATCCTGCTCTTGGCATTTTTTTACGTAAAAAAATAAATAATAGTGTCTCCCTGATTTTTCAGACACAAATATATCTGTTGAAAATAGTCTGGTGTAGACCCGAGAAATACAAGTGTGGTTTTGCAGTTCCACGGGTCAAATCTCTGTATTATCTTGTTTTTTTGCATTTTTTGCCGTAAAGAAAAGCAGTAGTGTCTCCTGATTGTTCAGACACAAATAAATCTGTTGAAAATAGTCTGGTGTAGGCCCGAGAAATACAAGTGTGGTTTTGCAGTTCCACGGTTCAAACCTCTGTATTATCCACTTTTGGGCCATTTGTATCTAAAAAAAACAGTTTGAGTGTGTCGCTCACTGTTCAGTCGCAAATATATATATATATTTAAAAAAGTCTGG
Source organism: Phyllobates terribilis (assembly GCF_046119375.1). Taxonomy (NCBI): domain Eukaryota; kingdom Metazoa; phylum Chordata; class Amphibia; order Anura; family Dendrobatidae; genus Phyllobates; species Phyllobates terribilis. Next base: position 319,766,885 of record NW_027362769.1, read on the forward strand.
TATACACCAGTAAATTATAACTATGGTTTTGCTGTTCCACGGTAAAAAATCTCTATTATCCTGCTTTTGGCATTTTTGCCGTAAAAAATAAATAGTGTCTCCTGATTGTTCAGACACAAATATATCTGTTGAAAATAATCTGGTGTAGGCCAGAGAAATACAAGTGTGGTTTTGCAGTTCCACGGGTCAAATCTCTGTATTATTCTGCTTTTCGCAATTTTTGGCCGTAAAAAATAAATAATAGTGTCTCCTGATTGTTCAGGCACAAATATATCTGTTGAAAATAGTCTGGTGTAGGCCCGAGAAATACAAGTGTGGTTTTGCAGTTCCACAGTTCAAACCTCTGTATTATCCACTTTTGGGCCATTTGTATCTAAAAAAAAACAGTTTGAGTGTGTCGCTCACTGTTCAGCTGCAAATATGTATTTTGTATGCATACACCAGTAAATTATGACTGTGGTTTTGCTGTTCCACGGAGAGAAATCTCTATTATTCAGCTTTTGGTATTTTTTCCGTAAAGAAAAACAGTAATATTTTCTCCCTGATTGTTCAGATTGTTTAAAAGAGTCGGGTGTAGGCCAGAGAAATAGAACTGTGGTTTTCCTCTTCCACGATTCTAATCTACTTTTTATTACTCTTTTTCCATTGATAGTGCGAGTGTAAGCTATTTAACTTACTTTACAATGGGCAAGGCGCGTGGCAAGGGACGTGGAAGTGGACGTTCTGGTGATGGTGCGTGCAGAGGACGGGGCCATGGCCAAGGTGAAAATGTGCCACAACCAAAAGCCACATCTTCTCACTCCCACTTCTTGACCGAATTACTAGGGAAGCACAGAACAACACCAGTATTGCGAACTGATCAGTGTGAACAAGTTATTAATTGGATAGCAGATAATACTTCCAGTTACCTGGGCACCACCACCTCCGGCCTGTCTTCCACACGGTCGACTCTTAGTAGCCGTGAGTCTCGACCGCATACTCCTCCTCACCCTGATGCTCCTTCCTCCCACCATGCCGAGTGTCGTCAGACAGCAACTGATCCCACACTTGGACACTCTGAAGAGCTGTTCACTGGTCCAATTCCAGATTTGTGCCCCTCGCCTGCTCCGCTTGAAGTGGTGGAAGAGGAGATCCCATGTAGCGATGCCCAAATATTTGAACAGCCACGGCCACAGGAAGTCGACGCTGGCAATTTGTCACAAGAGGTGGACGATGACGAGACATAATAGCCAGGAAGTGAGGAGGAGGATCGTGGTGCGCAAGTGGAAGAGGAGGAGGTGGTGGATGATCTAGTAACTGACCCAACGTGGCAGGAGGACATGCAGAGTGAGGCCAGCAGCACACAGGGGGAGGGAGGCAGAGTACCCCAACAGGCAGGAAGAAGCAGTGTGGTGGCCGCAGACAGAAGGCTTTCCCCGTAACACCAACACGAGGGACGTTGGCAGTACAACCGGTAGGTCTTCCAGAGTCTGGAATTTTTTTAAAGGCTCTGCTGATAACCTCAAAAAGGACATTTGTACCACCTGCCATGCCAGCATCAGCAGGGGTGACAAAACTACCAGCCTGACCACCACCAGCATGATCAGGCACATGGCAGCAAAGCACCCGACTTTGTAGGCCGAAACCCAGGGTCCACGACCAGTGTCAGCGGGTGTCACCACTGCTTCTTCCACTGCTGTGCATGCAATAGAACCCCCTGTTGTGTGTGCAAGGAAATCCCCTGTCCATACTGCATTCAAAGATGCCCCCTCCTCTCAGCCTTCACTTGCTATGGCATTTTCTCAAGAAACAGCATCAACGTCCACATCCCACCGCAGCGTTCAATTGTCCATATCCCAGACCTTTGAATGAAAGCGGAAATTCGCAGCTAACGCCCCACAGGCCACAGTCTTAAATTCACACATTTCACGACTGCTTGCATTGGAAATGCTGCCTTTTAGGCTGGTGGAGACGGAATCCTTCCGCAACCTTATGGCAATGGCCGTCCCTCGGTACTCGGTCCCCAGCCGACACTATTTTGCCCGGTGTGCCATCCCCGCACTACACAAGCACGTGTCCCAAAACATCTGCCGTGCCCTCAACAACGCAGTTACTGGGAGAGTCCACCTGACAACGGACACGTGGACAAGTGCTTGTAGCCAGGGACGGTACATCTCCCTAACGGCACACTGGGTAAACATAGTGGAAGCCAGGACCCAGTCGGACCTTGGGACGGAACACATCCTCCCCACACCGAGGATTGCGGGCCCTATGTCAGTCAGAGTTTCCCCCACAGTGTACAGCTCCTGCGCATCATCCTCCTCCTCCTCCTCATGTTCAGCCTCCATCTCAGATATCACCACATCAGTTATAAGCTGGAAGCACTGCAGTACTGCCTCCGCCAAGCGGCAACAGGCTGTGCTGAAACTCCTAAGCTTAGGTGAGAAACCTCACACTGCTTGTGAGTTGTGGACAGCTGTGAAAGAGCAGGCAGATCTGTGGCTGAGACCGCTGAACCTACATCCAGGCATGGTGGTGTGTGACAATGGCCGTAACCTGGTGGCGGCTCTGAGGCGAGGCGAGATAACACACGTACCATGCCTGCCTCATGTGCTTAACCTCGTGGTTCAGTGGTTTCTTAAATCATACTCCAAGTTGCCAGATCTGCTCATCAAAGTACGCCGCCTGTCAGCTCATTTTCGCAAGTCGGCTACAGCTTCCGCCGCCCTTGCTGTGTTGCAGCAGCGTTTGCAGCTTCCGTCACACCGACTGGTGACTCGCCCCCTGGGCCGCGTGGGGCACCCGGAACCGGGCCTCTTGTGGGATGCTGGGGGTTGTAGTCTCCGTGGCGGCGACCCGGTTCGTGGCTCAGGGTGGTCAAACCAGTGGCAGTCTTAGTGTAATAACAAATGTCCGACTACACCACCCGTGGATTGCGGTCAGTGGGGACCGCTGCTGCGCGCAGACCGCTGAGGCTGATGTTGTATGCGCAGCCAAGAATGGGATAACTCCCCACGGGAGAAGTATTGCCTCAGGGCAGCTAGTGTGGATGATGGGAGTGATGGTGTGAGCGTCCCAGTACTAATGGTGCTGGTGCGGCGATGAAACACAGAGACGTGTGGTTGCAGTTTCCAATGCTTAACTCACAGTTGTTTACTGGTCCTAGTCACCTCGGTACCGGCGGTGTCTGCCCAAGCCGTGCTGCGTCCACCAGGCAAGGGACTCGACCAACTCCCAGGCAATTCCAGAGTGTGGCACAGGGCTCCCTTCTCTTCCCTTCTCTGGCCGTCCCCACCAGTGACCCACCTTTGTCCAGCTTCCTCGGGCCTTCTCTTGGCGAAACCTATCTCCGGTTTCCCTGACCCTATGTGGTATGCTTTCCTGGTGGATGTAGTGAGGGGTCGCACCAAGATGTGGTCACAACCTCCAGTCTTTGGCTGAGGAATTTGTTGCCTCCACCAATTTGGGTTCCGGTACCCTGCTCTGCCAACCCGTCACCCGCAATCTCCTGGGCCTACGGGGTTCCTTTTTCTCTCGTGTCTCTGGGCCTCTCTTAATGTGCTGTTCCTTGTTTCCTTTCTGTTCCAGTTCCTTGCTGTTTCTGTTCCTCTCCTCTGGCTCTGGCCTCCTCTCCAGGCCTGCCTCGTGGAGCTGGGCCCAGACTGAGCCACAACTCCCTGTCAACCCTCTCTGGCTGAACTCCTTCTCTCAACTCACTCCCCGGACTGAAATGAACACTGTTCTAAGATGGTGCCCACCTTATATACCTCCCTCTATGTGTGAGCCCAGGTGACTAGCAACCAATGGGCTCCTACCTATGCCCAGAGACCCATCCCTATCTGCTCCTACACCACTGGGTTTTCCTCCCCCTCCCCACTCCAGCCAGGGACAGATGCTGTCGTGCCTGCACTTCTGTGGGAGCACCGTTAAGCTGTCCCTCGGAAATGGGGTGTGTGTGGTGCATGCAGATAAACGAGCCCTAGTCCACACTCCATCCTTACCCGGAAGTGGAATATCACACCTCTGGTTTGAGGTGCAGTACCCCTGTAGCAGCCGATCCCTCGGGTTGCTACACTGGTGTGTGATGTCCCCACACGTTAGAACTCTACCCTCCACATGTTGCAAAGGATTTGTGAGCAGAAGAGAGCAGTTGTGGAATACCAGCTGCAACAAAGCCGTCAATATTCAGGTCAGACTCCACACATAAGACCTCAGGAGTGGACCTGGATGTCTGACATCTGTACCATCTTGACAAACTTTGAGGAGTCCACCCAGATGGTGAATGGTGATGACGCCATCATTAGTGTCAGCATTCCACTTATCTGTCTTTTGCAACGCTCTCTGCAGAGAATTAAAGAGGAGGCATTGCAGCCAGAGTATGATGAGATGGATCAAGAAGCCGTAGCGGTCGATTACACACAGCCCAGCCTCATCTCATCCCAACGTGCATTGGGGGACAATGAGGGAGAGGAGGAGGAGGAGGAGGAAGAACAGCAGCTTGTATCATGCGCTGTAAACGGTAGTACCTGTACAACTGTCATACCTTCGGTTCAGCGTGGGTGACCTGAGGACAGGGGGGAGGAGGAGGAGAGCATGGTCAGTCGTCATTAGTGTTGAGCCACCCCCGTAGTGTTCGAGTTCGGTTCGGTTCGTCGAACACCCGTGTGTTCGCCGAACTGTTCGTCGAACTGTTCGTCGAACACCTTCGAACACCGTTAAAACCAATGGCAGGCAAACAAAAACACATAGAAACACATAGAAAACACCTTCAAAGGTGTCCAAAAGCTGACAAACTGCTCAGAAGACACAACTAACACATGGAAAAGTGACAAGTACATATAGTCATGCGAAAAGAAAAGAGGTGGAGGAGTAAAAGGAGGGGGAGACACAGATATAGGCATGTCATGCCCTTCTAAAATCCAAAAAGTGAGAAGCCGACACGTTCAGTCCGCTCCTGCCCGTGCCACCTCCGCGTCGCCGGGTTTGTGCCAGAGCCGCGGTGAACCCTGACGGCCAGCCCCCCTCTCCCAATACTGGTGCCTGTCCGCTGGTGGGTCGAGCGAGCCCCCCTGTGGTGGAGGCAGCTCTAAGCTTTTTAATTTAAATTGTCTCTCTAATTTGAATGAATACACTTTAAATCCATTTACAAGGATCTATTGGAGGGCAAGTCTCATGCCAGCAGCCGCGTAATTCCAGCTCCAGTAGCGTCCACTAAAGCTGCTGCAGTTAAAAAGCTTTTATAAGGATCGAGCTCGGCTGTCCACCGCAAGGCATCCTACTGCCAGTCCCAGCCCCTATGCCTTGGGGTGCCTCCTGATGCTCTTCACTGAGTATCCCGTGGTCCCGAAGCATTTCCTTTGAAAAAATTAAGTGTTCAAACTACAGGTGGTGTAGCTTGCTTAACAGCCGGGATAATCCGCTGACTAGCAGACACTGCTACTAGGCACAAAGTATTTCCTGGGCTAGATGCAGTTAAAAATTTGTAATTAGATACTCTCGTTGGATGCTGAGAAAGCATTCCATAGATTCTCCTGGCACGCCATATATGATTCTCTTAAAAAGCTTGGGGTAGGGGTCTAGGGGACCCTTTTATAGCCAAAATCACGGCCCTGTATCGCAATACGTCACCTAGGCTGAAGATAAATGGAACTGTAGCACCCTGAGGGCTCGGTTGCTACAGAGGTATTGCACCTCACCCAGAGGTGTGATATCTCACTCTCAGGTAAGGATGTAGTGTGGATCAGGACCCGACACCTGCATGCATTACACCACATTGCCGTGGGGCAGGGCAACCAATATGCCCCTGAGATGGGCACGACAGTCCTTGTCCCTGGCTGGAGTGGGGGGAGGGAACACTGAGGAAGGGGAACCCTGTAGTGCAGGAGCAGGGAGGAAGCAGTTCCTGGGTGCATTGAGAAGGGAGTATAAAAGGTGGGCACCATCTTAGTTCAGTGCAGAGAAGTCTGAGCAGAAGTGGCAGGGAGCAGGGGCTCTGCATGAGCTCTGCTCCGGAGGCGGGCCTAGTAACAGAGGCCCAGGCCTGGAAGAGGGAGAAGGAAGGAAGAGGTGCGGAGAAGGCTCCAGGAACGAGGAATGAAGGGATCCCAGGGGTGCGGACGGGCGAGTCGCCACCGCACGCCCGAATCCACCTGCGTGGAGGGGTCAGGCCAAAGGGGGAGACCGGTCCCCGAAACTAGTGGAGGCAGGAAACGACCCTCAGCTAGAAACAGGAGGCTGTGACATTTTATGTGGCGCAGCCCCTCGCTACACCCGCTAGGAAGGCACCACATAGGGTCAGGGAAACTGGCGCCAAGTTTACCAAGAGGAGGCCCGAGGCAGCCGGACAGAAGGGTTGGTAAGAAAGGCCAGACAAAGGACACACAAAGGGGGTCCTGTGAAGCGCTCCAAAGTTATCTGGGAGTTGTCTGAGCCCCTGACCTGGTGAGCACAGTACGACGTGGGCAGCCGTTACCTGCAGACGTGGTCTGGATAATAAGAACTGTGAGTAAAGGCCCTGGACTGCATCACTGACTCCGTGTCGTTACTGCTGCTGCCCTGCACCATCACCCCCATCCTCCGCATACACTGACCTGAGGCTATACTCCTCCCGTGGGGAGTTATGCTACGCTCTGCTGCACCCACAACACCAGCCTCAGCGGTCTGCCCTGGAGCGGCGGTTCACTCTGACCGCAATCCACGGGTGGCGTAGTCGGACATTTAAACATCAAAACCACATAAATAGTTCCGCCACTGGTTTGACCGCCCTGAGCCACGGAACCGGGTCGCCGCCACGGAGACTACAACCACCAGCATCCACCAAAAAGGGTCCGGCTCCGGGTGTCCCAAGGCCCAGGGGGCGCATCAGAACATTTTCATCACCTTTCACAATCACCAATGGGACAAGGCAGGGATGTTCTCTGTCCCCTCTCTTATACATCCTAGTGACGGAGCACCTGCTCTCATCAATTCGCCATAACCCCAATATTAGGTGGATTGAGGTGGGAGGCACCGAGTACAAGTGCTCTCTATTTGCTGATGATGTCCTAGTATATATCACTCAATCACATATATCCATCCATGCTGTTATGGCTGAAATAGATCACTTTGTTTGGTCAAATTTTAAAATCAATGCAGCGAAGTCTGAGGCCCTCGATGTCTCCCTCCCCAAATCCATATAGGATTCCATCCAGTCCAACTTTCACTTTGCCTGGCCCTCACAGGGTATCAAATACTTAGGAATTCCTATTCATAGAGACCTCTCCCATCTATGTTATCTTAATTTTGGGCCCTTTATTGAACAACTCTATACAGACCACGGTTGGCAAGTTAGAACTGTAAGATTCACTACGTGAACCACTGGTGTTTTGTGGAAAAGCACATGTACACTGTGTTCCAAATTGTAGCGCCGGCGTCCCTGCCCTCTGCCAGGCAGGGACGCTGTTCCCCTCACCTCCCTGCTCCGTGCCCGGCGTCCTCCTCCTGCTCTGCTGGCAGCGCGCGCTCCTTCCCGGCCACTGTGCTTAGGGCGCGCGCGCGCGCTCTCCCTCCCTCTTAAAGGGGCCGCGCGCGCCGTCCTAAGGAGTCCCCGGCCAATGGCCGGAGGACTTCACCATATATAAGGCACCTCCTCCAAAATGGAGGTGCCCGAGCAATGTTGTTGCACTGTTCTACTCTGCTTCAGCCCTCAGGTCCCGTTGCCAGTTACCTGCCAGTTACCTGCCAGATTCCTGCCTGATTATCTGCTACCTGCCTGCTAGTCTGAGGTCCGACGGTCTGCCTTACTACTCCTGTCAGTCTGTCTAAGGACCAGCCCGCCCGCTCACCTGGGAGCGCACATCAGCCACCTACCTGCTTGCCTGAGGTCCGACGGTCTGCCTTCCAACTCCTGTCAGTCTGTCTATGGACCAGCTTGCCCGCTCACCTGGGAGCACACACCAGCTACCTGCCTGCTAGTCTACCTGGAGGCTCCGCCGTCACGTGCTGTGACCACCTGCCTGTCCAGTGACTCTTGCTCGCTCACCTGGGAGCGCTCATCTGCTGCCTGTCTGCTAGCCTACCTGGAGGCTCTGCCGTCACGTGCTGTGACCACCCGCCTGTCCAGAGACTTCTGCCCGCTCACCTGGGAGCGCTCATCTGCCGCCTGTCTGTTGGTCTTCCTGGAGGCTCCGCCGTCACATGCTGTGACCACCCGTTCATCCAGAGACTCTCGCCTGCTCACCTGGGAGCTCACGTCTATCATCAGCCGCCACAGGTCGTACCAACCCTTTACCTAGAGACTGCCCCGGTCACTTGCCGTGACCATCTGCCCGTTCATCCAGAGACTGCCCCGGTCACTTGCCATGACCATCTGCCCGTTCATCCAGAGACTGCCCCGGTCACTTGCCGTGACCATCTGCCCGTTTATCCAGAGACTGCCCCGGTCACTTGCCGTGACCATCTGCCCGTTCATTCAGAGACTGCCCCGGTCACTTGCCGTGACCATCAGCCCGTTCATCCAGAGACTGCCCCGGTCACTTGCCGTGACCTCCAGCCCGTTCACTCAGAGACTGTCCCGGTCACCTGCTGTGACCTCCTGCCCGTCTTCCCTGGTCGCCACCCGCTCCCTTACAAGGACTGCCCCCTTGCATAGTAGCTCAGAGGTTCCGCCTCCCAGACCCGTTACACAAATTATTATGCAAAAAGTGTTTAGGAGTGATAAGGGAAGAATTTGTTTGTTTGTCAGTTAAACTCATTGATGGTGATGTGTGTCAGGGCTCTTTATATCACTGTAAGCAATTGCAGACACCTGTGCTAATTAGTTTGGCAGGTGTGTCCAATGAAAGGCAAGACTACTTAAGAAGGCTCTCTCACATTATTAAGCAGCCTACATTTTCTGCCAAAATGGGAAAGAAAAAGGATGTGTCGGCTGCTGAGAAGCAACAAATTGTGGAGTGTTTAGGTCAAGGCATGACTACAATCAACATTGTGCGATGATCAGGATGAAGTGTCTTGGCAATCAAGAAGTATGTAGCTGATTCACAGTACACACGTGTGCGTGCTGATAAGGGCAAATTGAGGACTCTTTCCTACAGGCAATTACGTCAGGTTGAAAGAGCAGCGGCAAAAAAGCCTTGTCATAGCAGCAGACAAGTTTTTGAAGCTGCTTGTGCCTCCAACGTCCCCCGAACAACAAGATGCAGGGTCCTTCAGAGGTTTGCAGCTGTGCATACGCCATCCTGTCGACCTCCTCTATCCACTTCACACAAGCAGAAACGGCTCCAGTGGGCCAAACATTACATGAAGACTGATTTCAAAACTGTTTTGTTCACGGATGAGTGCCGTGCAGCGCTCGATGGTCCAGATGAATGGAGTGGAGGATGGCTGGTTGATGGACACCCCACGCAAACACGGCTACAGCGCCAACAAGGAGGAGGTGGAGTAATGTTTTGGGCTGGAATCATGGGGAGAGAGATTGTCGGCCCCTTTAGGATCCCTGAAGGCGCTAAAGATGAACTCCATAATGTATGTGGATTTTCTCAAACAGCACTTCCTGCCATGGTTCAAGAAGAAGAACCGTGTATTTCACAGCAAGATCATTTTTCTGCATGATAATGCACCATCTCATGCTGCACATAAAACATCTGCATCTCTGGCTGATATGGGCATAAAAGGGGACAAACTTATGGTGTGACCCCCATGCTCCCCTGACCTCTACCCCATTCAGAACCTTTGGAGCATCATTAAAAGGAGTGTCTATGATGGCGGGAGGCAGTTCACATCTAAGCAACAGCTCTGGGAGGGTATTCTGTCCTCATGCAAAACATTTGAAGCAGAAACCATCCAAAACCTGACAAATTCAATGGACGAGAGAGTTCAGAAGCTCCTTTCGAACAAGGGGTCCTATGTGAAAATGTAACATCACCTAGAATAAAGTTTTGAGTTGAAAACTGTTTGATTTCAGTTTCTAACAACCTGCTAATGCTTATAATTTCAAAAATGACCATTTTTTTGGTCTTTATTAAAATGAAAAGGTTGATCGAAAAGTTTGGGGGATCTAAGAGTGTGGCAACCCAGTAGTCATGATTACTTCGAATTCTGACAATATGAGGGTCATGCTGCAGGTAGTGCAGCAAGAAGGCACTTATGTGTCTTGCGCATCTCGGAGCCCCAAAATTATTTTCCGGGCTAGATGCAGCTAAAAATTATTTTTAATTTTAAATCTGGTGAAGCTTATTATAGATGGCCTAATAGGATCAGTGCTGCACACTGCTACAAAGCCCAAATTATTTTCCAGTCAAGATACAGATAAACATGATTAGTAATTTGAAAGCTTAAAACGGTTGGTAGGGTAATTTTAACCAATCATCAAGCTTTTACTCTCCCCAGGATGACACAGGGGTAGAAAAGTCGTTTCGGATCCATGATTTGTTCATCTTTATGAACGTGAGTCTGTCTACATTATCAGTGGAGAGCCGCGTGCGCTTATCTGTCAGCACACCACCAGCAGCGCTGAACACACGTTCAGACAGAACGCTGGCTGCGGGGCATGACAAGATCTCCAAGGCGTAAGTGGCTAGCTCCGGCCATTTATCCAGATTGGAAGCCCAAAAAGAGCAAGGGTCCAGTGACACAGTCGTGGCTTCAATGTTTACTTGGAGATACTCCTGTACCATCGTCTCTAGGCGTTGACTATGTGTCAGACTTCTTGTCTCCTGTGGCCTTGCAAAGGATGGGCTAAAAAAGTGGTGAAATGATTCCGCAAAATTGATGTTACCAGCAGATACTGTGGTTCTGTTACGGTTTGAGTGCTGAACACTTGACGGTCCCACGGTTGGCAAGTTGGAACTGTGAGATTCACTACGTGCACCACTGGTATTTTGTGGAAAAGCACATGTAAGATTCTGCAACAGTCTCTGCTGATACTCCTGCATGCGTGCATCCCTTTCTATGGCAGGAATAATTTCTGCAAATTTACTTTTGTACCGGGGATCTAACAGTGTGGCAACCCAGTAGTCAGGATTATTTCTAATTCTCACAATTCGAGGGTCATGTTGCAGGTAGTGCAGCAAGAAGGCACTCATGTGTGTTGCGCATCCAGGAGCACCAAGTCCCTGTTGTGTTGGTGGCGAGGTAACAATCATGCTTCCTTCCTCTGTCCTCTCCCCCCAACCTCGCACAACAGAAATGTGATCAAGGTCTCCCTCATCTGATGAGTCTTCCATCAGTTCGTCCTCCACTTCTTCCTGGGCTCCTGCACCTTCCTCACTAGTTTGGCTGCTACCATGCGCCCTGGTAAAATCATCTCCCCCACCCTCACATGCCTGCCGCCTTGGTGCTGCCGACCGTCTGGACCTTGCAGATGTTAGCCCTTCCGCATACAACTCCTCCTCCTCTACTTCCTCCACCTCCTCTTGTGCCACCACCTGACTCCGAATTCTGTTTAACATGTGCTCCAGCATGTAAATCACCGGAATAGTCATGCTGATAATGGCATCGTCAGCACTAAACATCTTCGTCGCCATTTCAAAACTGTGCAGAAGGGTGCATAGGTCCCTGATCTGAGACCACTCCTCCAGCGTGATTTGCCCCACCTCTGAATCTCGTTGGCCCAGGCTATACGTCAGAACGTATTGCACCAGGGCTTGTCGGTGCTGCCACAGTCGCTGCAACATGTGCAGAGTTGAATTCCACCGGGTAGGCACATCGCATTTTAGCCGGTGATGTGGCAGGCCCAACGACTTCTGTAGAGATGTAAGTCGCTGAGCTGCGGGATGCGAATGGCGGAAATGAGCACACAGCGACCGTGCCCTCTGCAGAAGGCCATCTAGTCTGCGATAGTGGGCTAAAAATTGCTGGACAACCAGGTTCAACACGTGAGCCATACAAGGCACGTGTGTGACATTGCCCCGGCGAAGGGCCGCACCGAGGTTTGCAGCATTGTCGCACACGGCCTTCCCTGGTTTCAGGTCCAGTGGAGACAACCATTCATGAAATTGGTTCTCCAGAGCTGACCACAACTCCTCAGCTGTGTGACTCACATTTCCCAGACATTTCAATGTAAAAACCACCTGATGACGTTGAGCCCTACTGCCAGCATAGTAAGGAGGTGTGCAGGATCCCTTCTGCGCAGTTAGAAAGCTTGTGGCATGACCAGACAGGCTTTGGGTGCAGGTGGAAGACCGAGAGGAGGTTGAGGAGGCAGAAGCAGTGGAGGAACTTTGACATAAAGAGGATTGACGCACAACTCGTGGGGATGGCAAGACTTGGACAGCAGCCCCTTGTCCTGCTGTCACCATAGTTACCCAGTGCCCAGTCAGCGACATGTAAAGCCCCTGTCCATGCCTACTCGTCCAAGTGTCTGTGGTGAAATGCACCCTGTCACACAGAGTTTTTCAAAGAAGCGGTGATGTTGTGTGCGACATGCTGGTGGAGCGCAGGCACACCTTTCTTTGAGAAGTAGTGCCGACTGGGCATCTGGTACTGGGGCACTGCGACGGACATAAGGTCTCGAAAATCCTCTGTGTCCACCAGGCGGAAAGGCAGCATTTCTGTAGCCAAGAGCTTGCAGATGGTGAAATTCAACCTCTTAGCTTTCTCATGGCTAGGAGGAAATGGTCTTTTACTTGTCCACATCTGAGGGACCGAGGGCTGGCTATTGTGCTTAGACGGGGTTGATAAGGGTGTCCCCGGCAAACTGCCGGTCTGTGAGGAAGATGCAGGCGGACATGTTAGGTTGCCTTGATCCAAAGGTGGTGCTATCGATGTCGGACAGCGCTCAAGACCAGCTGGTGTTACCACCTCCAAAGAAAATGATGACCTGCCAATCACGCTGTCTGTTGCGGGTAAAGAGGTGGCAGGTCTGCGCCCCAAAACAGGTGTGACTGCTGTCCCCCCAGTCACAGAGGATGAAGAGGCCGCGGATGCACAAGATATGGCAGACAGTGGTTGGCCCGGCCGGCTAGGCCGCATTGTAGCACACTGAGCTTCCCACTGCAACTTATGCTTCATGTCCATGTGCCGGTTCATGCATGAAGTACTCAAACTATGTATTTTTTGGCCTCTACTTAGCTTTTGCTGACAAATGTTACAGATAACACGAGTTGGGTCATCTTTATCGATCTGAAAAAATGCCCAGGCTATGCAAGGCTTAGCACCCATGCGACCTGAAGAGCCACCACGACTTGTGGTGAGAGGCAGAGTTGTGTTTGAGGATGCAGTTGTTGACGTGCTTCCAGTACTACGTCTCTGTCCAGGAAGGCGCAACCTGACCTCGTCGTCACTAGCATCTTCCTCCACCTCCTCTGCTGACCTCATCTCTTGGCTGACTGTGGGTTGACAGTAAGTGGGATCTCCGACCTCATCATCATCACCCTGTGCGTTATCACACCCGTCGTCCTCAGAGCCAACCTGTTCCTGCCCTGACAAAAAACTAAAGTTGTCGCTCCAATCAGGTATTTGAGTCTTATCATCGTCTTCCTCATTGTCTCCACCAACAGGAGTTACAGTTTGGGAATGAGGGTCTACATTATGGTCAGAACCTTCTGCGTCTGGTCCTGGATCCGACTCATAAAGATTCTGGGCATCAGTGCAGATCATTTCCTCGTCTGGATTCACAGAAGCGCTGGAGTCGACCTCTGATTCCCAGGCTATAGTATGAGTAAACAGCTCTGCAGACTCAATCATCTGTTCTACCTCATACTCAGACGGGCAGCTGGAGATTTGGGAGCTGTGAGGAAGCAAGTGCGATTTGGGTGACACCTTTGAGGACTGGAGTATTTGTGATGTTGAAGTTGATGTGGAGGAGAGCCCACTTAAAGGAGCACTTGATATCCGTTGAAGCACCTGCTGTTTTTGTGCCTCATCTGGAATTTGTAGCGATTGGCGTGGCCGTAAGAAAGGGATCTTATCACATTGTCCGCTAAAAGAAGTAGACATTTTAGTTTGGCTGGAGGATGGTCTTTCTTCTGCAGATGTTACTGTTGCTTTAACACCTACCCCACGGACACAACCTTTTTTCCCCTTCCCAACACGCCTATTCCCCTTTCCATCAGCAGCAGGCCTTTTTCCACTCATTTTGGTGGTTAACTAATTCACAACTCTGGAGTTGTTTGCACAAAAAAACAATGGATGGGAACCGAGCAGAGCTGAGTGGCCAAACTGTGGTATTAGGCCAAAACTATTGGCTGGGTTAGATGCAGAAAAAAATTATATTCAATTTGCAACCTGATGGAGGTCAGTATAGATGGACTAATAGAACAAGTCCCACACACAGCTAGAAGCCCAAATATTTTTTCAGAGGTAGATGCAGAAAAAATTTTTATTCAGTTTGCAACCTGATGGAGGTCAGTATAGATGGATTAATAGAACAAGTCCCACACACAGCTACAAGCCCAATATTTTTTCAGAGGTAGATGCAGAAAAAAAATATATTCAGTTTGCAAGCTGATGGTGGTCAGTATAGATGGCCTGCTAGAAGGCCAAATATTTTTTCAGAGCTAGATGCAGACAAAAAATTATTTTGAATTTGCAACCTGATGGAGGTCAGTATAGGTGGACTAATAGAACAAGTCCCACACACTGCTAGAAGGCCAAATATTTTTTCAGAGCTAGATGCAGAAAAAAATTATATTCAGTTTGCAACCTGATGGAGGTCTGTATAGATGGATTAATAGAACAAGTCCCACACACAGCTAGAAGTCCAAATATTTTTTCAGAGGTAGATGCAGATAAAAATTATTTTTAATTTGCAACCTGATGGAGGTCAGTATAGATGGACTAATAGAGAAAGTCCCACACACTGCTAGAAGGCCAAATATTTTTTCAGAGCTAGATGCAGAAAAAAATTATATTCAGTTTGCAACCTGATGGAGGTCAGTATAGATGGACTAATAGAGAAAGTCCCACACACTGCTAGAAGGCCACATATTTTTTCAGAGGTAGATGCAGAAAAAAATATATTTAGTTTGCAACCTGATGGAGGTCTGTATAGATGGATTAATAGAACAAGTCCCACACACAGCTAGAAGCCCAATATTTTTTCAGAGGTAGATGCAGAAAAAAATATATTCAGTTTGCAACCTGATGGAGGTCAGTATAGATGGACTAATACAACAAGTCCCACACACAGCTAGAAGCCCAATATTTTTTCAGAGGTAGATGCAGAAAAAAATATATTCAGTTTGCAACCTGATGGAGGTCTGTATAGATGGATTAATAGAACAAGTCCCACACACAGCTAGAAGCGCAATATTTTTTCAGAGGTAGATGCAGAAAAAAATATATTCAGTTTGCAACCTGATGGAGGTCAGTATAGATGGACTAATACAACAAGTCCCACACACAGCTAGAAACCCAATATTTTTTCAGAGGTAGATGCAGAAAAAAATATATTCAGTTTGCAACCTGATGGAGGTCTGTATAGATGGATTAATAGAACAAGTCCCACACACAGCTAGAAGCGCAATATTTTTTCAGAGGTAGATGCAGAAAAAAATATATTCAGTTTGCAACCTGATGGAGGTCAGTATAGATGGACTAATACAACAAGTTCCACACACAGCTAGAAGCCCAATATTTTTTCAGAGCTAGATGCAGAAAAAAAATATATTCAATTTGCAACCTGATGGAGGTCAGTATAGATGGACTAATAGAATGATGCTATGCCCAAAAGATTTTACTTCACTAGGTGCAGTAAAAAAATTGGTATTCTAGACACAGGTGGTATATCTTGCAACACAGATAGGCTACTCCACTGACTAACACACTCTGCAATAGGCCAAAAAGGATTAGCTTTGCTAGATTCAGCCAAATGCTGTGAAAAAAACTTTCACAGCACTGGCACAGACCTGCCTGGCAAAAACTGATAGGAACTGATGTAACCTAGTCCTGAAAAGGACTCCAATTACAATTAGTCTTTACTCCCACAATCTATCTATTTAAGAGCACAGACCTGCCTGATAAAAGTCGTAGGAAATGCTGTAACCTAGTCCTTAAAAGGACTGCAATCACAACTATTCCCTACTCCCAAGCTATCTGTATATTTGTGCGAAAATTGGCTTGAAATTAACAAGGTATAGCGCACACAGCAACAGCGGTGCCGTCTAACATGCAGCTGCAGCAGTGAGAAAATGGTGGCGACGGGGAAAATGGCTTGGTCTTATAGGGCAAGGACATGTGACATACACTGCCAATGACACATGCCCTTGCTTGTGTGAAAAAAAGCACTTCGCTCCGTGTGTGCGCTGCTGATAGGCTGACAGATTGCACCTCCCCACTGTAAATGCGGGAAAGAGAAAAAAAAATGGAGATCTTCATTGTTCCTGCAGAGATCCATCCCCTGCCCCTCCCCCCACCCCGCTGTACACTCAAACTGCGTATTAACATTAATTTTCATCATTACTGAGAAAAAATCCAGTTATGATTTTGGTGCACGAACAGTTATCGAACATAACCTCGAACAGCCGAATTTTTCTCAAATTGTTCGTGTTCGCCGAACGGCTCGAACACCGCCCAAAACAGCTCGAATTTGAGATTGGCGAACAGTTCGAGTAGAACAACGCTCATCTCTAGTCGTCATCTTGGTGAGGACACGGAAGTCTTGCCCGTCTGGCACGCATGGCTGACTTTATGTTACGCTGCCTTAACCGTGATCCTCGCGTTGTCAAAATGTTGGGTGACAGTCATTACTGGTTGGTGACACTTTTAGACATAGGCATAAGCAAAGACTGTGGAAGACCCACTCCCCAATAATGGGAATAATGTTTGTAATATGCTGTACTGCATGGCTCTTGTAAGGGTCATTGCAAGTTCCTCCGTCCTAATTTTTGGCAGATTTTGCTTGGAAGGCATAAGCACAGACTATGGGAGACCCACTCCCCAATAATGGGAATAAAGTTTGTAATATGCTGTACTGCATGGCTCTTGTAAGGGGCATTACAAGTTCCTCCGTCCTAATTTTTGGCAGATTTTGCTTGGAAGGCATAAGCAAATACTATGGGAGACCCACTCTCCAATAATGGGAATAATGTTTGCAATATGCTGTACTGCATGGCTCTTGTAAGGGGCATTGCAAGTTCCTCCGTCCTAATTTTTGGAAGCTATTGCTTGGAAGGCATAAGCAAAGACTATGGGAGACCCACTCCCCAATAATGGGAATAATGTTTTTAAGATGCTGTACTGTATGGCTCTTGTAAGTTGCATTAAAACCATCTTGTTTAGCTACTGCGACCTCCACCACTTTTCCAAGGGGCATTCAAACCGTCTTGTTAAGCTACTGTGACCTCCACGTCTCTTCAAAGCGGCATTAAAAGAGTCTTTTTAAACCACTCTGAACTCCACAGCTCTTCCAAGGGGCATTGAAATGTTGTTTTTAATTACCTCTAACCTCCATGACTCTTCCAACGGGCATTGCATTTCCTCCTAATTTTAGTCAGCTTTTGCTTTCCAATGCAAAGGCGAAAACTAAGGGAGACCCACTCCCCAATAATGGGTAGAAGGTTTTTGGTACACTGTAATCCATGTCTGTTTCAAGGGGCATTGCAGTTCCTCATAATTTTTGGAAAGCCTTCCATTCACTGCTTAGGCCAACAGTGTACAGGAGACCCAGTTGCTATAAATGGAAAAAACAGTTTAGTTAAGGCCCTCTGACCTCCATGTCACTTCCAAGGGGCATTGGAGAGCCTAGAAATTTTTTGCTAGGCATTGCACTCACTGTATGCTCTATAACTGCCCTTGAGAAAGCAGCCTGGGATGGCGCGAAACGCGCATTGGGCCTTCACCTTTTTCACCCCCCCACTTAGGCTGTGCTTCCTTGCCAGGTAATTATCCCATTGGATTAATACTTTTTCAGCATTTAGTTTTGGGCACAGAGTTTCCCATGATACAACACTGGTTCTTCCCCCACCCCTGTCTATTTAACAGTTAGTGGGATTATACAGTATAGGTTGATCCTGTGTTCCTGACTCCAGTTCTCCTATTTAAATCTAATATTTACAATTTTTATTATTATTATGGGCAAATGTGCAATTATGCTAATCCATGGGTTTATTATGATCATACTATTACAAGTGTATCTGACCTGGAAGCACTTTACCATCTGGTTACCTCATTGTCTAAGTCTTTATCTATCTTTTTATATTAATAAATAAATATTTTCTTGCAATATATACTGAGCCGTTCTCCTCTTTGCCCATGCCCTATAACTGTGTAGCCGAACTGCTCCTTTTTTTACAGAATCATATCCTACAAGACGTGTGGTTGACTGGCCTGATATTGATGTGAATGGTCCCTGTTCCTCCTGCTCTTTCTCCTTTGCCACCACCTCTTCCATCATTTATCACCTGAAGCTTTGTTTTAACGGGAGTCATAGAACTGGGATAGTAGCAGGAAAACATCCAGCAATCCTCGGAGAAGGTAGGATATGCGCCAAAACGCTGACCACCTAAGGCTTAGCCGCTACTACATACATGTGCTTGCATTCCAAGAAAACAAATCAGATGCTAACTTCTATTATCATCATCATGCTCCTCACCTTGGCACTCTCAACTCCCCTGATGGAGAAGCCAGGGCCCACTGGAGGAGTCTGGTTCTCTGGTGGGCTCGTCCAATGCTGCCCTAAAGCAGGCCAGGCAAAGAAAAGTGTGTGGGAAGGTGACAGGAGAAATAGGGGCGGCTGGGGACCGTTTATAGACACCCGGCCGCCCCCTGGTGGCTGGGGACCGAGCATGGACACCCGGCCGCTGGGCGGCTGGGGACTGAGTATGGATACCAGGCCACCAAAGCAGCCATGAGGTAGTGGCCAGCTTCAGCCTCCTCCAAACTGAAAGGCCCCATTTCAAGTGCAAGCAAGCAGTATGGCATTGCAGCCTGGGGGTGGGTGGGTGGCAGGCTGCACATTTACGCTTACATTAAAAGAAAACAAAGCAGATGCTAACTTCTATCATCATCATCATGCTCCTCACCTTGGCACTCCCAACTCCCCTGATGGAGAAGCCAGGGCCCACCGGAGGAGTCTGGTTCTCTGGTGGGCTCGTCAAATGCTGCCCTAAAGCAGGCCAGGTTAAGAAAAGTGTGGAGGAAGGTGACAGGAGAAATAGGGGCGGCTGAGGACCGAGTATGGACACCCGGCCACCCCCTGGCGGCAGGGGACGGAGCGTGGACACCTGGACGCCCCCTGGCGGCTGGGGACCGAGCGTGGACACCCGGCCGCCGGGAACTGAGTATGGATACCTTGCTGCCGAAGCAGCCATGAGGTAGTGGCCAGCTTCAGCCTCCACCAAATTAAAAGGCCCCATTTCAAGTTACAGCTGACAGTATGGTATTGCAGCCTGCGGGTGGGTGGGTGGTTGGCTGCATATTTGCGCTTGCATTGCAAGGAATGGGGGAGGTACAATTGAACACTGCCCTGGGTCAAGGACTTGCACAGGGATAGTTGCAAGTCTGCATCTTCTGGGAGTCAGAGATGCTTCCAGGGGTCTTCCCCATGCTGTTCCCATGTCTTTTCAGCACTGTATGCATGTGTCACACAGCACATGGCCAGATAAGGTTGTAAAATGTTAAAATTACATTTCCCGGTGAATGCATTTGTCACGGTTGAAAGCAATACAAAAGTGCAAAAACGCATCAAAAATGCTACTTGTGAACATAGCCCAAGGTGTGGAGGAGTATTTTTGGTTATTTATTTTACCTTATACACAAGTCTTTACCCTGGAAAGAATGTTCCTTAACATATTTCACAGGAAAACCGTTTCAGTTTCGTTTTTGAACGTTTTATTGTGAGCCCGTAAAAGTGGCTTAATACCTCTGACCACGTTGTTTACTGCAGTGACTTGGGGGTCAGAAATGCTTCCTGGGGCGATCCCCATGCTGCCCCCATGTCTTTTAAGCACTGTCACTATCGTTTTGGGCACTTTTTAGGCTTTCTACAGACTGCCGGGGGTGACACCGCAAAAATGCTCGGGTCTCCCATAGACTAACATTGGGCTTGTTGCTCGAGTCGAGCACCCGAGTATCACGGTGAGCTCGGCCCGAGCTTCGAGTACCCGAGCATATTAGTGCTCGCTCAACACTAGTCACATCTAATATATATTCTTGCATTACATCAGGATACGGACTGTACTTTTCCAAATGGATTCTCAATGCTTCCATAGCTATATAACATGGTATAGAAGTATATAAAGAATTAACATCACAGCCTATCCAGGTGTAATCTGATGACCATCTTTTGTTTGACAACTGATCTAAAATATCCTTGGTGTGTTTGATATATCCAGGCACGCGCTGTACCAAAGGTTGTAAGATCGAATCTAACCACTCACTGAGACGTTCACTACATGATCCAATTCCATTGATTATTGATCGCATTGGGGGTGGAAGGATGTCTTTACGTATCTTTGGCAGAGCATGCATTGTAGGTGTTACAGGATTCAATGATATTAAATATTCACTGATTTTTTTTGTTAATATGCCCAATTTTACACCCTCCGCTATTAAGATGTTCATTAAGATTAATTAAGATTAAGATTTGCTCACTACATTTTTTGTTGGATTAAATTTTAAGCGGGAATATGTCTTTTCATCAGATAAAAGCTTCAAAATCTGCGTCCTATAAGTTTCAGTGTCTAAAACAACTATAAATAAAGATATGATACCGAGGGGTCTGAGACTTAAAAAGATACCAACTAAAGCTTACAATGTGGATTTCATGAATGACTGGAACAATATTTTGAATATTTGCTCCTTGAATCTCATGAAATTAATTATAAAATGTGAGAACATACAACTCCAGGTACAGCGCGTGCCTGGATATATCAAAGACACCTAATTATTTTGTTTTTGACAGAATTTTTTATTTACAGATCCAAGGTGTCTCAATGGGTGCTCGTTTCTCACCTTCTTTGGCAAATCTGACTATGTCATATTGGGAACATTGTTTTTTGTATTCAGACAGTAATCCTTATATACCTAATTTGTCCTGGTATGGTAGATTTATTGATGATATGACATTCATCTGGCAAGGAGATGAATCTGCCATTCCAGGATTTCTTACATTTTTGAATGACAATTCATTTAATTTGCGGTTTACTGTTTCTTATAGTTCAAACGTTTTGGTGTTCTTAGATTTGATTCTTACGGGCATTCCAGGTGAAATTGTATCCACTGCTATTCATCGCAAACCATCTGCAGGTAATTCCATCATGCATTTTTCTAGTAGTCAACCACAGCATGTAGCTAAAGCCATACCAGTAGGTGAGTTCACAAGAATTGTCAGAAATCGCTCTCATCCCATAGTTGCTGAAAATGAAGTAATAATAACCTCAAAAAGATTAAAACAACGGGGTTATCCCCAATGGGTATTGGACAGGGGTAAAAAAATAATTTCTGACAAAAAACGGACTGATCTATTGTGTCCTAAAACAAAAGTAAAAAATGAGTTTTTGAAAAGTAAACCTGTCATCTCGCTGCAATATAGTGCACAATTTTCAGAAATAAAAAAATAGTTTACTAAACATTTATCAATACTTTTTGAAGATGAAATATTAGCATGCATTTTGATAAAAGGCTGTAATGTTGTGGCAGAAAAGGCATCTTCATTAGGTGACTCACTATCTCCAACATTTTTTTCTGATCCACACATAAAAAAAGCACTTGGTTGCAGCAAAAAGGGCAGTTTAAATGTGGTTCAGTGAAATGTCGCATGTGTTCATACACACTGTGCAGTTCTGTTGGTCATGATTCTGATCATTCAAATGAATATAAAATCAAACAGTATATTAATTGTGATTCAGAGAACGTGGTATACAAAATGAATTGTACTATATGCGATACATTTTATATAGGTTGTACTACACGTAAATTAAAAACTAGGTTTAATGAACATTATAATGACATACTTAATTCAAATAACACCAGTAGAAATGTCTCTGCTATCGCAAAGCATTTTATTATTGAGCACAATCGTGACATGTCTTCTTTGCAAGTTTTAGGTATTGAAAAACTTTTTCCGCATGCAGGAGGTGGAGATATAAAGCAAAAATTATTGACAAAAGAAGCGTATTGGATATTTAATCTGGATTCAAGAAGCCCAAAGGGTTTAATCTGAAGAGAGAAACCATGTATCGCTATTGACTGTTTTCATGCACCTGCTGCTTAATGTGGTAATTATGTCATGTGATTTGTTCCAACTGTTTTCATTGGCACATTTTTAGTATTTTAGAAAATCCTTTTCATTGTGTAGCTATGCAGTGATAAAGGACACAAGTGAGCGTTCGAAACGCGTCTTGCTCCCCTACCCTGTCTATGCAACCTTTGTAATTATTTGCAAGTTTTTAATGTACAAAAAATTAAAGAAAGAATTATTTTACCAGACGCTGGAACAACTATTGCATTTTTTTTTTACTTGACAGATGTCCAGAAGACAGTCATTGGCACACTCCACAAGGTCCCAGAGTTCCCATTTTCATCTGGAAATCAAGGTCCCAGAGTCTGGAGGAAGAGTGGAGGCCACAATCCAAGCTGCTTGAGGTCTAGTGTGAAGCTTCCACAATCAGTGATGGTTTGGGGAGCCATGTCATCTGCTGGTGTAGGTCCACTGTGTTTTATCAAGACTAAAGTCAGCGCAGCCGTCTACCAGGAAATTTTAGAGCACTTCATGCTTCCCTCTGCCGACAAGCTTTTTGGAGATGGAAATTTCATTCTCCAGCAGGACTTGGCACCTGTCCACACTGACAAAAGTACCAGTACCTGGTTTAAAAACAACAGTATCACTGAGCTTGATTGGCCAGCAAACTCGCCTGACCTTACCCTCATAGAAAATCTATGGGGTATTGTCAAGAGGAAGATGAGAGACACCAGACCGACAGTGCAGACGAGCTGAAGGCTGCTATCAAAGCAACCTGGGCTTCCATAACACCTCAGCAGTGCCACAGGCCGATCGCCTCCATGCCACACCACATTGATGCAGTAATTGATTCCAAAGGAGCCCCGACCAAGTATTGAGTGCATTTACTGAACATACATTTCAGTAGGCCAACATTTCAGATTTTAACCCCTTTCTGACGTATGTGGTAATAGTTTTTCCTTGTGCCATGGGCCTATTGGGCCAAGGACGTACTTGTAGCGCCCCGAGGGTTCGGACGCTACAGGGGTATTGCACCTCAACCAGAGGTGTGATATTCCACTCCCAGGTAAGAATGGAGTGTGGACCAGGGCTTAGTTAGCTGCATACACCACACACACCCCATTTCCGGGGAACAGCTCTACAGTGCTCCCATTTATATATATATGCAGGCACATCTGACTATGTCCCTGGCTGGAGTGGGGAGGGGGGAGGAAAACCCAGTGGTGTAGGAGCAGATAGGGGTTGGGTTCTAAGCAAAGGTAGGAGCTCATTGGGTGCTGGTCACCTGAGCTCACACACAGAAGAGGAGGTATAAAAGGTGGGCACCATCTTAGTTCTGAGAGTAGTACAGTGGAGAGGTGACAGGGAGCAGAGGCTCTGTAGGAGCTCTGCTCAGAAGGCAGGCCTAGAGAAGAGGCCAGTGCCAGAGTGGAGGAGCGATGAAGGAACAGGAAAGAAGGAGAAGAGACAGAGAAGTAGAAAGGCTCCGAAACAAGAAGGCAGAAGGGACCCTAAGAACCCACGAGATAACGGGTGAAGGGTCAGGCAGAATAAGGGTACCGGATTCCCAAGTTGGTGGAGGTAAATTATCCCTCAGCCAAAGACCGGAGGTCGTGATCATTTATTGGTGCGACCCCCCGCCAAACCTGCTAGGAAGGCACCATATAGGATAGCGGGAAAAGGGGCCCACGTTTGCCCGCATAGATCCGCGGCAGCTGGACAGAAGTTTGGTCACTGGTGGGGCATGAGCCAGAGAAAGGACAGAAGGGAGTCCTGTGCCATACTCCTGAAATGCCTGAGGGTTGACCGACCCCCTCACCTGGTGGACGCAGCACGGCTTGGGCAGTCATTACCGGCGGAAGTGACTTGGATATCAACTGTGAGTAAAAGACCCTGGACTGCAACACGTTGTCTCTGTGTTTCTTACCGCGCCAGCACTAATGGCACTGGGACGCCCTGCACCACAACCCCCACCATCTACGCTCACTGCCCTGAGGCTACACTCCTCCCGTGGGGAGTTATACTATTCACTGCTGCACCCACAACACCAGCCTCAGCGGTCTGCCCTGCAGCGGCGGTTCACTCTGACCGCAATCCACGGGTGGCGTAGTCGGGCATTCATAACTATACTAATTGACTGCCACAGCATTTGGTCTGACCACCCTGAGCCACGGGACCGGGTTGCCACTACTACCCCCATCAGCACCATACACTAGAAGGCCCGGTTCTGAGTACCCCACGGCCCAGGGGGCGAGTCGTACTATTACTTCATACTGTGATCGCGCCCACACACAAGCGGTGCCGGGGCGATTGGCACCGGGTGTCAGCTGATTGTCACAGCTGACACCCAGTGCTATGTGCAAGGAGTGGTTCCACACCGCTACCTAAACATTAAGCCCCGAAATGCTGAGATCGAAATCAATCACAGCATTCCGGTGGCAAGGGGAGGTAAGCCAATACTGAGCCAGGTGCTGGTGGTTGTCATGGTGACTTGGATGTCGTCATGACAACATCCGAGTCACCAGACACGTCACTGACAGTGTGGGAGAATTCTCTCACGCTCACCGCATGCGCAGGAGAATTCTCCCACGCTGTCACTGACGTGCATGAGGTGAGCTGAGTTCATTGGACATGAACTCGGCTCATCTGGATGCCGTCACAGCGAGACACTGAGGAGCGCAAGCATGCCTGCGCTTCTCAGTGTCTGCGGCATGGCAAGCTGGATGGCAGCTTTCTGCTGCGATCCAGCCTGTCATGTCAATGTAGCAGAGCTGAAGCCATCCTGGGAACCATGGAAAAGTAAGGATGAGGTTGGTTTATTATTTTACTTTTATTGCAGAAGATATTGGCTTCCGCTGGAATGGGAATGACGGTAAGTATGGTTTAATTTAGAACATTAAAGGAATGTGTCTTTATTTCAATTAAAGGACTTTATTCTGGGTGTTTGTGTTCTTTTTAACTTTGACTATGGGGTTAGTAATGGGGTGTCTTTTAGACGCCTCTCCATTACTAACCTGGGCTTGATGTCAGCTGGCATTATAAGCTGACATCATCCCTAGCCCTATTACCCCACTGCCACAGCTACACGGCAGTGGGAAGAGCGAGGCTAAGTGCCAGAATTGGCGCATCCTATGGATGCGCCATTTCTGGGGCGCCTGACGGCTGGTGTTTCTAGCCTGGGAGGGGGCCAATATTCATGGCACCCTTCCTGGGCTACTAATATCAGCCCCCTGGCTGTCTGCCTAGCCTTTGCTAGCTATTAAAATAGGGGGAACCCCACGTCATTTTTTTGGGGGTCCCCCATTTTAATAGCTAGTAAAGGCTAGGTATTCAGCTGGGGGCTGATATTAGTAGCCTGGGAAGCTCTGTGGGTATTACCCCCTTCCCCGGCTTCAAACATCTGCCCCAGCCATCTGCTTAACCTCCGCCAGAGACTAAAATTACGGGGAACCCCACGCCAATTTTTTTTTAATAAATCCTTTATTTTAACACTAAATGACAAGTACAGTAATCAACACTATCACTGTGCTTCTTATATATGTGACTGACATGTTTCTATCTATCTAATCTATGTGTGATGCTCTATTCTTTCTGTTCTAAATTGTCGGGTACCGATGCTGAATTGCCGGACGGCTTTTTTAAAGAGAGTGTCTTCTGAGCAGTTTGTCAGCTTTTGGACACCTTTGAATGTGTTTTCTATGTGTTTTTGTTTGCCTGCCATTGGTTTTAACGGTGTTCGACGGTGTTCGACGAACAGTTCCACGAACATCCCGGTGTTCGATGAACCGACCCGAACCTGAACACTACAGGGGTGGCTCAACAAAAAGTAAAAAAAGTAAAAATTCCAAAAGTGTCAGAAAGTGGAAAAAAATAACAAACTGTAAAACTATTTTAAAAAAAATGAAAAAAATAATCCACAAAAATAAAAATATACTGTACCCATAAATAAACATTCTTATGAAAAAAATAAATAAATAAAAGTACACATATGTGGTATCACTGCGTCCGTAACGACCTGACCTATAAAACTGTCCTGCTAGTTAACCCCTTTAGTGAACACAGTAAAAAAAATACACAAAGCAAAAAATGTTGCTTTATCATCATACCGCCAAACAAAAAATGTAATAAAACGCGATCAAAAAGATGAAAGCAAATAAAAATGGTACCGCTGAAAATAACATCTTGTCCCGCAAAAAACAAGCCGCCATACAGCTCCATCAGCCGAAAAATAAAAAAGTTATAGAGACAGAATTGTTTTTTTCTATAAAATTGTTTTTATTGTGTAAAAGCGCCAAAACATAAAAAAAATATAAATGTA
This sequence comes from Phyllobates terribilis, assembly GCF_046119375.1. Taxonomy (NCBI): domain Eukaryota; kingdom Metazoa; phylum Chordata; class Amphibia; order Anura; family Dendrobatidae; genus Phyllobates; species Phyllobates terribilis. The sequence goes on from NW_027362769.1 coordinate 319,793,278, forward strand.
GGATCGCTGTAAACATACTGACCCAAAGAATAAAGCTACCTTATCAATTTTACCACACGCGGAACGGCATAAAAAAAAACACAAAAAAAAACAATTCCGGAATTGTTGTTTTTTATTTATTCTGCCTTCCAAAAATTGGAATAGAAAGCGATAAGAAAATGTCACGTGCCCGAAACTGGTATCACTAAAAACGTCAACTGGTCCCTCAAAAAACAAGCCATCACATGACTCTGTCGGCCAAAATATGGAAAAATTATATCTCTCAAAATATGGCGTCTTTTAGTATGTGACAGCTGTCAATCATAAAAAAACTATATGAATATGGTATCGCTGTAATCGCACTGAAGAATAAAGTTGTCTAATCAATTATACCGCACGAGGAACGGTGTAAAATAAAAACTTTAGGGTTGTGATAGGGTTAGGGTTAGGGTTGAGCTAGGGTTAGGGTTGGGCTGGGATTAGGGTGGGGCTAGGGTTAGGGTTGCGCTATGGTTAGATTTGGGCTAGGGATAAGGTTATGGTTGGGTTATGGTTAGGGTTTGGCTAGGGTTAGGCTTAGGCTAGGGTTAGGGTTGGGCTACGGTTATGGTGGGCTACTGTTAGGGTTGGTCTAGGGTTATGGTTGGAGTAGGGTTAGGTTGGGTTTGTGCTAGGGTTGGAGTTGTATTAGAGTTAAAGTTAGGGTTGTGTTGGGGTTGGGAGTTTTTTCAAAAGTAAAAAAAAAACAACAACGATATGGCGACTAGTGTTGAGTGTAAGTGCTCGCTACTTGAGTTTGCATCGGGTATAAACTAAGTATCGCGTGTGCTCGAGTCTCCGCCCCATATGTTTTGCAGCTGTTAGACAGCCAAAAAAGCCTTGCGGGTATTGCCTGCCATGCACGACGTTGTTCGAGACTCCGCGGCCGCATGTTTCACGGCTGTTAGGCAGCTGCGACACATGCAGGGATTGCCTATTTGTTATGCAATCCCTGCATGTGTCGCAACTGTCTAGTGGCCGTGACTCATGCAGCGGCGGCTCGAACACAGTTGTTCAGCATGCAGAATATACTCGGGCAGCACTCGAGCGTGCTCAGTGAAAGGGTTAACTGAGCACGCTCACTCAACACTACTCTGCTCTCTTTCCCAGGTCACACAAAATTCTCTGCCAATACCTACTGTGATTACAAGTGCCCGGAGGAGGACAAGAGCTGTAAGTCATTACATACACCACTTTGCAGTATTCGCTGATGCAGAATGGTGAATGTAATGACGTACTGCTATGCTTTACTCCCCTTGCACTCGTAATCACAGGTTGTGATGACGGTGAGATCCATGTGACCTGGTTAGACTCATCAATTTTACCAGATCTAATACAGAAAGCTTGGTCTAACCTTCTCTGGGACATCTTATCTTTTCCCTGTACAACGCTGCTTGCTTATGACTGGGCAGCATGATACAGGGGAAAAAGAGAAACGCCCTCAGAGAAGAATCTATGATACTCCCGTTTCTTAGTTGTAACGTTAATTAGTATATAAACTTTACAAGCTAACAGCTGTGCAAAGGAGATGAGGAATAAAGAAATATGTTTTATTCCGATTTTCAGCCACTTTATCATGATATAGCCAGTTCATCATCTAAAAAATGGTGAAACGTCTTCTTTAAATCAGAACTTGGGCTTTCATTTGTTGGAAAAAAAGAAAGTTACACTTGGCAACAAGATTGGTATTGTTAGCTTTCATAAATAAGTTGTAAAAATGAAATTTTTATAACAATTGTTTCACAAGTCTAATGAAAAATAACCCTTTAGTTTTTCTTGCCAAATCAATATTTTTAACTTTCTGCTTTTTATATGTTTTTGACAACAATAAAAAGAGTGCATTGAATAACATGCTTTTCAAGTGCAGCCTCAACAGTAATGCCCACAAGAAGCAAAGAAACTGGAATGCAATCAATCAGTAATGTTTTGTTTTTTAATTAGATAATTTTGTATCAAAAACAAAAGGGCAGTTAAGTATTCTTAACATACTTGAATGTAGTTGGAATTACAGAATATTCATTAGTGAAATTACTATAAAGAATTACAATGAATATCTTATAAGTTACAACATTTTCATTTTTACTTATTCTTTTTTTTATTATAACCTCACATCCAGCCTCACAACACACCAGAGAGAGAAATAACCATGATGAACCCTTTTACACATAAAATAAATAATATTTATTTTTAGATACATATAATCCTGCTAAAGTGAATGGGTCACAGAGAATCAGGCTATAAACATCCATAGCTCAGGATAAGGGATGAGCGGACCTGTTGAAATTTGGATCTTGGTACCCGACCCAAACTGTATTCCAAACTTCGGTTCGGGTACCAGAACTGTACCCAAACTTGAACCAGGACCCGAACCCCAATGAAAAACAATGGAGACCCGAACTTTGGGTCTGAGTAAGAAAAAAAACTCTCTCTACAGCGGACTTCCCCCGTGACTCCGAACATTGCAACAGACTTCTAGAGAAAGTCCATGTTCGGCGTTTAGCATTGGACTAACTGTCCGGTATAAATGCCGAACTTTTAAGTTCAGGTACACTCATCTCTACTCAAGATTACTTGATTTAATTTTAGTACACAGAATCTAGAGCAATCAAATAAAACTAAAAAGGACAAGTAACGGAAGCATTCTGTCTCTCAACAAGACTCCGGTGGGTAATCCTAGAACATCCAACAATGGTTGCCGAATGCTTTCAAATTTCTTAATTGCATTTCTCTTTCTATAGACTCCTATTTACAACCACATATTGTCCATTTTATTCCCCAATTGTTGGTGGTTGGACATCTAACCAATGTTTTTGTGCCTGATATAAAATATGTGATATACCTATAGCAATCGGAGATTCCAAGTCAACCCAATCCCTTAGATACCCCCCGATACACATATCCTGAGATGCGCCTAAAATCGGATTCCAAATATGCTTTTGTTTTAGGGACAGAGCATCTTTCCAAAATGGGCCTGAGTGTATTCCCAGAACATATTCATCAATTGTGCATTCTCCACTCCACACCTCATTCTTCACTCATTCTCATTCTGCACTTGAGTGAACCCCAATTTTATGGAGGAAGCTGGGTGTTCTATAAACCCTTTGAATAAAAAGATCTGTGAAAGCCTCTGTAATTTACATGGGGACAACCTGGGAATGAGCTCCAACAACTCCATCTACGGTTCTTCAGAAATTGGACCAATATCTGCTTCCCACTTAGATTTAAATCGGTATTCCTATCTCCAAGATCCTCTCCCAATATATAGTAGGTATAATAATAATATTAGCAAATACCTCCAATTAGAAATGTAGTATAGTTCTTCTGATTTGCTATGTCACCTACCCCATGGCAGGGAATTGCAGCAGCTTAGATAACCATGGTTATGGCTTATCATAAAGTGACAATTAGTAAGTTTTTTAGTTTTTGTAACCATGGTGTCACGGGTGTGTCAGAAGTGACAGACAGTCACCCTGCAGTTGGTTGCAGGATATCTCTACGTTTGCCTTTACAGACATTTTCTTAGACGCTGTCTCTAGGACCCAGCGGCTACCTTCCTCTGGCTATTTAACACCCTGCCTGGGTGTATAAATACCGTCTATGTATTCATTACTACTTGTGAAGGCTTAGCATGAGCAGTACTTCATGCTCTCTGGAGCTTGAGAACGGGTGCGCATTTGTCTGGAGTTCGTCTAAAGCTAAGCAATTTCCCCCAGTTTGTCTACCTATGTTGTCTATAGTGTTTAATTGAGATCAACTAGTGCTCATTTCCTCCCTTCCCTAGCCTTAGCCATATGCCAGGGAAAGACAGGACAATGCACATGTGCAGCGACTGGTGAAGAGCCAATACAAGGGAAGACAGGGTGATGCTAGATCAACCTAAGAGGTCTCCACTTCCCCCCTTTCGCTAGAGTTTGGGCTTCCTTTCCCTCTTCCCTTTGTGATGCACTATTGTAGCACCCTGGGGGTTCAGTTGCTACATAGGTATTGCATCTCTCCCAGACGTGCGATGTCTCACTTTCAGGTAAGGATGGAGTGTGGACCAGGACCCCGACACCTGCATGCATTACACCACATGTCCGGGGGGCAGGGCGACCGATATGCTCCAAGTAGAGCACGACAGTCCCTGTCCCTGGCTGGAGTGGGGGGAGGGAATACCTAGTAAAAGGGGAACCCGGTAGTGCAGGAGTAGGGAGGAAGCAGTTCATGGGTGTACCTAGAGGGAGGTATAAAAGGTGGGCACCATCTTAGTTCAAAGAGAAGTCGGTTCAGTCAGAGGGAAGATGTGACAGAGCAGGTCTCTGTTGAGCTCTGCTCCAGACGCGGGTCTAGCCTGTGAGGCCCAGTCAGCACTGAAGAGAGAGAGAGAGAGTTGGGGAGAAGAATGAAGAAGAGCGGAGGAGGTTCCAGGAACACAAAGGAGAGAAGGGACCCCAGGGGTGTGGACCGGCTGATAGCCACCATACGCCCGCATCTACCTGAGCAGTGGGGTCAGGCCAAGGGGGAGACGGGTCCCCGAAACTAGCGGAGGCGGGGAACTACCCTCAACTTGAAACCGGAGGCTGTGACATTTTATATGGTGCAACCCCTCGCTACACCCGCTAGGAAGGCACCACATAGGGTCAGGGAAACTGGCGCCAAAGTTTACCCAGAGAAGGCCTGAGGCAGCCGGACAGAAGCGTGGTCACTGGTGGGGTATGACAGGCCAGAGGAAGGACACGAGAAGGGGGTACTGCGAAGCGCTCCAAAATTATCTGAGAGTTGGCCGAGCCCCCTCACCTGGTGAACATGGTGCGACGCGGGAAGTTACAGCTGGCCGGAGTAACGTGGAGTAACGAACTGTGAGTAAAGATCCTGGACTGCATTACAGAGACTCTGAGTTATTATTCCCGCGCACCATCACCCCCATCATTCACCTACACTGCCCTGGGGCTACACTCTTCCCGTGGGGAGTTATACCATCCCTGTTATGTTCTGCTACCAGAGCAAAGGAAAGAGAGGAGATCTGTCCCTACGATAGAACTCAGCTGAATCCCTACGATGTAACAGGGAACCTGATCCTGCGATCAGACCTGCTAAAGTCCTAAGCTAGTCTGTACGGAGACCTATAGATGTGGGGAAGGAATCCCTACAAGTACTAAGGACTGGGAGGAAAATGGGACACCTCCTAACAGAAACAGTAGCAGACAGACGAACAAACAAAATATATAGAACATAGAGGTCCGAAGACCAAGCAAACTAACAGAGTTAGATACAGAGCACAGGCTAGCTAGAAAGTAGTTATACAATGAAGTCCAGCAAAGCCAGAAGGGCGGAGCAGGATTAAATAGGCCAACAAGGTCATGTGACCAGCAAAGGAAAAAACCTAAGAGCAAGGTTCTAACAATCCCTGTGCTGCTCACAAACATCAGGCCCAGCGGTCTGCCCTGCAGCGGCGGTTCATCCTGACCGCAAACCACGGGTGGCGTAGTCGGACATTTGAAAATAATGAAAACCATATCAATAGACTGCCACTGGTTTGACCACCCTGAGCCACGGGACCGAGTCATCGCCACGGTGACTACAACCCCCAGCATCCCACCAAAGGCCCGGTTCCGGGTTCCCCACGCAGCCCAGGGGGTGAATCACTATGTCTTTCCCACATCTTGCGTGACACATGGATACCTAAGATGTTCCCATGATCTGTACATGGGGTAAGCAACATAGTGAATCAGAAGAACTATACTACATTTAGAATTGGAGGAATTCGCTAATATTATTATTACAACTAATACATATTGAGGTAGGATCTTGGAGATGAGAATAAACCTTTAACTGTCAGAGGGTTCTCATCTATGCAAGGTCACAGAAGTTATTAATATTTAGTAGAAATTAAACCATGTGTGTGGTTCACAGGTAGGATCATATCTTTGATAAAGTGATTGTGTATTAGCATCCTTGTCATAGTTGACTGGGTCTAATATGTGTGCCTAAGTTGTAGGTATTTGTAAAAAGATGATAAGGCAAGTTAATCTCCTTCTGGAGTTTCTACACCCCATCTTCAAGCAGATAATCTATTATCTGGATTACTAAGGTTACTGTATTAATGGTTAGTGGCCACATTAGAAAAGTAAGTACATGCCAACAATGATTTTGCTACTGAGAGAAAAACATTTGATTTATTGTGATTTACACTAAATTGAACGCGCTGATTCCAAACATGAACTCCGAATTTTCCTGACACATTTAGATTTTAAGTTATACATGCAAAGGATATTCACTTATAATGTTAATGCATTATATATTGGAAATATTCCAACGTACATGCCCAGACCTCTCCGAACACGCTCATACAGGTCTATCGGCTGATGTCAGCAGGGAGTATATAAGGCAAACTGGACAGAGCTCAATAAAGTGATCGGTTACAGGGCTATCAGTTTGGAAACTTAAGGCTGGAGTCATACTAGCGTATAAAAAATTGGTCCGATGCTGAAAAATTAGGACGAGTGTATGGTGGTATGTTATACATACTGCTGAATAAAAAGGGTTCAATAAAATATTATGCACCCCAAAAAAATATTTTGTGTGTAAAAGCAGGAAAACATTAAAAATCTTATATTAATCTGGTATCGCTGTAATCGTACTGACCTACAGAATAAAGCCATCGTATCACTTATACCCAGGGCCGGCGCCAGCACCCGGAGCACGCGGGCAAGTGCCGGGGCCCTGAGCAGGCTCACTCACCCGCTGCGCTATGGGACCCGTGAGCGGAGGAGGATGGTGTCAGCTCCCGCTCCCCCCGCTTGCTCAGGGCCCCGTCAGCCGGCGGCACAATACTTACCTCTCCCTGTGCTTCCGCAGCAGGTCCGATGTCTTCCGCAGCTGCAGCACTGTGACGTCTCAGGTCAGAGGGTGCGGTGACGTCTTTCCACCGCACTCTCTCCTGAGCCGTCACAGCGCAGAGTGGGAAGACGCCGGCGATGCTGGAGTCCAGAGCATCGGCAGCAGGTGAGTAGTTAGGTGAGTATTTTATTTTATTTTTTTTAATGTATGGAGGCATGGGGAATTATAAGGGAGGGGGGAGAGAGGTGACATCCTGCATGGGGCGTTATATGGGGGGAAAGTGACATCCTGCATGGGGCATTATAAGGGGTGGTGACATTATGCATGGGGCATTATAAGCGTGCGTGACATCCTGCATGGGACATTATAAGGGGGTGACATAATGCATGGGGCATTATAAGGGGGGTGACATTCTGCATGGGGCATTATAAGGGGGAGTGACATAATGCACGGGGCATTATAAGGGGGGGTGACATCGTGCATGGGGCATTATATGGGGGGATCAGCCTGCATAAGGCATTATGTGGGGGAAACAGCCTGCATGGAGCATTATGTTGGGGCACAGCCTGCATGGAGCGTTATATGGGGGCCAGTATTCTGTATGGAGCGTTATATGGGACCAGTATCCTATATGGAGCGTTATAATGGGGACAGTATCCTTTATGGAGCGTTATATGGGGGCCAGTATCCTGTATTGAGCATTTTTTGGGGGCCAGTATTCTGTATGGATCAATTCGCCGGTTTCTGAGCTATTTTAGAAATTACAATAGATATCGGTCATGTAATGCAAGAAGTGAAATCTTCTGCATTGTATTATATATATATATTTTTCTGTGGCATCTGTGTGTCATGAATCGTGGTATGTGTAAAAGGGGCCCACTGAGACTCTTTCGCCCAGTGCCCACGAAAACCTGGAGCCGGCCCTGCTTATACCGCACGGCGAATGCCATGAAAGAAATAAAAAGAAATTCTTGAACTTTTGTTCATATTTATCCTGTGAATGCTGGGAGTTGTTGTTTCACAAAAACTGGAATGTCCATAGTTCCTGCACTTACAAAATGTGTGAAAATATGTAACAATGGGAATGGTTTCTCTCATAGACAGTGATTCCTGCTCTTACCTGTCATTTGTGCATTGCTAGATGTATCACCAGCAAACAAAACACTCAATGTTCTTGATTTCAGGCCTTAAATACACTAAAGCTGGAATTGGACTGGTTGCTATGGGCTATAGGTCTTTGTTCCTATGGTAACAGTGTAGTGTTGTCATAGAGCCTAGAATTTAATTACATTTGAAGCAATATAAAGTCATTTACTTTTTTCAGTCGCAGTAAATGCATTTTACTTTTGGGAACTTTTCCTTATTCGTCCTGCTCCTCCAGCCTTGATGCTAACCAATGTGATCTGCGATATTATTACTACTTGTTATAAATATAAATTAATACCTATGGAGATATCACTCATGGTCATATGTGACATCATCAAATCCAGGAGGCCATTGTTACCTCACAGCATGATGTCACAATGACTGTGGGTCTATATAAACGGGTGTTCAGGGGGCAAATGATCATTTCAAGAGATGAAGACGAGGAGAGCAGAGGATCCAGGATCGAGGACACAGATTCTCATTTCAGGAGATGAGACGAGGAGATTGGAAGTTCCTGGATTGAGGATACAGGTAAATGAGAAACTTTACAGGGATTTAAGTTAGTGAACTTAGCGCCAACATGGACATCGATCCTCCAAGTCTACGGATTGTGGCTGTAAGGTTCTAGCTTTCTCCAGTCCTTGCTGGCAGAATCTCTAGACTTGGGTGATGAAGGTTCTTTGTGAGGTCAAACAGCAGAATGTTGGACACTGAGAGTTCTATGCAGAAAACATGGGGACATCCCTGGGGCTATCACAGAGGTCAGCAACAAGATGGGACCTTGGATGGAGACCCTGCATGTGCTACTTCGGTCAGTGACAGTTCCAGTGGTATCTGTGGCTGGCACAGATTGCTGGTGGTGGTTCTGTCATTTTAATTTCGGATTTTTGAGGCAAAAAAAAATCTACCCTTAGTCCCCCACATGGGAGAGAGGTTGGTGTAGATACATTGGGGGACACATATTAATTTATTTTACTGTATTTTACATATATATATATATATATATATATATATATATATACACTGTATATATGTGTATATATATATATATATATATATATATAGTTTCCACGATTTTTTATAAATTACATTTCTTGCACCATTTTTAAGTATCTACATCAAAATTTAAAAATGCAAAGAAAAGGGGGCATAAAGTACAATATATATATATGACTGATTTTCTATGGGTCTTTGCCTGATCCGTCTTGTATTATTTTTTTCTTACCAGGAAGAATATCTGGATCCTGGAAGGAAGACTGAAGAATCTAACAAGAGCCACGGGATTATTTAGTGTTAATCATTTAATATGTCTGTAGATAATATTTGTTGTCTTATGAGGTCATTATATACTGATTATATAGATCTAATTCTGGAATCAGTGCATCATGACATCATATTACATAGGTGTCTGCTGTCTAACCTAATTGTATAAGGGACCTGATATGATATAACTGCCCTATGTCTGTATCCGAAGGGCTAGTGTTTGTGGGGTGTAGTGTTTGTGGGGTCTAGTGTTTGTGGGGTCTAGTGTTTGTGGGGGGTAGTGTTTGTGGGGGGTAGTGTTTGTGGGGGTTAGTGTTCTGTATTTTTACAGGGGAGATCAACGTAGACAAGCTATAAGCTCAGAGTCCGATCTGATAAGGAGAGGTGAGGCGTGTTACCAGGACAAAGAAGATCTGCTCTCCGGAAACGAGTCATTGCTCTATATATCAGTTAGTTAGTTGTAGTATGGCCTTGGTCCAGGGTTCTCGAACTGATCGCCTTTTCTCGGGGTCAAGAAGGAATTTTTTCCCTGTGGCACACATTGGCTGAACGTGTCCAGGTTTTTTGCCTTCTTCTGGATCATTGGCTTTAGGTAGGGGTAAACATTTTATTTAATAAAATGTTTAAAATTAATGCTCTGTCTCCTTGTGTCTTTATTTTATAGCACTCAGGTAGTTGTATATGTCAGTTCTCATTTTTATGATCCACGGCTGCCACAATATGAAGGCAAACTGAAATACAAGGGCGGTAATTATGTGTCTACTAATGTAATGACTGTATCTATGATGCATAAAATATAGTCAAAAAAGCAAGGGGTAGATGCCCAAACAGATTTAAGTCAAGAAAAGCTGCAATTGGACTAATTAAAAATATATTTTTATTAGAATTGATTAAAAAACCTCAATAAAAATCACCTAAAAACGCCAATAACAAATATCAACAGAGATGAGGTAGGTCACCTCAATGACCAGTAGGTGCTTAGAATAGTGCCAGTATTCCAAAACCAATTGTCTGGACATGCAGCCAAACACACAGCAGGTACAAATAACAATTTAGTGACCAGCTAGGGGTGGCCACAAACTGTACAATAAATGCTCATATCCTTATATACAAACGTGGTCAAAATTGTTGGTACCCCTCGTTTAATGAAAGAAAAACCCACAATGGTCACAGAAATAACTTGAATCTGACAAAAGTAATAATAAATTAAAAATCTATGAAAATGAACAAATGAAAGTCAGTCATTGCTTTTCAACCCTGCTTCCACAGAATTAAAAAAAAAAATAAACTCATGAAATAGGCCTGGACAGAAATGATAGTACCCCTGAAAATAATGTGACAAAAGGGACATGTTAAATGAAGTTGTGTCCACTAATTAGCATCACAGGTGTCTACAATCTTATGATCAGCCAGTGGGCCTGTATATAGGGTTACATATACTCACTGTGCTGTTTGGTGACATGGTGTGTAGCACACTCAACATGGACCAAAGGAAGCAAAGGAAAGAGTTGTCTCAGGAGATTAGAAAGAAAATTATAGACAAGCATGTTAAAGGTAAAGATTATGAGACCATCTCCAAGCAGCTTGATATGCCTGTGACTACAGTTGCAAATATTATTCAGAAATTTAAGATCCATGGGACTGTAGCCAACCTCCCTGGACGTAGCCGCAGGAGGAAAATTGATGATAAATCAAAGAGACGGATAATACTAATGGTAACAAAAGAGCCTAGGATAACTTCTAAAGAGATTAAAGGTGAACTTCAAGCTTAAGGAACATCAGTGTCAGATCGCACCATTCGTCGTTGTTTGATCCAAAGTGGACTTCATGGGAGACGACCAAGGAGAACATCATTGTTGAAAAAAAAGTCATAAAAAAGCCAGACTGGAATTTGCCAAACTACATGTTGACAAGCCACAAAGCTACTGGGAGAATGTCCCATGGACAGATGTCTGTGTTCACAGACAGAAAAATTAAAGGGGTTGTCTACTACTATTGAAAATAGTCCAATGTATTATTATGATAAATAGAAGCTTCTTTGTATATACCTTCCTCTGCTGTTTCTGCCTGTGAGCGGCACTATCACTTGCCGCTCACAGGAATCACGTCACCCCCAGCTGCAGTCGGCGCTGACAAGTTCAGGCTGCAGCCGAGGGTCCCTCTTCTGCGTTCCATGGTGGCTGCTGGGTCGTGGGCGGGGTTACCCCGCGCATCACACCCGGCATCCACCGCGTGCTCTCCCTCTCCCCATTCATTGGGAAAGCAAATGGTGGATACAGAGTGTGACGCGGGGGTAACCCTGCCCACAACCCAGCAGCCACCGCGGGGATCCCAGCGCTGAGTCACGCCTCACTTGACATGACCTCAGCGGGGGTCACGTGCTGCCTGTGAGTGGCCAGTGATAGCGTTGCTCACAGGCAGAAACAGCAGAGGAAGGTAATTACAAAGAAGCTTCTGTTCATCATAAAAATACATTGGGCTATTTTCCATAGTAGTGAACAACCCCTTGAAGCATAACAATAAAAGAACACTGTCCCTACTGTTAAACATGGAGGAGGCTCTGTTATGTTTGGGGCTACTTTGCTGTGTCTGGCACAGGATGTCTTGAATCAGTGCAGGGTACAATGAAATCTCAAGTCGACCAAGGGATTCTAGAGAGAAATGTGTTGCCCACTGTCAGAAAGCTTGGTCTCAGTCGCAGGACATGATTCGTGCAACAGGATAATGACCCAAAACACACAGCTAAAAACACCCAAGAATGGCTAAGAGGAAAACATTGGACTATCCTGAAGAGGCCTTCTATGAGCTCTGACCTAAATCCTATTGAGCATCTTTAGAAAGAGCTGAAACATGCCGTCTGGAAAAGGCAACCTTCAAACACGAGACTACTGGAGCAGTTTGCTCATGAGGAGTGGGCCAAAATACCTGTCGAGAGGTGCAGAAGTCTCATTGACAGTTACAGGAATCGTTTGATATCAGTGATTGCCTTAAAAGTTTGTTCAACAAAATATTAAGTTAAGAGTACCATCATTTCTGTTCAGGCCTACTTCATGAGCTTAATTTTTTTTTAAATTCTGTGGAAGCAGGGTTGAAAAGCAATGACTGACTTTCATTTGTTCATTTTAATCATTTTTAATTTATTATTACTTTTGTCAGATTCAAGTTATTTCTGTGACCATTGTGGGTTTTTCTTTCATTAAACGAGGGGAACCAATAATTTTGACCACGTGTGTACTATTGAACAGTTTTTCTATGTACCTTAGTTCAGAAATGGCAATGCTCATTCAAACTAGCTGAGCATTCAAGTGGTTACTAGTGGAACCCCGGTCCCTTTCTTCAACTGTGGAGCATATTATGCCTTTTCTCAGGTATTTATGTAGGATAATAATTAGCATATATCAGTCAGACATCCTCTATAAACCTGTCCACTTTGGGCAAAGGGGATAACACTCTTATAGGTGCAGCTACATACATGCAGCGACATAGGGCTATGATCTCAACATACCACTGTCACCCTGTATGCACAATAATGCGGTATTGGTGTAACTGTGTGCACACATGTGATTATTCACCAACCGTAGGAAAATAAAGGGAATAATCTCACCCAAGTTGAGGATATACCATGCCGGTTCCCTAGTTCATTCATTTCCTCCATTCTCCCGACGCGTTTCTTCAAACACATTGATTCATCAGGGGAGGTACTTATTCCTGCCGTGTAGACGGTAATATCATTACAGATACGTTTGTGGGATAACGTGCTCAATGTTGCAGTAGAGGCACTCACCTCACTGTCTCCATTTTAAACCAACACTGCGCTGTTGTGGCTCCGTCTACTGTGCGTGACGCATTTCCAGTCCGAAGATCTCACTTCCGGTCTGTGAAACGCAGGACATGGCCGCTGGAACTCACTGGTTCCGGAAGCGACGCCTAAGGCGCCGCCCCATGGTAACAGTGTCCAGGGCTCACAATACTTGTCCTTGCCCCCCAGACTCAAGATACAAGGTAGAAGGGTTGTAACCGCCTACAGTGAGTACAGAAAGTATTCAGGCCCCTTTAAATTTTTCACGCATTGTTTCATTGCAGCCATTTGGTAAATTCTAAAAAGTTATATTTTTTTCTCATTATAGTACACTCTGCACCTCATCTTGACTGAAAAAAAACAGAAATGTAGAAATTTTTGAAATTTATTAAAAAAGAAAAACTGAAATATCACATGGTCATAAGTATTCAGACCCTTTGCTCAGTATTAAGTAGAAGCACCCTTTTGAGCTAGTACAGCCATGAGTCTTCTTGGGAATGATGCAACAAGTTTTTCACACCTGGATTGGGGGATCCTCTGCCATTCTTCCTTGCAGATCCTCTCCAGTTCCGTCAGGTTGGATGGTGAACGTTGGTGGACAGCCATTTTCAGGTCTCTCCAGAGATGCTCAATTGGGTTTAGGTCAGGGCTCTGGCTGGGGCAGTTAATAATGGTCACAGAGTTGTTCTGAAGCCACTTATTTGTTATTTTAGCTGTATGTGACGCGCCCCCTGGGCCTGTGTTGTGCAGGGGATACCCGGAGCCGGATCGCTGGGGGTTGTAGTCTCCGTGGCGCTGACCCGGTCCGTGCCCAGGACGGTCAAACCAGTGACAGTCTTAATGTATAGCAAATGTCCGACTACGCCACCCGTGGATTGCGGTCAGTGGGGACCGCCGCTGCGCTGCCGACCGCTGAGGCTGATGTTGTTTGCGCAGCCGAGTATGGGATAACTCCCCACGGGAGAAGTATTACCTCAGGGCAGCTAGTGTAAATGATGATGGGAGTGATGGTGTGAGGGTCCCAATGCTAATGGTGCTGGTGCGGCGAGGAATCACAGAGACGTGCAGTTGCAGTTTTCAATGCTTTACTCACAGTTCTTTACTGGTCCTAGTCACCTCGGTACCGGCGGTGACTGCCCAAGCCGTGCTGCGTCCACCAGGCAAGGGACTCAACCAACTCCCAGGCAATTCCAGAGCGTGGCACAGGGCTCCCTTCCTTTCCTTTCTCTGGCCGTCCCCACCAGTGACCCACCTTTGTCCAGCTCCCTCGGGCCTTCTATTGGCGAAACCTTTCTCCAGTTTCCCTGACCCTATACGGTATGCCTTTCTGGTGGATGTAGTGAGGGGTCGCACCAAGATGTGGTAACAACCTCCGGTCTTTGGCTGAGGAATCTGTTGCCTCCACCAATTTGGGTTCCGGTACCCTGTTCTGCCAACCCTTCACCCTGTATCTCCTCTGGGCATATGGGGTTCCTTCTGTCCTCGTGTCTCTGGGCCTTTCTCTGTGTTCCTTGCTTCCTTTCTCCTCTGTTCCAGTTCCTTTCTTACTTTCCTTTCCGTTCCTTCTCCTCTCTCTTTCTGCTGTTCCTGGCCTCCACTCCAGGCCTGCCTCTGGAGCTGGGTCCAGACTGAGCCACAGCTCCCTGTCAGCCCTCTCTGGCTGAACTCCTCTCTGAACTGACCACTGTCCTAAGATGGTGCCCACCTAATTTACCTCCTTCTGACACCCGAGCTCAGGTGACTAGCAACCAATGGGCTCCTGCCTATGCCCAGAGACCCACCCCTATCTGCTCCTACACCACTGGGTGTACTTTCTCCTCCCCCACTCCAGCCAGGGACAGATGCTGTTGTGCCTGCACTTCTATCTTGTGGGAGCACCGTTGAGCTGTCCCTCGGAAATGGGGTGTGTGTGGTGCATGCAGCCTACCGAGTCCTGGTCCACACTCCATCCTTACCCGGGAGTGGAATATCACACCTCTGGTTTGAGGTGCAATACCCCTGTAGCAGCCGAGCCCTCGGGGTGCTACATATGCTTAGGGTCATTGTCTTGTTGGATGGTGAACCTTCGGCCAAGTCTGAGGTCCAGAGCACTCTGGAAGAGGTTTTCATCCAGGATATCTCTGTACTTGGCCGCATTCATGTTTCCTTCAATTGCAACCAGTCGTTCTGTCCCTGCAGCTGAAAAACACCCCCATAGCATGATGCTGCCACCACCATGTTTCTCTGTTGGGATTGTATTGGGCAGGTGATGAGCAGTGCCTTGTTTTCTCCATACATATCATTTAGAATTATCACCAAAAAGTTCTATCTTTGTCTCATCAGACCAGAGAATCTTATTTCTCATAGTCTGGGAGTCCTTCATGTGTTTCTGAGCAAACTCTATGCGGGATTTCATATGTCTTGCACCGAGCAGAGGCTTCCGTCGGGCTACTCTGTCATAAAGGCCCGACTGGTTGAGGGCTGCAGTGATAATTGACTTTGAACTTTCTCCCACCACACTACTGCATCTCTGGAGCTCAGCCACAGTGATCTTGGAGTTCTTCTTTACCTCTCTCACCAAGGCTCTTCTCCCACGATTGCTCAATTTGGCTGGACGGCCAGGTCTAGGAAGACTTCTGGTGGTCCCAAACTTCTTCCATTTAAGGATTATGGAGGCCACTGTGCTTTTAGAAACCTTGAGTAATGCAGAAATTCTCTTGTAACTTTGACCAGATCTGTGCCTTGTCATAATTCTGTCTCTGAGCTCCTTGGGCAGTTCCTTTGAGCTCATGATTCTCATTTAGTCTGACATGCTGTTAAGCTCACGCCCGGACTGTTTGGCGTGAGCGTGGTTAGTGGTTCCACTGGGCCACGAACCGAGGAGTGCCTGGAGGGGCGTGACTATGTGCCTTGCCAGATCCGACAACGGACACACGGCGGCTTAATCGACTCCGTGGTCTGAGGAGGGATGAGGGAGGTGGCCCAGGTGCTACTCCAAGTCAGACCTCTGTCACACAGCTGTTGACCCACACCAGGGAATGCAGGAAAGGACAGGTTTGGCTGGTATGCAGACGGGCGGGTACTGGCAGGCATGGCTGGTATACAGACAGGCAGGTACTGACAGGTAGGTAAACAGGCTGGATAGGGACCAGTACAGACTGGGATACAGGAGCAGAGCCGCAAGAGCGGAGGACAAGCGGAGAAGAGCAGTGCCGCAGGTGCGGAGGACAAGCGGAGCAGAGCCGCAGATGCAGAGGACAAGCGGAGCAGAGCAGAGCCGCAGGTGCGGAGGACAAGCAGAGCGGAGCAGAGCCGCAGGTGCGGGCAGACAGGACAGGGCTCTGATCCCATGGAACAGACTGGGAAACACAGGAAGATAGCTGGAACACAGGCGGTAGATACAAAGGCAGGGAAGCTGGACAAGCAGAACCAGATACACACAAGGTACTTGCAATGAAGTAGCGAGTGGACACAAAACTCACAAACAGAAGTACAGAGACAATGAGTAGGAGTTAGGTACTGGTTCAGACACTGCAGGAAAAGGGAAGGATCGGACATAGAGACAAACAGGTAACGGGCTAGGACACAGTTCAGACAGGAACTGACACTGGAAAGAGATACAGGAACAAGCCTGTGCATACAGCCCCCATAGTGGTGGAAAAAACTAGAAGTCACAGATGCAGTTAACGGGCCTGGGTTCTCAGCCCCCGGGGTGGCGGAAACAGACTAGAAGTCACAGATACAGGACAGGACCTGCCTACTCAGTTGCACAGAACACATTAAAAGAAAGTGTTGCTCAGGCACCTCCCACTGGGTGGAGGAGGTTTAAGTATCCAGTGACTCACAGCAATAGGCTGGGGACGCATTAGGACTGTGCACACTGTAACTTTAACACTCAACTGGTGAGGTGGGGTTTGCCACAACCCAGGGAATTTTTGTTCGGCTTCCATTCATTGAAAAATGCTGGTATGAGGATCCGTGTCTCATTAGCTTCCATCCATTTGTGGGTGTCAAAAATTTGTTATACTCATGTGTAATCAATCGCCAATAAGAAAATGATTAAAACAAACGTGATCTTTGAATTTTCTGTAAAAATAAGAGATCTCTAAACACTGGGTTATAGGAAACCCCACATCACCAGTTGCGTGACAAAAACCCCACCTCACCAGTTGAGGGTTAAGAATCAGGAAGTGCCAGCGCCGCCGCCCTAAGCCAGCAGACAAGAGACATGCGCACAGCAGGGAGAGGAGCATAGTGTGCAGCCTGAACTGGTAGGTAAGTTGGCGGTCTTGCATGGTGGGAGATGGTAAGCCATGTCAGCACGCCGCCAGGGATGTTACACATGCGCTGTGAGCTGTGAGGTCTTATATAGAGATGTGTGTGCAAATTAAGTCCTATCAGTTTAATTAAACACAGCTGGACTCCAATGAAGGATGTAATGCAGCGGCTTGCTGCATTGCCAAAATGTCTGAGGGGGTGTGTTCTGGCTCACCACGTACCTCCCCTTCAGGTGACTGATCACATGACTGTGACATCATCATAGGTCCTGTGTGCACAGAGTGATATATATTTGGGGGGGTTTTGAAACGCAGTGAGTCAAGAGACCTGATCTCTGTGCCTGGGACCCCATTAGACCTGGAAGGCATGATGCCTGTAGGCCACATCTGGTGAGCCTTAAACCACAGCTTTGGCAGAACAGAGATGATGGAAGCAGCTAGACCTAGCAAAGGTAAAAGACCGTGCTTGATATGGACATTGATGTTGTTACTTTGCTTAGGACTGTTTCTGAAGCCAAACGGGCATAGCTACGACTGAAAAGGCTCTAGGATATTTCGTGTGTAACATTCCTGCGAGCCACTGAGATGGACTATGTTATAAGCAGTTTATGATGTGTAATAAACTGCTGGACTTTAGATTACAGGAAAACATTGCATGTGTGCTTTAATTGACCCGGTGAAGTGAGTGCCCCTCAACATGATCAATAGCGCTACTTCACAATTGGTTAGAGAATGCGGGCAACTGCAGTCTGGTTGCAAGGGGTAACGGCACAGGACGACGAATGTGGATGCAAGCATCTGACTGTGGCTTGACGGGGCCACGAAGATTTAAGCATCTGGCTGTAACTCGGCAGGGTTATGAAAATTGTCGTCGCACTCAAACCTGGTTTGCTGTGGCTTGGTGGGGCCATGAAATTTTTTCTGGTGAGAGCGGTGTGAAGTGTCTGGTGTGAACAACGCACTGCGATGGCTATAAATGGAGCAGTATCCCCAGACAGAATGGAGAAAGGGTTAGATGACCGGCTGCAAACGCTCTTCAGCAAAATAGAGTGTGCTAAAGAAATGCAGGAGCTGATAAAGATGGCTGTGAATGGAGCAGAAAATGAGACTGAAGCTATTGAGCGATTTAAGTGCCTGTTAAAATTGCAGCAGGTATTTGGGAAACGGCAACAGGACATGGTGCTGGAACGGCAGGACGTTGTTTTTTTTTAAAGCACCCCCTACAGGTGTAGTTGTCCAAAAGGGATGGAGTCTCAAAAGGGGGTGGGGCATAGAAAACCAGAATTGGTTACTGGTCGTGTGTTGGTACCGCCTAAAAATGACAATTCAACCGTTGATAACTGGGTAGCTCCAGTAGAAGGGGTTGACACCATGGGGAGTGACACTATGAAAGTAGAAAGAGAGTTCAGTCAGGAGGAGTTAAATGAGGTGAGAAAGTCCCACTTTCGTCTTCGAAGGTACAAGGGCCACAAAGAAGTTGCTCCTGTAGTCTTTGCTGAAAGGGTAAATAAAGAAAATGCAATGCTGTGTGCCTTTATTCCGAGTGTGGATTCTCCTTTAGAAGCAGAGGAGATCAGGATAGGACAGGAGCTGACGCTGCCAGTAGCAACCTCTGGTACAGTATCCAACAATAAAGAAGACCAGGAGGAAGAGTTGGATGCAGTTCTGTAGATTCAGTACAAGCATGATGATCTACTGAGACAGAAGGTTCAGGAACTGACAGCCCTGAAGGGAGCGCTGAAAGAGGAGGTGGCCAATCATGACCAAGAGCTGGAGCCTTTCAGGCAGCAGTATCAGAGTGATGTACAGCAACTAAGGAAAAACATGGAGAATGTGTCCCAGGACCAGCTGAGCCTGGAGTCTGAGCGGCAGAAAATAAACCAGATTTTGAGGAACTTGCAGTGAGAACTGGAGGAAAGCAGAGAGGAACTCAACCAATGGAAGGAAATGTTCCAGAAAAATAAAGAGGACCTCCGCAAAACCAAGGAGGAGGTTTTGCAGTTGAAGCTTGAGAAAGAGGAGTCTGAAGATGAGCTGAATGAAATGAAAAATCATTTCTCCCTGGTGCAGTCAGAGCTGAACCAAGTGAAGAAAGGCTCTGGGGATGCGGAGGAAGCAGAGGTCACAAGAAAGGAAGTGCAGAGATTTCAAGAGCAGGTGAAGCAGCTGATGCAGGAGATGCAAAGGCTGGACGAGGGTCTACACCAGCGGGATAGGGAGCTATCTGCCTTAAAAGGGGCGCTGAAGGACGAAGTTTCTGGACGCGATCAAGACCTAGAACACCTGCGAGAACAGTTCAACCGGGAGCTGCGTGAATCCAAGAAGGAGTATGATGAACACAATAGGGACCTGCTATAAACCAAGAGGGACTATGAGGATCTCCTCAAGGTTAAGAAAAAACTAGAGGATGATAAGGCTGATGCAGAGCACATGCTACAAATGATTGAGACCACTCAGCAGGACACCCATGATGAGAATGATGATCTCCGTAGAAAGATCCTAGGACTGGAAGCTCAGGTGAAGGAGCTGAAGACATTCTGTGATGATCTGCAGAGGGCAGAGACGTGCCTTCAGGATAGAATCAGCAGGATGGAAGCTGAGTGGAAAAAGATGGAGGAGTCTATCGGAGAAGCCACAGATCAGGGTCAGGAGTTTGCCACTGAAGAAGGGAGGTATGAAGCAAATACCTCCTCAAATAATGTGAGCTTGGATGATTCGGTGGATGTAAGAGCCGAGATCAAGGAGCTCAAGGAGACGCTACAAGCCCATTTGAAGCAAGAGAAGCTTGAGAGACTGGCTGTCGAGTGCGGAGTAGGCTCATTGGAGACAGAGAGGGCTGAGAGAATTCTGCTGATAAAGGAGCAGTTGAAGCAGGAAGAACTTCAGAGATGGGCTGCTGAGAGGCGAGTAGCTGAGCTAGAGGAAGAAGTTTTCGAGCTCAAAGGTCGCCTGGCAAAGTACCAATCAGTGAACGAGGCCGCCTTCGAGAAGGAAAAGGGCAAACAAGTTGCGCTTAATCGTTTATACTATGAGAAGGTGGAACTGAGGAGAGCTGAGGAAGTGTTAAAAGAAGATCAGTATGGGATGGAAAATGTCAAGAGGAGAATTCTTGAGTTCATAGCTGTGAGTCAGCTCAGGGGAAGCATACAGTGTGAAGAATCTGAAACTCAGTTGTCCCTGAAACCTGAGCCAGATGATCGTTTGGAGACCACTGATTAGACAGAAACTTCACGGTACAAGTGCCTCATAGATGTACCCGAAGATTTGAGAGAAGAATGCACCAGAGAGTCAGTGCATGAAGAGTTTAAGAAAGCCGTGGGAGCCTGTAAGGTGTACTCGACCTCAGAAGCTAAACAGCTGGTGGTCCTGTCCACAACTGAAGTCACAGGGAAGAGGGTGGCTGTCCTAAGTGACATGCACTGGCGATGTGTTTGCATGAAGAGGATTGTCCGGTTGAAGACTGAACAAGCCATTAGACAACTGGAGCTTATGAGAAAAGCTCAAAGTCTGCGAGAAGAAGTCATCTGGGTGCCTCATGCTCTGGTAAGAAAGCTCATTGGGAAAAATGGCCAAGCCATGCAAATGATGGTAAAGAAGTCTGGTGTGATGAAAGTAAGCAGTCCACGTGATCATCAGGACTGGATACCGGATGAAGACAGCATGGTGTCATTCTCCACTGTAGGAACAGAAGAAAATCTTGCATATGTAAGAATGCTGATGGAGTACCGAGTGACCTACCTGCGAGAGGTAGAACAGTTGAATCCCGCCAGACTGTGAATGGAAAGACAGCGTCGACTGAGCAGCAGAAGATGGCAGCCGTTTATAAATTGTGAGACCAGACAGAGAAAGGGCCTTCCAAATAATAGAACGGCTACAGCAGAAGTTAGAGACCTTTCAAGATGTTCTGAGGATAGTGGGTGTGGGTTTAGAGGTCGTGAGTCCTCCATTAGCTCAAGTCTGAGAGGCCCATACAAATGACCCAATACAGTACGAGACAGTACGGAGTCGGACCTGACCTTAGATACAAGGGCAAGTGAATCGCACTGCTGTATTGACCGCTGGGAGCGAGGGGGGTCTGACAAGGTTACGACTCGGAAATGTGAGTTGACGAAGTTAGTGACAAAGACTAATCACATGACTGTGACATCATCACAGGTCCTGTGCGCACAGAGGGATATATATTCGGGGGGGTTTTGAAACGCAGTGAGTCAAGAGACCTGATCTCTGTGCCTGAGACACCATTAGACCTGGAAGGCACAAGGCCTGTAGGCCACATCTGGTGAGCCTTAAACCACAGCTTTGGCAGAACAGAGTTAATGGAAGCAGCTATACCTGACAAAGGTAAAAGACGGTGCTTGATATGGACCTTGATGTTGTTACCTTGCTGAGGACTGTTTCTGAAGCCAAGCCGGCAGAGCTGCCACTGAAAAGGCTCTAGGATATTACATGTGTAATATTCCTGCGAGCCGCTGAGATGGACTATGTTATAAGCAGTTTATGATGTGTAATAAACTGCTGGACTTTAGATTACTGGAAAACGTTGCATGTGTGCTTTAATTAACCTGGTGAAGTGAGTGCCCCTCAACATGATCAATAGCGCTACCGCACAAGGAGTAGAACCCTCTCAAGGAGGATCACAAGGAAATGGACACCATGTGACTTAAATATGAGTGTCTGAGCAAAGGGTCTGAATACTTATGACCATGTGATATTTCAGCTTTTGCTTTTTTTAATAAATTTGTAAAAATTTCTACATTTCTGTTTTTTTTTCAGTCAAGATGGGGTACAGAGTGTACTTTAATGAGAAAAAAAATGAACTTTTTAAACTTATAAAATGGCTGCAATGAAACAAAGTGAAATATTTAAAGGGGTCTGAATACTTTCCGTACCGACTGTATATTCTGCTCCTCAGGCATGTTGCGATGCGGCATAAACAGGTGTACTTCAGACGCATGCCCTGCTATAGGGTTTGCAGCTGGAAAATGGAGATCCACGTGAAGGGACACATATTTTTTATTGCGCCTTCAAACCCCCAAGAAGACACATGGTCATGGATCACTCTAAACAAATGGAATATACCCTGATATTTTTATAAACACACATTGGTACTCTAAAGAGGCCGATGGTCTCAGAGGTACATCACAGTTATATATATTAATGGGGTATAGAACAAGAAAATGATTGGGCAAAGATATTTTACCATTATTTATTAGTTATGTCAGGGGGGTCTAGATCAAGAATGAGATTAGGCACTTAGCTTCCCATTAGGGTCAAGAAATGATACAGATACACATGCATGGATACCCTACATGTGCTAAGCTAGTAGGGTGATACCACCAACCTGCATTATTTGGAAAAAATTGGGAAGGAAAGTGTCTATTATTCCCTACTCTCTCCCTATTCTATATTGTCCCCTACCTCACATGGTGGTTGGCACCCTAAAAATGAAGCTCTTAAGTAGCAAATAGAGGTAACTAAGAAATTCTCATCAGAACTGGACTTCGCAAAAAAAGAAACATAGTTACAGAACAAGGTAGAATGGTACCAATACCACCTAAAAGAGTGTAAACACAAGCTTTTTATTACCTAGAAGAATTCAGGGAAAACAAGGCATATTAGGTGCCGATTACCAGACAGAATTATATTCCTTAGATAGACTTATGCTCCTCTGAAACAGAGGTCTCACATACTGATACAAAATCCAAAACCCAAAAGGGGAAATTAAAAGGAAGGGGTGGATTTCGGAGGAGAGGAAATAACAGGAGAACCCCGCAGAGAGGGAGTTTTTAGAGCTGAACTACCTGCTCAGGAGCCGATCCAATCAGCCGAATCCCGTTTAACAACACAGGTCATCAATCTATCATCAATGCCCCTCACTACTGATGAAATATGCATACTGAGTAAACGTTTAAGTTTTATCCACACCACTGATTTTGATGAATCTGAAATAATAATAGACCTGCATCTATTCATCAGACGTTTGAAATTAAAAAAGCACTTCCTTAGGGAGGATAGAAAGGAGTGTGACAACTTGGGAATACCCAATAACCTTCTACAAGGCGTGAGGTTGCTATACCATCTTGATGAGGTGAACCTGAATACATTGATCCCTTCACGGACATTAAAAATAAAATTTCTAGAATGCCACCTCCTACCAGAGACTTAAGTTCCATAGATTTCTTCCTTAATTTGGTTACGGAGGACATCATACAACTGACAAAAACTAAGCATAGGGAACAACATAACCTTTCAAGAGGTGAAATGGATTCACTATGCAGACTTGAAAAGGATCAAACCATAACCATATAGCCGTCCGACAAAGGCGGCAATGTGGTTGTGATGGATACCACTACCGACTCTCTCATCTCTCGGCATCACAGACTTGGCCCTATCTTGTATCTCCTCATAGACAGACAAAACATCAGTCTCTCCCACTCACACACCACCTCCTCATCTCACCCGACTTTGCTGCCCGACTAATCCACTTGTCTCCCCTCTATTCCTTTGCGTCTCCTCTCTGTCAATCCCTTCAGTGGCTCCCCGTTGCCCAGAGACTCCAGTTCAAAACCCTAACCATGGCACATAAAGCCATCCACAACCTGTCTCCTCCATGTATCTGTGACCTAATCTCCCGGTACATACCTGCACGCAACCTCCAATCCTCACAAGATCTCCTGCTCTACTCACTTCTTATCTTCTCTTCCCACAATCGCACACAAACTTTATCCCATTCATCCCTGCTACTCTGGAACTCTCTATCCAATAATAATAATAATAATAATAATAATAATAATAGTTTATTTTTATAGCGCCAACATATTCCGCAGCACTTTACAAATTTTTAGGGGGGACATATACAGACAATACAGAATAAGCATATCTCATATCGAAAGGAGTGAGGACCCTGCTCGCGAGCTTACAGTCTATGAGGTAGTGGGGGAGACACAAAAGGTAAAAAGTACATATATTGTATAATGCAGCCTTGATATACTGAATAGGATAAATAATAATACATGGACTGGTCGCCAGCCAGTATGTGTGCAGTCCTGACAGAGGCTATTATGTGCATGGTTGGTTTGAACTCGAAGTTGAAGAAGATTTTAATATGGGAGAAAACTGGGATGGACACAGTGTGTTTAGGTGATACGCCAGTCTAAAGAAATGTGTTTTTAGGGTTCGCTTGAAACTGTGGGTATTGGGAATTAATCGAACTGTCCTGGGTAGTGCATTCCAGAGAATTGGCGCAGCACGCGAGAAATCTTGGAGACAGGAGTGGGAAGTTCGGATTATGGAGGATTTTAGTTTTAAGTCATTTGCAGAACGGAGGGCACGTGCAGGGTGGTAGACTGAGACAAGGGAGGAGATGTAGGGGGGTACTGAAGCATGGAGCGCTTTGTGGGTAAGCGTGATAAGTTTAAAATGAACTCTATATTGGATGGGCAACCAATGCAATGACTGGCACAGGGAAGAGGCATCGGAGTAGCGGTTGGCGAGGAATATGATCCTGGCTGCTGCGTTCAGGATGGATTGGAGAGGGGAGAGTTTAGTAAGAGGGAGACCGATTAGTAGAGCGTTGCAATAGTCAAGACGAGAATGAATAAGAGCGACAGTAAGAGTTTTTGCTGAGTCAAAGGTGAGAAAAGTCCTGATTCTTGAGATGTTTTTGAGGTGTAGATGACATGAACGAGCGAGTGATTTGATGTGAGGAGTGAAAGAAAGATCTGAATCAATAATGACCCCAAGACAGTGGGCTTGTTGCTGGGCAGTAATGGTTGAGCCACAAACGGAAATGGCAATATCGGGCACAGGTAGGTTAGTGTAGGGAGTAAATACGAGTAGTTCAGTTTTTGACAGATTCAGTTTTAGGTAGAGGGAGGACATAATGTTAGATACGGCAGAAAGACAATCACTGGTCTTTTGTAGTAATGCAGGGGTGATGTCCGGAGCAGAGGTGTATAATTGGGTGTCATCAGCATAGAGATGGTACTGAAAACCGAATCTACTGATTGTTTGTCCAATAGGAGCGGTGTATAAGGAGAAAAGAAGGGGGCCTAGGACTGATCCTTGAGGAACCCCGACAGTAAGAGGAAGGAGGGAGGAGGAGGAGCCAGCAAAAGACACAGAGAAGGAGCGGTCAGAGAGATAAGAGGAGAACCAGGAGAGAACCGTGTCCTTGAGGCCAATAGTGCGGAGCATAGTGAGGAGGAGCTGGTGATCCACAGTGTCGAATGCTGCAGAAAGATCCAGGAGAATCAGCAGGGAGTAGTGACCATTAGATTTAGCTGTTAATAGATCATTAGAGACTTTAGTGAGGGCAGTTTCAGTAGAATGTAAAGAGCGGAAACCAGATTGTAAAGGGTCAAGAAGAGAGTTGTCTGAGAGATAGCGGATTAGACGGGAATGGACAAGGCGTTCCAGGAGTTTAGAGATAAAGGGAAGATTGGAAACAGGTCTGTAGTTGGCCGTGCAGTTCTGGTCGAGGGATGGTTTTTTAAGTAATGGTTGTATGCTGGCGTGTTTAAAAGAAGAGGGAAAGATACCAGATGAGAGGGAAAGGTTGAAAATTTTAGTTAGGTGAGTGGTGACAGCTGGAGCAAGGACTGAAGGAGATGTGAGGGAATAGGGTCACTGGTGCAGGTGGTAGGGCGAGAAGATGCAAGGAGCCTGATCACTTCATCTTCCGTGACTGGTTCGAAGTCAGAAAATGAGCAAGATACAATGTGGCGGGGGAGAGCATGCATAACATTTGGGGATTGGGAGAAAATTTCCTGTCGGATATGGTCAATTTTTTCTTTGAAATAAATGGCCAGATCGTCAGCGCTGAGGTCGGTGGTCGGGGCCTGTGTTGTTTGATTGAGGAGAGAATGAAACATGTCAAAGAGTCGTTTAGGATTATTGTAAAGTGAGATTATGAGGTTGTTAAAGTAGGTTTGTTTGGAGAGGTGAAGGGCAGAGTTATATGTTTTCAGCATAAATTTATAGTGGAGGAAATCTTCGGACAGATTTGATTTTCTCCACAGCCGTGCAGCGCACCTGGAGTACCTCTGGAGAAGACGTGTTTGAGGCGTGTGCCAGGGTTGTCGCCGTCTATGCCGAATTTTTCTTTGTGTAGGAGGTGCGGCTTCATCCAGGGCGCATAGTATTATTTTGTTATAATGCTTCAATGCAGAGTCGGGACATGAGAGGGAGGAGATTGGGGCCAATGATAATTGCAACCTTTTTATAAATTTCTGGGTGTTAATGGCACATAAATTTCTATAAGTGTGGACAGTGGGAGTGTCTTGAGTAGAGTCACAGTTCTTGACAGAGAATGAAAGAAGATTATGGTCAGAGAGTGGAAGGGGAGAGTTAGTAAAGTCATGTACTGAGCAAAGCCGGGAGAAGATCAGGTCCAATGTGTTCCCATCCTCATGTGTAGGAGAATTAGCAAGCTGTGAAAGGCCAAAAGAGGAGGTTAGGGATAAAAGATGAGCGGCAGATGGGGAAAGAGGATCGCCAATTGGGATGTTAAAGTCTCCCATGATTATCGTGGGGATGTCGCAGGATAGAAAATTTGGAAGCCAGGCAGCAAAGTGATCCAGGAATTGACGGGGGGGACCTGGAGGGCGATAGACAACCGCCACTCGCAGGGAGAAGGGCCGGTAGAGTCTGACTGTGTGGGCCTCAAAAGACGGGAAGATAAGGGAGGGTACAGGGGGGATAACCTGAAAAGTACATTTTGTTGAAAGAAGCAGACCAACACCTCCAATCATAAAAGACTCTTGCCTACCAAGGAAACCTTCAAAAGGAACCTGAAGTCCCACCTCTTCCGACAAGCCTACAACCTGCAGTAACCTTCTTTGCACCATACCGCTGCATGACCAGCTCTTCCCTCATCTACTGTATGCTCACCTATCCTTTGTAGATTGTGAGCCCTCGCGGGAAGGGTCCGCTCTCCTCCTGTTTGGCTTTACAGACATTTTCTTAGACTCTGTCTCTAGGACCCAGCGGCTACCTTCCTCTCGCTAATTAACACCCTGCCTGGTTGTATAAATATCTGCTGTGTATTCATTACAACTTGTGAAGGCTTTAGCAAGAGCAGTACTTCTTGCTGTTTGGAGCTTGAGAACGTGTGCGCATTTGTCTGGAGTTCGTCTAAAGCTAAGTAATTTCCCCCTGTTTGTCTACTTCCGTTGTCTATAGTGTTTAATTGAGATCAACTAGTGCTCATTTCCTCCCTTCCCTAGCCTTAGCCATATGCCAGGGAAATACAGGGCAAGGCACATGTGCGGCGATTGGTGAAGAGCCAATACAAGGACGTTAGGGAAGACAGGGTGATGTAAGATCAACCTAGGAGGTCTCCACTTCCCCCCTTTCCCTAGAATCTGGACTTCCTTTCCTTCTTGCCTTTGTGATGCAGTAAGTTTTTCCCACATCTTGCGTGACACATGGATACCTAAGATGTTGCAATGATCTGTGCATGGGGTAAGCAACATAGTGAATCAGAAGAACTATATTACATTTATAATTTGAGGAATTTGCTAATATTATTATTACACCTAATACACATTGAGTTATGATCTTGGAGATGAGAATAAACCTTTAACTGTCAGAGGGTTCTCATCTATGCAAGGTCACAGAAGTTGTTAACATTTAGTAGAAATTAAACCATGTGTGTGCTTCACAGATATGATCATATCTGTGATAAAGTGATTGTGTATTAACATCCTTTGTTGTGGTTGACTGGGTCCATTATGTGTGCCTAAGTTGTAGGTATTCGTAAAAAGATAATGAGGCAAGTTGATCTCCTTCTGGAGTTTCTTTAAACTTTTAGGCACCCCATCTTCAAGCAGATAATCTATTATCTGGATTGCTAAGGTTATTGTATTAATGGTTACTGACCACATTAGAAAAGTAAGTGCATGTCGACAATGATTTTGCTACTAAGAGAAAAATATTTTGATTTATTGTGATTTACACTAAATTGAATGCGCTGATTCCAAACATGAACTCCGAATTTACCTGACACGTTTATATTTTAAGTTATACATGCAAAGCCTATTCACTTATAATATTAATGCATTATATATTGGAAATATTCCAACGTACATGCCCAGACCTGTCCGAACATTCTCATACAGGTCAGTTGATGTCAGCAGGAAGCACCGTATTTTTCGGACTATAAGACGCACCGGACCATAAGACGCACCAAGGTTTTAGAGGTGGAAAATAGTGGAGAAAAACCTTTTGAAGCATTCTGCCCATGGATTGCGATAGCTGATGCATGCTGCCCGTGGATCAGGCGGAATGTATCAGACACCGGATGTACGACGTAAGGCTGATATGGTATGTGTAACATACCTGGCGGCGTCCTTGCATGGTGGTCCATCTCCCACTGTGCAAGAGAGCGCACTTGATCTCCTGTCCAGATTGTCTCTCTGGCTTCCCTCCATGCTGTCTGTGTTCTCTTGTCTGTCTCTGCTGCTTAAGGGCGGCGCCCGATCACTTCCTGCTTTTTGTACCTGCTGTGGGTCACGCCCCTTGTGCGTCCTCAGCCTATTGCTGTCTGACACTTGGTATATAGCTCAGCAGCTCCCTTCTATCCCTGCCTGAGCATATGTGTTTCTTTCAGTGTGTGCTTGCACTCTGAAGTTGCCAGGTCCCGTTCCTGTTTCCCTGTCCGCCTTTCCTGGAGGCTGTATTTCCAGGCCTGTCTGAACTAGTCCTGTATGTCTCCTGCTTTTCGGTATTAGTTCCCGTGTCTGAACTAAGTCCTGTATTTCTCCTGCCTTGCGGTGTCAGCTCCCGTGTCTGAACTGAGTCCTGTATGTCTCCTGCTTTGCGGTATTAGTTCCCGTGTCTGAACTGAGTCCTTTCTGTGTATCTTGTCTGTCCAGTCTGAACACGCTCCTAGCCTGTTCCTCCCGCCTTCTAGGGGCCGATTACCTAGACCCGCTCCTGTATCTTGTCTGTCCTGTCTGAACACGCTCCTTGCCTGTTCGTCCCGCCTCTCTGGGGGCAGTATTCCCAGACCCGCTCCTGTATCCCGCTGCAGTGTCGGTCTCCTCCGTACACTCAGTTCCAGTCTGAACTCTCTCCTATCCTTTACCTGTTTTGTCTATGCCCGTTCCCTTCCTTTTCCTGCAGAGTCTGAACTCGTACCTATCTCCTGCCTGTTGTCTCTGTACTCCCGTTTGTGAGTTTGTGGTCCACTCGCTACTTCACTGCAAGTACCCTGTGGGTGTCTGGCTCTGCCTTTCCCTTCCTGTCTGTTCAGTGTGAACAGAGCCCTGTCCTCCCTGCTCAGTCTTCTGCACTCTAGTTGTGCTTGCCTGTACCCCTCTGCCTGTATTGTTCCTGAATCCCGGTGTGTACTGGGTCCTATCCCGCCTGTGTTCCTACTTGCTAGTGCCTCCCCGTCTGCACTCTATCTGTGCTTACCTTTACCCCCCGGCCTGCATACCCGCCTGCCTGCATACCCGCCTGCCTGCATACCCGCCTGCCTGCATACCAGTCTGTTCCTGTATTTCCCTGTGTGGGTCAACAGCCGTGTCCGGGGTCTGTCCTGGAGTAGCACCTGGTCCCTCTGCTCGGTTCCTCCTTGGTGCACTGGCGTCGTATGCCGTCGTGCGACCCTGGTCGGATCGGGTGAATACTTAGTCACGCCCCTCCAGGCATACACTCTCCGGCACGGTCCAGTGGAATCACTACCAATCACCCGCACACGCCGCTTAGCCCGGGCGTGTGCATAACAGCATGCTCAGGCCATGGTTCCCGTTGAGCCCCACGGCCTTCGCTCTTTGAGAAGTTTTTCCAGCGAATATATGCATTAAAATAAATAAATAAATTTTTTTCCCTTAGCTGAGTTCCAGGCGTAATTACGCACCGTCCAGATGGATCTATCAGCTCTCGTTCCTGCGGATCCGCCACGTTACTATGGGGATCCAAGACAGTGTCGTGCATTTGTGGAGCAATGAATGCTACACTTTAAGGCCTACCCTCTTTATTTTCCTTCCGATTGGGCTAAAGTGGCCTTTATGATGTCTTACCTGGCGGGGGATGCCTTGGAATGGATCAACCCCCTATATGAGACACAGGATCCGATCCTCCGGGACCTAATGGCCTTCCTGGTGGCCTTTCTAATGGTCTTCGATGATCCTAACCCGGAGGCTCCTGCTGAAGCTTCACTTCCCAATATCCCGGAGCAGCCCCAATGGGTAATGTGTGTGGGTAGCGTAATAGTTCTCCAGCCCAATGAGACTACTGCCCACCCAGAATCCTCACAGGGTGACTACGCTTTCCGGAATACTTCTCCCAACCTCAAGAGGCAGTCCAGACGTGCTAGACTTAGAGGCAAGCAGTCACGCCTGGGTCTGTCCTCCCTGAGACCTCCTGAACCCTTCGGGGTGCTACCTGGTAACGAAAGGACAGAGACTCTCCTATACTCTGTACCTGATACCTCGCTCGCTTCGTCCAGTGAGTCCAACCTAGTGTACTCCGAAGCAGAGGTTACTCCCGAGTCTCTACACCCCTCCGACCAGGCGGAGGACCTCCAGTTGTGTTCAGAACCCTTCGGGGTGCCACCTGGTGGTGAATGGACAGAGACTTTCCTATACTCGGTACCCGATACCTCGCCTGCTTCCTCCAGTGAGTCCGACCTAGTGTTCTCCGAAGCAGAAGTTACTCCCGAGTCTCTACACCCCTCCGACCAGGCGGAGGACCTCCAGTTGTGTTTAGAACCCTTCGGGGTGCCACCTGGTGGTGAATGGACATAGACTTTCCTATTTCCTGTACCTGATACCTCGCCTGCTTCCTCCAGTGAGTCCGACCTAGTGTTCTCCGAAGCAGAAGTTACTCCCGAGTCTCTACACCCCTCCGACCAGGCGGAGGACCTCCAGTTGTGTTTAGAACCCTTCGGGGTGCCACCTGGTGGTGAATGGACAGAGACTTTCCTATTTCCTGTACCTGATACCTCGCCTGCTTCCTCCAGTGAGTCCGACCTAGTGTTCTCCGAAGCAGAAGTTACTCCCGAGTCTCTACACCCCTCCGACCAGGCGGAGGACCTCCAGTTGTGTTTAGAACCCTTCGGGGTGCCACCTGGTGGTGAATGGACTGAGACTTTCCTATTTCCTGTACCCGATACCTCGCCTGCTTCCTCCAGTGAGTCCGACCTAGTGTACTCTGAAGCAGATGTTTTCTCTGAGCCTCAGTACTCTTCTGACCCGGCGGAGGACCTCCAGTTGTTTCCTGAATCCTCCGGGGTACCACCAGATAACAAAGAGACAGTGACTTTTCCTCATTATGTACCTGATAACCCGTCTATTTTTTCCTGTGAGCTTGACAAGATGTACCTCGAAGCAGAGATTACCCTCAAGTCTCTGTCCCCCTCCAACCCAGTGAACGACTGGTCCTCGAATTCCCTGCGGAAGATTCTGGCAGGCCTGAAGAAGAGGGGGCGTAAGGGGGGAGGTACTGTAACATACCTGGCGGCGTCCTTGCATGGTGGTCCATCTCCCACTGTGCAAGAGAGCGCACTTGATCTCCTGTCCAGATTGTCTCTCTGGCTTCCCTCCATGCTGTCTGTGTTCTCTTGTCTGTCTCTGCTGCTTAAGGGCGGCGCCCGATCACTTCCTGCTTTTTGTACCTGCTGTGGGTCACGCCCCTTGTGCGTCCTCAGCCTATTGCTGTCTGACACTTGGTATATAGCTCAGCAGCTCCCTTCTATCCCTGCCTGAGCATATGTGTTTCTTTCAGTGTGTGCTTGCACTCTGAAGTTGCCAGGTCCCGTTCCTGTTTCCCTGTCCGCCTTTCCTGGAGGCTGTATTTCCAGGCCTGTCTGAACTAGTCCTGTATGTCTCCTGCTTTTCGGTATTAGTTCCCGTGTCTGAACTAAGTCCTGTATTTCTCCTGCCTTGCGGTGTCAGCTCCCGTGTCTGAACTGAGTCCTGTATGTCTCCTGCTTTGCGGTATTAGTTCCCGTGTCTGAACTGAGTCCTTTCTGTGTATCTTGTCTGTCCAGTCTGAACACGCTCCTAGCCTGTTCCTCCCGCCTTCTAGGGGCCGATTACCTAGACCCGCTCCTGTATCTTGTCTGTCCTGTCTGAACACGCTCCTTGCCTGTTCGTCCCGCCTCTCTGGGGGCAGTATTCCCAGACCCGCTCCTGTATCCCGCTGCAGTGTCGGTCTCCTCCGTACACTCAGTTCCAGTCTGAACTCTCTCCTATCCTTTACCTGTTTTGTCTATGCCCGTTCCCTTCCTTTTCCTGCAGAGTCTGAACTCGTACCTATCTCCTGCCTGTTGTCTCTGTACTCCCGTTTGTGAGTTTGTGGTCCACTCGCTACTTCACTGCAAGTACCCTGTGGGTGTCTGGCTCTGCCTTTCCCTTCCTGTCTGTTCAGTGTGAACAGAGCCCTGTCCTCCCTGCTCAGTCTTCTGCACTCTAGTTGTGCTTGCCTGTACCCCTCTGCCTGTATTGTTCCTGAATCCCGGTGTGTACTGGGTCCTATCCCGCCTGTGTTCCTACTTGCTAGTGCCTCCCCGTCTGCACTCTATCTGTGCTTACCTTTACCCCCCGGCCTGCATACCCGCCTGCCTGCATACCCGCCTGCCTGCATACCCGCCTGCCTGCATACCAGTCTGTTCCTGTATTTCCCTGTGTGGGTCAACAGCCGTGTCCGGGGTCTGTCCTGGAGTAGCACCTGGTCCCTCTGCTCGGTTCCTCCTTGGTGCACTGGCGTCGTATGCCGTCGTGCGACCCTGGTCGGATCGGGTGAATACTTAGTCACGCCCCTCCAGGCATACACTCTCCGGCACGGTCCAGTGGAATCACTACCAATCACCCGCACACGCCGCTTAGCCCGGGCGTGTGCATAACAGTATGTTTCAGTCTTCCGTCTGAAATGCTGCGGCAGAGGAAAACATACCGTCCTTTGGCTTCTCCTCTCCTGCTGTCAATGACTGAGTGGTCTAACTGTACACACACGCAGGAAGAAACGCCAAAAAACAAATGTGGCTGAAGTCATACAGCCAGTATGCTGCTCGATCCACTGGTTGCTTGTATCATGTACTGGCTGTATTCAGCCATGTATGATATGTCCTCTTTAAGATCCCACAGGTATTGTGGTTGACTTTGAGGGGCACTATAACTTCCAGCAAGTCCTTCAGCTCTTATGGCATGCTGGGAGTTATAGTTCACCACAGGAGTAGTACAATGTTTTATGTCATGTGCTTTTTCACTTTACTTTATATTTTACTTCTACGTCATAATGCTTGCCTCTCATTCTGGACCCACGATAGGCAAGAAGCGGGGTCACACTGGCTGGGGGCTGCGGCAGCAGAGGTGGCTGGGGCTGCGGAGGGAGCTGTGGCAGCTGAGGTGGCTGGGGCTGTGGCAGCGGGCGGAGGCGGTTGGGGCTGCAGAGGGGGCTGGGTCTGTGGCAGCGGAGGTGGCTGGGGCTGCGGAGGGAGCTGTGGCAGCTGAGGTGGCTGGGGCTGTGGCAGCGGGCGGAGGCGGTTGGGGCTGCAGCGAGGGCTGGGTCTGTGGCAGCGGAGGTGGCTGGGGCTGTGGCAGCGAAGGCGGCTGGGGCTGCGGAGGCGGCTGGGGCTGTGACAGCGGAGGCGGAGGGAGCCAGGGCTGCAGAGGGGGCTGTGGCAGTGTAGGCGTCTTTGGCAACGTAGGCGGCTGGGGCTGTGGCAGCGGAGGTGGAGGGAGCTGGGGCTGCAGCGGCGGAGGGGGCTGTGGCTGGGGCAGTGAAGGCAGCTGGGGCTGGGGCAGCGGAGGCGGCTGGGGCTGTGGCAGCAGAGGTGGCTGGGGCAGCGGAGGGGGCTGTGGCGGCGGAGGGGGCTGTGGCAGGAGGGGGCTGGGGCTGTAGCAGCGGAGGCGGCTGGGGCTGAAAGGGGCTGTGGCAGGAGGGGGCTGTGGCAGTAGGGGGCTGGGGCTGTGGCAGCGGAGGGGTCTGTGGCTGTATGAGCGGATGGGGCTGTGGCTGTGGCAGCGGAGGGGGCTGTGGCGGCAGGGGGCTGTGGCAGCAGAGGGGGCTGTGGCGGCAGGGGGCTGTGGCAGCGGAGGGGGCTGTGGCAGCGGAGGGGACTGTGGTGGCGATGGAGCGATTTTACCCAGTAATGAGCGGCGGCAGCAGAATGTTTGTGGGCACAGCCATGAATTCACTATGGCCGTGCTCGAAATCAGGAGGTGGGCGGTCTCTCATCCTGATCAAGCGCTGCAGTGACGTTACGAAGAGGCAGGGTCGGTAATGACTGCGCGCTGTGCTGTTCTGTGTTGCCCCGGCCCTGCCTCTTTGTAACATCATTGCAGCGCGCAATCTGGACCTGAGACCGCCCACCTCCTGATGGCTAGTGTGGACATAGTGAATTCATGGCTGCGCCCACAAACATGCTGCTGCCGCCGCTCCTTACTGGGTAACACCATTCCATCGCCGCCCCAGCTGCTGCAGCCCCCGTCGCTGCCGCAACCCCAGCCGCCTCCACATCACAAAACAGTACATTTGGACCATAAGACGCACCCCCATAAATTGGGGGGAAAAAGTGCGTCTTATGGTCCAAAAAATACGGTATATAAGGCAAACTGGACAGAGCTCAATAAAGTGATCTCTTATAGGACTATCAGTTTGGAAACGGCTGGAGTCATACTAGCGTATAAAAAATTGGTCCAATGTTGATCCAGAATAGTAGGACGAGTGTATGGCGCTATGTTATGCATACTGCTGAATAAAAAGGGTTCAATAAAATATTATGTACCCAAAAATAAATGTTTTAATTGTGTAAAAGCAGGAAAACATTAAAAATCTTATATTAATCTGGTATCGCTGTAATCGAACTGACCTACAGAATAAAGTCATCATATCACTTATACCCTGGGCTGGCGTCAGCACCTGGCACACACGGGCAAGTGCCGGGGCCCTGAGCAGGCGGGGGGGGACCCACTCGCCGTCTAGCACCGTGCCGCGCTATGGGACCTGTGAGAGGAGGAGAGTGGTGTCAGCACCCGCTCCTCCCCCACTTGCTCAGGGCCTCAGGGCCCCTACAGCCTGCAGCTCATCACTTATCTCTCCCCGTTCCTCCGCAGCCGCTCCAGTCTCTTCGCGGCTGCTGCACTGTGATGTCTCAGGTCAGAGGGTGCGGTGACATCTTTTCACCGCGCTCTTTCCTGAGCCGTCACAGCGCAGAGTGGGAAGATGCCGGCGACGCTGGAGTCCAGAGCAGCGGCAGCAGGTGAGAAGAAGTGAGGTGAGTATTTGATTATTTTTTTTTAATGTATGGAGGCATGGGCCATTACAAGGGAGGGGGGTGTGACATCCTGCATGGGGCATTATAAGGAAGGGGGGGTGACATCCTGCATGGGGCAGTATAAGGGGGGGTGACATCCTGCATGGGGAATTAAAAGGGGGGATGCTGTTACATCCTGCATGGGGCATTATAAGGTGGGTGAGTGAAATCCTGCATGGGGCATTATAAGGGAGGGGGGTGTGACATCCTGCATGGGGCATTATAAGAGGGGGGAGAGGTGACATCCTGCATGGGGCATTCAAAGGGGGGGAAGTGACATCCTTCATGGGGCATTATATGGGGGGAGTGACATACTGCATGGGGCATTATATGGGGGAAGTGACATCCTGCATAGGGCATTATATGGGGGTGGTGACATAATGTATGGGGCATTATAAGCGAGGGTGACATCCTGCATGGGGCATTATAAGGGGGGGTGACAATGAATGGGGCATTATAAGCGGGGTGACATCCTGCATGGGACATTATAAGAGGGGTGACATCCTGCATGGGGCATTATGTGGTGGGAACAGCTTGCATGAGGTATTATGTGGTGGGAACAGCTTGCATGAGGTATTATGTGGTTGGAACAGCCTGCATGGAGCATTATGTGGGGGCACAGCCTGCATGGAGCATTATATGGGGGCACATCCTGCATGGAGCGTTATATGGGGGCCAGTATTCTGTATGGAGCGTTATATGGGGACTGTATCCTGTATGGAGCGTTATATGGGAGCCAGTATCCTGTAGGATTGTAATAAGGGGGACAGTATCCTGTATGGAGCGTTATATGGGGGCCAATATCCTGTATGGAGCATTTTATGGGGGCCAGTATTCTGTATGCAGCGATTCGCTGGTTTCTGAGCTATTGTAGAATTTACAATAGATATCGGTCATGTAATGTAAGAAGTGAAATCTTCTGCATTGTATTATATATATATTTTTCTGCGGCATCTGTGTGTCATGAATCGTGGTATGTGTTAAAGGGGCCCACTGAGACTCTTTCGCCCAGGGCTCACGAAAACCTGGAGCCTGCCCTGCTTATACCGCACGGTGAATGTCATGAGAAAAATAAAAAGCAATTCTTGAACTTTTGTTCATATTTATCCTGTGAATGCTGGGAGTTGTTGTTTCACAAAAACTGGAATGTCCATAGTTCCTGCACCTACAAAATGTGTGAAAATGTGTAACAATGGGAATGGTTTCTCTCATAGACAATGATTCCTGCTCTTACCTGTCATTTGTGCATTGCTAGATGTATCACCAGCAAACAAAACACTCAATGTTTTTGATTTCAGGCCTTAAATACACTAAAGCTGGAATTGGACTGGTTGCTATGGGCTATAGGTCTTTGTTCCTATGGTAACAGTGTAGTGTTGTCATAGAGCCTAGAATTTAATTAAATTTGAAGTAATATAAAGTTATTTATTTTTTTCAGTCACAGTAAATGCATTTTACTTTTGGGAACTTTTCCTTATTCGTCCTGCTCCTCCAGCCTTGATGCTAACCAATGTGATCTGCCATATTATTACTACTTGTTATAAATATTAATTAATACCTATGGAGATATCACTCATGGTCATATATGACATCATCAAATCCAGGAGGCCATTGTTACCTCACAGCATGATGTCACAATGACTGTGGGTCTATATAAACGGGTGTTCAGGGGGCAAATAATCATTTCAAGAGATGAAGACAAGGAGAGCAGAGGATCCAGGATCGAGGACACAGATTCTCATTTCAGGAGATGAGACGAGGAGATTGGAAGTTCCTGGATTGAGGATACAGGTAAATGAGAAACTTTACAGGGATTTGTTAATGAACTTAGCGCCAACATGGACATCGATCCTCCAAGTCTACAGATTGTGGCTGTAAGGTTCTAGCTTTCTCCAGTCTTTGCTGGCAGAATCTCTAGACTTGGGTGATGAAGGTTCTTTGTGAGGTCACACAGCGGAATGTTGGACACTGAGAGTTCTATGCAGCAAACATGGGGACATCCCTGGGGCTATCACAGAGGTCAGTAACAAGATGGCACCTCGGATGGAGACACTACAGAAGCTACTTTGGTCAGTGACAGTTCCAGTGGTATCTGTGGCTGTCACAGATTGCTGGTGGTGGTTCTGTCACTTTAATTTCAGATTTTTGGAGCAAAAAAAATCTACCCTTATTCCCCCACATGGGAGAGAGGTTGGTGTACATACATTGGGGGACATACTGTATATTTATTTATTTTACTCTTTATTTTACATATATATATTTATGTGCATTTTACACAATTTTTTTTTTATTAAATTTATTACACCATTTTTAAGTATCTACATCAAAATGTAAAAATGCAAAGAAAAGAGGGCATAAAGTACAATATGTGTATGACTGATTTTCTATGGGTCTTTGCCTGATCTGTCTCATATTATTTTTTTCTTACCACGAAGAAAATCTGGATCCAGGAAGGAAGACTGAAGAATCTAACAAGAGCCACGGGATTATTTAGTGTTAATCATTTAATATGTCTGTAGATAATATTTGTTGTCTTATGAGGTCATTATATACTGATTATATAGATCTAATTCTGGAATCAGTGCATCATGACATCATATTACATAGGTGTCTGCTGTCTAACCTAATTGTATAAGGGACCTGATATGATATAACTGCCCTATGTCTGTATCCGAAGGGCTAGTGTTTGTGGGGTGTAGTGTTTGTTGGGTGTAGTGTTTGTGGGGTGTAGTGTTTGTGGGTTGTAGTGTTTGTGGGGGGTAGTGTTCTGTATTTTTACAGGGGAGATCAACGTAGACAAGCTATAAGCTCAGAGTCCGATCTGATAAGGAGAGGTGAGGCGTGTTACCAGGACAAAGAAGATCTGCTCTCCGGAAACGAGTCATTGCTCTATATATCAGTTAGTTAGTTGTAGTATGGCCTTGGTCCAGGGTTCTTGAACTGATCGCCTTTTCTCGGGGTCAAGAAGGAATTTTTTCCCTGTGACACACATTGGCTGAACGTGTCCAGGTTTTTTGCCTTCTTCTGGATCATTGGCTTTAGGTAGGGGTAAACATTTTATTTAATAAAATGTTTAA
This sequence comes from Phyllobates terribilis, assembly GCF_046119375.1. Taxonomy (NCBI): domain Eukaryota; kingdom Metazoa; phylum Chordata; class Amphibia; order Anura; family Dendrobatidae; genus Phyllobates; species Phyllobates terribilis. The sequence goes on from NW_027362769.1 coordinate 319,831,921, forward strand.
AATTAATGCTCTGTCTCCTTGTGTCTTTATTTTATAGCACTCAGGTAGTTGTATATGTCAGTTCTCATTTTTATGATCCACGGCTGCCACAATATGAAGCAAACTGAAATACAAGGGCGGTAATTATGTGTCTACTAATGTAATGACTGTATCTATGATGCATAAAATTTAGTCAAAAAAGCAAGGGGTAGATGCCCAAACAGATTTAAGTCAAGAAAAGCTGCAATTGGACTAATTAAAAATACCTTTTTATTAGAATTGATTAAAAAAACTCAATAAAAATCATCCAAAAACGCCAATAACAAATATCAACAGTGATGAGGTAGGTCACCTCAGTGACCAGTAGGTGCTTAGAATAGTGCCAGTATTCCAAAACCAATTGTCACTGGACATGCAGCCAAACACACAGCAGGTACAAATAACAATTTAGTGACCAGCTAGAGGTGGCCACAAACTGTACAATAAATGCTCATATCCTCATATACTATTGAACAGTTTTTATATGTACCTTAGTGCAGAAATGGCAATGCTCATTCAAACTAGGTGAGCATTCAAGTGGTTACTAGTGGAACCCCCAGTCCTTTTCTTCAACTGTGGAGCATATTATGCCTTTTCTCAGGTATTTAGGTAGGATGACAATAATTAGCATATATCAGTCAGACATCATCTATAAACCTGTCCACTTTGGGAAAGGGGGGATAACACTCTTATAGATGCAGGTACATACTGTACATGCAGTGACATAGGGCTATGATCTCAACGTACCACTGTCACCCTGTATGCACAATAATGCGGTATTGGTGTAAGTGTGTGCACACCTGTAATTATTCACCAACCGTAGGAAAAAAAGGGAAAAATCTCACCCAAGTTGAGGATATACTATGCCGGTTCCCTAGTTCATTCATAGGTGTTGATCCCTTTTTCCTCTATTCTCCCTACGCGTTTCCTCAAACACATTGATTCATCAGAGGAGGAACTTATTCCGATCGTGTACCACAGTAATATCGTTACAGACACGTTTGTGGGATAACTTGCTCAATGCTGCAGTATAGGCACTCACCACACTGTTTCCATTTTAAAGCAACACTTCGCTGCGGTGGCTTCGTCCACAGCGTGTGACGCATTTCCGGTCCGAAGACCTCACTTCCGGTCTGTGGAACGCAGGACATGGCTGCTGGAACTCACTGGTTCCGGAAGCGACGCCTAAGGCGCCGCCCCATGGTAACAGTGTCCAGGTGTCACACTCCTCGTCCTTGCCTCCCAGTCTCGAAGATACCATGTAAGAGGGTTGTAACCTCCTGTATGCTGCTCATCAGGCATGTTGCCATGTGGCATAAACAGGTATACTTCAGACGCATGCCCTGCTATATGGGTTGCAGCTGGAAAATGGAGATCCACATTAAGGGACACATATTTTTTATTGCTCCTTCAATCCCCCAAGAAGACACATGGTCACGGATCACTGTAAACAAATGGGATATACTCTGATATTTTTATAAACACACAGTGGTACTCTAAAGAGGCAGATGATCTCAGAGGTTGCGGTATAGAACAAGAAAATGATTGGGCAAAGATATTTTACCGTTATGTACAGTGTGTATTACTTACGTAAGGATGGTGTAGATCAAGAACGAGATTGGAACCTCAGCTTACCATTATGGTCAAAAAATGATACAGATACACATGCATGGATACCCTACATGTGCTAGCCTAGTAGGGTGATACCACCAACCTTCACTATTTGGGAAAAACGAGGAAGGAAGTGTCAATTATTCCCTACTGGCACCCTAAAAAGGAAGCCCTTAAGGAGCAAATAGAGGTAACTAAAAAATTCTCGTCAGAACTGGACTTCGCAAAAAAAGAAACACAGTTACAGAACAAGGTAGAAAGGTACCAATACCACCTAAAAGAGTGTAAACACAAGTTCTTTATTACCTTGAAGAATTCAGGGAAAACAAGGAATATTCAGTGGCGCTTACCAGACAGAATTATATTCCTGAGATAGACTTATCCTACTCTGAAACAGAGGTCTCACATACTGATACAAAATCGAAAACCCAAAAGGGAAAATTAAAAGGAAGGGGTGGATATCAGGGGAGAGGAAATAACAGGAGAACCCCGCAGAGAGGGAGTTTTTAGATCTGAACTACCTGCTCAGGAGCCGATCCAACCAGCGGAATCCCGTTTAACAACACAGGTCATCAATCTATCATCAATGCCCCTCACTACTGATGAAATGTGCGTACTGAGTATAGTTTTAAGTTTTATCCACACCACTGATATTGACAAATTTGAAATAATAAAAGTCCTGCATCTATTCATCAGACGTTTGAAATGAAAAGAGCACTTCCTTAGGGAGGATAGAAAGGAGTGTGACAACTTGGGAATGCCCAATAACCTTTTACAAGGCGTGAGGTTGCTATATCATCTTGATGAGGTGAACCCGAATACATTGGTCCCTTCACGGACCTTAAAAATAAAATTTCTAGACTGCCACCTCCTACCGGAGACTTAAGTTCCATAGATGTCTTCCTTCATTTGGTTACGGAGGACATCATACAACTGACAAAAACTAATCATTGGGAATAACATAACTTTGCAAGAGGTGAAATGGATTCACTACGCAGACTTGAAAAGGATCAAATCATAACCATAAAGCCGTCCGACAAAGGTGGCAATGTGGTTGTGATGGATACCACTACAGACTCTCTCATCTCTCGGCATCACAGACTTTGCCCTATTTTGGATCTCTTCATAGACATACAGGACATTAGTGTCTCCCACTCACACACCACCTCCTCCTCCCGCCTCCTATCTGTCGGTGTCCCCTAAGGAACATTTCTGGGACCCCTGCTCTTCTCCATCTACACCTTCGGCATTGGACAGCTCATAGAGTCTCATGGCTTTCAGTATGACCTCTATGCCGATGTCACACAGATCTACCTCACCGAACCTGATATCTAGTGATAAGCGAGCACTAAAATGCTCGGGTACTCATTGCTCGGGACGAGCAAATTGGAATACTCGGGTGCTCGACCCGAGAAACGTGCTCAATGAAAGTCTATGGGAAACTTGAGCATTTTTCAGGCGGTTCCCCTAGGCGGTCTGCAGAGGGCCTAAAAATTGCCCAAATCGATGGGAACAGTGCTCAAATGACATGGGAACAGCATGGGGAAGGCCTCTGGAAGCATTTCTGACTCCCAGGTCACTGATGTCAACAACGTTGTCAGAGTATTACGCCACTTTTAAGGACTCACAATAAAACATACAAAAACAAAACCAAAATGGATTTTCCTGGGAAATATGTTAAGGAACATCCTTTCTAGGGTAATGACTTGTATACAGTGGTGGCCAAAAGTATTGGCACCCCTGCAATTCTGTCAGATAATGCTCAGTTTCTTCCTGAAAATGATTGCAATCACAAATTCTTTGGTATTATTATCTTCATTTAATTTGTCTTCAATGAAAAAAACACAAAAAGGATTGTCCTAAAGCCAAATTGGATATAATTCCACACCAAACCTAAAAAAGGGGGTGGACAAAAGTATTGGCACTGTTTGAAAAATCATGTGATGCTTCTCTAATTCATATAATTAACAGCACCTGTAACTTACCTGTGTCACCTAACAGGTGTTGTCAATAACTAAATCACACTTGCAGCCAGTTAACATGGATTAAAGTTGACTCAACCTCTGTCCTGTGTCCTTGTGTGTACCACATTGAGCATGGAGAAAATAAAGAAGACCAAAGAACTGTCTGAGGACTTGAGAAACCAAATTGTGAGGAAGCATGAGCAATCTCAAGGCTACAAGTCCATCTCCAAAGACCTGAATGTTCCTGTGTCTTCCGTGCGCAGTGTCATCAAGAAGTTTAAAGCCCATGGCACTGTGGCTAACCTCCCTAGATGTGGACGGAAAAGAAAAATGGACGAGAGATTTCAACGCAAGATTGTGCGGATGGTGGATAAAGAACCTCGACTAACATCCAAACAAGTTCAAGCTGCCCTGCAGTCCGAGGGTACAACAGTGTCAACCCGTACTATCCGTCGGCGTCTGAATGAAAAGGGACTGTATGGTAGGATACCCAGGAAGACCCCACTTCTTACCCCGAGACATAAAAACACCAGGCTAGAGTTTGCCAAAACTTACCTGAGAAAGCCTAAAACGTTTTGGAAGAATGTTCTCTGGTCAGATGAGACAAAAGTAGAGCTTTTTGGGAAAAAGCATCAACATAGAGTGTACAGGGAAAAAAAAGAGGCATTCAAAGAAAAGAACACGGTCTCTACAGTCAAACATGGCGGAGGTTCCCTGATGTTTTGGAGTTGCTTTGCTGCCTCTGGCACTTTACTGCTTGACAGTGTGCATGGCATTATGAAGTCTGAAGACTACCAACAAATTTTGCAGCATAATGTAGGGCCCAGTGTGAGAAAGCTTGGTCTCCCTCAGAGGTCATGGGTCTTCCAGCAGGACAATGACCCAAAACACACTTCCAAAAGCACTATAAAATGGTTTGAGAGAAAGCACTGGAGACTTCTAAGGTGGCCAGCAATGAGTCCAGACCTGAATCTCATAGAACACCTGTGGAGAGATCTCAAAATGGCAGTCTGGAGAAGGCACCCTTCAAATATCAGGGACCTGGAGCAGTTTGCCAAAGAAGAATGGTCTACAATTCCAGCAGAGCATTGTAAGAAACTCATTGATGGTTACCGGAAGCGGTTGTTCGCAGTTATTTTGGCTAAAGGTTGAGCAACCAAGTATTAGGCTGAGGGTGCCAATACTTTTGTCTGGCCCATTTTTGGAGTTCTGTGTGAAATGATCAATGATTTGATTTTTGCTTCATTCTCTTTTGTGTTTTTTCCATGCAAGCAAATGAAATGAAGATAATAATGCCAAAGAATTTGTGATTGCAATCATTTTCAGGTAGAAACTGAGTATTATCTGACAGAATTGCTGGGGTGCCAATACTTTTGGCCACCACTGTAAGAAGCATGATCTGTGCTGAACAGTATGGATGGTAATCCAAAGCCTCCATAACCAAGCTTGGCATGGAAGGCACTCGGGAAATAGGAGTGTGAGTTGGGGGTCTCCCAGTGGTAATACAGTTGGAATCACTGCCTTATTAATACAACGGGGAACTGTTTTTATTTCAATTAACAATTTAAAGGGGTTGTCTGAAACCAACACTGATTTAATTCTAAATCTCTATTTAATTTAATAATCTAATTGCTTTTCTAATATACTTTAATTAAAAGTTAATCTGAATTTATCTAACTGGGGTGTGTTTGTATGTGTGTGTATATATTTGTTTTTTTTACTAACATCCTGTTTGATAAGATTTAGTATTGAAAATCCCCAGTGCATCCTGGGATATGAAGACGGACGCGATCAGGGAGCAGAGGCTGCGGTCACTGCTGCTGCCTCTTTCCGCACCCTGAATGAAGCGTCATCAGTGATGCCTGTTTCAGGGGCTGGGCTAGTCCTTGCTACTCTGCGCATGTGTCGGTTGTCAATTCCAACTCTCAGTTGCTCAGCAGGATCTTGTCACTGTGCAATAATCTTTTTAATGCGCAGCGTCAGGGATTCCTCAGACGACACCGGGGCGATCACGCAATATCTCATCCTGCCGTCACTGTGTCACGGATTTCGTCCTGAATCGCGAGCACACGATCCAGATTACTCGACAGTTCAGCACTTTTTGGGGATTATGAATCTCAAGACTGCTACCTACCGGAAGCTAAAATGCAATAAATGAGGGGCCAGGTGAAGAAAGCCATAGCAAATTCTGTCAGGTCCCTTTGAGGTGCATTGTACCTGTTGGGTATCCTGACATCGTGCTTCCCAGGGGTTCTGTGAGCACAATACCATTCCAGGGTTCTACAGTGGGATCTGCTAATTAATGAAGTTTCTCTTAAGGGGCACTTGGAAGGGAAGATGTCCTTATCACCCCGGTCAGTAAAATCTTTATAGTGGTGGCAGGATGAGCCTAACCTATCTCGAGGGGTTCCTTTTGTACTTATGGTCACTAGAACAATTACCGCAGATGCGAGTCCCAGAGGGTGGGGAGCCCATCTGGGAGACATGGTAGCCCAGGGGACCTGGTCAGATATCGAAAAGGGTCTCTCCTTCAATGCAAAAGAACTTCTGGCGGTAGACAAGGCGGTGAATAATTTCTTACCTTTCCTTCAGGGCCAGAATGTAAAGATCCTCTTGGATAACCTAGTTGCGGTAGCATATGTGAACCACCAGGGGGGTACATGGTCAAGATAGCTGATGAGAGGGACAGATCATCTCTTCCAGATTACAGAAAGTCACCTCCTTTCCCTGATGGCCCTCCATATAAGGGGAAAAGAAAACACCAGAGCAGATTTCCTAAGCTGCTATCCTCTGATGCAAGGGGAATGGGAACTAAATCAATGAATTTTTACCCAAATAGCCTCCTGTCAGGTAGATCTGTTTGCCACAAAACTAAATCGGAAGACAAAGATCTTGTGTTCCCTAAATCTCCTAGCTGTGGACGCTCTCATGATACATTGGGATTTCAGCCTGGCGTATGCCTCCCCCACCCCGGTTGGCTCTTCTTCTCATGGTCATAAGAAAGATCAGGGAGGACAAGGCCAGGGTTCTGCTGATCGCACCCTTTTGGCCCAGGAGGCCCTGGTTCTCATGCCTAAGGAGCATGTCCATCTCCGATCCTTGGGTTCTTCCAGAGATTCCGTATCTCTTTCTCCAGGGTCCGATATTCCATCCTCAAGCAACTGGCCTCCACTTGACGGGGTGGAACTTGAAAGGACACTGCTAAATCGGAAAGGTTTTTCCCAAGGTCTAGAAACCATCCTGATGCACAGCAGAAAACCTGTTGCAACCCAAATTTATGCCAGAACTTGGAGAAAGTTTTTGTCTTTCTCTGGTTCTGTGGTTGATGGGGGGCGCCAATAGGAAACATCTTGGAGTTTTGACAAAAAGGTCATGAACTAAGGTTATCCACCAGCACCCTTAAAGTTCAGGTTTCTGCCTTGGGTGCCCTATATAGCTGTGATCTAGCGGGTATCTACTGGGTTTGTCGGTTCATTAAGGCAGCTTTTAGAACTAGATCTATTAAAAGCAGCTTGGTTCCCTGGGATTTAAATTTGGTTCTAAAGGCCTTGACTAGCTCGCCCTTTGAGCCAATAGTCAGCAACCCTTAAATCCCTCTCCCTTAAGACCACTTTGTTAATAGCTTTAACCTCGGCCAGGAGCATTAGTGACATCCAGGCCCTGTCTCTGGCCTCGCCGTTTACTAAAATTCTGGATGATAGGCAGGATCTGGTCTCAAAATCATTCTCTCTCCCTAAGGTAGCCACTCGTTTCCACAGACTTCATGAAGTCCTCCTACCCTCCTTTTGTCCAAATCCTAGTAACCAGAAAGAGGTGGAGCTACATACGTTAGAAGTGAGGAGATGTGTGGTTAGGTACCTTTCAGTTACCAAAAGCTTTAGAAAAGATAACTCGTTGTTTATATCCTACCAAGGGGCTAGGAAACGGTCTTAAGTCACAAAGTCCACCATAGCTAGATGGAATAGGGAGGCCATTTCTCTAGCATATACATCTAGCGGCGAGGAAGTACCAGAAGGGCTGAAGGCTCATTTCACCCGGGCTGTGGCGACCTCCTGGGCTGAGAAGACAGGTGTCTCGACAGAAGACATATGTAGGGCTGCTACCTGGTCCTGTCCCTCTTCATTCCATAGACACTATATAGGTTAGATATGGGTATATCGGCTGACCTCACCTATAGGAGAAGAGTGTTCCAGGCTGTGGTCCTTCAAAAGATTACTTCATCTCTGTAATTCTCTCGTGGTGCTGTCATGGTCGACCGATAAAATCGTAAGTTACTTACCGGTAATGGGATTTTTCGGAGACCATGACACCACCCTTACATTCCCTCCCTTCACGTTTGTGGGAGCACTCCCCTTTTATTAATTATAATCTCACACTCAATAGGTGTCGTGTGGTATGGCAATTTTGTGATTGTTTGCTGTGTTCATTAACCCGGCGGTCCTCTCAATGCTCTGTAATCCAAACTGAGGCGGGAGAGAGGTGGCGCCCTTTTAAGCCTGTAGGTTTCCTCTCCTTGGTGGGCGGATCCCCTCTCTCTTGCTGCTGTCATGGTCTCTGAAAAATCCCGTTACCGGTAAGTAACGACTATTCATTTGATGGAGCAATCAAAAAGTTGTTCCCCAAAATGGTAAGTATTAACCCCTTAAGCCCCGCGGGTGGTTTGCACGTTAATGACCGGGCCAATTTTTACAATTCTGACCACTGTCACTTTATGAGGTAATTACTCTGGAACGCTTCAACGGATCCCCCTGATTCTGAGATTATTTTTTCATGACATATTGTACTTCATGATTGTGGAAAAAATTCTTCAATATCACTTGCGTTTATTTGTGAAAAAAACGGAAATTTGGCGAAAATTTTGAAAATTTTGCAATTTTCAAAATTTGAATTTTTAAGCCCTGAAATCAGAGCGATATGTCACACAAAAGAGTTAATAAATAACATTTCCCACATGTCTACTTTACATCAGCACAATTTTGGAGCCAAAATTTTTTTTTGTTAGGGAGCTATAAGGGTTAAAAGTTGACCAGCGATTTCTCATTTTTCCAACAAAATTTACAAAACCATTTTTTTAGGGACCACATCATATTTGAAGTGACTTGGAGAGGTGTTTTTGACAGAAAATACCCAAAAGTGACACCATTCTAAAAACTGCACCCCTCAAGGTGCTCAAAACCACATTCAAGAACTTTATTAACCCTTCAGGTGCTTCACAGGAATTTTTTGAATGTGGAAGAAAAAAATGAACATTTAACTTTTTTCACAAAAATGTTACTTTAGACCCAATTTTTTTTATTTTCACAGGGGTAACAAGAAAAAATGGACCCCAAAATTTGTTCTGCAATTTCCCCTGGGCACGCAGATACCCAATATTTGGGGAAAAAACACTGTTTGGGCGCACGGCAGGGCTCGGAAGGGAAGGAGCGCCATTTGACTTTTTGATTGTAAAATTTGCTTGAATAATTAGCGGACGCCATGTTGTGTTTGGAGAGCCCCTGTGTGCCCAAACTTTGGAGCTCCCCCACAAGTGACCCCATTTTGGAAACTAGACCCCCCAAGGCACCTTTATAGATGCATAGTGAGCACTTGGAACCCCCAGGTGCTTCACAAATTGATTCGTAAAAATGAAAAAGTGAAAACAATTAATACAAAAGAGGATAGTGAAGACCTTCAGAGGGATTTGGATAAGCTGGGTAGGTGGAGCATTAAATGGCAAATGAGGTTTAACGAGGAGAAATGTAAGGTCATACATATGGGAAGGAAAAATGGAAGTCACCAGTACTCACTGAATGGGAAATCATTGGGGAATTCAGAGATGGAGAAGGACTTGGGCATCTTGATTGATAGCAAACTAAATTGGAGTGCCCAAAGTCAGGCCGCTGCTGTAAGGGCAAACAGGGTAATGGGATGTATCAGAAGAGGTATAGCTGCAAAGGATGAGAACATTGTTCTTCCACTGTACAAAGCACTGGTCAGACCACACTTGGAATACTGTGCTCAGTTATGGGCCCCAATATATAGAAAGGATATAAATGAGCTTGAAAAGGTACAAAGGAGGGCAACAAAATTAATAAAGGGAATGGAGGGACTGCAATACCGAGAGAGGTTGGCAAAACTAGGACTATTCAGCCTGGAAAAGAGAAGGTTGAGGGGGGACATAATAAATGTGTACAAATATGTTAGGGGACAGTATAGAGACCTTGCCCGGGATTTGTTCAAAAGGAGGGATATTACGGTAACAAGAGGGCACTCACTAAGACTGGAAGAGAAAAGGTTTCAGCACCAGCATAGGAAGGGGTTCTTTACGGTAAGAGCAGTGAGAATATGGAATTCACTGAGTGAGGAGACGGTAATGTTGGATTCACTACACCAGTTCAAGTGGGGACTGGATGCTTTTCTAGATACCAGGCAGATTTCTGCATATACTTAAAAATAGAATAAAATAGTAGGTTGATACAGGGATTTATTCTGACTGCTGGTTTCAGAGTCGGGAGGGAATTTTTCCTCAGGTGAAGATTGGCTAAATCATTTGGGGTTTTTGCCCTCCTCTGGATCAACTTTAGCAACTACAGAACTTACAGGTCGAACTTGATGGACGCAAGTCTTTATTCGGCTTTACAAACTATGTATCACTATGTAAAAAAAAAACAACACTTTTTCATTTTTACGAATCAATTTGTGAAGCACCTAGGGGTTCCAAGTGCTCACTATGCATCTAGATAGGTGCCTTGGGGGGTCTAGTTTCCAAAATGGGGTCACTTGTGGGGGAGCTCCAATGTTTGGGCACACAGGGACTCTCTAAATGCAACATGGTATCCGCTAACAAATTGAATGGAAAATCGGCTCAAATTGTTAGCGGACACCACATTGCGTTTGGAGAGCCCCTCTGTGCCCAAACTTTGGAGCTCCCCCACAAGTGACCCCATTTTGGAAACTAGACCCCCCAAGGCACCTTTCTAGATGCATAGTGAGCACTTGGAACCCCCAGGTGCTTCACAAATTGATTCGTAAAAATGAAAAAGTGAAAAAAAAAACACTTTTTCATTTTTACGAATCAATTTGTGAAGCACCTAGGGGTTCCAAGTGCTCACTATGCATCTAGATAGGTGCCTTGGGGGGTCTAGTTTCCAAAATGGGGTCACTTGTGGGGGAGCTCCAATGTTTGGGCACACAGGGACTCTCTAAATGCAACATGGTATCCGCTAACAAATTGAATGGAAAATCGGCTCAAATTGTTAGCGGACACCACATTGCGTTTGGAGAGCCCCTCTGTGCCCAAACTTTGGAGCTCCCCCACAAGTGACCCCATTTTGGAAACTAGACCCCCCAAGGCACCTTTCTAGATGCATAGTGAGCACTTGGAACCCCCAGGTGCTTCACAAATTGATTCGTAAAAACGAAAAAGTGAAAAAAAAAACACTTTTTCATTTTTACGAATCAATTTGTGAAGCACCTAGGGGTTCTAAGTGCTCACTATGCATCTAGATAGGTGCCTTGGGGGGTCTAGTTTCCAAAATGGGGTCACTTGTGGGGGAGCTCCAATGTTTGGGCACACAGGGACTCTCTAAATGCAACATGGTATCCGCTAACAAATTGAATGGAAAATCGGCTCAAATTGTTAACGGACACCACATTGCGTTTGGAGAGCCCCTCTGTGCCCAAACTTTGGAGCTCCCCCACAAGTGACCCCATTTTGGAAACTAGACCCCCCAAGGCACCTTTCTAGATGCATAGTGAGCACTTGGAACCCCCAGGTGCTTCACAAATTGATTCGTAAAAATGAAAAAGTGAAAAAAAAAACACTTTTTCATTTTTGTGAATCAATTTGTGAAACACCTGGAGTTCCAAGTGCTCACTATGCATCTAGATAGGTGCCTTGGGGGGTCTAGTTTCCAAAATGGGGTCACTTGTGGGGGAGCTCCAATGTTTGGGCACACAGGGACTCTCCAAATGCAACATGATATCCGCTAACAAATTGAGCCGACAATTTGTTAGCGGATATCATGTTGCATTTGGAGAGTCCCTGTGTGCCCAAACATTGGAGCTCCCCCACAAGTGACCCCATTTTGGAAACTAGACCCCCCAAGGCACCTATCTAGATTCATAGTGAGCACTTGGAACCCCAGGTGCTTCACAAATTGATTCATAAAAATGAAAAAGTGTTTTTTTTTTCACTTTTTCATTTTTACGAATCAATTTGTGAAGCACCTGGGGGTTACAAGTGCTCACTATGCATCTATATAGGTGCCTTGGGGGGTCTAGTTTCCAAAATGGGGTCACTTGTGGGGGAGCTCCAATGTTTGGGCACACAGGGGCTCTCCAAACGCAACATGGCGTCCGCTAACAAATTGTCGGCTCAATTTGTTAGCGGATATCATGTTGCATTTGGAGAGTCCCAAAATGGGGTCACTTGTGGGGGAGCTCCAATGTTTGGGCACACAGGGGCTCTCCAAACGCAACATGGCGTCCGCTAACAATTTGAGCCGATTTTCCATTCAATTTGTTAGCGGACACCATGTCGCGTTTGGAGAGCCCGTGATGTGCCTAAACAGTGGAGCTCCCCCACAAGTGTCCCCATTTTGGAAACTATACCCCTCAAGGATTTTATTAAGGTGTATAGTGAACATTTTGAACCCAGAGGTACTGCACAGAATTTGTTTACATTAGGTCATCATATTGAATAAGTTGTCATTATTCTTGAGCGCAAGTGCTCGCTAATTGTGATTACAGCAATGCCAGAATCATATGGGGTTTTTATGACTGACAGCTGTCACACACTAAAAGACGCATTTTTTGTAAAATCTAGTTTTTGCATCGCCATATTTTGAGAGCTATAATTTTTCCAGATTTTGGCAGACAGTCATGTGATGGTTCGTTTTTTGCGGGATGACTTGACGTTGTTATTGATGCCATTTTCAGGCACGTGACATTTTTTGATCGCTTTCTATTCCGATTTTTGGGAGGCAGAATAAACAAAAACCAACAATTCAGGAATTGTTTTTTTTTTTTTTTTTATTCTGTTCCGCGTGTGGTAAAATTGATGAGGTAGCTTTATTCTTCGGGTCAGTACATTTACAGCGGTACCACATTTGTATCATTTTTCTATGTTTTGGCGCTTATACACAATAAAAGCTATTTTATAGAAAAAAATATTTTTTAGCATCGCTTTATTCTGAGAGCTATAACTTTTATATTTTTCGGCTGATGGAGCTGTATGGCGGCTTGTTTGTTGCGGGACGAGATGACGCTTTCAGCGGTATCATTTTTATTTATATGCGTCTTTTTGATCGCGTGTTATTCCACTTTTTGTTTGGCGGTATGGTGATAAAGCATTGTTTTTTGCTTCGTTTTTTTTTTTTTTTTTTACCGTGTTCACTGAAGGGGTTAACTAGTGGGACAGTTTTATAGGTCAGGTTGTTCCGGACGCGGCGATACCAAATATGTGTACTTTTATTGTTGTTTTTTTTTTTTTTTTATAATAATATTTATTGATGGGTACATTATATTTTTATTTTTGGTGTATTATTTTTTTTATTTTTTTATAATATTTTTGCACATTTTTTTTTTTTTTCCACTTTCACACAGTTTATACACTTTATTACTTTGTCCCACTCTGGGACTTTCACTTTTTTTTTTCTGATCACCTGCATGGCACAGGAATGAAGCACCATCCCTATGCCATGAAGGCTGTCAGAAGTGCAAAGTGTGAAGATTGCTTGGAGATGCACTGCGCATGCCCAAGCAATCTTCCTGCTCTCTGGTGACCCGGATGTTGTCATGACGACATCCGGTCGTCATGGCAACACCCGGGAAGCCTTTGCAGACTGCGCTGGAAGCCGGAAGAGGAGGTGAGTATCGCCGATCACCTCCCCTTGCCCCCGCAATGCCGCGATCGACGTCGATCGCAGCATCGCGGGGGTTAATGTGCTGGGAGCGGTGCAGGACCGCTCCTTGCACATAGTACCGGGTGTCAGCTGTGACAATCAGCTGACACCCGGCGGCGATCGCGCCCGCACAGCCTGTGTGCGCGCGCGATCGCCATGACGTACTAATACGGGTCTGGCTCTTAAGTCCCAGGGCACAGACGCGTATTAGTACGTCAGATGTTATTAAGGGGTTAAAAACGGGTCTTAGAAAATTGAAACACAAGCCAAACAATTTGTTTGCAAAGTTTAGAATTTTTTGAAAGCAGTAAAATGTTTTTGTTTTTTTCTTCTGCACCATTTCACTTTATTTAGAATTCATTGCCCTTGTTTTCTATATCTTGCACAGTAAAGTGAATGGTGTCTTTCAAAAATGCTGTAATTTTGTCCCACAAAATACCTCTCAACCCTGCTGTATTGAGTAGTGTCTGTGTTATTCAGCAAGTAAGAAAAAGATCTTCAGCTCACCTGGCCCAGCCTGCCAGTCCTCCTTTCCATGATCTCGGTGCTCGGAATTAGTCCATCCCCATCTGGGAGAAAAATCCTCAGTGAAAGTAAAAAATAGTTTTCCAGCACACGATGTAGAAAAATTAGAAAAAGCCTTTATTTAATCAATCGTTAAAAAATACAATTCCAACAGAGATAAAAGCATGTGTAAGCTTCCGCGTTTCGGATCATATTTGACCCTTAGTCATAGCATAAAGTACTGAATAAATGTTGCACTTTTCAAGGAAAACAGTCAAGGGAAGCTGCCAAGGGTAACACCCACCAAAATCAGCTGTGATATTAGCTCACTAATTCAAGGCTAGCAGTGATCTAAACACTAGTATAACCCTATACTACATCCATCCTCTACAAACATATTACAATGTGAACTGTCACTTAGTAATGCACTAATTATTTGATCACTTTTTACCCAAGTTTTTTATATATATGAATTCATTGAATAAACAATTGATGCACTATTTAAATATATATGTAACAATAAGAGCTTCTAAAGATATCATTACCTATTTTCTAAAAATTATTGTTCTAACATTTGATTTCAAGGGCATACTTTTCCCCCCAAAAAATAAAATAATATCTCTATTTTAAAACCATATGAGAATGGCTGGAAATTATTACAAAACGTAATTAGCATGCTTTGTTTTGTATACTATTGATTATAGAGTCCCCTAGATTGATCACAAAAAATAAAAAAAATAAAAAATGTATTTAATAAATTCCTCAATTTGTTCCAACTTTTTTAATATAGATACATCAATTCATGTCTTAGATTTAGTCCTGCTGGGTATCTGGTATTTAGTTTTAGAATCTATCGAGCTTCAGTCATCTGGAGTAATTTAACCCTATCTCCACCTCGCCGTGGAGCAGAAACAAATTCCAAAGCACTTACTCGCAGGCTACTTAAATCCCCCTTGTGTTCATTCAAAAAATGTTTGGAAGCCCCCGAAAGACTGCGGGTAGTGACATTGTTAATGTCATAAATGTGCTCCGACAGTCTTTTTCTTACACTGCGGCTTGTAGATCCCACATATTGTTTTCCGCATATCGTGCAAAAAATGATATAAACCCAGTGGTCAGTAGCACAGTTCATGAAAGTCTTAAGATGAAATACTTGACCCTCATTACTTATGACAGACTTGTTATTATTTATCATGAATTTGCATAAACCACATGACTTCTACCCGCATCTAAATGAGCCCTTAGTGGACTCATTTAAAAAATGGTTGTAAATTTGTTCCAAAAAAATCCCTGACAATAGGAAATGTAATCTCCCTGAGTGAACCCAGAGAAAATACAGGCAAAATAGGTCGTACATGGTTGTCCACTCAGTATCAGCAGATTCTTGACAATAATGTTCAAGAATCAGTGACAAAGTTGAAGTTACGCAGGGGATGGATCTTTCAGCAAGACAATGATCCAAAACACCGCTCCAAATCTACTCAGGCATTCATGCAGAGGAACAATTACAATGTTCTGGAATGGCCATCCCTGTCCCCAGACCTGAATATCATTGAACATCTGTGGGATCATTTGAAGAGGGCTGTCCATGCTTGGCGACCATCAAACTTAACTGAACTGGAATTGTTTTGTAAAGAGGAATGGTCAAAAATACCTTCATCCAGGATCCAGGAAATCATTAGAAGCTACAGGAAGCGACTAGAGGCTGTTATTTTTGCAAAAGGAGGATCTACTAAATATTAATGTCACTTTTCTGGTGAGGTGCCCATACTTATGCACCTGTCAAATTTTGTTTGAATGCAGATTGCACATTTTCTGTTAGTACAATAAACCTCATTTCAAGGCAGAAACATTACTGTGTCCAACAGTTATTACATATATCAAACTTAAATAGCTGTTGCAAAAACACCAATTTTTATAAAACATTAATAGGGGTGCCCAAACTTTTTCATATAACTGTATATATGTTCATTCTAATATCAAAAAATATACCATTCTAGTACACAGAATGGTGTTAGAATGTAATGTTGAACAACTACCCACTCTCCTAACTTAATTGGGGTGCGGTGTCAATCCTAATCAATTCAACCAAGTCAAGGAAAGGGAAAAAAAAAAAAAAACACGACATCTTAAGAGTAACCAGTCTATAAAGATTGTCTTTCCTTAAAGTCCTTACAAGTGCATATTATACCTGATGAAGGCCGTTGCTGGCAGAAACGCGTTGTTTGTTCTTAATATAGTGTCCGAATAAATCTGATTTTGAGAAAAATAATTCATCTGTAACGATCCTTATCCTCTGGAAGCGCTGAAAAAGGGAAATCTTCTCTCCACTACAATATCCAACATGCAAGCCTTATACCAGGGCTGACATACTTCCCGCATTTGTGCTGCAGACCAGAGGATTGCAAAGAGCTGATCCACTATACGGATCATTTGAGTGAAAATACAAGACATCTAAAGGGTGAGTGCAAAAAACAAATATTGTTGTGGCAAATGCACATATTCATCTACACTTAGACTCTGCACCCCTTGTCTCCCCTTTTATTCTTTTTTTATATCAATGGAATTTATGGAAGACCTCCTCTTGGCAGTAAGAAGAACGATGGAAGTGGAAGAAGAGAAGCCCTCTAGATCAGTCCAGGAAGAGATGTTCGGTGGTCTCCGCTCAAAGAAAAAGATGGTGTTCCCGATACATATAAACATTCAGGATCTAATCCTGGACGAATGGGAAAATCCTGAAAGACGACTGAATACACCAGCGGAATTGAAAGACAGGTTTCCCGTAGATGAAGAAACCTCAAAAGGTTGGACGGAGATACCTAAGGTCGATATTCAGGTGACAAGAGTCGCTAAAAAGACAGTATTGCCATTCGAAGACTCATCGCAACTAAAGGATCCTCTGGACCGCAAGATGGACAGCCTTCTCAGAAAATCCTGGGAAACATCAGCAGTCCTTCTGGACACAAACAGTCTCCACGTGTGTTGCACGGTCCATGTCAAGATGGCTCAACCAGCACATCCAGAGAGGAGATACAAGCTTCCCTACCTTTACTGCAGAAAGCCACTGACTTCCTGGCGGATGCTTCAGCGGAATCTGTGAGGGTTACGCCAGGGCAGCAGTCCTATCGAACTCCACAAGGCGAGCACTATGGCTGAAATCGTGGAGCGGTGACGTGGCTTCTAAAACAAAACTTTGTTCCATTCCCTTCAGGGGAGAATATATGTTTGGCCAGGCCCTTGACCCTCTCCTGGAGAAGGCGACTGATAAAAAGAAATCCCTGCCTGAACCCAGACACTACAAGAAGACCCCCTTTCGCCCCCCTCGGGAACAGAATCCCCAGTACAGGGGGAACGGCAAGTCTGGTCGGTGGAGCTACCCCAAAGGGGGGAAAGATAGGAATATTTTTTTCCCAAAAGGACAGCGACAACAGAAGCGGTGACGCCAGAGCAGTGGGGGGACAAATCATGAAATACCTTCCCCAGTGGCAAAAGATCTGCTCCAATCAATGGGTCTTGAAGGTAATTCAAGAAGGGGTAAAGATCGAATTCTCCTCATATCCTCCAAGAAAAGTAAGGATAACTCGTCTAACCTCCCCGAGATTAAGAACCGCAATGATGTCAGGCCTAAAAGACATACTATCCTTGGGGGCTATTTCACCAGTCCCAAAAACAGAAAGACACACAGGCCACTATTCACGCCTGTTTATGATAAAGAAACCAAACGGCACCTACAGAATAATAATAAATCTGAAACCCTTAAACCAATACATCATCTACCGAAGATTCAAAATGGAGTCCATCAGATCAGCAGTTCCCTTGATAGGACAAGGATATGTGATGGCAACCATCGACTTACAGGACGCATACTATCACGGTTTGCGGTGGTTCAAGAGGATCAAACGCTGCATTTTCAATTCAATGTATTGCCGTTCGGGATATCCTCAGCACCAAGAATATTCACCAAAATTATGTCAGAGGTAGTGGCTTCAATCAGAAAAGAAAAGATCTGCATCATTCCCTACCTTGACGACTTCTTACTAGTATATCCCTCGGTGGAATCACTCCAGGAAGATCTGCAGAGAAGAATCCTAATCCTGACCACCCTAGGGTGGTTGATAAATCATCAAAAGTCAGACCTGGTCCCTGCCACAGAAAAAACATTTCTGGGTGTTCTACTAGACTCCGCCAGACAAACCTCCTTCCTAACGAAAGACAAACAGATACTTTTGAGATCCAAGATATCGAATCTGAAGGCCCTGAACAGAGTGTCCCTAAGGTCTGCCATGTCAACCCTCAGCTCCATGACAGCCTACATCCAATCCATAGCCTGGGCTCAGGCTCACACCAGGGTGTTGCAAACCCATATTCTTGCACAGTGGGACGGATCCCCAGACTCCCTAAACAGGATGATCATGATCCCTCATTATGTGAAGACATCCCTATCATGGTGGCTCAGCCCAAAAAACCTAGGAACAGGGGTTCCATGATCTCAGTTCCCTCTGATAACAGTCACGGTAGACGCCAGTGACCAGCCCAGGGGATGGAATGTGACGCCCAGCTGCACTTGGTATCACAGATCCTGGAAGAGTGCATTGATGGATTCCTCCACAAGAGGCCCCCATAAACATTCACACATCTCCACCTTTCACCTCAGACCACCAGAGGGAGCCTGTTAGGGATATAAATAGGGAAGGTGGAGCCAGGCAGTTCAGTCTGGAGTGCACAGAGAGTGATTCAGCAGTTCCTCTGGAGAGTTCAGCAAGTACAGGTCTGAATACAGAGTCGAGCTCAGGTCAGTTGTAGCTCAGAATAGTGAGCTTTAGGTGTGCCGGCGTCATAAGATGGGTGAAGCGCGGCAAGCTGCCGTTAGTGTGTATAGCCTAGTGAGGGCCCGAGTTGGCCGAAGGCGAGGGGAGAGTTAGTACCAAGGGGGCAGAGGAGCTTAACTAGCTCACCCCGAAGAAGTTACCGGACACCGGGTCCAAGCTTACCGGGATCTCTATGACCCAGTAAGGCATAACCGGAATCCCTGGAGAACTACAGGTCCCAGGATCGCTGAAGTACTGATACGTAACAGAGCCAGGAGACACATAGGCCCCGTAAGGCTTTCTTACCCGTAGAGATGGCAGAACTCCTTGAACAACTCAGCCTCAAAGGCCGAGCCTTGGTCTGTCAGCACCTGCTTAGGATAACCATGGGGTCTGCAGAAATACGCTTGGAACGTCTTTGCTGCTGTCTCTGCCGTCAGGTCTTTGACGGGGGCGACCACCAGGAAACGCGAGTAGTGATCCACCATGGTCAGAGCATAAAAGTACCCTGACCTGCAGGGGGACAGCTTGACATGGTCCAGGGCCACGATCTCCAGGGGTCGAGTCGTCTTGATGGGTTGCAGGGGTGCCTTCTGGCTGCTGTAGTCTTTTCTTCTAAGGCCACAGGGTGCACAGTCCCGGCACCACCTCTCAATTGAGCTGCGCATTCCTACCCAGTAGAATCGACACTTCAGCAGGGTCTCTAACTTTTTCCAGCCAAAGTGCCCTGCGTGATCGTGGTAGGCCTCCAACACTATTTGGATGTCTGTCTTGGGGACCATTATCTGCCATACCATCTCATGGGTTTTTGGATTGACGTACCTCCGGCACAGCTTCTCACGGTAGATAAACAGCCGGCTTCTCTCGTTCCACAGCTGCTTTGCTTGCAGAGATGTGTCTTTTTCCAGGGAAGAACCTTCTTGGGTTATCAGTTCCTTGATGTGTCTGACAACCGTGTCACTGTCCTGGGTCTCTTTCCAGCTGTGGTGAGGCAGAGGGTTTAACGTCTTTCCACGCTGCCTTCTAGAAGCTCGTTGCTCGTGGATCATCCCATTCCGGTGAAAGGCAGGTAGCTCAATCTCTTCCAGGTCATCCACTTCTTCTTCTGTGTCTGACTGGCGAGGCATCCTGGACAGGGCATCGGCGTTGGCGTTCTTGCGGCCCGCCCGGTATTTAATTGTAAATTTATAATTTGACATCCGAGCCATCCATCGTTGTTCCAGTGCTCCTAGCTTAGCTGTTTCAAGATGGGTCAAGGGGTTGTTATCAGTGAAGGCAGTGAACTTACTGGAGGCTATATAGTGCTTGAACCTTTCAGTGATGGTCCAGACCGGGGTCAGGAACTCCACCTTAAAGCTGCTATAGTTCTCTGGGTTCCTCTCGGTCGGGCGGAGCTTCCTGCTTGTGTATGCGATCACTTTCTCTTGGCAAATCTGCTTCTGACTTAAGACAGCTCCCAGTCCTTCGTTGCTGGCATCTGTATACAGCAGGAACAGTTGGCTGTAGTCAGGGTAGGCTAGGATCTCATCGCCTGTCAGTATCTCCTCAATTTCCTGAAATGACTCTGCTTGCTCCTTACCCCAGTGGAATGGGGGATTTCTGCCTTTGGGGGACTGCCATACCAGGAGGTCTTGCAGAGGAGCTGTTTCTTGATGTAGTCTTTTACAAACCTCCGGTAGTATCCTACTAGTCTCAAGAACTGACGCACCTCTTTGAGATTCTTCGGCTCCGGCCACTTCTGGATGGCAGTGACCTTCTCCGGGTCTGGTGCTACCTCTTCCGGACTAACGATGTGCCCCAGGTACTGTACCTTTCTCTTGAGCAGGTGGCACTTTGAGGGCTTCAACTTCATCCCGTACCAGGACAGCGACTCAAATACCTCTGCCAGGTGTTTCAAGTAGTCTTCGTGTGTTCTGGAGTACACTATCACGTCATCCAGGTATAGTAACACAGTCTCAAAGTTGCGGTGCCCCAGGCAGCACTCCATCAATCTCTGGAACGTTCCGGGGGAATTAAGAGTCCAAACGGTATACTGTTGAACTCGCAGAGTCCCATCGGGGTTGTAAAGGCCATCTTCTCCCGATCCTCCTCAGCCACAGCTAATTGCCAGTACCAACTAGTGAGGTCAAGGGTGGAAAACTAATTTGCAGACTTTAAGGCAGCTAGAGACTCCTCTATGCGTGGTAAAGGGTATGCATCTTTATGTGTAATGAGATTTACTTGTCGGTAATCTACACACATTCTCATGCTCCCGTCCTTTTTCCTAACTAGAACTAGGGGAGCTACCCAGGGGCACCCTCCCATTGCGTACATCTACCACTCCCCTGGCGGTTAAGAGCGTGGGTCTGTGCTCGGAGCAAAGGGGTTCTACTACTGCCTGATAGCTCTGTCCTCTAAGACCTATAGCAGCTCTACACCAGATAAGCATTTCATTCATTGGGGGGATGACAATGGGTATGGGATCCGTCACCCACACATTACCGATTTCACCGTCTGTGAACCTTACTTGCTGTTGTTACATCAGGACTCGGATCTCCTTCTGCAGCGCCCTCCTCTGTCTTGGTCTGGCAGTGTCAGCTATCTGTTGGAGCAAGAACACAACTTCTCCCAAACAGTTACCAACATTGTTAGTGCCAAGTACCATATACGGATTGGTGTCATCAGGATTAGTCTCCAACTACAATTAGCCCCTGGTCCTTCAGCTCCACTCTCCCCACCTTTACAGTCACATTCTTAACCCCGAT
This sequence comes from Phyllobates terribilis, assembly GCF_046119375.1. Taxonomy (NCBI): domain Eukaryota; kingdom Metazoa; phylum Chordata; class Amphibia; order Anura; family Dendrobatidae; genus Phyllobates; species Phyllobates terribilis. Next base: position 319,853,454 of record NW_027362769.1, read on the forward strand.
TAGGTTAAGGGGGAGTCCATTTGAGGCATAAACAGAAAGATTTGGAGCTGGCGGACGTAGATCGTCCATGGACCAGAACCTCTTGTAGAGGACATCAGGCATGATGGTTACCTGAGATCCTGTGTCCGACAAACCTGTTGTACCAGTCTGCTGAGCCTGGGGAATTTACTCCTGGGTGTCGGCCCTCGGACCCAGGGTTTTCTCATTTAAAGGACAATTCTGGGCGGTGTGTCCGGTCTTGCGGTAGCAGGTAGGGTCCTTTTGTGAACAGCGCTGGTCACTGGTCCTCGTAGAGGGTGGTGTTGGTCACCTCCTTCGCATCCAGGGGACATCCTCAGGGCTATCGGCTAACAGGATTTTCCCTCCTTCCTCGGGCTCCGTCCGCAGCTGCAGAGCACTCAGCACAGTGGTCAGGGTTTTGCTCAGCTGGCGCACCTCAGAGCGCAGACTGTCCAGCTCTCTAGGGGACGTTGCTGGAACCTTAGCTTCAGCAGCCACTGGGGAAAAGGTGGGTGTAGCAGGCACTGGGGTAGCCCCACCCTGGTAACATTGGATGGCATTTGTCTCCAGGGGCTGCAGTCCTTTTATAGCCATGCCCTTGAGATTGTCAAAGGTGGCATCTGGATGATCCAGGGACCACCAACGCACAGTCTCCTCTGGAGACCACAGTCCCCGGCCAAACTGGTCCTTTAGCATTTTGTTTTCATTTTCGATGCTGGTCGGACTAACCTGTTTCAGGGCCCGCAGGGCCCCTTGTAAACGCCAGGCGTAGTCCCGAACATTGTCCTCCGACTGTTGGGAACAATTGTAGAACCTCATCCGGAGGTCCGCCTCAGTAAGATCCTCAAAAACAGTCTGTAGCTTTTTAAAGATTGTGGACACTGACTCCTGGTCTGCGGCCGACCATGTTTCCACTTCCCGTTCCGCAGCACCAGTCAGTTGTCCTAATACAACAGCGGCCCTCTGCTTGCCTGTCATAGAGTACATGTTCAAAATGCCGCATATCTTCCATTTGAATCCAGACAGGGTATCTGGTTTGCCGTTGTACTGGGGGAGCCACTTTGCTCCAGGAATGTACGGTAGAGTTATGGGAATGACAGGACTTACAGGCGCTGCTGGTGAAGCGGCCGCCTTGGCCTGCTCAGCATCGGGCGCGGGTTGAACATCAGGGCCGTTGACCGGTATTCCGGCGTTGTGCTGTTCGTCAGACATTCTGGCGCCCCCCTAGCTAACCGTGGTCTACCTTCTAGTTTTTCTTCCGGTAGGCCGCAGCTCCGCAGGTGACGGTCGTCTTCTGGACCTTGCGTTGCTTGCGTCCTACGTCAGAGCGTTCAGAGACGCTCCTTACAGGACCTGGCGCTTCTTGGTTTGACGTCGAGGCGTGGGGCGTGTCCGGGGCTTCGCGCTCTTTTGCAGGTACGCCCCTCAGTTTCCCGCGGTTACACCCTTCTTCTCGCTCGGCGACCCAACAATGGCGGCAATCTTCACCACAGTCAAATATGCAGTTCACTTCAACAAAGGCGCACAGTACCCGGTGGCAACGGGCATAACACTCCGTCGTTGCAGCGTGCACGCGATCCTGTTCATGACGCCAGAAGAGATGACCAGCCCAGGGAATGGGGATGACTCGGTACCCGGGCCTTTGCCTTGGGGATGTCGCGGTGGTCGGCTCCCGGGCCCGTACCCTGGGGTCACTCTTTGAAAGGGTGGATATTTATTAATTTTATAAGAGTTCATGATGCCACCTGTGGTTTCTGGTGAGAATCACCAGTGCTGCGCAGTCCACTGAGGCCGGTGATAAGGCAGCTTGATGGTATAGCTCCCCACAGGTGGAGCTAGGCCTCAGGGCAGCGTACAGAAAGGAGAAGCGGGACAGGCGAGACCCAGCCGGGTCAGAGCAAGAACAGGGACAGACACGATAGTCACTTCAGTACCTTTTACTGATGGAAATTCAGGCACATCCCGGAGCACTGTAGGGTGAAGGGTGAATATCAGGATCCTCCCCAATGAGCAGGTGTAGGGCCTCCTGTCTCTTGCCTCTGCGTACTAAGTTTCTGACCTGTCTGGAGCTAGGCCTAACTTTGTCTCTGTCCTGCGCTGGCTGACGTAGTGGTTGGGCCTTCTCTTGGAGTGCACGCTCCCGGCTTACGGGGCCTATGTGTCTCCTGGCTCTGTTACGAATCAGCACTTTTGCGATCCTGGGACCTGTAGTTCTCCAGGGATTCCGGTTATGCCTAACTGGGTCGTAGAGATCCCGGTAAGCTCGGACCCGGTGTCCGGTAACAGCTTCGGGGGAGCTAGTTAAGCTCCTCTGCCCCCTATGTACTAACTCTCCACTCACCTTTGGCCAACTCGGGCCCTCACTAGGCTATACACATTAATGGCAGCTTGCCGCGCTTCACCGATCTTATGGCGCCGGCACACCTAAAGCTCACTATTCTGATCTACATCTGACCTGAGCTCGACTCTGTATTCAGACCTGTACTTGCTGAACTCTCCAGAGGAACTGCTGAATCACTCTCTGTGCACTCCAGACTGAACTGCCTGGCTCCACCTTCCCTATTTATATCCGTAACGGGCTCCCTCTGGTGGTCTGAGGTGGAAGGTGCAGATGTGTGAATGTTTATGGGGGCCTCTTGTGGAGGAATCAATCAATGCACTCTTCCAGGATCTGTGATACCAAGTGCAGCTGGGCGTCACACCAGCAAGACAGGATGGGGAGCCGTCGTGGCTCAAACCCCCTTCCAAGGGGTCTGGACAGAAGAGACCAGCAGGAGATCCTCCAACTTCCACGAGTTAAAGGCGGTGGAGGAGGCACTCAAAATGTCGGCTCCAATCATTACGGGCAAACACGTAAAAGTCTATTCAGACAACATGACTACCGTAGCTCACCTGTCCCATCAAGGGAGTACAAGGTACGAGAATCTAAAAAGTATCTCGGCAAGAATATTCTTCTGGGCAGAAGGACATCTTCGTTCCTTATCAGGTCTGCACATAAAAGGCTCAGACAACATCCAGGCCGATTTTCTGAGCAGAAGGAATATCCATCCGTGGGGATGGGAGCTGGACTCAGACATTTTTCACATGCTGACCAGACAATGGGGTCGTCCGGAGGTGGACCTCTTTGCAAGACGCAAGAACACCAAAAATACTTCTCCCTAGATCCAGACAACGTATGCCTGGGGATAGATGCATTCTCTCACCCGTGGCGTTTCCATCTGGCTTACGCTTTTCCCCCAATTCCATTGCTAGCCAAGACCTTACAGAAAGTAAGGACCGAGGAGGTCAAGATAATTTTGACAGCCCCGCTTTGGCCCAAAAGGAGCTGGTTCTGTGCACTAAACAGTTTAAGCATAGAGGGACCCCTCATTCTGCCAGCAATCAAGAACCCCTGTCCATCAGGGTCCAATACTCCATCCAGATCCAGAGAACCTCCATCTAGCGGCCTGTCTTCTGAGTTCACAATCCTGAAGGCCAAAGGACTCTCAGAAAGAGTAATTCACACCCTACAAAAAAGTAGGAAACAAATCACAAACTCCATATACAGCAAGATATGGAAGACCTTCCTAACATGGTATAAACCAAATATACCAGATCTTCGGCATCCTGACATGACCCAGATCTTGGATTTTCTACAAGAAGGGCTGGAGAAGGACCTTAGACCTAGCATCCTCAAGGTTCAGATCGCAGCACTGAGTATTTATTTCGACAAGAGCCTAGCCGAACCCCGATGGGTAAAAAGGTTCATGACAGCAGCTAATCGCCTGCGCCCCAGAATAATTAACCACGTTCCCTCCTGGGATCTTAATATCGTCCTTAAAGGTCTGACACTACCACCGTTTGAACCTTTGGCCTCAATAGAGCTGGATAAATTAGCCTGGAAAACAATATTTCTAGTAGCGATTACCACTGCCAGGAGAGTGGGAGAAATCCAAGCCTTCTCAGTGAATGACCCATATCTGAGAATCCTGGATGATAGGATTATTCTACAACTGGACACATCTTTCTTGCCAAAGGTAGTCTCAGACTTTCATAGGTCTCAAGAGATAATTCTTCCTTCCTTCTGTCAAGACCCAAAAAATAAAAGGGAAGAAGAATACCATACTTTGGACGTAAGGAGGGTTGTTCTTCACTACCTCCAAAAAACAGAAGCCTCGAGGAAGGATCAGAACCTCTTTATTCAGCCATTTGGTCAGAACAGAGGGAAGAAGGTCTCAAAGGTTACCATCGCCACTTGGATCAAGAAAGCAATTATAGAATCATATCAGATCCAAGATCTCTCACCACCAGAGAAGCTGAAAGCACACTCTACTAGAGCCATGTCTGTCTACTGGACAGAGAAGGCTAGCGCTTCCCTCGAGCAGATATGTAGAGCAGCTACATGGTCCTCGGTTCATACCTTCACCAAGCATTACAAACTTAATTTAATGTCCATTAAAGACTTGGCCTTTCGGCGGAAAGTGCTTCAGGCCATTGTCCCTCCCTAAACATGAGTCTTTGGTACTTCTCCTATGGTGCTGTCGTGGGAGGTTATTGGAGAAAATAGAATTAGACTTACTGGTAATTTGGTTTCTAATAACCCACCACGACAGCACTGGTAATTCCCTCCCAGGCTTGGTTAGCCAATCATTTAATTTGAATAAATATAATTTGAAGCATCCATACTTGTGTGGTCCTTTATAAAAACACTGGAGGGAGGATGAGGGAGGGGCTATTTCACCTCTTTGTGTTTCCTGTCCCTATTAGGGAGGGGTGACATCCTCCTTTGGTGCTGTCGTGGTGGGTTATTAGAAACCGAATTACCGGTAAGTCTAATTCTATTTTTTTCACAAATAAACACAAGTTATATCGAAGAAATTTTACCACTATCATGAAGTACAATATGTCATGAAAAAACAATCTCAGCATCAGGGGGATCCGTTGAAGCGTTCCAGAGTAATTACCTCATAAAGTGACAGTGGTCAGAATTGTAAAAATTGGCCTGGTCATTAACGTGCAAACCACCCTCGGCGGTAAAGGGGTTAAAGTGTATCCATCGTTTTAATTTTTATTTCATAAATGAATAGTTTACATGAAAATAAGAAACTTTGTAATATATCTTATCAAAGAAATTTGCTTCTTTATTTGCTAAAATTGATCAGTCATCATCAAGTCTCAATTCTGAGGTTTTAAATTTGTATTCAGTGAACACAGACTTTCCCATTACTGAGATAGGAGATGGCAGCTGCTACTGATAAGGGGGAAAAGCTGTCTCAAGCTCCTCCCTCTTCCTGCCCACATAGAATTGTATCAGTAGCAGCTGCCATCTCCTATCTCAGTAATGGGAAAGTGTCTTCACTGAATACAGATTTTACCTCAGAATTTCATAATGAATGATACATTTTGGCAGAGAATGAAGAAAATTATAAAGTTGTTTAATTTCATGTGTACTATTGATTCATGAAATAACAATTAAAATGAGGGTTACTCTTTAAGATAATCGGGAGCCTTAAAGGTCATATGCTGGAGATGTCGGCTTCACTGCTGATGCCAGTACCTTAGACACATGAATGATGTAGGAAAGTCTGCAGGAAGTAAGCGGAGACCAGTGCGGACTACTGGAGCAATAGTGATGGAGCCAAGGGTGGAACAAAGAGGAGAGAATAGGGATTTTGAATTGAACACCTTTCCTGCTGTTTCCTGAGTTTTTGGAAAACCATTTTAAGCTATGTGCACACGGCTTCTCTTAGATTTCGGCACCGCCACCGAGATTTTCCAGACAAAGCCGCTTCAGGAAGACCTCGACGGTTGTTTTCCTGAGGTGTCCTTTCCAGCGGCTTTGCAGCTTTTTCACTTTATACTGGTAACTATAGAGAGCAGGCGGCTTCCTAGCGAAAACGCTCAAAGAATGAACCTGTTCCTTATTTTAACCACTTCAGTTTCCGAATCCTAAAGTGGTTAAAAGACATAAGACAGAAGATGTGCACAGCCATGTTGCTTTGACATTGCTGTGCATTATGTTCATATTATGGGGTGCTTTATCTGGCAGATTCCAGGCTTGGGGTAAGTTCACACACAGTATTTTGATGTGGATTTTTTTATGTGCATTTATTGAGTGGCCATACCCACTCCCAGTTGAGTTCTGACCACCGTTCAAAAACTTGGCAAAGTGGTCCTAGATGGGAGAAAAAACCCACAAAATTTTAAGCAATTTTACACTAGAAAACGAACGTAAACTGCTGGATGAATCGGCCCCTTCGTTTTCTGAAGCAGTCAAAAAACTCAGTGTGAACATCCCCTAAATGTGGTTTTTGGAGCAGAATCCACTTCAGAATATTGTGGGAACATACCCTAATGGTTTCTTTTAACTTTCTGTTCCAGGAATGTTTCCAGTTGACCAATCCGAATACAGCAATTTGAAGAGTGCGCTGGAAAAGCTGACCTTGGACTATTCAAGTGTGTCTGTTAGTTGGGACAGTGTAGCGTCGGCGTCCCTGCCTCCTGCTAGGCAGGGACGCTGTTCCCCTCACCTCTCCGCTCCGTGCCCGGCGTCTTCCTCCCTCTCTGCTGGCAGCGCGCGGTGCTTCCCGGCCACGGTGCTTACAGCGCGCGCTCCCCCTCTCTTAAAGGGGCCGCGCGCGCCGTCCTAAAGAGTCCCCGGCCAATGGCCGGAGGACTTCACCATATATAAGGCACCTCCTCCAAAATGGAGGTGCCCGAGCAATGTTGTAGCACAGTTCATCACTCTGCTTCAGCCCCCAGGTCCCGTTTCCAGTTACCTGCCAGTTACCTGCCAGTTACCTGCCAGTTTCCTGTCTGATACCTGCCTGACTCTTGTCTACCTGCTGCTATTCCTGCGGTCCGACAGTCTGCCTACCAGCCCTGCCAGTCTGTCTATGGATCCGTCTGCCCGCTCACCTGGGAGCGCACATCTGCTACCTGCCTGCTAGCCTACCTGGAGGCTCCGCCGTCACGTGCTGTGACCACCTGCCTGTCCAGAGACTCTTTCCCGCTCACCTGGGAGCGCTCACCTGCTACCTGCCTGCTAGCCTACCTGGAGGCTCCGCCGTCACGTGCTGTGACCACCTGCCTGTCCAGAGACTCTTGCTCGCTCACCTGGGAGCGTCCACCTGCTACCAGTCTGCTAGCCTACCTGGAGGCTCTGCCGTCACTTGCCGTGACCACCCGCCTGTCAAGAGACTGTCCCGGTCACTTGCTGTGATCCCTGCCCGTTAACCCAGAGACTGTCCCGGTCACTTGCCGTGACCACCTGCCCGTTTACCCAGAGACTGTCCCGGTCACTTGCCGTGACCACCTGCCCGTTTACCCAGAGACTGTCCCGGTCACTTGCCGTGACCACCTGCCCGTTTACCCAGAGACTGTCCCTGTCACTTGCTGTGACTACCTGCCCGTCTTCCCTGGGCGCCACCCGCTTCCTTACAAGGACCGCCCCCTTGTATAGTTGCTCAGAGGTTCCGCCTCCCAGACCCGTTACAGTTTGCTCAGGCCATGGAACCCGGTGGCACCCAAGCTCCCTCGCTCTCGGACCTATGTCATGAACTGTCCCGTCAGAGGTCCCAACAGGAGTCCATCCTGGGTCACCTGCGGAATGTCAACTCTCGCCTGGACACTCTGACTGCTCCACCAGCAACCACCGCTAGTGTCATGACTCGCAACCCGGCAGCACCGCTGCCTACCAATACCATGGTATCCTGCCCCAGACCCCGGCTTTCTGCACCTCCTCGCTTCGGAGGCGACCCCGCTCAAGCTCGGGGCTTCATAAACCAGTGCACCCTGCACTTTGAACTCCTGTCCCACCAGTTTATCTCCGACCGGGCCAAAGTTGCCTTCATCATGTCCCATCTCACGGGGGAGGCACTGGCTTGGCTAAATCCTCTATGGGAGAGAGGAGACCCCCAGGTGTCCGACCTGCCAGCCTTTCTCACGGCTTTCCAGAAAGTCTTCGACGAACCCGGACGGAAGACCTCATCCGCATCGCCTCTGCTACGCCTCCGCCAAGGAAATCTCACCGTGGGCCAATATGCCATACGGTTCCGTACCCTTGCTTCAGAGCTGGCCTGGGATAACGACGCTCTGGTGTCTGTCTTCTGGGAGGGTCTGTCCGGCCGTATTAAAGATTAACTCGCCGGTCGGGACATTCCTACCACTCTCGACGACTTAATACCACTTGCCACCCGGATTGACATCAGGTTCCAGGAGCGCGCCAAAGAGGTCACCCGTTAGAGGAGGTTTCCACATCTAGCCCCCACCTTCCAGAAACCCGTCATTCCCTCCGTTACTCCCCCGGCACACTCACCTGAGCCTATGCAGGTCGACCTGACCAAGATGGTCAAAACCCGTCAAGACTCTCGCCGTGCCGAGGGGAGCTGCTTCTACTGTGGCAGTAAGGAGCACCGGATCCGTTCCTGCCCTGAGACGTCGGGAAACGCCTGTGTCTAGGGTCGCTCAGGGAGGTCGCCCTAGACAAAAGTAAACCCTCTCCATCCCTGATGCTGTCAGTCTCTATCACCTGCGGAGAGAACCGCTATTTCGAACTGGCTTAACTTGACTCAGGAGCTGCTGGTAATCTCATCTCTTAATCCCTGGTAGAGAAGTACCGCATTCCCACCAAACCTCTGGCTGTACCTTTATCTGTCGCCGCCGTGGATGGGGGCCTTTTACCACATCCCATCCAACTCATCACCGAATCCATAACTCTGCAGGTGGGAATGCTGCATTCTGAGAGCATCTCCTTTCATGTTCTGCCTGGACTCTCTCACGCACTCTTGCTGGGCCTACCTTGGCTCCAGAAACATGCACCCGTGCTTGACTGGCAGACCGGAGAAGTCCTTCGCTGGGGACAGGACTGCCATAAGACTTGTCTAGTTCCCGTTCATCCTGCTCGTCCTTCTCCTACCCCAGTCAATCTACCCGGTCTACCGGTTCCCTATTGGTCTTATGCGGATGTCTTCAATAAAAAAGAAGCAGAGACATTACCCCCTCATAGACCATACGACTGTCCAATCGACCTGATACCCGGCTCTACTCCTCCCCATGGGCGTATCTACCCTTTGTCCGCAGCAGAGACCCGGTCCATGTCTGAATATATTGAGGAGAATCTTGCCCGGGGATTTATCCGGAAATCTACCTCCCCGGCGGGAGCAGGCTTCTTCTTCGTCAAAAAGAAGGACGGCTCACTCCGTCCATGTATAGATTATAGTGGCCTTAAACAGATTACAGTGAAGAATAAATACCCCCTCCCGCTCATTCCTGAATTATTTGACCGCCTGAGGGGGGCTAGAATCTTCACCAAACTGGATCTCCGTGGGGCGTATAACCTGGTCCGTATCCGTCAGGGGGATGAGTGGAAGACGGCATTCAACACCCGGGATGGCCACTATGAGTACCTTGTAATACCCTTCGGTCTCTGTAACGCTCCTGCCGTCTTTCAAGAGTTGGTCAATGACTCCTGCTAGGCAGGGACGCTGTTCCCCTCACCTCTCCGCTCCGTGCCCGGCGTCTTCCTCCCGCTCTGCTGGCAGCGCTCGCTGCTTCCCGGCCACGGTGCTTAGGGCGCGCTCTCCCCCTCTCTTAAATGGGCCGCGCGCGCCGTCCTAAAGAGTCCCCGGCCAGTGGCCGGAGGACTTCACCATATATAAGGCACCTCCTCCAAAATGGAGGTGCCCGAGCAATGTTGTAGCACAGTTCATCACTCTGCTTCAGCCCTCAGGTCCTGTTTCCAGTTACCTGCCAGTTACCTGCCAGTTACCTGCCAGTTTCCTGTCTGATACCTGCCTGACTCTTGTCTACCTGCTGCTATTCCTGCAGTCCGACAGTCTGCCTACCAGCCCTGCCAGTCTGTCTATGGATCCGTCTGCCCGCTCACCTGGGAGCGCACATCTGCTACCTGCCTGCTAGCCTACCTGGAGGCTCCGCCGTCACGTGCTGTGACCACCTGCCTGTCCAGAGACTCTTTCCCGCTCACCTGGGAGCGCTCACCTGCTACCTGCCTGCTAGCCTACCTGGAGGCTCCGCCGTCACGTGCTGTGACCACCTGCCTGTCCAGAGACTCTTGCTCGCTCACCTGGGAGCGTCCACCTGCTACCAGCCTGCTAGCCTACCTGGAGGCTCTGCCGTCACTTGCCGTGACCACCCGCCTGTCAAGAGACTGTCCCGGTCACTTGCTGTGATCCCTGCCCGTTAACCCAGAGACTGTCCCGGTCACTTGCCGTGACCACCTGCCCGTTTACCCAGAGACTGTCCCGGTCACTTGCCGTGACCACCTGCCCGTTTACCCAGAGACTGTCCCTGTCACTTGCTGTGACTACCTGCCCGTCTTCCCTGGGCGCCACCCGCTTCCTTACAAGGACCGCCCCCTTGTATAGTTGCTCAGAGGTTCCGCCTCCCAGACCCGTTACAGACAGCAGTGCAGCTCTGGGTGCTGGCTGGAGGTGCGTCTTCTACTGCCATTATCTGACTTATTTTATATCACTATATATTTTATTTCAGTCATTTCCTATACTTATGATGAAAATATACCATGCAGGCATTAATGTGTCCTACAGTGATCATAAGGGCACAGTTATCACCTACTGGGCGATTAATTGAGCATTAGATAGACATTTCAATAACTTTAATTTCTGAAAAGGGGTCATTTGTGAAAGTTTAATTATTGATTTAGTGTGTAAGGCTGTAAAAAAACATCTTCAGCTCAGAAAATTCTTCTGTAACAATGATCAGGAGGAAAGCAAAAAAACGTTACAAGATAAAGGCCAATTTTTGGCAGAACAAACCACTGGCTCAACAGTTCATCTTGGTAATGTGTTAACCACTTGTATATTACACTCACGAATGGTATCTAGTCCCCTAGTAAATTCAGCATTGTATCACGCAGAGAGTTGCACAGTCTCACACTCTTACAGTAAAGAATCCTGGTCTTGGCCCTTTTGTTATAGATACGGTACTGAATATACTACACTAGGTCACTCCTTAGCATTTCTTTTTAACTAATAATTTAATAATAATTAATAATTTTAACTCATAATTAATTGTATTACTCTTTCCTTGTATTGCAGTCCACCTATTCCATCTTTACTTTAATTTCCCACCTTGTACGTGCTAGACCTCGGCTTTGTCTTTTTTGCACACTGGTGGCTAAATCTGTGCACCATGTTCCATATGGAGTCTGACTAGAGAAAATGTATTTTTCATTGTTAAATCACATCTGTCACTTCTCGGCCCAAACCTCCAGCTTATCCAGATATGTTTGTGACATATTATCCTGCAATTCCATAGCCAGGATTGTTATCGGTACAGTATTGTGTAGATCTGAATCCTCATATCCTCATCAATACACATGTACATGTACACATGAGCCTTCTGGACTTCCCATAGAGAAGTCAGAAATGGTTTATTACCACCTCTGCCTTCCTGATTGTTTCCTAAACAAGTGCTGTGCGTATAGTTTAGGAAGCAATGACGATGATCATGTGAGTACCGGTTGCTGGCAGCATGCATTGCTAGGTTAGCCCCAGATTGACTCAACAGTTTGCAGGAAGTTGAATTTTGTCATGTTTTATTACTGAATTCCCCTGTAACTTGGCCTGGCATATAAGCCCCAGTTACAGGGGAATTCAGTAATGACAAAATGAAGGCAAACGTTATTTGGATGACTGAACCAGAGACATTTTTAAAGATCTTAAAATCCCATGTACGAAAAAGAAAAAATATGCCTGGTGATGATCAGAAATAATCTGGTCTTGAACTGGTTTATAGTTCATTCTACTACCTGCCTTGTGTATAGTAGGCAGTGCAAATAGCGTGGTGTTTCTCTGTTATGATGGACACCGCGTTACTGGTATTTTCCAGACCAATTTCTATTAGAGTGGTGGATCCCTATCGAGCACTAAGTAGTTTCCCATTTTATTAACACTTTCGGTATATTTGCCTCTCTATATAAATTATAACTAATGTTCATGTCCTGCACAGGTTGGGCTTCCTGTTGCTTTAACACATGGAGGTGTTTAACCAGAGACCTGAGCAGGAATACAATGTATCTGTCATAATGACGTCCCCTACAGTCCCATACAAGGCTGTGCTGTCCTCTCCAAAGCTGATTAAGGTACTTTCTGTCTATGGCTTCCATGATGCAGTAATGCCTTATACATGGATCTGGTGGATCATAGGCTGCGAAACGTAACCACTCTGCGCTGTATTGTCGGCCACTCTGATTTGTTGTGCCATACGCCAAAACTAACTATCAGGGTGTTTCATTACTTCTGGGGGAAACAAAATCAGTAAAATTGGACTTGGATGTTGAGATGATGACATTTTTTGTTCAGTATTTGCAGTTAAAGTGGTTTTCTGCTACTGTAACATTAATGACCTAATCCCCGCACTGGTTATCAATGTCAGATCGATGGAAGTCCCAACAACTGGCATCACCAACTATCTGCTGTATGCAGCGGTGGCCAGATGGTGTTCGGAGCGGATCCACACCACTCCAGCACGCTGGTCACTAGTCACTGTCGGGTTCTGCAGATCAGCTCCAATTGTATGATCCCATCTAATTTTTCGCATTATTCCTTTAGGAATATGGAGAACGGAGATTACTATTGTAAATCAATCTGAAATTCCTGACAAATCTGTAGTAAAGGAATATCTTGAACCTATGATTTTGGGTACAATTATTTCACCAGATGACTATCTTGAAAAGATCACGTCACTGTGTCAGGTCAGTGACCATTGGATCACAAAGATTTGAGGTGATATTATTGGGAAATTATATCATAAACATTAATTTTGCAAACACATTATATGTGTTATCTTAAGCTCTCCATATGTTAAAGGGGTTGTCCAAGACTTAGATATTGATGACTTATCCTTTGGATGGGTGGAGGTCCGCAGCAGCTCCCCCGGCAGCTGGGTGTACACAGTATACGGAGGTGGAACACCTAAGCTCTGTACATTGTGTAAAGACCGTTATCAGGTTCTGCAGCTCTGCTCTTATTTACTTCAATGGGAGCTGAGCTGTAGTACCTGAGAATGGCCACTACGTGGTGTCCTGACTCCATACACTGTTCACTTTTGGGTGCCATGTGAGCTGCAAACAATGGATCAGTGGGGTGCCGAGTGTAAGAAGCCCCCTGATATATCAAAGTCCTAGATAACCCCGTATTATACAAGGACGGCAGATTATAGGAAATATCACCCTATTTTGGGGTAGATGTAGCAAAATACTAATGTAGGAGCCAAGTGGAGCAGAGACACGTAGCAGGCAATTTGGTTTCTGCCACCCTCCATTACATCAGGTTTCCACTCCCTTTTAATGTAGTGGTCAGTGGCGTACCGCCAATGGCGGCAGACCATGCGACTGCTATGGGGCCCGTGAGCCGGGGGGGGCCCCATAGCAGTCCAGGGGTGAACATACCGCTGCCGGTGAAGCTGTGCCGGGTCCCCACCATGCAGCTGCACCAAGGGGCCCACAAGGTGCAGCTGCTCCCTGCACGTGGCGGTCAGTGAGGAGAATAGCAGCGGAGCTGGAGGGTTCGTCCTCTGCTTGCTCCCTGACCCAGGCGCACGCAGCTTGATGATGTCATCATGCCTTGGTCAGGAAGAAAGCTGCCGGCAACCAGGAGGATGCTGAAGGGGAGCGAGCTGAGGTAATTTGTTGTTTTTTTTTTGTTTTTTTACTGAAATGGTGGGGAGGGGAGGTGGAGGGAGAGCAATGGTGGGATGGTGTTGCTGGTGAGAGCAATAATGGGGCTGATGGGGCTGGGGAGAGGAATGATGGTGCTGGGAAGAGCAATAATGAGGCTGATGGGGCTGGGGAGAGAAATATTGGGGCTGGGGAGAGGGCTGCTGGGGAGAGGAATAAATGGGGATGATGGGGCTGGGGAGAGCAATAATGGGGCTGATGGGGCTGGGGAGAGGAATGATGGGGCTGGGGAGAGGAATAATGAGACTGATGGGGCTGGGAAGAGCAATAATGGGGCTGGGAGAGGAATGATGGGACTGGGGAGAGGAATAATGGGGTTGATGGGGCTGGAGAGAGGAATAATGGGATGGTGGGGCTAGGTAGAGCAATGAAGGGGGCTGGGGAGAGGAATGATAGGGCTGGGGAGAGCAATGATAGGGATGGTAGGGCTGGGGAGAGCAATGATGGGATGGTGGGGCTGGGTTGAGCAATAATGGGGCTGATGGGGCTGGGGAGAGGAATAATGGAGTTGATGGGGCTGGGGAGAGGAATGATGGGATGATGAGGCTGGGGAGAGCAATAATGGGGCTGGAGAGAGCAATAATGGGGCTGGGGAGAGCAATAATGGGGCTGGGGAGAGGAATGATGGGGCTGGGAAGAGCAATAATGGGGTTGATGGGGCCAGGAAGAGAAATGATGGGGCGGATGGGGCCAGGGAGAGCAATAATGGGGCTGGGAAGAGCAATAATGGGGCTGATGGGGCTGGGGAGAGCAATTATGGGGCTGATGGGGCTTGGGAGAACAATGATGGGGCTGGGGAGAGGAATTATAGGGCTGATGGGTCTGGGAAGAGCAATAATGGGGCTGATGGGACTGGGGAGAGCAATGATGGGGCTTGGGGAGAGGAATGATGGGGCTGGGAAGAGCAATAAGTGCTCATCACACACCTAGATAAGTTCATTGGGGGGTCTAGTTTCCAAAATGGGGTCACTTGTCGGGGGTTTCCACTGTTTAGGCACATCAGGGGCTCTCCAAACGCAACATGGCGTTCGCTGATTATTCCAGCAAATTTGAAATTCAAAAAGTCAAATGGCGCTCCTTCCCTTCAAAACTCTGCCGTGTGGCCAAACAGTGGTTTTCTGACACATATTTGGTATCAGCATGCTCAGAAGAAATTGCACAATACATTTTGTGGTCCATTTTTATATGTTTCTCTTGTGAAAATAAAAAAAATTTCGGCTAAATTTAATATTTTGTGAAAAAAAGTTAAATGTTATTTTTTTTCTTCTTCATTGCTTCAGATACTGTGAAGCACCTGAAGGGTTAATACACTTCTTGAATGTGGTTGTGAGTTCCTTGAGGGGTGCAGATTTTAGAGTGGTGTCACTTTGGGGTATTTTCTGTCATATAGACACCTCAAAGTCACTTCAAATGTGATGTGGTCCCTAAAAAAAATGGTTTGGTATATTTTGTTGGAAAAATGAGAAATTGCTGGTCAGCTTTTAACCCTTATAGCTCCCTAACAAAAAAAAAATTGTTCCAAATTTGTGCTGATGTAAAGTAGACATGTGGGAAATGTTATTTATTGACTATGTTGTGTACAATATATCTCTGATTTCAGGGCAGAACAATTCAAATATTGAAAATTGCAAAACTTTCAAAATTTTCGCCAAATTTCCATTTTTTTTCACAAATAAACACGAGAGTTATCGAAGACATTGTACCACTATCATGAAGTACAATATGTCACGAAAAAACTTTCTCAGAATCAGGGGGATCCGTTGAAGCGTTACAGAGTAATTACCTCATAAAATGACAGTGGTCAGAATTGAAAACATTGGCATAGTCATTAACCTACAAAGTGGCTCGTTCCTTAAGGGGTTAATGGTGCTATAAATAATAATAATAATAATACTGAGAATTACTTATTACTGTGCCAATCATTCCTAAGTAAGGGGATGGGTTACAAAAAGCTATCTAGTAACCCATTAGAGGGGTTCATGAGTGAGCTAAAAGGTCTTATTAATGAGGGCTACAGCCAGGGGGCGCTAGACAAGAGCAAGAGGGAGTTTTTGATACCTCAACAGCTGCATCTATAAGAGTGTTATCCCCTTTGCCCAAAGTAGACAGGTTTATAGTGGATGTCTGACTGATATTATTGTCATCCTACATACAGGTGCATCTCACTAAATTAGAATATCATCAAAAAGTTAATTTATTTTAGTTCTTCAATACAAAAAGTGAAACTCATATTATATAGTCATTACAAACAGAGTGATCTATTCAAGTGTTTATATTTGTTAAATTTGATGATTATGGCTTACAGCCAATGAAAACATGAAAGTCATTATCTCAGTAAATTAGAATAATTAACAAAAACACCTGCAAATACTTCCTAAGGCTGCGTGCCCACGATGCGTTTTTCATGCGTTTTCGCAGCGGAAACACATCAAAAACGCTTGGTAATCCGCACCCCATGGTCCCCAATGGCATTCCGCAATGTCAATGCACATGCTGAGGATTTTTCCGCAGCGTTTCTGCAGCGCTCATAAATTCGCAGCATGTTCATTAATTTTGCGGAAGCGCAGCGGAATTGCCGCCATTGACTTGCATTGAGACGCATATAATCCGTGTCTGTACATTTGTACACACGGATAATATGCGTTTCAATGTGCGTATGGTACCCAGTTCTGGAGGAGAGAAGACTCTCCTCCAGACCTGGGTACCATTGTACCTGTGAAAAAAAGAATAAAATAACAAATAAAGTTTATATTCACCTTTCCGACGGCTCTCTCTGCATGCCGGCAGCGCTGAAGGACCTTCGGTGACGTCACAGTCATGTGACCGCAGGCCCTTCACCGCTGTGTCTCCCGATATGCCGGCAGCCAGGAACCAAACAGGAACGAGCGCTGCAGCACACGCCGGGGCATCGGGGGAGAGTATAGCTTTATTTTAAGCATTGTTTTACGGTCACACTATATAAATCCATGCTGTTTGCATGGATTTATATAGTGTGACTTAGTTGACAAGCACTTTCCAAATGATGCTAATCGCCTGGAAAGCGCTTGTCAATCTGCATGCGGAAACGCATGTGAATCCGCATGTATTCCGCATGTATTCTGCAGGAAAAACGCATGCACAATCTGCATGCGTTTTTTCTGCCAGGGAGATGCAGAAATGCTGCAGAAATTTTCTGCTTCATTTCTGCATCGTGGGCACATACTTCCTAAGAGTTTAAAAAGGTCCCTTAGACTGTTTCAGTAGGCTCCACAATCATGAGGAAGACTGTTGACTTGACAGATGTCCAGAAGACAGTCATTGACACATTAAGTAATGCAAAGTGCATTTTGCATTTCATTTGGAAATCAAGGTCCCAGAGTCTGCAGGAAGAGTGGAGGGGCACACAATCCAAGCTGCTTGAGGTCTAGTGTGAAGTGTTTTATCAAGACCAAAGTCAGTGCAGCCGTCTACCAGGAAATTTTAGAGCACTTCATGCTTCCTTCTGCCAACAAGCTTTTTGGAGATGGAAATGTCATTCTCCAGCAGGACTTGGCACCTGTCCACACTGCCAAAAGTACCAGTACCTGGTTTAAAAACAACAGTATCACTGTACTTGATTGGCCAGCAAACTCACCTGACCTTAACCTCACAGAGAATCTATGGGGTATTGTCAAGAGGAAGATGAGAGACACCAGACCGACAATGCAGACGAGCTGAAGGCTGCTATCAAAGCAACCTGGGCTTTCATAACACCTCACCAGTGCCACAGGCTGATCGCCTCCATGCCACAACACATTGATACAGTAATTGATGCAAAAGGAGCCCCGACCAAGTATTGAGTGCATTTACTGAACATACATTTCAGTAGGCCAACATTTCAGATTTTAACCCCTTTCTGACGTATGTGGTAATAGTACGTCCTTGTGCCATGGGCTTATTGGGCCAGGGACGTACTATTACTTCATACTGTGATCGCGCCCACACACAAGCGGTGCCGCGGCGATTGGCACCGGGTGTAAAAAACGGCGCAAAAAAAACCCTCTAGGGTTAAGGTTGAGCTGGGGTTACGGTCGGGCTAGGGTTAGGGTTAGGGTTGCGCTAGGGTTAGGGTTGGGCTAGGGTTAAGGTTATGGTTGGGCTATGGTTAGGGTTGGGCTAGGGTTAGGGTTAGGCTAGGGTTAGGGTTGGGCTACGGTTAGGCTAGGGTTAGGGTTAGGCTCGGGTTAGGGTTGGGCTACGGTTATGTTGGGCTACTGTTAGGGTTGGTCTAGGGTTATGGTTGGAGTAGGGTTAGGTTGGGTTTGTGCTAGGGTTGGAGTTGTATTAGGGTTAAAGTTAGGGTTGTGTTGGGGATGGGATTTTTTCCAAAGTAAAAAAAAAAGACGACGATATGGTGACTAGTGTTGAGTGTAAGTGCTCGCTACTTGAGTTTGCATCGGGTGCTCGGGTATATACTGAGTATCGCGTGTGCTCGAGTCTCCGCTCCATATGTTTTGCAGCTGTTATACAGCCAAAAAAAACTCACAGGTATTGCCTGCCATGCACGATGTTGTTCGAGACTCCGCGGCTGCATGTGTCATGGCTGTTAGGCAGCTGCGACACATGCAGGGATTGCCTGTTTGTTATGTGATCCCTGCATGTGTCGCAGCTGTCTAGTGGCCGTGACACATGCAGCGGCAGCTCGAACACAGTTGTTGAGCATGCCGAAAATACTCGGGCAGCACTCGAGCGTGTTCAGTGAAGGGTTAACCGAGCACACTCACTCAACACTACTCGGCTCTCTTCCCCAGGTCACACAAAATTCTCTGCCAATACCTACTGTGATTACAAGTGCCCGGAGGAGGACAAGAGCTGTAAGTCATTACATACACCACTTTGTAGTATTCGCTGATGCAGAATGGTGAATGTAATGTCATACTGCTATGCTCTACTCCCCTTGCACTCATAATCACAGGTAGTGATGACGGTGAGATCCATGTGACCCAGTTAGACTCATCAATTTTACCAGATCTAATAGAGAAAGCTTGGTCTAACCTTCACTGGGACATCTTATTTTTTCCCTGTGCAACGCTGCTTGTTTATTACTGGGCAACATGATACAGGGGAAAAAGAGAAACGCCCTCAGAGAAGAATCTGTGATCCTGCCGTTTCTTAGTTGTAACGTTAATTAGTATATAAACTTTACAAGCTAACAGCTGTGCAAAGGAGATGAGGAATAAAAAATTATGTTTTATTCCGATTTTCAGCCACTTTATCATGATATAGCCAGTTTAGCATCTAAAAAATGGTGAAACATCTTCTTTAAATCAGAACTTGGGCTTTCATTTGATGGAAAAAAAGAAAGTTACACTTGGCAACAAGATTGGTATTGTTAGCTTTCATAAATAAGTTGTAAAAATGAAAATTTTATAACAATTGTTTCACAAGTCTAATGAAAAATAACCCTTTAGTTTTTCTTGCCAAAACAGTTTTTTTTTAACTTTCTGCTTTTTATATTTTGTTGACAACAATAAAAAGAGTGCATTGAATAACATGCTTTTCAAGTGCAGCCTCAACAGTAATGCCCACAAGAAGCAAAGAAACTGGAATGCAATCAATCGGTAATGTTTTGTTTTTTAATTAGATAACTTTGTATCAAAAACAAAAGGGCAGTTAAGTATTCTTAACACACTTGTATGTAGTTGGAATTACAGAATATTCATTAGCGAAATTACTATAAATAATTACAATGAATATCTTATAAGTTACAAAATATAATTTTTTACTTATCCTTTTTTTCATTATAACCTCACATCCAGCCTCACAACACACCAGAGAGAGAAATAACCATGATGAACCCTTTTACATATAAAATAAATAATATTTATTTTTAGATACATATAATCCTGCTAAAGTGAAAGGGTCACAAAGAATCAGGCTGTAAACATCCATAGCTCAGGATAAGGGATGAGCGGACCTGTTGAAATTTGGATCTTGGTACCCGACCCAAACTGTATTCCAAACTTCGGTTCGGGTACCAGAACTGTACCCAAACTTGAACCAGGACCCGAACCTCATTGAAAAACAATGGAGATCCGAACTTTGGGTCTGAGTAAGAAAAATAAACTCTCTACAACGGACTTCCCCCACAACTCCGAACATTGCAACAGACTTCTAGAGAAAGTCCATGTTCGGCGTTTAGCATTGGACTAACTATCCGGTATGAATGCCGAACTTTTAAGTTCATGGAAAACAAAAGCAGTTGGAGCGCCAATGGTGAAGAGCCTGAGGTTTGGGGGGGGGGATGAAGGGGGAGATGTTGTGACCACTCACCTGGTCCTTGTGCAAAGGAGCCCCTCACAGCAAGGGAAAACACTTCCAGGTGGGAGTCTGTAAGATGACTGCAGCTTAGCAGGAACTGCTGTAGGGAGTTTCTGTCTGCTTCAGCGGTCACATGACCATGACCGCGTGACCGAAGTGGGCGTTCCACAGTGACAACACGGCAGGTCCTGTAGTAGGCTAGTTGTAAACAGAGCAGCTTCCACCGCTCTCCACAGGGGAGATTAGCAATCAAGAAAGAAGGAATTGTGCGGTGTTAGTGAAGCGCTAGAACAACTAGACAGGGGATTAGGTTATAGCACACAAACCTTTTATTGTTTAGTACGCTCTCTAACGCCACCACGCGTTTCAATAGCAGACGCTATCTTCCTCAGGTAGATTAGAGAGCAAATGAAAGAGCAACCATTATATAGGGTAGGTGCACCAATCAAAGGACACTAACAATTATGACAACACAGGAAATACAAAACAGGAAGTAAAAAAAAAAAAAATAAGTAAAAGAAATGAATATCATATAAA
Organism: Phyllobates terribilis; assembly: GCF_046119375.1. NCBI lineage: Eukaryota > Metazoa > Chordata > Amphibia > Anura > Dendrobatidae > Phyllobates > Phyllobates terribilis. Next base: position 319,873,966 of record NW_027362769.1, read on the forward strand.
TATGAATATAAGTACTACATTAGATCAAAAGGTTAAAAAAGAAAGGATAAAAGATGCCACAGTATACCCAATAAGTGTCATGATGTACTAAAAGCAGGGATTATAAATAAAATATAAAATTAATAAAAAAAATAAAAAGTGAATAAAAACTAGTAATGTGTGAATAAGAACCAAGAGAGAAATAGGGTTAATGAATCGCATTCTCAATTGTTAAATTAAGGCCCTCAGGGGACAGAGTGCCCAATCTAAAAATCCAATAACTCTCACGATTAATTAAACGACCCAAGCGGTCAGTCGTGGTTTCAGCAATCTGAACAATAATTTTAAGCCTTAAGTCAGTAGGATCCTTATTATGCGCCACAGAAAAATGTTTAGAAATGCTATGTAGAAGGAAACCACTACGAATGTTAGACCTATGCTTATTCATCCGTGCATGCATGGCCTGTATCGTACGGCCCACGTATTGTAGGCCGCACATATATTCAAGAAGATATACCACGAACATGGAGTGACAGTTTAAAAATTGTCTAATGGTATATATTTTACCAGTGGTATTAGAGGAGAAAGTCTTTGAACCACTCAAGATGCTCTGGCAAAACATGCCTTTTGGGGACCCACAAGAGAAACAACCACTGATCAAATTGCCCTTTTTTTTGCAAAAGTTTGTTCTTAAGTTAGAGTCCTATCTGAAGGACTCATCCCAATTGATCAGTCACCTTAGAGATGTTCCTTCAGTGCCAGGTTGTTCGCTGATGACTTTAGACGTCACAGCTCTTTATTCCAATATTCCTCACGAGCTAGGCATATCTGCGGTAGATCATTTTCTGTCCTTGGATGATACTATCTTGGAGGACCAGAAGGAATTTCTTAAGATGGGGATCCTATTCATTTTGAACAACATATTTTTACTTTTGGGACATCTGTTTACAGGCAGTTGAGGGGCTGTGTGATGGGGACGAGATTCGCCCCCAGTTACGCTAACCTGTTTATGGGGGTGTTTGAGTCTGTCTTCATCGCGCAGTCCCCCTCTGCAGCTGGATATGTTCTCCTCTACAAGCGTTTCATTGATGATCTCTTCTTTTTGTGGTCAGGGACTAAAGAGGAGGCATCTATGTTTGTGGAAGAATTAAATTTGAATACATGGGGTCTTACCTTTACAGCAACTGTGTCAGAAACAACCCTCCATTATTTGGACCTTTTGGTGCGGGTGGACCAGTCGGGGAGGTTGTCCACGTCTACCCATTTTAAACAGGTTGATGTTAACAGCTACCTTTGCTTTGACAGTGGACACCTCCCTAGATGGGTCAGAAACGTACTGTGTCACCCTACCTGGATGCCACAAGTGTAATTAAAGCTGTGTCTGAGAGCAAGGGGGAGGTTCTCTGGTCAGGGGAACATTAGCATACAATGCCTCCTGTCTCAGGCCAGTAGGGGGAGCAGGCTGCCCCCATAAAAGCTGGTACTGGGGACAGGGTTAGAGAGAACTGGATTGCCTGTCTCAGCTTTGAGACGTGTCCCAGAGTGGAGCAGGGACAGAAAGTTGATTGCACCTAAGAGGAAGTGTGGCAGTAGGAGAGAGCCAACTGCCATAGACAAGAGGCGAAGAGAGCCTGTCTTGGCAGAGAAAAGACTTAATTTTACCAGACTTTGGTGTCTGAGGCTGGAAGGATTCCACATCCCCCAGCAGAGAACCAGCCCGCAAGGGACTGTACATTCCTTGGCCTAAGAAGCCTGGAGGCCCTGCCACAACAGAAGGGACCAGTAAAGCCGTACAAGGCTGGGAGCAGAAAGGAACCCACGTCGCAGGCCATACAGGCAAGAAAGCACGGAAGCTCGGAAACGTGGGCTGTTATCCTATCAGGAGGAGATAGTCAGAAGGAGCGCAGAAAGCACGGTAGGTCTACACCCTCACCCTGACCAGGGCCAATTTCCCCGTTGCTCTCAGACATCCAGGTCCCCTCCTAGCTGGGACTGTTTGTGGGTCAGTTTACCTGTTCAAGTAAAGACCCTGGACTGCAACCTGTTGTCTGTGTGCTCCTTGCTCCTCCAGCACTATCATCACTGGGACTCTCACTACCATCACTCCCACCATCCACTATACTGCCCTGGGGCCGCACTCTTCCCGTGGGGAGTCACACTACCATAGCTGCACATCTCATCAGCCCCAGCGGTCTGCATGCAGCGGCGGTTCCTAATAACCGCAAATCCACGGGTGGCGTAGTCGGACATAATCAATATAACGGACTACCACTGGCCTGACCACCCTGAGCCACGGAACCGGGTTGCCACTACTACTCTCATCGTTCCCTATTGCCCGGATCCGAGTGCCCCACGGCCCAGGGGGCGAGTCATACTATGTGGCCAATACTGGAGGATCAGAAAAAGCTGCACTAATAATTCTGATTCTGCCCTGGAGGCCAAAATCCTCAACAAACGGTTCAGGCAAAAAGGATATTCACGGAAATTACTGAGTGATGCCTTTCAGAAATGTAGAGCATTATTTCAAGAGTCCTGTATCAAAAAACTCCAGCTCCGTTCCCAAGACAGTATTGTTAAGAGTATGACTTCGGCCAGTGATAAAAACCATGATGATGCTACTGAGTTGAGTAACTGGAGCCTGGTGACTACTTATAACCAGTCTCACAGGAACATGCAGAAGTTACTAGACAAATTCTGGTTTATCCTTTAGAGCGATCCAGTCCTCTCTAGGCACCTTCCTGATAAACCAAGGGTGGTGTTCAGAAGGGGTAAGAACCTCCGCAATATGGTGGCTCCTAGCAATATTCTATGTGAATCCTCGCCAACCCAACCTATAGGCATGAGCAATTTGATCAGTGGTTGTTTCTCTTGTGGGTCCCCAAAATGCATGTGTTGCCAGAGCATCTTGAGTGGTTCAAAGACTTTCTCCTCGAATACCACTGGTAAAACATATACCATTAGACAATTTTTAAACTGTCACTCCATGTTCATGGTATATCTTCTTGAATATACGTGCGGCCTACAATACGTGGGCCGTACGATACAGGCCATGCATGCACGGATGAATAAGCATAGGTCTAACATTCGTAGTGGTTTCCTTCTACATAGCATTTCTATCATTTTTCTGTGGCGCATAATAAGGATCCTACTGACTTAAGGCTTAAAATTATTGATCAGATTGCTGAAACCACGACTGACCGCTTGGGTCGTTTAATTAATGGTGAGAGTTATTGGATTTTTAGATTGGGCACTCTGTCCCCTGAGGGCCTTAATTTAACAATTGAGAATGCGATTCATTAACCCTATTTCTCTCTTGGTTCTTATTCACGCATTACTAGTTTTTATTCACTTTTTATTTTTTTTATTAATTTTATATTTTATTTATAATCCCTGCTTTTAGTACATCATGACACTTAGGCTGAGTGCCCACGTAGCGTTTTTCAAGCGTTTATGCTGCGGAATTTCCGCAGCATAAACGCTTGTGAAACGCTAGGTAATCTGCACCCCATGGTCCCCAAGGGGATTCCGCATGTTCTATGCACATGCTGCAGATTTTTCCGCAGCGTTTATGCTGCGTACAAAAATCCGCAGCATGTCATTTAATTTTGCGGAAGCGCAGCGGAACTCCCGCCATTGACTTGCATTGAGACGCATAGAAACCGCGACTATACATTTTTACAAGCGGCTTCTGTGCGTCTCTATGTGCGGATGGTACCCAGTTCTGGAGGAGAGGAGACTCTCATCCAGACCAGGGTACCATTGTACCTGTAAAAAAAGAATAAAATAACAAATAAAGTTTATACTCACCTTTCCGAAGGTTTCTCTCTGAATGCCGGCATCGCTTGAGGACCTACGGTGACGTCACAGTCATGTGACTGCAGGCCCTTCACCGCTCTGTCTCGCGATATGCCGGCAGCCGGGAACCAGCCAGGAAGCAGCCCTGCAGCCACCCGGGCATCGGGGAAGAGTATAGCTTTATTTGTTTTAATTTTTACGGTTCACACTGTATAAATCCATGTTGTTTGCATGGATTTATACAGTGTGACCTAGTTGTCAAGCACTTTCTAAGTGATGCTATCGCCTGGAAAGCGCTTGTCAATCTGCATGCGGAAAAGCATGTGAATCCGCATGTGGATCCGCATGTATTCTGCAGGAAAAACGCATGCACAATCTGCATGCGTTTTTTCTGCCAGGGAGATGCAGAAATGCTGCAGAAATTTTCTGCATCATGGGCACATAGCCTTATTGGGTATACTGTGGCATCTTTTATCCTCTCTTTTTTAACCTTTTGATCTAATGTAGTATTTGACGCGCCCCCTGGGCCAGTGTTGTTGGGGATACCCGGAGCCGGATCAGATGGGGGTTGTAGTCTCCGAGTGGCTGTGACCCGGTCCGTGCCCAGGGTGTCAAGCTCAGTGTGTGGCAGTCCTTACTGATGTTACTAAAGTTCTTTATGTCGACTACGCCACCCGTTGAATTGCGGTCACTACGGCCGCCGCTGCAGCAGGGTCCGCTGAGGCTGATGGTGTTTGTGCAGCTTCGGTAGTATAACCCCCAACGGGAGGGGTATAGCCTCAGGGGGTCAGGTGCAGAGGATGGTGGTTGTGGAAGTGCAGGGAAGATGGTAATGAGAGTCAGAGTCGGGTTGTGCAGTTCAGGGTTCTTTACTTACTGCTGTTCTTGTACCGGTCACTCCGGCCTTGAGTGACCACCCGAGCCGTGCTGCGTCCACCAGGTCCTGGACTCGGCCAACCCCCAAGTAGTTCTGGAGCGTGGTTCTGAGCTCCCTTTCTGTCCTGTCCTCGTCTCTGGCCTTCCCCACCAGGGATCCACCTAAGTCCGGCTCCCTCGGGCCTCTTGTTGGCGAACCCTTGCCTCTGGGTTCCCTGACCCTATGCGTGGTCTGCCTTCCGGGTGGATATAGTGGGTGGCCGTGGCAGATTCTGCCCACGGCCTCCGGTCTCTGGCTGAGGTATGCTGTAGCCCCCACCAGTTTGGGATCTGGTACCCTGTTGCCAACTCTTCACCCTTTGATTTAGTTTGGGCTCTCAGAGTTCCTTCTTTCTCCCCCTCTGGGTCTTTCAAACTCCTCTCTCACTCTTGGCTCTGGGGCTGCTCTGCTCCTCTGCTTTCCTCCACTGCTCTGCAAAGACTTACTGACTAACTTCTCACAGACTGACCCTGATCTAAGATGGTGCCCACCTTTTATACTCCCTCTATGTGTGAGCTCAGGTGACCAGCACCCAATGAGCTCCTATCTTTACCCAGACTGCTCCCCCTATCTGCCCCTACACTACTGGGATGGTCCACCCCCCTCCCACTCCAGCCAAGGACAGACTTGGTCGTACCTGCACATTTCTAAGTGGGAGTACCGTTGGTCTGCCCTCCGGAAATGGGATGTGTGTAGTGCATGCAGCTAACTGAGCTCAGTTCCACACTCCATCCTTACCCGGGAGTGGAATACCACACCTCTGGCTGAGGTGCAATACCCCTGTAGCAGCCGAATCCTCAGGGTGCTACATTCCCCCCTGGTAAATCACAGCACGTCCTCGGGCTGTAAGATATAAAAACATCCAAACATACAATTTTTTTTCATAACATAAACATATAAAACATATAAACATTATCAGCAGCATAAACTTTTCATATAAATAACATTCTTGTCTTCTGGTTCCTCCGGTCACGGTGCAACTTGTGACCGGGTAAAGTGCGACAGTCTCTCTTGGAATAAAACAGTTCTCTATAAAACCGGTAGGGGGCGCTTTAGGAAGCGCAACTATATACAAGGGGATATGGGCGCTCTCAGTCCTCGGCCAGGTATCAGGAAGGAATGACCGCTCTCAGTCCTCGGTCAGTGGGAATAGGGACACACGGGTTAACAGTTCAGTTCTCTGGTCCCAACGGGGACTATATTAGCAGCAACGGTTCACTGTGCCCCGACGGGCAACTATATACAGTCTCTACTCTGCCGTACTCAACGACGGCGTCCTCCTGCTCTTTCTTTGTGATTGGTTCCAGGTTCTGGTTCAGACCCGTCCGGGTCCTCTTGCTCCTCCTCACACCGCAGCTCCTCCTCCGTCAGGCGATGCACATGGAGGGCGTAGGGTCCTTTGGCACACTTGTGCCGGGTGAAGGTGACCTCGTCCCCTAAATACAGGTCACGACCTCTGTGTCCCTCCGGTAGGTGGGACTCAACGTCTCTCCTGGTCACGAAGACGTCGCCTGGGGTGCGGTGATCCCTGATGAAACCCCACCCATGCTGCAGATTAAATTTTATTACAGTCCCGATGGTTCGGGGACCATGCGCTGCACGGGGGTCTCTCCTGGTCCGGCTCTTCTGCTCCGCGCTCCTGACTTGGGCTTGCTGTTCCCGGACCCGCCTCTCTCTCCGCTCCCTCTCAAAGACCTCGAGCTGCTGGCGGCAGCACTCTGCACGCTCCGCTGCGGCCGCCCGAGTCTCCTGAGTGAACCCCATGAGGTCTTCTCCGGTGGGGTCCCACTCAAACTGGGTCTCTTCTAGCGGGGGCGAGATCCTCTTCATGGGCTTTGGAGCCGGGATCAGGGGTTCGCACATGGCCCTTGCTTTTTGCAGCTCCAGCTGGATGTATTCCTGGGGCCATACGAAGGGCTGCCCATCCGGGCACGTATGCTGGGCGAACAGGTCCTCACCCAGGTGCGGTACTTTAGGTGTTATGGGCGCCGTGGTGGTAGCGGCGCCCGGGTTGCCCAAGCCTTGCGACCAGGCTTGGGGCACTTTGAAAGTAAAGGGCACCGTAAGGACGGCGGCGCCCTGTGTTACTTGGCCCTGCGACCAGGCCGGTGGCTCCGCGGAGGTAGGGGGCGCTGTTGGTATTGCGGCGCCCGGGGGTACTAGGCCTTGCGACCAGGCCGATGGTACTTCCTGCTTGGTCACGCTCGGGGTCGAGGCGTGTGACGTCACAGGGGTCGCGGCTCCCGTTTGAGGCCTAGTCTGCGGCGGTGACGTTGCAGCGACGGGCACGGCAGGGGATACTTCGGGCTCTGCGACGGGGAGCTGGGGCAGGTACGCGGTTTCCCGGTTTGGGGTAGTGACGTCCCCTTTACCTGCCTCCATTCGTTCGGCTCCCTTCTCGGCGCCGTCTCCGGCCTTCAGTCCTCCTGCGCCATCCTCAGAGGCGGTCTGTCTCCTCGTCTCGGGTGGCGTGCTCCGCTGACGGGTTCTTGTCTGCTGGGCCATCTCACGGCTCCATTCTGCTAACGTCTCTCGCTGCACCCGGGCCATCCTCCGTGCGAGGCCCTCCAGCGCAGTCTGTGCACACTCCCGATCTCGGGGGAGCTGTGCCAAGACCTCCACTAAGCCTAGTGGGGTCGTTGCTTCTAGCAGGCTCCTGACCAACGGGTCGGTGCTGCTCTGCTCTCCTCCCGTTGTCTCCAGCAGGCCTTCTGGAGTGGCGACCGGCAACAGGCTCCTGACCACTGGGTCGGTGCTGCCTGGAGTGGCGGCCCGCATCAGGCTCCTGACCACTGGGTCGGTGCTGCCTGGCTCTCCCTCCATCTCCGGGTGTGCTTTCTCTGGACTCTCTTCCAGACGTCTTGTCTCCGGGTGCGCTCTCTCCAGACTGCTCCAGGCTGCACCCATCTTTGTTCTCTTCTTCTGTCTCCGCCCACATCGAGGGTGGTCCCGGGGCAACTTCAGTTCCAGGGGCAGTTCTCTTACGCTGATGGACACTTCCAGCATCACAGTCTCTGTTGGTGGGGGCGGTTTCCGCTTTTGGCGCCATTCTTCGACCTGGCCCACGATGGGAGGTGGCCTTTTGCCACCCTCTGGCACGCCCATAATGGCGTCCGCTCTTCCAAGGCGGGAAATCTTCGGAAATGGTGGGAATCGCTTCCCAGTGGCGGGAAACACTGCAGATGGCGGGAAAAAGCTGCAAATGGCGGACAACCGGCGGGAAACGACCTGTGATGGGGCCCGTTGGCGGGGACCCTCCGGAACCGGCAGGAGACTTCTTTTTAAGGTAACGGTGTACTTTTCTTCAGGCACGCAGTACCCGGTTGTTGCGGGCACGTGATCCTGCCGACTACGCCAAAGTTGACGTGCCCCCTGGGCCAGTGTTGTTGGGGATACCCGGAGCCGGATCAGATGGGGGTTGTAGTCTCCGAGTGGCTGTGACCCGGTCCGTGCCCAGGGTGTCAAGCTCAGTGTGTGGCAGTCCTTACTGATGTTACTAAAGTTCTTTATGTCGACTACGCCACCCGTTGAATTGCGGTCACTACGGCCGCCGCTGCAGCAGGGTCCGCTGAGGCTGATGGTGTTTGTGCAGCTTCGGTAGTATAACCCCCAACGGGAGGGGTATAGCCTCAGGGGGTCAGGTGCAGAGGATGGTGGTTGTGGAAGTGCAGGGAAGATGGTAATGAGAGTCAGAGTCGGGTTGTGCAGTTCAGGGTTCTTTACTTACTGCTGTTCTTGTACCGGTCACTCCGGCCTTGAGTGACCACCCGAGCCGTGCTGCGTCCACCAGGTCCTGGACTCGGCCAACCCCCAAGTAGTTCTGGAGCGTGGTTCTGAGCTCCCTTTCTGTCCTGTCCTCGTCTCTGGCCTTCCCCACCAGGGATCCACCTAAGTCCGGCTCCCTCGGGCCTCTTGTTGGCGAACCCTTGCCTCTGGGTTCCCTGACCCTATGCGTGGTCTGCCTTCCGGGTGGATATAGTGGGTGGCCGTGGCAGATTCTGCCCACGGCCTCCGGTCTCTGGCTGAGGTATGCTGTAGCCCCCACCAGTTTGGGATCCGGTACCCTGTTGCCAACTCTTCACCCTTTGATTTAGTTTGGGCTCTCAGAGTTCCTTCTTTCTCCCCCTCTGGGTCTTTCAAACTCCTCTCTCACTCTTGGCTCTGGGGCTGCTCTGCTCCTCTGCTTTCCTCCACTGCTCTGCAAAGACTTACTGACTAACTTCTCACAGACTGACCCTGATCTAAGATGGTGCCCACCTTTTATACTCCCTCTATGTGTGAGCTCAGGTGACCAGCACCCAATGAGCTCCTATCTTTACCCAGACTGCTCCCCCTATCTGCCCCTACACTACTGGGATGGTCCACCCCCCTCCCACTCCAGCCAAGGACAGACTCGGTCGTACCTGCACATTTCTAAGTGGGAGTACCGTTGGTCTGCCCTCCGGAAATGGGATGTGTGTAGTGCATGCAGCTAACTGAGCTCAGTTCCACACTCCATCCTTACCCGGGAGTGGAATATCACACCTCTGGCTGAGGTGCAATACCCCTGTAGCAGCCGAATCCTCAGGGTGCTACATATTTATATTCATATTTATATGATATTCATTTCTTTTACTTACAAAACAGGACGTAAAAAAAAAAAAGTATTTCCTGTGTTGTCATAATTGTTAGTGTCCTTTGATTGGTGCACCTACCGTATATAATGGTTGCTCTTTCATTTGCTCTCTAATCTACCTGAGGAAGATAGCGTCTGCTATTGAAACGCGTGGTAGCGTTAGAGAACGTACTAAACAATAAAAGGTTTGTGTGTTATAACCTAATCCCCTGTCTAGTTGTTCTAGCGCTTCACTAACACTGCACAATTCCTTCTTTCTTGAACTTTTAAGTTCAGGTACACTCATCTCTACTCAAGATTACTTGATTTAATTTTAGTACACAGAATCTAGAGCAATCTAATAAAACTAAAAAGGACAAGTAACTGAAGCATTCTGTCTCTCAACAAGACTCGGGTGGGTAATCCTAGAACATCCAACAATGGTTGCTGAATGTTTTCAAATTTCTTAATTGCATTTCTCTTTCTATAGACTCCTATTTACAACCACATATTGTCCATTTTATTCCCCAATTGTTGGTGGTTGGACATCTAACCAATGTTTTTGTGCCTGATATATAAAATATGTGATATACCTATAGCAATCAGAGATTCCAAGTCAACCGAATCCTTCAGAAACCCCCGATACACAAATCCTGAGATGCGCCTAAAATCGGATTTCAAATATGCTTTCTTTTAGGGACAGAACATCTTTCCAAAATGGGCCTGAGTGTATTCCCAGAACATATTCATCAATTGTGCATTCTGCACTCCACACCTCATTCTGCACTCATTCTCATTCTGCACTTGAGTAAACCCCAATTTTATGAAGGAAACTGGGTTTTCTATAAACCCTATGAATAAAAAAGATCTGTGAAAGCCTCTGTGATTCACAAGGGGATAACCTGGGAATGAGCTCCAACAACTCCCTCTACGGTTCTTCAGAAATTGGACCAATATCTGCTTCCCACTTAGATTTAAATCGGTATTCCTATCTCCAAGATCCTATCCCAATATATAGTAGGTATAATAATAATATTAGCAAATACCTCCAATTAGAAATGTAGTATAGTTCTTCTGATTTGCTTTGTCACCTACCCCATGGCAGGGCATTGCAGCAGCTTAGATATCCATGGTTATGGCTTATCATAAAGTGACAATTAGTAAGTTTTTAATTTTTGTAACCATGGTGTAACGGGTGTGTCACAAGTGACAGACAGTCACCCTGCAGTTGGTTGCAGGAGATCTCTACGTTTGGCTTTACAGACATTTTCTTAGACGCTGTCTCTAGGACCCAGCGGCTACCTTCCTCTGGCTATTTAACACCCTGCCTGGGTGTATAAATACCTGCTATGTATTCATTACTACTTGTGGAGGCTTTAGCAAGAGCAGTACTTCATGCTCTCTGGAGCTTGAGAACGGGTGCGCATTTGTCCTGAGTTCGTCTAAAGCTAAGCAATTTCCCCCTGTTTGTCTACCTCTGTTGTCTATAGTGTTTAAATGAGATCAACTAGTGCTCATTTCCTCCCTTCCCTAGCCTTAGTCATATGCCAGGGAAAGACAGGACAAGGCACATGTGCGGCGATTGGTGAAGAGCCAATACAAGGGAAGATAGGGTGATGCTAGATCAACCTAAGAGGTCTTCACTTCCCCCCTTTACTTAGAGTCTGGGCTTCCTTTCCCTCTTCCCTTTGTGATGCACTATGTCTTTCCTACATCTTGCGTGACACATGGATGCCTAAGATGTTGCAATGATCTGTGCATGGGGTAAGCAGCATAGTGAATCAGAAGAACTATACTACATTTATAATTGGAGTAATTCGCTAATATTATTATTACAACTGATACATATTGAAGTAGGATCTTGGAGATGAGAATAAACCTTTAACTGTCAGAGGGTTCTCATCTATGCAAGGTCACAGAAGTTGTTAATATTTAGTAGAAATTAAACCATGTGTGTGGTTCACAGGTAGGATCATATCTGGGATAAAGTGATTGTGTATTAGCATCCTTGTCATAGTTGACTGGGTCTAATATGTGTGCCTAAATTGTAGGTATTTTTAAAAAGATGATAAGGCAAGTTAATCTCCTTCTGGAGTTTCTACACCCCATCTTCAAGCAGATAATCTATTATCTGGATTACTAAGGTTACTGTATTAATGGTTAGTGGCCACATTAGAAAAGTAAGTACATGCCAAAAATGATTTTGCTACTGAGAGAAAAACATTTGATTTATTGTGATTTACACTAAATTGAATGCGCTGATTCCAAACATGAACTCCGAATTTTCCTGACACATTTAGATTTTAAGTTATACATGCAAAACCTATTCATTTATAATGTTAATGCATTATATATTGGAAATATTCCAACGTACATGCCCAGACCTCTCCGAACATTCTCATACAGGTCTATCGGTTATGTCAGCACGGAGTATATAAGGCAAACTGGACAGAGCTCAATAAAGTGATCTGTTATAGAGCTATCAGTTTGGAAACTTAAGGCTGGAGTCATACTAGCGTATAAAAAATTGGTCCGATGTTGATCCAGAAAATTAGGACGAGTGTATGGCGCTATGTTATGCATACTGCTGAATAAAAAGGATTCATTAAATATTATGCACCCAAAAAAAAATGTTTTTAGTGTGAAAAAGCAGGAAAACATTAAAAATCTTATATTAATCTGGTATCGCTGTAATCGTACTGACCTACAGAATAAAGCCATAGTATCACTTATACCCAGGCCCGGCGTCAGCACGCGGGCAAGTGTCGGGGCCCTGAGCTGGCGGGGGGGCTCACTCACCCGCCGCACTATGGGACCCGTGAGCAGAGGAGGGCGGTGTCAGCTCCCGCTCCCCCCGCTTGCTCAGGGCCCCACCCCGTCAGCCGTCGGCACAATACTTACCTCTCCCTGTGCTTCCGCAGCAGGTCCGATGTCTTCCGCAGCTGCAGCACTGTGACATCTCAGGTCAGCGGGTGTGGTGACGTCTTTCCACCGCGCTCTCTCCTGAGCCATCACAGCGCAGAGTGGGAAGACGCCGGCGATGCTGGAGTCCAGAGCAGCGGCAGCAGGTGAGAAGTTAGGTGAGTATTTTATTTTATTTTTTTTTAATGTATGGAGGCATGGGGCATTATAAGGGAGGGGGGAGAGAGGTGACATCCTGCATGGGGCATTGAAAGACGGGGAAGTGACATCCTGCATGGGGCATTATATGGGGGGAAGTAGCATCCTGCATGGGGCATTATAAGGGGTGGTGACATTATGTATGGGGCATTATAAGCGTGGGTGACATCCTGCATGGGACATTATAAGGGGGGTGACATAATGCATGGGGCATTAAAAGGGGTGGTGTTACATCCTGCATGGGGCATTATAATAAGGGGGAAGTGACATCCTGCATGGGGCATTATAAGGGAGGGGAAGTGTGACATCCTGCAAGCGGGAAATTAAAAGCGGGGTGGTGTGACATCCTGCATGGGGCATTATAAGGAAGGGGGGTTGTGACATTCTGCATGGGGCATTATAAGGGAAGGGGGAGAGAGGTGACATCCTGCATGGGGCATTAAACAAGGGGGAAGTGGCATCCTGTATGGGGCATTATATGGGGGGGGAAGTGGCATCCTGCATGGGGCATTATATAGGGGGGAGTGACATCCTGCATGGGGCATTATAAGGAAGGGGTGTTGTGACATCCTGCATGGGGCATTATAAGGGAAGGGGGAGAGAGGTGACATCCTGCATGGGGCATTAAACAAGGGGGAAGTGGCATCCTGCATGGGGCATTATAAGAGGGTGTGACATCCTGCATGGGGCATTATATGGGGGAAACAGCCTCCATGAGGCATTATGTGGGGGAAACAGCCTGCATGGAGCATTATATGGAGGCCAATATTCTGTATGGAGTGTTATATGTGGGGCAGTATCCTTTATGGAGCATTATATGGGGGCCAGTATCCTGTATGGAGCATTTTATGGGGGCCAGTATTCTGTATGCAGCGATTCGCTGGTTTCTGAGCTATTGTGGAATTTCCAATAGATATTGGTCATGTAATGTAAGAAGTGAAATCTTCTGCATTGTATTATATATATATTTTTCTGCGGCATCTGTGCGTCATGAATCGTGGCATGTGATAAAGGGGCCCACTGAGACTCTTTCGCCCAGGGCCCACGAAAACCTGGAGCCGACCCTGCTAATACCGCACGGCGAATGTCATGAAAGAAATAAAAAGCAATTCTTGAACTTTTGTTCATATTTATCCTGTGAATGCTGGGAGTTGTTGTTTCACAAAAACTGGAATGTCCATAGTTCCTGCACCTACAAAATGTGTGAAAATGTGTAACAATGGGAATGGTTTCTCTCATAGACAATGATTCCTGCTCTTACCTGTCATTTGTCCATTGCTAGATGTATCACCAGCAAACAAAGCACTCAATGTTCTTGATTTCAGGCCTTAAATACACTAAAGCTGGAATTGGACTGGTTGCTATGGGCTATAGGTCTTTGTTCCTATGGTAACAGTGTAGTGTTGTCATAGAGCCTAGAATTTAATTAAATTTGAAGTAATATAAAGTTATTTATTTTTTTCAGTCACAGTAAATGCAGTTTACTTTTGGGAACTTTTCCTTATTCGTCCTGCTCCTCCAGCCTTGATGCTAACCAATGTGATCTGCCATATTATTACTACTTGTTATAAATATTAATTAATACCTATGGAGATATCACTCATGGTCATATGTGACATCATCAAATCCAGGAGGCCATTGTTACCTCACAGCATGATGTCACAATGACTGTGGGTCTATATAAACGGGTGTTCAGGGGGCAAATGCTCATTTCAAGAGATGAAGACGAGGAGAGCAGAGGATCCAGGATCGAGGACACAGATTCTCATTTCAGGAGATGAGACGAGGAGATTGGAAGTTCCTGGATTGAGGATACAGGTAAATGAGAAACTTTACAGGGATTTGTTAGTGAACTTAGCGCCAACATGGACATCGATCCCCCAAGTCTACAGATTGTGGCTGTAAGGTTCTAGCTTTCTCCAGTCCTTGCTGGCAGAATCTCTAGACTTGGGTGATGAAGGTTCTTTGTGAGGTCACACAGCGGAATGTTGGACACAGAGTTCTATGCAGCAAACATGGGGACATCCCTGGGGCTATCACAGAGGTCAGTAACAAGATGGGACCTTGGATGGAGACACTGTATAGGCTACTTCGGTCAGTGACAGTTCCAGATTGCTGGTGATGGTTTTGTCATTTTAATTTCAGATTTTTGAGGCAAAAAAAATCTACCCTTAGTCCCCCACATGGGAGAGAGGTTGGTGTACATACATTGGGGGACATATATTTATTTATTTCACTCTTTATTTTACATATATAAAAAATTGTGGAAAATGTGCATATATATATATATATATATATATATATATATGTACACATTTTCCTCAGTTTTTTTTTAATTAAATCTTATTGCACCATTTTTAAGTATCTACATCAAAAATTAAAAATGCAAACAAAAGGGGGCATAAAGTACAATATATATATATGACTGATTTTCTATGGGTCTTTGCCTGATCCGTCTTGTATTATTTTTTTTTTCTTACCAGGAAGAATATCTGGATCCTGGAAAGAAGACAGAAGAATTTAACAAGAGCCACGGGATTATTTAGTGTTAATCATTTAATATGTCTGTAGATAATATTTGTTGTCTTATGAGGTCATTATATACTGATTATGTAGATCTAATTCTGGAATCAGTGCATCATGACATCATATTACATAGGTGTCTGCTGTCTAACCTAATTGTATAAGGGACCTGATATGATATAACTGCCCTATGTCTGTATCTGAAGGGCTAGTGTTTGTGGGGTGTAGTGTTTGTGGGGGGTAGTGTTTGTGGGGGTTAGTGTTTGTGGGGGGTAGTGTTCTGTATTGTTACAGGGGAGATCAACGTAGACAAGCTATGAGCTCAGAGTCCGATCTGATAAGGAGAGGTGAGGCGTGTTACCAGGACAAAGAAGATCTGCTCTCCGGAAACGAGTCATTGCTCTATATATCAGTTAGTTAGTTGTAGTATGGCCTTGGTCCAGGGTTCTCGAACTGATCGCCTTTTCTCGGGGTTAAGAAGGAATTTTTTCCCTGTGACACACATTGGCTGAACGTGTCCAGGTTTTTTGCCTTCTTCTGGATCATTGGCTTTAGGTAGGGGTAAACATTTTATTTAATAAAATGTTTAAAATTAATGCTCTGTCTCCTTGTGTCTTTATTTTATAGCACTCAGGTAGTTGTATATGTCAGTTCTCATTTTTATGATCCACGGCTGCCACAATATGAAGCAAACTGAAATACAAGGGCGGTAATTATGTGTCTACTAATGTAATGACTGTATCTATGATGCATAAAATATAGTCAAAAAAGCAAGGGGTAGATGCCCAAACAGATTTAAGTCAAGAAAAGCAGTAATTGGACTAATTAAAAATATATTTTTATTAGAATTGATTAAAAAACCTCAATAAAAATCACCTAAAAACGCCAATAACAAATATCAACAGAGATGAGATAGGTCTGTGACGCCCTGCTGTGCATGGAGTCACAGACCAAAGGGGGGTGCATTTCAGGTTTTCTCCACAAGAGGCCCTCAGAGCATACACACACCTCCACCCTACCTCAGAAATCACCAGAGGGAGCCCTTTAGTGAATATATAAAGGAGGGTGGAGGCAGGAAGAGAGGGAGTTCAGTCAGTTGTCTAAGGAGTGAGTCCAGTCAGGAGTCTCTGCTGAGACACAGAAGGTTAGTGACTCAGCAGGTTTCTGCTGAGAGGAGTTGTTTGGAGTCTGCTGCAAGCAGCTGAGAGAGAGACAGCTAGGAGCGTTGCCGACGCTCTAAAGAGCGGCAGAAGAGGCAGCCAGCTTACTGCCAGTGTGTATAGCCTAGTGAGGGCCCAGAGTAGGCCGAAGGCTAGTGGAACAGTAGCATCGGGGACCGAGGAGATTCATAAGCTCACCCCAGAAATATACCGGACACCGGCTCCGAGTCTGCAGAGCAGTATACCCTCTGTGGAAAACAACTGGATCTTTCCTGGAAGACTTCAGGTCTCAGGATAGCCCAGGAGCTGACACGTAACAGGACCAGGAGGCACGGAGGCTCCGCCATACCAGGAGCGTGCTCTTCAGCAAAAGGCCCTAACACCAGGTCAGCCGGCGCAACACAAGGACTAAGTTAGGCCTAGTTTCAGACAGGCCATAAACTACACAAGCGGCAAGGATACAGGAGGCCCTATACCTGCTCACTGGGGAGAGACCTGCAGTGCACCCCTCACCCTACAGTGCTCCGGGTGGTACCGCAACTCCACCAGTAAAAAGGTACTGAAGCCAAACGTGAGTGTGTCTCCCATTTTTTCCTTGGACCCGGCTGGGTCACCACCATATAGTGCACCTTACCGAACACCGCTGCCCTGAGGCCTAGCTCCACCTGTGGGGAGCTACCCCATCATAGCTGCCGTAACACCGGCCTCAGTGGACTGCCGCAGCGCTGGTGGTCGTCACCAGACACCACAGGTGGCTTCACGAACTTTCATTTTCCATTTAACCCCTTTTTTTTTTAAGAGAGACCCCAGGGTACGGGCCCGGGAGCCGACCACCGCGACATCCCCCAAGGCCAGGCATTAAGGCCCGGGCGCCGAGTAGTCCCCATCCCCTGGGTGCCACATCTCTCTAACTGGCGTCACGAACAGGATTGCGTGCCCGCGGCAACAGAAAGAGTTGTGCCCGTTGCCACCGGGTACTGTGCGCCTTAAGAAACTGTAAAAAAACTCACAGTGGTGAAGCTTTTCCCGCCATTTTCTGGAGTTTCCCGCCATTGGCCGCCATCTTTCCGGTCGCCATGCGAGAAGAAGGGCGTAACCGTGGGAAAACTAGAGGGCGTAACCCCTGAAAGCGAGCGAAGTCGAGGACACGCCCCACGCACTGACACAGCGTCAGGTCCTGGCAGGAAGCCCAAGCGAACGCTCTGACGTGGAACGTAAGCGACGCAAGGTCCTATCAGAAGACCTCCT
Source organism: Phyllobates terribilis (assembly GCF_046119375.1). NCBI lineage: Eukaryota > Metazoa > Chordata > Amphibia > Anura > Dendrobatidae > Phyllobates > Phyllobates terribilis. The sequence continues at coordinate 319,891,301 of NW_027362769.1, forward strand.
CCTGCGGAGCTGCGGCCTACAGAAGGAAGGTAGGCCACGGTTCACTAGGGGGGCGCCAAGATGTTGCAGCAACAGCCCGACGTCGCTGACCAGGCTGACAGCCCCGATGATGCGCCCGCAGCTGCCGCCGCGCAAGACGGAGCAGCCGCCCCATTACCGGCGCCTGTAGCCCCTATTGTACCATTGACTTTACCGTACATGCCTGGAGCAAAGTGGCTCCCCCAGTACAACGGCAAGCCGGACACCCTGTCCGGATTCAAGCGCAAAATATGCAGCATCCTGGACATGTATTCTATGACCGGCAAACAAAGAGCTGCAGTAGTTGTGGGACAATTGACTGGTGCTGCGGAGAGAGAAGTAGAGACTTGGTCAGCCGCAGACCAGGAATCAGTGTCCACAATTTTCAAAAAGTTACAGACTGCCTTTGAGGACCGCACTGAGGCAGACCTCCGGATGAAGTTCTACCAATGCTCTCAGAAGCCAGAGGACAGCGTTCGGGATTATTACTGCCGTTTACAGGTGGCCCTGCGAGCTCTAAAACAGGTTAGTCCAATTAGCATAACCAATGAGAGTAAAATGCTAAAAGAACAATTTGTCCGGGGGCTGAGGTCCCAAGCGGAGAGCAGGACTGTGCGTTGGTGGTCCTTGGACCATCCAGATGCTACCTTCGACACCCTTAAGGACATGGCTATCAAGGGACTGCAACCCCTGGAGACAGCAGATACGTCTATCCAGCGTTACCAGGGTGGGGCCACTCCAACGCCAGCAGCACCCACCTTTTCCCCGCTGGCTGCTGAAGCCAAAGTGCACACAGCGCCCCCTACTGAGCTGGACTGTCTGCGCTCAGAAGTGCGCCAGCTGACCAAAAACCTGGCCACTGTGATGAGTGCCCTGCAACTACGGACTGAGCCAGAGACGGAAGGAAAGATCCTGCTAGCCGACTGCCCTGAGGATGTCCCCTGGATGAACCGGAGGAGAAGGAGGACGTCGCCACCCCGGAGGAGGACAACGCCACCCCCAGGAAGGACCAACAACCAGCGCCATCCTCACCAAGAGTTCGTCTGCCACCGCTGCCAGAAGGCAGGTCACACAGTGCACCAGTGTCCTTTAAACGAGTAAACCCTGGGTCCGAGGACCAGCACCCAGGAATAGACTCAGCAGGCCCCTCAGACTGGCACCGCAGGTTCGTGGGAGGAAGACCTTTCCTATCCATCATACTTGACGGCATTGCGATACCTGCCCTGCTGGACACCGGATCCCAGGTAACAATCATACCTGATGTCCTCTATAGCAAATACTGGTCCATGGACAGTCTCCAACCCCCAAACCCAGACTTTTCAGTATATGCCTCTAACGGCCTCCCTCTTGACCTACTCGGGGTTAAGAATGTAGCAGTAAAAGTGGGGAGAGTGGAGTTAAAGGACCATGGACTTATTGTAGTGAAGACTGTCAATGAGGAAAATGGACTGAATATGGTACTAGGCACTAACATTGTTGGTAACTGTTTGGAGGAGGTTGTGTTTTTACTCCAACAGCTCGCTGACGTTGCCAGACCAGGGCAGAGGAGAGCAATCCAGAAGGAGATCCGAGCCCTGACGTACCAGCAGCAAGCGAAGCTGACCGGCGGTGAGATTGGTAACGTGCGGGTAACTGACCCGATACCCATTGTAATTCCCCCAATGAGTGAAATGCTTATCTGGTGTAGAGCAGCAATAGGTCTTAAAGGACAGAGCTACCAGGCGGTAGTAGAACCCCTTAGCTCAGAGCACAGACCTACACTCTTAACCGCCAGGGGGGTAGTAGATGTACGCAATGGGAGGGTGCCCGTCCGTCTTCTTAACTATCGGGAAGACGAGGTTAAATTACCACGTTATGCCACTATTGCCAAACTCTATACTGTAAATAATAACTCTATTCACACGGCGGAGTCCTTAACCTCCCCAGACCAAGTGGGGGATAATGACCCTACAACACAGGAGGGGGATTGGTGTCAACAGCTCCACGTTGGGACAGACACCACTCCTGCCCACCAGAAACAGGGAGTACACTGGGTGGTTCAGGAATACGAGCAGGTATTCAGCAAACACCCGCTTGACTTTGGGAGGATTAAGGGGGTACAACATCACATCCCCACAGGCAACCATCCCCCCATCAAGGAACGGTACAGGCCTATACCTCCAGCACACTACCAGAAAGCCAAGGAGATGTTGCATGACATGAAGAAGGCAGGGGTAGTAAGGGATAGTTGTAGTCCCTGGGCAGCTCCCCTAGTTCTAGTCAGGAAGAAGGATGGAAGCATGAGAATGTGCGTAGATTACCATCAAGTAAATCGCATTACACATAAAGATGCATACCCTTTACCACGTATTGAGGAATCCCTGGCTGCCTTGAAGTCTGCAAATTACTTTTCCACCCTTGACCTCGCTAGTGGGTACTGGCAAGTAGCTGTGGCTGAGGAGGATCGGGAGAAGACGGCCTTCACCACCCCGATGGGACTCTGCGAGTTCAACAGTATGCCGTTTGGATTCTGCAATGTCCCCGGAACGTTCCAGAGATTGATGGGGTGTTGCCTGGGACACTGCAACTTCGAGACTGTGTTATTATACCTGGATGACGTGATTGTGTACTCCAAGACGTATGAGGACCACTTGAAGCACCTGGCGGAGGTATTTGAGTCACTGTCCCAGTATGGGATGAAGTTGAAGCCCTCCAAGTGCCACCTGCTCAAGAAGAAGGTACAGTACCTGGGACACATTGTCAGTCCAGAAGGGGTAGCACCAGACCCGGAGAAGGTCACTGCCATCCAGAAATGGCCGGAGTCGAAGAACCTCAAGGAGGTGCGTCAGTTCCTGGGACTGATAGGATACTACCGGAGGTTTGTAAAAGATTACACCAAGAGAGCAGCACCTCTGCAAGACCTCCTGGTAGGACAGTCCCCCAAGGGCAGAAATCCCCCGTTCCACTGGGGTAAAGAACAGGCTGAATCATTTCAAGAAATGAAGGAGATCCTGACAGGTGATGAGATCCTAGCCTACCCTGACTACAGCCAACCGTTCCTGCTGTATACTGAGGCCAGCAATGAAGGATTGGGAGCTGTCCTAAGTCAGAAGCAGAATGGCCAGGAGAAAGTCATCGCGTATGCAAGCAGGAAGCTCCGGCCGACCGAGAGGAACCCAGAGAACTATAGCAGCTTCAAGTTGGAGTTTCTGGCCTTGGTCTGGGCCATTACAGAAAGGTTCAAGCACTACCTAGCCTCCAGCAAGTTCACTGCCTACACTGACAATAACCCCTTAACTCATCTTGAAACAGCCAAGCTGGGAGCCATGGAACAACGATGGATGGCTCGGCTGTCAAACTACCAATTCACCATAAAGTACCGGGCGGGCCGCAAGAACGCCAACGCCGATGCTCAGTCTAGGATGCCTCACTAGTCAGACACAGAAGAAGAAGTGGATGACCTGGAAGAGATAGAGATACCTGCCTTTCACCGGAGTGGGATGATCCATGAGCAACGAGCCTCCAGGAAGCCGCGTGAAAAGACGTTAAACCCCCTTCCTCACCACAGCTGGAAAGAGACCCAGGACAGTGACCCGGTTGTCAGCCACATCAAACAGCTGATAACCCAAGAAGGTGCTTCCCTGGAGAAAGATGCGTCTCTGCAAACAAAGCAGCTGTGGAACGAGAGAAGCCGGCTGTTTATCTACCGTGAGAAGCTGTGCCGGAGGTACGTTAATCCAAGAACCCATGAGATGGTATGGCAGATAGTAGTCCCGAAGACAGACATCCAGATGGTATTAGAAGCTTACCACAATCAGGCGGGGCACTTTGGCTGGAAAAGGCTAGAGACCCTGCTGAAGTGTCGATTCTACTGGGTAGGAATGCGCAGCTCCATTGAAAGGTGGTGCCGGGACTGTGGAACCTGCGGCCTAAGAAGGAAAGACTTCAGCAGCCAGAAGGCACCCCTGCAACCCATCAAGCCAACTCGGCCCCTGGAGATCGTGGCCCTGGACCATGTCAAGCTCTCCCCCAGCCAGTCAGGATACTCCTACGCCCTGACCATGGTGTATCACTACTCCAGGTTCCTGGTTGTCGCCCCTGTCAAAGACCTGACAGCAGAGACAGCAGCCAAGACGTTTCAAGCGTACTTCTGCAGACCCCATGGATACCCTGAGCAGGTACTGACTGACCAAGGCCCGGCCTTTGAGGCTGAATTGTTCAAAGAGTTCTGCCATCTGTACGGGTGTAAAAAGATCAGGACTACACCGTACCACCCCCAAACTAACGGTCTCTGTGAAAAGATGAACAACATCATCATCGATCTACTGAAGACCATACTGTAACATACCTGGCGGCGTCCTTGCATGGTGGTCCATCTCCCACTGTGCAAGAGGGCGCACTTGATCTCCTGTCCAGAATGTCTCTCTGGCTTCCCTCCATGCTGTCTGTTTGTGTCTGTTTCTGCTGCTTAAGGGCGGCGCCCGATCACTTCCTGCCTTTTGTACATGCTGTGGGTCACACCCCTTGTGCGTCCTCAGCCTATTGCTGTCTGTCACTTGGTATATAGCTCAGCAGCTCCCTTCTATCCCTGCCTGAGCATAGTGTTTCCTTCAGTGTGTGCTTGCACTCTGAAGTTGCCAGGTCCCGTTCTTTGTTTCCTTGTCTGCCTTTCCTGGAGGCTGTATTTCCAGGCCTGTCTGAACTGAGTCCTGTATGTCTTCTGCTTTGCGGTATCAGCTCCCGTGTCTGAACTGAGTCCTGTATGTCTTCTGCTTTGCTGTATCAGCTCCCGTGTCTGAACTGAGTCCTGTATTTCTCCTGCTTTGCGGTATCAGCTCCCGTGTCTGAACTGAGTCCTGTATGTCTCCTACTTTGCGGTATCAGCTCCCGTGTCTGAACTGAGTCCTTTCTGTGTTCTCTTGTCTGTCCTGTCTGAACACGCTCCTAGCCTGTTCCTCCTGCCTTCTAGGGGCCGATTACCTAGACCCGTTCCTGTATCTTGTCTGACCTGTCTGAACTCGCTCCTAGCCTGTTCCTCCTGCCTTCTAGGGGCCGATTACCTAGACCCGTTCCTGTATCTTGTCTGACCTGTCTGAACTCGCTCCTAGCCTGTTCCTCTCGCCTTCTAGTGGCCGATTTCCTAGACCCGCTCCTGTGTCTGGTCTGTCCTGTCTGAACACGCTCCTTGCCTGTTCGTTCCGCCTTCTAGTGGCCGATTTCCTAGACCCGCTCCTGTGTCTGGTCTGTCCTGTCTGAACACGCTCCTTGCCTGTTCGTTCCGCCTTCTAGTGGCCGATTTCCTAGACCCGCTCCTGTGTCTGGTCTGTCCTGTCTGAACACGCTCCTTGCCTGTTCGTTCCGCCTCTCTGGGGGCCGTATTCCCAGACCCGCTCCTGTATCCCTCTGCAGTGTCGGTCTCCTCCGTACACTCAGTTCCAGTCTGAACTCTCTCCTGTCCTTTACCTGTTTTGCCTCTATGTCCGTTCCCTTCCTTTTTCTGCAGAGTCTGAACTCGTACCTAACTCCTGCTTGTTGTCTCTGCAAGTACTGTGTGAGTATCTGGCTCTGTCTTTCCCTTCCTGTCTGTTCCGTGTGAACAGAGCCCTGTCCTCCCTGCTCAGCCTTGTCTGCACTCTAGCTGTGCTTGCCTGTAACCCTCTGCCTGTATTGTTCCTGAGTCCCGGTGTGTACTGGGTCCTATCCCGCCTGTGTTCCTACCTGCTAGTGCCTCCCTGTCTGCACTCTAGCTGTGCTTGCCTTTACCCCCCTGCCTGCATACCCGCCTGCCTGCATACCAGTCGTGCCTGCCTATACCCTCCAGTCTGTGTGCCAGCCTACCAGCCTGTTCCTGTATTTCCCTGTGTGGGTCAACAGCCGTGTCCGGGGTCTGTCCTGGAGTAGCACCTGGTCCCTCTGCTCGGTTCCTCCTTGGTGCTCTGGCGTCGTATGCCGTCGTGCGACCCTGGTCGGATCGGGTGAATACTTAGTCACGCCCCTCCAGGCATTCACTCTCCGGCACGGTCCAGTGGAATCACTACCAATCACACGCACACGCCGCTTAGCCCGGGCGTGTGCATAACACATACCACTAGAAGAGAGAAACCAGTGGCCAGACTTACTATCTGACTTAGTGGATCTGTATAATCACATACCAGTAAGCTCCACCAATTGCACTCCGGCATATCTAATGCGGGCAAGACCTGGGAAGTTGCCCATGGACCTGGAGCTTGGTGTGGTAGAACCTGAAGCTGATGCAACCACTGAGGACTGGGACACAGCCAGACAGGAGCAGTACAGAAGAGTACAAGCCTGTGTCGAAGACAGTCTCACTCGGGTGAGGGATAAACAAGAGGCGCAATACAACAGAAGGTCACCAGCAGAACCCTTCACACCAGGAGAAGTGGTATTGAAAAGGAAGCGGAGGAACCACAAGCTTGATGACCAGTGGGAGAGAGAACCCTACACTGTGTTGAATTCAAGGTTTGACAACAGGAAGACGTGTTTGATCAGCAAAGATGGAGGGAGAACCACTGCAACAGTATCTCGGGACCATCTAAACTTGTGTCCGGATCTGCTAAAACCCCAAGAAGAAGTGCCCCTCATCATCCAGGAGGAACCTGAAGAAGCAGTAATCCATACTGACTTAGGTGACTTCCCGGCAGATTGGCCTCAAATAGGAGGAGCGGTGATCGTCCCAGTACTCCACTTCTTCCAGCAACCAGAAAACTCTCTACAGCAAGTTGGACCTGTAAGTGCTGCTGAAGAGCCAGCTCAAGAAGGATCTCCGGCTGGAGCAGAGCAAGAAGGCCCAGCCAATGGTACACTTGCCAGTCCCATAGAGAGGTTAAGGCAATTTTACAACTTACCCACACGAAGGGCAGACAGGGTAACTGATGATACAGACATTGATACCCCACAGACCACTGCATTACGCAGATCAGTACGCAGCACGAGAGGTAAACCCCCTGCTAGGTACATTGAATAAAATAGTACAATTTCTGAGAATGTAGATAGTTACCCCTGAGGTATTATGTATTATACTACGTATTGTATTAATGTGTGTAACTTATATTTCTTCCCTTTGAATGGACAATTCAAGTGATATGGACACTTTAACCGTAACCTGTTTATTCCTTATATATGAACTCTGAGGATGAGGACTTTGTGCAGCCCAAAGATTTTCTTTGTAAATATTTGCGCTCCCTGGAGTGCCCCTTTGAGCAACTTCTCCGGAAGAGACTTGGACTTTCTGGTTGCTCACTGCCTACTGCTTTTGCAATGTATATATATATTTTTATTCATGTTTTGTTATGCAACGTTCAAGTGTTCTAACCTCCCATAAAGGGAAGCTTGTTATTTCTATTGTTTACAAAATGTGCTTCAGCCCGGGAGTGCTGACTTTAACTAGGGGGGAATGTGACGCCCTGCTGTGCATGGAGTCACAGACCAAAGGGGGGTGCATTTCAGGTTTTCTCCACAAGAGGCCCTCAGAGCATACACACACCTCCACCCTACCTCAGAACCACCAGAGGGAGCCCTTTAGTGAATATATAAAGGAGGGTGGAGGCAGGAAGAGAGGGAGTTCAGTCAGTTGTCTAAGGAGTGAGTCCAGTCAGGAGTCTCTGCTGAGACACAGAAGGTTAGTGACTCAGCAGGTTTCTGCTGAGAGGAGTTGTTTGGAGTCTGCTGCAAGCAGCTCAGAGAGAGACAGCTAGGAGCGTTGCCGACGCTCTAAAGAGCGGCAGAAGAGGCAGCCAGCTTACTGCCAGTGTGTATAGCCTAGTGAGGGCCCAGAGTAGGCCGAAGGCTAGTGGAACAGTAGCATCGGGGACCGAGGAGCTTCATAAGCAAACCCCAGAAATATACCGGACACCGGCTCCGAGTCTGCAGAGCAGTATACCCTCTGTAGAAAACAACCGGATCTTTCCTGGAAGACTTCAGGTCTCAGGATAGCCCAGGAGCTGACACGTAACAGGACCAGGAGGCACGGCGGCTCCGCCATACCAGGAGCGTGCTCTTCAGCAAAAGGCCCTAACACCAGGTCAGCCGGCGCAACACAAGGACTAAGTTAGGCCTAGTTTCAGAGAGGCCATAAACTACACAAGCGGCAAGGATACAGGAGGCCCTATACCTGCTCACTGGGGAGAGACCTGCAGTGCACCCCTCACCCTACAGTGCTCCGGGCGGTACCGCAACTCCACCAGTAAAAAGGTACTGAAGCCAAACGTGAGTGTGTCTCCCATTTTTTCCTTGGACCCGGCTGGGTCACCGCCATATAGTGCACCTTACCGAACACCGCTGCCCTGAGGCCTAGCTCCACCTGTGGGGAGCTACCCCATCATAGCTGCCGTAACACCGGCCTCAGTGGACTGCCGCAGTGCTGGTGGTCCTCACCAGACACCACAGGTGGCGTCACGTACTTTCATTTTCCATTTAACCCCTTTTTTTTTTAAGAGAGACCCCAGGGTACGGGCCCGGGAGCCGACCACCGCGACATCCCCCAAGGCCAGGCATTAAGGCCCGGGCGCCGAGTAGTCCCCATCCCCTGGGTGCCACATCTCACCTCAGTGACCAGTAGGTGATTAGAATAGTGCCAGTATTCCAAAACCAATTGTCACTGGACATGCAGCCAAACACACAGCAGGTACAAATAACAATTTAGTGACCAGCTAGGGGTGGCCACAAACTGTACAATAAATGCTCATATCCTTATATACACACGTGGTCAAAATTGTTGGTACCCCTCGTTTAATGAAAGAAAAACCCACAATGGTCTCAAAAATAACTTGAATCTGACAAAGGTAATAATAAATTAAAAATCTATGAAAATGAACAAATGAAAGTCAGTCATTGCTTTTCAACTCTGCTTCCACAGAATTAAAAAAAAAAATAAACACTTCAAATAGGCCTGGACAGAAATGATGGTACCCCTGAAAATAATGTGACAAAAGGGACATGTTAAATGAAGTTGTGTCCACTAATTAGCATCACAGGTGTCTACAATCGTATGATCAGCTAGTGGGCCTGTATATAGGGTTACATATACTCACTGTGCTGTTTGGTGACATGGTGTGTAGCACACTCAACATGGACCAGAGGAAGCAAAGATAAGAGTTGTCTCAGGAGATTAGAAAGAAAATTATAGACAAGCATGTTAAAGGTAAAGGTTATAAGACCATCTCCAAGCAGCTTGATATGCCTGTGACTACAGTTGCACATATTATTAAGAAATTTAAGATCCATAGGACTGTAGCCAACCTCCCTGGACGTGGCCGCAGGAGGAAAATTGATGATAAATGAAAGAGACGGATAATACGAATGGTAACAAAAGAGCCTAGGATAACTTCTAAAGAGATTAAAGGTGAACTTCAAGCTTAAGGAACATCAGTGTCAGATCGCACCATTCGTCGTTGTTTGATCCAAAGTGGACTTCATGGGTGACGACCAAGGAGAACATCATTGTTGAAAAAAAGTCATAAAAAAGCCAGACTGGAATTTGCCAAACTACATGTTGACAAGCCACAAAGCTACTGGGAGAATGTCCCATGGACAGATGTCTATGTTCACGGACAGAAAAATTAAAGGGATTGTCCACTACTATTGAAAATAGTCCAATGTATTTTTATGATGACTAGAAGCTTCTTTGTAAATACCTTACTCTGCTGTTTCTGCCTGTGAGCGGCGCTATCACTGGCTGCTCACAGGCATCACGTGATCCCCAGCTGCAGTCGGTGCTGACAAGTTCAGGCTGCAGCCGAGGGTCCCTCTTCTGCTTTCCATGGTGGCTGCTGGGTTGTGGGCGGGGTTACCCCGCGCATCACACCCGGCATCCACCGCGTGCTCTTCCTCTCCCCATTCATTGGGAAAGCAAGTGGTGGATGCAGAGTGTGACGCGGGGGTAACCCTGCCCACAACCCAGCAGCCACCGCGGGGATCCCAGTGTTGAGTCACGCCTCACTTGACATGACCTCAGCGGGGGTCACGTGCTACCTGTGAGTGGCCAGTGATAGCGTTGCTCACAGGCAGAAACAGCAGAGGAAGGTAATTACAAAGAAGCTTCTGTTCATCATAAAAATACATTGGGCTATTTTCCATAGTAGTGGACAACCCCTTGAATCATATCAATAAAAGAACACTGTCCCTACTGTTAAACATGGAGGAAGCTCTGTTATGTTTGGGGCTACTTTGCTGTGTCTGGCACAGGATGTCTTGAATCAGTGCAGGGTACAATGAAATCTCAAGTCGACCAAGGGATTCTAGAGAGAAATGTGTTGCCCAGTGTCAGAAAGCTTGGTCTCAGTTGCAGGTCATGATTCTTGCAACAGGATAATGACCCAAAACACACAGCTAAAAACACCCAAGAATGGCTAAGAGGAAAACATTGGACTATTCTGAAGTGGCCTTCTATGAGCTCTGACCTAAACCCTATTGAGCATCTTTAGAAAGAGCTGAAACATGCCGTCTGGAAAAGGCAACCTTCAAACACGAGACTACTGGAGCAGTTTGCTCATGAGGAGTGGGCCAAAACACCTGTCGAGAGGTGCAGAAGTCTCATTGACAGTTACAGGAATCGTTTGATATCAGTGATTGCCTTAAAAGTTTGTTCAACAAAATATTAAGTTAAGAGTACCATCATTTCTGTACAGGCCTACTTCATGAGCTTAATTTTTTTTTAAATTCTGTGGAAGCAGGGTTGAAAAGCAATGACTGACTTTCATTTGTTCATTTTAATCATTTTTAATTTATTATTACTTTTGTCAGATTCAAGTTATTTCTGTGACCATTGTGGGTTTTTCTTTCATTAAACGAGGGGAACCAATAATTTTGACCACGTGTGTACTATTGAACAGTTTTTCTATGTACCTTAGTTCAGAAATGGCAATGCTCATTCAAACTAGGTGAGCATTCAAGTGGTTACTAGTGGAACCCCGGTCCCTTTCTTCAACTGTGGAGCATATTATGCCTTTTCTCAGGTATTTATGTAGGATGACAATAATTAGCATATATCAGTCAGACATCCTCTATAAACCTGTCCACTTTGGTCAAAGGGGATAACACTCTTATAGGTGCAGCTACATACATGCAGCGACATAGGGCTATGATCTCAACATACCACTGTCACCCTGTATGCACAATAATGCGGTATTGGTGTAACTGTGTGCACACATGTGATTATTCACCAACGTAGGAAAAAAAAGGGAATAATCTCACCCAAGTTGAGGATATACCATGCCGGTTCCCTAGTTCATTCATTTCCTCCATTCTCCTGACGCGTTTCTTCAAACACATTGATTCATCAGGGGAGGTACTTATTCCTGCCGTGTAGACGGTAATATCATTACAGACACGTTTGTGGGATAACGTGCTCAATGTTGCAGTAGAGGCACTCACCTCACTGTCTCCATTTTAAACCAACACTGCGCTGTTGTGGCTCCGTCTACAGTGCGTGACGCATTTCCAGTCCGAAGATCTCACTTCCGGTCTGTGAAACGCAGGACATGGCCGCTGGAACTCACTGGTTCCAGAAGCGATGCCTAAGGCGACGCCCCATGGTAACAGTGTCCAGGGCTCACAATCCTTGTCCTTGCCCCCCAGACTCGAGATACAAGGTAGAAGGGTTGTAACCTCCTACAGTGAGTACAGAAAGTATTCAGGCCCCTTTAAATTTTTCACTCTTTGTTTCATTGCAGCCATTTGGTGAATTCTAAAAAGTTATTTTTTTTCTCATTATAGTACACTCTGCACCTTATCTTGACTGAAAAAAAACAGAAATGTAGAAATTCTTACAAATTTATTAAAAAAGAAAAACTGAAATATCACATGGTCATAAGTATTCAGACCCTTTGCTCAGTATTAAGTAGAAGCACCCTTTTGAGCTAGTACAGCCATGAGTCTTCTTGGGAATGATGCAACAAGTTTTTCACACCTGGATTGGGGGATCCTCTGCCATTCTTCCTTGCAGATCCTCTCCAGTTCCATCAGGTTGGATGGTGAACGTTGGTGGACAGCCATTTTCAGGTCTCTCCAGAGATGCTCAATTGGGTTTAGGTCAGGGCTCTGGCTGGGCCAGTTAATAATGGTCACAGAGTTGTTCTGAAGCCACTTATTTGTTATTTTAGCTGTATGCTTAGGGTCATTGTCTTGTTGGATGGTGAACCTTCGGCTAAGTCTGAGGTCCAGAGCACTCTGGAAGAGGTTTTCATCCAGGATATCTCTGTACTTGGCCACATTCATTTTTCCTTCAATTGCAACCAGTCGTTCTGTCCCTGCAGCTGAAAAACACCCCCATAGCATGATGCTGCCACCACCATGTTTCTCTGTTGGGATTGTATTGGGCAGGTGATGAGCAGTGCCTGGTGTTCTCCATACATACCATTTAGAATTATCACCAAAAAGTTCTATCTTTGTCTCATCAGACCAGAGAATCTTATTTCTCATAGTCTGGGAGTCCTTCATGTGTTTCTGAGCAAACTCTATGCGGGCTTTCATATGTCTTGCACCGAGCAGAGGGTTCCGTCGGGCCACTCTGTCATAAAGGCCCGACTGGTTGAGGGCTGCAGTGATAATTGACTTTGAACTTTCTCCCACCTCACTACTACATCTCTGGAGCTCAGCCACAGTGATCTTGGAGTTCTTCTTTACCTCTCTCACCAAGGCTCTTCTCCCACGATTGCTCAATTTGGCTGGACGGCCAGGTCTAGGAAGACTTCTGGTGGTCCCAAACTTCTTCCATTTAAGGATTATGGAGGCCACTGTTCTCTTAGGAACCTTGAGTAATGCAGAAATTCTTTTGTAACTTTGACCAGATCTGTGCCTTGTCATAATTCTGTCTCTGAGCTCCTTGGGCAGTTCCTTTGAGCTCATGATTCTCATTTGGTCTGACATGCTGTTACGCTCAAGCCCGGACAGTTTGGCGTGAGCGTGGTTAGTGGTTCCACTGGGCCACGAACCGAGGAGTGCCTGGAGGGGCGTGACTATGTGCCTTGCAAGATCCGACCATGGACACACAGCGGCTTAATCGACTCCGTAGTCTGAGGAGGGATGAGGGAGGTGGCCCAGGTGCTACTCCAGGTCAGACCTCGGTCACACAGCTGTTGACCCACACCAGGGAATGCAGGAAAGGACAGGTTTGGCTGGTATGCAAACGGGCGGGTACTGGCAGGCACGGCTGGTATACAGACAGGCAGGTACTGACAGGTAGGTAAACAGGCTGGTTAGGGACCAGTACAGACTTGAATACAGGAGCAGAGCCGCAGGAGTGGAGGACAAGCGGAGCAGAGCAGTGCCGCAGGTGCGGAGGACAAGCGGAGCAGAGTCGCAGATGCAGATGACAAGCGGAGCAGAGCAGAGCCGCAGGTGCGGGGACAAGCAGAGCAGAGCGGAGCAGAGCCGCAGGTGCGGACAGACAAAACAGCGCTCTGTTCACATGGAACAGACTGGGAAACACAGGAAGATAGCTGGAACACAGGCGGTAGATACAAAGGCAGGGAAACGGGACAAGCAGAACCAGATACACACAAGGTACTTGTAATGAAGTAGTGAGTGGACACAAAACTCACAAACAGAAGTACAGAGACAATGAGTAGGAGTTAAGTACTGGTTCAGACTCTGCAGGAAAAGGGAAGGATCGGACATAGAGACAAACAGGTAACGTGCTAGGACACAGTTCAGACCGGAACTGACACTGGAAAGAGATACAGGAACAAGCCTGTGCATACAGCCCCCAGAGTGGCGGAAAAAAATAGAAGTCACAGATGCAGGTAACGGGCCTGGGTTCTCAGCCCCCGGGGTGGCAGAAACAGACTAGAAGTCACAGATACAGGACAGGACCTGGCTACTCAGTTGCACAGAACACACCGAAAGAAAGTGTTGCTCAGGCACCCCCCACTGGGTGGAGGAGGTTTAAGTATCCAGTGACTCACAGCAATAGGCTGGGGACACATTAGGACTGTGCACACTGTAACTTTAACCCTCAACTGGTGAGGTGGGGTTTGCCACAACCCAGGGAATTTTTGTTCGGCTGCCATTCATTGAAAAATGCTGGTATGAGGATCCGTGTCTCATTAGCTTCCATCCATTCGTGGATGTCAACAATTTGTTATACTCATGTGTAATCAATCGGCAATAAGAAAACGATTAAAACAAACGTGATCTTTGAATTTTCTGTAAAAATAAGAGATTTCTAAACACTGGGTTATAGGAAACCCCACATGACCAGTTGCGTGACAAAAACCCTACCTCACCAGTTGAGGGTTAAGAATCAGGAAGTGCCAGCGCCGCCGCTCTAAGCCAGCAGACAAGAGACATGCACACAGCAGGTAGAGGAGCATAGTGTGCAGCCTGGACTGGTAGGTAAGTTGGTGGTCTTGCATATTGGGTGATGGTAAGCCATGTCAGCACGCCGCCAGGGATGTTACACATGCGCTGTGAGCTGTGAGGTCTTATATAGAGAGGTGTGTGCCTTTCCAAATTAAGTCCTATCAGTTTAATTAAACACAGCTGGACTCCAATGAAGGATGGAATGCAGCGGCTTGCTGCATTGCCAAAATGTCTGAGGGGGTGTGTTCTGGCTCACCACGTACCTCCCCTTCAGGTGACTGATCACATGACTGTGACCTCATCACAGGTCCTGTGTGCACAGAGTGATATATATTCGGGGGGGTTTTGAAACGCAGTGAGTCAAGAGACCTGATCTCTGTGCCTGGGACCCCTTTAGACCTGGAAGGCACGAGGCCTGTAGGCCACATCTGGTGAGCCTTAAACCACAGCTTTGGCAGAACAGAGATGATGGAAGCAGCTAGACCTGGCAAAGGTAAAAGACCGTGCTTGATATGGACATTGATGTTGTTACTTGGCTTAGGACTGTTTCTGAAGCCAAGCTGGCATAGCTACGACTGAAAAAGGTCTAGGATATTTTGTGTGTAACATTCCTGCGAGCCGCTGAGATGGACTATGTTATAAGCAGTTTATGATGTGTAATAAACTGCTGGACTTTAGATTACAGGAAAACATTGCATGTGTGCTTTAATTGACCTGGTGAAGTGAGTGCCCCTCAACATGATCAATAGCGCTACCTCACAATTGGTTAGAGAATGCGGTTAACTGCAGTCTGGTTGCAAGGGGTAACGGCACAGGACGACCAATATGGATGCAAGCATCTGACTGTGGCTCGACGGGGCCACGAAGATTAAAGCTTCTGGCTGTAACTCGGCGGGGTTATGAAAATTGTCGTCGCACTCAAATCTGGTTTGCTGTGGCTTGGTGGGGCCACGAAAATTTTTCCGGGGAAAGCGGTGTGAAGTGTCTGGTGTGAACAGCGTACTGTGATGGCTATGAATGGAGCAGTATCCCCAGACGGAATGGAGAAAGGGTTAGATGACCGGCTGCAAACGCTCTTCAGCAAAATAGAGTGTGCTAAAGAAATGCAGGAGCTGATAAAGATGGCTGTGAATGGAGCAGAAAATGAGACTGAAGCTATTGAGCGATTAAAGTGCCTGTTAAAATTGCAGCAGGTATTTGGGAAATGGCAACAGGACATGGTGCTGGAACGGCAGGAGCTGTTGGCACATTACAGAATGGCGGCAGCGGACCATTCCTTGAGTTCTCCTGTGTCGCCGGCACTATCCCAGAGTGCCCAGGGAGGTACTAAGATATGTTGTGAACTGGGTCCTAAGACTATGGCGTTTTTTTTTTTAAAGCACCCCCTACAGGTGTGGTTGTCCAAAAGGGGTGGAGTCTCAAAAGGGGGTGGGGCATACAAAACCAGAATCGGTTACCGGTCGTGTGTTGGTACCACCTAAAAATGACAATTCAACCGTTGATAACTGGGTAGCTCCAGTAGAAGGGGTTGACACCATGGGGAGTGACACTATGAAAGTAGAAAGAGAGTTCAGTCAGGAGGAGTTAAATGAGGTGAGAAAGTCCCACTTTCGTCGTCGAAGGTACAAGGGCCACAAAATTTGCTCCTGTAGTCTTTGCTGAAAGGGTAAATAAAGAAAATGCAATGCTGTGTGCCTTTATTCCGAGTGTGGATTCTCGTTTAGAAGCAGAGGAGATCAGGATGGAAGAGGAGGTGATGCTGCCAGTAGCAACCTCTGGTACAGTATCAGACAATAAAGAAGACCAGGAGGAAGAGTTGGATGCAGTTCTGTAGATTCAGTACAAGCAGGATGATCTACTGAGACAGAAGGTTCAGGAACTGACAGCCCTGAAGGGAGCGCTGAAAGAGGAGGTGGCCAATCATGACCAAGAGCTGGAGCCTTTCAGGCAGCAGTATCAGAGTGATGTACAGCAACTAAGGAAAAACATGGAGAATGTGTCCCAGGACCAGCTGAGCCTGGAGTCTGAGCGGCAGAAAATAAACCAGATTTTGAGGAACTTGCAGTGAGAACTGGAGGAAAGCAGAGAGGAAATCAACCAATGGAAGGAAATGTTCCAGAAAAATAAAGAGGACCTCAGCAAAACCAAGGAGGAGGTTTTGCAGTTGAAGCTTGAGAAAGAGGAGTCTGAAGATGAGCTGAATGAAATGAAAAATCGTTTCTCCCTGGTGCAGTCAGAGCTGAACCAAGTGAAGAAAGGCTATGTGGATGCGGAGGAAGCAGAGGTCACAAGAAAGGAAGTGCAGAGATTTCAAGAGCAGGTGAAGCAGCTGATGCAGGAGAAGCAAAGGCTGGACGAGGGTCTACACCAGCGGGATAGGGAGCTATCTGCCTTAAAAGGGGCGCTGAAGGACGAAGTTTCTGGACGCGATCAAGACCTAGAAAAACTGCGCGAACAGTTCAACTGGGAGCTGCGTGAATCCAAGGAGTATGATGAATACAATAGGGACCTGCAATAAACCAAGAGGGACTATGAGGATCTCCTCAAGGTTAAGAAAAAATTAGAGGATGATAAGGCTGATGTGACTCGCCCCCTGGGCCGTGGGGCACTCGAGACCGGACTTCAGGGCAATGCTGGGAGTCGTAGTGGCGACCCGGTCCCGTGGCTCAGGCTAGTCAGACCAGTGGCAGTCTTTTATATGTTTTAGGTAATGTCCGACTACGCCACCCGTGGATTGCGGTCAGGGAGGACCGCCGCTGCAAGGCAGACCGCTGAGACTGGTGTTGGGGATGCAGCGGGGAATAGTACAACTCCCCATGGGAGGAGTGTAGCCTCAGGGCAGGTAGTAGGATGCTGGGGGTGATGGTGCAGGCGCAGCAGTAACCACACAGAGTCCAATAATGCAGTCCAGAGTCTTTTACTGATCTTATCACAGACCCACCAGGAGTACAGGGTAGGAATGGACCTAGGTGTCTGAGGGCATTCGGGCGAGCTCCACTGGTCAGGGTGAGGGGGTAGGCCTACCGTTCTCTCTCTCTGCCCTTGCTGACTATCTCCCCCTTTAGTGGTATGATAGCCCATGTCCCTGAGCTTGCCGTGTACTACGCCTGTATGGCTTGCGACTCGGGCCTTAGGTACCTGTAGCTTCTCCGTGCTGTACCGGTCCCTCTGTGTGGCGGAGCCTCCAGGCTTCTTAGGCCAAGGGACCTAAAATCCCTTGCGGGTTGGTTATCTGCTGCAGGGCTTGCAACCCTGACAGCCACGGACCCCAGTGTCCGGTTGTGTAGTCTCTCTCTGCCAGTACCGGCTCTCGTCGCCTCTGTCCCTGGCTTTCTGTTCCTCCTTTGCCTCCTGGACTCCTCAGCTGCAGCTGACCTGTCCCTCTCTTCTGGGAACCGTTCTGGATACTTCAGAAGTGGGTCCTGGTCTCCCTAACCCTGCCCTTAGTACCAGTTTTTATAGGGGCAGCCTGCTCCCCCTACTGGCCTGGGACAGGAGGTGCTGCATGCAAATGGTCCATGACCAGAAAACCTCCCTCCTGCTCTCAGACACAGCCTTACAAGTTTGTGGCATCCAGGCCTGGGGTGACACAGATGCAGAGCACATGCTACAAATGATTGAGACCATTCAGCAGGACACCCATGATGAGAATGATGATCTCCGTAGAAAGATCCTAGGACTGGAAGCTCAGGTGAAGGAACTGAAGACGTTCTGTGATGATCTGCAAAGGGCAGAGACGTGCCTTCAGGATAGAATCAGCAGGATGGAAGCTGAGTGGAAAAAGATGGAGGAGTCTATCGGAGAAGCCACAGACCAGGATCAGGAGTTTGCCACTGAAGAAGGGAGGTATGAAGCAAATACCTCCTCGAATAATGCGAGCTTGGATGATTCGGTGGTTGTAAGAGCCGAGATCAAGGAGCTCAAGGAGACACTACAAGCCCATTTGAAGCAAGAGAAGCTTGAGAGACTGGCTGTCGAGTGCCGAGTGGGCACATTGGAGACAGAGAGGGCTGAGAGAATTCTGCTGATAAAGGAGCAGTTGAAGCAGGAAGAGCTTCAGAGATGGGCTGCTGAGAGGCGAGTAGCTGAGCTAGAGGAAGACGTTTTCGAGCTCAAAGGTCGCCTGGCAAAGTACCAATCAGTGAACGAGGCCGCCTTGGAGAAGGAAAAGGGCAAACAAGTAGCGCTTAATCCTTTATACTATGAGAAGGTGGAACTGAGGAGAGCTGAGGAAGTGTTAAAAGAAGATCAGTATGGGAAGGAAAATGTCAAGAGGAGAATTCTTGAGTTCATAGCTGTGAGTCAGCTAAGGGGAAGCATACAGGGTGAAGAATCTGGAAGTCAGTTGTCCCTGAAACCTGAGCCAGATGATCGTTTGGAGACCACTGGTTAGACAGAAACTTCTCGGTACAAGTGCCTCATAGATGTACCCGAAGATTTGAGAGAAGAATGCACCAGAGAGTCATTGCATGAAGAGTTTAGGAAGGCCGTGGGAGCCTGTAAGGTGTACTCGACCTCAGAAGCTAAACAGCTGGTGGTCCTGTCCACAACTGAAGTCACAGTGAAGAGGGTGGCTGTCCTAAGTGACATGCACTGGTGATGTGTTTGCACGAAGCGGATTGTCCGGTTGAAGACTGAACAAGCCAATAGACAACTGGAGCTTATGAGAAAAGCTCAAAGTCTGCAGGAAGAAGTTATCTGGGTGCCTCATGCTCTGGTAAGAAAGCTCATTGGGAGAAATGGCCAAGCCATGCAAATGATGGTAAAGAAGTCTGGTGTGATGAAAGTAAGCAGTCCACGTGATCATCAGGACTGGATACCGGATGAAGACAGCATGGTGTCATTCTCCGCTGTAGGAACGGAAGAAAATCTTGCATATATAAGAATGCTGATGGAGTACCGTGTGACCTACCTGCAAGAGGTAGAACAGTTGAATCTCGCCAGACTGTTAATGGAAAGACAGCGTCGCCTAAGCAGCAGAAGATGGCAGCCGTCTATAAATTGTGAGACCAGACAGAGAAAGGGCCCTCCAAATAATAGAACGGCTACAGCAGAAGTTAGAGACCTTTCAAGATGTTCTGAGGATAGTGGGTGTGGGTTTAGAGGTCGTGAGTCCTCCAGTAACTCAGGTCTGAGAGGCCCATACAAACAACCCAATACAGTACGAGACAGTACGGAGTCGGACCTGACCTTAGATACAAGGGCAAGTGAGTCGCACTGCTATATTAAATGCTGGGAGCGAGGGGGGTCTGACAAGGTTACGACTCGGAAATGTGACTTGACGAAGTTAGTGACAATGACTGATCACACGACTGTGACATCATCACAGGTCCTGTGCGCACAGAGGGATATATATTCGGGGGATTTTTGAAACGCAGTGAGTCAAGAGACCTGATCTCTGTGCCTGAGACACCATTAGACCTGGAAGGCACAAGGCCTGTAGGCCACATCTGGTGAGCCTTAAACCACAGCTTTGGCAGAACAGAGTTAATGGAAGCAGCTATACCTGACAAAGGTAAAAGACGGTGCTTGATATGGACCTTGATGTTGTTACCTTGCTGAGGACTGTTTCTGAAGCCAAGCCGGCAGAGCTGCCACTGAAAAGGCTCTAGGATATTACATGTGTAACATTCCTGCGAGCCGCTGAGATGGACTATGTTATAAGCAGTTTATGATGTGTAATAAACTGCTGGACTTTAGATTACTGGAAAACGTTGCATGTGTGCTTTAATTAACCCGGTGAAGTGAGTGCCCCTCAACATGATCAATAGCGCTACCGCACAAGGAGTAGAACCCTCTCAAGGAGGATCACAAGGAAATGGACACCATGTGACTTAAATATGAGTGTCTGAGCAAAGGGTCTGAATACTTATGACCATGTGATATTTCAGTTTTTGTTTTTTTTAATAAATTTGTAAAAATTTCTACATTTCTGTTTTTTTTTCAGTCAAGATGGGGTACAGAGTGTACTTTAATGAGAAAAAAAATGAACTTTTTAAAACTTATAAAATGGCTGCAATGAAACAAAATTAAATATTTAAAGGGGTCTGAATACTTTCCGTACCGACTGTATATTCTGCTCCTCAGACATGTTGCGATGCGGCATAAACAGGTGTACTTCAGACGCATGCCCTGCTATATGGTTTGCAGCTGGAAAATGGAGATCCACGTGAAGGGACACATATTTTTTATTGCTCCTTCAAACCCCCAAGAAGACACATGGTCACGGATCACTGTAAACAAATGGGATTTACCCTGATATTTTTATAAACACACAGTGGTACTCTAAAGAGGCAGACGGTCTCAGAGGTACATCACAGTTATATATATTAATGGGGTATAGAACAAGAAAATGATTGGGCAAAGATATTTTACCATTATTTATTAGTTATGTTGGGGGGGGGTCTATATCAAGAATGAGATTAGGCCCTTAGCTTCCCATTAGGGTCAAGAAATGATACAGATACACATGCATGGATACCCTACATGTGCTAGGCTAGTAGGGTGATACCACCAACCTGCACTATTTGGAAAAAACTGGGAAGGAAAGTGTATATTATTCCCTACTCTCTCCCTATTCTATATTGTCCCCTACCTCACATGGTGGTTGGCACCCTAAAAAGGAAGCTCTTAAGTAGCAAATAGAGGTAACTAAGAAATTCTCATCAGAACTGGACATCGCAAAAAAAGAAACATAGTTACAGAACAAGGTAGAATGGTACCAATACCACCTAAAAGAGTGTAAACACAAGTTCTTTATTACCTTGAAGAATTCAGGGAATACAAGGCATATTAGGTGCCGATTACCAGACAGAATTATATTCCTTAGATAGACATATCCTCCTCTGAAACAGAGGTCTCACATACTGATACAAAATTCAAAACCCAAAAGGGGAAATTAAAAGGAAGGGGTGGATTTCGGGGGAGAGGAAATAACAGGAGAACCCCGCAGAGAGGGAGTTTTTTAGATCTGAACTACCTGCTCAGGAGCCGATCCAATCAGCCGAATCCCGTTTAACCGGTTCAGGACCGCCCACTGTACATAAACGTCGGCGCTGCCCGGGCTCTGTGCAGCGCCGATGTTTAAAAACGGTGGGTGGTCCCGCAGCGCTCAGGACCCCCAGGGTCCTGCTAGCTCTGCGGTACCGGTTCAGAGCGATAGCTCTGACATGTGGCATCATGGGGACCTGAATGGATCAGGTCCCCATGATGTTAACCTGTTCCTATCTTCTAGATGCCGCGATCCATAGCGATCGCGGCATTTAAAAGATAGTAACAGCTGGTGGTCGGCGATCGGGACCCCCCACATACCTCAGGAGCGGCGGGGATCCCGGTGCTGTGACCCCTGACATCATTGAGACCTGATTGGCTCAGGTCTCGATGATGTCAGCGTCACACCAGCCAATCAGAGAGATCACCAGGGAAGTTTGTTTTAGCAACAAACTTTCCCGGGCGATCTGCCTGATAAATACACTGTTTCTCCTCCGATCTCAGTGAGAGAGCAGAGGAGAAACAGTGTGACAAGAGCTGTGTCAGCCTTGCCACTGTGAAAGTAAAAAAAAAATAAAATAAAAAAGAAAGTAAGAGTTAGGGTTAGTGAGTCTGTCAGATCAGTCAGTCCTGTCAGATCAGTCCTGTCAGATCTGTCAGTCAGTCAGTCCTGTCAGATCTATCAGTCAGTCAGTCCTGTCAGATCAGTCAGTCAGTCCTGTCAGATCAGTCAGTCAGTCCTGTCAGATCTATCAGTCAGTCCTGTCAGATCAGTCAGTCAGTCCTGTCAGATCAGTCAGTCCTGTCAGATCTGTCAGTCAGTCAGTCCTGTCAGATCAGTCAGTCAGTCCTGTCAGATCAGTCAGTCAGTCCTGTCAGGTCAGTCAGTCCTGTCAGATCAGTCCCGTCCGTTCAGTCCGGTCCGTTCAGTCCAGTCAAAAAATCTAAAAATAAAATGGCCCGTCAGACTTATACCGCAGAGGAGGTGTATGCCCTGCTGTGTTCTGACACTGATGACAGCGCAATCTCAGATGGAGATATGGATTTTGAGGGCTTTAGTAGCGGCGACACTGAGAGCTCAGAAATGAGCAGTGATTCTGGTCCATCCTCAAGCCCAAGGACCAGTACAACAATAGGGGCAAATAGCGCTACTGGAGAAACGTCTCCAGATCAGGGAACACTGCCCAGTACAAGCGCTGTCCCTGCTACTAGTGAATTGGCGCACGCCAGTGTACAAGGGGCTTTGCCACATGATCTAGCATTTCCCAGATGGGAGGCTTCGGATTCGGCTGCTCCATTCAGCCCTGATTTCAGCGCCACTCCTGGTATAAATGTGGAGGTGGAAGATTTTGGACCAATTCATTTTTTTAATTTGTTTTTTACAGACAGCTTGCTAGAGCATATTGTCGTGCAAACAAATGTATATGCATCCCAATTCATAAGCCAGAATCCCCGATCTTACTATGCTAGGGCAAATTTATGGACACCAACTAATGTCCCGGAAATAAAAAAATTTTTAGGACTTACATTTGCCATGGGGCTTGTTAAAAAACCGAGCATTCGATCCTACTGGTCCAACCACCCTGTTCAAGCCACCCCTATGTTTTCAGTCATTCTGCCTAGGACCCGTTATGAAATGCTCATGCGGTTTTGGCATTTTAACGACAATAGTCAATGCCTGCCCAGAAATGCCCCAGAACATGACAGGTTATATAAAATTAGACCCATCATTGAAAATTTGACAGAAAAATTCTTAAGCCTCTACACCCCAACACAAAATATTTCTATAGATGAGTCCCTTGTAAAATTCAAAGGAAGACTGCACCTCAAGCAATTTATTCCATCTAAAAGGGCAAGGTTTGGAATAAAGATCTATAAAATGTGCGAAAGTTCAACCGGATACACATCCGCTTTCCGCATATATGAGGGGAAAGACAGCCAACTAAACCCACCAGGATGCCCTACTTATCTGGGGACATCTGCAAAAATTGTTTGGGAGCTGATAAGTCCATTTTTTCAAAAAGGCTACAATCTATATGTGGACAATTATTACACCAGCATACCCCTATTTAAAAGCCTGGTTGAACACAACATCGGGGCTTGTGGGACCATCCGTAAAAACCGTCAGGGGTTTCCACAACCATTGGTCAACCAAAAGTTCCAAAAGGGGCAGTCAGGGGCTGTACGCAACGGAGAGCTGCTTGCCCTGAAATATAGGGATAAGAGGGATATTTTTGTCCTCAGCTCGATCCACACAGATGCCACAAGGGCCACTGTAGAACTAGGATCCACCACTCCGAAGCAAAAACCTGTGTCAGTCATTGACTACAACAAACACATGGGGGGTGTGGACCTTGCAGACCAGGTTCTACAGCCATACCAGGTATCAAGAAAGTCCTATACCTGGTATAAAAGTTGGTTATCTATTTGTTTCAGGTGGCCACATACAATTCTTTTGTGTTGTACAAAAAAGCAGGAAATTCAGATCCTTTTCTTGATTATCAAGAAAAGGTCATTGAAAATCTTGTCTTCCAAAGTGTTAGCCCCGCTCATCCATTAGAATCTGAGGATGTGAAAAGACTCACTGAGCGACATTTTATTGCACTTATTCCAGCAACGGAAACAAGAAGGAACCCCCAGAAAAGATGTCGTGTATGTACTAAGAGAGGAATGAGGCGTGATACCCGCTACTATTGCCCACAATGCCCATCATTGCCAGCCTTATGCGTCACTGACTGCTTTAAAATCTACCACACAGAACCACGTTTTTAAACTGTAAAAATGTATCCCAATTTGTCATTCAAACATTTGGTTCATTTAGTGAATGACATATTCGAGTAGAGCTCACTTAATTTCCAGGGGGGGTTCTCCAGAATCTAAACCTTCCATTGCGTGCTTGTTTCTGGAAATCATCCATCGAGTTAAAATGGTCACTAAACCCATAGATGAATTCCCAGAGGGGTGTCATTTCCAAAATGGGGTCACTTCAGGGGGGATTCTTTAGCTCTGGTACTCTGAAAAGTGCCAGAACAGCATAATCCCCCCTGAAGTGACCCCATTATGGAAATGACACCTCTGTGGGAATTCATCTATGGGTTTAGTGACCATTTACCTACTTATTTTCCCACCACTAGATTAATTAATATAGAGGAGTAGATTGTAAAATTCGGTCACTTGTTGTGGGTTTCCTCTGTTTAGGCACCTCAGGGGCTCTCCAAATGCAACATGGCGTCCGCTATCCATTCCAGTCAAATTTCCATTCCAAAAGTCAAATGGCGCTCCTTACCTTCCGAGCCATGCCGTGCGCCCAAACAGTGGCTTTGCACCACATATGGGGTATCAGCGTGCTCAGGAGAAATTGCACAACACATTTTGGGGTCCATTTTTTCTGGCTGCCCTTGTGAAAATTAAAAATTTGAGGCTAAAGTAGCAGTTTTGTGAAAAAAAGTTAAATGTTCATTGTTTTCTTCCACATTCCAAAAATTCCTGTGAAGCACCTGAAGGGTTAATAAACTTCTTGAATGTGGTTTTGAGCACCTTGAGGGGTGCAGTTTTTAGAATGGTATCACTTTTGGGTATTTTCTGTCATAAAGGCTCCTCAAAGTCACTTCAAATAAGATGTGGTCCCTAAAAAAATGTTTTTCTAAATTTTGTTGTAAAAATGAGAAATCGCTGGTCAACTTTTAACCCTTATAGCTTCCTAACAGAAAAAAATTTTGGTTCCAAAATTGTGCTGATGTGAAGTAGACATGTGGGAAATGTTATTCATTAACTATTTTGTGTGACATATCTCTCTGATTAAAGGGTATGAAAATTCAAAGTTTGAAAATTGCAAAATTTTCAAAATTTTCGCCAAATTTCCGATTTTTTCACAAATCAACGCAAGTGATATCGAAGAAATTTTACCACTATCATGAAGTACAATATGTCACAAAAAAACAATCTCAGAATCAGGTGGATCTGTTGAAGCGTTCCAGAGTAATTACCTCATAAAGTGACAGTGGTCAGAATTGAAAAAATTGGCCCGGTCACGAAGGCAAAAACAGGCTCTGGCGCGAAGTGGTTAACAACACAGGTCATCAATCTATCATCAATGCCCCTCACTACTGATGAAATATGCATACTGAGTAAACGTTTAAGTTTGATCCACACCACTGATTTTGATGAATCTGAAATAATAATAGACCTGCATCTATTCATCAGACGTTTGAAATTAAAATAGCACTTCCTTAGGGAGGATAGAAAGGAGTGTGACAACTTGGGAATACCCAATAACCTTCTACAAGGCGTGAGGTTGCTATACCATCTTGATGAGGTGAACCTGAATACATTGATCCCTTCACGGACATTAAAAATAAAATTTCTAGAATGCCACCTCCTACCGGAGACTTAAGTTCCATAGATTTCTTCCTTAATTTGGTTACGGAGGACATCATACAACTGACAAAAACTAAGCCTTGGGAATAACATAACCTTTCAAGAGGTGAAATGGATTCACTATACAGACTTGAAAAGGATCAAACCATAACCATAAAGCCGTCCGACAAAGGCGGCAATGTGGTTGTGATGGATACCACTACAGACTCTCTCATCTCTCGGCATCACAGACTTGGCCCTATCTTGTATCTCCTCATAGACAGACAGGACATCAGTCTCTCCCACTCACACACCACCTCCTCATCTCACCCGACTTTGCTGCCCGACTAATCCACTTGTCTCCCCTCTATTCCTCTGCGTCTCCTCTCTGTCAATCCCTTCAGTGGCTCCCCATTGCCCAGAGACTCCAGTTCAAAACCCTAACCATGGCACATAAAGCCATCCACAACCTGTCTCCTCCATGTATCTGTGACTTAATCTCCCGGTACATACCTGCACGCAACCTCCAATCCTCACAAGATCTCCTGCTCTACTCACTTCTTATCTTCTCTTCCAACAATCGCACACAAACTTTATCCCATGCATCCCTCCTACTCTGGAACTCTTTATCCAATCATAAAAGACTCTTGCCTACCATGGAAACCTTCAAAAGGAACCTGAAGTCCCACCTCTTCCGAAAAGCCCACAGCCTGCAGTAAACTTCTTTCCACCATACTGCTGCATGACCAGCTCTACCCTCATCTACTGTATCCTCACCTATCCTTTGTAGATTGTGAGCCCTCGCGGGAAGGGTCCGCTCTCCTCCTGTTTGGCTTTACAGACATTTTCTTAGACTCTGTCTCTAGGACCCAGCGGCTACCTTCCTCTCGCTAATTAACACCCTGCCTGGTTGTATAAATATCTGCTGTGTATTCATTACAACTTGTGAAGGCTTTAGCAAGAGCAGTACTTCTTGCTGTTTGGAGCTTGAGAACGTGTGCGCATTTGTCTGGAGTTCGTCTAAAGCTAAGTAATTTCCCCCTGTTTGTCTACTTCTGTTGTCTATAGTGTTTAATTGAGATCAACTCGTGCTCATCTCCTCCCTTCCCTAGCCTTTTCCATATGCCAGGGAAAGACAGGGCAAGGCACATGTGCGGCGTTTGGTGAAGAGCCAATTCAAGGATGTTAGGGAAGACAGGGTGATGCTAGATAAGCCTAGGAGGTCTCCACTTCCCCCCTTTCCCTAGAATCTAGACTTCCTTTCCTTCTTCTCTTTGTGTTGCAGTAGGTTTTTCCCACATCTTGCGTGACACATGGATACCTAAGATGTTGCAATGATCTGTGCATGGGGTATGCAACATAGTGAATCAGAAGAACTATACTGCATTTATAATTGGAGGAATTTGCTAATATTATTATTACACCTAATACACATTGAGTTATGATCTTGGAGATGAGAATAAACCTTTAACTGTCAGAGGGTTCTCATCTATGCAAGGTCACAGAAGTTGTTAATATTTAGTAGAAATTAAACCATGTGTATGGTTCACAGATATGATCATATCTGTGATAAATTGATTGTGTATTAATATCCTTTGTCGTGGTTGACTGGGTCCATTATGTGTGCCTAAGTTGTAGGTGTTCGTAAAAAGATAATGAGGCAAGTTGATCTCCTTCTGGAGTTTCTTTAAACTTTTAGGCACCCCATCTTCAAGCAGATAATCTATTATCTGGATTGCTAAGGTTATTGTATTAATGGTTAGTGACCACATTAGAAAAGTAAGTGCATGTCAACAATGATTTTGCTACTAAGAGAAAAATATTTTGATTTATTGTGATTTACACTAAATTGAATGCACTGATTCCAAACATGAACTCCGAATTTACCTGACACGTTTATATTTTAAGTTATACATGCAAAGCCTATTCACTTATAATATTAATGCATTATATATTGGAAATATTCCAACGTACATGCCCAGACCTGTCCGAACATTCTCATACAGGTCTATCAGTTGATGTCAGCAGGAAGCACCGTATTTTTCGGACTATAAGACGCACCGAACCATAAGACGCACCAAGGTTTTAGAGGTGGAAAATAGTGAAAAAAAAACTTTTTTGGTTTGCGATAGCTGATGCATGCTGCCCGTGGATCAGGCAGAATGTATCAGACACCGGATGTACGACGTAAGGCTGATATGGTATGTTTCAGTCTTCCGTCTGAAATGCTGCGGCAGAGGAAAACATACCGTCCTTTGGCTTCTCCTCTCCTGCTGTCAATGACTGAATGGTCTAACTGTACACACACGCAGGAAGAAACGCCAAAAAACAAATGTGGCTGAAGTCATACAGCCAGTATGCTGCTCGATCCACTGGTTGCT
The DNA here is from genome assembly GCF_046119375.1 of Phyllobates terribilis. Lineage (NCBI taxonomy): Eukaryota > Metazoa > Chordata > Amphibia > Anura > Dendrobatidae > Phyllobates > Phyllobates terribilis. The sequence continues at coordinate 319,919,344 of NW_027362769.1, forward strand.
TGTATCATGTACTGGCTGTATTCAGCCATGTATGTTATGTCCTCTTTAAGATCCCACAGGTATTGTGGTTGCTCTGAGGAGAACTATAACTTCCAGCAAGTCCTTCACCTCTTATGGCATGCTGGGGGTTATAGTTCACCACAGGAGTAGTACAATGTTTTATGTCATGTGCTTTTTCAGTTTACTTTATATTTTACTTCTACGTTATAATGCTTGCCTCTCATTCTGGACCCACGATAGGCAAGGAGCGGGGTCACACTGGCTGGGGGCTGCGGCAGCAGAGGTGGCTGGGGCTGCGGAGGGAGCTGTGGCAGCTGAGGTGGCTGGGGCTGTGGCAGCGGGCGCAGGCAGTTGGGGCTGCAGAGGGGGCTGGGTCTGTGGCAGCGGAGGTGGCTGGGGCTGCGGCAGCGGAGGCGGCTGGGGCTGCGGAGGCGGCTGGGGCTGTAGCAGTGGAGCCGGAGAGAGCCAGGGCTGCAGAGGGGGCGGTGGCAGTGTAGGCGGCTTTGGCAACGTAGGCGGCTGGGGCTGTGGCAGCGGAGGTGGCTGGGGCTGTGGCAGTGGAGCGCAGGGGCTGTGGCAGTGCAGGTGGCTGGGCTGTGGCAGCGGAGGTGGAGGGAGCTGGGGCTGCAGCTGCGGAGGGGGCTGTGGCTTGGGCAGTGAAGGCAGCTGGGGCTGGGGCAGCGAAGGCAGCTGGGGCTGGGGCAGCGGAGGCGGCTGGGGCTGTGGCAGCGGAGGTGGCTGTGGCAGCGGAGGGGGCTGTGGCTGTGGCGGCGGAGGGGACTGTGGCAGCGGAGGCGTCTGGGGCTGAAAGGGGCTGTGGCAGGAGGGGGCTGTGGCTGTGGCAGCGAAGGGGGCTGTGGCGGCAGGGGGCTGTGGCAGCGAAGGGGGCTGTGGCAACAGAGGGGGCTGTGGCAGCGATGGAGCGATTTTACCCAATAATGAGCGGCGGCAGCAGAATGTTTGTGGGCACAGCCATGAATTCACTATGGCCGTGCTCGAAATCAGGAGGTGGGCGGTCTCTCATCCTGATCAAGCGCTGCAGTGACATTACAAAGAGGCAGGGTCGGTAATGATTGCGCGCTGTGCTGTTCTGTGTTGCCCCGACCCTGCCTCTTTGTAACGTCATTGCAGCGCGCAATCTGGACCTGAGACCGCCCACCTCCTGATGTCTAGTGTGGACATAGTGAATTCATGGCTGCGCCCACAAACATGCTGCTGCCGCCGCTCGTTACTGGGTATCACCATTCCTTTGCCGCCCCAGCTGCTGCAGCCCCCGTCGTTGCCGCAACCCCAGCCGCCTCCACATCACAAAACAGTATATTCGGACCATAAGACGCACCCCCATAAATTGGGGGAAAAAAGTGCGTCTTATGGTCCAAAAAATACGGTATATAAGGCAAACTGGACAGAGCTCAATAAAGTGATCTCTTATAGGGCTATCAGTTTGGAAGCTTAAGGCTGGAGTCATACTAGCGTATAAAAAATTGGTCCAATGTTGATCCAGAATAGTAGGACGAGTGTATGGCGCTATGTTATGCATACTGCTGAATAAAAAGGGTTCAATAAAATATTATGTACCCAAAAATAAATGTTTTAATTGTGCAAAAGCAGGAAAACATTAAAAATCTTATATTAATCTGGTATCGCTGTAATCGAACTGACCTACAGAATAAAGTCATCATATCACTTATACCCTGGGCTGGCGACAGCACCTGAGCAGGCGGGGGGGGGCCCACTCGCCGTCTAGCACCGTGCCGCGCTATGGGACCTGTGAGAGGAGGACAGCGGTGCCAGCGTTCGCTCCCCCCCGCTTGCTCATGGCCTCAGGGCTCATACAGCCTGCGGCTCATCACTTACCTCTCCTCGTTCCTCCGCAGCCGCTCCATTCTCTTCGCGGCTGCTGCACTGTGATGTCTCAGGTCAGAGGGTGCGGTGACATCTTTTCACCGCGCTCTTTCCTGAGCCGTCACAGCGCAGAGTGGAAAGATGCCGGCGACGCTGGAGTCCAGAGCAGCGGCAGCAGGTGAGAAGAAGTGAGGTGAGTATTTGATTATTTTTTTTTAATGTATGGAGGCATGGGCCATTATAAGGGAGGGGGGTGTGACATCCTGCATGGGGCATTATAAGGAAGGGGAGGGGTGACATCCTGCATGGGGCATTATAAGGAAGGGGGGGTAACATCCTGCATGGGGCATTAAAAGGGGGGGGAGTGACATCCTGCATGGGGCATTATAAGGAAGGGGGGGTGACATCCTGCATAGGGCAGTATAAGGGGTGTGTGACATCCTGCATGGGGAATTATAAGAGGGGGGAGAGGTGACATCCTGCATGGGGCATTCAAAGGGGGGGAAGTGAGATCCTGCATGGGGCATTATATGGGGGGGGGTGACATACTGCATGGGGCATTATATGGGGGGAAGTGACATCCTGCATAGGGCATTATATGGGGGTGGTGACATAATGTATGGGGCATTATAAGCGATGGTGACATCCTGCATGGGGCATTATAAGGGGGGGTGACATAATGAATGGGGCATTATAAGCGGGATGACATCCTGCATGGGACATTATAAGAGGGGTGACATCCTGCATGGGGTATTATAAGGGGGGAACAGCCTGCGTGGGGCATTATGTGGTGGGAACAGCTTGCATGAGGTATTATGTGGTTGGAACAGCCTGCATTGAGCATTATGTGGGGGCACAGCCTGCATGGAGCATTATATGGGGGCACATCCTGCATGGAGCATTATATGGGGGCCAGTATTCTGTATGGAACGCTATATAGGGACCAGTATCCTGTATGGAGCGTTATATGGGAGCCAGTATCCTGTAGGATCGTTATAAGGGGGACAGTATGCTGTATGGAGCATTATATGGGGTAAATATCCTGTCTGGAGCATTTTATGGGGGCCAGTATTCTGCATGCAGCGATTCGCTGGTTTCTGAGCTATTGTGGAATTTACAATAGATATCGGTCATGTAATGTAAGAAGTGAAATCTTCGGCATTGTATTATATATATATTTTTTTTCTGCGGCATCTGTGCTTCATGAATCGTGGTATGTGATAAAGGGGCCCAGTGAGACTCTTTCGTCTAGGGCCCACGAAAACCTGGAGCCGGCCCTGCTTATACCGCACGGCGAATGTCATGAAAAAAATAAAAAGCAATTCTTGAACTTTTGTTCATATTTATCCTGTGAATGCTGGGAGTTGTTGTTTCATAAAAACTGGAATGTCCATAGTTCCTGCACCTACAAAATGTGTGAAAATGTGTAACAATGGGAATGGTTTCTCTCATAGACAATGATTCCTGCTCTTACCTGTCATTTGTCCATTGCTAGATGTATCACCAGCAAACAAAACACTCAATGTTCTTGATTTAAGGCCTTAAATACACTAAAGCTGGAATTGGACTGGTTGCTATGGGCTATAGGTCTTTGTTCCTATGGTAACAGTGTAGTGTTGTCATAGAGCCTAGAATTTAATTAAATTTGAAGTAATATAAAGTTATTTATTTTTTTCAGTCGCAGTAAATGCATTTTACTTTTTCGAACTTTTCCTTATTCGTCCTGCTCCTCCAGCCTTGATGCTAACCAATGTGATCTGCCATATTATTACTACTTGTTATTAATATTAATTAATACCTGTGGAGATATCACTCATGGTCATATGTGACATCATCAAATCCAGGAGGCCATTGTTACCTCACAGCATGATGTCACAATGACTGTGGGGTTATATAAACGGGTGTTCAGGGGGCAAATTCTCATTTCAAGAGATGAAGACAAGGAGAGCAGAGGATCCAGGATCGAGGACACAGATTCTCATTTCAGGAGATGAAGACGAGGAGAGTTGAAGTTCCTGGATTGAGGATACAGGTAAATGAGAAACTTTACAGGGATTTAAGTTAGTGAACTTAGCGCCAACATGGCCATCGATCCTCCAAGTCTACAGATTGTGGCTGTAAGGTTCTAGCTTTCTCCAGTCCTTGCTGGCAGAATCTCTAGACTTGGGTGATGAAGGTTCTTTGTGAGGTCACACAGCGGAATGTTGGACACTGAGAGTTCTATGCAGCAAACATGGGGACATCCCTGGGGCTATCACAGAGGTCAGCAACAAGATGGCACCTCGGATGGAGACACTACAGTAGCTACTTTGGTCAGTGACAGTTCCAGTGGTATCTGTGGCTGGCACAGATTGCTGGTGGTGGTTCTGTCACTTTAATTTCAGATTTTTGGAGCAAAAAAAATCTACCCTTGTTCCCCCACATGGGAGAGAGGTTGGTGTACATACATTGGGGGACATACTGTATACGTATTTATTTTACTCTTTATTTTACATATATATATATATGTGCATTTTACACAATTTTTTTTAATTAAATTTATTACACCATTTTTAAGTATCTACATCAAAATTTAAAAATGCAAAGAAAAGAGGGTATAAAGTACAATATATTTATGACTGGTTTTCTATGGATCTTTGCCTGATCTGTCTCATATTATTTTTTTCTTACCAGGAAAAATATCTGGATCCTTTAAGGAAGACTGAAGAATTTAACAAGAGCCACGGGATTATTTAGTGTTAATCATTTAATATGTCTGTAGATAATATTTGTTGTCTTATGAGGTCATTATATACTGATTATATAGATCTAATTCTGGAATCAGTGCATCATGACATCATATTACATAGGTGTCTGCTGTCTAACCTAATTGTATAAGGGACCTGATATGATATAACTGCCCTATGTCTGTATCCGAAGGGCTAGCGTTTGTGGGGTGTAGTGTTTGTGGGGGTTAGTGTTCTGTATTTTTACAGGGGAGATCAACATAGACAAGCTATAAGCTCAGAGTCCGATCTGATAAGGAGAGGTGAGGCGTGTTACCAGGACAAAGAAGATCTGCTCTCCGGAAACGAGTCATTGCTCTATATATCAGTTAGTTAGTTGTAGTATGGCCTTGGTCCAGGGTTCTTGAACTGATCGCCTTTTCTCGGGGTCAAGAAGGAATTTTTTCCCTGTGACACACATTGGCTGAACGTGTCCAGGTTTTTTGCCTTCTTCTGGATCATTGGCTTTAGGTAGGGGTAAACATTTTATTTAATAAAATGTTTAAAATTAATGCTCTGTCTCCTTGTGTCTTTATTTTATAGCACTCAGGTAGTTGTATATGTCAGTTCTCATTTTTATGATCCACGGCTGCCACAATATGAAGGCAAACTGGAATACAAGGGCGGTAATTATGTGTCTACTAATGTAATGACTGTATCTATGATGCATAAAATATAGTCAAAAAAGCAAGGGGTAGATGCCCAAACAGATTTAAGTCAAGAAAAGCTGCAATTGGACTAATTAAAAATATATTTTTATTAGAATTGATTAAAAAAACTCAATAAAAATCACCCAAAAACGCCAATAACAAATATCAACAGAGATGAGGTAGGTCACCTCAGTGACCAGTAGGTGCTTAGAATAGTGCCAGTATTCCAAAACCAATTGTCACTGGACATGCAGCCAAACACACAGCAGGTACAAATAACAATTTAGTGACCAGCTAGAGGTGGCCACAAACTGTACAATAAATGCTCATATCCTCATATACTATTGAACAGTTTTTATATGTACCTTAGTGCAGAAATGGCAATGCTCATTCAAACTAGGTGAGCATTCAAGTGGTTACTAGTGGAACCCCCAGTCCTTTTCTTCAACTGTGGAGCATATTATGCCTTTTCTCAGGTATTTAGGTAGGATGACAATAATTAGCATATATCAGTCAGACATCATCTATAAACCTGTCCACTTTGGGAAAGGGGGGATAACACTCTTATAGATGCAGGTACATACTGTACATGCAGTGACATAGGGCTATGATCTCAACGTACCACTGTCACCCTGTGTGCACAATAATGCGATATTGCTGTAACTGTGTGCACACCTGTGATTATTCACCAACTGTAGGATAAAAAGGGAATAATCTAACCCAAGTTGAGGATATACTATGCCGGTTCCCTAGTTCATTCATAGGTGTTGGTCCCTTTTTCTTCTATTCTCCCTACGCGTTTCCTCAAACACATTGATACATCAGGGGAGGTACTTATTCCGATCGTGTACCACAGTAATATCGTTACAGACACGTTTGTGGGATAACTTGCTCAATGCTGCAGTATAGGCACTCACCTCACTGTTTCCATTTTAAAGCAACACTTCGCTGCGGTGGCTTCGTCCACAGTGCGTGACGCATTTCCGGTCCGAAGACCTCACTTCCGGTCTGTGGAGCGCAGGACATGGCTGCTGGAACTCACTGGTTCCGGAAGCGACGTCTAAGGCGCCGACCCATGGTAACAGTGTCCAGGTTTCACACTCCTCGTCCTTGCCTCCCAGTCTCGAAGATACCATGTAAGAGGGTTGTAACCTCCTGTATGCTGCTCATCAGGCATGTTGCCATGTGGCATAAACAGGTGTACTTCAGACGCATGCCCTGCTATATGGGTTGCAGCTGGAAAATGGAGATCCACATTAAGGGACACATTTTTTATTGCTCCTTCAATCCCCCAAGAAGACACATGGTCACGGATCACTGTAAACAAATGGGATATACTCTGATATTTTTATAAACACACCGTGGTACTCTAAAGAGGCAGATGATCTCAGAGGTTGCGGTATAAAACAAGAAAATGATTGGGCAAAGATATTTTACCGTTATGTACAGTGTGTATTACTTACGTAAGGAGGGTGTAGATAAAGAACGAGATTGGACCCTCAGCTTACCATTAGGGTCAAAAAATGATACAGATACACATGCATGGATACCCTACATGTGCTAGCATAGTAGGGTGATACCACCAACCTTCACTATTTGGGAAAAACGAGGAAGGAAGTGTCAATTATTCCCTACTGTCACCCTAAAAAGGAAGCTCTTAAGGAGCAAATAGAGGTAACTAAAAAATTCTCATCAGAACTGGACTTCGTGACGCGCCCCCTGGGCCATGTTAGGCAGCGTTGCGCATGCGGGGAATACCCGGAGCCGGATCTGATAGGGGTAGTAGTCCTCGTGGCGGTGACCCGGTCCGTGCCCAGGGTGTCAAACCAAGTGGCAGAACTTAGAACAAGATGTTATAGAGTTCGACTACGCCACCCGTTGAATGCGGTTATGAAACCGCCGCTGCAGAGCAGACCGCTGAGGCCGGTGGTATGGTTGTGCAGCGTGGATGGTATAACCCCCAACGGGAGGGGTATGGCCTCAGGGCAGCGGACGTGGATGATGGGGATAGCAGAATTGCACGCGGGCACCAGGAACCACTCAGAGACGGTGCGGTGTAGTTCAGGGTCTTTACTGGTGGCAAAGGTAGACCCTCCCGGGAGTACTGGCTAGCGATCGGGGCCTGGTCAGTCTGTGAGCAGATAGGATCTCCCCTGGCCAGGCGGAGTTGTAGGCCTCCCCAACTATTGTACTCTTCCTGGCTACCTTGCTAGAAGCGGGTAGAAGTAGCCCACGTCCCTGAGTGTACCGTGTGGTGCTCACCCGTATGGCCGGTGACTCGGGGCCTTCTGGTAGCCTCCGCTCCACGCCGGCGGTGCTGGTCCCTTGCGTGTGACCGTGCCTTCGGGTTTCTTGGCCAGAGGACCTGAAATCCCCTGCCGGTCGGTTTCTGCTGCTGGGTATGGATCAGTCCCCACAGCCTCGGACTCCGTGTCCGGTGAGATCTCTTCAGTCAGGACGAGCTCTACAGCTTCCAGTCTCTGACCCCTTTTATCACTGCTCCCACAGAGCTCCTGATCTTGCTCTCCCTGTATCTGCTCCACTCCAGACCAGACTGTGTCTCTGTCTGGGACTCCTCTTCTTTCCCCTCTAACCCTGCCTCAGCCCCCAGTTTTTATAGGGGAAGTTCTTCCCCTCCCAGGACTGGGCAGGAGGTGTGGCATGCTTAGGGCACCTGACCAGGAGACCTCCCACCTGCTCTCAGACGTAATATTGCTATTACTGTGGTAACCAGACCCCTGGGGTTCCACACTTCGCAAAAGAAGAAACACAGTTACAGAACAAGGTAGAAAGGTACCAATACCACCTAAAAGAGTGTAAACACAAGTTCTTTATTACCTTGAAGAATTCAGGGAAAACAAGGAATATTCAGTGGCGCTTACCAGACAGAATTATATTCCTGAGATAGACTTATCCTCCTCTGAAACAGAGGTCTCAAATACTGATACAAAATCGAAAACCCAAAAGGGAAAATTAAAAGGAAGGTGTAGATATCAGGGGAGAGGAAATAACAGGAGAACCACGCAGAGAGGGAGTTTTTTAGAGCTGAACTACCTGCTCAGGAGCCGATCCAACCAGCCGAATCCCGTTTAACAACACAGGTCATCAATTTATCATCGATGCCCCTCACTACTGATGAAATATGCGTACTGAGTAAAGGTTTAAGTTTTATCCACACCACTGATTTTGACAAATTTGAAATAATAAAAGTCCTGCATCTATTCATCAGACGTTTGAAATGAAAAGAGCACTTCCTTAGGGAAGATAGAAAGGAGTGTGACAACTTTGGAATACCCAATAACCTTTTACAAGGCGTGAGGTTGCTATATCATCTTGATGAGGTGAACCCGAATACATTGGTCCCTTCACGGACCTTAAAAATAAAATTTCTAGACTGCCACCTCCTACCGGAGACTTAAGTTCCCTAGATGTCTTCCTTCATTTGGTTACGGAGGACATCATACAACTGACACAAACTAAGCATTGGGAATAACATAACCGTGCAAGAGGTGAAATGGATGCACTATGCAGACTTGAAAATGATCAAACCATAACCATGAAGCCGTCCGACAAGTTGGCAATGTGGTTGTGATGGATACCACTACAGACTCTCTCATCTCTCGGCATCACAGACTTGGCCCTATTTTGGATCTGTTCATAGACAGACAGGACATTAGTGTCTCCCACTCACACACCACCTCCTCATCCCGCCTCCTATCTGTCGGTGTCCCCTAAGGAACATTTCTGGGACCCTTGCTCTTCTCCATCTACACCTTCGGCATTGGACAGCTCATAGAGTCTCATAGCTTTCAGTATGACCTCTATGCCGATGTCACATAGATCTACCTCACCGAACCTGATATCTAGTGATAAGCGAGCACTAAAATGCTCGGGTGCTCATTGCTCTGGACGAGCAAATTGGAATACTCGGGTGCTCGACCAGAGAAACGTGCTCAATGAAAGTCTTTGGGAAACTTGAGCATTTTTCAGGTGGTTCCCCCAGGCGGTCTGCAGAGGGCCTAAAAATTGCCCAAATCGATGGGAACAGTGCTCAAATGACATGGAAACAGCATGGGGAAGGCCTCTGGAAGCATTTCTGACTCCCAGGTCACTGATGTCAACAATGTTGTCAGAGTATTACGCCACTTTTAAGGACTCACAATAAAACATACAAAAACAAAACCAAAATGGATTTTCCTGGGAAAAATGTTAAGGAACATCCTTTCCAGGTTAATGACTTGTATACAGTGGTGGCCAAAAGTATTGGCACCCCTGCAATTCTGTCAGATAATGCTCAGTTTCTTCCTGAAAATGATTGCAATCACAAATTCTTTGGTATTATTATCTTCATTTAATTTGTCTTCATTGAAAAAAAGGATTGTACTAAAGCCAAATTGGATATAATTCCACATCAAACCTAAAAAGGGGGTGGACAAAAGTATTGGCACTGTTTGAAAAATCATGTGATGCTTCTCTAATTCGTGTAATTAACAGCACCTGTAACTTACCTGTGGCACCTAACAGGTGTTGTCAATAACTAAATCACACTTGCAGCCAGTTAACATGGATTAAAGTTGACTCAACCTCTGTCCTGTGTCCTTGTGTGTACCACATTGAGCATGGAGAAAAGAAAGAAGACCAAAGAACTGTCTGAGGACTTGAGAAACCAAATTGTGAGGAAGCATGAGCAATCTCAAGGCTACAAGTCCATCTCCAAAGACCTGAATGTTCCTGTGTCTTCCGTGCGCAGTGTCATCAAGAAGTTTAAAGCCCATGGCACTGTGGCTAACCTCCCTAGATGTGGACGGAAAAGAAAAATTGACGAGAGATTTCAACGCAAGATTGTGCGGATGGTGGATAAAGAACCTCGACTAACATCCAAACAAGTTCAAGCTGCCCTGCAGTCCGAGTGTACAACAGTGTCAACCCGTACTATCCGTCGGCGTCTGAATGAAAAGGGACTGTATGGTAGGATACCCAGGAAGACCCCACTTCTTACCCCGAGACATAAAAAAGCCAGGCTGGAGTTTGCCAAAACTTACCTGAGAAAGCCTAAAACGTTTTGGAAGAATGTTCTCTGGTCAGATGAGACAAAAGTAGAGCTTTTTGGGAAAAAGCATCAACATAGAGTGTACAGGAAAAAAAAGAGGCATTCAAAGAAAATAACACTGTCCCTACAGTCAAACATGGTGGAGGTTCCCTGATGTTTTGGGGTTGCTTTGCTGCCTCTGACACTGGACTGCTTGACCGTGCGCATGGCATTATGAAGTCTGAAGACTACCAACAAATTTTGCAGCATAATGTAGGGTCCAGTGTGAGAAAGATGGGTCTCCCTCAGAGGTCATGGGTCTTCCAGCAGGAGAATAAGCCAAAACACACTTCCAAAAGCACTATAAAATGGTTTGAGAGAAAGCACTGGAGACTTCTAAGGTGGCCAGCAATGAGTCCAGACCTGAATCCCATAGAACACCTGTGGAGAGATCTCAAAATGGCGGTTTAGAGAAGGCACCCTTCAAATATCAGGGACCTGGAGCAGTTTGCCAAAGAAGAATGGTCTACAATTCCAGCAGAGCATTGTAAGAATCTCATTGATGGTTACCGGAAGCGTTTTTTTTGCAGTTATTTTGGCTAAAGGTTGTGCAACCAAGTATTAGGCTGAGGGTGCCAATACTTTTGTCTGGCCCATTTTTGGAGTTTTGTGTGAAATGATCAATGATTTGATTTTTGCTTCATTCTCTTGTGTTTTTTCCTTGCAAGCAAATGAAATGATGATAATAATACCAAAGAATTTGTGATTGCAATCATTTTCAGGAAGAAACGGAGTATTATCTGACAGAATTGCAGGGGTGCCAATACTTTTGGCCACCACTGTATAAGTCAAAATAAATAACCAAAAACAAAAATACTCCTCCACACCTTGGGCTATATTCATATGTAGCTTTTTTTATGCGTTTTTGCACTTTTGCTTTGCTTTCAACAAAGACAAATGCATTCACTGGGAAATGTAATTTTAACATTTTACAACCTTATCTGGCCATGTGGTGTGTGACATATCATCAGACACATGCATATGTGTCACCCCAGGCCTGGATGCCACAAACTTGTAAGGCTGTGTCTGAGAGCAGGAGGGAGGTTCTCTGGTCATGGAACATTTACATGCAGCACCTCCTGTCCCAGGCCAGTAGGGGGAGCAGGCTGCCCCTATAAAAACTGGTACTGAGGGCAGGGTTAGAGAGACCAGGACCCACTTCTGAAGCATCCAGAAGGGTTCCCAGAAGAGAGGGACAGGTCAGTCGCAGCTGAGGAGTCCAGGAGGCAAAGGAGGAACAGAAAGCCAGGGACAGAGGCGACGAGAGCCGGTCCTGGCAGAGAGAGACTACACAACCGGACACTGGGTCCGAGGCTGTCAGGGTTGCAAGCCCTGCAGCAGATAACCAACCCGCAAGGGATTTCAGGTCCCTTGGCCAAGAAGCCTGGAGGCTCCACCACACAGAGGGACCGGTACAGCACGGAGAAGCTACAGTTACCTAAGGCCCGAGTCGCAAGCCATACAGGCGTAGTACACGGCAAGCTCAGGGACGTGGGCTATAATACCACTAAAGGGGGAGATAGTCAGCAAGGGCAGAGAGAGAGAACGGTAGGCCTACCCACTCACCCTGACCAGCAGAGCTCGTCCGAATGCCCTCAGACACCCAGGTTCATTCCTACCCTGTACTCCTGGTGGGTCTGTGATAAGATCAGTAAAAGACCCTGGAATGCATTATTGGACTCTGTGTGGTTACTGCTGCGCCTGCACCATCACCCCCAGCATCCTATTACCTGCCCTGAGGCTACACTCCTCCCGTGGGGAGTTGTATTATTCCCCGCTGCATCCCCAACACCAGTCTCAGCGGTCTGCCTTGCAGCGGTGGTCCTCCCTGACCACAATCCATGGGTGGCGTAGTCAGACATTACCTAAAACATATAAAAGACTGCCACTGGTCTGACCACCCTGAGCCACGGGACCGGGTCGCCACTACTACTCCCAGCATTGCCCTGAAGCCAGTCCCGAGTGCCCCACGGCCCAGGGGCTGAGTCAGCTTTGGCGTAGTCGGCAGGATTGTGACCAACCCGCCACAAACGGGTATTGCGTGCCTGAAAAAGACTGTAAACGTACCTTAAAAAGAAGTTTCCTGCCATCCGGAGCCAATTCCTGCCGTTTTCAGCCATCTCCCGCCATCTTCAGCAGTTTCCGCCATCTTCAGCTGTTTTCCCGCCATCTTCAGCCGTTTTCCCGCCATCGTACGCCATCTTCAGGACGCCGCGCGGGAAGAAGAGGGGCGTGGATGTCCAAAACGCGCGGGACTTGAAGCCCCGCCCTACGCACTGACGCTGCGCAAGGTCCTGGAAGGGAGAGAGAGCGACGATGATGTCACCAGGACGCGACGCAAGGTCCTCACACGGAGCAGCACCAGCCGAGCTGCGGCCTACAGAAGAGGATCATCGGAAGCTAGGCCACGCTTAACTAGGGGGGAGGAAGATGACGGACGCGGAGGTGCCCTCTACAACCGGCGGGGCTGCAGCAGCGGTGATGCCGTTCTCTATGCCCTACATCCCCGGAGCAGCCTAGCTACCCCAATACTCAGGGGACCCTCATACCCCATACCATGACTTTAGGGAAAGACTGCACAGTTTATTCAAAGTTTATCCCCTGACAGAAGAACAGAAAGTGAGCATTCTGACGGGGCAGCTCACCGGTGCAGCCCAGCGGGAAGTGAAATCATGGTCAGATGAGAAGAAAAGGACAGTAAAGGACATTCTGACCCGGCGGCGGAGTACCTTTGATACCCGTACCTCAGCAGAAATCAAAATGCGGTTCTATGGCTGTAATCAGCGGGCCCAGGATAGTATCAGAGACTATGCCTTGAACCTGCAAGAAGCCCTGAGAGCTATCAAACAAGCTGACCCTGGTAGCGTGCAGGGCTCTGATAAACTGTTGACTGACCAGTTCATAGAAGGTCTGCTGTCCAACGCCCACAGAATCCAGCTGCGCCTCATGGCCCTACAGAACCCCGATTTGACTTTTGCGCAGTTCAAGGATAGGGCCATCTGGCTGCTCAGAGAACCCCCACCAGGTGGCGCTGTAGCTTCCCGGCGCCCTGCCATCACTTACCACCAGGGGGCAGCGCCCTACCCCGCAGACCTTGTGGGGGCTGATGCACAGGCCCTAAATCCATCCCAGCCTGCAGACCTGCACCATCAGGTCCAGGAGCTAACAAAGAGTGTGGCTGCATTAACCAGGACCGTACAGTTGTTGCAGGTGGAACCATCAAGACCAATCAAGCTTGCTTCCAGTCCGGAGGATGTCCCGTGGCGTAGACAGAGGAGGATCCCGCCATTCTGAGGGAGGCCCGCCAACCGCTACACTGAGAATGGACAGCCGATTTGCCACCGTTGCAGTCAGCCAGGAAACATAGCAAGGTACTGTACTTTAAATGGGTCCGACCCGGGGCAGAGGGCCAACCCCCAGGCATAAGGTCATCAGGCCCGTCTAATTGGCGTGATAAGTATGTGGTGGGACGCCCGGTCTTACCCGTAGTGCTGGACGGTATCCCCATGAGTGCACTGCTGGACACCGGGTCTCAAGTGACTACCACCCCCTACGTATTTTTCAAGCGGTACTGGAGTGACGCTGACATATCCCGCTACCCAGACGATGACTTAAGCATCATTGCCAGCAATGGCCAACCCATGCCGCAGGTGGGGTTCAGAGAGATGACCATCAAGATTGGTAAGGTGGAACTGCCGGCACAGGGAGTGATCATTGTGGACATTGACCGTCGTGAAAGTCACCCTAAAATAACTGTGGGTACTAATGTAATTGAAAACTGTCTTTCAGAAGTAATTGGGATTTTACAGCAGGTGGCGATGAATGCGAGCTCCAGCCAACAGAGGGTCCTCCAGAAAGAAATAAGAGCCCTGATGAGACGGCAGCAGGTACAACTGTCTGGTAGTGAGATCGGTAGCATAAGAATGAGTGACCCATTCCCCATTTCCATGCCTCCCAAAAGTGAAATGTTGATCTGGTGTCGGACTGCAATCGGGTTGAGAGGCAGAGACTACCAAGCCATGGTAGAACCAGTGTAATCAGACAGCAGGCCCACCATTTTGATAGCCCGGGGGGTGGTTAATGTCCGTCATGGGAGGGTGCCCGTTCGCATTCTCAACATTGGGGAGAGGGAGGTACACCCACCCACGTACGCTACACTTGCCAAACTGTTTGCTGTTGAGCACAAAGCTATCAGGGCCGTGGAACCGTTGCCCCCATCTCCACAGGCGGAGGGTAATGGCTCCCAGAAACAAAAGGAGGACTGGTGCCAGAAACTCCATGTGGGTGCTGACTCCACTCCCCTGCACCAAAAACAAGGAGTCTACCGGGTGGTTCAGGAGTACGAGAGAATTTTTAGTAAGCACCTGCTAGACTTCGGCAGAGTAAAAGGGATAGAACACCATATCCCCACGGGGAGCCACCCACCAATAAAAGAGAGACACAGGCCTGTACCCCCTGCACATTATCAGAACGCCAAGGGTATGCTGAGAGAAATGAAAGAAGCTGGGGTCATTAGAGATAGCTGTAGCCCCTGGGCAGTTCCCTTAGTTTTGGTAAAAAAGAAAGACGGTACCATGAGAATGTGCGTGGACTATAGACAAATCAATCGTATCACCCATAAAGATGCGTACCCATTACCTAGGATAGAGGAGTCTTTAGCAGCTCTAAAATCAGCTAATTTCTTCTCTACTTTGGACCTTACTAGCGGGTACTGGCAGATTCCTGTGGCAGAGGCTGACAAGGAGAAGACCACCTTCACCACCCCGATGGGACTGAGTGAGTTCAACTGTATGCCCTTCGGGCTCTGCAACGCATCCGGGACCTTCCAGAGGCTGATGGAATGCTGTCTAGGGCACCGAAACTTCGAGACGGTCCTCCTTTACCTGGACGAAGTGATCGTCTATTCGAAGACTTACGAGGACCATCTAAAGCCCCTGGCCGAGGTGTTCGAAGCCCTGGCAGGCTACGGCCTGAAAGTGAAGCCTACAAAATGCCACCTGTTAAAACTGAAGGTCCAGTACCTAGGACACATGGTGAGTGCAGAGGGAGTAGCCCCCGACCCCGACAAAGTTACAGCCATCAAGAGCTGGCCAAGCTCCTCTAACATCAAGGAAGTGAGGCAATTCCTCGGGTTGGTAGGCTACTACCGAAGGTTCATCTCCGGGTTCACTAAGATGGCAGCCCCTATGCAGGACCTCCTGATAGGGCAATCTAAATCCAGAAGTCACAAGCCACCCTTCAAGTGGGACAAGCCGGAAGAGGAGTCCTTCCGCCAGTTGAAGATGGCCCTCACGGGGGATGAGATACTAGCCTACCCCGATTATGGCCAGCCTTTTATCCTCCACACAGATGCCAGTAATGTGGGACTGGGAGCCGTACTGTCACAGAACCAACAAGGCAGAGAAAGGGTGATCGCGTATGCCAGCCGGAAGCTGAGGCCCACTGAAAGAAACCCAGAGAACTACAGCTCCTTCAAGCTAGAATTCTTGGCAGTGGTGTGGGCCGTCACAAAATGGTTTAAGCATTACCTGGCCTCCGCAAACTTCACCGTGTACACGGACAACAACCCGTTGACACATCTGGACAATGCAAGACTAGGTGCCCTAGAACAGCAGTGGATGGCCCGACTATCCAATTATGACTTCACAATCAAATACCAGACAGGCAGAACCAACGCCAACGCAGACGCCCTATCAAGAATGCCCCACCTACCTGAAGGAGAAGAAGACTCGGAAGAGCTGGAGGAAATAGAGCTCCCTGCATTCCACCGGTATGGGGCCACTCAGCATTCTCACCGGGTAAGAGACAAAGACTTAACCACCGTCATGTTCAACCCCTTACCCCACCATGGCTGGGCTGAAACGCAAGATAGCGACCCTGCAATATGCCTGGAAAAAGACATGTTAACCCAGGAAGACGATAGCCCTGGCCCGGACGCTCCAGAGGAAGCCAAGCAGATATGGAAGGAGAAAAGCAGGCTATTCCTCTACGAGGGTAAGCTGTGCAGAAGGCTTGTCAACCACCGGACGCACGAGCTGACCTGGCAGATAGTGGTCCCAAGGCGAGATGCAGCAATGGTCCTGGAGGCCTACCATGACAGAGCGGGACACTTCGGGTGGAAGAAACTGGAGTTCCTACTGAGAGAGCGGTTCTACTGGGTCGGCATGAGAAGGGCCATCGAGAAGTAGAGCAGGGACTGCGGCCCATGTCACCTCAGAAGGAAGGACCGTACCAGCCAGCAGACACCCTTGAGGCCCATCGTCACCAGGCAGCCTCTTGAGCTGGTAGCTCTGGACCATGTGAAATTGGCTCCAAGCCGGTCGGGCTACGTCTATGCCCTGACAATTGTGGACCATTACTCACGGTTCCTGGTATTGGTTCCTGTTAAAGACTTGACAGCCCAAACAGCGGCCAGAGCCTTCCAGCAACACTTCTGCCGTCCACATGGGTATCCGGAACAGGTCTTGACAGATCAAGGTCCAGCGTTTGAGGCTGAAGTATTCCAGGAGTTCTGCAACCTCTACGGCTGTAGGAAGATTCGGACAACGCCTTACCACCCGCAAACAAACGGGCCGTGTGAGAAGATGAACAATATCGACATTGATCTCCTCAAGACGTTACCCCTGGAAGAACGCAGCCTGTGGCCGGAGAAGCTGCCAGACCTGATTGACTTGTACAACCATATCCCGGTGAATGCTACAAATTGCACCCCGGCTTACCTGATGCGAGCAAGACCAGGTAGGCTGCCGATCAACCTGGAAATGGGAGTCCTGACACCTGAGGACACCTCCCCAGACGCGGACTGGGATACAAAACGGCGGCTACAGTACAAGAAGGTACAGGAGAGTGTGGAGAGGAATCTGGCTCAAGCGAGAGAAAAGCAAGAGAGGCTCTTCAACCAACACGCCCCTGCTGGTCCCCTGGAACCTGGTGAGCAGGTCCTGAAGCGGAAGAGAAGGCTTCACAAGCTGGATGACCAGTGGGAGAGAGACCCGTACACAGTACTGCAGTCCAACCACGACAATCCGAAGGTATGTGTGATTACCAAGGATGGAGGAGAAACCACTAGCACCGTCTCCAGAGACCACCTAAAACGGTGCCCCGAGCAACTACAGAGTCCAAGTGAAGATCAAGATGACCTTGAACCCGCAGAGGACAAGGAAGAGATGATCAGCACAGTTCTCGGAGAGTTCCCCCGGACCTGGACTCAGATAAATGGCGCAATAGTGGTACCAGTCCTACACTTCCTTCAGCCTACCCAGCAGGAGCCTACAGGAGGACAGGAAGAACAAGAAGAGCAAGCGGCCCCAGAGGTGGAAGAACCCACGCCAGCAGCCCAGGAGAGTCAACCCTCTGCTGACAGTGAGCCTGCCTTGCCTGCGGTAAGCCAAAGGACCCGCAGACAGCTGCCTGCCCTGCCTGTACACCCAGCTAGTAGCTGTACCCTCAATGATAGTGGGGAAAGCCAGGTTGGTCCACCACCAGACAGTGGGTTAAGGAGGTCAACCAGGAGCACTTACTGGGAAGGACCGCCTACCCACAAACATGTGGACAGGTGAATGTGGCCAGGGATGGTACGGAGCAAATCCACAGCTTTTTTTGCTGAGAGTTGTATTTAGCTCGGTGAAAGGACCGGCATAGAGGGAAACCGTATCTACTCTGGGTTTCATTTCTCCGTCTCCAGGTTTCGCCCATTATCACATACGACTATGCCTGGCTGTATGTTCAGCGGTGAGAGTCACAGATCAGGCTGCTGGCTGTGTTATCTTCAGCACAGCCTGTTGCCGCTTGGCCAAGGCAGTGCTGCAGTGCTGTCAGCTTGTGACTGATGTGGTCATTTCGGAGATGGAGGAGGAGGTGCAAGAGCTGAACAATGTGATTACATTGAGGTTAAATTGGTGACACTGTTTTTTATACTAAAGAAAGATCCTATTGTTTTGTCTTTTTTTACGTTATTTTTTAAGACAAATGCATTCACCGGGAAATGTCATTTTAACATTTTACAACCTTATCTGGCAATGTGGTGTGTGACACATAATCAGACACATCCTGTTTTATTTATGATGGAGGGACGCTGAAAGTCATAAAGCCTATGTTTATAGGGCCATCAGACAGGCCTTACTATTCTTAAAAGGCCAGCAGTCGGCCCTCGCTATTGTTAGAGAGCCATTAGCCGGCTATGCTTTGTTGTTCCCATTATTAACAAGTGGGTCTCCTATACTGTTATTGCAAATCCAGTAACTGCAAGGGCTGCCAAAAATTTGGACGCAACCCAATACCCCTTTGAAGAGACATAGAGGAGGGTCTCAGTAACAAAAATGTTCCCATTATAAAGGATCGGGTCTCCAATAGTGGTAATGCCCATGCTGTGACTGCAAGGGCTGCCAAAATTTGGGAAAAACCCCACTAAGAATTTAAAGACACATAGAGCAGGGCCACAGTAACGACAAATTCCCATTAGAAAGGAGAGAGTCTGCTATACAGTTATATGGTATGTAGTGAGTCCAACGGCTGACCAATTTTAGGAAAAACCCACTAAGAATTTAAAGACACATAGAACCGGACCACAGTAACAAGTATGACATGTTCCCATTAGAAAGGAGAGGGTCTGCTATACAGTTATAGGGTATGCAGTGAGTCCAACGGCTGACCAATTTTAGGAAAATCCCCACTAAGAATTTAAAGACACATAGATCAGGGCCACAGTAACGACAAATTCCCATAAGGAAAGAGAGAGTCTGCTATACAGTTATAGGGTATGCAGTGAGTCCAAAGTCTGACCAATTGTAGGGAAAACCCCACTAAGAATTTAAAGACACATAGAGCAGGGCCACAGTAACAAGGTACGACATGTTCCCATTAGAAAGGAGGTAGTCTGCTATACAGTTTTAGGGTATGCAGTGAGTCCAACGGCTGACCAAATTTAGGAAAAACCCCACTAATAATTTAAAGAGACATAGAGCAAGGCTACAGTAACGACAAATTCCCATTAGAAAGGAGAGAGTCTCCCATAGTGTTGGCCTATGCAGTGAATGCAAGGGCTGCCAAAAATTTGGAGGCACTTCAATGCCCCTTGGAAGAGACGTGGAGAAGGGCCTTATAAAAAAATGTTCCCATTAGAGAGGGGCAGGCCTCCTATACTTGTAATGCCCATGCACAAGCATATGGGCTGACAAACATTTATCCCTGGGGGGTATGCATGAACATACGGTATACAATTTTTTTTTACGGGCATCATAAACACCCTTTAAAAAAATTATGTGGGTGTTGCATCACGGACCACGGTCACCCTGGTGATGTGGTGGTGGAGAATCAGGAGAAGGACAAGAGCAAATAGTCAAAATCAGGAAGCGTATACCCATGTGTGGGTGTGAAAAGGTGCATGTGAATACGCCTCCCAAGAAAAGACACTGGATTTGAGTTTATGTTACGCTGCTATAATTCGGTGGTGTTGAGAAGTCTGGCCCAATCCAGTCCTTGTTCATTTTTATAAGTGTCAGCCTGTCAGCATTTTCAGTTGACAGGCGGATGCGCTTATCAGTTATAATTCCACCACCGGCAATAAAAACCCACTCTGATAAAACACTGGCGGCAGGGCAGGCCAGGACCTCCAAGGCATAGATAGCCAGTTCATTCCACGTATCCAGCTTGGATACCCAATAATTATAAGGCACAGAGGAATCACGGAGGACGTTGGTGCGGTCGGCAAGGTACTCCCTCAGCATCTTCCCAAACTTTGCACTTCTTGTGAGAGTACCCCGCGCCTCAGGGCCTGTGCGATGGTAGGGGCTGAGAAAACTCTCCCAGAACTTTGACAGTGTTCCCCTACCTTTGCTGGATTGAAGTTGTGTCTCTCTCGCCTGTACTCCTTGGTTGTCCAACGAAGTGTGCCCTCTGCCGCCAGCATTTTCAGATGGAAATTTATTTTACTAGTTCCGCAACAAGGTCCTTCTGGTGCAGCCCCATTTTTGTAGACCTGTCCGCCTCAGGAATAAGAGATATAAAGTTCTCCTTGTAGCATGGGTATAGAAGTGTCACCAACCAGTAATGACTGTCACCCAAAATTTTGAGAACGCGAGGGTCATGGGAAAGGCAGCGTAACATAAACTCAGCAATGCGTGCCAGACTACTAACAGACAAGACTTCTGTGTCCTCACCAAGAGGATGACTGACCATGCTCTCCTCCTCCTCCTCCTACTCCTCTCTGTCCTCCGGCCATCCACACTGAACAGACGGTATGACAGCTGTGCAGGTAGTACCGTCTATAGTGTATGAAACTAGCTCCTGTCCTTCCCCCTCCTACTCTTCCTCATTGTCACCCAATATACTTTGGGATGAGATGAGGCTTGGCTGTGTGTAATCACTCTGTATGGTTCCTTGCTCCATCTCATCGTGCTCCGCCTGCAATGCATTCTCTTTCATTGTGAGCAGAGAGCGTTTCAGAAGACAGAGAAGCGGGATGTTGATGCTAAATATGGCGTCATCACCGCTCACCATCTTGGTGGAGTCCTCAAAGTTTTGGAGGATGATACATATGTTTGACATCCATGTCCACTCCTGAGGTCTTATGTGTGGAGTCTGAACTGAATACCGACGGCCTTGTTGATGCTGGTAGTCAAAAAATGCCCTCTTCTGCTCACAAATCCCTCCCAACATCTGCAGTGTAGAGTTCCAACGTGTGGGGACATCACACACCAGTCTGTGAGCCGGAAGCTGCAAACGCTGCTGAAACACGGCGGAAGCTGTAGCTAACTTTCTAAAATGGGCACACAGGCGGCGCACTTTAACAAGCAGATCTGGCAGCTCCGGGTAGGATTTGAGAAACCACTGAACCATGAGGTTAAGCACATGGGCCAGGCATGGTACGTGTGTGAGCTCGCCTCGCCTTAGAGCCACCACCAGGTTCCGGCCATTATCACACACGACCATGCCTGGCTGTAGGTTCAGCAGTGTGAGCCACAGATAGGCCTGCTCTTTCAGAGCTGTCCACAACTCTTCAGCATTGTGCGGTTTGTCACTTAAGCATATTAGCTTCAGCACAGCCTGTTGCCGTTTGGCCGAGGCAGTGCTGCAGTACTTCCAGCTTCTGACTGATGTGGTCGTTTCGGAGATGGAGGCTGAAGAGGAGGAGGAGACTGAGGAGGCTGAGGTGCAGGAGCTGTAGACCGTGGGGGCAACCCTGATTGACCTAGGGCCCGCAATCCTTGGCATCGAGAAGACGTGTTCCATCCCAAGGTCAGACTGGGTCCCGGCTTCCACTATGTTAACCCAGTGTGTTGTCAGCAAGATGTACTGTCCCTGCCCACAAGCACTTGTCCACGTGTCCGTGGTTAGGTGGACTTTCCCGGTAACTGAGTTGTTGAGGGCACAGCTAATGTTTTGGGAGACGTGCTTGTGTAATGCGGGGACGGCACACCAGGAGAAATAGTGGCGGCTGGGGACCAAGTACCGAGGGACGGCCGGCGCCATCAGGTTGCGGAATGCTTCCGTCTCCACGAGCCTAAAAGGCAACATTTCGAGCGCAAGCAGAAGTGAAATGTGAGAATTTAGTAGTGTGGCCTATGGGGGGTTGGCTGCATATTTGCGCTTGCGTTCCAAGGACTGGGGCATGGACAATTGAATGCTGCGCTGTGACAAGGACATGGATGTGCTTCCTGATGCTGCTACTTGAGAGTGCGCAACGACAGGTTCAGGGCAGGAGGCATCTTCGCATGCACCATGGACAGGGGATTGGCTTGCATGCACAACAGCGGAAGAAGCAATGGTGCCACCTGTAGTTACTGTTCCTGGTCATTTTGCCCCCCCCTGCTGATGCCAGCCTGGCAGGTGGTGCAAATGGCCTTTTTGGGGTTATCGGCAGAGTCTTTAAAAAACAACCAGACTCGGGAAGATGTAACAGTTGTACTGGCAACTTCCTTCATGCTGGTGTTACGGGGAACGATTGCCTGCCTTCTGTCTGCGGCCACAACACTGCTTCTTCCCGCCTGTTGGGGTGCTCTGCCTCCCTCCCCCTGTGTGCTGCTCTCCTCGCTCTGCGTGTCCTCCTGCCAGGTTGGGTCAGTTACTATATCATCCACCACCTCGTCTTCCACTTCCACACCCTGGTCCTCCTCCTGACTTTCTGGCAATTGTGTCTCATCATCGTCAACCTCTTGTGACACTATTCCACCGTCGCCTTCGTGTGACCGTGGCTGCTCAAGTATTTGGGCATTACTACACGTGATCTCCTCTTGCCCCGCTTCAAGTGGACCTGAATCAATAAATGGAAAAGTGAACAGCTCTTCAGAGTGTCCAAGTGTGGGATCAGTTGTCTCCGTGCACTCGGCATGGTGGGAGGAAGGAGGATCAGGGTGAGGAATATGCGGTCCAGACTCACGGCTACTGAGACTTGACCATGTGGAAGACAGGATGGTGGTGGTGGCTAAGTGACTGGAAGCATTATCCGCTATCCAAGCAACAACCTTTTGACACTGCTCTGGGTTCAATAGTGGTGTGCTGTGGTCCCCTAGGAATTGGGACAGGAAGGTCAGGCGAGAAGATGTGGGTGTTTGTTGTGGCACAATTTCAGCTTGCCCACGGCCTTGTCCTCGGCCTCTGCATGAACCATTACCATCACATCCAGTTCCCCATCCCTTGCCACTTGCCTTGCCCATTTTAAATGGAGGACAGTATCTTCCACGCTCACTACAAATGACTGAGTTTGGAGCGAACTTATATGTAGTGTTGAGCGAGCATGCTCAACACTGCTCGGTACTCGCCCGAGCATCACGCTACTCGGGATGTTCGGCGAGCACCGAGCATTTCCAGGTTAATCGGGCGGGAGCTCGGGTCTCCGCCCTGCATGTTTGGCGGTCTTTACAGAGCCAATGAACATGCAGCGATTGCCAGCCAGTCACTGTAATGCCGCAGCCATGTTGTTTGTGGGCATTACAGTGATTGGCTGGCCGCACAGCGTCACTTCGAGTATTTAAAACCGGGCGCCGCCATTTTGGACACAGTCACTCCGGATCAGACAGTGTAGGGACAGCGCTGCTGATTTAGGGAGAGATATATCCTGCGAAATAGTTAGTGTAGGGTCTGTAAAGGCTGCCAGATCAAACAAACAGTCCTTCTCAGGACTAATATCCATCCCAGATATCAGGCAGGCAGGCTGTATAGGAGACGCAGTGGTTATACCAGCAAACGCTGCATTACAGTCCTGTGTGCTCCTGTTGCTGAAATTGCCGGACTTAGCTCCAGGTCTCGGGGGCCAGGAAAAATCCTTTTTTTTCATCTAAATCCTCTTTTTTTTTTTCTCCTCCACACTGTACAAATACCTGTCTTATTAACCTTTTGGTGTCCCTTCCCCCCACCCCAAAAAAAAAGTGTGTCTCTGATTTTTCAGACACAAATATATCTGTTGAAAATAGTCGGGTATAGGCCAGAGAAATAGAAGTGTGGTTTTGCAGTTCCATGGGCCATTTGTATCTAAAAAAAACAGTTTGAGTGTGTCGCTCACTGTTCAGCCGCAAATATATATATTTAGAAAAGTCTGGTATACACCAGTAAATTAAAACTGTGGTTTTGCTGTTCCACGGTAAAAAATCTCTATTATCCTGTTTTTGGCATTTTTTGCCGTAAAAAAAAATAATAGTGTCTCCCGGATTTTTCAGACACAAATATATCTGTTGAAAATAGTCTGGTGTAGGCCAGAGACACATAGTGTTATTTTGCTGTTCCACGGTAAAAAATCTCTATTATCCTGCTCTTGGTATTTTTTGACGTAAAAAAATAAATAATAGTGTCTCCTTGATTTTTCAGACACAAATATATCTGTTGAAAATAGTCTGGTGTAGACCCGAGAAATACAAGTGTGGTTTTGCAGTTCCACGGGTCAAATCTCTGTATTATCTTGTTTTTTTGCATTTTTTGCCGTAAAGAAAAGCAGTAGTGTCTCCTGATTGTTCAGACACAAATAAATCTGTTGAAAATAGTCTGGTGTAGGCCCGAGAAATACAAGTGTGGTTTTGCAGTTCCACGGTTCAAACCTCTGTATTATCCACTTTTGGGCCATTTGTAGCTAAAAAAAACAGTTTGAGTGTGTCGCTCACTGTTCAGTCGCAAATATATATATATATTTAAAAAAGTCTGGTATACAACAGTAAATTATAACTATGGTTTTGCTGTTCCACGGTAAAAAATCTCTATTATCCTGCTTTTGGCATTTTTGCCGTAAAAAATAAATAGTGTCTCCTGATTGTTCAGACACAAATATATCTGTTGAAAATAATCTGGTGTAGGCCAGAGAAATACAAGTGTGGTTTTGCAGTTCCACGGGTCAAATCTCTGTATTATTCTGCTTTTCGCAATTTTTGGCCGTAAAAAATAAATAATAGTGTCTCCTGATTGTTCAGACACAAATATATCTGTTGAAAATAGTCTGGTGTAGGCCCGAGAAATACAAGTATGGTTTTGCAGTTCCACGGGTCAAATCGCTGTACTATCCAGTTTTGGGCCTTTGGTATCTAAAAAAAAAAGCAGTTTGAGTGTGTCGCTCACTGTTCAGCCACAAATATCTCTATTTAAAAAAGTGTGGTATACCCCAGTAAACAATAACTGTGGTTTTCCTCTTCCACGGTTCTAATCTACTCTTTATTACCCTTTTTCCATTGATAGTGCAAGTGTAAGCTATTTTACTTCATTTACAATGGGCAAGGCGCGTGGCAAGGGACGTGGAAGTGGACGTTCTGGTGATGGTTCGTGCAGAGGACGGGGCCGTGGCCAAGGTGAAAATGTGCCACAACCAACAGCCACATCTTCTCGCTCCCACTTCTTGACCGAATTACTAGGGAAGCACAGAACAACACCAGTATTGCGAACTGATCAGTGTGAACAGGTTATTAATTGGATAGCAGATAATACTTCCAGTTACCTGGGCACCACCACCTCCGGCCTGTCTTCCACACGGTCGACTCTTAGTAGCCGTGAGTCTCGACCGCATACTCCTCCTCACCCTGATGCTCCTTCCTCCCACCATGCCGAGTGTCGTCAGACAGCAACTGATCCCACACTAGGACACTCTGAAGAGCTGTTCACTGGTCCAATTCCAGATTTGTGCCCCTCGCCTGCTCCGCTTGAAGTGGTGGAAGAGGAGATCCCATGTAGCGATGCCCAAATATTTGAACAGCCACGGCCACAGGAAGTCGACGCTGGCAATTTGTCACAAGAGGTGGACGATGACGAGACATAATAGCCAGGAAGTGAGGAGGAGGATCGTGGTGCGCAAGTGGAAGAGGAGGAGGTGGTGGATGATCTAGTAACTGACCCAGCGTGGCAGGAGGACATGCAGAGTGAGGCCAGCAGCACACAGGGGGAGGGAGGCAGAGTACCCCAACAGGCAGGAAGAAGCAGTGTGGTGGCCGCAGACAGAAGGCTTTCCCCGTAACACCAACATGAGGGACGTTGGCAGTACAACCGGCAGGTCTTCCAGAGTCTGGAATTTTTTTAAAGGCTCTGCTGATAACCCCAAAAAGGACATTTGTACCACCTGCCATGCCAGCATCAGCAGGGGTGACAAAACTACCAGCCTGACCACCACCAGCATGATCAGGCACATGGCAGCAAAGCACCCGACTTTGTAGGCCGAAACCCAGGGTCCACGACCAGTGTCAGCGGGTGTCACCACTGCTTCTTTCACTGCTGTGCATGCAATAGAACCCCCTGTTGTGTGTGCAAGGAAATCCCCTGTCCATACTGCATTCAAAGATGCCCCCTCCTCTCAGCCTTCACTTGCTATGGCATTTTCTCAAGAAACAGCATCAACGTCCACATCCCACCGCAGCGTTCAATTGTCCATATCCCAGACCTTTGAATGAAAGCGGAAATTCGCAGCTAACGCCCCACAGGCCACAGTCCTAAATTCACACATTTCACGACTGCTTGCATTGGAAATGCTGCCTTTTAGGCTGGTGGAGACGGAATCCTTCCGCAACCTTATGGCAATAGCCGTCCCTCGGTACTCGGTTCCCAGCCGACACTATTTTGCCCGGTGTGCCATCCCCGCACTACACAAGCACGTGTCCCAAAACATCTGCCGTGCCCTCAACAATGCAGTTACTGGGAGAGTCCACCTGACAACGGACACGTGGACAAGTGCTTGTAGCCAGGGACGGTACATCTCCCTAACGGCACACTGGGTAAACATAGTGGAAGCCAGGACCCAGTCGGACCTTGGGACGGAACACATTCTCCCCACACCGAGGATTGCGGGCCCTATGTCAGTCAGAGTTTCCCCCACAGTGTACAGCTCCTGCGCATCATCCTCCTCCGCCTCCTCATGTTCAGCCTCCATCTCAGATATCACCACATCAGTTATAAGCTGGAAGCACTGCAGTACTGCCTCCGCCAAGCGGCAACAGGCTGTGCTGAAACTCCTAAGCTTAGGTGAGAAACCTCACACTGCTTGTGAGTTGTGGACAGCTGTGAAAGAGCAGGCAGATCTGTGGCTGAGACCGCTGAACCTACATCCAGGCATGGTGGTGTGTGACAATGGCCGTAACCTGGTGGCGGCTCTGAGGCGAGGCGAGATCACACACGTACCATGCCTGGCTCATGTGCTTAACCTCGTGGTTCAGTGGTTTCTTAAATCGTACCCCAAGTTGCCAGATCTGCTCATCAAAGTACGCCGCCTGTCAGCTCATTTTCGCAAGTCGGCTACAGCTTCCGCCGCCCTTGCTGTGTTGCAGCAGCGTTTGCAGCTTCCGTCACACCGACTGGTGACTCGCCCCCTGGGCCGCGTGGGGCACCCGGAACCGGGCCTCTTGTGGGATGCTGGGGGTTGTAGTCTCCGTGGCAGCGACCCGGTCCGTGGCTCAGGGTGGTCAAACCAGTGGCAGTCTTAGTGTAATAACAAATGTCCGACTACACCACCCGTGGATTGCGGTCAGTGGGGACCGCTGCTGCGCGCAGACCGCTGAGGCTGATGTTGTATGCGCAGCCAAGAATGGGATAACTCCCCACGGGAGAAGTATTGCCTCAGGGCAGCTAGTGTGGATGATGGGAGTGATGATGTGAGCGTCCCAGTACTAATGGTGCTGGTGCGGCGATGAAACACAGAGACGTGTGGTTGCAGTTTCCAATGCTTAACTCACAGTTGTTTACTGGTCCTAGTCACCTCGGTACCGGCGGTGTCTGCCCAAGCCGTGCTGCATCCACCAGGCAAGGGACTCGACCAACTCCCAGGCAATTCCAGAGTGTGGCACAGGGCTCCCTTCTCTTCCCTTCTCTGGCCGTCCCCACCAGTGACCCACCTTTGTCCAGCTTCCTCGGGCCTTCTCTTGGCGAAACCTATCTCCGGTTTCCCTGACCCTATGTGGTATGCTTTCCTGGTGGATGTAGTGAGGGGTCGCACCAAGATGTGGTCACAACCTCCAGTCTTTGGCTGAGGAATTTGTTGCCTCCACCAATTTGGGTTCCGGTACCCTGCTCTGCCAACCCGTCACCCGCAATCTCCTGGGCCTACGGGGTTCCTTCTTCTCTCGTGTCTCTGGGCCTCTCTTAATGTGCTGTTCCTTGTTTCCTTTCTGTTCCAGTTCCTTGCTGTTTCTGTTCCTCTCCTCTGGCTCTGGCCTCCTCTCCAGGCCTGCCTCGTGGAGCTGGGCCCAGACTGAGCCACAACTCCCTGTCAACCCTCTCTGGCTGAACTCCTTCTCTCAACTCACTCCCCGGACTGAACTGAACACTGTTCTAAGATGGTGCCCACCTTATATACCTCCCTCTATATGTGAGCCCAGGTGACTAACAACCAATGGGCTCCTACCTATGCCCAGAGACCCATCCCTATCTGCTCCTACACCACTGGGTTTTCCTCCCCCTCCCCACTCCAGCCAGGGACAGATGCTGTCGTGCCTGCACTTCTGTGGGAGCACCGTTGAGCTGTCCCTCGGAAATGGGGTGTGTGTGGTGCATGCAGATAAACGAGCCCTAGTCCACACTCCATCCTTACCCGGAAGTGGAATATCACACCTCTGGTTTGAGGTGCAGTACCCCTGTAGCAGCCGATCCCTCGGGTTGCTACACTGGTGTGTGAAGTCCCCACACGTTAGAACTCTACCCTCCACATGTTGCAAAGGATTTGTGAGCAGAAGAGAGCAGTTGTGGAGTACCAGCTGCAACAAAGCCGTCGATATTCAGGTCAGACTCCACACATAAGACCTCAGGAGTGGACCTGGATGTCTGACATCTGTACCATCTTGACAAACTTTGAGGTGTCCACCCAGATGGTGAATGGTGATGACGCCATCATTAGTGTCAGCATTCCACTTATCTGTCTTTTGCAATGCTCTCTGCAGAGAATTAAAGAGGAGGCATTGCAGCCAGAGTATGATGAGATGGATCAAGAAGCCGTAGTGGTCGATTACACACAGCCCAGCCTCATCTCATCCCAACGTGCATTGGGGGACAATGAGGGAGAGGAGGAGGAGGAGGAGGAAGAACAGGAGCTTGTATCATGCGCTGTAGACGGTAGTACCTGTACAACTGTCATACCGTCGGTTCAGCGTGGGTGGCCTGAGGACAGGGGGGAGGAGGAGGAGAGCATGGTCAGTCGTCATTAGTGTTGAGCCACCCCCGTAGTGTTCGAGTTCGGTTCGGTTCGTCGAACACCCGTGTGTTCGCCGAACTGTTCGTCGAACACCTTCGAACACCGTTAAAACCAATGGCAGGCAAGCAAAAACACATAAAAACACATAGAAAACACCTTCAAAGGTGTCCAAAAGCTGACAAACTGCTCAGAAGACACAACTAACACATGGAAAAGTGACAAGTACATATAGTCATGCAAAAAGAAAAGAGGTGGAGGAGTAAAAGGAGGGGGAGACACAGATATAGGCATGTCATGCCCTTCTAAAATCCAAACAGTGAGAAGCCGACACGTTCAGTCCGCTCCTGCCCGTGCCACCTCCGCGTCGCCGGGTTTGTGCCAGAGCCGCGGTGAACCCTGACGGCCAGCCCCCCTCTCCCAATACTGGTGCCTGTCCACTGGTGGGTCGAGCGAGCCCCCCTGTGGTGGAGGCAGCTCTAAGCTTTTTAATTTAAATTGTCTCTCTAATTTGAATGAATACACTTTAAATCCATTTACAAGGATCTATTGGAGGGCAAGTCTCATGCCAGCAGCCGCGTAATTCCAGCTCCAGTAGCGTTCACTAAAGCTGCTGCAGTTAAAAAGCTTTTATAAGGATCGAGCTCGGCTGTCCACCGCAAGGCATCCTACTGCCAGTCCCAGCCCCTATGCCTTGGGGTGCCTCCTGATGCTCTTCACTGAGTATCCCGTGGTCCCGAAGCATTTCCTTTGAAAAAATTAAGTGTCCAAACTACAGGTGGTGTAGCTTGCTTAACAGCCGGGATAATCCGCTGACTAGCAGACACTGCTACTAGGCACAAAGTATTTCCTGGGCTAGATGCAGTTAAAAATTTGTAATTAGATACTCTCGTTGGATGCTGAGAAAGCATTCCATAGAGTCTCCTGGCACGCCATATATGATTCTCTTAAAAAGCTTGGGGTAGGGGTCTAGGGGACCCTTTTATAGCCAAAATCACGGCCCTGTATCGCAATACGTCACCTAGGCTGAAGATAAATGGTACTGTAGCACCCTGAGGGCTCGGTTGCTACAGAGGTATTGCACCTCACCCAGAGGTGTGATATCTCACTCTCAGGTAAGGATGTAGTGTGGATCAGGACCCGACACCTGCATGCATTACACCACATTGCCGTGGGGCAGGGCGACCAATATGCCCCTGAGATGGGCACGACAGTCCCTGTCCCTGGCTGGAGTGGGGGGAGGGAACACTGAGGAAGGGGAACCCTGTAGTGCAGTAGCAGGGAGGAAGCAGTTCCTGGGTGCATTGAGAAGGGAGTATAAAAGGTGGGCACCATCTTAGTTCAGTGCAGAGAAGTCTGAGCAGAAGTGGCAGGGAGCAGGGGCTCTGCATGAGCTCTGCTCCGGAGGCGGGCCTAGTAACAGAGGCCCAGGCCTGGAAGAGGGAGAAGGAAGGAAGAGGAGCGGAGAAGGCTCCAGGAACGAGGAACGAAGGGATCCCAGGGGTGCGGACGGGCGAGTCGCCACCGCACGCCCGAATCCACCTGCGTGGAGGGGTCAGGCCAAAGGGGGAGACCGGTCCCCGAAACTAGTGGAGGCAGGAAAAGACCCTCAGCTAGAAACAGGAGGCTGTGACATTTTATGTGGCGCAGCCCCTCGCTACACCCGCTAGGAAGGCACCACATAGGGTCAGGGAAACTGGCGCCAAGTTTACCAAGAGGAGGCCCGAGGCAGCCGGACAGAAGGGTTGGTAAGAAAGGCCAGACAAAGGACACACAAAGGGGGTCCTGTGAAGCGCTCCAAAGTTATCTGGGAGTTGTCTGAGCCCCTCACCTGGTGAGCACAGTACGACGTGGGCAGCCGTTTCCTGCAGACGTGGTCTGGATAATAAGAACTGTGAGTAAAGGCCCTGGACTGCATCACTGACTCCGTGTCGTTACTGCTGCTGCCCTGCACCATCACCCCCATCCTCCGCATACACTGCCCTGAGGCTATACTCCTCCCGTGGGGAGTTATGCTACGCTCTGCTGCACCCACAACACCAGCCTCAGCGGTCTGCCCTGGAGCGGCGGTTCACTCTGACCGCAATCCACGGGTGGCGTAGTCGGACATTTAAACATCAAAACCACATAAATAGTTCCGCCACTGGTTTGACCGCCCTGAGCCACGGAACCGGGTCGCCGCCACGGAGACTACAACCACCAGCATCCACCAAAAAGGGTCCGGCTCCGGGTGTCCCAAGGCCCAGGGGGCGCGTCACAACATTTTCATCACCTTTCACAATCACCAATGGGACAAGGCAGGGATGTTCTCTGTCCCCTCTCTTATACATCCTAGTGACGGAGCACCTGCTCTCATCAATTCGCCATAACCCCAATATTAGGTGGATTGAGGTGGGAGGCACCGAGTACAAGTGCTCTCTATTTGCTGATGATGTCCTAGTATATATCACTCAATCACATATATCCATCCATGCTGTTATGGCTGAAATAGATCACTTTGTTACATGGCCAAATTTTAAAATCAATGCAGCGAAGTCTGAGGCCCTCGATGTCTCCCTCCCTAAATCCATATAGGATTCCATCCAGTCCAACTTTCCCTTTGCCTGGCCCTCACAGGGTATCAAATACTTAGGAATTCCTATTCATAGAGACCTCTCCCATCTATGTTATCTTAATTTTGGGCCCTTTATTGAACAACTCCATACAGACCACGGTTGGCAAGTTAGAACTATAAGATTCACTACGTGAACCACTGGTGTTTTGTGGAAAAGCACATGTACACTGTGTTCCAAATTATTATGCAAAAAGTGTTTAGGAGTGATAAGGGAAGAATTTGTTTGTTTGTCAGTTAAACTCATTGATGGTGATGTGTGTCAGGGCTCTTTATATCACTGTAAGCAATTGCAGACACCTGTGCTAATTAGTTTGGCAGGTGTGTCCAATGAAAGGCAAGACTACTTAAGAAGGCTGTCTCACATTATTAAGCAGCCTACATTTTCTGCCAAAATGGGAAAGAAAAAGGATGTGTCAGCTGCTGAGAAGCAACAAATTGTGGAGTGTTTAGGTCAAGGCATGACTACAATCAACATTGTGCGATGATCAGGATGAAGTGTCTTGGCAATCAAGAAGTATGTAGCTGATTCACAGTACACACGTGTGTGTGCTGATAAGGGCAAATTGAGGACTCTTTCCTACAGGCAATTACGTCAGGTTGAAAGAGCAGCGGCAAAAAAGCCTTGTCATAGCAGCAGACAAGTTTTTGAAGCTGCTGGTGCCTCCAACGTCCCCCGAACAACAAGATGCAGGGTCCTTCAGAGGTTTGCAGCTGTGCATACGCCATCCTGTCGACCTCCTCTATCCACTTCACACAAGCAGAAACGGCTCCAGTGGGCCAAACATTACATGAAGACTGATTTCAAAACTGTTTTGTTCACGGATGAGTGCCGTGCAGCGCTCGATGGTCCAGATGGATGGAGTGGAGGATGGCTGGTTGATGGACACCCCATGCAAACACGGCTACAGCGCCAACAAGGATGAGGTGGAGAAATGTTTTGGGCTGGAATCATGGGGAGAGAGATTGTCGGCCCCTTTAGGATCCCTGAAGGCGCTAAAGATGAACTCCATAATGTATGCTGATTTTCTCAAACAGCACTTCCTGCCATGGTTCAAGAAGAAGAACCGTGTATTTCACAGCAAGATCATTTTTTTGCATGATAATGCACCATCTCATGCTGCACATAAAATATCTGCATCTCTGGCTGATATGGGCATAAAAGGGGACAAACTTATGGTGTGACCCCCATGCTCCCCTGACCTCTACCCCATTCAGAACCTTTGGAGCATCATTAAAAGGAGTGTCTATGATGGCGGGAGGCAGTTCACATCTAAGCAACAGCTCTGGGAGGGTATTCTGTCCTCATGCAAAACAATTGAAGCAGAAACCATCCAAAACCTGACAAATTCAATGGACGAGAGAGTTCAGAAGCTCCTTTCGAACAAGGGGTCCTATGTGAAAATGTAACATCACCTAGAATAAAGTTTTGAGTTGAAAACTGTTTGATTTCAGTTTCTAGCAACCTGCTAATGCTTATAATTTCAAAAATGACCATTTTTTTGGTCTTTATTAAAATGAAAAGGTTGATCGAAAAGTTTGAGGGATCTAAGAGTGTGGCAACCCAGTAGTCATGATTACTTCGAATTCTGACAATATGAGGGTCATGCTGCAGGTAGTGCAGCAAGAAGGCACTTATGTGTCTTGCGCATCTCGGAGCCCCAAAATTATTTTCCGGGCTAGATGCAGCTAAAAATTATTTTTAATTTTAAATCTGGTGGAGCTTATTATAGATGGCCTAATAGGATCAGTGCTGCACACTGCTACAAAGCCCAAATTATTTTCCAGTCAAGATACAGATAAACATGATTAGTAATTTGAAAGCTTAAAACGGTTGGTAGGGTGATTTTAAACAATCATCAAGCTTTTACTCTCCCCAGGATGACACAGGGGTAGAAAAGTCGTTTCGGATCCATGATTTGTTCATCTTTATGAACGTGAGTCTGTCTACATTATCAGTGGAGAGCCGCGTGCGCTTATCTGTCAGCACACCACCAGCAGCGCTGAACACACGTTCAGACAGAACGCTGGCTGCGGGGCATGACAAGATCTCCAAGGCGTAAGTGGCTAGCTCCGGCCATTTATCCAGATTGGAAGCCCAAAAAGAGCAAGGGTCCAGTGACACAGTCGTGGCTTCAATGTTTACTTTGAGATACTCCTGTACCATCGTCTCTAGGCGTTGACTATGTGTCAGACTTCTTGTCTCCTGTGGCCTTGCAAAGGATGGGCTAAAAAAGTGGTGAAATGATTCCGCAAAATTGATGTTACCACCAGATACTGTGGTTCTGTTACGGTTTGAGTGCTGAACACTTGACGGTCCCACGGTTGGCAAGTTGGAACTGTGAGATTCACTACGTGCACCACTGGTATTTTGTGGAAAAGCACATGTAAGATTCTGCAACAGTCTCTGCTGATACTCCTGCATGCGTGCATCCCTTTCTATGGCAGGAATAATTTCTGCAAATTTACTTTTGTACCGGGGATCTAACAGTGTGGCAACCCAGTAGTCAGGATTATTTCTAATTCTCACAATTCGAGGGTCATGTTGCAGGTAGTGCAGCAAGAAGGCACTCATGTGTGTTGCGCATCCAGGAGCACCAAGTCCCTGTTGTGTTGGTGGCGAGGTAACAATCATGCTTCCTTCCTCTGTCCTCTCCCCCCAACCTCGCACAACAGAAATGTGATCAAGGTCTCCCTCATCTGATGAGTCTTCCATCAGTTCGTCCTCCACTTCTTCCTGGGCTCCTGCACCTTCCTCACTAGTTTGGCTGCTACCATGCGCCCTGGTAAAACCATCTCCCCCACCCTCACATGCCTGCCGCCTTGGTGCTGCCGACCGTCTGGACCTTGCAGATGTTAGCCCTTCCGCATACAACTCCTCCTCCTCTACTTCCTCCACCTCCTCTTGTGCCACCACCTGACTCCGAATTCTGCTTAACATGTGCTCCAGCATGTAAATCACCGGAATAGTCATGCTGATAATGGCATCGTCAGCACTAAACATCTTCGTCGCCATTTCAAAACTGTGCAGAAGGGTGCATAGGTCCCTGATCTGAGACCACACCTCCAGCGTGATTTGCCCCACCTCTGAATCTCGTTGGCCCAGGCTATACGTCAGAACGTATTGCACCAGGGCTTGTCGGTGCTGCCACAGTCGCTGCAACATGTGCAGAGTTGAATTCCACCGGGTAGGCACATCGCATTTTAGCCGGTGAAGTGGCAGGCCCAACGACTTCTGTAGAGATGTAAGTCGCTGAGCTGCGGGATGCGAACGGCGGAAGTGAGCACACAGCGACCGTGCCCTCTGCAGAAGGCCATCTAGTCTGGGATAGTGGGCTAAAAATTGCTGGACAACCAGGTTCAACACGTGAGCCATACAAGGCACGTGTGTGACATTGCCCCGGCGAAGGGCCGCACCCAGGTTTGCAGCATTGTCGCACACGGCCTTCCCTGGTTTCAGGTCCAGTGGAGACAACCATTCATGAAATTGGTTCTCCAGAGCTGACCACAACTCCTCAGCTGTGTGACTCACATTTCCCAGACATTTCAATGTAAAAACCGCCTGATGACGTTGAGCCCTACTGCCAGCATAGTAAGGAGGTGTGCAGGATCCCTTCTGCGCAGTTAGAAAGCTTGTGGCATGACCAGACAGGCTTTGGGTGCAGGTGGAAGACCGAGAGGAGGTTGAGGAGGCAGAAGCAGTGGAGGAACTTTGACATAAAGAGGATTGACGCACAACTCGTGGGGACGGCAAGACTTGGACAGCAGCCCCTTGTCCTGCTGTCACCATAGTTACCCAGTGCCCAGTCAGCGACATGTAACGCCCCTGTCCATGCCTACTCGTCCAAGTGTCTGTGGTGAAATGCACCCTGTCACATACAGAGTTTCTCAAAGAAGCGGTGATGTTGTGTGCGACATGCTGGTGGAGCGCAGGCACACCTTTCTTTGAGAAGTAGTGCCGACTGGGCATCTGGTACTGGGGCACTGCGACGGACATAAGGTCTCGAAAATCCTCTGTGTCCACCAGGCGGAAAGGCAGCATTTCTGTAGCCAAGAGCTTGCAGATGGTGAAATTCAACCTCTTAGCTTTCTCATGGCTAGGAGGAAATGGTCTTTTACTTGTCCACATCTGAGGGACCGAGGGCTGGCTATTGTGCTTAGACGGGGTTGATAAGGGTGTCCCCGGCAAACTGCCGGTCTGTGAGGAAGATGCAGGCGGACATGTTAGGTTGCCTTGATCCAAAGGTGGTGCTATCGATGTCGGACAGCGCTCAAGACCAGCTGGTGTTACCACCTCCAAAGAAAATGATGACCTGCCAATCACGCTGGCTGTTGCGGGTAAAGAGGTGGCAGGTCTGCGCCCCAAAACAGGTGTGACTGCTGTCCCCCCAGTCACAGAGGATGAAGAGGCCGCGGATGCACAAGATATGGCAGACGGTGGTTGGCCCGGCCGGCTAGACCGCATTGTAGCACACTGAGCTTCCCACTGCAACTTATGCTTCATGTCCATGTGCCGGTTCATGCATGAAGTACTCAAACTATGTATTTTTTGGCCTCTACTTAGCTTTTGCTGACAAATGTTACAGATAACACGAGTTGGGTCATCTTTATCGATCTGAAAAAATGCCCAGGCTATGCAAGGCTTAGCACCCATGCGACCTGAAGAGCCACCACGACTTGTGGTGAGAGGCAGAGTTGTGTTTGAGGATGCAGTTGTTGACGTGCTTCCAGTACTACGTCTCTGTCCAGGAAGGCGCAACCTGACCTCGTCGTCACTAGCATCTTCCTCCACCTCCTCTGCTGACCTCATCTCTTGGCTGACTGTGGGTTGACAGTAAGTGGGATCTCCGACCTCATCATCATCACCCTGTGCGTTATCACACCCGTCGTCCTCAGAGCCAACCTGTTCCTGCCCTGACAAAAAACTAAAGTTGTCGCTCCAATCAGGTATTTGAGTCTTATCATCGTCTTCCTCATTGTCTCCACCAACAGGAGTTACAGTTTGGGAATGAGGGTCTACATTATGGTCAGAACCTTCTGCGTCTGGTCCTGGATCCGACTCATAAAGATTCTGGGCATCAGTGCAGATCATTTCCTCGTCTGGATTCACAGAAGCGCTGGAGTCGACCTCTGATTCCCAGGCTATAGTATGAGTAAACAGCTCTGCAGACTCAACCATCTGTTCTAACTCATACTCAGACGGGCAGCTGGAGATTTGGGAGCTGTGAGGAAGCAAGTGCGATTGGGGTGACACCTTTGAGGACTGGAGTATTTGTGATGTTGAAGTTGATGTGGAGGAGAGCCCACTTAAAGGAGCACTTGATATCCGTTGAAGCACCTGCTGTTTTTGTGCCTCATCTGGAATTTGTAGCGATTGGCGTGGCCGTAAGAAAGGGATCTTATCACATTGTCCGCTAAAAGAAGTAGACATTTTAGTTTGGCTGGAAGATAGTCTTTCTTCTGCAGATGTTACTGTTGCTTTAACACCTACCCCACGGACACAACCTTTTTTCCCCTTCCCAACACGCCTATTCCCCTTTCCACCAGCAGCAGGCCTTTTTCCACTCATTTTGGTGGTTAACTAATTCACAACTCTGGAGTTGTTTGCACAAAAAAACAATGGATGGGAACCGAGCAGAGCTGAGTGGCCAAACTGTGGTATTAGGCCAAAACTATTGGCTGGGTTAGATGCAGAAAAAAATTATATTGAATTTGCAACCTGATGGAGGTCAGTATAGATGGACTAATAGAACAAGTCCCACACACAGCTAGAAGCCCAAATATTTTTTCAGAGGTAGATACAGAAAAAATTTTTATTCAGTTTGCAACCTGATGGAGGTCTGTATAGATGGATTAATAGAACAAGTCCCACACACAGCTACAAGCCCAATATTTTTTCAGAGGTAGATGCAGAAAAAAAATATATTCAGTTTGCAACCTGATGGAGGTCAGTATAGATGGACTAATAGAGAAAGTCCCACACACTGCTAGAAGGCCAAATATTTTTTCAGAGCTAGATGCAGATAAAAATTATTTTTAATTTGCAACCTGATGGAGGTCAGTATAGGTGGACTAATAGAGAAAGTCCCACATACTGCTAGAAGGCCAAATATTTTTTCAGAGCTAGATGCAGATAAAAATTATTTTTAATTTGCAACCTGATGGAGGTCAGTATAGATGGACTAATAGAACAAGTCCCACACACAGCTAGAAGCCCAAATATTTTTTCAAAGGTACTGTAGATGCAGATAAAAATTATTTTTAATTTGCAACCTGATGGAGGTCAGTATAGATGGACTAATACAACAAGTCCCACACACAGCTAGAAGCCCAATATTTTTTCAGAGGTAGATGCAGAAAAAAATATATTCAGTTTGCAACCTGATGGAGGTCAGTATAGATGGAGTAATAGAACAAGTCCCACACACAGCTAGAAGCCCAAATATTTTTTCAGAGGTAGATGCAGATAAAAATTATTTTTAATTTGCAACCTGATGGAGGTCAGTATAGATGGACTAATAGAGAAAGTCCCACACACTGCTAGAAGGCCAAATATTTTTTCAGAGCTAGATGCAGATAAAAATTATATTCAATTTGCAACCTGATGGAGGTCAGTATAGATGGACTAATAGAACAAGTCCCACACACAGCTAGAAGCCCAAATATTTTTTCAGAGGTACTGAAGATGCAGATAAAAATTATTTTTAATTTGCAACCTGATGGAGGTCAGTATAGATGGACTAATAGAGAAAGTCCCACACACTGCTAGAAGGCCACATATTTTTTCAGAGGTAGATGCAGAAAAAAATATATTCAGTTTGCAACCTGATTGAGGTCTGTATAGATGGATTAATAGAACAAGTCCCACACACAGCTAGAAGCCCAATATTTTTTCAGAGGTAGATGCAGAAAAAAATATATTCAGTTTGCAACCTGATGGAGGTCAGTATAGATGGAGTAATAGAACAAGTCCCACACACAGCTAGAAGCCCAAATATTTTTACAGAGGTAGATGCAGATAAAAATTATTTTTAATTTGCAACCTGATGGAGGTCAGTATAGATGGACTAATAGAGAAAATCCCACACACTGCTAGAAGGCCAAATATTTTTTCAGAGCTAGATGCAGATAAAAATTATATTCAATTTGCAACCTGATGGAGGTCAGTATAGATGGACTAATAGAGAAAGTCCCACACACTGCTAGAAGGCGAAATATTTTTTCAGAGCTAGATGCAGATAAAAATTATATTCAATTTGCAACCTGATGGAGGTCAGTATAGATGGACTAATAGAACAAGTCCCACACACAGCTAGAAGCCCAAATATTTTTTCAGAGGTACTGTAGATGCAGATAAAAATTATTTTTAATTTGCAACCTGATGGAGGTCAGTATAGATGGTCTAATAGAGAAAGTCCCACACACTGCTAGAAGGCCAAATATTTTTTCAGAGCTAGATGCAGAAAAAAATTATATTCAGTTTGCAACCTGATGGAGGTCAGTATAGATGGACTAATAGAGAAAGTCCCACACACTGCTAGAAGGCCACATATTTTTTCAGAGGTAGATGCAGATAAAAATTATATTCAATTTGCAACCTGATGGAGGTCAGTATAGATGGACTAATAGAACAAGTCCCACACACAGCTAGAAGCCCAATATTTTTTCAGAGGTAGATGCAGAAAAAAATATATTCAGTTTGCAACCTGATGGAGGTCTGTATAGATGGATTAATAGAACAAGTCCCACACACAGCTAGAAGCCCAATATTTTTTCAGAGGTAGATGCAGAAAAAAATATATTCAGTTTGCAACCTGATGGAGGTCAGTATAGATGGACTAATACAACAAGTCCCACACACAGCTAGAAGCCCAACATTTTTTCAGAGCTAGATGCAGAAAAAAATTATATTCAATTTGCAACCTGATGGAGGTCAGTATAGATGGACTAATAGAATGATGCTATGCCCAAAAGATTTTACTTCACTAGGTACAGTAAAAAAATTGGTATTCTATACACAGGTGGTATATCTTGCAACACAGATAGGCTACTCCACTGACTAACACACTCTGCAATTGGCCAAAAAGGATTAGCTTTGCTAGATTCAGCCAAATGCTGTGAAAAAAACTTGCACAGCACTGGCACAGACCTGCCTGGCAAAAACTGATAGGAACTGATGTAACCTAGTCCTGAAAAGGACTCCAATTACAATTAGTCTTTACTCCCAACCTATCTATTTAAGAGCACAGACCTGCCTGATAAAAGTCGTAGGAAATGCTGTAACCTAGTCCTTAAAAGGACTGCAATCACAACTATTCCCTACTCCCAAGCTATCTGTAGATTTGTGCGAAAATTGGCTTGAAATTAACAAGGTATAGCGCACACAGCAACAGCGGTGCCGTCTAACACGCAGCTGCAGCAGTGAGAAAATGGTGGCGACGGGGAAAATGGCTTGGTCTTATAGGGCAAGGACATGTGACATACACTGCCAATGACACATGCCCTTGCTTGTGTGAAAAAAAGCACTTCGCTCCGTGTGTGCGCTGCTGATAGGCTGACAGATTGCACCTCCCCACTGTAAATGCGGGAAAGAGAAAAAAAAATGGAGATCTTCATTGTTCCTGCAGAGATCCATCACCTGCCCCTGCCCCCACCCACTGTACACTCAAACTGCGTATTAACATTAATTTTCATCATTACTGAGAAAAAATCCAGTTATGATTTTGGTGCACGAACAGTTATCGAACATAACCTCGAACAGCCGAATTTTTCTCAAATTGTTCGTGTTCGCCGAACGGCTCGAACACCGCCCAAAACAGCTCGAATTTGAGATTGGCAAACAGTTCGAGTAGAACAACGCTCATATCTAGTCGTCATCTTGGTGAGGACACGGAAGTCTTGCCCGTCTGGCACGCATGGCTGACTTTATGTTACGCTGCCTTAACCGTGATCCTCGCGTTGTCAAAATGTTGGGTGACAGTCATTACTGGTTGGTGACACTTTTAGACCCCCGCTACAAGGAGAACTTTCACCCTCTTATTCCTGAGGTGGAGAGGTCTACAAAAATGGGGCAGTACCAGAAGGCCCTTGCTGCAGAACTGTTAAAAAAATTCTCATCTGAACACGCTAGCGGCAGAGGTCACAGTTCGTTGACCAACCAAGGCGTACAAGCGAGAGAGAGGCAACTCCAATCCAGCAGAGGTAGGGGAACACTGTCAACATTCTGGGACAGTTTTCTGAGACCCGCCCAGCTTACAGGCCCTGAGGTGCGGGGTACTCTCACAAGGAGTGGAAAGTTTCAAAAGATGGTGAGGGAGTACCTTGCCGACCGTACCAGCATCCTCCGTGATTCCTCTGTGCCTTTTAATTATTGGGTATCGAAGCTGGACACTTGGAATGAACTCGCTCTGAACGCCTTGGAGGTCCTGGCCTGCCCTGCCGCTAGCGTGTTATCGGAGCATGTTTTTAGTGCCGCTGGGGGAATTATAACTGATAAGCGCACTCGCCTGTCAACTGACAATGCTGACAAGCTGACCCTTATCAAAATGAACAAGGGTTGGATTGGGCCAGACTTCTCATCACCACCAAATGACAGCAAAGTAACATAAAGTCAAATCCACTGTGTTTTTTCGGGAGGTGTATTCACATGCACCACTTCACACCCACACATGGGTATACTCTTCCTCATTTCGGCTGTTTTATGGTCTTCTCCTTATCCTCAGCCTCCACCACCACTGAACCACCAGGGTGACCGTGGTTTGTGTTGCCATTATTGAAAGTTCCTCCATCCTAATTTTTGGCAGCTTTTGCTTGGAAGGCATCAGCAAATACTATGGGAGACCCACTCCCCAATAATGGGAATAATGTTTTTAAGATGCTGTACTGCATGGCTCTTGTAAGGGGCATTGCAAGTTCCTCCATCCTAATTTTTGGCAGCTTCTGCTTGGAAAGCATGAGGAAAGACTATGGGAGACACACTCCCCAATAATGGGAATAATGTTTTTAAGATGCTGTACTGTATGGCTCTTGTAAGGGGCATTAAAACCGTCTTGTTAAGCTACTGTGACCTCCATCACTTTTCCAAGGGGCATTAAAACCGTCTTGTTAAGCTACTGCGACCTGCACGTCTCTTCTGAGGGGCATTAAAACCGTGTTGTTAAGCTACTGCCACCTCCACGACTTTTTCAAGGGGCATTAAAACCGTCTTCTTAAGCTACTGCAACCTCCACCTCTCTTCCGAGGGGCATTAAAAGCGTCTTGTTAAACCACTCTGAACTCCACAGCTCTTCCAAGGGGCATTGAAATGTTGTTTTTAATTAACTTTAACCTCCACGACTCTTCGAATGGGCATTGCATTTCCTCCTAATTTTTGGCAGCTTTTGCTTGGAAGGCACAAGCAAATACTATGGGAGACCCACTCCCCACTAATGGGAATAATGATTATATTATGCTGTACTGCATGGCTCTTGTAAGGGGCATTGAAAGTTCCTCCATCCTAATTTTTGGCAGATTTTGCCTGGAAGGCATAAGCAAAGACTGTGGGAGACCCACTCCTCAATAATGGGAATAATGTTTGTAATACGCTGTACTGCATGGCTCTTGTAAGGGGCATTGCATGTTCCTCCGTCCTAATTTTTGGCAGGTTTTGCTTGGAAGGCATAAGCAAAGACTATGGGAGACCCACTCCCCAATAATGGGAATAAAGTTTGTAATATGCTGTACTGCATGGCTCTTGTAAGGGGCATTGCAAGTTCCTCCATCCTAATTTTTGGCAGCTTTTGCTTGGAAGGCATAAGCAAAGACTATGGGAGACCCACTCCCCAATAATGGGAATAATTTTTGTAATATGCTGTACTGCATGGCTCTTGTAAGGGGCATTACAAGTTCCTCCGTCCTAATTTTTGGCAGATTTTGCTTGGAAGGCATAAGCAAATACTATGGGAGACCCACTCTCCAATAATGGGAATAATGTTTGCAATATGCTGTACTGCATGGCTCTTGTAAGGGGCATTGCAAGTTCCTCCGTCCTAATTTTTGGCAGCTATTGCTTGGAAGGCATAAGCAAAGACTATGGGAGACCCACTCCCCAATAATGGAAATAATGTTTGTAATATGCTGTACTGCGTGGCTCTTGTAAGGGGCATTGCATGTTCCTCCGTCCTAATTTTTGGCAGGTTTTGCTTGGGAGGCATAAGCAAAGACTATGGGAGACCCACTCCCCAATAATGGGAATAATTTTTGTAATATGCTGTACTGCATGACTCTTGTAAGGGGCATTGCATGTTCCTCCGTCCTAATTTTTGGCAGATTTTGCTTGGAAGGCATAAGCAAAGACTATGGGAGACCCACTCCCCAATAATGGGAACAATGTTTGTAATATGCTGTACTGCATGGATCTTGTAAGGGGCATTGCAAGTTCCTCCGTCCTAATTTTTGGCAGATTTTGCTTGGAAGGAATAAGCTAAGACTATGGGAGACCCACTCCCCAATAATGGGAATAATGTTTTTAAGATGCTGTACTGTATGGCTCTTGTAAGGGGCATTGCAAGTTCCTCCATCCTAATTTTTGGCAGTTTTTGCTTGGAAGGCATAAGCTAAGACTATGGGAGACCCACTCCCCAATAATGGGAATAATGTTTTTAAGATGCTGTACTGTATGGCTCTTGTAAGTTGCATTAAAACCATCTTGTTTAGCTACTGCGACCTCCACCATTTTTCCAAGGGGCATTCAAACCGTCTTGTTAAGCTACTGTGACCTCCACGTCTCTTCAAAGCGGCATTAAAAGAGTCTTTTTAAACCACTCTGAACTCCACAGCTCTTCCAAGGGGCATTGAAATGTTGTTTTTAATTACCTCTAACCTCCATGACTCTTCCAACGGGCATTGCATTTCCTCCTAATTTTAGTCAGCTTTTGCTTTCCAATGCAAAGGCGAAAAGTAAGGGAGACCCACTCCCCAATAATGGGTAGAAGGTTTTTGGTACACTGTAATCCATGTCTGTTTCAAGGGGCATTGCAGTTCCTCATAATTTTTGGAAAGCCTTCCATTCACTGCTTAGGCCAACAGTGTACAGGAGACCCAGTTGCTATAAATGGAAAAAACAGTTTAGTTAAGGCCCTCTGACCTCCATGTCACTTCCAAGGGGCATTGGAGAGCCTAGAAATTTTTTGCTAGGCATTGCACTCACTGTATGCTCTATAACTGCCCTTGAGAAAGCAGCCTGGGATGGCGCGAAACGCGCATTGGGCCTTCACCTTTTTCACCCCCCCACTTAGGCTGTGCTTCCTTGCCA
The DNA here is from genome assembly GCF_046119375.1 of Phyllobates terribilis. Classification (NCBI taxonomy): domain Eukaryota; kingdom Metazoa; phylum Chordata; class Amphibia; order Anura; family Dendrobatidae; genus Phyllobates; species Phyllobates terribilis. The sequence continues at coordinate 319,963,173 of NW_027362769.1, forward strand.
GGTAATTATCCCATTGGATTAATACTTTTTCAGCATTTAGTTTTGGGCACAGAGTTTCCCATGATACAACACTGGTTCTTCCCCCACCCCTGTCTATTTAACAGTTAGTGGGATTATACAGTATAGGTTGATCCTGTGTTCCTGACTCCAGTTCTCCTATTTAAATCTAATATTTACAATTTTTATTATTATTATGGGCAAATGTGCAATTATGCTAATCCATGGGTTTATTATGATCATACTATTACAAGTGTATCTGACCTGGAAGCACTTTACCATCTGGTTACCTCATTGTCTAAGTCTTTATCTATCTTTTTATATTAATAAATAAATATTTTCTTGCAATATATACTGAGCCGTTCTCCTCTTTGCCCATGCCCTATAACTGTGTAGCCGAACTGCTCCTTTTTTTACAGAATCATATCCTACAAGACGTGTGGTTGACTGGCCTGATATTGATGTGAATGGACCCTGTTCCTCCTGCTCTTTCTCCTTTGCCACCACCTCTTCCATCATTTATCACCTGAAGCTTTGTTTTAACGGGAGTCATAGAACTGGGATAGTAGCAGGAAAACATCCAGCAATCCTCGGAGAAGGTAGGATATGCGCCAAAACACTGACCACCTAAGGCTTAGCCGCTACTACATACATGCGCTTGCATTCCAAGAAAACATAGCAGATGCTAACTTCTATTATCATCATCATGCTCCTCACCTTGGCACTCTCAACTCCCCTGATGGAGAAGCCAGGGCCCACTGGAGGAGTCTGGTTCTCTGGTGGGCTCGTCCAATGCTGCCCTAAAGCAGGCCAGGCAAAGAAAAGTGTGTGGGAAGGTGACAGGAGAAATAGGGGCGGCTGGGGACCGTTTATAGACACCCGGCCGCCCCCTGGTGGCTGGGGACCGAGCATGGACACCCGGCCGCCGGGCGGCTGGGGACTGAGTATGGATACCAGGCCGCCAAAGCAGCCATGAGGTAGTGGCCAGCTTCGGCCTCCTCCAAACTGAAAGGCCCCATTTCAAGTGCAAGCAAGCAGTATGGCATTGCAGCCTGGGGGTGGGTGGGTGGCAGGCTGCACACTTACGCTTACATTAAAAGAAAACAAAGCAGATGCTAACTTCTATCATCATCATCATGCTCCTCACCTTGGCACTCCCAACTCCCCTGATGGAGAAGCCAGGGCCCACCGGAGGAGTCTGGTTCTCTGGTGGGCTCGTCAAATGCTGCCCTAAAGCAGGCCAGGTTAAGAAAAGTGTGGAGGAAGGTGACAGGAGAAATAGGGGTGGCTGGGGACCGAGTATGGACACCCGGCCACCCCCTGGCGGCAGGGGACCGAGCGTGGACACCTGGACGCCCCCTGGCGGCTGGGGACCGAGCGTGGACACCCAGCCGCCGGGAACTGAGTATGGATACCTTGCTGCCGAAGCAGCCATGAGGTAGTGGCCAGCTTCAGGCTCCACCAAATTAAAAGGCCCCATTTCAAGTTACAGCTGACAGTATGGTATTGCAGCCTGCGGGTGGGTGGGTGGTTGGCTGCATATTTGCACTTGCATTGCAAGGAATGGGGGAGGTACAATTGAACACTGCCCTGGGACAAGGACTTGCACAGGGATAGTTGCAAGTCTGCATCTTCTGGGAGTCAGAGATGCTTCCAGGGGTCTTCCCCATGCTGTTCCCATGTCTTTTCAGCACTGTATGCATGTGTCACACAGCACATGGCCAGATAAGGTTGTAAAATGTTAAAATTACATTTCCCGGTGAATGCATTTGTCACGGTTGAAAGCAATACAAAAGTGCAAAAACGCATCAAAAATGCTACTTGTGAACATAGCCCAAGGTGTGGAGGAGTATTTTTGGTTATTTATTTTACCTTATACACAAGTCTTTACCCTGGAAAGAATGTTCCTTAACATATTTCACAGGAAAACCGTTTCAGTTTCGTTTTTGAACGTTTTATTGTGAGCCCGTAAAAGTGGCTTAATACCTCTGACCACGTTGTTTACTGCAGTGACTTGGGGGTCAGAAATGCTTCCTGGGGCGATCCCCATGCTGCCCCCATGTCTTTTAAGCACTGTCACTATCGTTTTGGGCACTTTTTAGGCTTTCTACAGACTGCCGGGGGTGACGCCGCAAAAATGCTCGGGTCTCCCATAGACTAACATTGGGCTTGTTGCTCGAGTCAAGCACCCGAGTATCACGGTGAGCTCGGCCCGAGCTTCGAGTACCCGAGCATATTAGTGCTCGCTCAACACTAGTCACATCTAATATATATTCTTGCATTACATCAGGATACGGACTGTACTTTTCCAAATGGAATCTCAATGCTTCCATAGCTATATAACATGGTATAGAAGTATATAAAGAATTAACATCACAGCCTATCCAGGTGTAATCTGATGACCATCTTTTGTTTGACAACTGATCTAAAATATCCTTGGTGTGTTTGATATATCCAGGCACGCGCTGTACCAAAGGTTGTAAGATCGAATCTAACCACTCACTGAGACGTTCACTACATGATCCAATTCCATTGATTATTGATCGCATTGGGGGTGGAAGGATGTCCTTATGTATCTTTGGCAGAGCATGCATTGTAGGTGTTACAGGATTCAATGATATTAAATATTCACTGATTTTTTTTGTTAATATGCCCAATTTTACACCCTCCGCTATTAAGATGTTCATTAAGATTAATTAAGATTAAGATTTGCTCACTACATTTTTTGTTGAATTAAATTTTAAGCGGGAATATGTCTTTTCATCAGATAAAAGCTTCAAAATCTGCGTCCTATAAGTTTCAGTGTCTAAAACAACTATAAATAAAGATATGATACCGAGGGGTCAGAGACTTAAAAAGATACCAACTAAAGCCTACAATGTGGATTTCATGAATGACTGGAACAGTATTTTGAATATTTGCTCCTTGAATCTCATGAAATTAATTATAAAATGTGAGAACATACAACTCCAGGTACAGCGCGTGCCTGGATATATCAAAGACACCTAATTATTTTGTTTTTGACAGAATTTTTTATTTACAGATCCAAGGTGTCTCAATGGGTGCTCGTTTCTCACCTTCTTTGGCAAATCTGACTATGTCATATTGGGAACTTTGTTTTTTGTATTCAGACAGTAATCCTTATATACCTAATTTGTCCTGGTATGGTAGATTTATTGATGATATGACATTCATCTGGCAAGGAGATGAATCTGCCATTCCAGGATTTCTTACATTTTTGAATGACAATTCATTTAATTTGCGGTTTACTGTTTCTTATAGTTCAAAAGTTTTGGTGTTCTTAGATTTGATTCTTACGGGCATTCCAGGTGAAATTGTATCCACTGCTATTCATCGCAAACCATCTGCAGGTAATTCCATCATGCATTTTTCTAGTAGTCAACCACAGCATGTAGCTAAAGCCATACCAGTAGGTGAGTTCACAAGAATTGTCAGAAATCGCTCTCATCCCATAGTTGCTGAAAATGAAGTAATAATAACCTCAAAAAGATTAAAACAACGGGGTTATCCCCAATGGGTATTGGACAGGGGTAAAAAAATAATTTCTGACAAAAAACGGACTGATCTATTGCGTCCTAAAACAAAAGTAAAAAATGTTTTTTTGAAAAGTAAACCTGTCATCTCGCTGCAATATAGTGCACAATTTTCAGAAATAAAAAAATAGTTTACTAAACATTTATCAATACTTTTTGAAGATGAAATATTAGCATGCATTTTGATAAAAGGCTGTAATGTTGTGGCAGAAAAGGCATCTTCATTAGGTGACTCACTATCTCCAACATTTTTTTCTGATCCACACATAAAAAAGCACTTGGTTACAGCTAAAAGGGCAGTTTAAATGTGGATCAGTGAAATGTCGCATGTGTTCATACACACTGTGCAGTTCTGTTTGTCATGATTCTGATCATTCAAATGAATATAAAATCAAACAGTATATTAATTGTGATTCAGAGAACGTGGTATACAAAATAAATTGTACTATATGCGATAAACTTTATATAGGTTGTACTACACGTAAATTAAAAACTAGGTTTAATGAACATTATAATGACATACTTAATTCAAATAACACCAGTAGAAATGTCTCTGCTATCGCAAAGCATTTTATTATTGAGCACAATCGTGACATGTCTTCTTTGCAAGTTTTAGGTATTGAAAAACTTTTTCCGCATGCAGGAGGTGGAGATATAAAGCGAAAACTATTGACAAAAGAAGCGTATTGGATATTTAATCTGGATTCAAGAAGCCCAAAGGGTTTAATCTGAAGAGAGAAACCATGTATCGCTATTGACTGTTTTCATGCACCTGCTGCTTAATGTGGTAATTATGTCATGTGATTTGTTCCAACTGTTTTCATTGGCACATTTTTAGTATTTTAGAAAATCCTTTTCATTGTGTAGCTATGCAGTGGTAAAGGACACAACTGAGCGTTCGAAACGCGTCTTGCTCCCCTACCCTGTCTATACAACCTTTGTAATTATTTGCAAGTTTTTAATGTACAAAAATTAAAGAAAGAATTATTTTACCAGACGCTGGAACAACTATTGCATTTTTTTTTTACTTGACAGATGTCCAGAAGACAGTCATTGGCACACTCCACAAGGTCCCAGAGTTCCCATTTTCATCTGGAAATCAAGGTCCCAGAGTCTGGAGGAAGAGTGGAGGCCACAATCCAAGCTGCTTGAGGTCTAGTGTGAAGCTTCCACAATCAGTGATGGTTTGGGGAGCCATGTCATCTGCTGGTGTAGGTCCACTGTGTTTTATCAAGACCAAAGTCAGCGCAGCCATCTACCAGGAAATTTTAGAGCACTTCATGCTTCCCTCTGCCGACAAGCTTTTTGGAGATGGAAATTTCATTCTCCAGCAGGACTTGGCACCTGTCCACACTGACAAAAGTACCAGTATCTGTGCTTGATTGGCCAGCAAACTCGCCTGACCTTAACCTCATAGAAAATCTATGGGGTATTGTCAAGAGGAAGATGAGAGACACCAGACCGACAGTGCAGACGAGCTGAAGGCTGCTATCAAAGCAACCTGGGCTTCCATAACACCTCAGCAGTGCCACAGGCCGATCGCCTCCATGCCACACCACATTGATGCAGTAATTGATTCCAAAGGAGCCCCGACCAAGTATTGAGTGCATTTACTGAACATACATTTCAGTAGGCCAACATTTCAGATTTTAACCCCTTTCTGACGTATGTGGTAATAGTTTTTCCTTGTGCCATGGGCCTATTGGGCCAAGGACGTACTTGTAGCGCCCCGAGGGTTCGGACGATACAGGGGTATTGCACCTCAACCAGAGGTGTGATATTCCACTCCCAGGTAAGAATGGAGTGTGGACCAGGGCTTAGTTAGCTGCATACACCACACACACCCCATTTCCGGGGGACAGCTCTACAGTGCTCCCATTTATATATATATGCAGGCACATCTGACTATGTCCCTGGCTGGAGTGGGGAGGGGGGAGGAAAACCCAGTGGTGTAGGAGCAGATAGGGGTTGGGTTCTGAGCATAGGTAGGAGCTCATTGGGTGCTGGTCACCTGAGCTCACACACAGAAGAGTAGGTATAAAAGGTGGGCACCATCTTAGTTCTGAGAGTAGTACAGTGGAGAGGTGACAGGGAGCAGAGGCTCTGTAGGAGCTCTGCTCAGAAGGCAGGCCTAGAGAAGAGGCCAGTGCCAGAGTGGAGGAGCGATGAAGGAACAGGAAAGAAGGAGAAGAGACAGAGAAGTAGAAAGGCTCCGAAACAAGAAGGCAGAAGGGACCCTAAGAACCCACGAGATAACGGGTGAAGGGTCAGGCAGAATAAGGGTACCGGATTCCCAAGTTGGTGGAGGTAAATTATCCCTCAGCCAAAGACCGGAGGTCGTGATCATTTATTGGTGCGACCCCCCGCCAAACCTGCTAGGAAGGCACCATATAGGATAGTGGGAAAAGGGGCCCACGTTTGCCCGCATAGATCCGCGGCAGCTGGACAGAAGTTTGGTCACTGGTGGGGCATGAGCCAGAGAAAGGACAGAAGGGAGTCCTGTGCCATACTCCTGAAATGCCTGAGGGTTGACCGACCCCTCTCCTGGTGGACGCAGCACGGCTTGGGCAGTCATTACCGGCGGAAGTGACTTGGATATCAACTGTGAGTAAAAGACCCTGGACTGCAACACGTTGTCTCTGTGTTTCTTACCGCGCCAGCACTAATGGCACTGGGACGCCCTGCACCACAACCCCCACCATCTACGCTCACTGCCCTGAGGCTACATTCCTCCCGTGGGGAGTTATACTATTCTCTGCTGCACCCACAACACCAGCCTCAGCGGTCTGCCCTGCAGCGGCGGTTCACTCTGACCGCAATCCACGGGTGGCGTAGTCGGGCATTCATAACTATACTAATAGACTGCCACAGCATTTGGTCTGACCACCCTGAGCCACGGGACCGGGTTGCCACTACTACCCCCATCAGCACCATACACTAGAAGGCCCGGTTCTGAGTACCCCACGGCCCAGGGGGCGAGTCATACTATTACTTCATACTGTGATCGCGCCCACACACAAGCGGTGCCGGAGCGATTGGCACCGGGTGTCAGCTGATTGTCACAGCTGACACCCAGTGCTATGTGCAAGGAGTGGTTCCACACCGCTACCTAAACATTAAGCCGCGAAATGCTGTGATCGAAATCAATCACAGCATTCCAGTGGCAAGGGGAGGTAAGCCAATACTGAGCCAGGTGCTGGTGGTTGTCATGGTGACTTGGATGTCGTCATGACAACATCCGAGTCACCAGACACGTCACTGACAGTGTGGGAGAATTCTCTCACGCTCACCGCATGCGCAGGAGAATTCTCCCACGCTGTCACTGACGTGCATGAGGTGAGCTGAGTTCATTGGACATGAACTCGGCTCATCTGGATGCCGTCACAGCGAGACACTGAGGAGCGCAAGCATGCCTGCGCTTCTCAGTGTCTGCGGCATGGCAAGCTGGATGGCAGCTTTCTGCTGCGATCCAGCCTGTCATGTCAATGTAGCAGAGCTGAAGCCATCCTGGGAACCATGGAAAAGTAAGGATGAGGTTGGTTTATTATTTTACTTTTATTGCAGAAGATATTGGCTTCCGCTGGAATGGGAATGACGGTAAGTATGGTTTAATTTAGAACATTAAAGGAATGTGTCTTTATTTCAATTAAAGAACTTTATTCTGGGTGTTTGTGTTCTTTTTAACTTTGACTATGGGGTTAGTAATGGGGTGTCTTTTAGACGCCTCTCCATTACTAACCTGGGCTTGATGTCAGCTGGCATTATAAGCTGACATCAACCCTAGCCCTATTACCCCACTGCCACCGCTACAGGGCAGTGGGAAGAGCGAGGCTAAGTGCCAGAATTGGCGCATCCTATGGATGCGCCATTTCTGGGGCGCCTGACGGCTGGTGTTTCTAGCCTGGGAGGGGGCCAATATTCATGGCACCCTTCCTGGGCTACTAATATCAGCCCCCTGGCTATCTGCCTAGCCTTTGCTAGCTATTAAAATAGGGGGAACCCCACGTCATTTTTTTGGGGGTCCCCCATTTTAATAGCTAGTAAAGGCTAGGTATTCAGCTGGGGGCTGATATTAGTAGCCTGGGAAGCTCTGTGGGTATTACCCCCTTCCCCGGCTTCAAACATCTGCCCCAGCCATCTGCTTAACCTCCGCCAGAGACTAAAATTACGGGGAACCCCACGCCAATTTTTTTTTAATAAATCCTTTATTTTAACACTAAATGACAAGTACAGTAATCAACACTATCACTGTACTTCTTATATATGTGACTGACATGTTTCTATCTATCTAATCTATGTGTGATGCTCTATTCTTTCTGTTCTAAATTGTCGGGTACCGATGCTGAATTGCCGGCCGGCTTTTTTAAAGAGAGTGTCTTCTGAGCAGTTTGTCAGCTTTTGGACACCTTTGAATGTGTTTTCTATGTGTTTTTGTTTGCCTGCCATTGGTTTTAACGGTGTTCGACGGTGTTCGACGAACAGTTCCACGAACATCCCGGTGTTCGATGAACCGACCCGAACCTGAACACTACAGCGGTGGCTCAACAAAAAGTAAAAAAAGTAAAAATTCCAAAAGTGTCAGAAAGTGTAAAAAAATAACAAACTGTAAAACTATTTTAAAAAAAATGAAAAAAATAATCCACAAAAATAAAAATATACTGTACCCATAAATAAACATTCTTATGAAAAAAATAAATAAATAAAAGTACACATATGTGGTATCACTGCGTCCGTAACGACCTGACCTATAAAACTGTCCCGCTAGTTAACCCCTTTAGTGAACACAGTAAAAAAAATACACAAAGCAAAAAATGTTGCTTTATCATCATACCGCCAAACAAAAAATGTAATAAAACGCGATCAAAAAGATGAAAGCAAATAAAAATGGTACCGCTGAAAATAACATCTTGTCCCGCAAAAAACAAGCCGCCATACAGCTCCATCAGCCGAAAAATAAAAAAGTTATAGAGACAGAATTGTTTTTTTCTATAAAATTGTTTTTATTGTGTAAAAGCGCCAAAACATAAAAAAAATATAAATGTAGGATCGCTGTAAACATACTGACCCAAAGAATAAAGCTACCTTATCAATTTTACCACACGCGGAACGGCATAAAAAAAAACACAAAAAAAAACAATTCCGGAATTGTTGTTTTTTATTTATTCTGCCTTCCAAAAATTGGAATAGAAAGCGATAAGAAAATGTCACGTGCCCGAAACTGGTATCACTAAAAACGTCAACTGGTCCCTCAAAAATCAAGCCATCACATGACTCTGTCGGCCAAAATATGGAAAAATTATATCTCTCAAAATATGGCGTCTTTTAGTATGTGACAGCTGTCAATCATAAAAAAACTATATGAATATGGTATCGCTGTAATCGCACTGAAGAATAAAGTTGTCTAATCAATTATACCGCACGAGGAACGGTGTAAAATAAAAACTTTAGGGTTGTGATAGGGTTAGGGTTGAGCTAAGGTTAGGGTTGGGCTGGGATTAGGGTGGGGCTAGGGTTAGGGTTGCGCTATGGTTAGGGTTGGGCTAGGGATAAGGTTATGGTTGGGTTATGGTTAGGGTTGGGCTAGGGTTAGGGTTAGGCTAGGGTTAGGGTTGGGCTACGGTTATGGTGGGCTACTGTTAGGGTTGGTCTAGGGTTATGGTTGGAGTAGGGTTAGGTTGGGTTTGTGCTAGGGTTGGAGTTGTATTAGAGTTAAAGTTAGGGTTGTGTTGGGGTTGGGATTTTTTTCAAAAGTAAAAAAAAAACAACAACGATATGGTGACTGTAGCATCGGCGTCTCTGCCCCGTTCTAGGCAGAGACGCCGTCCCTCTCACCTCCCCGCTCCTGGCGCGGCGTCCTCCAGCGCTTCTCTCCCCGCTGCTTCCGGCACGCGCTCCTTCCCCGGCAGTGTGCTTAGGGCGCGCGCGCGCGCTCCCCCTCTCTTAAAGGGACCGCGCGCGCCGTCCTAAGGAGTCCCCGGCCAATTGCCGGAGGACCTCCCATATAAAAGGCACCTCCTCCAAAATGGAGGTGCCCGAGCAATGTTGTAGCACTGTTCACTACTCTGCTTCAGCCCTCAGGTCCCGTTGCCAGTTACCTGCCAGATACCTGCCAGATTCCTGCCAGTCTGCTGTTTAATTCCTGCCTGATATCCTGCTACCTGCCTGCTAGCCTGAGGTCCGACGGTCTGCCTTCCAACTTCTGTCAGTCTGTCTAAGGACCAGCTTGCCCGCTCACCTGGGAGCGCACATCTTCTACCTGCCTGCTTGCCTGAGGTCCGACGGTCTGCCTTCCAACTCCTGTCAGTCTGTCTAAGGACCAGCTTGCCCGCTCACCTGGGAGCGCTCATCTGCTGCCTGTCTGCTAGCCTACCAGGAGACTCCGCCGTCACGTGCTGTGACCACCCGCCTGTCCAGAGACTCCTGCCCGCTCACCTGGGAGCGCTCATCTGCTACCTGTCTGTTGGTCTTCCTGGAGGCTCCGCCGTCACATGCTGTGACCACCCGATTATCCAGAGACTCTCGCCTGCTCACCTGGGAGCTCACGTCTATCATCTGCCGCCACAGGTCGTACCAATCCTTTACCCAGAGACTGCCCCGGTCACTTGCCGTGACCTCCTGCCCGTTCATCCAGAGACTGCCCCGGTCACTTGCCGTGACCTCCTGCCCGTTCATCCAGAGACTGCCCCGGTCACTTGCCGTGACCTCCTGCCCGTTCATCCAGAGACTGCCCCGGTCACTTGCCGTGACCTCCTGTCCGTTCATTCAGAGACTGTCCCAGTCACCTGCTGTGACTGCCTGCCTGTCTACCCTGGTCGCCACCCGCTCCCTTACAAGGACCGCCCCCTTGTATAGTAGCTCAGAGGTTCCGCCTCCCAGTCCCGTTACAGTTTGCTCGGGCCATGGAACCCGGTGGCACCCAAGCTCCCTCGCTCTCGGACCTGTGTCATGAACTGTCCCGTCAGAGGTCCCAACAGGAGTCCATCCTGGGTCACCTGCAGAATGTCAATTCTCGCCTGGACACTCTGACTGCTCTGCCTGCAACCACCGCCAGTGCCATGACTCGCAATCCGGCAGCTCCACTGCCCACTAATAACATGGTATCCTACCCCGGACCCCGGCTTTCTGCACCTCCTCGTTTCGGAGGCGACTCCGTCCAGGCTCGGGGCTTCATAAGTCAGTGCACCCTGCACTTTGAACTCCTGTCTCACCAGTTTAACTCCGACCGGGCCAAAATTGCCTTCATCATGTCCCATCTCACCGGAGAGGCCCTGGCCTGGCTAAATCCTCTATCGGAGAGAGGAGACCCCCTGGTGTCCGACTTGCCTGCCTTTCTCACGGCTTTCCGGAAAGTCTTCGACGAACCCGGATGGAAGACCTCATCCGCATCATCTCTGCTACGCCTCCGTCAGGGAAGTCTCACCGTGGGCCAATATGCCATACGGTTCCGTACCCTTGCCTCGGAGCTGGCCTGGGATAATGACGCTCTGGTTTCCGTCTTCTGGGAGGGTCTGTCCGGCCGTATTAAAGATGAACTTGCCGGTCGGGACATTCCTACCACTCTCGATGACCTAATAACTCTTGCCACCCGGATTGAGCTACGGTTCCAGGAGCGTGCCAAAGAGGTCACCCGTGAGAGGAGGTTTCCACGTCTAGCTCCTACTTTTCAGAAACCCGTCACTCCCTCCGTCTCTCCTCAGCTACACTCTCCTGAGCCTATGCAGGTCGACCAGACCAAGATGGTCGGTTCTCGCCAAGAATCTCGCCGAGCCGAGGGAAGCTGTTTCTATTGTGGCAGTATGAAGCACTTCATCCATTCCTGCCCGGAAAAGCCGGGAAACGCCAGTGTCTAGGACCACTCGGAGAGGTCGTCCTAGACAAAAGTAAGCCCTCTCCGTCTCTGACCTTACCGGTCTCTATTGCTTGGGGAGAAAACCGTCTCTTTGAACTCGCCCATCTGGATTCTGGAGCTGCTGGAAACCTCATCTCCCAGTCTCTGGTAGAGAGATACCATATTCCCACCAAGTCCCTGGCTGAACCATTGTCAGTCGCCTCCGTGGATGGAAGACTTCTCTCGGAGACCATCCTGCTCGTCACCGAACCCATAACCCTGCAGGTGGGAATGCTGCACTCTGAGGAGATCTCATTCCATGTGCTGTCCGGACTTTCTCACTCCCTGTTGCTAGGTCTACCTTGGCTCCAGACACATGAACCCGTATTGAACTGGCGGTCCGGTGAAGTACTCCGATGGGGTCCTGACTGCCATAGGACCTGCCTGGTCCCGGTCCGTCCACTTCGCCCTCAGCCTACTCCAGCTAACTTACCTGGTCTCCCGGCTCCCTAGTGGCCCTATGCGGACGTCTTCGGTAAGAAGGAAGCTGAGACGTTGCCACCCCATAGGCCATACGATTGCCCGATTGACCTGGTACCTGGCACCACTCCTCCCCGTGGGCATATCTACCCGTTGTCTGCAGCCGAGACCCGAGCCATGTCTGAGTACATTGAAGAGAATCTGGCTAGGGGATTTATCCGAAAATCTACCTCCCCGGCTGGAGCCGGATTCTTCTTTGTCAAAAAGAAAGACGGCTCGCTACGTCCCTGTATTGACTACAGAGGACTCAATCTCATCACGGTAAAAAACAAATATCCCCTGCCACTCATCTCCGAATTGTTTGACCGTCTCAAGGGCGCCAGGATCTTCTCCAAGCTGGATCTACGAGGAGCGTATAATCTGGTCCGTATCCGTCAAGGAGACGAGTGGAAGACGGCATTCAATACCCGGGACGGTCACTACGAGTACCTTGTGATGCCCTTCGGTCTCTGTAATGCTCCCGCGGTCTTTCAGGAACTAGTCAACGACATCTTCCGTGACCTCCTGTACTCCTGCGTAGTGGTATACCTGGACGATATCTTGGTCTTCTCTCCGGATCTCCCCACACACCGGAGGGATGTTCGTCAGGTCCTGCTTAGGCTTCGGCAGAACCACCTTTACGCCAAATACGAGAAGTGCCTCTTCGATCAGACCTCCCTTCCGTTCTTGGGCTATGTCATCTCCCAAACAGGTCTGCAAATGGATCCCGAGAAGCTCTCTTCCGTTCTAAAATGGCCTCGTCCTGAAGGTTTGAAGGCGATACAGCGATTCCTGGGCTTCGCTAATTATTATCGTCTTTTCATCCCACACTTCTCGTCTCGGACTGCTCCCATATCTGCACTAACCCGTAAGGGGGCTAACCCCAGGACATGGTCGCCTGAAGCCGAGGAGGCCTTCCTTTCCCTAAAGAAAGCCTTTGCCTCTGCTCCCGTCCTGCACCGTCCGGACTGTAATAAACAATTCTACCTGGAGGTTGATGCCTCCTCCTCCTCCTCCGGAGCGGTGCTCACCCAGAAGTCTTCTACCGGGAGAATGGTAACGTGCGGCTTCTTCTCCAAAATCTTCTCCTCGTCGGAGCGCAACTACTCCATTGGAGACCGGGAATTGCTAGCCATCAAATTGGCACTGGGAGAGTGGCGCTATCTGCTTGAAGGGGCTCTCTACCCGGTAATTATCTACACGGATCACAAAAACCTGGCATATCTCCAAAATGCCCAGAGACTCAATCCTCGCCAGGCCCGGTGGTCGTTGTTTTTTGCCCGCTTCGACTTCATTCTTCATTTCCGTCCGGCGGACAAGAACGTCAAAGCTGATGCCTTGTCCCGGTCCTTCCTGTCCTCCGATCAAGAGGAGGAACCTACGCACATCATCGACTCCTCCAAGGTGATGAATGTGGCCCCCTTGGATCTGACTCGTCTTCCACCCGGTAAGACGTTCGTAGCTGTGCCAGATCGGGAGAGGGTTCTTCGCTGGGGACATTCTTCTAAACTAGCTGGCCATGCTGGCCAAAAGAAGACCTTCCAACTTATTACCCGGCATTACTGGTGGCCTACCCTGCGTAAGGACGTGGTAGACTTCGTCGCGGCCTGTTCATCCTGTGCCCGTAACAAAGTTCCCCGACATCTACCTGCCGGCCATCTCCTGCCCCTTCCCGTACCTGCTGCTCCTTGGCAACACATCGCTATGGACTTTATCACCGACCTTCCAGTTTCTGCCAGTTGTACTGTCATTTGGGTTGTCGCTGACCGTTTTTCTAAGATGGCCCACTTCATTCCCCTGCCTGGTCTTCCGTCTGCACCCGAGCTGGCTAAAGACTTTATCCGCCACATCTTCCGTCTCCATGGTCTGCCCCTCCACATCGTGTCGGATCGTGGGGTTCAGTTCACCTCTCGCTTCTGGAGAGCCACATGTAAGCTGCTGGACATTACCCTGGATTTCTCCTCCGCTTACCACCCTCAGTCCAATGGTCAAGTGGAGCGGATCAATCAGATCTTGTCCAGCTACCTCCGGCACTTCGTTGATGCTCACCACTCGGACTGGGTGGATCTCCTACCATGGGCCGAGTTCTCTTATAACAACCATGAGAGCGAGTCCTCTTCCAAATCCCCGTTCTTTATAGTCGGTGGCCAACATCCCCGGATTCCACTTCCTGTCTCCGTTTCTGTGGACAACCCTGCTGCGGAGTCTCTTGTCAGCGAATTTTCTACTATTTGGGAGAGCACCAGGTCCGCTCTTCTTCTCTCCTCTGAGCGGATGAAGAGATATGCTGATAAGAGACGTCTCTATCCGCCCCAATTCCGTCCGGGAGACAAGGTTTGGCTCTCATCCAAACATGTGCGGCTCAAAGTACCCTCCTACAAGTTGGGTCCTCGATTCATCGGCCCCTTCGAAGTCCTCAGGCAAATTAACCCTGTGGCCTACAAATTAAAACTCCCGGCCACCCTACGGATCCCCAACTACTTCCACGTATCTCTCCTCAAACCCGTTGTCTTTAACTTTTTTTCCAAAAATCCAGGTGCCCCTCCTGCTCCGGTTTCCGCTGATGACATCTTTGAGGTAGAGAGTATTCTGGCCTCCAAGAGGGTAAGAGGAAAAACCTTTTTTCTGGTAGATTGGAAGGGGTTTGGTCCTGAGGAGAGAACTTGGGAACCCAGGGAGAACATCAACGCCCCGCTTCTCCTTGAGAAATTTCTTTCTGGCCAAAAAAAGAGGGGGCCTAAAGGGGGGGGTACTGTAGCATCGGCGTCTCTGCCCCGTTCTAGGCAGAGACGCCGTCCCTCTCACCTCCCCGCTCCTGGCGCGGCGTCCTCCAGCGCTTCTCTCCCCGCTGCTTCCGGCACGCGCTCCTTCCCCGGCAGTGTGCTTAGGGCGCGCGCGCGCGCTCCCCCTCTCTTAAAGGGACCGCGCGCGCCGTCCTAAGGAGTCCCCGGCCAATTGCCGGAGGACCTCCCATATAAAAGGCACCTCCTCCAAAATGGAGGTGCCCGAGCAATGTTGTAGCACTGTTCACTACTCTGCTTCAGCCCTCAGGTCCCGTTGCCAGTTACCTGCCAGATACCTGCCAGATTCCTGCCAGTCTGCTGTCTAATTCCTGCCTGATATCCTGCTACCTGCCTGCTAGCCTGAGGTCCGACGGTCTGCCTTCCAACTTCTGTCAGTCTGTCTAAGAACCAGCTTGCCCGCTCACCTGGGAGCGCACATCTTCTACCTGCCTGCTTGCCTGAGGTCCGACGGTCTGCCTTCCAACTCCTGTCAGTCTGTCTAAGGACCAGCTTGCCCGCTCACCTGGGAGCGCTCATCTGCTGCCTGTCTGCTAGACTACCAGGAGACTCCGCCGTCACGTGCTGTGACCACCCGCCTGTCCAGAGACTCCTGCCCGCTCACCTGGGAGCGCTCATCTGCTACCTGTCTGTTGGTCTTCCTGGAGGCTCCGCCGTCACATGCTGTGACCACCCGATTATCCAGAGACTCTCGCCTGCTCACCTGGGAGCTCACGTCTATCATCTGCCGCCACAGGTCGTACCAATCCTTTACCCAGAGACTGCCCCGGTCACTTGCCGTGACCTCCTGCCCGTTCATCCAGAGACTGCCCCGGTCACTTGCCGTGACCTCCTGCCCGTTCATCCAGAGACTGCCCCGGTCACTTGCCGTGACCTCCTGCCCGTTCATCCAGAGACTGCCCCGGTCACTTGCCGTGACCTCCTGTCCGTTCATTCAGAGACTGTCCCAGTCACCTGCTGTGACTGCCTGCCTGTCTACCCTGGTCGCCACCCGCTCCCTTACAAGGACCGCCCCCTTGTATAGTAGCTCAGAGGTTCCGCCTCCCAGTCCCGTTACAGCGACTAGTGTTGAGTGTAAGTGCTCGCTACTTGAGTTTGCATCGGGTATAAACTGAGTATCGCGTGTGCTCGAGTCTCCACCCCATATGTTTTGCAGCTGTTAGACAGCCAAAAAAGCCTTGCGGGTATTGCCTGCCATGCACGACGTTGTTCGAGACTCCGCGGCCGCATGTTTCACGGCTGTTAGGCAGCTGCGACACATGCAGGGATTGCCTAGTTGTTATGCAATCCCTGCATGTGTCGCAACTGTCTAGCGGCCGTGACTCATGCAGCGGCGGCTCGAACACAGTTGTTCAGCATGCAGAATATACTCGGGCAGCACTCGAGCGTGCTCAGTGAAAGGGTTAACTGAGCACGCTCACTCAACACTACTCTGCTCTCTTTCCCAGGTCACACAGAATTCTTTGCCAATACCTACTGTGATTACAAGTGCCCGGAGGAGGACAAGAGCTGTAAGTCATTACATACACCACTTTGCAGCATTCGCTGATGCAGAATGGTGAATGTAATGTCATACTGCTATGCTTTACTCCCCTTGCACTGGTAATCACAGGTTGTGATGACGGTGAGATCCATGTGACCTGGTTAGACTCATCAATTTTACCAGATCTAATACAGAAAGCTTGGTCTAACCTTCTCTGGGACATCTTATCTTTTCCCTGTACAACGCTGCTTGCTTATGACTGGGCAGCATGATACAGGGGAAAAAGAGAAACGCCCTCAGAGAAGAATCTATGATACTCCCGTTTCTTAGTTGTAGCGTTAATTAGTATATAAACTTTACAAGCTAACAGCTGTGCAAAGGAGATGAGGAATAAAAAAATATGTTTTATTCCGATTTTCAGCCACTTTATCATGATATAGCCAGTTCATCATCTAAAAAATGGTGAAACGTCTTCTTTAAATCAGAACTTGGGCTTTCATTTGTTGGAAAAAAAGAAAGCTACACTTGGCAACAAGATTGGTATTGTTAGCTTTCATAAATAAGTTGTAAAAATGAAATTTTTATAACAATTGTTTCACAAGTCTAATGAAAAATAACCCTTTAGTTTTTCTTGCCAAATCAATATTTTTTAACTTTCTGCTTTTTATATGTTTTTGACAACAATAAAAAGAGTGCATTGAATAACATGCTTTTCAAGTGCAGCCTCAACAGTAATGCCCACAAGAAGCAAAGAAACTGGAATGCAATCAATCAGTAATGTTTTGTTTTTTAATTAGATGATTTTGTATCAAAAACAAAAGGGCAGTTAAGTATTCTTAACATACTTGTATGTAGTTGGAATTACAGAATATTCATTAGTGAAATTACTATAAAGAATTACAATGAATATCTTATAAGTTACAACATTTTCATTTTTACTTATTCTTTTTTTTATTATAACCTCACATCCAGCCTCACAACACACCAGAGAGAGAAATAACCATGATGAACCCTTTTACACATAAAATAAATAATATTTATTTTTAGATACATATAATCCTGCTAAAGTGAATGGGTCACAAAGAATCAGGCTGTAAACATCCATAGCTCAGGATAAGGGATGAGCGGACCTGTTGAAATTTGGATCTTGGTACCTGACCCAAACTGTATTCCAAACTTCGGTTCGGGTACCAGAACTGTACCCAAACTTGAACCAGGACCCGAACCCCAATGAAAAACAATGGAGACCCGAACTTTGGGTCTGAGTAAGAAAAAAAACTCTCTCTACAGCGGACTTCCCCCGTGACTCCGAACATTGCAACAGACTTCTAGAGAAAGTCCATGTTCGGCGTTTAGCATTGGACTAACTGTCCGGTATAAATGCCGAACTTTTAAGTTCAGGTACACTCATCTCTACTCAAGATTACTTGATTTAATTTTAGTACACAGAATCTAGAGCAATCAAATAAAACTAAAAAGGACAAGTAACTGAAGCATTCTCTCAACAAGACTCGGGTGGGTAATCCTAGAACATCCAACAATGGTTGCCGAATGCTTTCAAATTTCTTAATTGCATTTCTCTTTCTATAGACTCCTATTTACAACCACATATTGTCCATTTTATTCCCCAATTGCTGGTGGTTGGACATCTAACCAATGTTTTTGTGCCTGATATAAAATATGTGATATACCTATAGAAATCGGAGATTCCAAGTCAACCCAATCCCTTAGATACCCCCCGATACACATATCCTGAGATGCGCCTAAAATCGGATTCCAAATATGCTTTTGTTTTAGGGACAGAGCATCTTTCCAAAATGGGCCTGAGTGTATTCCCAGAACATATTCATCAATTGTGCATTCTCCACTCCACACCTCATTCTTCACTCATTCTCATTCTGCACTTGAGTGAACCCCAATTTTATGGAGGAAGCTGGGTGTTCTATAAACCCTATGAATAAAAAAGATCTGTGAAAGCCTCTGTAATTTACATGGGGACAACCTGGGAATGAGCTCCAACAACTCCATCTACGGTTCTTCAGAAATTGGACCAATATCTGCTTCCCACTTAGATTTAAATCGGTATTCCTATCTCCAAGATCCTCTCCCAAAATATAGTAGGTATAATAATAATATTAGCAAATACCTCCAATTAGAAATGTAGTATAGTTCTTCTGATTTGCTATGTCACCTACCCCATGGCAGGGCATTGCAGCAGCTTAGATATCCATGGTTATGGCTTATCATAAAGTGACAATTAGTAAGTTTTTTAGTTTTTGTAACCATGGTGTCACGGGTGTGTCAGAAGTGACAGACAGTCACCCTGCAGTTGGTTGCAGGATATCTCTACGTTTGCCTTTACAGACATTTTCTTAGACACTGTCTCTAGGACCCAGCGGCTACCTTCCTCTGGCTATTTAACACCCTGCCTGGGTGTTTAAATACCGGCTATGTATTCATTACTACTTGTGAAGGCTTAGCATGAGCAGTACTTGATGCTCTCTAGAGCTTGAGAATGGGTGCGCATTTGTCTGGAGTTCGTCTAAAGCTAAGCAATTTCCCCCAGTTTGTCTACCTATGTTGTCTATAGTGTTTAATTGAGATCAACTAGTGCTCATTTCCTCCCTTCCCTAGCCTTAGCCATATGCCAGGGAAAGACAGGACAATGCACATGTGCAGCGACTGGTGAAGAGCCAATACAAGGGAAGACAGGGTGATGCTAGATCAACCTAAGAGGTCTCCACTTCCCCCCTTTCGCTAGAGTTTGGGCTTCCTTTCCCTCTTCCCTTTGTGATGCACTATTGTAGCACCCTGAGGGTTCAGTTGCTATATAGGTATTGCATCTCTCCCAGACGTGCGATGTCTCACTTTCAGGTAAGGATGGAGTGTGGACCAGGACCCCGACACCTGCATGCATTACACCACATGTCCTGGGGGCAGGGCGACCGATATGCTCCAAGTAGAGTACGACAGTCCCTGTCCCTGGCTGGAGTGGGGGGAGGGAATACCTAGTAAAAGGGGAACCCGGTAGTGCAAGAGTAGGGAGGAAGCAGTTCCTGGATGCACCTAGAGGGAGGTATAAAAGGTGGGCACCATCTTAGTTCAAAGAGAAGTCGGTTCAGTCAGAGGGAAGATGTGACAGATCAGGTCTCTGTTGAGCTCTGCTCCAGACGCGGGTGTGACACCCCAGGGGTCTGGTTGCCACAGTGATAGAGATATTACGTCTGAGAGCAGGTGGGAGGTCTCTTGGTCAGGAATCCTATGCATGCCACACCTCCTGCCCAGTCCTGGGAGGGGAAGAACTTCCCCTATATAAACCTAGGGCTGAGGCAGGGTTAGTGAGTAGAGAAGAAGTAGAGACAGAGAAAAGAAGCAAATATAGGAACAGAACATCAGGAGCTCTGTGGGAGCAGTGTTACAAGGAGTCAGGGGCTGGCAGCTGCAGAGCTCGCCCTGACTGAGAAGATTTCTTACCGGACCCGGAGTCCGAGGCTGTGGGGACTAATCTCTACCTAGCAGCAGAAACCGACCGGCAGGGGATTGCAGGTCCTCTGGCCCAGAAACCCGAAGGCACGGTCACACGCGTGGGACCAGCACCGCCATCGTGGAGCGGAAGCCATTAGAAGGCCCCGAGTCACCGGCCATACGGGTGAGCACCACACGGTACACTCAGGGACGTGGGCTACTTTTACCCGCCTCTAGCAAGGTAGCCAGAAGAGTACAGTTAGTTGGGAAGGCCTACAACTCCGCCTGGTTAGGGGAGATCCCATCTGCTCAAGGACTGACCAGGCCCCGATTGCTAGCAAGTACTCCGGGAGGGTCTATCTTTGTCACCAGTAAAGACCCTGAACTACACCGCATCGTCTCTGAGTGGTTCCTGCTACCCCCATCATCCACGTCGGCTGCCCTGAGGCCATACCCCTCCCGTTGGGGGTTATACCATCCACGCTGCACCATCCTTCCACCGGCCTCAGCGGTCTGCCCTGCAGCGGCAGCTCCATAGCTGCATTCAACGGGTGGCGTAGTCATCCACCATCTACTGCTAATAGACTGCCACTGGTTTGACCACCCTGAGCCACGGGACCGGGTCATCGCCACGGTGACTACAACCCCCAGCATCCCACCAAAGGCCCGGTTCCGGGTTCCCCACGCGGCCCAGGGGGTGAATCACTATGTCTTTCCCACATCTTGCGTGACACATGGATACCTAAGATGTTGCCATGATCTGTACATGGGGTAAGCAACATAGTGAATCAGAAGAACTATACTACATTTAGAATTGGAGGAATTTGCTAATATTATTATTACAACTAATACATATTGAGGTAGGATCTTGGAGATGAGAATAAACCTTTAACTGTCAGAGGGTTCTCATCTATGCAAGGTCACAGAAGTTATTAATATTTAGTAGAAATTAAACCATGTGTGTGGTTCACAGGTAGGATCATATCTGGGATAAAGTGATTGTGTATTAGCATCCTTGTCATAGTTGACTGGGTCTAATATGTGTGCCTAAGTTGTAGGTATTTGTAAAAAGATGATAAGGCAAGTTAATCTCCTTCTGGAGTTTCTACACCCCATCTTCAAGCAGATAATCTATTATCTGGATTACTAAGGTTACTGTATTAATGGTTAGTGGCCACATTAGAAAAGTAAGTACATGCCATCAATGATTTTGCTACTGAGAGAAAAACATTTGATTTATTGTGATTTACACTAAATTGAATGCGCTGATTCCAAACATGAACTCCGAATTTTCCTGACACATTTAGATTTTAAGTTATACATGCAAAGGATATTCACTTATAATATTAATGCATTATATATTGGAAATATTCCAACGTACATGCCCAGACCTGTCCGAACATTCTCATACAGGTCTATCGGTTATGTCAGCAGGGAGTATATAAGGCAAACTGGACAGAGCTCAATAAAGTGATCTGTTATAGAGCTATCAGTTTGGAAACTTAAGGCTGGAGTCATACTAGCGTATAAAAAATTGGTCCGATGCTGAAAAATTAGGACGAGTGTATGGTGGTATGTTATACATACTGCTGAATAAAAAGGGTTCAATAAAATATTATGCACCCCAAAAAAATGTTTTGTGTGCAAAAGCAGGAAAACATTAAAAATCTTATATTAATCTGGTATCGCTGTAATCGTACTGACCTACAGAATAAAGCCATCGTATCACTTATACCCAGGGCCGGCGCCAGCACCCGGAGCACGCGGGCAAGTGCCGGGGCCCTGAGCAGGCTCACTCACCCGCTGCGCTATGGGACCCGTGAGCGGAGGAGGGTGGTGTCAGCTCCCGCTCCCCCCGCTTGCTCAGGGCCCCGTCAGCCGGCGGCACAATACTTACCTCTCCCTGTGCTTTCGCAGCAGGTCCGATGTCTTCCGCAGCTGAAGCACTGTGACGTCTCAGGTCAGAGGGTGCGGTGACGTCTTTCCACCGCGCTCTCTCCCGAGCTGTCACAGCGCAGAGTGGGAAGACGCCGGCGATGCTGGAGTCCAGAGCATCGGCAGCAGGTGAGTAGTTAGGTGAGTATTTTATTTTATTTTTTTTTAATGTATGGAGGCATGGGGAATTATAAGGGAGGGGGGAGAGAGGTGACATCCTGCATGGGGCGTTATATGGGGGGAAAGTGACATCCTGCATGGGGCATTATAAGGGGTGGTGACATTATGCATGGGGCATTATAAGCGTGCGTGACATCCTGCATGGGACATTATAAGGGGGTGACATAATACATGGGGCATTATAAGGGGGGTGACATTCTGCATGGGGCATTATAAGGGGGAGTGACATAATGCATGGGGCATTATAAGGGGGGGTGACATCCTGCATGGGGCATTATATGGGGGGATCAGCCTGCATAAGACATTATGTGGGGGAAACAGCCTGCATGGAGCATTATGTTGGGGCACAGTCTGCATGGAGCATTATATGGGGGCCAGTATTCTGTATGGAGCGTTATATGGGGCCAGTATCCTATATGGAGCGTTATAATGGGGCCAGTATCCTATATGGAGCGTTATATGGGGGCCAGTATCCTGTATGGAGCATTTTATGGGGGCCAGTATTCTGTATGCAGCGATTCGCTGGTTTCTGAGCTATTGTAGAATTTACAATAGATATCGGTCATGTAATGCAAGAAGTGAAATCTTCTGCATTGTATTATATATATATATTTTTCTGTGGCATCTGTGTGTCATGAATCGTGGTATGTGTAAAAGGGGCCGACTGAGACTCTTTCGCCCAGTGCCCACGAAAACCTGGAGCCGGCCCTGCTTATACCGCACGGCGAATGCCATGAAAGAAATAAAAAGAAATTCTTGAACTTTTGTTCATATTTATCCTGTGAATGCTGGGAGTTGTTGTTTCACAAAAACTGGAATGTCCATAGTTCCTGCACCTACAAAATGTGTGAAAATATGTAACAATGGGAATGGTTTCTCTCATAGACAGTGATTCCTGCTCTTACCTGTCATTTGTCCATTGCTAGATGTATCACCAGCAAACAAAACACTCAATGTTCTTGATTTCAGGCCTTAAATACACTAAAGCTGGAATTGGACTGGTTGCTATGGGCTATAGGTCTTTGTTCCTATGGTAACAGTGTAGTGTTGTCATAGAGCTTAGAATTTAATTACATTTGAAGCAATATAAAGTCATTTACTTTTTTCAGTCGCAGTAAATACAGTTTACTTTTTGGGAACTTTTCCTTATTCGTCCTGCTCCTCCAGCCTTGATGCTAACCAATGTGATCTGCCATATTATTACCACTTGTTATTAATATTAATTAATACCTGTGGAGATATCACTCATGGTCATATGTGACATCATCAAATCCAGGAGGCCATTGTTACCTCACAGCATGATGTCACAATGACTGTGGGTCTATATAAACGGGTGTTCAGGGGGCAAATGATCATTTCAAGAGATGAAGACGAGGAGAGCAGAGGATCCAGGATCGAGGACACAGATTCTCATTTCAGGAGATGAGACGAGGAGATTGGAAGTTCCTGGATTGAGGATACAGGTAAATGAGAAACTTTACAGGGATTTGTTAGTGAACTTAGCGCCAACATGGACATCAATCCTCCAAGTCTACAGATTGTGGCTGTAAGGTTCTAGCTTTCTCCAGTCTTTGCTGGCAGAATCTCTAGACTTGGGTGATGAAGGTTCTTTGTAAGGTCAAACAGCAGAATGTTGGACACTGAGAGTTCTATGCAGAAAACATGGGGACATCCCTGGGGCTATCACAGAGGTCAGCAACAAGATGGGACCTCGGATGGAGACACTGTATGGGCTACTTCGGTCAGTGACAGTTCCAGTGGTATCTGAGGCTGCCACAGATTGCTGGTGGTGGTTCTGTCATTTTAATTTCGGATTTTTGAGGCAAAAAAAAATCTACCCTTAGTCCCCCACATGGGAGAGAGGTTGGTGTAGATACATTGGGGGACACATATTAATTTATTTTACTGTATTTTACATAGATATATATATATATATATATATACACTGTATATACGTGTATATATATATATATATATATATATATATATATATATATATATATATAGTTTCCACGATTTTTTATAAATTACATTTCTTGCACCATTTTTAAGTATCTACATCAAAATTTAAAAATGCAAAGAAAAGGGGGCATAAAGTACAATATATATATATGACTGATTTTCTATGGGTCTTTGCCTGATCCGTCTTGTATTATTTTTTTCTTACCAGGAAGAATATCTGGATCCTGGAAAGAAGACAGAAGAATTTAACAAGAGCCACGGGATTATTTAGTGTTAATCATTTAATATGTCTGTAGATAATATTTGTTGTCTTATGAGGTCATTATATACTGATTATATAGATCTAATTCTGGAATCAGTGCATCATGACATCATATTACATAGGTGTCTGCTGTCTAACCTAATTGTATAAGGGACCTGATATGATATAACTGCCCTATGTCTGTATCTGAAGGGCTAGTGTTTGTGGGGTCTAGTATTTGTGGGGTGTAGTGTTTGTGGTGGGTAGTGTTTGTGGGGGGTAGTGTTTGTGGGAGTTAGTGTTTGTGGGGGGTAGTGTTCTGTATTTTTACAGGGGAGATCAACGTAGACAAGCTATAAGCTCAGAGTCCGATCTGATAAGGAGAGGTGAGGCGTGTTACCAGGACAAAGAAGATCTGCTCTCCGGAAACGAGTCATTGCTGTATATATCAGTTAGTTAGTTGTAGTATGGCCTTGGTCCAGGGTTCTTGAACTGATCGCCTTTTCTCGGGGTCAAGAAGGAATTTTTTCCCTGTGACACACATTGGCTGAACGTGTCCAGGTTTTTGCCTTCTTCTGGATCATTGGCTTTAGGTAGGGGTAAACATTTTATTTAATAAAATGTTTAAAATTAATGCTCTGTCTCCTTGTGTCTTTATTTTCTAGCACTCAGGTAGTTGTATATGTCAGTTCTCATTTTTATGATCCACGGCTGCCACAATATGAAGGCAAACTGAAATACAAGGGCGGTAATTATGTGTCTACTAATGTAATGACTGTATCTATGATGCAGAAAATATAGTCAAAAAAGGAAGGGGCAGATGCCCAAACAGATTTAAGTCAAGAAAAGCTGCAATTGGACTAATTAAAAATATCTTTTCATTAGAATTGATTAAAAAACCTCAATAAAACTCACCTAAAAACGCCAATAACAAATATCAACAGAGATGAGGTAGGTCACCTCAGTGACCAGTAGGTGCTTAGAATAGTGCCAGTATTCCAAAACCAATTGTCACTGGACATGCAGCCAAACACACAGCAGGTACAAATAACAATTTAGTGACCAGCTAGGGGTGACCACATACTGTACAATAAATGCTCATATCCTTATATACAAACGTGGTCAAAATTGTTGGTACCCCTCGTTTAAAGAAAGAAAAAGCCCACAATGGTCACAGAAATAACTTTAATCTGACAAAAGTAATAATAAATTAAAAATCTATGAAAATGAACAAATGAAAGTCAGTCATTGCTTTTCAACCCTGCTTCCACAGAATTAAAAAAAAAATAAACTCATGAAATAGGCTTGGACAGAAATGATAGTACCCCTGAAAATAATGTGACAAAAGGGACATGTTAAATGAAGTTGTGTCCACTAATTAGCATCACAGGTGTCTACAATCTTATGATCAGCCAGTGGGCCTGTATATAGGGTTACAGATACTCACTGTGCTGTTTGGTGACATGGTGTGTAGCACACTCAACATGGACCAAAGGAAGCAAAGATAAGAGTTGTCTCAGGAGATTAGAAAGAAAATTATAGACAAGCGTGTTAAAGGTAAAGGTTATAAGACCATCTCCAAGCAGCTTGATATGCCTGTGACTACAGTTGCAAATATTATTCAGAAATTTAAGATCCATGGGACTGTAGCCAACCTCCCTGGACGTAGCCGCAGGAGGAAAATTGATGATAAATCAAAGAGACGGATAATACTAATGGTAACAAAAGAGCCTAGGATAACTTCTAAAGAGATTAAAGGTGAACTTCAAGCTTAAGGAACATCAGTGTCAGATCGCACCATTCGTCGTTGTTTGATCCAAAGTGGACTTCATGGGAGACGACCAAGGAGAACATCATTGTTGAAAAAAAAGTCATAAAAAAGCCAGACTGGAATTTGCCAAACTACTTGTTGACAAGCCACAAAGTTACTGTGAGAATGTCCCATGGACAGATGTCTGTGTTCACAGACAGAAAAATTAAAGGGGTTGTCCACTACTATTGAAAATAGTCCAATGTATTATTATGATAAATAGAAGCTTCTTTGTATATACCTTCCTCTGCTGTTTCTGCCTGTGAGCGGCACTATCACTTGCCGCTCACAGGAATCACGTCACCCCCAGCTGCAGTCGGCGCTGACAAGTTCAGGCTGCAGCCGAGGGTCCCTCTTCTGCGTTCCATGGTGGCTGCTGGGTTGTGGGCGGGGTTACCCCGCGCATCACACCCGGCATCCACCGCGTGCTCTCCCTCTCCCCATTCAGTGGGAAAGCAAATGGTGGATGCAGAGTGTGACGCGGGGGTAACCCTGCCCACAACCCAGCAGCCACCGCGGGGATCCCAGCGTTGAGTCACGCCTCACTTGACATGACCTCAGCGGGGGTCACGTGCTGCCTGTGAGTGGCCAGTGATAGCGTTGCTCACAGGCAGAAACAGCAGAGGAAGGTAATTACAAAGAAGCTTCTGTTCATCATAAAAATACATTGGGCTATTTTCCATAGTAGTGAACAACCCCTTGAAGCATAACAATAAAAGAACACTGTCCCTACTGTTAAACATGGAGGAGGCTCTGTTATGTTTGGGGCTGCTTTGCTGCATCTGGCACAGGATGTCTTGAATCTGTGCAGGGTACAATGAAATCTCAAGTCGACCAAGGGATTCTAGAGAGAAATGTGCTGCCCAGTGTCAGAAAGCTTGGTCTCAGTCACAGGTCATGATTCGTGCAACAGAATAATGACCCAAAACACACAGCTAAAAACACCCAAGAATGGCTAAGAGGAAAACATTGGACTATTCTGAAGTGGCCTTCTATGAGCTCTGACCTAAATCCTATTGAGCATCTTTAGAAAGAGCTGAAACATGCCGTCTGGAAAAGGCAACCTTCAAACACGAGACTACTGGAGCAGTTTGCTCATGAGGAGTGGGCCAAAACACCTGTCGAGAGGTGCAGAAGTCTCATTGACAGTTACAGGAAACGTTTGATATCAGTGATTGCCTTAAAAGTTTGTTCAACAAAATATTAAGTTACCATCATTTCTGTCCAGGCCTACTTCATGAGCTTAATATTTTTAAAAATTCTGTGGACGCAGGGTTGAAAAGCAATGACTGACTTTCATTTGTTCATTTTAATCATTTTTAATTTATTATTACTTTTGTCAGATTCAAGTTATTTCTGTGACCATTGTGGGTTTTTCTTTCATTAAACGAGGGGAACCAATAATTTTGGCCACGTGTGTACTATTGAACAGTTTTTATATGTACCTTAGTTCAGAAATGGCAATGCTCATTCAAACTAGCTGAGCATTCAAGTGGTTACTAGTGGAATCCCCAGTCCCTTTCTTCAACTGTGGAGCATATTATGCCTTTTCTCAGGTATTTATGTAGGATGATAATAATTAGCATATATCAGTCAGACATCCTCTATAAACCTGTCCACTTTGGGCAAAGGGGATAACACTCTTATAGGTGCAGCTACATACATGCTGCGACATAGGGCTATGATCTCAACATACCACTGTCACCCTGTATGCACAATAATGCGGTATTGGTGTAACTGTGTGCACACATGTGATTATTCACCAACCGTAGGAAAATAAAGGGAATAATCTCACCGAAGTTGAGGATATACCATGCCGGTTCCCTAGTTCATTCATTTCCTCCATTCTCCCGACGCGTTTCTTCAAACACATTGATTCATCAGGGGAGGTACTTATTCCTACCATGTAAACGGTAATATCATTACAGACACGTTTGTGGGATAACATGCTCAATGTTGCAGTAGAGGCACTCACCTCACTGTCTCCATTTTAAACCAACACTGCGCTGTTGTGGCTCCATCTACAGTGTGTGACGCATTTCCAGTCCGAAGATCTCACTTCCGGTCTGTGAAACGCAGGACATGGCCGCTGGAACTCACTGGTTCCGGAAGCGACGCCTAAGGCGCCGCCCCATGGTAACAGTGTCCAGGGCTCACAATACTTGCCCTTGCCCCCCAGACTCGAGATACAAGGTAGAAGGGTTGTAACCTCCTACAGTGAGTACAGAAAGTATTCAGGGCCCTTTAAATTTTTCACACATTGTTTCATTGCAGCCATTTGGTAAATTCTAAAAAGTTATTTTTTTTTCTCATTATAGTACACTCTGCACCTCATCTTGACTGAAAAAAAACAGAAATGTAGAAATTTTTGAAATTTATTAAAAAAGAAAAACTGAAATATCACATGGTCATAAGTATTCAGACCCTTTGCTCAGTATTAGGTAGAAGCACCCTTTTGAGCTAGTACAGCCATGAGTCTTCTTGGGAATGATGCAACAAGTTTTTCACACCTGGATTGGGGGATCCTCTGCCATTCTTCCTTGCAGATCCTCTCCAGTTCCGTCAGGTTGGATGGTGAACGTTGGTGGACAGCCATTTTCAGGTCTCTCCAGAGATGCTCAATTGGGTTTAGGTCAGGGCTCTGGCTGGGCCAGTCAATAATGGTCACAGAGTTGTTCTGAAGCCACTTCTTTGTTATTTTAGCTGTATGTGACGCGCCCCCTGGGCCTGTGTTGTGCAGGGGATACCTGGAGCCGGATCGCTGGGGGTTGTAGTCTCCATGGTGCTGACCCGGTCCGTGCCCAGGGCGGTCAAACCAGTGACAGTCTTAATGTATAGCAAATGTCCGACTACGCCACCCGTGGATTGCGGTCAGTGGGGACCGCCGCTGCGCTGCCGACCGCTGAGGCTGATGTTGTTTGCGCAGCCGAGTATGGGATAACTCCCCACGGGAGAAGTATTACCTCAGGGCAGCTAGTGTAAATGATGATGGGAGTGATGGTGTGAGGGTCCCAATGCTAATGGTGCTGGTGCGGCGAGGAATCACAGAGACGTGCAGTTGCAGTTTTCAATGCTTTACTCACAGTTCTTTACTGGTCCTAGTCACCTCGGTACCGGCGGTGACTGCCCAAGCCGTGCTGCGTCCACCAGGCAAGGGACTCGACCAACTCCCAGGCAATTCCAGAGCGTGGCACAGGGCTCCCTTCCTTTCCATTCTCTGGCCGTCCCCACCAGTGACCCACCTTTGTCCAGCTCCCTCGGGCCTTCTGTTGGCGAAACCTTTCTCCGGTTTCCCTGACCCTATACGGTATGCCTTTCTGGTGGATGTAGTGAGGGGTCGCACCAAGATGTGGTAACAACCTCCGGTCTTTGGCTGAGGAATCTGTTGCCTCCACCAATTTGGGTTCCGGTACCCTGTTCTGCCAACCCTTCACCCTGTATCTCCTCTGGGCATATGGGGTTCCTTCTGTCCTCGTGTCTCTGGGCCTTTCTCTGTGTTCCTTGCTTCCTTTCTCCTCTGTTCCAGTTCCTTTCTTACTTTCCTTTCCATTCCTTCTCCTCTCTCTTTCTGCTGTTCCTGGCCTCCACTCCAGGCCTGCCTCTGGAGCTGGGCCCAGACTGAGCCACAGCTCCCTGTCAGCCCTCTCTGGCTGAACTCCTCTCTGAACTGACCACTGTCCTAAGATGGTGCCCACCTAATTTACCTCCTTCTGACACCCGAGCTCAGGTGACTAGCAACCAATGGGCTCCTGCCTATGCACAGAGACCCACCCCTATCTGCTCCTACACCACTGGGTGTACTTTCCCCTCCCCCACTCCAGCCAGGGACAGATGCTGTTGTGCCTGCACTTCTATCTTGTGGGAGCACCGTTGAGCTGTCACTCGGAAATGGGGTGTGTGTGGTGCATGCAGCCTACCGAGTCCTGGTCCACACTCCATCCTTACCCGGGAGTGGAATATCACACCTCTGGTTTGAGGTGCAATACCCCTGTAGCAGCCGAGCCCTCGGGGTGCTACATATGCTTAGGGTCATTGTCTTGTTGGATGGTGAACCTTCGGCCAAGTCTGAGGTCCAGAGCACTCTGGAAGAGGTTTTCATCCAGGATATCTCTGTACTTGGCCGCATTCATGTTTCCTTCAATTGCAACCAGTCGTTCTGTCCCTGCAGCTGAAAAACACCCCCATAGCATGATGCTGCCACCACCATGTTTCTCTGTTGGGATTGTATTGGGCAGGTGATGAGCAGTGCCTTGTTTTCTCCATACATATCATTTAGAATTATCACCAAAAAGTTCTATCTTTGTCTCATCAGACCAGAGAATCTTATTTCTCATAGTCTGGGAGTCCTTCATGTGTTTCTGAGCAAACTCTATGCGGGCTTTCATATGTCTTGCACCAAGCAGAGGCTTCCGTCGGGCTACTCTGTCATAAAGGCCCGACTGGTTGAGGGCTGCAGTGATAATTGACTTTGAACTTTCTCCCACCACACTACTGCATCTCTGGAGCTCAGCCACAGTGATCTTGGAGTTCTTCTTTACCTCTCTCACCAAGGCTCTTCTCCCACGATTGCTCAATTTGGCTGGACGGCCAGGTCTAGGAAGACTTCTGGTGGTCCCAAACTTCTTCCATTTAAGGATTATGGAGGCCACTGTGCTTTTAGAAACCTTGAGTAATGCAGAAATTCTCTTGTAACTTTGACCAGATCTGTGCCTTGTCATAATTCTGTCTCTGAGTTCCTTGGGCAGTTCCTTTGAGCTCATGATTCTCATTTAGTCTGACATGCTGTTAAGCTCACGCCCGGACTGTTTGGCGTGAGCGTGGTTAGTGGTTCCACTGGGCCACGAACCGAGGAGTGCCTGGAGGGGCGTGACTATGTGCCTTGCCAGATCTGACAACGGACACACGGCGGCTTAATCGACTCCGTGGTCTGAGGAGGGATGAGGGAGGTGGCCCAGGTGCTACTCCAAGTCAGACCTCTGTCACACAGCTGTTGACCCACACCAGGGAATGCAGGAAAGGACAGGTTTGGCTGGTATGCAGACGGGCGGGTACTGGCAGGCACGGCTGGTATACAGACAGGCAGGTACTGACAGGTAGGTAAACAGGCTGGATAGGGACCAGTACAGACTGGGATACAGGAGCAGAGCCGCAGGAGCGGAGGACAAGTGGAGCAGAGCAGTGCCGCAGGTGCGGAGGACAAGCGGAGCAGAGCCGCAGATGCAGAGGACAAGCGGAGCAGAGCAGAGCCGCAGGTGCGGAGGACAAGCAGAGCGGAGCAGAGCCGCAGGTGCGGGCAGACAGGACAGGGCTCTGATCCCATGGAACAGACTGGGAAACACAGGAAGATAGCTGGAACACAGACGGTAGATACAAAGGCAGGGAAGCTGGACAAGCAGAACCAGATACACACAAGGTACTTGCAATGAAGTAGCGAGTGGACACAAAACTCACAAACAGAAGTACAGAGACAATGAGTAGGAGTTAGGTACTGGTTCAGACACTGCAGGAAAAGGGAAGGATCGGACATAGAGACAAACAGGTAACGGGCTAGGACACAGTTCAGACAGGAACTGACACTGGAAAGAGATACAGGAACAAGCCTGTGCATACAGCCCCCATAGTGGTGGAAAAAACTAGAAGTCACAGATGCAGGTAACGGGCCTGGGTTCTCAGCCCCCGGGGTGGCGGAAACAGACTAGAAGTCACAGATACAGGACAGGACCTGCCTACTCAGTTGCACAGAACACATTAAAAGAAAGTGTTGCTCAGGCATCTCCCACTGGGTGGAGGAGGTTTAAGTATCCAGTGACTCACAGCAATAGGCTGGGGACGCATTAGGACTGTGCACACTGTAACTTTAACACTCAACTGGTGAGGTGGGGTTTGCCACAACCCAGGGAATTTTTGTTCGGCTTCCATTCATTGAAAAATGCTGGTATGAGGATCCGTGTCTCATTAGCTTCCATCCATTTGTGGGTGTCAAAAATTTGTTATACTCATGTGTAATCAATCGCCAATAAGAAAATGATTAAAACAAACGTGATCTTTGAATTTTCTGTAAAAATAAGAGATCTCTAAATTCTGGGTTATAGGAAACCCCACATCACCAGTTGCGTGACAAAAACCCCACCTCACCAGTTGAGGGTTAAGAATCAGGAAGTGCCAGCGCCGCCGCACTAAGCCAGCAGACAAGAGACATGCGCACAGCAGGTAGAGGAGCATAGTGTGCAGCCTGGACTGGTAGGTAAGTTGGCGGTCTTGCATGGTGGGAGATGGTAAGCCATGTCAGCACGCTGCCAGGGATGTTACACATGCGCTGTGAGCTGTGAGGTCTTATATAGAGATGTGTGTGCCTTTCCAAATTAAGTCCTATCAGTTTAATTAAACACAGCTGGACTCCAATGAAGGATGTAATGCAGCGGCTTGCTGCATTGCCAAAATGTCTGAGGGGGTGTGTTCTGGCTCACCACGTACCTCCCCTTCAGGTGACTGATCACATGACTGTGACATCATCATAGGTCCTGTGTGCACAGAGTGATATATATTTGGGGGGGTTTTGAAACGCAGTGAGTCAAGAGACCTGATCTCTGTGCCTGGGACCCCATTAGACCTGGAAGGCATGAGGCCTGTAGGCCACATCTGGTGAGCCTTAAACCACAGCTTTGGCAGAACAGAGATGATGGAAGCAGCTAGACCTAGCAAAGGTAAAAGACCGTGCTTGATATGGACATTGATGTTGTTACTTTGCTTAGGACTGTTTCTGAAGCCAAACGGGCATAGCTACGACTGAAAAGGCTCTAGGATATTTCGTGTGTAACATTCCTGCGAGCCACTGAGATGGACTATGTTATAAGCAGTTTATGATGTGTAATAAACTGCTGGACTTTAGATTACAGGAAAACATTGCATGTGTGCTTTAATTGACCCGGTGAAGTGAGTGCCCCTCAACATGATCAATAGCGCTACCTCACAATTGGTTAGAGAATGCGGGCAACTGCAGTCTGGTTGCAAGGGGTAACGGCACAGGACGACGAATGTGGATGCAAGCATCTGACTGTGGCTTGATGGGGCCACGAAGATTTAAGCATCTGGCTGTAACTCGGCAGGGTTCTAAAAATTGTCGTCGCACTCAAACCTGGTTTGCTGTGGCTTGGTGGGGCCACGAAATTTTTTCTGGTGAGAGCGGTGTGAAGTGTCTGGTGTGAACAGCGCACTGCGATGGCTATAAATGGAGCAGTATCCCTAGACGGAATGGAGAAAGGGTTAGATGACCGGCTGCAAACGCTCTTCAGCAAAATAGAGTGTGCTAAAGAAATGCAGGAGCTGATAAAGATGGCTGTGAATGGAGCAGAAAATGAGACTGAAGCTATTGAGCGATTAAAGTGCCTGTTAAAATTGCAGCAGGTATTTGGGAAACGGCAACAGGACATGGTGCTGGAACAGCAGGAGCTGTTGGCACATTACAGAATGGCGGCAGCGGACCAATCCTTGAGTTCTCCTGTGGCGCCGGCACTATCCCAGAGTGCCCAGGGAGGTACTAAGATATGTTGTGAACTGGGTCCTGAGACTATGACGTTGTTTTTTTTTAAAGCACCCCCTACAGGTGTAGTTGTCCAAAAGGAATGGAGTCTCAAAAGGGGGTGGGGCATAGAAAACCAGAATTGGTTACTGGTCGTGTGTTGGTACCGCCTAAAAATGACAATTCAACCGTTGATAACTGGGTAGCTCCATTAGAAGGGGTTGACACCATGGGGAGTGACACTATGAAAGTAGAAAGAGAGTTCAGTCAGGAGGAGTTAAATGAGGTGAGAAAGTCCCACTTTCGTCTTCGAAGGTACAAGGGCCACAAAATTTGCTCCTGTAGTCTTTGCTGAAAGGGTAAATAAAGAAAATGCAATGCTGTGTGCCTTTATTCCGAGTGTGGATTCTCCTTTAGAAGCAGAGGAGATCAGGATGGAAGAGGAGCTGACACTGCCAGTAGCAACCTCTGGTACAGTATCCAACAATAAAGAAGACCAGGAGGAAGAGTTGGATGCAGTTCTGTAGATTCAGTACAAGCATGATGATCTACTGAGACAGAAGGTTCAGGAACTGACAGCCCTGAAGCGAGCGCTGAAAGAGGAGGTGGCCAATCATGACCAAGAGCTGGAGCCTTTCAGGCAGCAGTATCAGAGTGATGTACAGCAACTAAGGAAAAACATGGAGAATGTGTCCCAGGACCAGCTGAGCCTGGAGTCTGAGTGGCAGAAAATAAACCAGATTTTGAGGAACTTGCAGTGAGAACTGGAGGAAAGCAGAGAGGAACTGTAGCGTCGGCGTCCCTGCCCTCTGCTAGGCAGGGACGCTGTTCCCCTCACCTCTCGGCAACGATGCCCGGCGTCCTCCTCCCGCTCTGCTGGTAGCGCGCGTTCCTTCCCGGCCACTGTGCTTAGAGCGCGCGCGCGCTCCCTCCCTCTTAAAGGGGCCGCGCGCGCTGTCCTAAGGAGTCCCCGGCCAATGGCCGGAGGACTTCACCATATATAAGGCACCTCCTCCAAAATGGAGGTGCCCGAGCAATGTTGTTGCACTGTTCACTACTCTGCTTCAGCCCTCAGGTCCCGTTGCCAGTTACCTTCCAGATACCTGCCAGATTCCTGCCAGCCTGCTGTCTTATTCCTGCCTGATATTCTGCTACCTGCCTGCTAGCCTGAGGTCCGACGGTCTGCCTTCCAACTCTTGTCAGTCTGTCTATGGACCAGCTTGCCCGCTCACCTGGGAGCGCACATCTGCTACCTGTCTGCTAGCCTACCTGGAGGCTCTGCCGTCACGTGCTGTGACCACCCGCCTGTCCGTGACCATCTGCCCGTTCACCCAGAGACTGCCCCGGTCACTTGCCTTGACCATCTGCCCGTTCACCCAGAGACTGCCCCGGTCACTTGCCGTGACCATCTGCCCGTTCACCCAGAGACTGCCCCGGTCATTTGCCGTGACCATCTGCCCGTTCACCCAGAGACTGCCCCGGTCACTTGCCGTGACCATCTGCCCATTCATCCAGAGACTGCCCCGGTCACTTGCCGTGACCTCCTACCCGTTCTTCTAGAGACTGTCCCGGTCACCTGCTGTGACTGCCTGCCTGGTCGCCACCCGCTCCCTTACAAGGACCGCCCCCTTGTATAGTAGCCCAGAGGTTCCGCCTCCCAGACCCGTTACAGGAACTCAACCAATGGAAGGAAATGTTCCAGAAAAATAAAGAGGACCTCCGCAAAACCAAGGAGGAGGTTTTGCAGTTGAAGCTTGAGAAAGAGTAGTCTGAAGATGAGCTGAATGAAATGAAAAATCATTTCTCCCTGGTGCAGTCAGAGCTGAACCAAGTGAAGAAAGGCTCTGGGGATGCGGAGGAAGCAGAGGTCACAAGAAAGGAAGTGCAGAGATTTCAAGAGCAGGTGAAGCAGCTGATGCAGGAGATGCAAAGGTTGGACGAGGGTCTACACCAGCGGGATAGGGAGCTATCTGCCTTAAAAGGGGCGCTGAAGGACGAAGTTTCTGGACGCGATCAAGACCTA
This sequence comes from Phyllobates terribilis, assembly GCF_046119375.1. Taxonomy (NCBI): domain Eukaryota; kingdom Metazoa; phylum Chordata; class Amphibia; order Anura; family Dendrobatidae; genus Phyllobates; species Phyllobates terribilis. The sequence goes on from NW_027362769.1 coordinate 319,998,490, forward strand.
GAACACCTGCGAGAACAGTTCAACCGGGAGCTGCGTGAATCCAAGAAGGAGTATGATGAACACAATAGGGACCTGCTATAAACCAAGAGGGACTATGAGGATCTCCTCAAGGTTAAGAAAAAACTAGAGGATGATAAGGCTGATGCAGAGCACATGCTACAAATGATTGAGACCACTCAGCAGGACACCCATGATGAGAATGATGATCTCCGTAGAAAGATCCTAGGACTGGAAGCTCAGGTGAAGGAGCTGAAGACATTCTGTGATGATCTGCAGAGGGCAGAGACGTGCCTTCAGGATAGAATCAGCAGGATGGAAGCTGAGTGGAAAAAGATGGAGGAGTCTATCGGAGAAGCCACAGATCAGGGTCAGGAGTTTGCCACTGAAGAAGGGAGGTATGAAGCAAATACCTCCTCGAATAATGTGAGCTTGGATGATTCGGTGGATGTAAGAGCCGAGATCAAGGAGCTCAAGGAGACGCTACAAGCCCATTTGAAGCAAGAGAAGCTTGAGAGACTGGCTGTCGAGTGCGGAGTAGGCTCATTGGAGACAGAGAGGGCTGAGAGAATTCTGCTGATAAAGGAGCAGTTGAAGCAGGAAGAACTTCAGAGATGGGCTGCTGAGAGGCGAGTAGCTGAGCTAGAGGAAGAAGTTTTCGAGCTCAAAGGTCGCCTGGCAAAGTACCAATCAGTGAACGAGGCCGCCTTCGAGAAGAAAAAGGGCAAACAAGTTGCGCTTAATCGTTTATACTATGAGAAGGTGGAACTGAGGAGAGCTGAGGAAGTGTTAAAAGAAGATCAGTATGGGATGGAAAATGTCAAGAGGAGAATTCTTGAGTTCATAGCTGTGAGTCAGCTCAGGGGAAGCATACAGTGTGAAGAATCTGAAACTCAGTTGTCCCTGAAACCTGAGCCAGATGATCGTTTGGAGACCACTGATTAGACAGAAACTTCACTGTACAAGTGCCTCATAGATGTACCCGAAGATTTGAGAGAAGAATGCACCAGAGAGTCAGTGCATGAAGAGTTTAAGAAAGCCGTGGGAGCCTGTAAGGTGTACTCGACCTCAGAAGCTAAACAGCTGGTGGTCCTGTCCACAACTGAAGTCACAGGGAAGAGGGTGGCTGTCCTAAGTGACATGCACTGGCGATGTGTTTGCATGAAGAGGATTGTCCGGTTGAAGACTGAACAAGCCATTAGACAACTGGAGCTTATGAGAAAAGCTCAAAGTCTGCGAGAAGAAGTCATCTGGGTGCCTCATGCTCTGGTAAGAAAGCTCATTGGGAGAAATGGCCAAGCCATGCAAATGATGGTAAAGAAGTCTGGTGTGATGAAAGTAAGCAGTCCACGTGATCATCAGGACTGGATACCGGATGAAGACAGCATGGTGTCATTCTCCACTGTAGGAACGGAAGAAAATCTTGCATATGTAAGAATGCTGATGGAGTACCGAGTGACCTACCTGCGAGAGGTAGAACAGTTGAATCCCGCCAGACTGTGAATGGAAAGACAGCGTCGACTGAGCAGCAGAAGATGGCAGCCGTTTATAAATTGTGAGACCAGACAGAGAAAGGGCCTTCCAAATAATAGAACGGCTACAGCAGAAGTTAGAGACCTTTCAAGATGTTCTGAGGATAGTGGGTGTGGGTTTAGAGGTCGTGAGTCCTCCATTAGCTCAAGTCTGAGAGGCCCATACAAATGACCCAATACAGTAAGAGACAGTATGGAGTCGGACCTGACCTTAGATACAAGGGCAAGTGAGTCGCACTGTTGTATTGACCGCTGGGAGCGAGGGGGGTCTGACAAGGTTACGACTCGGAAATGTGAGTTGACGAAGTTAGTGACAAAGACTAATCACATGACTGTGACATCATCACAGGTCCTGTGCGCACAGAGGGATATATATTCGGGGGGGTTTTGAAACGCAGTGAGTCAAGAGACCTGATCTCTGTGCCTGAGACACCATTAGACCTGGAAGGCAGAAGGCCTGTAGGCCACATCTGGTGAGCCTTAAACCACAGCTTTGGCAGAACAGAGTTAATGGAAGCAGCTATACCTGACAAAGGTAAAAGACGGTGCTTGATATGGACCTTGATGTTGTTACCTTGCTGAGGACTGTTTCTGAAGCCAAGCGGGCAGAGCTGCCACTGAAAAGGCTCTAGGATATTATGACGCGCCCCCTGGGCCAGTGTTGTTTGGGGGATACCCGGAGCCGGATCAGATGGGGGTTGCAGTCTCCGAGTGGCGGTGACCCGGTCCGTGCCCAGGGTGTCAAGCTCAGTGTGTGGCAGTCTTTACAGATGTTATTAGTTGTTCTTTGTGTCGACTACGCCACCCGTTGATTTGCGGTCAATACGGCCGCCGCTGCAGCAGGGTCCGCTGAGGCTGGTGGTATGTGTGCAGCTTCGGGTAGTATAACCCCCAACGGGAGGGGTATAGCCTCAGGGGGTCAGGTGTAGAGGATGGTGGTAGTGGTGGTGCAGTGTGGATGGTAAGAAGACTCAGAGTCAGGCTGTGCAGTTCAGGGTTTTTACTTACTGCTGTTCTGTTGGTCACTCTGGCCTTGAGTGACCGCCCGAGCCGTGCTGCGTCCACCAGGTACTGGACTCGGCCAACCCCCAAGCAATTCTGGAGCGTGGTCCTGAGCTCCCTTTCTGACTGTCCTTTCTACTGGCCTTTCTCACCAGGGGTCCACTTATATCCGGCTCCCTCGGGCCTCTTGGTGGGTGCACCTCTCCGGGGTTCCCTGACCCTATGCCTGGTGTGCCTTCTTAGTGGACTTAGTGAGAGGCTGCTCCACATGAAATGACGCAGCCTCCGGTTCTTAGCTGAGGGTTGTTTCTCTCCTCCACTAATTTGGGATCCGGTTCCCTTGCGTGCCAACCCTTCACCCTTCTGGTTTAATTCTGGGTTCTTGGGGTTCCTTCTTCTCCCCCTCTGGGTCCTTCTCTTCTCCTCTCTCTTCTCTCTGCAGGCGCTCCTGGACCTCTCTCAGGACTCACTAACCCTCTACAGAAGACTGACCCTGATCTAAGATGGTTCCCACCTTATATACTCCCTCTATGTGTGAGCTCAGGTGACCAGCACCCAATGAGCTCCTAGCATTACCCAGACTGCTCCCCCTATCTGCCCCTACACTACTGGGATGTTCCACCCCCCTCCCACTCCAGCCAGGGACAGACACTGTCGTACCTGCACATATTCCTAGTGGGAGTACCATCGGTCTGTCCCTCGGAAATGGAATGTATGTAGTGTATGCAGCTAACTGAGCTCAGTTCCACACTCCATCCTTACCCGGGAGTGGAATATCACACCTCTGGGTTGAGGTGCAATACCCCTGTAGCAGCCGAATCCTCAGGGTGCTACATTCCCCCCTGGTAAATCACAGCACGTCCTCGGGCTGTAAGAGAACAAAACATCCATAAACATACAATTTTTTATAACAACATAAACATATAAAACATTATATATATATCATCAGCATAAACTTTTTATATAAAACTTTCTTGTTCCTTCGGCCACGGTGCGACTTGTGACCGGGTAAAGTGCGACAGTCTCTGGTAGAAAAACAACAGTTTCCTATAAAACCGGTAGGGGGCGCCTTAGAAAGCGCAACTATGTACAAGGGGAAATATGGCCGCTCTCAGTCCTCGGCCAGGTATTAGGAAAGGAATGACCGCTCTCAGTCCTCGGTCAGTGGGAATAGGGACACACGGGTTTCAGTTCAATTTGCTGGTCCCAACGGGGACTATATTTTAACTAGCAGCAGTAACAGTTCTTATACCCTGACGGGTAACTATTTACAGTCTCTTTACCGTACTTTAATGACGGCGTCCTCCTGCTCCTTCTTCAGACCCGTCCGGGTCCTCTTGCTCCTCCTCACACCGCAGCTCCTCCTCCGTCAAGCGATGTACATGGAGGGCGTAGGGTCCTTTGGCACACTTGTGCCGGGTGAACGTGACCTCGTCCCCTACGTACAGGTCACGACCTCTGTGTCCCTCCGGCAGATGGCTTTCTACGCCTCTGCGGGTTACAAAGACGTCGCCGGGGGTATGATGGTCTCTTATGAAGCCCCACCCATGCTGCAGGTTGAATTTAATCACAGTCCCGATGGTACGGGGACCATGAGCTGCACGGGGGTTCCTCCTGGTCCGGCTCTTCTGCCCTGCGCTCTGTTCCTGCAGCCGCTGCTCACGGATCCGCCTCTCTTTCCGCTCCTGCTCGAAGGCTGCCAACTGTTGGCGGCAGCACTCCACTCGCTCTGCTGCGGCTGCCCGCGTTTCTTGAGTGAACCCCATGAGGTCTCCTCCGGTGGGGTCCCACTCGAATTGTGCTTCTTCTAGCGGGAGCGGGGTTCTCCTGACGGGCTTCGGAGCCGGAATCAGGGGCTCGCACAGGGGCCTTGCTCTTTGGAGTTCCAGTTGGTAGTACTCCTGGGGCCATACAGAGGGCTGCCCATCCGGGCACGTGTGCTGGGCAAATAGATCTTCACCCAGGTGCGGTACTCTAGATGTTGAGGGCGCGGTGGTGGAAGCGGCGCCCGGGTTCGCCAGGCCTTGCGACCAGGCCTGGGGTACCCTGAACGTAAAGGGCACCGTGAAGACGGCGGCGCCCGGGGTTACTCGGCCTTGCGACCAGGCCGGTGGCTCCGCGGAGGTAGGGGGCGCTGTTGGAATTGCGGCGCCCGGAGGTACTAGACCTTGCGACCAGGCCGATGGTATTTCCTGCTTCGCCGCGCTCAGGGTTGAGGCGCGTGACGTCACAGGGGTCGCGGCCGCGGCTTCTGCTTGAGGCCTAGTCTGGCACGGTGACGATGCAGCGACGGGCACGGCAGGGGGAATTTCGGGCTCTGCGACGGGGAGCTGGGACAGGTACTCGGTTTCTCGGCTCGGGGTAGAGACGTCCCCTTTACCTGCCTCCGTCCGTTCAGCTCCCTTCTCGGCGCCGTCTCCTGCCTTCATTCCTCCTGCGCCATCCTCAGAGGCGGTCTGTCTCCTCGTCTCGGGCGGCGTGCTCCGCTGACGGGTTCCGGTCTGCTGGGCCATCTCACGGCTCCACTCCGTCAGCGTGTCTTGCTGCACCTGGGCCATCCTCCGTGCGAGGCCCTCCAGCGCGGTTTGTGCACACTTCCGGTCTCGGGGGAGCTGTGCTAGGATCTCCACTAAGCCTAGTGGGGTTGTTGCTTGCAGCAGGCTCCTGACCACTGGGTCGGTGCTGCCTGTCTCTCCCTCCATCTCCGGGTACGCTTTCTCTGGACTCCTCTCCAGACTTCTTGTCTCCGGGTGCGCTCTCTCCAGACTTCTTGTCTCCGGGTGCGCTCTCTCCAGACTCCTCCAGGCTGCACCCATCTTCGTTCTTTTGTTCTGTCTCCTCCCACATTGAGGGTGGTCCCGGGGCAACTTAGTGATTGTCAGTTCCAGGGGCAGTTCTCTCACGCTGATGGACACTTCCAGCATCACAGTCTCTGTTGGTGGACGCGGTTTCCGCTTTTGGCGCCATTCTTCGACCTGGCCCACGATGGGAGGTGGCCTTTTGCCACCCTCTGGCACGCCCATAATGGCGTCCGCTCTTCCAAGGCGGGAAATCCTTGGAAATGGCGGGAATCGTCTCCCAGTGGCGGGAAACTCCATGGATGGCGGGAAAAAGCTGCAAATGGCGGACAACCGGCGGGAAACGACCTGTGATGGGGTCCGTTGGCGGGGACCCTCCGGAACTGGCGGGAGACTTCTTTTTGAGGTAACGGTGAACTTTTCTTCAGGCACGCAGTACCCGGTTGTTACGGGCACGTTATCCTGCCGACTACGCCAAAGTTGACGCGCCCCCTGGGCCAGTGTTGTTTGGGGGATACCCGGAGCCGGATCAGATGGGGGTTGTAGTCTCCGAGTGGCGGTGACCCGGTCCGTGCCCAGGGTGTCAAGCTCAGTGTGTGGCAGTCTTTACAGATGTTATTAGTTGTTCTTTGTGTCGACTACGCCACCCGTTGATTTGCGGTCAATACGGCCGCCGCTGCAGCAGGGTCCGCTGAGGCTGGTGGTATGTGTGCAGCTTCGGGTAGTATAACCCCCAACGGGAGGGGTATAGCCTCAGGGGGTCAGGTGTAGAGGATGGTGGTAGTGGTGGTGCAGTGTGGATGGTAAGAAGACTCAGAGTCGGGCTGTGCAGTTCAGGGTTTTTACTTACTGCTGTTCTGTTGGTCACTCTGGCCTTGAGTGACCGCCCGAGCCATGCTGCGTCCACCAGGTCCTGGACTCGGCCAACCCCCAAGCAATTCTGGAGCGTGGTCCTGAGCTCCCTTTCTGACTGTCCTTTCTACTGGCCTTTCTCACCAGGGGTCCACTTATATCCGGCTCCCTCGGGCCTCTTGGTGGGTGCACCTCTCCGGGGTTCCCTGACCCTATGCCTGGTGTGCCTTCTTAGTGGACTTAGTGAGAGGCTGCTCCACATGAAATGACGCAGCCTCCGGTTCTTAGCTGAGGGTTGTTTCTCTCCTCCACTAATTTGGGATCCGGTTCCCTTGCGTGCCAACCCTTCACCCTTCTGGTTTAATTCTGGGTTCTTGGGGTTCCTTCTTCTCCCCCTCTGGGTCTTTCTCTTCTTCTCTCTCTTCTCTCTGCAGGCGCTCCTGGACCTCTCTCAGGACTCACTAACCCTCTACAGAAGACTGACCCTGATCTAAGATGGTTCCCACCTTATATACTCCCTCTATGTGTGAGCTCAGGTGACCAGCACCCAATGAGCTCCTAGCATTACCCAGACTGCTCCCCCTATCTGCCCCTACACTACTGGGATGTTTCACCCCCCTCCCACTCCAAAAAGGGACAGACACTGTCGTACCTGCACATATTCCTAGTGGGAGTACCATCGGTCTGTCCCTCGGAAATGGGATGTATGTAGTGTATGCAGCTAACTGAGCTCAGTTCCACACTCCATCCTTACCCGGGAGTGGAATATCACACCTCTGGGTTGAGGTGCAATACCCCTGTAGCAGACGAATCCTCAGGGTGCTACAATTACATGTGTAATATTCCTGCGAGCCGCTGAGATGGACTATGTTATAAGCAGTTTATGATGTGTAATAAACTGCTGGACTTTAGATTACTGGAAAACGTTGCATGTGTGCTTTAATTAACCTGGTGAAGTGAGTGCCCCTCAACATGAACAATAGCGCTACCGCACAAGGAGTAGAACCCTCTCAAGGAGGATCACAAGGAAATGGACACCATGTGACTTAAATATGAGTGTCTGAGCAAAGGGTCTGAATACTTATGACCATGTGATATTTCAGCTTTTGCTTTTTTTAATAAATTTGTAAAAATTTCTACATTTCTGTTTTTTTTTCAGTCAAGATGGGGTACAGAGTGTACTTTAATGAGAAAAAAAATGAACTTTTTAAACTTATAAAATGGCTGCAATGAAACAAGGTGAAATATTTAAAGGGGTCTGAATACTTTCCCTACCGACTGTTTATTCTGTTCCTCAGACATGTTGTGATGCGGCATAAACAGGTGTACTTCAGACGCATGCCCTGCTATAGGGTTTGCAGCTGGAAAATGGAGATCCACGTGAAGGGACACATATTTTTTATTGCGCCTTCAAACCCCCAAGAAGACACATGGTCACGGATCACTCTAAACAAATGGAATATACCCTGATATTTTTATAAACACACAGTGGTACTCTAAAGAGGCAGACGGTCTCAGAGGTACATCACAGTTATATATATTAATGGGGTATAGAACAAGAAAATGATTGGGCAAAGATATTTTACCATTATTTATTAGTTATGTCAGGGGGGTCTAGATCAAGAATGAGATTAGGCACTTAGCTTCCCATTAGGGTCAAGAAATGATACAGATACACATGCATGGATACCCTACATGTGCTATGCTAGTAGGGTGATACCACCAACCTGCATTATTTGGAAAAAACTGGGAAGGAAAGTGTCTATTATTCCCTACTCTCTCCCTATTCTATATTGTCCCCTACCTCACATGGTGGTTGGCACCCTAAAAATGAAGCTCTTAAGTAGCAAATAGAGGTAACTAAGAAATTCTCATCAGAACTGGACTTCGCAAAAAAAGAAACATAGTTACAGAACAAGGTAGAATGGTACCAATACCACCTAAAAGAGTGTAAACACAAGCTTTTTATTACCTAGAAGAATTCAGGGAAAACAAGGCATATTAGGTGCCGATTACCAGACAGAATTATATTCCTTAGATAGACTTATGCTCCTCTGAAACAGAGGTCTCACATACTGATACAAAATCCAAAACCCAAAAGGGGAAATTAAAAGGAAGGGGTGGATTTCGGAGGAGAGGAAATAACAGGAGAACCCCGCAGAGAGGGAGTTTTTAGAGCTGAACTACCTGCTCAGGAGCCGATCCAATCAGCCGAATCCCGTTTAACAACACAGGTCATCAATCTATCATCAATGCCCCTCACTACTGATGAAATATGCGTACTGAGTAAACGTTTAAGTTTTATCCACACCACTGATTTTGATGAATCTGAAATAATAATAGACCTGCATCTATTCATCAGACGTTTGAAATTAAAATAGCACTTCCTTAGGGAGGATAGAAAGGAGTGTGACAACTTGGGAATACCCAATAACCTTCTACAAGGCGTGAGGTTGCTATACCATCTTGATGAGGTGAACCTGAATACATTGATCCCTTCACGGACATTAAAAATAAAATTTCTAGAATGCCACCTCCTACCGGAGACTTAAGTTCCATAGATTTCTTCCTTAATTTGGTTACGGAGGACATCATACAACTGACAAAAACTAAGCATAGGGAACAACATAACCTTTCAAGAGGTGAAATGGATTCACTATGCAGACTTGAAAAGGATCAAACCATAACCATATAGCCGTTCGACAAAGGCGGCAATGTGGTTGTGATGGATACCACTACCGACTCTCTCATCTCTCGGCATCACAGACTTGGCCCTATCTTGTATCTCCTCATAGACAGACAGGACATCAGTATCTCCCACTCACACACCACCTCCTCATCTCACCCGACTTTGCTGCCCGACTAATCCACTTGTCTCCCCTCTATTCCTATGCGTCTCCTCTCTGTCAATCCCTTCAGTGGCTCCCCGTTGCCCAGAGACTCCAGTTCAAAACCCTAACCATGGCACATAAAGCCATCCACAACCTGTCTCCTCCATGTATCTGTGACTTAATCTCCCGGTACATACCTGCACGCAACCTCCAATCCTCACAAGATCTCCTGCTCTACTCACTTCTTATCTTCTCTTCCCACAATCGCACACAAACTTTATCCCATTCATCCCTGCTACTCTGGAACTCTCTATCCAATAATAATAATAATAATAATAATAATAATAGTTTATTTTTATAGCGCCAACATATTCCGCAGCACTTTACAAATTTTTAGGGGGGACATATACAGACAATACAGAATAAGCATATCTCATATCGAAAGGAGTGAGGACCCTGCTCGCGAGCTTACAGTCTATGAGGAAGTGGGGGAGACACAAAAGGTAAAAAGTACATATATTGTATAATGCAGCCTTGATATACTGAATAGGATAAATAATAATACATGGACTGGTCGTCAGCCAGTATGTGTGCAGTCCTGACAGAGGCTATTATGTGCATGGTTGGTTTGAACTCGAAGTTGAAGAAGATTTTAATATGGGGGAAAACTGGGATGGACACAGTGTGTTTAGGTGATACGCCAGTCTAAAGAAATGTGTTTTTAGGGTTCGCTTGAAACTGTGGGTATTGGGAATTAATCGAACTGTCCTGGGTAGTGCATTCCAGAGAATTGGCGCAGCACGCGAGAAATCTTGGAGACAGGAGTGGGAAGTTCGGATTATGGAGGATTTTAGTTTTAAGTCATTTGCAGAACGGAGGGCACGTGCAGGGTGGTAGACTGAGACAAGGGAGGAGATGTAGGGGGGTACTGAAGCATGGAGCGCTTTGTGGGTAAGCGTGATAAGTTTAAAATGAACTCTATATTGGATGGGCAACCAATACAATGACTGGCACAGGGAAGAGGCATCGGAGTAGCGGTTGGCGAGGAATATGATCCTGGCTGCTGCGTTCAGGACGGATTGGAGAGGGGAGAGTTTAGTAAGAGGGAGACCGATTAGTAGAGCGTTGCAATAGTCAAGACGAGAATGAATAAGAGCGACAGTAAGAGTTTTTGCTGAGTCAAAGGTGAGAAAAGTCCTGATTCTTGAGATGTTTTTGAGGTGTAGATGACATGAACGAGCGAGTGATTTGATGTGAGGAGTGAAAGAAAGATCTGAATCAATAATGACCCCAAGACAGTGGGCTTGTTGCTGGGCAGTAATGGTTGAGCCACAAACGGAAATGGCAATATTGGGCACAGGTAGGTTAGTGTAGGGAGGAAATACGAGTAGTTCAGTTTTTGACAGATTCAGTTTTAGGTAGAGGGAGGACATAATGTTAGATACGGCAGAAAGACAATCACTGGTCTTTTGTAGTAATGCAGGGGTGATGTCCGGAGCAGAGGTGTATAATTGGGTGTCATCAGCATAGAGATGGTACTGAAAACCGAATCTACTGATTGTTTGTCCAATAGGAGCGGTGTATAAGGAGAAAAGAAGGGGGCCTAGGACTGATCCTTGAGGAACCCCGACAGTAAGAGGAAGTAGGGAGGAGGAGGAGCCGGCAAAAGACACAGAGAAGGAGCGGTCAGAGAGATAAGAGGAGAACCAGGAGAGAACCGTGTCCTTGAGGCCAATAGTGCGGAGCATAGTGAGGAGGAGCTGGTGATCCACAGTGTCGAATGCTGCAGAGAGATCCAGGAGAATCAGCAGGGAGTAGTGACCATTTGATTTAGCTGTTAGTAGATCATTAGAGACTTTAGTGAGGGCAGTTTCAGTAGAATGTAAAGAGCGGAAACCAGATTGTAAAGGGTCAAGAAGAGAGTTGTCTGAGAGATAGCGGATTAGACGGGAATGGACAAGGCGTTCCAGGAGTTTAGAGATAAAGGGAAGATTGGAAACAGGTATGTAGTTGGCCGTGCAGTTCTGTTCGAGGGATGGTTTTTTAAGTAATGGTTGTATGCTGGCGTGTTTAAAAGAAGAGGGAAAGATAACAGATGAGAGGGAAAGGTTGAAAATTTTAGTTAGGTGAGTGGTGACAGCTGGAGCAAGGGACTGAAGGAGATGTGAGGGAATAGGGTCACAGGTGCAGGTGGTAGGGCGAGAAGATGCAAGGAGCCTGATCACTTCATCTTCCGTGACTGGTTCGAAGTCAGAAAATGAGCAAGATACAATGTGGCGGGGGAGAGCATGCATAACATTTGGGGATTGGGAGAAAATTTCCTGTCGGATATGGTCAATTTTTTCTTTGAAATAAATGGCCAGATCGTCAGCGCTGAGGTCGGTGGTCGGGGCCTGTGTTGTTTGATTAAGGAGAGAATGAAACGTGTCAAAGAGTCGTTTAGGATTATTGGAAAGTGAGATTATGAGGTTGTTAAAGTAGGTTTGTTTGGAGAGGTGAAGGGCAGAGTTATATGTTTTCAGCATAAATTTATAGTGGAGGAAATCTTCGGACAGATTTGATTTTCTCCACAGCCGTTCAGCGCACCTGGAGTACCTCTGGAGAAGACGTGTTTGAGGCGTGTGCCAGGGTTGTCGCCGTCTATGCCAAATTTTTCTTTGTGTAGGAGGTGCGGCTTCATCCAGGGCGCATAGTATTATTTTGTTATAATGCTTCAATGCAGAGTCGGGACATGAGAGGGAGGAGATTGGGGCCAATGATAATTGCAACCTTTTTATAAATTTCTGGGTGTTAATGGCGCATAAATTTCTATAAGTGTGGACGGTGGGAGTGTCTTGAGTAGAGTCACAGTTCTTGACAGAGAATGAAAGAAGATTATGGTCAGAGAGTGGAAGGGGAGAGTTAGTAAAGTCATGTACTGAGCAAAGCCGGGAGAAGATCAGGTCCAATGTGTTCCCATCCTCATGTGTAGGAGAATTAGCAAGCTGTGAAAGGCCGAAGGAGGAGGTTAGGGATAAAAGATGAGCGGCAGATGGGGAAAGAGGATCGCCAATTGGGATGTTAAAGTCTCCCATGATTATCGTGGGGATGTCGCAGGATAGAAAATTTGGAAGCCAGGCAGCAAAGTGATCCAGGAATTGACGGGGGGACCTGGAGGGCGATAGACAACCGCCACTCGCAGGGAGAAGGGCCGGTAGAATCTGACTGTGTGGGCCTCAAAAGACGGGAAGATAAGGGAGGGTACAGGGGGGATAACCTGAAAAGTACATTTTGTTGAAAGAAGCAGACCAACACCTCCAATCATAAAAGACTCTTGCCTACCAAGGAAACCTTCAAAAGGAACCTGAAGTCCCACCTCTTCCGACAAGCCTACAACCTGCAGTAACCTTCTTTGCACCATACCGCTGCATGACCAGCTCTTCCCTCATCTACTGTATGCTCACCTATCCTTTGTAGATTGTGAGCCCTCGCGGGAAGGGTCCGCTCTCCTCCTGTTTGGCTTTACAGACATTTTCTTAGACTCTGTCTCTAGGACCCAGCGGCTACCTTCCTCTCGCTAATTAACACCCTGCCTGGTTGTATAAATATCTGCTGTGTATTCATTACAACTTTGAAGGCTTTAGCAAGAGCAGTACTTCTTGCTGTTTGGAGCTTGAGAACGTGTGCGCATTTGTCTGGAGTTCGTCTAAAGCTAAGTAATTTCCCCCTGTTTGTCTACTTCTGTTGTCTATAGTGTTTAATTGAGATCAACTAGTGCTCATTTCCTCCCTTCCCTAGCGTTAGCCATATGCCAGGGAAAGACAGGGCAAGGCACATGTGCGGCGATTGGTGAAGAGCCAATACAAGGACGTTAGGGAAGACAGGGTGATGCTAGATCAACCTAGGAGGTCTCCACTTCCCCCCTTTCCCTAGAATCTGGACTTCCTTTCCTTCTTGCCTTTGTGATGCAGTAAGTTTTTCCCACATCTTGCGTGACACATGGATACCTAAGATGTTGCAATGATCTGTGCATGGGGTAAGCAACATAGTGAATCAGAAGAACTATATTACATTTATAATTTGAGGAATTTGCTAATATTATTATTACACCTAATACACATTGAGTTATGATCTTGGAGATGAGAATAAACCTTTAACTGTCAGAGGGTTCTCATCTATGCAAGGTCACAGAAGTTGTTAACATTTAGTAGAAATTAAACCATGTGTGTGGTTCACAGATATGATCATATCTGTGATAAAGTGATTGTGTATTAACATCCTTTGTCGTGGTTGACTGGGTCCATTATGTGTGCCTAAGTTGTAGGTGTTCGTAAAAAGATAATGAGGCAAGTTGATCTCCTTCTGGAGTTTCTTTAAACTTTTAGGCACCCCATCTTCAAGCAGATAATCTATTATCTGGATTGCTAAGTTTATTGTATTAATGGTTAGTGACCACATTAGAAAAGTAAGTGCATGTCGACAATGATTTTGCTACTAAGAGAAAAATATTTTGATTTATTGTGATTTACACTAAATTGAATGCGCTGATTCCAAACATGAACTCCGAATTTACCTGACACATTTATATTTTAAGTTATACATGCAAAGCCTATTCACTTATAATATTAATGCATTATATATTGGAAATATTCCAACGTACATGCCCAGACCTGTCCGAACATTCTCATACAGGTCTATCAGTTGATGTCAGCAGGAAGCACCGTATTTTTCGGACTATAAGACGCACCGGACCATAAGACGCACCAAGGTTTTAGAGGTGGAAAATAGTGGAGAAAAACCTTTTGAAGCATTCTGCCCATGGATTGCGATAGCTGATGCATGCTGCCCGTGGATCAGGCGGAATGTATCAGACACCGGATGTACGACGTAAGGCTGATATGGTATGTTTCAGTCTTCCGTCTGAAATGCTGCGGCAGAGGAAAACATACCGTCCTTTGGCTTCTCCTCTCCTGCTGTCAATGACTGAGTGGTCTAACTGTACACACACGCAGGAAGAAACGCCAAAAAACAAATGTGGCTGAAGTCATACAGCCAGTATGCTGCTCGATCCACTGGTTGCTTGTATCATGTACTGGCTGTATTCAGCCATGTATGGTATGTCCTCTTTAAGATCCCACAGGTATTGTGGTTGACTTTGAGGGGCACTATAACTCGCAGCATGTCCTACAGCTCTTTTGCCATGCTGGGAGTTATAGTTCACCACATATTTGTCATGTGGTTGCTCTGAGGAGAACTATAACTTCCAGCAAGTCCTTCAGCTCTTATGGCATGCTGGGAGTTATAGTTCACCACAGGAGTAGTACAATGTTTTATGTCATGTGCTTTTTCACTTTACTTTATATTTTACTTCTACGTCATAATGCTTGCCTCTCATTCTGGACCCACGATAGGCAAGAAGCGGGGTCACACTGGCTGGGGGCTGCGGCAGCAGAGGTGGCTGGGGCTGTGGCAGCGGGCGGAGGCGGTTGGGGCTGCAGCGAGGGCTGGGTCTGTGGCAGCGGAGGTGGCTGGGGCTGTGGCAGCGAAGGCGGCTGGGGCTGCGGAGGCGGCTGGGGCTGTGACAGCGGAGGCGGAGGGAGCCAGGGCTGCAGAGGGGGCTGTGGCAGTGTAGGCGGCTTTGGCAACGTAGGCGGCTGGGGCTGTGGCAGCGGAGGTGGAGGGAGCTGGGGCTGCAGCGGCGGAGGGGGCTGTGGCTGGGGCAGTGAAGGCAGCTGGGGCTGGGGCAGCGGAGGCGGCTGGGGCTGTGGCAGCGGAGGTGGCTGGGGCAGCGGAGGGGGCTGTGGCGGCGGAGGGGGCTGTGGCAGGAGGGGGCTGGGGCTGTGGCAGCGGAGGCGGCTGGGGCTGCGGAGGGAGCTGTGGCAGCTGAGGTGGCTGGGGCTGTGGCAGCGGGCGGAGGCTGTTGGGGCTGCAGAGGGAGCTGGGGCTGTGGCAGTGGAGGTGGCTGGGGCTGTGGCAGTGCTGGCGGCTGGGGCTGTGGCAGCGGAGGTGGAGGGAGCTGGGGCTGCAGCGGCAGAGGGGGCTGTGGCTGGGGCAGTGAAGGCAGCTGGGGCTGGGGCAGCGGAGGCGGCTGGGGCTGTGGCAGCGGAGGTGGCTGGGGCAGCGGAGGGAGATGTGGCGGCGGAGGGGGCTGTGGCAGGAGGGGGCTGGGGCTGTGGCAGCGGAGGCGGCTGGGGCTGAAAGGGGCTGTGGCAGGAGGGGGCTGTGGCAGCAGGGGGCTGGGGCTGTGGCAGCGGAGGGGGCTGTGGCTGTATGAGCGGATGGGGCTGTGGCTGTGGCAGCGGAGGGGGCTGTGGCGGCAGGGGGCTGTGGCAGCAGAGGGGGCTGTGGCGGCAGGGGGCTGTGGCAGCGGAGGGGGCTGTGGCAGCGGAGGGGACTGTGGTGGCGAAGGAGCGATTTTACCCAGTAATGACCGGCGGCAGCAGAATGTTTGTGGGCAAAGCCATGAATTCACTATGGCCGTGCTCGAAATCAGGAGGTGGGCGGTCTCTCATCCTGATCAAGCGCTGCAGTGACGTTACGAAGAGGCAGGGTCGGTAATGACTGCGCGCTGTGCTGTTCTGTGTTGCCCCGGCCCTGCCTCTTTGTAACATCATTGCAGCGCGCGATCTGGACCTGAGACCGCCCACCTCCTGATAGCTAGTGTGGACATAGTGAATTCATGGCTGAGCCCACAAACATGCTGCTGCCGCCGCTCCTTACTGGGTAACACCATTCCATCGCCGCCCCAGCTGCTGCAGCCCCCGACGCTGCCGCAACCCCAGCCGCCTCCACATCACAAAACAGTACATTTGGACCATAAGACGCACCCCCATAAATTGGGGGGAAAAAGTGCGTCTTATGGTTCAAAAAATACGGTATATAAGGCAAACTGGACAGAGCTCAATAAAGTGATCTCTTATAGGACTATCAGTTTGGAAACGGCTGGAGTCATACTAGCGTATAAAAAATTGCTCCAATGTTGATCCAGAATAGTAGGACGAGTGTATGGCGCTATGTTATGCATACTGCTGAATAAAAAGGGTTCAATAAAATATTATGTACCCAAAAATAAATGTTTTAATTGTGCAAAAGCAGGAAAACATTAAAAATCTTATATTAATCTGGTATCGCTGTAATCGAACTGACCTACAGAATAAAGTCATCATATCACTTATACCCTGGGCTGGCGTCAGCACCTGGCGCACACGGGCAAGTGCCGGGGCCCTGAGCAGGCGGGGGGGGCCCACTCGCCGTCTAGCACCGTGCCGCGCTATGGGACCTGTGAGAGGAGGAGAGCGGTGTCAGCACCCGCTCCTCCCCCGCTTGCTCAGGGCCTCAGGGCCCCTACAGCCTGCGGCTCATCACTTATCTCTCCCCGTTCCTCCGCGGCCGCTCCAGTCTCTTCGCGGCTGCTGCACTGTGATGTCTCAGGTCAGAGGGTGCGGTGACATCTTTTCACCGCGCTCTTTCCTGAGCCGTCACAGCGCAGAGTGGGAAGATGCCGGCGACGCTGGAGTCCAGAGCAGCGGCAGCAGGTGAGAAGAAGTGAGGTGAGTATTTGATTATTTTTTTTTAATGTATGGAGGCATGGGCCATTACAAGGGAGGGGGGTGTGACATCCTGCATGGGGCATTATAAGGAAGGGGGGATGACATCCTGCATGGGGCAGTATAAGGGGGGGTGACATCTTGCATGGGGAATTAAAAGGGGGGATGCTGTGACATCCTGCATGGGGCATTATAAGGTGGGTGAGTGACACCCTGCATGGGGCATTATAAGGGAGGGGGGTGTGACATCCTGCATGGGGCATTATAAGAGGGGGGAGAGGTGACATCCTGCATGGGGCATTCAAAGGGGGGGAAGTAACATCCTTCATGGGGCATTATATGGGGGGAGTGACATACTGTATGGGGCATTATATGGGGGAAGTGACATCCTGCATAGGGCATTATATGGGGGTGGTGACATAATGTATGGGGCATTATAAGCGAGGGTGACATCCTGCATGGGGCATTATAAGGGGGGGTGACATAATGAATGGGGCATTATAAGGAAGGGGGGGTGACATCCTGCATGGGGCAGTATAAGGGGGGGTGACATCCTGCATGGGGAATTAAAAGGGGGGATGCTGTTACATCCTGCATGGGGCATTATAAGGTGGGTGAGTGACATCCTGCATGGGGCATTATAAGGGAGGGGGGTGTGACATCCTGCATGGGGCATTATAAGAGGGGGGAGAGGTGACATCCTGCATGGGGCATTCAAAGGGGGGGAAGTGACATCCTTCATGGGGCATTATATGGGGGGAGTGACATACTGCATGGGGCATTATATGGGGGAAGTGACATCCTGCATAGGGCATTATATGGGGGTGGTGACATAATGTATGGGGCATTATAAGCGAGGGTGACATCCTGCATGGGGCATTATAAGGGGGGGTGACAATGAATGGGGCATTATAAGCGGGGTGACATCCTGCATGGGACATTATAAGAGGGGTGACATCCTGCATGGGGCATTATGTGGTGGGAACAGCTTGCATGAGGTATTATGTGGTGGGAACAGCTTGCATGAGGTATTATGTGGTTGGAACAGCCTGCATGGAGCATTATGTGGGGGCACAGCCTGCATGGAGCATTACATGGGGGCACATCCTGCATGGAGCGTTATATGGGGGCCAGTATTCTGTATGGAGCGTTATATGGGGACTGTATCCTGTATGGAGCGTTATATTGGAGCCAGTATCCTGTAGGATTGTAATAAGGGGGACAGTATCCTGTATGGAGCGTTATATGGGGGCCAATATCCTGTATGGAGCATTTTATGGGGGCCAGTATTCTGTATGCAGCGATTCGCTGGTTTCTGAGCTATTGTAGAATTTACAATAGATATCGGTCATGTAATGTAAGAAGTGAAATCTTCTGCATTGTATTATATATATATTTTTCTGTGGCATCTGTGTGTCATGAATCGTGGTATGTGTTAAAGGGGCCCACTGAGACTCTTTCGCCCAGGGCTCACGAAAACCTGGAGCCGGCCCTGCTTATACCGCACGGTGAATGTCATGAAAAAAATAAAAAGCAATTCTTGAACTTTTGTTCATATTTATCCTGTGAATGCTGGCAGTTGTTGTTTCACAAAAACTGGAATGTCCATAGTTCCTGCACCTACAAAATGTGTGAAAATGTGTAACAATGGGAATGGTTTCTCTCATAGACAGTGATTCCTGCTCTTACCTGTCATTTGTCCATTGCTAGATGTATCACCAGCAAACAAAACACACAATGTTCTTGATTTAAGGCCTTAAATACACTAAAGCTGGAATTGGACTGGTTGCTATGGGCTATAGGTCTTTGTTCCTATGGTAACAGTGTAGTGTTGTCATAGAGCCTAGCATTTAATTAAATTTGAAGTAATATAAAGTTATTTATTTTTTTCAGTCGCAGTAAATGCATTTTACTTTTTCGAACTTTTCCTTATTCGTCCTGCTCCTCCAGCCTTGATGCTAACCAATGTGATCTGCCATATTATTACTACTTGTTATAAATATTGATTAATACCTGTGGAGATATCACTCATGGTCATATGTGACATCATCAAATCCAGGAGGCCATTGTTACCTCACAGCATGATGTCACAATGACTGTGGGTCTATATAAATGGGTGTTCAGGGGGCAAATAATCATTTCAAGAGATGAAGACAAGGAGAGCAGAGGATCTAGGATCGAGGACACAGATTCTCATTTCAGGAGATGAGACGAGGAGATTGGAAGTTCCTGGATTGAGGATACAGGTAAATGAGAAACTTTACAGGGATTTGTTAGTGAACTTAGCGCCAACATGGCCATCGATCCTCCAAGTCTACAGATTGTGGCTGTAAGGTTCTAGCTTTCTCCAGTCCTTGCTGGCAGAATCTCTAGACTTGGGTGATGAAGGTTCTTTGTGAGGTCACACAGCGGAATGTTGGACACTGAGAGTTCTATGCAGCAAACATGGGGACATCCCTGGGGCTATCACAGAGGTCAGTAACAAGATGGGACCTCAGATGGAGACACTACAGAAGCTACTTTGGTCAGTGACAGTTCCAGTGGTATCTGTGGCTGGCACAGATTGCTGGTGGTGGTTCTGTCACTTTAATTTCAGATTTTTGGAGCAAAAAAAATCTACCCTTATTCCCCCACATGGGAGAGAGGTTGGTGTACATACATTGGGGGACATACTGTATATTTATTTATTTTACTCTTTATTTTACATATATATATATATATATTTGCATTTTACACAATTTTTTTAAATTAAATTTATTGCACCATTTTTAAGTATCTACATCAAAATTTAAAAATGCAAAGAAAAGAGGGCATAAAGTACAATATATTTATGACTGATTTTCTATGGGTCTTTGCCTGATCTGTCTCATATTATTTTTTTCTTACCAGGAAAAATATCTGGATCCAGGAAGGAAGACTGAAGAATCTAACAAGAGCCATGGGATTATTTAGTGTTAATCATTTAATATGTCTGTAGATAATATTTGTTGTCTTATGAGGTCATTATATACTGATTATATAGATCTAATTCTGGAATCAGTGCATCATGACATCATATTACATAGGTGTCTGCTGTCTAACCTAATTGTATAAGGGACCTGATATGATATAACTGCCCTATGTCTGTATCCGAAGGGCTAGTGTTTGTGGGGTGTAGTGTTTGTGGGGTGTAGTGTTTGTGGGGTGTAGTGTTTGTGGGGTGTAGTGTTTGTGGGGGGTAGTGTTTGTGGGGTGTAGTGTTTGTGGGGTGTAGTGTTTGTGGGGTGTAGTGTTTGTGGGTTGTAGTGTTTGTGGGGGGTAGTGTTCTGTATTTTTACAGGGGAGATCAACGTAGACAAGCTATAAGCTCAGAGTCCGATCTGATAAGGAGAGGTGAGGCGTGTTACCAGGACAAAGAAGATCTGCTCTCTGGAAACGAGTCATTGCTCTATATATCAGTTAGTTAGTTGTAGTATGGCCTTGGTCCAGGGTTCTTGAACTGATCGCCTTTTCTCGGGGTCAAGAAGGAATTTTTTCCCTGTGACACACATTGGCTGAACGTGTCCAGGTTTTTTGCCTTCTTCTGGATCATTGGCTTTAGGTAGGGGTAAACATTTTATTTAATAAAATGTTTAAAATTAATGCTCTGTCTCCTTGTGTCTTTATTTTATAGCACTCAGGTAGTTGTATATGTCAGTTCTCATTTTTATGATCCACGGCTGCCACAATATGAAGGCAAACTGAAATACAAGGGCGGTAATTATGTGTCTACTAATGTAATGACTGTATCTATGATGCATAAAATATAGTCAAAAAAGCAAGGGGCAGATGCCCAAACAGATTTAAGTCAAGAAAAGCTGCAATTGGACTAATTAAAAATACCTTTTTATTAGAATTGATTAAAAAAACTCAATAAAAATCATCCAAAAACGCCAATAACAAATATCAACAGAGATGAGGTAGGTCACCTCAGTGACCAGTAGGTGCTTAGAATAGTGCCAGTATTCCAAAACCAATTGTCACTGGACATGCAGCCAAACACACAGCAGGTACAAATAACAATTTACTGACCAGCTAGGGGTGGCCACAAACTGTACAATAAATGCTCATATCCTCATATACTATTGAACAGTTTTTATATGTACCTTAGTGCAGAAATGGCAATGCTCATTCAAACTAGGTGAGCATTCAAGTGGTTACTCGTGGAACCCCCAGTCCTTTTCTTCAACTGTGGAGCATATTATGCCTTTTCTCAGGTATTTAGGTAGGATGACAATAATTAGCATATATCAGTCAGACATCATCTATAAACCTGTCCACTTTGGTAAAGGGGGGATAACACTCTTATAGATGCAGGTACATACTGTACATGCAGTGACATAGGGCTATGATCTCAACATACCACTGTCACCCTGTATGCACAATAATGCGGTATTGGTGTAAGTGTGTGCACACCTGTAATTATTCACCAACCGTAGGAAAAAAAGGGAAAAATCTCACCCAAGTTGAGGATATACTATGCTGGTTCCCTAGTTCATTCATAGGTGTTGATCCCTTTTTCCTCTATTCTCCCTACGCGTTTCCTCAAACACATTGATTCATCAGGGGAGGAACTTATTCCGATCGTGTACCACAGTAATATCGTTACAGACACGTTTGTGGGATAACTTGCTCAATGCTGCAGTATAGGCACTCACCACACTGTTTCCATTTTAAAGCAACACTTCGCTGCGGTGGCTTCGTCCACAGCGTGTGACGCATTTCCGGTGAGAAGACCTCACTTCCGGTCTATGGAACGCAGGACATGGCTGCTGAAACTCACTGGTTCCGGAAGCGACCCCTAAGGCGCCGCCCCATAGTGACAGTGTCCAGGTGTCACACTCCTCGTCCTTGCCTCCCAGTCTCGAAGATACCATGTAAGAGGGTTGTAACTAGTGTTGAGCCACCCCCGTAGTGTTCGAGTTCGGTTCGGTTCGTCGAACACCCGTGTGTTCGCCGAACTGTTCGTCGAACTGTTCGTCGAACACCTTCGAACACCGTTAAAACCAATGGCAGGCAAACAAAAACACATAGAAACACATAGAAAACACCTTCAAAGGTGTCCAAAAGCTGACAAACTGCTCAGAAGACACAACTAACACATGGAAAAGTGACAAGTACATATAGTCATGCGAAAATAAAAGAGGTGGAGGAGTAAAAGGAGGGGGAGACACAGATATAGGCATGTCATGCCCTTCTAAAATCCAAAAAGTGAGAAGCCGAGACGGCCAGTCCGCTCCTGCCCGTGCCACCTCCGTGTCGCCGGGTTTGTGCCAGAGCCGCGGTGAACCCTGACGGCCAGCCCCCCTCTCCCAATACTGGTGCCTGTCCGCTGGTGGGTCGAGAGAGCCCCCCTGTGGTGGAGGCAGCTCTAAGCTTTTTAATTTAAATTGTCCCTCTAATTTGAATGAATACACTTTAAATCCATTTACAAGGATCTATTGGAGGGCAAGTCTCATGCCAGCAGCCGCGTAATTCCAGCTCCAGTAGCGTCCACTAAAGCTGCTGCAGTTAAAAAGCTTTTATAAGGATCGAGCTCGGCTGTCCACCGCAAGGCATCCTAGTGCCAGTCCCAGCCCCTATGCCTTGGGGTGCCTCCTGATGCTCTTCACTAAGTATCCCGTGGTCCCGAAGCATTTCCTTTGAAAAAATTAAGTGTCCAAACTACAGGTGGTGTAGCTTGCTTAACAGCCGGGATAATCCGCTGACTAGCAGACACTGCTACTAGGCACAAAGTATTTCCTGGGCTAGATGCAGTTAAAAATTTGTAAGTAGATACTCTCGTTGGATGCTGAGAAAGCATTCCATAGAGTCTCCTGGCACGCCATATATGATTCTCTTAAAAAGCTTGGGGTAGGGGTCTAGGGGACCCTTTTATAGCCAAAATCACGGCCCTGTATCACAATACGTCACCTAGGCTGAAGATAAATGGAACTGTAGCACCGAGGGCTCGGTTGCTACAGACGTATTGCACCTCACCCAGAGGTGTGATATCTCACTCTCAGATAAGGATGGAGTGTGGATCAGGACCCGACACCTGCATGCATTACACCACATTGCCGTGGGGCAGGGCGACCAATATGCCCCTGAGATGGGCACGACAGTCCCTGTCCCTGGCTGGAGTGGGGGGAGGGAACACTGAGGAAGGGTAACCCTGCAGTGCAGGAGCAGGGAGGAAGCAGTTCCTGGGTGCATTGAGAAGGGAGTATAAAAGGTGGGCACCATCTTAGTTCAGTGCAGAGAAGTCTGAGCAGAAGTGGCAGGGAGCAGGGGCTCTGCATGAGCTCTGCTCCGGAGGCGGGCCTAGTAACAGAGGCCCAGGCCTGCAAGAGGGAGAAGGAAGGAAGAGGAGCGGAGAAGGCTCCAGGAACGAGGAATGAAGGGATCCCAGGGGTGCGGACGGGCGAGTCGCCACCGCACGCCCGAATCCACCTGCGTGGAGGGGTCAGGCCAAAGGGGGAGACCGGTCCCCGAACTAGTGGAGGCAGGAAACGACCCTCAGCTAGAAACCGGAGGCTCTGACATTTTATGTGGCGCAGCCCCTTGCTCCACCCGCTAGGAAGGCACCACATAGGGTCAGGGAAACTGGCGCCAAGTTTACCAAGAGGAGGCCCGAGGCAGCCGGACAGAAGTGTTGGTAAGAAAGGCCAGACAAAGGACACACAAAGGGGCTCCTGTGAAGCGCTCCAAAGTTATCTGGGAGTTGTCTGAGCCCCTCACCTGGTGAGCACAGTACGACGTGGGCAGCCGTTACCTGCAGACGTGGTCTGGATAATAAGAACTGTGAGTAAAGGCCCTGAACTGCATCACTGACTCCGTGTCGTTACTGCTGCTGCCCTGCACCATCACCCCCATCCTCCGCATACACTGCCCTGAGGCTATACTCCTCCCGTGGGGAGTTATGCTACGCTCTGCTGCACCCACAACACCAGCCTTAGCGGTCTGCCCTGTAGCGGCGGTTCACTCTGACCGCAATCCACGGGTGGCGTAGTCGGACATTTAAACATCAAAACCACATAAATAGTTCCGCCACTGGTTTGACCGCCCTGAGCCACGGAACCGGATCGCCGCCACGAAGACTACAACCACCAGCATCCACCAAAAAGGGTCCGGCTCCGGGTGTCCCAAGGCCCAGGGGGTGCGTCAGAACATTTTCATCACCTTTCACAATCACCAATGGGACAAGGCAGGGATGTCCTCTGTCCCCTCTCTTATACATCCTAGTGACGGAGCACCTGCTCTCATCAATTCGCCATAACCCCAATATTAGGTGGATTGAGGTGGGAGGCACCGAGTACAAGTGCTCTCTATTTGCTGATGATGTCCTAGTATATATCACTCAATCACATATATCCATCCCTGCTGTTATGGCTGAAATAGATCACTTTGTTACATGGTAAAATTTTAAAATCAATGCAGCGAAGTCTGAGGCCCTCGATGTCTCCCTCCCTAAATCCATATAGGATTCCATCCAGTCCAACTTTCCCTTTGCCTGGCCCTCACAGGGTATCAAATACTTAGGAATTCCTATTCATAGAGACCTCTCCCATCTATGTTATCTTAATTTTGGGCCCTTTATTGAACAATTCCATACAGACCACGGTTGGCAAGTTAGAACTGTAAGATTCACTACGTGAACCACTGGTGTTTTGTGGAAAAGCACATGTACACTGTGTTCCAAATTATTATGCAAAAAGTGTTTAGGAGTGATAAGGCAAGAATTTGTTTGTTTGTCAGTTAAACTCATTGATGGTGATGTGTGTCAGGGCTCTTTATATCACTGTAAGCAATTGCAGACACCTGTGCTAATTAGTTTGGCAGGTGTGTCCAATGAAAGGCAAGACTACTTAAGAAGGCTCTCTCACATTATTAAGCAGCCTACATTTTCTGCCAAAATGGGAAAGAAAAAGGATGTGTCGGCTGCTGAGAAGCAACAAATTGTGGAGTGTTTAGGTCAAGGCATGACTACAATCAACATTGTGCGATGATCAGGATGAAGTGTCTTGGCAATCAAGAAGTATGTAGCTGATTCACAGTACACACGTGTGCGTGCTGATAAGGGCAAATTGAGGACTCTTTCCTACAGGCAATTACGTCAGGTTGAAAGAGCAGCGGCAAAAAAGCCTTGTCATAGCAGCAGACAAGTTTTTGAAGCTGCTTGTGCCTCCAACGTCCCCCGAACAACAAGATGCAGGGTCCTTCAGAGGTTTGCAGCTGTGCATACGCCATCCTGTCGACCTCCTCTATCCACTTCACACAAGCAGAAACGGCTCCAGTGGGCCAAACATTACATGAAGACTGATTTCAAAACTGTTTTGTTCACGGATGAGTGCCGTGCAGCGCTCGATGGTCCAGATGAATGGAGTGGAGGATGGCTGGTTGATGGACACCCCACGCAAACACGGCTACAGCGCCAACAAGGAGGAGGTGGAGTAATGTTTTGGGCTGGAATCATGGGGAGAGAGATTGTCGGCCCCTTTAGGATCCCTGAAGGCGCTAAAGATGAACTCCATAATGTATGTGGATTTTCTCAAACAGCACTTCCTGCCATGGTTCAAGAAGAAGAACCGTGTATTTCACAGCAAGATCATTTTTCTGCATGATAATGCACCATCTCATGCTGCACATAAAACATCTGCATCTCTGGCTGATATGGGCATAAAAGGGGACAAACTTATGGTGTGACCCCCATGCTCCCCTGACCTCTACCCCATTCAGAACCTTTGGAGCATCATTAAAAGGAGTGTCTATGATGGCGGGAGGCAGTTCACATCTAAGCAACAGCTCTGGGAGGGTATTCTGTCCTCATGCAAAACAATTGAAGCAGAAACCATCCAAAACCTGACAAATTCAATGGACGAGAGAGTTCAGAAGCTCCTTTCGAACAAGGGGTCCTATGTGAAAATGTAACATCACCTAGAATAAAGTTTTGAGTTGAAAACTGTTTGATTTCAGTTTCTAACAACCTGCTAATGCTTATAATTTCAAAAATGACCATTTTTTTGGTCTTTATTAAAATGAAAAGGTTGATCGAAAAGTTTGGGGGATCTAAGAGTGTGGCAACCCAGTAGTCATGATTACTTCGAATTCTGACAATATGAGGGTCATGCTGCAGGTAGTGCAGCAAGAAGGCACTTATGTGTCTTGCGCATCTCGGAGCCCCAAAATTATTTTCCGGGCTAGATGCAGCTAAAAATTATTTTTAATTTTAAATCTGGTGAAGCTTATTATAGATGGCCTAATAGGATCAGTGCTGCACACTGCTACAAAGCCCAAATTATTTTCCAGTCAAGATACAGATAAACATGATTAGTAATTTGAAAGCTTAAAACGGTTGGTAGGGTGATTTTAACCAATCATCAAGCTTTTACTCTCCCCAGGATGACACAGGGGTAGAAAAGTCGTTTCGGATCCATGATTTGTTCATCTTTATGAACGTGAGTCTGTCTACATTATCAGTGGAGAGCCGCGTGCGCTTATCTGTCAGCACACCACCAGCAGCGCTGAACACACGTTCAGACAGAACGCTGGCTGCGGGGCATGACAAGATCTCCAAGGCGTAAGTGGCTAGCTCCGGCCATTTATCCAGATTGGAAGCCCAAAAAGAGCAAGGGTCCAGTGACACAGTCGTGGCTTCAATGTTTACTTGGAGATACTCCTGTACCATCGTCTCTAGGCGTTGACTATGTGTCAGACTTCTTGTCTCCTGTGGCCTTGCAAAGGATGGGCTAAAAAAGTGGTGAAATGATTCCGCAAAATTGATGTTACCAGCAGATACTGTGGTTCTGTTACGGTTTGAGTGCTGAACACTTGACGGTCCCACGGTTGGCAAGTTGGAACTGTGAGATTCACTACGTGCACCACTGGTATTTTGTGGAAAAGCACATGTAAGATTCTGCAACAGTCTCTGCTGATACTCCTGCATGCGTGCATCCCTTTCTATGGCAGGAATAATTTCTGCAAATTTACTTTTGTACCGGGGATCTAACAGTGTGGCAACCCAGTAGTCAGGATTATTTCTAATTCTCACAATTCGAGGGTCATGTTGCAGGTAGTGCAGCAAGAAGGCACTCATGTGTGTTGCGCATCCAGGAGCACCAAGTCCCTGTTGTGTTGGTGGCGAGGTAACAATCATGCTTCCTTCCTCTGTCCTCTCCCCCCAACCTCGCACAACAGAAATGTGATCAAGGTCTCCCTCATCTGATGAGTCTTCCATCAGTTCGTCCTCCACTTCTTCCTGGGCTCCTGCACCTTCCTCACTAGTTTGGCTGCTACCATGCGCCCTGGTTAAACCATCTCCCCCACCCTCACATGCCTGCCGCCTTGGTGCTGCCGACCGTCTGGACCTTGCAGATGTTAGCCCTTCCGCATACAACTCCTCCTCCTCTACTTCCTCCACCTCCTCTTGTGCCACCACCTGACTCCGAATTCTGTTTAACATGTGCTCCAGCATGTAAATCACCGGAATAGTCATGCTGATAATGGCATCGTCAGCACTAAACATCTTCGTCGCCATTTCAAAACTGTGCAGAAGGGTGCATAGGTCCCTGATCTGAGACCACTCCTCCAGCGTGATTTGCCCCACCTCTGAATCTCGTTGGCCCAGGCTATACGTCAGAACGTATTGCGCCAGGGCTTGTCGGTGCTGCCACAGTCGCTGCAACATGTGCAGAGTTGAATTCCACCGGGTAGGCACATCGCATTTTAGCCGGTGAAGTGGCAGGCCCAACGACTTCTGTAGAGATGTAAGTCGCTGAGCTGCGGGATGCGAACGGCGGAAGTGAGCACACAGCGACCGTGCCCTCTGCAGAAGGCCATCTAGTCTGGGATAGTGGGCTAAAAATTGCTGGACAACCAGGTTCAACACGTGAGCCATACAAGGCACGTGTGTGACATTGCCCCGGCGAAGGGCCGCACCCAGGTTTGCAGCATTGTCGCACACGGCCTTCCCTGGTTTCAGGTCCAGTGGAGACAATCATTCATGAAATTGGTTCTCCAGAGCTGACCACAACTCCTCAGCTGTGTGACTCACATTTCCCAGACATTTCAATGTAAAAACCGCCTGATGACGTTGAGCCCTACTGCCAGCATAGTAAGGAGGTGTGCAGGATCCCTTCTGCGCAGTTAGAAAGCTTGTGGCATGACCAGACAGGCTTTGGGTGCAGGTGGAAGACCGAGAGGAGGTTGAGGAGGCAGAAGCAGTGGAGGAAAAATGACATAAAGAGGATTGACGCACAACTCGTGGGGACGGCAAGACTTGGACAGCAGCCCCTTGTCCTGCTGTCACCATAGTTACCCAGTGCCCAGTCAGCGACATGTAACGCCCCTGTCCATGCCTACTCGTCCAAGTGTCTGTGGTGAAATGCACCCTGTCACACACAGAGTTTCTCAAAGAAGCGGTGATGTTGTGTGCGACATGCTGGTGGAGCGCAGGCACACCTTTCTTTGAGAAGTAGTGCCGACTGGGCATCTGGTACTGGGGCACTGCGACGGACATAAAGTCTCGAAAATCCTCTGTGTCCACCAGGCGGAAAGGCAGCATTTCTGTAGCCAAGAGCTTGCAGATGGTGAAATTCAACCTCTTAGCTTTCTCATGGCTAGGAGGAAATGGTCTTTTACTTGTCCACATCTGAGGGACCGAGGGCTGGCTATTGTGCTTAGACGGGGTTGATAAGGGTGTCCCCGGCAAACTGCCGGTCTGTGAGGAAGATGCAGGCGGACATGTTAGGTTGCCTTGATCCAAAGGTGGTGCTATCGATGTCGGACAGCGCTCAAGACCAGCTGGTGTTACCACCTCCAAAGAAAATGATGACCTGCCAATCACGCTGGCTGTTGCGGGTAAAGAGGTGGCAGGTCTGCGCCCCAAAACAGGTGTGACTGCTGTCCCCCCAGTCACAGAGGATGAAGAGGCCGCGGATGCACAAGATATGGCAGACGGTGGTTGGCCCGGCCGGCTAGACCGCATTGTAGCACACTGAGCTTCCCACTGCAACTTATGCTTCATGTCCATGTGCCGGTTCATGCATGAAGTACTCAAACTATGTATTTTTTGGCCTCTACTTAGCTTTTGCTGACAAATGTTACAGATAACACGAGTTGGGTCATCTTTATCGATCTGAAAAAATGCCCAGGCTATGCAAGGCTTAGCACCCATGCGACCTGAAGAGCCACCACGACTTGTGGTGAGAGGCAGAGTTGTGTTTGAGGATGCAGTTGTTGACGTGCTTCCAGTACTACGTCTCTGTCCAGGAAGGCGCAACCTGACCTCGTCGTCACTAGCATCTTCCTCCACCTCCTCTGCTGACCTCATCTCTTGGCTGACTGTGGGTTGACAGTAAGTGGGATCTCCGACCTCATCATCATCACCCTGTGCGTTATCACACCCGTCGTCCTCAGAGCCAACCTGTTCCTGCCCTGACAAAAAACTAAAGTTGTCGCTCCAATCAGGTATTTGAGTCTTATCATCGTCTTCCTCATTGTCTCCACCAACAGCAGTTACAGTTTGGGAATGAGGGTTTACATTATGGTCAGAACCTTCTGCGTCTGGTCCTGGATCCGACTCATAAAGATTCTGGGCATCAGTGCAGATCATTTCCTCGTCTGGAGTCACAGAAGCGCTGGAGTCGACCTCTGATTCCCAGGCTATAGTATGAGTAAACAGCTCTGCAGACTCAACCATCTGTTCTACCTCATACTCAGACGGGCAGCTGGAGATTTGGGAGCTGTGAGGAAGCAAGTGCGATTTGGGTGACACCTTTGAGGACTGGAGTATTTGTGATGTTGAAGTTGATGTGGAGGAGAGCCCACTTAAAGGAGCACTTGATATCCGTTGAAGCACCTGCTGTTTTTGTGCCTCATCTGGAATTTGTAGCGATTGGCGTGGCCGTAAGAAAGGGATCTTATCACATTGTCCGCTAAAAGAAGTAGACATTTTAGTTTGGCTGGAACATGGTCTTTCTTCTGCACCTAAACCACGGACACAACCTTTTTTCCCCTTCCCAACACGCCTATTCCCCTTTCCACCAGCAGCAGGCCTTTTTCCACTCATTTTGGTGGTTAACTAATTCACAACTCTGGAGTTGTTTGCACAAAAAAACAATGGATGGTAACCGAGCAGAGCTGAGTGGCCAAACTGTGGTATTAGGCCAAAACTATTGGCTGGGTTAGATGCAGAAAAAAATTATTTTTAATTTGCAACCTGATGGAGGTCAGTATAGATGGACTAATAGACCAAGTCCCACACACCGCTAGAAGCCCAAATATTTTTTCAGAGCTAGATGCAGAAAATTTTTTTATTCAATTTGCAACCTGATGGAGGTCAGTATAGATGGACTAATAGACCAAGTCCCACACACTGCTAGAAGCCCAAATATTTTTTCAGAGCTAGATGCAGAAAAAAATTATTTTTAATTTGCAACCTGATGGAGGTCAGTATAAATGGACTAATAGACCAAGTCCCACACACCGCTAGAAGCCCAAATATTTTTTCAGAGCTAGATGCAGAAAATTTTTTTATTCAATTTGCAACCTGATGGAGGTCAGTATAGATGGACTAATAGACCAAGTCCCACACACTGCTAGAAGCCCAAATATTTTTTCAGAGCTAGATGCAGAAAAAAATTATTTTTAATTTGCAACCTGATGGAGGTCAGTATAGATGGACTAATAGACCAAGTCCCACACACCGCTAGAAGCCCAAATATTTTTTCAGAGCTAGATGCAGAAAAAAATTATATTCAATTGCAACCTGCTGGAGGTCAGTATAGAAGGACTAATAGAACAAGTCCCACACACTGCTAGAAGCCCAAATATTTTTTCAGAGCTAAATGAAGAAAAAAATTATTTTTAATGTGCAACCTGATGGAGGTCAGTATAGATGGACTAATAGACCAAGTCCCACACACTGCTAGAAGCCCAAATATTTTTTCAGAGCTAGATGCAGAAAAAAATTATTTTTAATTTGCAACCTGATGGAGGTCAGTACAGATGGACTAATAGAACAAGTCCCACACGCTGCTAGAAGCCCAAATATTTTTTCAGAGATAAATGAAGAAAAAAATTATTTTTAATTTGCAACCTGATGGAGGTCAGTATAGATGGACTAATAGACCAAGTCCCACACACTGCTAGAAGCCCAAATATTTTTTCAGAGCTAGATGCAGAAAAAAATTATTTTTAATTTGCAACCTGATGGAGGTCAGTATAGATGGACTAATAGACCAAGTCCCACACACCGCTAGAAGCCCAAATATTTTTTCAGAGCTAGATGCAGAAAAAAATTATATTCAATTTGCAACCTGCTGGAGGTCAGTATAGAAGGACTAATAGAACAAGTCCCACACACTGCTAGAAGCCCAAATATTTTTTCAGAGCTAAATGAAGAAAAAAATTATTTTTAATTTGCAACCTGATGGAGGTCAGTATAGATGGACTAATAGACCAAGTCCCACACACCGCTAGAAGCCCAAATATTTTTTCAGAGCTAGATGCAGAAAATTTTTTTATTCAATTTGCAACCTGATGGAGGTCAGTATAGATGGACTAATAGACCAAGTCCCACACACTGCTAGAAGCCCAAATATTTTTTAGAGCTAGATGCAGAAAAAAATTATTTTTAATTTGCAACCTGATGGAGGTCAGTATAGATGGACTAATAGAACAAGTCCCACACGCTGCTAGAAGCCCAAATATTTTTTCAGAGATAAATGAAGAAAAAAATTATTTTTAATTTGCAACCTGATGGAGGTCAGTATAGATGGACTAATAGACCAAGTCCCACACACTGCTAGAAGCCCAAATATTTTTTCAGAGCTAGATGCAGAAAAAAATTATTTTTAATTTGCAACCTGATGGAGGTCAGTGTAGATGGACTAATAGACCAAGTCCCACACACCGCTAGAAGCCCAAATATTTTTTCAGAGCTAGATGCAGAAAAAAATTATATTCAATTTGCAACCTGCTGGAGGTCAGTATAGAAGGACTAATAGAACAAGTCCCACACACCGCTAGAAGCCCAAATATTTTTTCAGAGCTAGATGCAGAAAAAAATTATATTCAGTTTGCAACCTGATGGAGGTCAGTATAGATGGACTAATAGAATGATGCTATGCCCAAAAGATTTTACTTCACTAGGTGCAGTAAAAAAATTGGTATTCTATACACAGGTGGTATATCTTGCAACACAGATAGGCTACTCCACTGACTAACACACTCTGCAATAGGCCAAAAAGGATTAGCTTTGCTAGATTCAGCCAAATGCTGTGAAAAAAACTTGCACAGCACTGGCACAGACCTGCCTGGCAAAAACTGATAGGAACTGATGTAACCTAGTCCTGAAAAGGACTCCAATTACAATTAGTCTTTACTCCCACAATCTATCTATTTAAGAGCACAGACCTGCTTGATAAAAGTCGTAGGAAATGCTGTAACCTAGTCCTTAAAAGGACTGCAATCACAACTATTCCCTACTCCCAAGCTATCTGTATATTTGTGCGAATATTGGCTTGAAATTAACAAGGTATAGCGCACACAGCAACAGCGGTGCCGTCTAACACGCAGCTGCAGCAGTGAGAAAATGGTGGCGACGGGGAAAATGGCTTGGTCTTATAGGGCAAGGACATGTGACATACACTGCCAATCACACATGCCCTTGCTTGTGTGAAAAAAAGCACTTCGCTCCGTGTGTGCGCTGCTGATAGGCTGACAGATTGCACCTCCCCACTGCAAATGCGGGAAAGAGAAAAAAAAATGGAGATCTTCATTGTTACTGCAGAGATCCATCCCCTGCCCCTCCCCCCGCCCCGCTGTACACTCAAACTGCGTATTAACATTAATAACAACGCTCATCTCTAGTTACAACTACTAGAGATGAGCGTTGTTCTACTCGAACTGTTCGCCAATCTCAAATTCGAGCTGTTTTGGGCGGTGTTCGAGCCGGTCGGCGAACACGAACAATTTGATAAAAATTCGGCTGTTCGAGGTTATGTTCGAT
The DNA here is from genome assembly GCF_046119375.1 of Phyllobates terribilis. Taxonomy (NCBI): domain Eukaryota; kingdom Metazoa; phylum Chordata; class Amphibia; order Anura; family Dendrobatidae; genus Phyllobates; species Phyllobates terribilis. Next base: position 320,031,037 of record NW_027362769.1, read on the forward strand.
AACTGTTCGTGCACCAAAATCATAACTGGATTTTTTCTCAGTAATGATGAAAATTAATGTTAATACGCAGTTTGAGTGTACAGCGGGGCGGGGGGAGGGGCAGGGGATGGATCTCTGCAGGAACAATGAAGATCTCCATTTTTTTTCTCTTTCCCGCATTTGCAGTGGGGAGGTGCAATCTGTCAGCCTATCAGCAGCGCACACACGGAGCGAAGTGCTTTTTTTCACACAAGCAAGGGCATGTGTGATTGGCAGTGTATGTCACATGTCCTTGCCCTATAAGACCAAGCCATTTTCCCCGTCGCCACCATTTTCTCACTGCTGCAGCTGCGTGTTAGACGGCACCGCTGTTGCTGTGTGCGATATACCTTGTTAATTTCAAGCCAATTTTCGCACAAATATACAGATAGCTTGGGAGTAGGGAATAGTTGTGATTGCAGTCCTTTTAAGGACTAGGTTACAGCATTTCCTACGACTTTTATCAGGCAGGTCTGTGCTCTTAAATAGATAGATTGTGGGAGTAAAGACTAATTGTAATTGGAGTCCTTTTCAGGACTAGGTTACATCAGTTCCTATCAGTTTTTGCCAGGCAGGTCTGTGCCAGTGCTGTGCAAGTTTTTTTCACAGCATTTGGCTGAATCTAGCAAAGCTAATCCTTTTTGGCCTATTGCAGAGTGTGTTAGTCAGTGGAGTAGCCTATCTGTGTTGCAAGATATACCACCTGTGAATAGAATACCAATTTTTTTACTGCACCTAGTGAAGTAAAATCTTTTGGGCATAGCATCATTCTATTAGTCCATCTATACTGACCTCCATCAGGGTGCAAATTAAAAATAATTTTTTTCTGCATCTAGCTCTGAAAAAATATTTGGGCTTCTAGCAGTGTGTGGGACTTGGTCTATTAGTCCATCTATACTGACCTCCATCAGGTTGCAAATTAAAAATAATTTTTTTCTTCATTTATCTCTGAAAAAATATTTGGGCTTCTAGCAGCGTGTGGGACTTGTTCTATTAGTCCATCTATACTGACCTCCATCAGGTTGCAAATTAAAAATAATTTTTTTCTGCATCTAGCTCTGAAAAAATATTTTGGCTTCTAACAGTGTGTGGGACTTGGTCTATTAGTCCATCTATACTGACCTCCATCAGGTTGCAAATTGAATAAAAAAATTTTCTGCATCTAGCTCTGAAAAAATATTTGGGCTTCTAGCAGTGTGTGGGACTTGGTCTATTAGTCCATCTATACTGACCTCCATCAGGTTGCAAATTAAAAATAATTTTTTTCTGCATCTAGCTCTGAAAAAATATTTGGGCTTCTAGCAGTGTGTGGGACTTGGTCTATTAGTCCATCTATACTGACCTCCATCAGGTTGCAAATTGAATAAAAAAAATTTCTGCATCTAGCTCTGAAAAAATATTTGGGCTTCTAGCAGCGTGTGGGACTTGTTCTATTAGTCCATCTATACTGACCTCCATCAGGTTGCAAATTAAAAATAATTTTTTTCTGCATCTAGCTCTGAAAAAATATTTGGGCTTCTAGCAGTGTGTGGGACTTGGTCTATTAGTCCATCTATACTGACCTCCATCAGGTTGCAAATTGAATAAAAAAATTTTCTGCATCTAGCTCTGAAAAAATATTTGGGCTTCTAGCAGTGTGTGGGACTTGGTCTATTAGTCCATCTATACTGACCTCCATCAGGTTGCAAATTAAAAATAATTTTTTTCTGCATCTAGCTCTGAAAAAATATTTGGGCTTCTAGCAGTGTGTGGGACTTGGTCTATTAGTCCATCTATACTGACCTCCATCAGGTTGCAAATTGAATAAAAAAAATTTCTGCATCTAGCTCTGAAAAAATATTTGGGCTTCTAGCGGTGTGTGGGACTTGGTCTATTAGTCCATCTATACTGACCTCCATCAGGTTGCAAATTAAAAATAATTTTTTTCTGCATCTAACCCAGCCAATAGTTTTGGCCTAATACCACAGTTTGGCCACTCAGCTCTGCTCGGTTACCATCCATTGTTTTTTTGTGCAAACAACTCCAGAGTTGTGAATTAGTTAACCACCAAAATGAGTGGAAAAAGGCCTGCTGCTGGTGGAAAGGGGAATAGGCGTGTTGGGAAGGGGAAAAAAGGTTGTGTCCGTGGGGTAGGTGCAGAAGAAAGACCATCTTCCAGCCAAACTAAAATGTCTACTTCTTTTAGCGGACAATGTGATAAGATCCCTTTCTTACGGCCACGCCAATCGCTACAAATTCCAGATGAGGCACAAAAACAGCAGGTGCTTCAACGGATATCAAGTGCTCCTTTAAGTGGGCTCTCCTCCACATCAACTTCAACATCACAAATACTCCAGTCCTCAAAGGTGTCACCCAAATCGCACTTGCTTCCTCACAGCTCCCAAATCTCCAGCTGCCCGTCTGAGTATGAGGTAGAACAGATGGTTGAGTCTGCAGAGCTGTTTACTCATACTATAGCCTGGGAATCAGAGGTCGACTCCAGCGCTTCTGTGAATCCAGACGAGGAAATGATCTGCACTGATGCCCAGAATCTTTATGAGTCGGATCCAGGACCAGACGCAGAAGGTTCTGACCATAATGTAGACCCTCATTCCCAAACTGTAACTCCTGTTGGTGGAGACAATGAGGAAGACGATGATAAGACTCAAATACCTGATTGGAGCGACAACTTTAGTTTTTTGTCAGGGCAGGAACAGGTTGGCTCTGAGGACGACGGGTGTGATAACGCACAGGGTGATGATGATGAGGTCGGAGATCCCACTTACTGTCAACCCACAGTCAGCCAAGAGATGAGGTCAGCAGAGGAGGTGGAGGAAGATGCTAGTGACGACGAGGTCAGGTTGCGCCTTCCTGGACAGAGACGTAGTACTGGAAGCACGTCAACAACTGCATCCTCAAACACAACTCTGCCTCTCACCACAAGTCGTGGTGGCTCTTCAGGTCGCATGGGTGCTAAGCCTTGCATAGCCTGGGCATTTTTTCAGATCGATAAAGATGACCCAACTCGTGTTATCTGTAACATTTGTCAGCAAAAGCTAAGTAGAGGCCAAAAAATACATAGTTTGAGTACTTCATGCATGAACCGGCACATGGACATGAAGCATAAGTTGCAGTGGGAAGCTCAGTGTGCTACAATGCGGTCTAGCCGGCCGGGCCAACCACCGTCTGCCATATCTTGTGCATCCGCGGCCTCTTCATCCTCTGTGACTGGGGGGACAGCAGTCACACCTGTTTTGGGGCGCAGACCTGCCACCTCTTTACCCGCAACAGCCAGCGTGATTGGCAGGTCATCATTTTCTTTGGAGGTGGTAACACCAGCTGGTCTTGAGCGCTGTCCGACATCGATAGCACCACCTTTGGATCAAGGCAACCTAACATGTCCGCCTGCATCTTCCTCACAGACCGGCAGTTTGCCGGGGACACCCTTATCAACCCCGTCTAAGCACAATAGCCAGCCCTCGGTCCCTCAGATGTGGACAAGTAAAAGACCATTTCCTCCTAGCCATGAGAAAGCTAAGAGGTTGAATTTCACCATCTGCAAGCTCTTGGCTACAGAAATGCTGCCTTTCCGCCTGGTGGACACAGAGGATTTTCGAGACCTTATGTCCGTCGCAGTGCCCCAGTACCAGATGCCCAGTCGGCACTACTTCTCAAAGAAAGGTGTGCCTGCGCTCCACCAGCATGTCGCACACAACATCACCGCTTCTTTGAGAAACTCTGTGTGTGACAGGGTGCATTTCACCACAGACACTTGGACGAGTAGGCATGGACAGGGGCGTTACATGTCGCTGACTGGGCACTGGGTAACTATGGTGACAGCAGGACAAGGGGCTGCTGTCCAAGTCTTGCCGTCCCCACGAGTTGTGCGTCAATCCTCTTTATGTCATTTTTCCTCCACTGCTTCTGCCTCCTCAACCTCCTCTCGGTCTTCCACCTGCACCCAAAGCCTGTCTGGTCATGCCACAAGCTTTCTAACTGCGCAGAAGGGATCCTGCACACCTCCTTACTATGCTGGCAGTAGGGCTCAACGTCATCAGGCGGTTTTTACATTGAAATGTCTGGGAAATGTGAGTCACACAGCTGAGGAGTTGTGGTCAGCTCTGGAGAACCAATTTCATGAATGGTTGTCTCCACTGGACCTGAAACCAGGGAAGGCCGTGTGCGACAATGCTGCAAACCTGGGTGCGGCCCTTCGCCGGGGCAATGTCACACACGTGCCTTGTATGGCTCACGTGTTGAACCTGGTTGTCCAGCAATTTTTAGCCCACTATCCCAGACTAGATGGCCTTCTGCAGAGGGCACGGTCGCTGTGTGCTCACTTCCGCCGTTCGCATCCCGCAGCTCAGCGACTTACATCTCTACAGAAGTCGTTGGGCCTGCCACTTCACCGGCTAAAATGCGATGTGCCTACCCGGTGGAATTCAACTCTGCACATGTTGCAGCGACTGTGGCAGCACCGACAAGCCCTGGCGCAATACGTTCTGACGTATAGCCTGGGCAAACGAGATTCAGAGGTGGGGCAAATCACGCTGGAGGAGTGGTCTCAGATCAGGGACCTATGCACCCTTCTGCACAGTTTTGAAATGGCGACGAAGATGTTTAGTGCTGACGATGCCATTATCAGCATGACTATTCCGGTGATTTACATGCTGGAGCACATGTTAAACAGAATTCGGAGTCAGGTGGTGGCACAAGAGGAGGTGGAGGAAGTAGAGGAGGAGGAGTTGTATGCGGAAGGGCTAACATCTGCAAGGTCCAGACGGTCGGCAGCACCAAGGCGGCAGGCATGTGAGGGTGGGGGAGATGGTTTAACCAGGGCGCATGGTAGCAGCCAAACTAGTGAGGAAGGTGCAGGAGCCCAGGAAGAAGTGGAGGACGAACTGATGGAAGACTCATCAGATGAGGGAGACCTTGATCACATTTCTGTTGTGCGAGGTTGGGGGGAGAGGACAGAGGAAGGAAGCATGATTGTTACCTCGCCACCAACACAACAGGGACTTGGTGCTCCTGGATGCGCAACACACATGAGTGCCTTCTTGCTGCACTACCTGCAACATGACCCTCGAATTGTGAGAATTAGAAATAATCCTGACTACTGGGTTGCCACACTGTTAGATCCCCGGTACAAAAGTAAATTTGCAGAAATTATTCCTGCCATAGAAAGGGATGCACGCATGCAGGAGTATCAGCAGAGACTGTTGCAGAATCTTACATGTGCTTTTCCACAAAATACCAGTGGTGCACGTAGTGAATCTCACAGTTCCAACTTGCCAACCGTGGGACCGTCAAGTGTTCAGCACTCAAACCGTAACAGAACCACAGTATCTGCTGGTAACATCAATTTTGCGGAATCATTTCACCACTTTTTTAGCCCATCCTTTGCAAGGCCACAGGAGACAAGAAGTCTGACACATAGTCAACGCCTAGAGACGATGGTACAGGAGTATCTCCAAGTAAACATTGAAGCCACGACTGTGTCACTGGACCCTTGCTCTTTTTGGGCTTCCAATCTGGATAAATGGCCGGAGCTAGCCACTTACGCCTTGGAGATCTTGTCATGCCCCGCAGCCAGCGTTCTGTCTGAACGTGTGTTCAGCGCTGCTGGTGGTGTGCTGACAGATAAGCGCACGCGGCTCTCCACTGATAATGTAGACAGACTCACGTTCATAAAGATGAACAAATCATGGATCCGAAACGACTTTTCTACCCCTGTGTCATCCTGGGGAGAGTAAAAGCTTGATGATTGGTTAAAATCACCCTACCAACCGTTTTAAGCTTTCAAATTACTAATCATGTTTATCTGTATCTTGACTGGAAAATAATTTGGGCTTTGTAGCAGTGTGCAGCACTGATCCTATTAGGCCATCTATAATAAGCTTCACCAGATTTAAAATTAAAAATAATTTTTAGCTGCATCTAGCCCGGAAAATAATTTTGGGGCTCCGAGATGCGCAAGACACATAAGTGCCTTCTTGCTGCACTACCTGCAGCATGACCCTCATATTGTCAGAATTCGAAGTAATCATGACTACTGGGTTGCCACACTCTTAGATCCCCCAAACTTTTCGATCAACCTTTTCATTTTAATAAAGACCAAAAAAATGGTCATTTTTGAAATTATAAGCATTAGCAGGTTGTTAGAAACTGAAATCAAACAGTTTTCAACTCAAAACTTTATTCTAGGTGATGTTACATTTTCACATAGGACCCCTTGTTCGAAAGGAGCTTCTGAACTCTCTCGTCCATTGAATTTGTCAGGTTTTGGATGGTTTCTGCTTCAATTGTTTTGCATGAGGACAGAATACCCTCCCAGAGCTGTTGCTTAGATGTGAACTGCCTCCCGCCATCATATACACTCCTTTTAATGATGCTCCAAAGGTTCTGAATGGGGTAGAGGTCAGGGGAGCATGGGGGTCACACCATAAGTTTGTCCCCTTTTATGCCCATATCAGCCAGAGATGCAGATGTTTTATGTGCAGCATGAGATGGTGCATTATCATGCAGAAAAATGATCTTGCTGTGAAATACACGGTTCTTCTTCTTGAACCATGGCAGGAAGTGCTGTTTGAGAAAATCCACATACATTATGGAGTTCATCTTTAGCGCCTTCAGGGATCCTAAAGGGGCCGACAATCTCTCTCCCCATGATTCCAGCCCAAAACATTACTCCACCTCCTCCTTGTTGGCGCTGTAGCCGTGTTTGCGTGGGGTGTCCATCAACCAGCCATCCTCCACTCCATTCATCTGGACCATCGAGCGCTGCACGGCACTCATCCGTGAACAAAACAGTTTTGAAATCAGTCTTCATGTAATGTTTGGCCCACTGGAGCCGTTTCTGTTTGTGTGAAGTGGATAGAGGAGGTCGACAGGATGGCGTATGCACAGCTGCAAACCTCTGAAGGACCCTGCATCTTGTTGTTCGGGGGACGTTGGAGGCACAAGCAGCTTCAAAAACTTGTCTGCTGCTATGACAAGGCTTTTTTGCCGCTGCTCTTTCAACCTGACGTAATTGCCTGTAGGAAAGAGTCCTCAATTTGCCCTTATCAGCATGCACACGTGTGTACTGTGAATCAGCTACATACTTCTTGATTGCCAAGACACTTCATCCTGATCATCGCACAATGTTGATTGTAGTCATGCCTTGACCTAAACACTCCACAATTTGTTGCTTCTCAGCAGCCGACACATCCTTTTTCTTTCCCATTTTGGCAGAAAATGTAGGCTGCTTAATAATGTGAGAGAGCCTTCTTAAGTAGTCTTGCCTTTCATTGGACACACCTGCCAAACTAATTAGCACAGGTGTCTGCAATTGCTTACAGTGATATAAAGAGCCCTGACACACATCACCATCAATGAGTTTAACTGACAAACAAACAAATTCTTGCCTTATCACTCCTAAACACTTTTTGCATAATAATTTGGAACACAGTGTACATGTGCTTTTCCACAAAACACCAGTGGTTCACGTAGTGAATCTTACAGTTCTAACTTGCCAACCGTGGTCTGTATGGAATTGTTCAATAAAGGGCCCAAAATTAAGATAACATAGATGGGAGAGGTCTCTATGAATAGGAATTCCTAAGTATTTGATACCCTGTGAGGGCCAGGCAAAGTGAAAGTTGGACTGGATGGAATCCTATATGGATTTAGGGAGGGAGACATCGAGGGCCTCAGACTTCGCTGCATTGATTTTAAAATTTTACCATGTAACAAAGTGATCTATTTCAGCCATAACAGCATGGATGGATATATGTGATTGAGTGATATATACTAGGACATCATCAGCAAATAGAGAGCACTTGTACTCGGTGCCTCCCACCTCAATCCACCTAATATTGGGGTTATGGCGAATTGATGAGAGCAGGTGCTCCGTCACTAGGATGTATAAGAGAGGGGACAGAGGACATCCCTGCCTTGTCCCATTGGTGATTGTGAAAGGTGATGAAAATGTTCTGACGCACCCCCTGGGCCTTGGGACACCCGGAGCCGGACCCTTTTTGGTGGATGCTGGTGGTTGTAGTCTTCGTGGCGGCGATCCGGTTCCGTGGCTCAGGGCGGTCAAACCAGTGGCGGAACTATTTATGTGGTTTTGATGTTTAAATGTCCGACTACGCCACCCGTGGATTGCGGTCAGAGTGAACCGCCGCTACAGGGCAGACCGCTAAGGCTGGTGTTGTGGGTGCAGCAGAGCGTAGCATAACTCCCCACGGGAGGAGTATAGCCTCAGGGCAGTGTATGCGGAGGATGGGGGTGATGGTGCAGGGCAGCAGCAGTAACGACACGGAGTCAGTGATGCAGTTCAGGGCCTTTACTCACAGTTCTTATTATCCAGACCACGTCTGCAGGTAACGGCTGCCCACGTCGTACTGTGCTCACCAGGTGAGGGGCTCAGACAACTCCCAGATAACTTTGGAGCGCTTCACAGGACCCCCTTTGTGTGTCCTTTGTCTGGCCTTTCTTACCAACACTTCTGTCTGGCTGCCTCGGGCCTCCTCTTGGTAAACTTGGTGCCAGTTTCCCTGACCCTATGTGGTGCCTTCCTAGCGGGTGGAGCAAGGGGCTGCGCCACATAAAATGTCAGAGCCTCCGGTTTCTAGCTGAGGGTCGTTTCCTGCCTCCACTAGTTCGGGGACCGGTCTCCCCCTTTGGCCTGACCCCTCCACGCAGGTGGATTCGGGCGTGCGGTGGCGACTCGCCCATCTGCACCCCTGGGATCCCTTCATTCCTCGTTCCTGGAGCCTTCTCCGCTCCTCTTCCTTCCTTCTCCCTCTTGCAGGCCTGGGCCTCTGTTACTAGGCCCGCCTCCGGAGCAGAGCTCATGCAGAGCCCCTGCTCCCTGCCACTTCTGCTCAGACTTCTCTGCACTGAACTAAGATGGTGCCCACCTTTTATACTCCCTTCTCAATGCACCCAGGAACTGCTTCCTCCCTGCTCCTGCACTGCAGGGTTACCCTTCCTCAGTGTTCCCTCCCCCCACTCCAGCCAGGGACAGGGACTGTCGTGCCCATCTCAGGGGCATATTGGTCGCCCTGCCCCACGGCAATGTGGTGTAATGCATGCAGGTGTCGGGTCCTGATCCACACTCCATCCTTATCTGAGAGTGAGATATCACACCTCTGGGTGAGGTGCAATACGTCTGTAGCAACCGAGCCCTTGGTGCTACAGTTCCATTTATCTTCAGCCTAGGTGACGTATTGTGATACAGGGCCGTGATTTTGGCTATAAAAGGGTCCCCTAGACCCCTACCCCAAGCTTTTTAAGAGAATCATATATGGCGTGCCAGGAGACTCTATGGAATGCTTTCTCAGCATCCAACGAGAGTATCTACTTACAAATTTTTAACTGCATCTAGCCCAGGAAATACTTTGTGCCTAGTAGCAGTGTCTGCTAGTCAGCGGATTATCCCGGCTGTTAAGCAAGCTACACCACCTGTAGTTTGGACACTTAATTTTTTCAAAGGAAATGCTTCGGGACCACGGGATACTTAGTGAAGAGCATCAGGAGGCACCCCAAGGCATAGGGGCTGGGACTGGCACTAGGATGCCTTGCGGTGGACAGCCGAGCTCGATCCTTATAAAAGCTTTTTAACTGCAGCAGCTTTAGTGGACGCTACTGGAGCTGGAATTACGCGGCTGCTGGCATGAGACTTGCCCTCCAATAGATCCTTGTAAATGGATTTAAAGTGTATTCATTCAAATTAGAGGGACAATTTAAATTAAAAAGCTTAGAGCTGCCTCCACCACAGGGGGGCTCTCTCGACCCACCAGCGGACAGGCACCAGTATTGGGAGAGGGGGGCTGGCCGTCAGGGTTCACCGCGGCTCTGGCACAAACCCGGCGACACGGAGGTGGCACGGGCAGGAGCGGACTGGCCGTCTCGGCTTCTCACTTTTTGGATTTTAGAAGGGCATGACATGCCTATATCTGTGTCTCCCCCTCCTTTTACTCCTCCACCTCTTTTATTTTCGCATGACTATATGTACTTGTCACTTTTCCATGTGTTAGTTGTGTCTTCTGAGCAGTTTGTCAGCTTTTGGACACCTTTGAAGGTGTTTTCTATGTGTTTCTATGTGTTTTTGTTTGCCTGCCATTGGTTTTAACGGTGTTCGACGAACAGTTCGACGAACAGTTCGGCGAACACACGGGTGTTCGACGAACCGAACCGAACTCGAACACTACGGGGGTGGCTCAACACTAGTTGTAACCTCCTGTATGCTGCTCATCAGGCATGTTGCCATGTGGCATAAACAGGTATACTTCAGACGCATGCCCTGCTATATGGGTTGCAGCTGGAAAATGGAGATCCACATTAAGGGACACATATTTTTTATTGCTCCTTCAATCCCCCAAGAAGACACATGGTCACGGATCACTGTAAACAAATGGGATATACTCTGATATTTTTATAAACACACAGTGGTACTCTAAAGAGGCAGATGATCTCAGAGGTTGCGGTATAGAACAAGAAAATGATTGGGCAAAGATATTTTACCGTTATGTACAGTGTGTATTACTTACGTAAGGATGGTGTAGATCAAGAACGAGATTGGAACCTCAGCTTACCATTAGGGTCAAAAAATGATACAGATACACATGCATGGATACCCTACATGTGCTAGCCTAGTAGGGTGATACCACCAACCTTCACTATTTGGGAAAAACGAGGAAGGAAGTGTCACTTATTCCCTACTGGCACCATAAAAAGGAAGCTCTTAAGGAGCAAATAAAGGTAACTAAAAAATTCTCGTCAGAACTGGACTTCGCAAAAAAAGAAACACAGTTACAGAACAAGGTAGAAAGGTACCAATACCACCTAAAAGAGTGTAAACACAAGTTCTTTATTACCTTGAAGAATTCAGGGAAAACAAGGAATATTCAGTGGCGCTTACCAGACAGAATTATATTCCTGAGATAGACTTATCCTACTCTGAAACAGAGGTCTCACATACTGATACAAAATCGAAAACCCAAAAGGGAAAATTAAAAGGAAGGGGTGGATATCAGGGGAGAGGAAATAACAGGAGAACCCCGCAGAGAGGGAGTTTTTTAGAGCTGAACTACCTGCTCAGGAGCCGATCCAACCAGCGGAATCCCGTTTAACAACACAGGTCATCAATCTATCATCAATGCCCCTCACTACTGATGAAATCTGCGTACTGAGTAAAGGTTTAAGTTTTATCCACACCACTGATTTTGACAAATTTGAAATAATAAAAGTCCTGCATCTATTCATCAGACGTTTGAAATGAAAAGAGCACTTCCTTAGGGAGGATAGAAAGGAGTGTGACAACTTGGGAATACCCAATAACCTTTTACAAGGCGTGAGGTTGCTATATCATCTTGATGAGGTGAACCCGAATACATTGGTGCCTTCACGGACCTTAAAAATAAAATTTCTAGACTGCCACCTCCTACCGGAGACTTAAGTTCCATAGATGTCTTCCTTCATTTGGTTACGGAGGACATCATACAACTGACAAAAACTAATCATTGGGAATAACATAACTTTGCAAGAGGTGAAATGGATTCACTACGCAGACTTGAAAAGGATCAAACCATAACCATAAAGCCGTCCGACAAAGGTGGCAATGTGGTTGTGATGGATACCACTACAGACTCTCTCATCTCTCGGCATCACAGACTTGGCCCTATTTTTGATCTCTTCATAGACATACAGGACATTAGTGTCTCCCACTCACATACCACCTCCTCATCCCGCCTCCTGTCTGTCGGTGTCCCCTAAGGAACATTTCTGGGACCCCTGCTCTTCTCCATCTCCACCTTCGGCATTGGACAGCTCATAGAGTCTCATGGCTTTCAGTATGACCTCTATGCCGATGTCATACAGATCTACCTCACTGAACCTGATATCTAGTGATAAGCGAGCACTAAAATGCTCGGGTACTCATTGCTCGGGACGAGCAAATAGGAATACTCGGGTGCTCGACCCGAGAAACGTGCTCAATGAAAGTCTATGGGAAACTTGAGCATTTTTCAGGCGGTTCCCCCAGGCGGTCTACAGAGGGCCTAAAAATTGCCCAAATCGATGGGAACAGTGCTCAAATGACATGGGAACAGCATGGGGAAGGCCTCTGGAAGCATTTCTGACTCCCAGGTCACTGATGTCAACAACGTTGTCAGAGTATTACGCCACTTTTAAGGACTCACAATAAAACATACAAAAACAAAACCAAAATGGATTTTCCTGGGAAATATGTTAAGGAACATCCTTTCTAGGGTAATGACTTGTATACAGTGGTGGCCAAAAGTATTGGCACCCCTGCAATTCTGTCAGATAATGCTCAGTTTCTTCCTGAAAATGATTGCAATCACAAATTATTTGGTATTATTATCTTCATTTAATTTGTCTTCAATGAAAAAACACAAAAAGGATTGTCCTAAAGCCAAATTGGATATAAGTCCACACCAAACCTAAAAAAGGGGGTGGACAAAAGTATTGGCACTGTTTGAAAAATCATGTGATGCTTCTCTAATTCGTGTAATTAACAGCACCTGTAACTTACCTGTGTCACCTAACAGGTGTTGTCAATAACTAAATCACACTTGCAGCCAGTTAACATGGATTAAAGTTTACTCAACCTCTGTCCTGTGTCCTTGTGTGTACCACATTGAGCATGGAGAAAATAAAGAAGACCAAAGAACTGTCTGAGGACTTGAGAAACCAAATTGTGAGGAAGCATGAGCAATCTCAAGGCTACAAGTCCATCTCCAAAGACCTGAATGTTCCTGTGTCTTCCGTGCGCAGTGTCATCAAGAAGTTTAAAGCCCATGGCACTGTGGCTAACCTCCCTAGATGTGGACGGAAAAGAAAAATTGACGAGAGATTTCAACGCAAGATTGTGCGGATGGTGGATAAAGAACCTCGACTAACATCCAAACAAGTTCAAGCTGCCCTGCAGTCCGAGGGTACAACAGTGTCAACCCGTACTATCCGTCGGCGTCTGAATGAAAAGGGACTGTATGGTAGGATACCCAGGAAGACCCCACTTCTTACCCCGAGACATAAAAAAACCAGGCTAGAGTTTGCCAAAACTTACCTGAGAAAGCCTAAAACGTTTTGGAAGAATGTTCTCTGGTCAGATGAGACAAAAGTAGAGCTTTTTGGGAAAAAGCATCAACATAGAGTGTACAGGGAAAAAAAAGAGGCATTCAAAGAAAAGAACACGGTCTCTACAGTCAAACATGGCGGAGGTTCCCTGATGTTTTGGGGTTGCTTTGCTGCCTCTGGCACTGGACTGCTTGACAGTGTGCATGGCATTATGAAGTCTGAAGACTACCAACAAATTTTGCAGCATAATGTAGGGCCCAGTGTGAGAAAGCTGGGTCTCCCTCAGAGGTCATGGGTCTTCCAGCAGGACAATGACCCAAAACACACTTCCAAAAGCACTATAAAATGGTTTGAGAGAAAGCACTGGAGACTTCTAAGGTGGCCAGCAATGAGTCCAGACCTGAATCTCATAGAACACCTGTGGAGAGATCTCAAAATGGCAGTTTGGAGAAGGCACCCTTCAAATATCAGGGACCTGGAGCAGTTTGCCAAAGAAGAATGGTCTACAATTCCAGCAGAGCATTGTAAGAAACTCATTGATGGTTACCGGAAGCGGTTGTTCGCAGTTATTTTGGCTAAAGGTTGAGCAACCAAGTATTAGGCTGAGGGTGCCAATACTTTTGTCTGGCCCATTTTTGGAGTTTTGTGTGAAATGATCAATGATTTGATTTTTCCTTCATTCTCTTGTGTTTTTTCCTTGCAAGCAAATGAAATGAAGATAATAATGCCAAAGAATTTGTGATTGCAATCATTTTCAGGTAGAAACTGAGTATTATCTGACAGAATTGCTGGGGTGCCAATACTTTTGGCCACCACTGTAAGAAGCATGATCTGTGCTGAACAGTATGGATGGTAATCCAAAGCCTCCATAACCAAGCTTGGCATGGAAGGCACTCGGGAAATAGGAGTGTGAGTTGGGGGTCTCCCAGTGGTAATACAGTTGGAATCACTGCCTTATTAATACAACGGGGAACTGTTTTTATTTCAATTAACAATTTAAAGGGGTTGTCTGAAACCAACACTGATTTAATTCTAAATCTCTATTTAATTTAATAATCTAATTGCTTTTCTAATATACTTTAATTAAAAGTTAATCTGAATTTATCTAACTGGGGTGTGTTTGTATGTGTGTGTGTATATTTGTTTTTTTTACTAACATCCTGTTTGATAACATTTAGTTTGAAAATCCCCAGTGCATCCTGGGATATGAAGACGTACGCGATCAGGGAGCAGAGGCTGCGGTCACTGCTGCTGCCTCTTTCCGCACCCTGAATGAAGCGTCATCAGTGATACCTGTTTCAGGGGCTGGGCTAGTCCTTGCTACTCTGTGCATGTGTCGGTTGTCAATTCCAACTCTCAGTTGCTCAGCAGGATCTTGTCACTGTGCAATATTATTTTTAATGCGCAGCGTCAGGGATTCCTCAGACGACACCGGGGCGATCACGCAATATCTCATCCTGCCGTCACTGTGTCACGGATTTCGTCCTGAATCGCGAGCACACGATCCAGATTACTCGACAGTTCAGCACTTTTTGGGGATTATGAATCTCAAGACTGCTACCTACCGGAAGCTAAAATACAATAAATGAGGGGCCAGGTGAAGAAAGCCATAGCAAATTCTGTCAGGTCCCTTAGAGGTGCATTGTACCTGTTGGGTACCCTGACATCGTGCTTCCCAGGGGTTCTGTGAGCACAATACCATTCCAGGGTTCTACAGTGGGATCTGCTACATAATAAAGTTTCTCTTAAGGGGCACTTGGAAGGGAAGATGTCCTTATCACCCCGGTCAGTAAAATCTTTATAGTGGTGGCAGGATGAGCCTAACCTATCTCGAGGGGTTCCTTGTGTACTTATGGTCACTAGAACAATTACCGCAGATGCGAGTCCCAGAGGGTGGGGAGCCCATCTGGGAGACATGGTAGCCCAGGGGACCTGGTCAGATATCGAAAAGGGTCTCTCCTCCAATGCAAAAGAACTTCTGGCGGTAGACAAGGCGGTGAATAATTTCTTACCTTTCCTTCAGGGCCAGAATGTAAAGATCCTCTTGGATAACCTAGTTGCGGTAGCATATGTGAACCACCAGGGGGGTACATGGTCAAGATAGCTGATGAGAGGGACAGATCATCTCTTCCAGATTACAGAAAGTCACCTCCTTTCCCTGATGGCCCTCCATATAAGGGGAAAAGAAAACACCAGAGCAGATTTCCTAAGCTACTATCCTCTGATGCAAGGGGAATGGGAGCTAAATCAATGAATTTTTACCCAAATAGCCTCCTGTCAGGTAGATCTGTTTGCCACAAAACTAAATCGGAAGACAAAGATCTTGTGTTCCCTAAATCTCCTAGCTGTGGACGCTCTCATGATACGTTGGGATTTCAGCCTGGCGTATGCTCTTCTTCTCATGGTCATAAGAAAGATCAGGGAGGACAAGGCCAGGGTTCTGCTGATTGCACCCTTTTGGCCCAGGAGGCCCTGGTTCTCATGCCTAAGGAGCATGTCCATCTCCGATCCTTGGGTTCTTCCAGAGATTCCGTATCTCTTTCTCCAGGGTCCGATATTCCATCCTCAAGCAACTGGCCTCCACTTGACGGGGTGGAACTTGAAAGGACACTGCTAAATCGGAAAGGTTTTTCCCAAGGTCTAGAAACCATCCTGATGCACAGCAGAAAACCTGTTGCAACCCAAATTTATGCCAGAACTTGGAGAAAGTTTTTGTCTTTCTCTGGTTCTGTGGTTGATGGGGGGCGCCAATAGGAAACATCTTGGAGTTTTGACAAAAAGGTCATGAACTAAGGTTATCCACCAGCACCCTTAAAGTTCAGGTTTCTGCCTTGGGTGCCCTATATAGCTGTGATCTAGCGGGTAACTACTGGGTTTGTCGGTTCATTAAGGCAGCTTTTAGAACTAGATCTATTAAAAGCAGCTTGGTTCCCTGTGATTTAAATTTGGTTCTAAAGGCCTTGACTAGCTCGACCTTTGAGCCAATAGTCAGCAACCCTTAAATCCCTCTCCCTTAAGACCACTTTGTTAATAGCTTTAACCTCAGCCAGGAGCATTAGTGACATCCAGGCCCAGTCTCTGGCCTCGCCGTTTACTAAAATTCTGGATGATAGGCAGGATCTGGTCTAAAAATCATTCTCTCTCCCTAAGGTAGCCACTCGTTTCCACAGACTTCATGAAGTCCTCCTACCCTCCTTTTGTCCAAATCCTAGTAACCAGAAAGAGGTGGAGTTACATACGTTAGAAGTGAGGAGATGTGTGGTTAGGTACCTTTCAGTTACCAAAAGCTTTAGAAAAGATAACTCGTAGTTTATATCCTACCAAGGGGCTAGGAAACGGTCTTAAGTCACGAAGTCCACCATAGCTAGATGGAATAGGGAGGCCATTTCTCTAGCATATACATCTAGCGGCGAGGAAGTACCAGAAGGGCTGAAGGCTCATTTCACCCGGGCTGTGGCGACCTCCTGGGCTGAGAAGACAGGTGTCTCGACAGAAGACATATGTAGGGCTGCTACCTGGTCCTGTCCCTCTCCATTCCATAGACAATATATAGGTTAGATATGGGTATATCGGCTGACCTCACCTTTAGGAGAAGAGTGTTCCAGGCTGTGGTCCTTCAATAGATTACTTCATCTCTGTAATTCTCTCGTGGTGCTGTCATGGTCGACCGATAAAATCGTAAGTTACTTACCGGTAATGGGATTTTTCGGAGACCATGACACCACCCTTACATTCCCTCCCTTCACGTTTGTGGGAGCACTCCCCTTTTATTAATTATAATCTCACACTCAATAGGTGTCGTGTGGTATGGCAATTTTGTGATTGTTTGCTGTGTTCATTAACCCGGCGGTCCTCTCAATGCTCTGTAATCCAAACTGTGGCGGGAGAGAGGTGGCGCCCTTTTAAGCCTGTAGGTTTCCTCTCCTTGGTGGGCGGATCCCCTCTCTCTTGCTGCTGTCATGGTCTCTGAAAAATCCCATTACCGGTAAGTAACGACTATTCATTTGATGGAGCAATCAAAAAGTTGTTCCCCAAAATGGTAAGTATTAACCCCTTAAGCCCCGCGGGTGGTTTGCACGTTAATGACCGGGACAATTTTTACAATTCTGACCATGTCACTTTATGAGGTAATTACTCTGGAACGCTTCAACGGATCCCCCTGATTCTGAGATTGTTTTTTTCATGACATATTGTACTTCATGATTGTGGAAAAAATTCTTCGATATCACTTGCGTTTATTTGTGAAAAAAACGGAAATTTGGCGAAAATGTTGAAAATTTTGCAATTTTCAAAATTTGAATTTTTAAGCCCTGAAATCAGAGCGATATGTCACACAAAAGAGTTAATAAATAACATTTCCCACATGTCTACTTTACATCAGCACAATTTTGGAGCCAATATTTTTTTTTGTTAGGGAGCTATAAGGGTTAAAACTTGACCAGCGATTTCTCATTTTTCCAACAAAATTTACAAAACCATTTTTTTAGGGACCACATCATATTTGAAGTGACTTGGAGAGGTCTTTTTGATAGAAAATACCCAAAAGTGACACCATTCTAAAAACTGCACCCCTCAAGGTGCTCAAAACCACATTCAAGAGCTTTATTAACCCTTCAGGTGCTTCACAGGAATTTTTTGAATGTGGAAGAAAAAAATGAACATTTAACTTTTTTCACAAAAATGTTACTTTAGACCCAATTTTTTTTATTTTCACAGGGGTAACAAGAAAAAATGGACCCCAAAATTTGTTGTGCAATTTCCCCTGGGCACGCAGATACCCAATATTTGGGGAAAAAACACTGTTTGGGCGCACGGCAGGGCTCGGAAGGGAAGGAGCGCCATTTGACTTTTTGATTGTAAAATTTGCTTGAATAATTAGCGGACGCCATGTTGTGTTTGGAGAGCCCCTGTGTGCCCAAACTTTGGAGCTCCCCCACAAGTGACCCCATTTTGGAAACTAGACCCCTCAAGGCACCTATCTAGATTCATAGTGAGCACTTGGAACCCCAGGTGCTTCACAAATTGATTCATAAAAATTAAAAAGTGTTTTTTTTTTCACTTTTTCATTTTTACGAATCAATTTGTGAAGCACCTGGGGGTTCCAAGTGCTCACTATGCATCTAGATAGGTGCCTTGGGGGGTCTAGTTTCCAAAATGGGGTCACTTGTGGGGGAGCTCCAATGTTTAGGCACACAGGGGCTCTCCAAACGCAACATGGCGTCCGCTAACAATTTGAGCCGATTTTCCATTCAATTTGTTAGCGGACACCATGTCGTGTTTGGAGAGCCCGTGATGTGCCTAAACAGTGGAGCTCCCCCACAAGTGTCCCCATTTTGGAAACTATACCCCTCAAGGATTTTATTAAGGTGTATAGTGAACATTTTGAACCCAGAGGTACGGCACAGAATTTGTTTACATTAGGTCATCATATTGAATAAGTTGTCATTATTCTTGAGCGCAAGTGCTCGCTACTTGAGTTTGCATCGGGTACTCAGGTATGCACCATGTACAGCGTGTGCTCGAGTGACATGCTCGAGTCCCTGCTCCGCATGTTTCACAGTTATTAGACACCCAAAAAAAAACATGCGGGGATCGCTCGTGCATGGCAGGCAATCCCCGTAAAGTTTTTTGGCCGCGAAGCATATGGGGCAGAGACTCGAGCATGTCACTCAAATACCCACGATACTCAATGCATACCAGAGCACCCGATGCAAACTCAAGTAGCGAGCACTTGCTCTCAACACTAGTCGCCATATCGTCATCTTTTTTTCTTACTTTTGAAAAAAATCCCAACCCCAGCCCTAACCCTAGCACAACCCTAGCCCTAGCACAACCCTAGCCCTAGCACAACCCTAGCCCCAGCACAACCCTAGCCCCAGCACAACCCTAGCCCCAGCACAACCCTAGCCCCAAACCCAGCCCTAGCCCTAGCCCAATCCTAACCCAAGAGTTTATTTTTGACGCCGTTCCTTGTGCGGTATAAGTGATTAGACGACTTTATTCTTCGGGTCGGTGTGATTACAGCAATGCCAGAATCATATGGGGTTTTTATGACTGACAGCTGTCACACACTAAAAGACGCATTTTTTGTAAAATCTAGTTTTTGCATCGCCATATTTTGAGAGCTATAATTTTTCCATATTTTGGCAGACAGTCATGTGACGGTTTGTTTTTTGCGTGATGACTTGACGTTGTTATTGGTGCCATTTTCAGGCACGTGACATTTTTTGATCGCTTTCTATTCCGATTTTCGGGAGGCAGAATAAACAAAAACCAACAATTCAGGAATTGTTTTTTTTTTTTTTTTATTCTGTTCCGCGTGTGGTAAAATTGATGAGGTAGCTTTATTCTTCGGTTCAGTACGTTTACAGCGGTACCACATTTGTATAATTTTTCTATGTTTTGGCGCTTATACACAATAAAAGCTATTTTATAGAAAAAAATATTTTTTAGCATCGCTTTATTCTGAGAGCTATAACTTTTATATTTTTCGGCTGATGGAGCTGTATGGAGGCTTGTTTTTTGCGGGACGAGATGACGCTTTCAGCGGTATCATTTTTATTTAAATGCCTCTTTTTGATCGCGTGTTATTCCACTTTTTGTTTGGCGGTATGGTGATAAAGCATTGTTTTTTGCTTCGTTTTTTTTTTTTTTTTTACCGTGTTCACTGAAGGGGTTAACTAGTGGGACAGTTTTATAGGTCAGTTTGTTCCGGACGCGGCGATACCAAATATGTGTACTTTTATTGTTTTTTTTTTTTTTTTTTTTATAATAATATTTATTGATGGGTACATTATATTTTTATGTTTGGTGTATTATTTTTTTTATTTTTTTATAATATTTTTGCACATTTTTTTTTTTTTCCACTTTCACACAGTTTATACACTTTATTACTTTGTCCCACTCTGGGACTTTCACTTTTTTTTTTCTGATCGCCTGCATGGCACAGGAATGAAGCACCATCCCTATGCCATGAAGGCTGTCAGAAGTGCACAGTGTGAAGATTGCTTGGAGATACACTGCGCATGCCCAAGCAATCTTCCTACTCTCTGGTGACCCGGATGTTGTCATGACGACATCGGGTCGTCATGGTAACACCCGGGAAGCCTTTGCAGACTGCGCTGGAAGCCGGAAGAGGAGGTGAGTATCGCCGATCACCTCCCCTTGCCCCCGCAATGCCGCGATCGACTTCGATCGCAGCATCGCGGGGGTTAATGTGCTGGGAGCGGTGCAGGACCGCTCCTTGCACATAGTACCGGGTGTCAGCTGTGACAATCAGCTGACACCCGGCGGCGATCGCGCCCGCACAGACTGTGTGCGCGCGCGATCGCCATGACGTACTAATACGGGTCTGGCTCTTAAGTCCCAGGGCACAGACGCGTATTAGTACGTCAGATGTTATTAAGGGGTTAAAAACGGGTCTTAGAAAATTGAAACACAAGCCAAACAATTTGTTTGCAAAGTTTAGAATTTTTTGAAAGCAGTAAAATGTTTGTTTTTTTCTTCTGCACCATTTCACTTTATTTAGAATTCATTGCCCTTGTTTTCTATATCTTGCACAGTAAAGTGAATGGTGTCTTTCAAAAATGCTGTAATTTTGTCCCACAAAATACCTCTCAACCCTGCTGTATTGAATAGTGTCTGTGTTATTCAGCAAGTAAGAAAAAGATCTTCAGCTCACCTGGCCCAGCCTGCCAGTCCTCCTTTCCATGATCTCGGTGCTTGGAATTAGTCCATCCCCATCTGGGAGAAAAATCCTCAGTGAAAGTAAAAAATAGTTTTCCAGCACACGATGTAGAAAAATTAGAAAAAGCCTTTATTTAATCCATTGTTAAAAAATACAATTCCAACAGAGATAAAAGCATGTGTAAGCTTACGCGTTTCGGATCATATTTGACCCTTAGTCATAGCATAAAGTACTGAATAAATGTTGCACTTTTCAAGGAAAACAGTCAAGGGAAGCTGCCAAGGGTAACACCCACCAAAATCAGCTGTGATATTAGCTCACTAATTCAAGGCTAGCAGTGATCTAAACACTAGTATAACCCTATACTACATCCATCCTCTACAAACATATTACAATGTGAACTGTCACTTAGTAATGCACTAATTATTTGATCACTTTTTACCCAAGTTTTTTATATATATGAATTCATTGAATAAACAATTGAGGCACTATTTAAATATATATGTAACAATAAGAGCTTCTAAAGATATCATTACCTATTTTCTAAAAATTATTGTTCTAACATTTGATTTCAAGGGCATACTTTTCCCCCCAAAAAATAAAATAATATCTCTATTTTAAAACCATATGAGAATGGCTGGAAATTATTACAAAACGTAATTAGCATGCTTTGTTTTGTATACTATTGATTATAGAGTCCCCTAGATTGATCACAAAAAATAAAAAAAATAAAAAATGTATTTAATAAATTCCTCAATTTGTTCCAACTTTTTTAATATAGATACATCAATTCATGTCTTAGATTTAGTCCTGCTGGGTATCTGGTATTTAGTTTTAGAATCTATCGAGCTTCAGTCATCTGGAGTAATTTAACCCTATCTCCACCTCGCCGTGGAGCAGAAACAAATTCCAAAGCACTTACTCGCAGGCTACTTAAATCCCCCTTGTGTTCATTCAAAAAATGTTTGGAAGCCTCCGAAAGACTGCGGGTAGTGACATTGTTAATGTCATAAATGTGCTCCGACAGTCTTTTTCTTACACTGCGGCTTGTAGATCCCACATATTGTTTTCCGCATATCGTGCAAAAAATGATATAAACCCAGTGGTCAGTAGCACAGTTCATGAAAGTCTTAAGATTAAATACTTGACCCTCATTACTTATGACAGACTTGTTATTATTTATCATGAATTTGCATAAACCACATGACTTCTACCCGCATCTAAATGAGCCCTTAGTGGACTCATTTAAAAAATGGTTGTAAATTTGTTCCAAAAAAATCCCTGACAATAGGAAATGTAATCTCCCTGAGTGAACTCAGAGAAAATACAGGCAAAATAGGTCGTACATGGTTGTCCACTCAGTATCAGCAGATTCTTGACAATAATGTTCAAGAATCAGTGACAAAGTTGAAGTTACGCAGGGGATGGATCTTTCAGCAAGACAATGATCCAAAACACCGCTCCAAATCTACTCAGGCATTCATGCAGAGGAACAATTACAATGTTCTGGAATGGCCATCCCTGTCCCCAGACCTGAATATCATTGAACATCTGTGGGATCATTTGAAGAGGGCTGTCCATGCTTGGCGACCATCAAACTTAACTGAACTGGAATTGTTTTGTAAAGAGGAATGGTCAAAAATACCTTCATCCAGGATCCAGGAAATCATTAAAAGCTACAGGAAGCGACTAGAGGCTGTTATTTTTGCAAAAGGAGGATCTACTAAATATTAATGTCACTTTTCTGGTGAGGTGCCCATACTTATGCACCTGTCAAATTTTGTTTGAATGCAGATTGCACATTTTCTGTTAGTACAATAAACCTCATTTCAAGGCAGAAACATTACTGTGTCCAACAGTTATTACATATATCAAACTTAAATAGCTGTTGCAAAAACACCAATTTTTATAAAACATTAATAGGGGTGCCCAAACTTTTTCATATAACTGTATATATGTTCATTCTAATATCAAAAAATATACCATTCTAGTACACAGAATGGTGTTAGAATGTAATGTTGAACAACTACCCACTCTCCTAACTTAATTGGGGTGCGGTGTCAATCCTAATCAATTCAACCAAGTCAATGAAAGGGAAAAAAAAAAAAAACACGACATCTTAAGAGTAACCAGTCTATAAAGATTGTCTTCCCTTAAAGTCCTTACAAGTGCATATTATACCTGATGAAGGCCGTTGCTGGCAGAAACGCGTTGTTTGTTCTTAATATAGTGTCCGAATAAATCTGATTTTGAGAAAAATAATTCATCTGTAACGATCCTTATCCTCTGGAAGCGCTGAAAAAGGGAAATCTTCTCTCCACTACAATATCCAACATGCAAGCCTTATACCAGGGCTGACATACTTCCCGCATTTGTGCTGCAGACCAGAGGATTGCAAAGAGCTGATCCACTATACGGATCATTTGAGTGAAAATACAAGACATCTAAAGGGTGAGTGCAAAAAACAAATATTGTTGTGGCAAATGCACATATTCATCTACACTTAGACTCTGCGCCCCTTGTCTCCCCTTTTATTCTTTTTTTATATCAATGGAATTTATGGAAGACCTCCTCTTGGCAGTAAGAAGAACGATGGAAGTGGAAGAAGAGAAGCCCTCTAGATCAGTCCAGGAAGAGATGTTCGGTGGTCTCCGCTCAAAGAAAAAGATGGTGTTCCTGATACATATAAACATTCAGGATCTAATCCTGGACGAATGGGAAAATCCTGAAAGACGACTGAATACACCAACGGAATTGAAAGACAGGTTTCCCGTAGATGAAGAAACCTCAAAAGGTTGGACCGAGATACCTAAGGTCGATATTCAGGTGGCAAGAGTCGCTAAAAAGACAGTATTGCCATTCGAAGACTCATCGCAACTAAAGGATCCTCTGGACCGCAAGATGGACAGCCTTCTCAGAAAATCCTGGGAAACATCAGCAGTCCTTCTGGACACAAACAGTCTCCACATGTGTTGCACGGTCCATGTCAAGATGGCTCAACCAGCACATCCAGAGAGGAGATACAAGCTTCCCTACCTTTACTGCAGAAAGCCACTGACTTCCTCGCGGATGCTTCAGCGGAATCTGTGAGGGTAACGCCAGGGCAGCAGTCCTATCGAACTCCACAAGGCGAGCACTATGGCTGAAATCGTGGAGCGGTGACGTGGCTTCTAAAACAAAACTTTGTTCCATTCCCTTCAGGGGAGAATATATGTTTGGCCAGGCCCTTGACCCTCTCCTGGAGAAGGCGGCTGATAAAAAGAAATCCCTGCCTGGACCCAGACACTACAAGAAGACCCCCTTTCGCC
Organism: Phyllobates terribilis; assembly: GCF_046119375.1. NCBI lineage: Eukaryota > Metazoa > Chordata > Amphibia > Anura > Dendrobatidae > Phyllobates > Phyllobates terribilis. Next base: position 320,055,118 of record NW_027362769.1, read on the forward strand.
CCCCTCGGGAACAGAATCCCCAGTACAGGGGGAACGGCAAGTCTGGTCGGTGGAGCTACCCCAAAGGGCGGAAAGATAGGAATATTTTTTTCCCAAAAGGACAGCGACAACAGAAGCGGTGACGCCAGAGCAGTGGGGGGACAAATCATGAAATACCTTCCCCAGTGGCAAAAGATCTGCTACAATCAATGGGTCTTGAAGGTAATTCAAGAAGGGGTAAAGATCGAATTCTCCTCATATCCTCCAAGAAAAGTAAGGATAACTCGTCTAACCTCCCCGAGATTAAGAACCGCAATGATGTCAGGCCTAAAAGACATACTATCCTTGGGGGCTATTTCACCAGTCCCAAAAACAGAAAGACACACAGGCCACTATTCACGCCTGTTTATGATAAAGAAACCAAACGGCACCTACAGAATAATAATAAATCTGAAACCCTTAAACCAATACATCATCTACCGAAGATTCAAAATGGAGTCCATCAGATCAGCAGTTCCCTTGATAGGACAAGGATATGTGATGGCAACCATCGACTTACAGGACGCATACTATCACGGTTTGCGGTGGTTCAAGAGGATCAAACGCTGCATTTTCAATTCAATGTATTGCCGTTCGGGATATCCTCAGCACCAAGAATATTCACCAAAATTATGTCAGAGGTAGTGGCTTCAATCAGAAAAGAAAAATCTGCATCATTCCCTACCTTGACGACTTCTTACTAGTATATCCCTCGGTGGAATCACTCCAGGAAGATCTGCAGAGAAGAATCCTAATCCTGACCACCCTAGGGTGGTTGATAAATCATCAAAAGTCAGACCTGGTCCCTGCCACAGAAAAAAACATTTCTGGGTGTTCTACTAGACTCCGCCAGACAAACCTCCTTCCTAACGAAAGACAAACAGATACTTTTGAGATCCAAGATATCGAATCTGAAGGCCCTGAACAGAGTGTCCCTAAGGTCTGCCATGTCAACCCTCAGCTCCATGACAGCCTACATCCAATCCGTAGCCTGGGCTCAGGCTCACACCAGGGTGTTGCAAACCCATATTCTTGCACAGTGGGACGGATCCCCAGACTCCCTAAACAGGATGATCATGATCCCTCATTATGTGAAGACATCCCTATCATGGTGGCTCAGCCCAAAAAACCAAGGAACAGGGGTTCCATGATCTCAGTTCCCTCTGATAACAGTCACGGTAGACGCCAGTGACCAGCCCAGGGGATGGAATGTGACGCCCAGCTGCACTTGGTATCACAGATCCTGGAAGAGTGCATTGATGGATTCCTCCACAAGAGGCCCCCATAAACATTCACACATCTCCACCTTTCACCTCAGACCACCAGAGGGAGCCTGTTAGGGATATAAATAGGGAAGGTGGAGCCAGGCAGTTCAGTCTGGAGTGCACAGAGAGTGATTCAGCAGTTCCTCTGGAGAGTTCAGCAAGTACAGGTCTGAATACAGAGTCGAGCTCAGGTCAGTTGTAGCTCAGAATAGTGAGCTTTAGGTGTGCCGGCGTCATAAGATGCCGTTAGTGTGTATAGCCTAGTGAGGGCCCGAGTTGGCCGAAGGCGAGTGGAGAGTTAGTACCAAGGGGGCAGAGGAGCTTAACTAGCTCACCCCGAAGAGGTTACCGGACACCGGGTCCAAGCTTACCGGGATCTCTACGACCCAGTAAGGCATAACCGGAATCCCTGGAGAACTACAGGTCCCAGGATCGCTGAAGTACTGATACGTAACAGAGCCAGGAGACACATAGGCCCCGTAAGGCTTTCTTACACCCGTAGAGATGGCAGAACTCCTTGAACAACTCAGCCTCAAAGGCCGGGCCTTGGTCTGTCAGCACCTGCTCAGGATAACCATGGGGTCTGCAGAAATGCGCTTGGAACATCTTTGCTGCTGTCTCTGCCGTCAGGTCTTTGACGGGGGCGACCACCAGGAAACGCGAGTAGTGATCCACCATGGTCAGAGCATAAAAGTACCCTGACCTGCAGGGGGACAGCTTGACATGGTCCAGGGCCACGATCTCCAGGGGTCGAGTCGTCTTGATGGGTTGCAGGGGTGCCTTCTGGCTGCTGTAGTCTTTTCTTCTAAGGCCACAGGGTGCACAGTCCCGGCACCACCTCTCAATTGAGCTGCGCATTCCTACCCAGTAGAATCGACACTTCAGCAGGGTCTCTAACTTTTTCCAGCCAAAGTGCCCTGCCTGATCGTGGTAGGCCTCCAACACTATTTGGATGTCTGTCTTGGGGACCATTATCTGCTATACCATCTCATGGGTTTTTGGATTGACGTACCTCCGGCACAGCTTCTCACGGTAGATAAACAGCCGGCTTCTCTCGTTCCACAGCTGCTTTGCTTGCAGAGATGTGTCTTTTTCCAGGGAAGAATCTTCTTGGGTTATCAGTTCCTTGATGTGTCTGACAACCGTGTCACTGTCCTGGGTCTCTTTCCAGCTGTGGTGAGGCAGAGGGTTTAACGTCTTTCCACGCTGCCTTCTAGAAGCTCGTTGCTCGTGGATCATCCCATTCCGGTGAAAGGCAGGTAGCTCAATCTCTTCCAGGTCATCCACTTCTTCTTCTGTGTCTGACTGGTGAGGCATCCTGGACAGGGCATCGGCGTTGGCGTTCTTGCGGCCCGTCCGGTATTTAATTGTAAATTTATAATTTGACATCCGAGCCATCCATCGTTGTTCCAGTGCTCCTAGCTTAGCTGTTTCAAGATGGGTCAAGGGGTTGTTATCAGTGAAGGCAGTGAACTTACTGGAGGCTATATAGTGCTTGAACCTTTCAGTGATGGTCCAGACCGGGGTCAGGAACTCCACCTTAAAGCTGCTATAGTTCTCTGGGTTCCTCTCGGTCGGGCGGAGCTTCCTGCTTGCGTATGCGATCACTTTCTCTTGGCAAATCTGCTTCTGACTTAAGACAGCTCCCAGTCCTTCGTTGCTGGCATCTGTATACAGCAGGAACAGTTGGCTGTAGTCAGGGTAGGCTAGGATCTCATCGCCTGTCAGTATCTCCTCAATTTCCTGAAATGACTCTGCTTGCTCCTTACCCCAGTGGAATGGGGGATTTCTGCCTTTGGGGGACTGCCATACCAGGAGGTCTTGCAGAGGAGCTGTTTCTTGATGTAGTCTTTTACAAACCTCCGGTAGTATCCTACTAGTCTCAAGAACTGACGCACCTCTTTGAGATTCTTCGGCTCCGGCCACTTCTGGATGGCAGTGACCTTCTCCGGGTCTGGTGCTACCTCTTCCGGACTAACGATGTGCCCCAGGTACTGTACCTTTCTTTTGAGGGCTTCAACTTCATCCCGTACCAGGACAGCGACTCAAATACCATAGTATTCGTGTGTTCTGGAGTACACTATCACGTCATCCAGGTATAGTAACACAGTCTCAAAGTTGCGGTGCCCCAGGCAGCACTCCATCAATCTCTGGAACGTTCCAGGGGAATTAAGAGTCCAAACGGCATACTGTTGAACTCGCAGAGTCCCATCGGGGTTGTAAAGGCCATCTTCTCCCGATCCTCCTCAGCCACAGCTAATTGCCAGTACCAACTAGTGAGGTCAAGGGTGGAAAACTAATTTGCAGACTTTAAGGCAGCTAGAGACTCCTCTATGCGTGGTAAAGGGTATGCATCTTTATGTGTAATGAGATTTACTTGTCGGTAATCTACACACATTCTCATGCTCCCGTCCTTTTTCCTAACTAGAACTAGGGGAGCTACCCAGGGGCACCCTCCCATTGCGTACATCTACCACTCCCCTGGCGGTTAAGAGCGTGGGTCTGTGCTCGGAGCAAAGGGGTTCTACTACTGCCTGATAGCTCTGTCCTCTAAGACCTATAGCAGCTCTACACCAGATAAGCATTTCATTCATTGGGGGGATGACAATGGGTATGGGATCCGTCACCCACACATTACCGATTTCACCGTCTGTGAACCTTACTTGCTGTTGTTACATCAGGACTCGGATCTCCTTCTGCAGCGCCCTCCTCTGTCTTGGTCTGGCAGTGTCAGCTATCTGTTGGAGCAAGAACACAACTTCTCCCAAACAGTTACCAACATTGTTAGTGCCAAGTACCATATACGGATTGGTGTCATCAGGATTAGTCTCCAACTACAATTAGCCCCTGGTCCTTCAGCTCCACTCTCCCCACCTTTACAGTCACATTCTTAACCCTGATTAGGTTAAGGGGGAGTCCATTTGAGGCATAAACAGAAAGATTTGGAGCTGGCGGACGTAGATCGTCCATGGACCAGAACCTCTTGTAGAGGACATCAGGCATGATGGTTACCTGAGATCCTGTGTCCGACAAACCTGTTGTATCAGTCTGCTGGGCCTGGGGAATTTACTCCTGGGTGTCGGCCCTCAGACCCAGGGTTTTCTCGTTTAAAGGACAATTCTGGGCGGTGTGTCCGGTCTTGCGGTAGCAGGTAGGGTCCTTTTGTGAACAGCGCTGGTCACTGGTCCTCGTAGAGGGTGGTGTTGGCCACCTCCTTCGCATCCAGGGGACATCCTCAGGGCTATCGGCTAACAGGATTTTCCCTCCTTCCTCGGGCTCCGTCCGCAGCTGCAGAGCACTCAGCACAGTGGTCAGGGTTTTGCTCAGCTGGCGCACCTCAGAGCGCAGACTGTCCAGCTCTCTAGGGGACGTTGCTGGAACCTTAGCTTCAGCAGCCACTGGGGAAAAGGTGGGTGTAGCAGGCACTGGGGTAGCCCCACCCTGGTAACAATGGATGGCATTTGTCTCCAGGGGCTGCAGTCCTTTTATAGCCATGCCCTTGAGATTGTAAAAGGTGGCATCTGGATGATCCAGGGACCACCAACGCACAGTCTCCTCTGGAGACCACAGTCCCCGGCCAAACTGGTCCTTTAGCATTTTGTTTTCATTTTCGATGCTGGTCGGACTAACCTGTTTCAGGGCCCGCAGGGCCCCTTGTAGACGCCAGGCGTAGTCCCGAACATTGTCCTCCGACTGTTGGGAACAATTGTAGAACCTCATCCGGAGGTCCGCCTCAGTAAGATCCTCAAAAACAGTCTGTAGCTTTTTAAAGATTGTGGACACTGACTCCTGGTCTGCGGCCGACCATGTTTCCACTTCCCGTTCCGCAGCACCAGTCAGTTGTCCTAATACAACAGCGGCCCTCAGCTTGCCTGTCATAGAGTACATGTCCAAAATGCCGCATATCTTCCGTTTGAATCCAGACAGGGTATCTGGTTTGCCGTTGTACTGGGGGAGCCACTTTGCTCCAGGAATGTACGGTAGAGTTATGGGAATGACAGGACTTACAGGCGCTGCTGGTGAAGCGGCCGCCTCGGCCTGCTCAGCATCGGGCGCGGGTTGAACATCAGGGCCGTTGACCGGTATTCCGGCGTTGTGCTGTTCGTCAGACATTCTGGCGCCCCCCTAGCTAACCGTGGTCTACCTTCTAGTTTTTCTTCCGGTAGGCCGCAGCTCCGCAGGTGACGGTCGTCTTCTGGACCTTGCGTTGCTTGCGTCCTACGTCAGAGCGTTCAGAGACGCTCCTTACAGGACCTGGCGCTTCTTGGTTTGACGTCGAGGCGTGGGGCGTGTCCGGGGCTTCGCGCTCTTTTGCAGGTACGCCCCTCAGTTTCCCGCGGTTACGCCCTTCTTCTCGCTCGGCGACCCAACAATGGCGGCAATCTTCACCACAGTCAAATATGCAGTTCACTTCAACAAAGGCGCACAGTACCCGGTGGCAACGGGCATAACACTCCGTCGTTGCAGCGTGCACGCGATCCTGTTCGTGACGCCAGAAGAGATGACCAGCCCAGGGAATGGGGATGACTCGGTACCCGGGCCTTTGCCTTGGGGATGTCGCGATGGTCGGCTCCCGGGCCCGTACCCTGGGGTCACTCTTTGAAAGGGTGGATATTTATTAATTTTATAAGAGTTCATGACGCCACCTGTGGTTTCTGGTGAGAATCACCAGTGCTGCGCAGTCCACTGAGGCCGGTGATAAGGCAGCTTGATGGTATAGCTCCCCACAGGTGGAGCTAGGCCTCAGGGCAGCGTATAGAAAGGAGAAGCGGGACAGGCGAGACCCAGCCGGGTCAGAGCAAGAACAGGGACAGACACGATAGTCACTTCAGTACCTTTTACTGATGGAAATTCAGGCACATCCCGGAGCACTGTAGGGTGAAGGGTGAATATCAGGATCCTCCCCAATGAGCAGGTGTAGGGCCTCCTGTCTCTTGCCTCTGCGTACTAAGTTTCTGACCTGCCTGGAGCTAGGCCTAACTTTGTCTCTGTCCTGCGCTGGCTGACGTAGTGGTTGGGCCTTCTCTTGGAGTGCACGCTCCCGGCTTACGGGGCCTATGTGTCTCCTGGCTCTGTTACGAATCAGCACTTTTGCGATCCTGGGACCTGTAGTTCTCCAGGGATTCCGGTTATGCCTAACTGGGTCGTAGAGATCCCGGTAAGCTCGGACCCGGTGTCCGGTAACAGGTTCGGGGGAGCTAGTTAAGCTCCTCTGCCCCCTATGTACTAACTCTCCACTCACCTTCGGCCAACTCGGGCCCTCACTAGGCTATACACATTAATGGCAGCTTGCCGCGCTTCACCGATCTTATGGCGCCGGCACACCTAAAGCTCACTATTCTGATCTACATCTGACCTGAGCTCGACTCTGTATTCAGACCTGTACTTGCTGAACTCTCCAGAGGAACTGCTGAATCACTCTCTGTGCACTCCAGACTGAACTGCCTGGCTCCACCTTCCCTATTTATATCCGTAACGGGCTCCCTCTGGTGGTCTGAGGTGGAAGGTGCAGATGTGTGAATGTTTATGGGGGCCTCTTGTGGAGGAATCCATCAATGCACTCTTCCAGGATCTGTGATACCAAGTGCAGCTGGGCGTCACACCAGCAAGACAGTATGGGGAGCCGTCGTGGCTCAAACCCCCTTCCAAGGGGTCTGGACAGAAGAGACCAGCAGGAGATCCTCCAACTTCCGCGAGTTAAAGGCGGTGGAGGAGGCACTCAAAATGTCGGCTCCAATCATTACGGGCAAACACGTAAAAGTCTATTCAGACAACATGACTACCGTAGCTCACCTGTCCCATCAAGGGAGTACAAGGTACGAGAATCTAAAAAGTATCTCGGCAAGAATATTCTTCTGGGCAGAAGGACATCTTCGTTCCTTATCAGGTCTGCACATAAAAGGCTCAGACAACATCCAGGCCGATTTTCTGAGCAGAAGGAATATCCATCCGGGGGGATGGGAGCTGGACTCAGACATTTTTCACATGCTGACCAGACAATGGGGTCGTCCGGAGGTGGACCTCTTTGCAAGACGCAAGAACACCAAAAATACTTCTCCCTAGATCCAGACGACGTATGCCTGGGGATAGATCCATTCTCTCACCCGTGGCGTTTCCATCTGGCTTACGCTTTTCCCCCAATTCCATTGCTAGCCAAGACCTTACAGAAAGTAAGGACCGAGGAGGTCAAGATAATTTTGATAGCCCCCCTTTGGCCCAAAAGGAGCTGGTTCTGTGCACTAAACAGTTTAAGCATAGAGGGACCCCTCATTCTGCCAGCAATCAAGAACCCCTGTCCATCAGGGTCCAATACTCCATCCAGATCCAAGGAACCTCCATCTAGCGGCCTGGCTTCTGAGTTCACAATCCTGAAGGCCAAAGGACTCTCAGAAAGAGTAATTCACACCCTACAAAAAAGTAGGAAACAAAGCACAAACTCCATATACAGCAAGATATGGAAGACCTTCCTAACATGGTATAAACCAAATATACCAGATCTTCGGCATCCTGACATGACCCAGATCTTGGATTTTCTACAAGAAGGGCTGGAGAAGGACCTTAGACCTAGCATCCTCAAGGTTCAGATCACAGCACTGAGTATTTATTTTGACAAGAGCCTAGCCGAACCCCGATGGGTAAAAAGGTTCATGACAGCAGCTAATCGCCTGCGTCCCAGAATAATTAACCACGTTCCCTCCTGGGATCTTAATATCGTCCTTAAAGGTCTGACACTACCACCGTTTGAACCTTTGGCCTCAATAGAGCTGGATAAATTAGCCTGGAAAACAATATTTCTAGTAGCGATTACCACTGCCAGGAGAGTGGGAGAAATCCAAGCCTTCTCAGTGAATGACCCATATCTGAGAATCCTGGATGATAGGATTATTCTACAACGGGACACATCTTTCTTGCCAAAGGTAGTCTCAGACTTTCATAGGTCTCAAGAGATAATTCTTCCTTCCTTCTGTCAAGACCCAAAAAATAAAAGGGAAGAAGAATACCATACTTTGGACGTAAGGAGGGTTGTTCTTCACTACCTCCAAAAAACAGAGGCCTCGAGGAAGGATCAGAACCTCTTTATTCAGCCATTTGGTCAGAACAGAGGGAAGAAGGTCTCAAAGGTTACCATCGCCACTTGGATCAAGAAAGCAATTATAGAATCATATCAGATCCAAGATCTCTCACCACCAGAGAAGCTGAAAGCACACTCTACTAGAGCCATGTCTGTCTCCTGTGCAGAGAAGGCTAGCGCTTCCCTCGAGCAGATATGTAGAGGAGCTACATAGTCCTCGGTTCATACCTTCACCAAGCATTACAAACTTAATTTAATGTCCATTAAAGACTTGGCCTTTCGGCGGAAAGTGCTTCAGGCCATTGTCCCTCCCTAAACATGAGTCTTTGGTACTCCTCCTATGGTGCTGTTGACGCGCCCCTGGGCCTGTGTCGCGCTGCGTTGCGCACGCGGGAGCTTACCCGGAGCCGGATCTGTTTAGGGTTGTAGTCTCGTGGCGGTGACCCGGTCCGTGCCCAGGGAGTCAAACTGGACGGCAGTCTGTTAGCGGTAGAAAATGGTTGATGACTACGCCACCCGTTGAATGCAGCCAGGGGGCTGCTGCTGCAGGGCAGACCGCTGAGGCCGGTGGAAGGATGGTGCAGCGTGATAGTATAACCCCCAACGGGAGGGGTATGGCCTCAGGGCAGCCGACGTGGATGATGGGGGTAGCAGGAACCACTCAGAGACGGTATGGTAGCGTTCAGGGTCTTTACTGGTAACAACGATAGACCCTCCCGGAGTACTTGCTAGCGAACGGGGCCTGGTCAGTCCTTGAGCAGATGGGATCTCCCCTGGCCAGGCGTAGTTGTAGGCCTCCCAAGCTGACTGTACTCTTCTGGCTACCTTGCTAGAAGCTGATGTAAGTAGCCCACGTCCCTGAGTGTACCGTGTGGTGCTCACCCGTATGGCCGGTGACTCGGGGCCTTCTAATGGCTTCCGCTCCACGATGGCGGTGCTGGTCCCACGCGTGTGACCGGGCCTTCGGGCTTCTGGGCCAGGGGACCTGAAATCCCCTGCCTGACGGATTCTGCTGCTGGGTAGAAGTTAGTCCCCACAGCCTCGGACTCCGGGTCCGGTAAAGAATCTTCCTAGTCAGGGCGAGCTCTTTAGCTGCCAGCCCCTGACTCCTTGTGACTCTGCTGCTTCCTATGCTGCTCTTGTCTCTACTCTTCCTGGACTCACTAACTCTGCCTCAGCCCCGGGTTTATACAGGGGAAGTTCTTCCCCTCCCAAGGCTGGGCAGGAGGTGTGGCATGCACAGGATCCCTGACTAAAGGACCTCCCACCTGCTCTCAGACGTAATATCTCTATCACTGTGACAACCAGACCCCTGGGGTGTCACACTCCCCCCTAGTGAAATTTAGTACTCCGGGACTAAACACTTTTTAGAAAAATATAACAAGGTATATCAAAGAACAATAAAATACAATAAGGAAACACAATAAGATGGTCACGGATGTCCGCAACCGGGTGCAGTCTTTGAAGAAAAGCAAAGGTGTCCATTTCACCAACACAGGGAGACGTAACCAGGTAGGGGTCTGTCCTACCCCGAGTCCTTAACAGTCTCTAGTCCATCCTGGGTTACGCTCCAACTATATACAAAGGATTCCCGGCAAATCCACCGAAGACTCCTAAAAACAACTAGAAACACAAAATTACACACAAGCAACAATAAACAGGTAAACATTGTAAAACAACTTAAACATTTAGATCCTCCAACGTGCGGGTAACTGGCCTCTAGTGGCCCTAGTGGACCTACGGAGCTGACTGTCTGGCCCTGAACTACAGGGTGTAGGAGCTGTCAAGGGTAAACTGGGCAGCTGTCTACCGGCTCTTTGTCTCACTAGGGGTACGGCAGGCTCACTATAAGCAGAGGGTGGATTCTCCTGTTCCGCTTGGGTGGAGTCTTCTGCCTCCTGGACCGGCTGCTCTTCCAGCTCTACCCGTTGCTCCGTAGGTTCTTGGGATGATGGTTGGAGGAAGGTGAGTACGGGTACCACAACTGCACCATTGACTTGAGTCCAAGACCGAGGGAAGTCCCCGAGCACGGTACTAACCATATCTTCCCTTTCTTCCAGGGGTCGATGGTCTTCCTGTTCCTCCTCAGGGTTCCTCAGTTGTTCGGGGCACTTCTTCAGGTGGTCCCGGGATACAATGGCTGTGGTTTCCCCTCCGTCTTTACTGATGGTACAGACCTTCGGGTTCTCGTGGCTTGAGGGCAGTACGGTGTACGGGTCCTTCTCCCACTGGTCGTCCAACTTGTGGAGCCGTCTCTTCCTCTTCAAGACCTGCTCTCCGGGTACCAGGGGAACAGCGGGAGCATACTGGTTGTAAGTCTTCTCTTGTCTTTCCCTAGCCTGACAGAGACTTCGCTCCACGCTCTCCTGTACTTTCCGGTACTGCTGCTGCCTCTCTGTGTCCCAGTCCGTTTCTGGTGAAGTGTCCTCGGGCGTCAGGACTCCCATTTCCAGGTCAACAGGTAACTTACCAGGTCTTGCCCTCATTAGGTAAGCCGGGGTACAGTTGGTGGAACCTACCGGGATGTGGTTGTATAGGTCCACCAGATCGGGCAACTTCTCAGGCCACAGACTGCGTTCTTCCAGGGGCAACGTTTTTAGAAGATCCATTACCACCTGGTTCATTTTCTCACAAAGTCCATTAGTTTGCGGATGGTAGGGTGTCGTCCTTATCTTCCGGCAGCCATACAGATTGCAGAATTCCTGGAAGACCTCCGCTTCAAAGGCAGGTCCCTGGTCCGTCAGCACTTGGTCCGGGTACCCGTGTGGACGGCAAAAGTGCTGCTGGAAGGCTCTAGCTGCTGTTCGAGCCGTTAAGTCCTTGACGGGGACGACAACCAGAAACCGGGAGTAATGATCCACGATGGTTAACGCGTAGACGTAGCCACTTCTGCTGGGGGTCAGTTTTACATGATCCAAGGCTACCAGTTCCAACGGTTGCCGGGTGACGATGGACTGCAGGGGAGTCTTCTGGCTGGCCCGGTCCTTCCTTCTCAGATTGCACGGGCCACAGTCTCTGCACCACTTCTCGATGGTTCCCCTCATGCCTACCCAGTGGAACCGCTCGCGCAGCAGGAACTCCAGCTTTTTCCACCCGAAGTGTCCAGCTCCGTCGTGGTATGCCTCCATCACCATGGCTGCGTCTCTTCGTGGCACCACTACTTGCCAGAGTAGTTCATGCGTCCTGGAGTTAACCATTCTGCGGCACAACTTCCCCTTGTAAAGGAACAGTCGACTCTTCTCTGCCCATAGTTGTTTGGCTTCCTCTGGAGCGTCTGATTCCAGGCTAGCCTCCGGTCGAGTCAGCATCTCCTTGACCAGTCGGACGGCAGGGTCGCTGTCTTGCGTTTCCGCCCAGTTGTAGTGAGGTAAGGGGTTCAACGTAGCAGCCTGCTTACTCCTTACCCGGTGGGAATACTGGATAGTCCCATGACGGTGGAACGCAGGGAGTTCAACTTCTTCCAGTCCCTCCGGATTTTCTCCTCCGTCCGGCAGGTTGGGCATCCTGGACAGGGCGTCCGCGTTGGTATTGGAGCGCCCTGCCCGGTATTTAATTGTGAACTCGTAGTTGGACAGACGGGCCATCCACCTCTGCTCCAGGGCACCGAGTCTTGCCGTGTCCAGGTGTGTCAACGGGTTGTTATCCGTGTATACGGTGAACCGGGAAGAAGCGAGGTAATGCCTAAAGCGCTCGGTGACTGCCCATACCACGGCCAGGAACTCTAGCTTAAATGAGCTGTAATTTTCGGGGTTCCTTTCGGTGGGTCGCAGTTTTCGGCTGGCATAGGAGATTACTCGTTCTCTCCCCTGCTGAATCTGGGACAGTACGGCTCCTAGCCCGATGTTACTGGCGTCGGTGTAGAGGATGAAGGGCTGGCTATAGTCCGGGTACGCCAAGATTTCATCCCCCGTGAGGGCCATCTTCAGCTGGCGGAAGGACTCTTCTTCTAGCTTTTCCCATTTGAAGGGCGGCTTCTGGTTCTTGGCCTTCCGGGACTGGCCTATCAGGAGGTCCTGCATAGGTGCTGCCTTTTTGGTGAAACCGGGAATAAACCTTCGGTAGTAGCCTACCAACCCTAGGAACTGCCGCACTTCTTTTACGCTGGAGGGGCTTGGCCATCCCTTAATTGCGGTGATCTTATCGGGGTCGGGAGCCACTCCGTCAGCGCTCACCACGTGTCCCAGGTATTGCACCTTTGGTTTCAGGAGGTGACACTTGGAGGGTTTCACCTTTAGGCCGTAACTCGCCAGAGCTTCGAACACCTCCGCCAGGTGTTTCAGGTGGTCCTCATAAGTTTTGGAGTATACGATGACATCGTCCAGGTACAACAGGACCGTCTCGAAGTTTCTGTGGCCCAGACAGCACTCCATTAATCGTTGGAAGGTTCCTGGGGCGTTGCAGAGTCCGAACGGCATGCAGGTGAACTCGCTAAGTCCCATCGGGGTGGTGAATGCGGTCTTCTCCCGGTCCGCCTCTGCTACAGGAACCTGCCAGTACCCGCTAGTGAGATCCAAGGTAGAGAAGAAGTTAGCAGATCTTAAAGCAGCCAATGACTCCTCTATCCTTGGTAAGGGGTACGCATCCTTGTGTGTGATACGGTTGATTTTCCGGTAATCTACACACATCCTCATGGTGTTGTCTTTCTTTTTGACTAAAACTAGTGGGGCTGCCCAGGGGCTACAGCTATCCCGGATTACCCCAGCCTCCTTCATGTCTCTAAGCATCCCCTTGGCGTGTTGGTAATGTGCAGGGGGTACGGGTCGATACCTCTCTTTTATGGGAGGATGATCTCCCGTGGGGATGCGGTGTTCTACCCCCTTGACTCGCCCGAAGTCTAACGGGTGTTTACTAAACACTCTCTCATACTCTTGAACCACCCGATAGACTCCTTGTTTCTGGTGTGAGGGAGTGGAGTCAGTACCCAGATGTAGTTGCTGACACCAGTCCTCCATGTCTTTCTTAGAGCCGTTACCTTCCTCCGGGTGAGATGGAGGCAAGGGTTCCACAGATTGTATAGAATTTTTATTAGTGGTATATAATTTGGCTAGCGTGGCATACCGGGGCAGGTACACTTCCCTCTCCCCGATATTTATTATGCGAACGGGCACCCTCCCATGGCGTACATTGACCACCCCCCGTGCTGTCAAAATGGTGGGCCTACTGTCTGAGTAAACTGGTTCTACCATTGCCTGGTAATCTCTACCTCTCAGACCAATAGCTGCCCGGCACCAAATCATCATTTCACTTTTTGGGGGCATGGCAATAGGAAAAGGGTCACACATTCTTACGCTACCAATCTCACCGCCGGAGAGTTCCACTTGTTGCCGTTGCATCAGTGCCCGGATCTCTTTCTGGAGCACCCGCTGCTCGCCGGAGCTGGCATTCTTGGCAACCTGCTGTAAAAGGAAAATCACCTCTGCAAGACAATTTTCAATTACATTAGTTCCTAGAGTTATTTTTGGGTGACTCTCATGTTTGTCAATATCTACAATGATCAGTCCCTGTGCGGCCAGTTCGACTCTACCAATTTTGATGGTCACCTCTTTAAATCCGATCTGTGGCACGGGCTGACCATTGCTGGCGATGATACTCAAGTCGTCGTCAGGGTAGCGGGTAATATCCGAGTCATTCCAGTACTGCTTGAAGAGCACGTACGGGATGGTGGTGACCTGTGACCCGGTGTCCAGTAGGGCACTCATGGGAATGCCATCCAGTACCACAGGCAAGACTGGACGTCCTCCCACATATCTGTCGCGCCAGTTCGATGGGCCTGGTGATCTTTTTCCTGGGGGTTGGCCCTCTACCCCAGGTTGTGCCCGTTTAAAGAACAGTACCTTTCCATATGTCCGGGTTGATTGCAGCGGCGGCAGATGGGTCGTCCGTCCTCGCTGTATCGGTCACTGGGTCTTCCTCTGGCCGGTGGGGTCCTCCTTGGTCGACGCCACGGGATGTCCTCCGGTCCGGATGCCAGCTGGATCTTCCCTGGAGTGGAAACCTGTAAAGACTGCACAGTTCGGGTTAGCGCAGCAACGCTTTTAGCTAGCTCTTGGACCTGATGGTGTAGGTCTGGAGCCGGGTCATTGTCCAAAGCCTGCGCATCAGCTCCCACAGGCCCTGCTGACAAGGGCGCCGCCTCCTGGTAGTAAGTGGTAGTGGGGCGTCTGTGGGTCACAACGCCACCTGGTGCCGGTTCTCGGAGCACCCGGATGGCTCTGTCCTTGAACTGTGCAAATTCTAGATGAGGGTCCTGTAAGGCCATTGCCCGCAACTGGGTGCGGTGGGCATTGCAATATAAACCCTCTATAAATTGTTCGGTCAACAGCCTGTCCTCGTTTCCCACTCCATTAGGGTCGGTCTGCTTAATGGCCCTCAGGGCCTCTTGTAGGTTGAGTGCATAGTCCCTTATACTCTCATGCGCTCGCTGCTTGCACCCGTAGAATCTAAGTTTAATCTCGGCTGAGGTGCGGGTATCAAAGGTGTCCTTCAGCCGGGTTAGTATCCCTGCGACAGTCTTCCTCCCAGGTGGCCAGGATTTTACTTCCCTTTTGGCTGCCCCAGTTAGTTGGGCCACCAGGATGCTCACTTTTTGCTCTTCTGTGAGGGGGTACACCTGGAAGAGGCTATCCAGCTTTTCTCTAAAGTCATGCAGGGTATGTGACTCCCCTGAGTACTGGGGTAGCCAAGCTGCTCCCGGGATATAGGGCATGGTGAAGGGCATAACTGCAACAGCGGTAGCGCTGGCGGGGGTTGAGGCAGTGGAGCTCTCCTCCGTATCCGACATCTTCCTCCCCCCTAGTGGACCGTGGCCTACCTTGCGATGATCCTGTTCCGTAGGCCGCGGCTCCGCAGTGGATCGTCAGGGTTGAGGACCTTCCGTCGCGCTCCTGTGACGTCGGCGTCTGCTGGGCTCCTTCCAGGACCTTACGCAACGTCCAGACGTGAGGCGGGGCTTCAGTTCTCGCGCGCTTTCGGAGTCCACGCCCCTCTTCTTCCCGCGCGGCGTCCTCAAGATGGCGTCCAATGGCGGGAAAACTCCACGGATGGCGGGAAGAAGGCTGAAGATGGCGCCGGATGGCGGGAAACTTCACCGATGGCGGGAAGAAGGCTGAAGATGGCGCCGGATGGCGGGAATCTTCACCGATGGCGGGAATCTTCACCACTGGTAAGTTTGAACAGTCTTTGCTTTTCAGGCACGCAGTACCCGGTGGTTGCGGGCACGTGATCCTGCCGACTACGCCAAAGTTGACGCGCCCCTGGGCCTGTGTCGCGCTGCGTTGCGCACGCGGGAGCTTACCCGGAGCCGGATCTGTTTAGGGTTGTAGTCTCGTGGCGGTGACCCGGTCCGTGCCCAGGGAGTCAAACTGGACGGCAGTCTGTTAGCGGTAGAAAATGGTTGATGACTACGCCACCCGTTGAATGCAGCCAGGGGGCTGCTGCTGCAGGGCAGACCGCTGAGGCCGGTGGAAGGATGGTGCAGCGTGATAGTATAACCCCCAACGGGAGGGGTATGGCCTCAGGGCAGCCGACGTGGATGATGGGGGTAGCAGGAACCACTCAGAGACGGTATGGTAGCGTTCAGGGTCTTTACTGGTAACAACGATAGACCCTCCCGGAGTACTTGCTAGCGAACGGGGCCTGGTCAGTCCTTGAGCAGATGGGATCTCCCCTGGCCAGGCGTAGTTGTAGGCCTCCCAAGCTGACTGTACTCTTCTGGCTACCTTGCTAGAAGCTGATGTAAGTAGCCCACGTCCCTGAGTGTACCGTGTGGTGCTCACCCGTATGGCCGGTGACTCGGGGCCTTCTAATGGCTTCCGCTCCACGATGGCGGTGCTGGTCCCACGCGTGTGACCGGGCCTTCGGGCTTCTGGGCCAGGGGACCTGAAATCCCCTGCCTGACGGATTCTGCTGCTGGGTAGAAGTTAGTCCCCACAGCCTCGGACTCCGGGTCCGGTAAAGAATCTTCCTAGTCAGGGCGAGCTCTTTAGCTGCCAGCCCCTGACTCCTTGTGACTCTGCTGCTTCCTATGCTGCTCTTGTCTCTACTCTTCCTGGACTCACTAACTCTGCCTCAGCCCCGGGTTTATACAGGGGAAGTTCTTCCCCTCCCAAGGCTGGGCAGGAGGTGTGGCATGCACAGGATCCCTGACTAAAGGACCTCCCACCTGCTCTCAGACGTAATATCTCTATCACTGTGACAACCAGACCCCTGGGGTGTCACACTGTCATGGGAGGTTATTGGAGAAAATAGAATTAGACTTACTGGTAATTTGGTTTCTAATAACCCACCACGACAGCACTGGTAATTCCCTCCCAGGCTTGGTTAGCCAATCATTTAATTTGAATAAATATAATTTGAAGCATCCATACTTGTGTGGTCCTTTATAAAAACAATGGAGGGAGGATGAGGGAGGGGCTATTTCACCTCTTTGTGTTTCCTGTCCCTATTAGGGTGGGGTGACATCCTCCTTTGGTGCTGTCGTGGTGAGTTATTAGAAACCGAATTACCGGTAAGTCTAATTCTATTTTTTTCACAAATAAACGCAAGTTATATCGAAGAAATTTTACCACTATCATGAAGTACAATATGTCATGAAAAAACAATCTCAGAATCAGCGGGATCCGTTGAAGCGTTCCAGAGTAATTACCTCATAAAGTGACAGTGGTCAGAATTGTAAAAATTGGCCTGGTCATTAACGTGCAAACCACCCTCGGCGGTAAAGGGGTTAAAGTGTATCCATCGTTTTAATTTTTATTTCAGAAATGAATAGTTTACATGAAAATAAGAAACTTTGTAATATATCTTATCAAATAAATTTGCTTCTTTATTTGCTAAAATTGATCAGTCATCATCAAGTCTCAATTCTGAGGTTTTAAATTTGTATTCAGTGAACACAGACTTTCCCATTCTGAGATAGGAGATGGCAGCTGCTACTGATAAGGGGGAAAAGCTGTCTCAAGCTCCTCCCTCTTCCTGCCCACATAGAATTGTATCAGTAGCAGCTGCCATCTCCTATCTCAGTAATGGGAAAGTGTCTTCACTGAATACAGATTTTACCTCAGAATTTCATAATGAATGATACATTTTGGCAGAGAATGAAGAAAATTATAAGGTTGTTTAATTTCATGTGTACTATTGATTCATGAAATAACAATTAAAATGAGGGTTACTCTTTAAGATAATCGGGAGCCTTAAAGGTCATATGCTGGAGATGTCGGCTTCACTGCTGATGCCAGTACCTTAGACACATGAATGATGTACGGAAAGTCTGCAGGAAGTAAGCGGAGACCAGTGCGGACTACTGGAGCAATAGTGATGGAGCCAAGGGTGGAACAAAGAGGAGAGAATAGGGATTTTGAATTGAACACCTTTCCTGCTGTTTCCTGAGTTTTTGGAAAACCATTTTAAGCTATGTGCACACGGCTTCTCTTAGATTTCGGCACCGCCACCGAGATTTTCCAGACAAAGCCGCTTCAGGAAGACCTCGACGGTTGCTTTCCTGAGGTGTCCTTTCCAGCGGCTTTGCAGCTTTTTCACTTTATACTGGTAACTATAGAGAGCAGGCGGCTTCCTAGCGAAAACGCTCAAAGAATGAACCTGTTCCTTATTTTAACCACTTCAGTTTCCGAATCCTAAAGTGGTTAAAAGACATAAGACAGAAGATGTGCACAGCCATGTTACTTTGACATTGCTGTGCATTATGTTCATATTATGGGGTGCTTTATCTGGCAGATTCCAGGCTTGGGGTAAGTTCACACACAGTATTTTGATGTGGATTTTTTTATGTGCATTTATTGAGTGGCCATACCCACTCCCAGTTGAGTTCTGACCACCGTTCAAAAACTTGGCAAAGTGGTCCTAGATGGGAGAAAAAACCCACAAAATTTTAAGCAATTTTACACTAGAAAACGAACGTAAACTGCTGGATGAATCGGCCCCTTCGTTTTCTGAAGCAGTCAAAAAACTCAGTGTGAACATCCCCTAAATATGGTTTTTGGAGCAGAATCCACTTCAGAATATTGTGGGAACATACCCTAATGGTTTCTTTTAACTTTCTGTTCCAGGAATGTTTCCAGTTGACCAATCCGAATACAGCAATTTGAAGAGTGCGCTGGAAAAGCTGACCTTGGACGATTCAAGTGTGTCTGTTAGTTGGGACAGTGTAGCGTCGGCGTCCCTGCCTCCTGCTAGGCAGGGACGCTGTTCCCCTCACCTCTCCGCTCCGTGCCCGGCGTCTTCCTCCCGCTCTGCTGGCAGCGTGCGGTGCTTCCCGGCCACGGTCACGGTGCTTACAGCGCGCACTCCCCCTCTCTTAAAGGGGCCGCGCGCGCCGTCCTAAAGAGTCCCCGGCCAATGGCCGGAGGACTTCACCATATATAAGGCACCTCCTCCAAAATGGAGGTGCCCGAGCAATGTTGTAGCACAGTTCATCACTCTGCTTCAGCCCCCAGGTCCCGTTTCCAGTTACCTGCCAGTTACCTGCCAGTTTCCTGTCTGATACCTGCCTGACTCTTGTCTACCTGCTGCTATTCCTGCGGTCCGACAGTCTGCCTACCAGCCCTGCCAGTCTGTCTATGGATCCGTCTGCCCGCTCACCTGGGAGCGCACATCTGCTACCTGCCTGCTAGCCTTTACACTATTCTTATCTATTACTAAGAATATATATTTACACTATACACACCGTGCACTTTTTTATTCATACCTTTCTGGTATTGCTCATGTCTTATTCCTTTACCACACTACATTCACCCCAATATCCTCCCTATCATTTTTTATACCATGTGTCTAAGTTTCTTATCACTTCACCTTTTTACACTTTATTTTACCTTTTTCATTCCATTCCAATTTCCTTTTTATCTTTTTACTTCTCTTTTCTTTTCTAATACTATATTTCTTTGCCTGACTTTCACTTCTTATTTCATTTTCCTTTTCCCCTTCACATCCTTAACACTGCTTCGACATTCACTCACTACCATTTTTTTTATCACATATTATTATATTGGTCTTGTTACCATTCTTTTTATGACATCTAAATTTTTCTCCGGAGTCCCGCTATTAACATATGAGGATTTCATAATGTGTATGTGCCTGTAGAAATCTAAGGCTCTTCGGTAGGGGTCCGCCCTCATATTGTCCCATTTTTGGCCTTTTGTCACGCCTCTTTTGAACTACACCTCAGATATATGGGGATTCTACATTGGAGAAGTGCGCATGTACGCATACAGACCCGTGGACTTCCGGTTTTGCGCATTAGGCACTGCATGCGTTCCACCGCATGCGTGCCAGCCGCTACATTCCGGAAGTCATCTTTCTACACACGGAGTCATGTAGCGTGCGCATGCGCCAAGCACTCTCCATTAATTACGGGAATTCCAAACAGCTGACAGTCAGCCTATTAATAGGTATGACACACACACATACTGCACGCCCCATCGAAGAAGCACACAAGCGAAACGGCGTCGTCGGGCGGATCCCTGTGAGATTGTCTCCATGTCTTAGAAACACTCAGTAAGTGTATTTTTTGGACCTCCTTTAGATTGGTTATTTTGTATGATCATGATCATTCCAGGATATTGTCATGATAACTAGAATGGGGAGACTGATGGTAGCTTATCATTACACTTGTAATTAATAGATTTTTTACTTCCACCGGTCACACCATTATAAATTCTTGGAGAGCTATGTAAATGATGATACATTGTTGAATGGAAGGCTACTTCTACAATTGCTATTAATACTAGATTCATCCAATTGATAGAATATGGTTGGGAAAAATAATTTTCTTTTAGGTGATATATATATTTATACAAATATTTACATGAATTGTGATATATAATATATTTATTGGTCTTATGTTTACATCAACCTTTCCCCCCCTCCTTGTTGTGCAATAATACAATATATGATTACTATGATCTATCAATTGGAAGACTTTTTGCATGGGATCGATAGGTCACTGCTCTGCTATGCTTTTTATTGAAAATTTTAAATTGATGTAATAAAAAATAAATAATTTTTAATATTATTTGTTTCACATCCTCTTTTCAAAAAATCTGGTTTATGCAACGCAGTTTTTTATGGTGATTGGACATCCTTATTGAGGTAGTTAAAGTTTATGACCTTTTTTTGGAAACTGCCTGCTAGCCTACCTGGAGGCTCCGCCGTCACGTGCTGTGACCACCTGCCTGTCCAGAGACTCTTTCCCGCTCACCTGGGAGCGCTCACCTGCTACCTGCCTGCTAGCCTACCTGGAGGCTCCGCCGTCACGTGCTGTGACCACCTGCCTGTCCAGAGACTCTTGCTCGCTCACCTGGGAGCGTCCACCTGCTACCAGCCTGCTAGCCTACCTGGAGGCTCTGCCGTCACTTGCCGTGACCACCCGCCTGTCAAGAGACTGTCCCGGTCACTTGCTGTGATCCCTGCCCGTTAACCCAGAGACTGTCCCGGTCACTTGCCGTGACCACCTGCCCGTTTACCCAGAGACTGTCCCGGTCACTTGCCGTGACCACCTGCCCGTTTACCCAGAGACTGTCCCTGTCACTTGCTGTGACTACCTGCCCGTCTTCCCTGGGCGCCACCCGCTTCCTTACAAGGACCGCCCCCTTGTATAGTTGCTCAGAGGTTCCGCCTCCCAGACCCGTTACAGTTTGCTCAGGCCATGGAACCCGGTGGCACCCAAGCTCCCTTGCTCTCGGACCTATGTCATGAACTGTCCCGTCAGAGGTCCCAACAGGAGTCCATCCTGAGTCACCTGCGGAATGTCAACTCTCGCCTGGACACTCTGACTGCTCCACCAGCAACCACCGCTAGTGTCATGACTCGCAACCCGGCAGCGCCGCTGCCTACCAATACCATGGTATCCTGCCCCGGACCCCGGCTTATAAACCAGTGCACCCTGCACTTTGAACTCCTGTCCCACCAGTTTATCTCCGACCGGGCCAAAGTTGCCTTCATCATGTCCCATCTCACGGGGGAGGCACTGGCTTGGCTAAATCCTCTATGGGAGAGAGGAGACCCCCTGGTGTCCGACCTGCCAGCCTTTCTCACGGCTTTCCGGAAAGTCTTCGACGAACCCGGACGGAAGACCTCATCCGCCTCGTCTCTGCTTACGCCTCCGCCAAGGAAATCTCACCGTGGGCCAATATGCCATACGGTTCCGTACCCTTGCTTCGGAGCTGGCCTGGGATAACGACGCTCTGGTGTCTGTCTTCTGGGAGGGTCTGTCCAGCCGTATTAAAGATTAACTCGCCGGTCGGGACATTCCTACCACTCTCGACGACTTAATACCACTTCCAACCCGGATTGACATCAGGTTCCAGGAGCGCGCCAAAGAGGTCACCCGTGAGAGGAGGTTTCCACATCTAGCCCCCACCTTCCAGAAACCCGTCATTCCCTCCGTTACTCCCCAGGCACACTCACCTGAGCCTATGCAGGTCGACCAGACCAAGATGGTCAAAACCCGTCAAGACTCTCGCCGTGCCGAGGGGAGCTGCTTCTACTGTGGCAGTAAAGAGCACCGGATCCGTTCCTGCCCTGAGAGGTCGGGAAAAGCCTGTGTCTAGGGTCGCTCAGGGAGGTCGCCCTAGACAAAAGTAAACCCTCTCCATCCCTGATGCTGTCAGTCTCTATCACCTGCGGAGAGAACCGCTATTTCGAACTGGCTTAACTTGACTCAGGAGCTGCTGGTAATCTCATCTCTTAATCCCTGGTAGAGAAGTACCGCATTCCCACCAAACCTCTGGCTGTACCTTTATCTGTCGCCGCCGTGGATGGGGGCCTTTTACCACATCCCATCCAACTCATCACCGAATCCATAACTCTGCAGGTGGGAATGCTGCATTCTGAGAGCATCTCCTTTCATGTTCTGCCTGGACTCTCTCACGCACTCTTGCTGGGCCTACCTTGGCTCCAGAAACATGCACCCGTGCTTGACTGGCAGACCGGAGAAGTCCTTCGCTGGGGACAGGACTGCCATAAGACTTGTCTAGTTCCCGTTCATCCTGCTCGTCCTTCTCCTACCCCAGTCAATCTACCCGGTCTACCGGTTCCCTATTGGTCTTATGCGGATGTCTTCAATAAAAAAGAAGCAGAGACATTACCCCCTCATAGACCATACGACTGTCCAATCGACCTGATACCCGGCTCTACTCCTCCCCGTGGGCGTATCTACCCTTTGTCCGCAGCAGAGACCCGGTCCATGTCTGAATATATTGAGGAGAATCTTGCCCGGGGATTTATCCGGAAATCTACCTCCCCGGCGGGAGCAGGCTTCTTCTTCGTCAAAAAGAAGGACGGCTCACTCCGTCCATGTATAGATTATAGAGGCCTTAACCAGATTACAGTGAAGAATAAATACCCCCTCCCGCTCATTCCTGAATTATTTGACCGCCTGAGGGGGGCTAGAATCTTCACCAAACTGGATCTCCGTGGGGCGTATAACCTGGTCCGTATCCGTCAGGGGGATGAGTGGAAGACGGCATTCAACACCCGGGACGGCCACTATGAGTACCTTGTAATGCCCTTCGGTCTCTGTAACGCTCCTTCCGTCTTTCAAGAGTTGGTCAATGACATCTTCCGTGACCTTCTCTACTCCTGCGTGGTGGTGTACCTGGACGACATCTTGGTCTTCTCTCTGGACCTTCCTTCTCACCGGAGGGATGTTCGTCAGGTCCTGCTCAGGCTCAGGCAGAACCACCTCTACACTAAATATGAGAAGTGCATCTTTGAGCAGACCTCTCTTCCATTTCTGGGCTACATAATCTCTCAGACCGGCCTACAAATGGATCCTGAGAAACTGTCTGCCATCCAGAAGTGGCCCCGACCAGAGGGGTTGAAGGCTATTCAGCGGTTCCTGGGCTTCGCCAACTATTACCGCCTCTTCATACCGCACTTCTCTTCCAGGACTGCCCCTATCTCTGCGCTCACCCGTAAGGGTACTAATCCCAGAAGATGGCCGCCCGAAGCTGAGGAGGCCTTTCTTTCCTTAAAACAGACCTTCTCCTCCGCCCCGGTGCTGCATCGTCCGGACGGTAACAAACAATTCTTCCTAGAGGTTGACGCTTCCTCCTCCGGAGCCGGGGCGGTACTTACCCAAAAGTCATCTTCCGGAAGAATGGTAACCTGCATTTTTTTCTCCAAACTCTTCTCCTCTTCTGAGCGCAATTATTCTATTGGAGACCGAGAATTGTTAGCCATTAAGCTGGCACTGGAGGAGTGGCGTTACCTGCTCGAGGGGGCTCTTCACCCGGTAATAATTTACACGGACCACAAGAACTTGGCTTACCTTCAGAGCGCCCAGAGACTTAACCCGCGCCAAGCCCGGTGGTCCTTGTTTTTTGCCCGCTTTGATTTTGTTCTTCATTTTCGCCCGGCAGACAAAAACATCAAAGCTGACGCCTTGTCCCGATCCTTCCTGGTATCTGATCTAGAGGAGGAACCTAAGCACATCATTGATCCCGCCAGAGTAATGCAAGTGGCTCCCGTGAATCTAAATCGTCTCCCTCCTGATCGGAAGAAGGTCCTACACTGGGGTCACTTGTCTAAGCTAGCTGGCCACGCCGGTCAGAAAAAGACCCTCCAGCTCATTACCCGGCATTACTGGTGGCCTACCCTGCACAAGGATGTAATAGACTTTGTTTCTGCCTGTGTGTCCTGCGCCCGCAACAAAGTTCCAAGACATCTGCCAGCCGGTCGCCTTCTTCCTCTTCCAGTACCTGCGGCCCCGTGGCAGCATATTGCTATGGACTTTATAACGGATCTTCCTGTCTCTGCCGGTTGTACGGTCATTTGGGTGGTCGCTGATCGCTTTTCCAAGATGGCGCACTTCATTCCCCTGCTGGGTCTCCCGTCTGCACCCGAACTGGCTAAAGACTTTATCCACCACATCTTCCGTCTCCATGGCCTGCCCCTCCACATCGTGTCAGATCGTGGGGTTCAGTTCACCTCACGCTTCTGGAGAGCCACATGTAAGTTGCTTGACGTCACTCTGGACTTCTCCTCCGCTTACCATCCACAGTCCAATGGTCAAGTGGAGCGGATCAATCAGAACCTGACCAGTTACCTCCGGCACTTCGTTAATGCCCACCATTCGGACTGGGTGGATCTCCTACCATGGGCCGAGTTCTCTTACAATAATCACGAGAGCGAATCTTCCTCCAAATCCCCGTTTTTTGTAGTCTTCGGTCAGCATCCTCGGATCCCATTTCCCGTCTCCACCTCGGTGGACAATCCGGCTGCGGAATCTCTCGTTAGCGAATTCTCCTCCATTTGGGAGAGTACCCGATCCGCACTCCTTCAGTCGTCCGAGCGGATGAAGAAACACGCTGACAAGAAACGCCTGGATCCTCCACAATTCCATCCTGGAGATAAAGTCTGGCTCTCGTCCAAATATGTCCGGCTCAAGATTCCTTCCTACAAGTTAGGGCCTCAGTTCATCGGCCCACTGGAAGTTATCAAACAGATCAACCCGGTGGCCTATAAATTGAAACTCCCGGCCAACCTACGGATCCCTAACTCCTTACTCCTTCCATGTATCTCTCCTCAAACCCGTGGTTTCCAAGTCTACAGGTACGCCTCCTGCTCCGGTTTCCGCTGAGAACGAGTTTGAGGTAGAGAACATTCTGGCCACCAAAAGGGTAAGAGGAAAGACCTTTTTCTGGTAGACTGGAAGGGGTTTGGTCCTGAGGAGAGAACGTGGGAGCCCCGGGAGAACATCCATGCCCCTCTCATCCTTGATAAATTTCTCTCTGGCCTAAAAAAGGGGGGGCCTAAAGGGGGGGGTACTGTAGCGTCGGCGTCCCTGCCTCCTGCTAGGCAGGGACGCTGTTCCCCTCACCTCTCCGCTCCGTGCCCGGCGTCTTCCTCCCGCTCTGCTGGCAGCGCGCGCTGCTTCCCGGCCACGGTGCTTAGGGCGCGCGCTCCCCCTCTCTTAAAAGGGCCGCGCGCGCCGTCCTAAAGAGTCCCCGGCCAATGGCCGGAGGACTTCACCATATATAAGGCACCTCCTCCAAAATGGAGGTGCCCGAGCAATGTTGTAGCACAGTTCATCACTCTGCTTCAGCCCTCAGGTCCCGTTTCCAGTTACCTGCCAGTTACCTGCCAGTTTCCTGTCTGATACCTGCCTGACTCTTGTCTACCTGCTGCTATTCCTGCAGTCCGACAGTCTGCCTACCAGCCCTGCCAGTCTGTCTATGGATCCGTCTGCCCGCTCACCTGGGAGCGCACATCTGCTACCTGCCTGCTAGCCTACATGGAGGCTCCGCCGTCACGTGCTGTGACCACCTGCCTGTCCAGAGACTCTTGCCCGCTCACCTGGGAGCGCTCACCTGCTACCTGCCTGCTAGCCTACCTGGAGGCTCCGCCGTCACGTGCTGTGACCACCTGCCTGTCCAGAGACTCTTGCTCGCTCACCTGGGAGCGTCCACCTGCTACCAGCCTGCTAGCCTACCTGGAGGCTCTGCCGTCACTTGCCGTGACCACCCGCCTGTGAAGAGACTGTCCCGGTCACTTGCTGTGATCCCTGCCCGTTAACCCAGAGACTGTCCCGGTCACTTGCCGTGACCACCTGCCCGTTTACCCAGAGACTGTCCCGGTCACTTGCCGTGACCACCTGCCCGTTTACCCAGAGACTGTCCCTGTCACTTGCTGTGACTACCTGCCCGTCTTCCCTGGGCGCCACCCGCTTCTTACAAGGACCGCCCCCTTGTATAGTTGCTCAGAGGTTCCGCCTCCCAGACCCGTTACAGACAGCAGTGCAGCTCTGGGTGCTGGCTGGAGGTGCGTCTTCTACTGCCATTATCTGACTTATTTTATATCACTATATATTTTATTTCAGTCATTTCCTATACTTATGATGAAAATATACCATGCAGGCATTAATGTGTCCTACAGTGATCATAAGGGCACAGTTATCACCTACTGGCCGATTAATTGAGCATTAGATAGACATTTCAATAACTTTAATTTCTGAAAAGGGGTAATTTGTGAAAGTTTAATTATTGATTTAGTGTGTAAGGCTGTAAAAAAACATCTTCAGCTCAGAAAATTCTTCTGTAACAATGATCAGGAGGAAAGCAAAAAAACGTTACAAGGTAAAGGCCAATTTTTGGCAGAACAAACCACTGGCTCAACAGTTCATCTTGGTAATGTGTTAACCACTTGTATATTACACTCACGAATGGTATCTAGTCCCCTAGTGAATTCAGCATTGTATCACGCAGAGAGTTGCACAGTCTCACACTCTTACAGTAAAGAATCCTGGTCTTGGCCCTTTTGTTATAGATACGGTACTGAATATACTACACTAGGTCACTCCTTAGCATTTCTTTTTAACTAATAATTTAATAATAATTAATAATTTTAACTCATAATTAATTATATTACTCTTTCCTTGTATTGCAGTCCACCTATTCCATCTTTACTTTAATTTCCCACCTTGTACGTGCTAGACCTCGGCTTTGTCTTTTTTGCACACTGGTGGCCAAATCTGTGCACCATGTTCCATATGGAGTCTGACTAGAGAAAATGTATTTTTCATTGTTAAATCACATCTGTCACTTCTCGGCCCAAACCTCCAGCTTATCCAGATATGTTTGTGACATATTATCCTGCAATTCCATAGCCAGGATTGTTATCGGTACAGTATTGTGTAGATCTGAATCCTCATATCCTCATCAATACACATGTACATGTACACATGAGCCTTCTGGACTTCCCATAGAGAAGTCAGAAATGGTTTATTACCACCTCTGCCTTCCTGATTGTTTCCTAAACAAGTGCTGTGCGTATAGTTTAGGAAGCAATGACGATGATCATGTGAGTACCGGTTGCTGGCAGCATGCATTGCTAGGTTAGCCCCAGATTGACTCAACAGTTTGCAGGAAGTTGAATTTTGTCATGTTTTATTACTGAATTCCCCTGTAACTTGGCCTGGCATATAAGCCCCAGTTACAGGGGAATTCAGTAATGACAAAATGAAGGCAAACGTTATTTGGATGACTGAACCAGAGACATTTTTAGAGATCTTAAAATCCCATGTACGAAAAAGAAAAAATATGCCTGGTGATGATCAGAAATAATCTGGTCTTGAACTGGTTTATAGTTCATTCTACTACCTGCCTTGTGTATAGTAGGCAGTGCAAATAGCGTGGTGTTTGTCTGTTATGATGGACACCGCGTTACTGGTATTTTCCAGACCAATTTCTATTAGAGTGGTGGATCCCTATCGAGCACTAAGTAGTTTCCCATTTTATTAACACTTTCGGTATATTTGCCTCTCTATATAAATTATAACTAATGTTCATGTCCTGCACAGGTTGGGCTTCCTGTAGCTTTAACACATGGAGGTGTTTAACCAGAGACCTGAGCAGGAATACAATGTATCTGTCATAATGACGTCCCCTACAGTCCCATACAAGGCTGTGCTGTCCTCTCCAAAGCTGATAAAGGTACTTTCTGTCTATGGCTTCCATGATGCAGTAATGCCTTATACATGGATCTGGTGGATCATAGGCTGCGAAACGTAACCACTCTGCGCTGTATTGTCGGCCACTCTAATTTGTTGTGCCATACGCCAAAACTAACTATCAGGGTGTTTCATTACTTCTGGGGGAAACAAAATCAGTAAAATTGGACTTGGATGTTGAGATGATGACATTTTTTGTTCAGTATTTGCAGTTAAAGTGGTTTTCTGCTACTGTAACATTAATGACCTAATCCCAGCACTGGTTATCAATGTCAGATCGGTCGAAGTCCCAACAACTGGCATCACCAACTATCTGCTGTATGCAGCGGTGGCCAGATGGTGTTCGGAGCGGATCCACACCACTCCAGCACGCTGGTCACTAGTCACTGTCGGGTTCTGCAGATCAGCTCCAATTGTATGATCCCATCTAATTTTTCGCATTATTCCTTTCGGAATATGGAGAACGGAGATTACTATTGTAAATCCATCTGAAATTCCTGACAAATCTGTAGTAAAGGAATATCTTGAACCTATGATTTTGGGTACAATTATTTCACCAGATGACTATCTTGAAAAGATCACGTCACTGTGTCAGGTCAGTGACCATTGGATCACAAAGATTTGAGGTGATATTATTGGGAAATTATATCATAAACATTAATTTTGCAAACACATTATATGTGTTATCTTAAACTCTCCATATGTTAAAGGGGTTGTCCAAGACTTAGATATTGATGACTTATCCTTTGGATGGGTGGAGGTCCGCAGCAGCTCCCCCGGCAGCTGGGTGTACACAGTATACGGAGGTGGAACACCTAAGCTCTGTACATTGTGTAAAGACCGTTATCAGGTTCTGCAGCTCTGCTCTTATTTACTTCAATGGGAGCTGAGCTGTAGTACCTGAGAATGGCCACTACGTGGTGTCCTGACTCCATACACTGTTCACTTTTGGGTGTCATGTGAGCTGCAAACAATGGATCAGTGGGGTGCCGAGTGTAAGAAGCCCCCTGATATATCAAAGTCCTAGATAACCCCGTATTATACAAGGACGGCAGATTATAGGAAATATCACCCTATTTTGGGGTAGATGTAGCAAAACTAATGTAGGAGCCAAGTGGAGCAGAGACACGTAGCAGGCAATTTGGTTTCTGCCACCCTCCATTACATCAGGTTTCCAATCCCTTTTAATGTAGTGGTCAGTGGCGTACCGCCAATGGCGGCAGACCATGCGACTGCTATGGGGCCCGTGAGCCGGGGGGGGCCCCATAGCAGTCCAGGGGTGAACATACCACTGCCGGTGCAGCTGTGCCGGGTCCCCACCATGCAGCTGCACCAAGGGGCCCACAAGGTGCAGCTGCTCCCTGCACGTGGCGGTCAGTGAGGAGAATAGCAGCGGAGCTGGAGGGTTCATCCTCTGCTTGCTCCCTGACCCAGGCGCACGCAGCTTGATGATGTCATCATGCAGCGCACGCCTTGGTCAGGAAGAAAGCTGCCGGCAACCAGGAGGATGCTGAAGGGGAGCGAGCTGAGGTAATTTGTTGTTTTTTTTCTGTTTTTTTACTGAAATGGTGGGGAGGGGAGGTGGAGGGAGAGCAATGGTGGGATGGTGGGGCTGGTGAGAGCAATAATGGGGCTGATGGGGCTGGGGAGAGGAATGATGGTGCTGGGAAGAGCAATAATGAGGCTGATGGGGCTGGGGAGAGAAATATTGGGGCTGGGGAGAGGGCTGCTGGGGAGAGGAATAAATGGGGATGATGGGGCTGGGGAGAGCAATAATGGGGCTGATGGGGCTGGGGAGAGGAATGATGGGGCTGGGGAGAGGAATAATGAGAATGATGGGGCTGGGAAGAGCAATAATGGGGCTGGGGAGAGGAATGATGGGACTGGGGAGAGGAATAATGGGGTTGATGGGGCTGGAGAGAGGAATAATGGGATGGTGGGGCTAGGTAGAGCAATGAAGGGGGCTGGGGAGAGGAATGATAGGGCTGGGGAGAGCAATGATAGGGATGGTAGGGCTGGGGAGAGCAATGATGGGATGGTGGGGCTGGGTTGAGCAATAATGGGGCTGATGGGGCTGGGGAGAGGAATAATGGTGTTGATAGGGCTGGGGAGAGGAATGATGGGATGATGAGGCTGGGGAGAGCAATAATGGGGCTGGAGAGAGCAATAATGGGGCTGGGGAGAGCAATAATAGGGCTGGGGAGAGGAATGATGGGGCTGGGAAGAGCAATAATGGGGCTGATGGGGCCAGGGAGAGAAATGATGGGGCGGATGGAGCCAGGGAGAGCAATAATGGGGCTGGGAAGAGCAATAATGGGGCTGATGGGGCTGGGGAGAGCAATTATGGGGCTGATGGGGCTTGGGAGAACAATGATGGGGCTGGGGAGAGGAATTATAGGGCTGATGGGTCTGGGAAGAGCAATAATGGGGCTGATGGGACTGGGGAGAGCAATGATGGGGCTTGGGGAGAGGAATGATGGGGCTGGGAAGAGCAATAAGCGCTCATCACACACCTAGATAAGTTCATTGAGGGGTCTAGTTTCCAAAATGGGGTCACTTGTTGGGGGTTTCCACTGTTTAGGCACATCAGGGGCTCTCCAAACGCAACATGGCGTTCGCTGATTATTCCAGCAAATTTTGAATTCAAAAAGTCAAATGGCGCTCCTTCACTTCAAAACTCTGCCGTGTGGCCAAACAGTGGTTTTCTGACACATATTTGGTATCAGCATGCTCAGAAGAAATTGCACAATACATTTTGTGGTCCATTTTTATATGTTTCTCTTGTGAAAATAAAAAAAATTTTGTCTAAATTTAATATTTTGTGAAAAAAAAGTTAAATGTTATTTTTTTTCTTCTTCATTGCTTCAGATACTGTGAAGCACCCGAAGGGTTAATACACTTCTTGAATGTGGTTGTGAGTTCCTTGAGGCGTGCGGTTTTTAGAATGGTGTCAATTTGGGGTATTTTCCGTCATATAGACACCTCAAAGTCACTTCAAATGTGATGTGGTCCCTAAAAAAAATGGTTTGGTATATTTTGTTCGAAAAATGAGAAATTGCTGGTCAGCTTTTAACCCTTGTAGCTCCCTAACAAAAAAAAAAATTTGGTTCCAAATTTGTGCTGATGTAAAGTAGACATGTGGGAAATGTTATTTATTGACTATTTTGTGTACAATATATCTCTGATTTCAGGGCAGAACAATTCAAATATTGAAAATTGCAAAACTTTCAAAATTTTCGCCAAATTTCCATTTTTTTTCACAAATAAACACGAGAGTTATCGAAGACATTGTACCACTATCATAAAGTACAATATGTCACGAAAAAACTTTCTCAGAATCAGGGGGATCCGTTGAAGCGTTACAGAGTAATTACCTCATAAAATGACAGTGGTCAGAATTGAAAACATTGGCATAGTCATTAACCTACAAAGTGGCTCGTTCCTTAAGGGGTTAATGGTGCTATAAATAATAATAATAATAATAATAATAATAATAATACTGAGAATTACTTATTACTGTGCCAATCATTCCTAAGTGAGGGGATGGGTTACAAAAAGCTATCTAGTAACCCATTAGAGGGGTTCATGAGTGAGCTAAAAGGTCTTATTAATGAGGGCTACAGCCAGGGGGCGCTAGACAAGAGCAAGAGGGAGTTTTTGATACCTCAACAGCTGCATCTATAAGAGTGTTATCCCCTTTGCCCAAAGTAGACAGGTTTATAGTGGATGTCTGACTGATATTATTGTCATCCTACATACAGGTGCGTCTCACTAAATTAGAATATCATCAAATAGTTAATTTATTTTAGTTCTCCAATAGAAAAAGTGAAACTCATATTATATAGTCATTACAAACAGAGTGATCTATTTCAAGTGTTTATTTCTGTTAAATTTGATGATTATGGCGTACAGCCAATGAAAACATGAAAGTCATTATCTCAGTAAATTAGAATAATTAACAAAAACACCTGCAAATACTTCCTAAGGCTGAGTGCCCACGATGCGTTTTTCATGCGTTTTCGCAGCGGAAACGCATCAAAAACGCTTGGTAATCCGCACCCCATGGTCCCCAATGGCATTCCGCAATGTCAATGCACATGCTGTGGATTTTTCCGCAGCGTTTCTGCAGCGCTCATAAATCCGCAGCACGTTCATTAATTTTGCGGAAGCGCAGCGGAATTGCCGCCATTGACTTGCATTGAGACGCATATAATCCGTGTCTGTACATTTGTACACGCGGATAATATGCGTTTCAATGTGCGTATGGTACCCAGTTCTGGAGGAGAGAAGACTCTCATCCAGACCTGGGTACCATTGTACCTGTGAAAAAAAGAATAAAATAACAAATAAAGTTTATATTCACCTTTCCGACGGCTCTCTCTGCATGCCGGCAGCGCTGAAGGACCTTCGGTGACGTCACAGTCATGTGACCGCAGGCCCTTCACCGCTGTGTCTCCCGATATGCCGGCAGCCAGGAACCAGACAGGAACGAGCGCTGCAGCACACGCCGGGGCATCGGGGGAGAGTATAGCTTTATTTTAAGCATTGTTTTACGGTCACACTATATAAATCCATGCTGTTTGCATGGATTTATATAGTGTGACTTAGTTGACAAGCACTTTCCAAATGATGCTAATCGCCTGGAAAG
Source organism: Phyllobates terribilis (assembly GCF_046119375.1). Lineage (NCBI taxonomy): Eukaryota > Metazoa > Chordata > Amphibia > Anura > Dendrobatidae > Phyllobates > Phyllobates terribilis. The sequence continues at coordinate 320,087,580 of NW_027362769.1, forward strand.
CGCTTGTCAATCTGCATGCGGAAACGCATGTGAATCCGCATGTATTCCGCATGTATTCTGCAGGAAAAACGCATGCACAATCTGCATGCGTTTTTTCTGCCAGGGAGATGCAGAAATGCTGCAGAAATTTTCTGCTTCATTTCTGCATCGTGGGCACATACTTCCTAAGAGTTTAAAAAGGTCCCTTAGACTGTTTCAGTAGGCTCCACAATCATGAGGAAAACTGTTGACTTGACAGATGTCCAGAAGACAGTCATTGACACATTAAGTAATGCAAAGTGCATTTTGCATTTCATTTGGAAATCAAGGTCCCAGAGTCTGCAGGAAGAGTGGAGGGGCACACAATCCAAGCTGCTTGACGTCTAGTGTGAAGTGTTTTATCAAGACCAAAGTCAGTGCAGCCGTCTACCAGGAAATTTTAGAGCACTTCATGCTTCCTTCTGCCAACAAGCTTTTTGGAGATGGAAATGTCATTCTCCAGCAGGACTTGGCACCTGTCCACACTGCCAAAAGTACCAGTACCTGGTTTAAAAACAACAGTATCACTGTACTTGATTGGCCAGCAAACTCGTCTGACCTTAACCCCACAGAGAATCTATGGGGTATTGTCAAGAGGAAGATGAGAGACACCAGACCGACAATGCAGACGAGCTGAAGGCTGCTATCAAAGCAACCTGGGCTTTCATAACACCTCACCAGTGCCACAGGCTGATCGCCTCCATGCCACAACACATTGATACAGTAATTGATGCAAAAGGAGCCCCGACCAAGTATTGAGTGCATTTACTGAACATACATTTCAGTAGGCCAACATTTCAGATTTTAACCCCTTTCTGACGTATGTGGTAATAGTACGTCCTTGTGCCATGGGCTTATTGGGCCAGGGACGTACTATTACTTCATACTGTGATTGCGCCCACACACAAGCGGTGCCGCGGCGATTGGCACCGGGTGTAAAAAACGGCGCAAAAAAAAACCTCTAGGGTTAAGGTTGAGCTGGGGTTACGGTCGGGCTAGAGTTAGGGTTAGGGTTGCGCTAGGGTTAGGGTTGGGCTAGGGTTAAGGTTATGGTTGGGCTATGGTTAGGGTTGGGCTAGGGTTAGGGTTAGACTAGGGTTAGGGTTGGGCTACGGTTAGGCTAGGGTTAGGGTTAGGCTCGGGTTAGGGTTGGGCTACGGTTATGGTGGGCTACTGTTAGGGTTGGTCTAGGGTTATGGTTGGAGTAGGGTTAGGTTGGGTTTGTGCTAGGGTTGGAGTTGTATTAGGGTTAAAGTTAGGGTTGTGTTGGGGATGGGATTTTTTCCAAAGTAAAAAAAAAAGACGACGATATGGCGACTAGTGTTGAGTGTAAGTGCTCGCTACTTGAGTTTGCATCGGGTGCTCGGGTATATACTGAGTATCGCGTGTGCTCGAGTCTCCGCTCCATATGTTTTGCAGCTGTTATACAGCCAAAAAAACCTCACAGGTATTGCCTGCCATGGCTGTTAGGCAGCTGCGACACATGCAGGGATTGCCTGTTTGTTATGTGATCCCTGCATGTGTCGCAGCTGTCTAGTGGCCGTGACACATGCAGCGGCAGCTCGAACACAGTTGTTGAGCATGCCGAAAATACTCGGGCAGCACTCGAGCGTGTTCAGTGAAGGGTTAACTGAGCACACTCACTCAACACTACTCGGCTCTCTTCCCCAGGTCACACAAAATTCTCTGCCAATACCTACTGTGATTACAAGTGCCCGGAGGAGGACAAGAGCTGTAAGTCATTACATACACCACTTTGCAGTATTCGCTGATGCAGAATGGTGAATGTAATGTCATACTGCTATGCTCTACTCCCCTTGCACTCGTAATCACAGGTAGTGATGACGGTGAGATCCATGTGACCTAGTTAGACTCATCAATTTTACCAGATCTAATAGAGAAAGCTTGGTCTAACCTTCACTGGGACATCTTATTTTTTCCCTGTGCAACGCTGCTTGTTTATTACTGGGCAACATGATACAGGGGAAAAAGAGAAACGCCCTCAGAAAAGAATCTGTGATCCTGCCGTTTCTTAGTTGTAACGTTAATTAGTATATAAACTTTACAAGCTAACAGCTGTGCAAAGGAGATGAGGAATAAAAAATTATGTTTTATTCCGATTTTCAGCCACTTTATCATGATATAGCCAGTTTAGCATCTAAAAAATGGTGAAACATCTTCTTTAAATCAGAACTTGGGCTTTCATTTGTTGGAAAAAAAGAAAGTTACACTTGGCAACAAGATTGGTATTGTTAGCTTTCATAAATAAGTTGTAAAAATGAAAATTTTATAACAATTGTTTCACAAGTCTAATGAAAAATAACCCTTTAGTTTTTCTTGCCAAAACAGTTTTTTTTTAACTTTCTGCTTTTTATATTTTGTTGACAACAATAAAAAGAGTGCATTGAATAACATGCTTTTCAAGTGCAGCCTCAACAGTAATGCCCACAAGAAGCAAAGAAACTGGAATGCAATCAATCGGTAATGTTTTGTTTTTTAATTAGATAATTTTGTATCAAAAACAAAAGGGCAGTTAAGTATTCTTAACATACTTGTATGTAGTTGGAATTACAGAATATTCATTAGCGAAATTACTATAAATAATTACAATGAATATCTTATAAGTTACAAAATATAATTTTTACTTATTCTTTTTTTCATTATAACCTCACATCCAGACTCACAACACACCAGAGAGAGAAATAACCATGATGAACCCTTTTACATATAAAATAAATAATATTTATTTTTAGATACATATAATCCTGCTAAAGTGAATGGGTCACAAAGAATCAGGCTGTAAACATCCATAGCTCAGGATAAGGGATGAGCGGACCTGTTGAAATTTGGATCTTGGTACCCGACCCAAACTGTATTCCAAACTTTGGTTCGGGTACCAGAACTGTACCCAAACTTGAACCAGGACCCGAACCTCATTGAAAAACAATGGAGATCCGAACTTTGGGTCTGAGTAAGAAAAATAAACTCTCTACAACGGACTTCCCCCACAACTCCGAACATTGCAACAGACTTCTAGAGAAAGTCCATGTTCGGCGTTTAGCATTGGACTAACTATCCGGTATGAATGCCGAACTTTTAAGTTCATGGAAAACAAAAGCAGTTGGAGCGCCAATGGTGAAGAGCCTGAGGTTTGGGGGGGGGGGAATGAAGGGGGAGATGTTGTGACCACTCACCTGGTCCTTGTGCAAAGGAGCCCCTCACAGCAAGGGAAAACACTTCCAGGTGGGAGTCTGTAAGATGACTGCAGCTTAGCAGGAACTGCTGTAGGGAGATTCTGTCTGCTTCAGCGGTCACATGACCATGACCGTGTGACCGAAGTGGGCGTTCCACAGTGACAACACGGCAGGTCCTGTAGTAGGCTAGTTGTAAACAGAGCAGCTTCCACCGCTCTCCACAGGGGAGATTAGCAATCAAGAAAGAAGGAATTGTGCGGTGTTAGTGAAGCGCTAGAACAACTAGACAGGGGATTAGGTTATAGCACACAAACCTTTTATTGTTTAGTACGTTCTCTAATGCCACCACGCGTTTCAATAGCAGACGCTATCTTCCTCAGGTAGATTAGAGAGCAAATGAAAGAGCAACCATTATATAGGGTAGGTGCACCAATCAAAGGACACTAACAATTATGACAACACAGGAAATACAAAACAGGAAGTAAAAAAAAAAAAAAAAATTAGTAAAAGAAATGAATATCATATAAATATGAATATAAATACTACATTAGATCAAAAGGTTAAAAAAGAAAAGATAAAAGATGCCACAGTATACCCAATAAGTGTCATGATGTACTAAAAGCAGGGATTATAAATAAAATATAAAATTAATAAAAAAAATAAAAAGTGAATAAAAACTAGTAATGTGTGAATAAGAACCAAGAGAGAAATAGGGTTAATGAATCGCATTCTCAATTGTTAAATTAAGGCCCTCAGGGGACAGAGTGCCAAATCTAAAAATCCAATAACTCTCACGATTAATTAAACGACCCAAGCGGTCAGTCGTGGTTTCAGCAATCTGATCAATAATTTTAAGCCTTAAGTCAGTAGGATCCTTATTATGCGCCACAGAAAAATGTTTAGAAATGCTATGTAGAAGGAAACCACTACGAATGTTAGACCTATGCTTATTCATCCGTGCATGCATGGCCTGTATCGTACGGCCCACGTATTGTAGGCCGCACGTATATTCAAGAAGATATACCACGAACATGGAGTGACAGTTTAAAAATTGTCTAATGGTATATATTTTACCAGTGGTATTAGAGAAGAAAGTCTTTGAACCACTCAAGATGCTCTGGCAAAACATGCCTTTTGGGGACCCACAAGAGAAACAACCACTGATCAAATTGCCCTTTTTTTGCAAAAGTTTGTTCTTTAGTTAGAGTCCTATCTGAAGGACTCATCCCAATTGATCAGTCACCTTAGAGATGTTCCTTCAGTGCCAGGTTGTTTGCTGATGACTTTAGACGTCACAGCTCTTTATTCCAATATTCCTCACGAGCTAGGCATATCTGCGGTAGATCATTTTCTGTCCTTGGATGATACTATCTTGGAGGACCAGAAGGAATTTCTTAAGATGGGGATCCTATTCATTTTGAACAACAATATTTTTACTTTTGGGACATCTGTTTACAGGCAGTTGAGGGGCTGTGTGATGGGGACGAGATTCGCCCCCAGTTACGCTAACCTGTTTATGGGGGTGTTTGAGTCTGTCTTCATCGCGCAGTCCCCCTCTGCAGCTGGATATGTTCTCCTCTACAAGCGTTTCATTGATGATCTCTTCTTTTTGTGGTCAGGGACTAAAGAGAAGGCATCTATGTTTGTGGAAGAATTAAATTTGAATACATGGGGTCTTACCTTTACAGCAACTGTGTCAGAAACAACCCTCCATTATTTGGACCTTTTGGTGCGGGTGGACCAGTCGGGGAGGTTGTCCACGTCTACCCATTTTAAACAGGTTGATGTTAACAGCTACCTTTGCTTTGACAGTGGACACCTCCCTAGATGGGTCAGAAACGTACTATGTGGCTGTAAGGTGCCCCAGCGAGGTAGTCGTGGGCGAGCTGTAGCCCCCTCTCGCTATGGCACCCTACAGACAATACGTGTCCTCTCTCTGAAGTGTGGCTGTGTATGTAGTGCCGCACCCTCTTCCTCACTGGACGTCCCATCCTGGGGTGCATCTTCACCGCTGGGCCCATCCCTCTTCGGGCCGGAACTCGTAGGGGCTGGACATCTTTTCGCGCTCTCCAGCGCCGTCCACTTCCACGATGGGCGGTTCTTCTCCCAGACTTTACCGCCGTCGTCACCATCTTGGAATCCATGCTTCGGGCCGCCATCTTGGGCCGCATGCCTTCCAACAATTTCTCCTCAGTGTTCTGTGTCGGCTCTTCCCCGCTTTCTTCATGCGAGGAGCTCGCATCCTGCCGACTACGCCAAATGTAAGGTGCCCCAGCGAGGTAGTCGTGGGCGAGCTGTAGCCCCCTCTCGCTATGGCACCCTACAGACAATACGTGTCCTCTCTCTGAAGTGTGGCTGTGTATGTAGTGCTCTTCACTTACTTCACGCCATCCGATCGCGGCTGTCTCCAGGCAATTTTCTTCTGGGACCAGGGCAGCAATAATTTCAGAGGACACGAGGTTCTTAACCAGAACTTGGACTTTACTTGGGGAAGAGGAATATTTACAGTATTTACAGTCAGATATAATGGATAAGGCCCGACAGGTAATCATCTCCCTCACAGGCGCCGTTAACTGCTTCAGCCCTGGTTCCCTCTTTAAGCGGAGCATCTCTGTGGCTATAATTCCTGGCCCTAGAGACTCCTCTGTATTAACAGTGAACGGATCCGATATCTCTCCCCCACGTCTTGGCTTGGAGTACTGTTTAGTAGAGATGAGCGTTGTTCTACTCGAACTGTTCGCCAATCTCAAATTCGAGCTGTTTTGGGCGGTCGGCGAACACGAACAATTTGAGAAAAATTCGGCTGTTCGAGGTTATGTTCGATAACTGTTCGTGCACCAAAATCATAACTGGATTTTTTCTCAGTAATGATGAAAATTAATGTTAATACGCAGTTTGAGTGTACAGCGGGGTGGGGGGAGGGGCAGGGGATGGATCTCTGCAGGAACAATGAAGATCTCCATTTTTTTTTCTCTTTCCCGCATTTGCAGTGGGGAGGTGCAATCTGTCAGCCTATCAGCAGCGCACACACGGAGCGAAGTGCTTTTTTTCACACAAGCAAGGGCATGTGTGATTGGCAGTGTATGTCACATGTCCTTGCCCTATAAGACCAAGCCATTTTCCCCGTCGCCACCATTTTCTCACTGCTGCAGCTGCGTGTTAGACGGCACCGCTGTTGCTGTGTGCGCTATACCTTGTTAATTTCAAGCCAATTTTCGCACAAATATACAGATAGCTTGGGAGTAGGGAATAGTTGTGATTGCAGTCCTTTTAAGGACTAGGTTACAGCATTTCCTACGACTTTTATAAGGCAGGTCTGTGCTCTTAAATAGATAGATTGTGGGAGTAAAGACTAATTGTAATTGGAGTCCTTTTCAGGACTAGGTTACATCAGTTCCTATCAGTTTTTGCCAGGCAGGTCTGTGCCAGTGCTGTGCAAGTTTTTTTCACAGCATTTGGCTGAATCTAGCAAAGCTAATCCTTTTTGGCCTATTGCAGAGTGTGTTAGTCAGTGGAGTAGCCTATCTGTGTTGCAAGATATACCACCTGTGTATAGAATACCAATTTTTTTACTGCACCTAGTGAAGTAAAATCTTTTGGGCATAGCATCATTCTATTAGTCCATCTATACTGACCTCCATCAGGTTGCAAACTGAATATAATTTTTTTCTGCATCTAGCTCTGAAAAAATATTTGGGCTTCTAGCAGTGTGTGGGACTTGGTCTATTAGTCCATCTATACTGACCTCCATCAGGTTGCAAATTAAAAATAATTTTTTTCTTCATTTAGCTCTGAAAAAATATTTGGGCTTCTAGCAGTGTGTGGGACTTGTTCTATTAGTCCTTCTATACTGACCTCCAGCAGGTTGCAAATTGAATATAATTTTTTTCTGCATCTAGCTCTGAAAAAATATTTGGGCTTCTAGCGGTGTGTGGGACTTGGTCTATTAGTCCATCTATACTGACCTCCATCAGGTTGCAAATTAAAAATAATTTTTTTCTGCATCTAGCTCTGAAAAAATATTTGGGCTTCTAGCAGTGTGTGGGACTTGGTCTATTAGTCCATCTATACTGACCTCCATCAGGTTGCAAATTAAAAATAATTTTTTTCTTCATTTATCTCTGAAAAAATATTTGGGCTTCTAGCAGCGTGTGGGACTTGTTCTATTAGTCCATCTATACTGACCTCCATCAGGTTGCAAATTAAAAATAATTTTTTTCTGCATCTAGCTCTGAAAAAATATTTGGGCTTCTAGCAGTGTGTGGGACTTGGTCTATTAGTCCATCTATACTGACCTCCATCAGGTTGCAAATTAAAAATAATTTTTTTCTGCATCTAGCTCTGAAAAAATATTTGGGCTTCTAGCAGTGTGTGGGACTTGGTCTATTAGTCCATCTATACTGACCTCCATCAGGTTGCAAATTGAATAAAAAAATTTTCTGCATCTAGCTCTGAAAAAATATTTGGGCTTCTAGCGGTGTGTGGGACTTGGTCTATTAGTCCATCTATACTGACCTCCATCAGGTTGCAAATTAAAAATAATTTTTTTCTGCATCTAGCTCTGAAAAAATATTTGGGCTTCTAGCAGTGTGTGGGACTTGGTCTATTAGTCCATCTATACTGACCTCCATCAGGTTGCAAATTAAAAATATTTTTTTTCTTCATTTAGCTCTGAAAAAATATTTGGGCTTCTAGCAGTGTGTGGGACTTGTTCTATTAGTCCTTCTATACTGACGTCCAGCAGGTTGCAAATTGAATATAATTTTTTTCTGCATCTAGCTCTGAAAAAATATTTGGGCTTCTAGCGGTGTGTGGGACTTGGTCTATTAGTCCATCTATACTGACCTCCATCAGGTTGCAAATTAAAAATAATTTTTTTCTGCATCTAGCTCTGAAAAAATATTTGGGCTTCTAGCAGTGTGTGGGACTTGGTCTATTAGTCCATCTATACTGACCTCCATCAGGTTGCAAATTAAAAATAATTATTTTCTGCATCTAGCTCTGAAAAAATATTTGGGCTTCTAGCAGTGTGTGGGACTTGGTCTATTAGTCCATCTATACTGACCTCCATCAGGTTGCAAATTAAAAATAATTTTTTTCTTCATTTAGCTCTGAAAAAATATTTGGGCTTCTAGCAGTGTGTGGGACTTGTTCTATTAGTCCTTCTATACTGACCTCCAGCAGGTTGCAAATTGAATATAATTTTTTTCTGCATCTAGCTCTGAAAAAATATTTGGGCTTCTAGCGGTGTGTGGGACTTGGTCTATTAGTCCATCTATACTGACCTCCATCAGGTTGCAAATTAAAAATAATTTTTTTCTGCATCTAGCTCTGAAAAAATATTTGGGCTTCTAGCAGTGTGTGGGACTTGGTCTATTAGTCCATCTATACTGACCTCCATCAGGTTGCAAATTAAAAATAATTTTTTTCTGCATCTAGCTCTGAAAAAATATTTGGGCTTCTAGCAGTGTGTGGGACTTGGTCTATTAGTCCATCTATACTGACCTCCATCAGGTTGCAAATTAAAAATAATTTTTTCTTCATTTAGCTCTGAAAAAATATTTGGGCTTCTAGCAGTGTGTGGGACTTGTTCTATTAGTCCTTCTATACTGACCTCCAGCAGGTTGCAAATTGAATATAATTTTTTTCTGCATCTAGCTCTGAAAAAATATTTGGGCTTCTAGCGGTGTGTGGGACATGGTCTATTAGTCCATCTATACTGACCTCCATCAGGTTGCAAATTAAAAATAATTTTTTTCTGCATCTAGCTCTGAAAAAATATTTGGGCTTCTAGCAGTGTGTGGGACTTGGTCTATTAGTCCATCTATACTGACCTCCATCAGGTTGCAAATTGAATAAAAAAAATTTCTGCATCTAGCTCTGAAAAAATATTTGGGCTTCTAGCGGTGTGTGGGACTTGGTCTATTAGTCCATCTATACTGACCTCCATCAGGTTGCAAATTAAAAATAATTTTTTTCTGCATCTAGCTCTGAAAAAATATTTGGGCTTCTAGCGGTGTGTGGGACTTGGTCTATTAGTCCATCTATACTGACCTCCATCAGGTTGCAAATTAAAAATAATTTTTTTCTGCATCTAGCTCTGAAAAAATATTTGGGCTTCTAGCAGTGTGTGGGACTTGGTCTATTAGTCCATCTATACTGACCTCCATCAGGTTGCAAATTGAATAAAAAAAATTTCTGCATCTAGCTCTGAAAAAATATTTGGGCTTCTAGCGGTGTGTGGGACTTGGTCTATTAGTCCATCTATACTGACCTCCATCAGGTTGCAAATTAAAAATAATTTTTTTCTGCATCTAACCCAGCCAATAGTTTTGGCCTAATACCACAGTTTGGCCACTCAGCTCTGCTCGGTTACCATCCATTGTTTTTTTGTGCAAACAACTCCAGAGTTGTGAATTAGTTAACCACCAAAATGAGTGGAAAAAGGCCTGCTGCTGGTGGAAAGGGGAATAGGCGTGTTGGGAAGGGGAAAAAAGGTTGTGTCCGTGGGGTAGGTGCAGAAGAAAGACCATCTTCCAGCCAAACTAAAATGTCTACTTCTTTTAGCGGACAATGTGATAAGATCCCTTTCTTACGGCCACGCCAATCGCTACAAATTCCAGATGAGGCACAAAAACAGCAGGTGCTTCAACGGATATCAAGTGCTCCTTTAAGTGGGCTCTCCTCCACATCAACTTCAACATCACAAATACTCCAGTCCTCAAAGGTGTCACCCAAATCGCACTTGCTTCCTCACAGCTCCCAAATCTCCAGCTGCCCGTCTGAGTATGAGGTAGAACAGATGGTTGAGTCTGCAGAGCTGTTTACTCATACTATAGCCTGGGAATCAGAGGTCGACTCCAGCGCTTCTGTGAATCCAGACGAGGAAATGATCTGCACTGATGCCCAGAATCTTTATGAGTCGGATCCAGGACCAGACGCAGAAGGTTCTGACCATAATGTAGACCCTCATTCCCAAACTGTAACTCCTGTTGGTGGAGACAATGAGGAAGACGATGATAAGACTCAAATACCTGATTGGAGCGACAACTTTAGTTTTTTGTCAGGGCAGGAACAGGTTGGCTCTGAGGACGACGGGTGTGATAACGCACAGGGTGATGATGATGAGGTCGGAGATCCCACTTACTGTCAACCCACAGTCAGCCAAGAGATGAGGTCAGCAGAGGAGGTGGAGGAAGATGCTAGTGACGACGAGGTCAGGTTGCGCCTTCCTGGACAGAGACGTAGTACTGGAAGCACGTCAACAACTGCATCCTCAAACACAACTCTGCCTCTCACCACAAGTCGTGGTGGCTCTTCAGGTCGCATGGGTGCTAAGCCTTGCATAGCCTGGGCATTTTTTCAGATCGATAAAGATGACCCAACTCGTGTTATCTGTAACATTTGTCAGCAAAAGCTAAGTAGAGGCCAAAAAATACATAGTTTGAGTACTTCATGCATGAACCGGCACATGGACATGAAGCATAAGTTGCAGTGGGAAGCTCAGTGTGCTACAATGCGGTCTAGCCGGCCGGGCCAACCACCGTCTGCCATATCTTGTGCATCCGTGGCCTCTTCATCCTCTGTGACTGGGGGGACAGCAGTCACACCTGTTTTGGGGCGCAGACCTGCCACCTCTTTACCCGCAACAGCCAGCGTGATTGGCAGGTCATCATTTTCTTTGGAGGTGGTAACACCAGCTGGTCTTGAGCGCTGTCCGACATCGATAGCACCACCTTTGGATCAAGGCAACCTAACATGTCCGCCTGCATCTTCCTCACAGACCGGCAGTTTGCCGGGGACACCCTTATCAACCCCGTCTAAGCACAATAGCCAGCCCTCGGTCCCTCAGATGTGGACAAGTAAAAGACCATTTCCTCCTAGCCATGAGAAAGCTAAGAGGTTGAATTTCACCATCTGCAAGCTCTTGGCTACAGAAATGCTGCCTTTCCGCCTGGTGGACACAGAGGATTTTCGAGACCTTATGTCCGTCGCAGTGCCCCAGTACCAGATGCCCAGTCGGCACTACTTCTCAAAGAAAGGTGTGCCTGCGCTCCACCAGCATGTCGCACACAACATCACCGCTTCTTTGAGAAACTCTGTGTGTGACAGGGTGCATTTCACCACAGACACTTGGACGAGTAGGCATGGACAGGGGCGTTACATGTCGCTGACTGGGCACTGGGTAACTATGGTGACAGCAGGACAAGGGGCTGCTGTCCAAGTCTTGCCGTCCCCACGAGTTGTGCGTCAATCCTCTTTATGTCAAAGTTCCTCCACTGCTTCTGCCTCCTCAACCTCCTCTCGGTCTTCCACCTGCACCCAAAGCCTGTCTGGTCATGCCACAAGCTTTCTAACTGCGCAGAAGGGATCCTGCACACCTCCTTACTATGCTGGCAGTAGGGCTCAACGTCATCAGGTGGTTTTTACATTGAAATGTCTGGGAAATGTGAGTCACACAGCTGAGGAGTTGTGGTCAGCTCTGGAGAACCAATTTCATGAATGGTTGTCTCCACTGGACCTGAAACCAGGGAAGGCCGTGTGCGACAATGCTGCAAACCTGGGTGCGGCCCTTCGCCGGGGCAATGTCACACACGTGCCTTGTATGGCTCACGTGTTGAACCTGGTTGTCCAGCAATTTTTAGCCCACTATCCCAGACTAGATGGCCTTCTGCAGAGGGCACGGTCGCTGTGTGCTCACTTCCGCCGTTCGCATCCCGCAGCTCAGCGACTTACATCTCTACAGAAGTCGTTGGGCCTGCCACTTCACCGGCTAAAATGCGATGTGCCTACCCGGTGGAATTCAACTCTGCACATGTTGCAGCGACTGTGGCAGCACCGACAAGCCCTGGTGCAATACGTTCTGACGTATAGCCTGGGCCAACGAGATTCAGAGGTGGGGCAAATCACGCTGGAGGAGTGGTCTCAGATCAGGGACCTATGCACCCTTCTGCACAGTTTTGAAATGGCGACGAAGATGTTTAGTGCTGACAATGCCATTATCAGCATGACTATTCCGGTGATTTACATGCTGGAGCACATGTTAAACAGAATTCGGAGTCAGGTGGTGGCACAAGAGGAGGTGGAGGAAGTAGAGGAGGAGGAGTTGTATGCGGAAGGGCTAACATCTGCAAGGTCCAGACGGTCGGCAGCACCAGGGCAGCAGGCATGTGAGGGTGGGGGAGATGATTTTACCAGGGCGCATGGTAGCAGCCAAACTAGTGAGGAAGGTGCAGGAGCCCAGGAAGAAGTGGAGGACGAACTGATGGAAGACTCATCAGATGAGGGAGACCTTGATCACATTTCTGTTGTGTGAGGTTGGGGGGAGAGGACAGAGGAAGGAAGCATCAGGGGCGGAACTACCGACCGTGCAGCCGGTTCATTGAACGGGGGCCCCGAGGGAGAGGGGGCCCCTCCAGCCTCCAGCAGGGCCGCCATCAGGGCATGACTGCCCTGACTCCAGTATGGGGCCCGGCCGGTAGGGGCCCCCTCGGAGCCCCCCCTCTTGTGCGTCTCTCTCCTCATGGGGCCCCCGGCCCCATGCTAAGCGCCGGGTCCGGGACATCAGCGCTGCGCTGCTCTGCTGCGGCAGCGCCTTTATGATTCCCCTGACTTCCGGTCATGTGACCGCGCCGTCACATGACCGGAAGTCAGGAGAACCTGGTGTCAGCGATTTGGACGAGCGCCAGGATTCTGCAGGGATCGCATGGGGGTAAGTATAACAAGTTTTATTTTTTTTTTTTAAATACAATTAACTAGGAGTGGGGGGAAATGGGAGATGCACATGGGGGGGAAGGGGAATGGGAGATGCACATATGGGGGGGGGAAATGGGAGATGCACATATGGGGGGGGGAAATGGGAGATGCACATATGGGGGGGGAAATGGGAGATGCACATATGGGGGGGTGAAATGGGAGATGCACATATGGAGGGGGGGGGGAAATGGGAGATGCACATATGGGGGGGGGAATGGGAGATGAACATGGGGGGGAATGGGAGATGCACATGGGGGTAGGGGGATGAGAGAGGTGCACATGGGGGGGAATGGGAGATGCACATGGGGGGAGGGGGATGAGAGAGGTGCACATGTGGGGGAGGGGGATGAGAGAGGTGCACATGTGGGGGATGAGAGAGCTGCACATGGGGGGGGTGGTGAGAGCTGCACATGTGGGGGGATGAGAGATGCACATGGGGAGGGGGATGAGAGATGTGCACATGGGGGGGATGAGAGCTGCACATGGGGGAATTGGGAGAAAATGAGCTGCACATGGGGGAATTGGGAGTAGGGGGATAATGAGCTGCACATAATGAATGTGGGGTGGGGGAGAGTAAATGATGATGGGGTGGGGAGAGCACGGACATGATATAATGAATTGGGGCAGGGGGTGCATGTAAATAATGAATGCGGGGAGCAGGAAGTATAGAGTAGGGGGCGTTGCGGATGCAGGAGTGTAACTGGTAACAAATTGGTGGAAAGAGTAGAGGTTCTAATTAAATTATATATTAAGTGCCTATTTACAGTTAATGGGGGCACCGTGGTGGATTACAATTTATATTTGGAATGGTGGGTGGCATAATAACTATATATTAATGGTGGGTGCACGTCTGTATTCAGCTGCGTAATGTAGAAGTTGGGGAATGTGCTCTAGATAACTGTGTTATTTTATGCAGAGACGAGTCCTGGCTGGAAGACGTGATGGCGGTCTGTGCTGGATGAAGGAGAAAAGCGTAGCTGAAGGACTTCACCTAGAGACGTCACCAGTGAGTCAGTGTATTACATGTACACTTACACTATATACTATGTACCGGGCTCCTGTGTATAATGTCACTGGTGATCACTGTATTACCTGTACACTGACACTATATACAGAGCTCCTGTGTATAATGTCACTGGTGATCACTGTATTACCTGTACACTGACACTATATACAGAGCTCCTGTGTATAATGTCACTGGTGATCACTAGATTACCTGGACACTTAAATTATACATACCATGTATAGAGCTCCCGTGTATAATGACACTTATGGTAATATTAGTAATGTGGTGGTAATATGTGGTCTGGTCATGGTGTGGCAGTTTTTCTTCCTTCTGTGTGGTATTATTCGGTCACTATGTTGTGGTAATATGTGGTCTGGTCATGGTGTGGCGGTATTCCCTGTATGTGGTATTATTGGTCATTTAAAAAAAAATGTATATGACACATTCCCTTAAAGAAAACGAAATAAAAATATATCTAAAAAGAGTATTGGATGTTTTAAGAAAATTTTAATAGGTTAGAGTAGGGCCCGGCCAGAAGAGTCTACCTTATCGTGGTGGCGGCTTTAAAAATCTTTTGGCCAAAACAAAAGCTGCTGGCTATGTATGTGCCGCCGTCACATGGCCGAACGTCAGGAGAACCTGGTGGCAGCGACGTGGACGAGCGCCAGGATTCTGCAGGGATCGCATGGGGGTAAGTATAACAAGTTTTATTTTTTTTAAATACAATTAATTAACTAGGAACGGGGGGGATGAGATGCACGGGGGGGATGAGAGATGCACATGGGGGGGGGTGAGAGATGCACATGGGGGGGGTGAGAGATGCACATGGGGGGATGAGAGATGCACATGGGGGGGATGAGAGATGCACATGGGGGGCGATGAAAGATGCACATGGGGGGGGATGAGAGATGCACATGGGGGGGGATGAGAGATGCACATGGGGGGGTTATGTTTACATAACTTTGTTGCCTTATGAAGGGCAGGGGGGGGCCCCAAAAATTTCTTGCACAGGGGCCCACTACAGTCTGTGTCCGCCCCTGGGAAGCATGATTGTTACCTCGCCACCAACACAACAGGGACTTGGTGCTCCTGGATGCGCAACACACATGAGTGCCTTCTTGCTGCACTACCTGCAACATGACCCTCGAATTGTGAGAATTAGAAATAATCCTGACTACTGGGTTGCCACACTGTTAGATCCCCGGTACAAAAGTAAATTTGCAGAAATTATTCCTGCCATAGAAAGGGATGCACGCATGCAGGAGTATCAGCAGAGACTGTTGCAGAATCTTACATGTGCTTTTCCACAAAATACCAGTGGTGCACGTAGTGAATCTCACAGTTCCAACTTGCCAACCGTGGGACCGTCAAGTGTTCAGCACTCAAACCGTAACAGAACCACAGTATCTGCTGGTAACATCAATTTTGCGGAATCATTTCACCACTTTTTTAGCCCATCCTTTGCAAGGCCACAGGAGACAAGAAGTCTGACACATAGTCAACGCCTAGAGACGATGGTACAGGAGTATCTCCAAGTAAACATTGAAGCCACGACTGTGTCACTGGACCCTTGCTCTTTTTGGGCTTCCAATCTGGATAAATGGCCGGAGCTAGCCACTTACGCCTTGGAGATCTTGTCATGCCCCGCAGCCAGCGTTCTGTCTGAACGTGTGTTCAGCGCTGCTGGTGGTGTGCTGACAGATAAGCGCACGCGGCTCTCCACTGATAATGTAGACAGACTCACGTTCATAAAGATGAACAAATCATGGATCCGAAACGACTTTTCTACCCCTGTGTCATCCTGGGGAGAGTAAAAGCTTGATGATTGGTTAAAATCACCCTACCAACCGTTTTAAGCTTTCAAATTACTAATCATGTTTATCTGTATCTTGACTGGAAAATAATTTGGGCTTTGTAGCAGTGTGCAGCACTGATCCTATTAGGCCATCTATAATAAGCTTCACCAGATTTAAAATTAAAAATAATTTTTAGCTGCATCTAGCCCGGAAAATAATTTTGGGGCTCCGAGATGCGCAAGACACATAAGTGCCTTCTTGCTGCACTACCTGCAGCATGACCCTCATATTGTCAGAATTCGAAGTAATCATGACTACTGGGTTGCCACACTCTTAGATCCCCCAAACTTTTCGATCAACCTTTTCATTTTAATAAAGACCAAAAAAATGGTCATTTTTGAAATTATAAGCATTAGCAGGTTGTTAGAAACTGAAATCAAACAGTTTTCAACTCAAAACTTTATTCTAGGTGATGTTACATTTTCACATAGGACCCCTTGTTCGAAAGGAGCTTCTGAACTCTCTCGTCCATTGAATTTGTCAGGTTTTGGATGGTTTCTGCTTCAATTGTTTTGCATGAGGACAGAATACCCTCCCAGAGCTGTTGCTTAGATGTGAACTGCCTCCCGCCATCATAGACACTCCTTTTAATGATGCTCCAAAGGTTCTGAATGGGGTAGAGGTCAGGGGAGCATGGGGGTCACACCATAAGTTTGTCCCCTTTTATGCCCATATCAGCCAGAGATGCAGATGTTTTATGTGCAGCATGAGATGGTGCATTATCATGCAGAAAAATGATCTTGCTGTGAAATACACGGTTCTTCTTCTTGAACCATGGCAGGAAGTGCTGTTTGAGAAAATCCACATACATTATGGAGTTCATCTTTAGCGCCTTCAGGGATCCTAAAGGGGCCGACAATCTCTCTCCCCATGATTCCAGCCCAAAACATTACTCCACCTCCTCCTTGTTGGCGCTGTAGCCGTGTTTGCGTGGGGTGTCCATCAACCAGCCATCCTCCACTCCATTCATCTGGACCATCGAGCGCTGCACGGCACTCATCCGTGAACAAAACAGTTTTGAAATCAGTCTTCATGTAATGTTTGGCCCACTGGAGCCGTTTCTGCTTGTGTGAAGTGGATAGAGGAGGTCGACAGGATGGCGTATGCACAGCTGCAAACCTCTGAAGGACCCTGCATCTTGTTGTTCGGGGGACGTTGGAGGCACAAGCAGCTTCAAAAACTTGTCTGCTGCTATGACAAGGCTTTTTTGCCGCTGCTCTTTCAACCTGACGTAATTGCCTGTAGGAAAGAGTCCTCAATTTGCCCTTATCAGCACGCACACGTGTGTACTGTGAATCAGCTACATACTTCTTGATTGCCAAGACACTTCATCCTGATCATCGCACAATGTTGATTGTAGTCATGCCTTGACCTAAACACTCCACAATTTGTTGCTTCTCAGCAGCCGACACATCCTTTTTCTTTCCCATTTTGGCAGAAAATGTAGGCTGCTTAATAATGTGAGAGAGCCTTCTTAAGTAGTCTTGCCTTTCATTGGACACACCTGCCAAACTAATTAGCACAGGTGTCTGCAATTGCTTACAGTGATATAAAGAGCCCTGACACACATCACCATCAATGAGTTTAACTGACAAACAAACAAATTCTTCCCTTATCACTCCTAAACACTTTTTGCATAATAATTTGGAACGCGGTGTACATGTGCTTTTCCACAAAACACCAGTGGTTCACGTAGTGAATCTTACAGTTCTAACTTGCCAACCGTGATCTGTATGGAATTGTTCAATAAAGGGCCCAAAATTAAGATAACATAGATGGGAGAGGTCTCTATGAATAGGAATTCCTAAGTATTTGATACCCTGTGAGGGCCAGGCAAAGGGAAAGTTGGACTGGATGGAATCCTATATGGATTTAGGGAGGGAGACATCGAGGGCCTCAGACTTCGCTGCATTGATTTTAAAATTTTACCATGTAACAAAGTGATCTATTTCAGCCATAACAGCAGGGATGGATATATGTGATTGAGTGATATATACTAGGACATCATCAGCAAATAGAGAGCACTTGTACTCGGTGCCTCCCACCTCAATCCACCTAATATTGGGGTTATGGCGAATTGATGAGAGCAGGTGCTCCGTCACTAGGATGTATAAGAGAGGGGACAGAGGACATCCCTGCCTTGTCCCATTGGTGATTGTGAAAGGTGATGAAAATGTTCTGACGCACCCCCTGGGCCTTGGGACACCCGGAGCCGGACCCTTTTTGGTGGATGCTGGTGGTTGTAGTCTTCGTGGCGGCGATCCGGTTCCGTGGCTCAGGGCGGTCAAACCAGTGGCGGAACTATTTATGTGGTTTTGATGTTTAAATGTCCGACTACGCCACCCGTGGATTGCGGTCAGAGTGAACCGCCGCTACAGGGCAGACCGCTAAGGCTGGTGTTGTGGGTGCAGCAGAGCGTAGCATAACTCCCCACGGGAGGAGTATAGCCTCAGGGCAGTGTATGCGGAGGATGGGGGTGATGGTGCAGGGCAGCAGCAGTAACGACACGGAGTCAGTGATGCAGTTCAGGGCCTTTACTCACAGTTCTTATTATCCAGACCACGTCTGCAGGTAACGGCTGCCCACGTCGTACTGTGCTCACCAGGTGAGGGGCTCAGACAACTCCCAGATAACTTTGGAGCGCTTCACAGGACCCCCTTTGTGTGTCCTTTGTCTGGCCTTTCTTACCAACACTTCTGTCCGGCTGCCTCGGGCCTCCTCTTGGTAAACTTGGCGCCAGTTTCCCTGACCCTATGTGGTGCCTTCCTAGCGGGTGGAGCAAGGGGCTGCGCCACATAAAATGTCAGAGCCTCCGGTTTCTAGCTGAGGGTCGTTTCCTGCCTCCACTAGTTCGGGGACCGGTCTCCCCCTTTGGCCTGACCCCTCCACGCAGGTGGATTCGGGCGTGCGGTGGCGACTCGCCCGTCCGCACCCCTGGGATCCCTTCATTCCTCGTTCCTGGAGCCTTCTCCGCTCCTCTTCCTTCCTTCTCCCTCTTGCAGGCCTGGGCCTCTGTTACTAGGCCCGCCTCCGGAGCAGAGCTCATGCAGAGCCCCTGCTCCCTGCCACTTCTGCTCAGACTTCTCTGCACTGAACTAAGATGGTGCCCACCTTTTATACTCCCTTCTCAATGCACCCAGGAACTGCTTCCTCCCTGCTCCTGCACTGCAGGGTTCCCCTTCCTCAGTGTTCCCTCCCCCCACTCCAGCCAGGGACAGGGACTGTCGTGCCCATCTCAGGGGCATATTGGTCGCCCTGCCCCACGGCAATGTGGTGTAATGCATGCAGGTGTCGGGTCCTGATTCACACTCCATCCTTATCTGAGAGTGAGATATCACACCTCTGGGTGAGGTGCAATACGTCTGTAGCAACCGAGCCCTCGGTGCTACAGTTCCATTTATCTTCAGCCTAGGTGACGTATTGTGATACAGGGCCGTGATTTTGGCTATAAAAGGGTCCCCTAGACCCCTACCCCAAGCTTTTTAAGAGAATCATATATGGCGTGCCAGGAGACTCTATGGAATGCTTTCTCAGCATCCAACGAGAGTATCTACTTACAAATTTTTAACTGCATCTAGCCCAGGAAATACTTTGTGCCTAGTAGCAGTGTCTGCTAGTCAGCGGATTATCCCGGCTGTTAAGCAAGCTACACCACCTGTAGTTTGGACACTTAATTTTTTCAAAGGAAATGCTTCGGGACCACGGGATACTTAGTGAAGAGCATCAGGAGGCACCCCAAGGCATAGGGGCTGGGACTGGCACTAGGATGCCTTGCGGTGGACAGCCGAGCTCGATCCTTATAAAAGCTTTTTAACTGCAGCAGCTTTAGTGGACGCTACTGGAGCTGGAATTACGCGGCTGCTGGCATGAGACTTGCCCTCCAATAGATCCTTGTAAATGGATTTAAAGTGTATTCATTCAAATTAGAGGGACAATTTAAATTAAAAAGCTTAGAGCTGCCTCCACCACAGGGGGGCTCTCTCGACCCACCAGCGGACAGGCACCAGTATTGGGAGAGGGGGGCTGGCCGTCAGGGTTCACCGCGGCTCTGGCACAAACCCGGCGACACGGAGGTGGCACGGGCAGGAGCGGACTGGCCGTTTCGGCTTCTCACTTTTTGGATTTTAGAAGGGCATGACATGCCTATATCTGTGTCTCCCCCTCCTTTTACTCCTCCACCTCTTTTCTTTTCGCATGACTATATGTACTTGTCACTTTTCCATGTGTTAGTTGTGTCTTCTGAGCAGTTTGTCAGCTTTTGGACACCTTTGAAGGTGTTTTCTATGTGTTTCTATGTGTTTTTGTTTGCCTGCCATTGGTTTTAACGGTGTTCGAAGGTGTTCGACGAACAGTTCGACGAACAGTTCGGCGAACACACGGGTGTTCGACGAACCGAACCGAACTCGAACACTACGGGGGTGGCTCAACACTACTGTTTAGCTTCCTCTGCTGCCTGCAGACGAGAAGTGCCCCGTGTCCTCACTACGCTTTGGTGAGTTTCTACGGCGAGCGAACAGGACTCGTGCTCTTGCGTGGGGAGAACTGCGCACTGGGATCTCACTGTCTGAGGGTTCGGAGCTCCCGTCTACCCTAGCAGCCACTATAGTAAGGCCGTCTCATCAGGTCGCAATCCCTTCTTGTACTACTCTATCACTTCCTGATTCAGGAAATTAAAACAGAGACTTTCCTAATATGCCCACCCTCAGTGAGCTGTCATCACAGAACCTTAACCCATCACTGTCTATAGCTCGGCTAGCAGACTCATCCTGACATCTGCACCCCGAACAGTGGCATCTTGTGGCTGTTTTCAGGTACTACAGCCCAGAAGGAACTATACCAGGAACAAACTCTATATCTCTCTAGGCTTGATAAGGGCACTAAGTTCCCCCTCTGCTCTACCAACCGGACCACTAAAGCTAACCCCCTTAGCTTGGCCTACCACAGTTGGGGAGGTCTGTCTTCAGGAACTCTTCCTTTTGTTCTCTCAGTCTCAAGGGAAGGCTACGCCCTCCCCCACTATTACATTCCCCGACACTTTAATGTTGGTCGTCCCTGACCACACTAGGCAATAAACATCAATCAACAGTTATAAAATTACATTACTAAATTTTACTAAAACATTCTTAGTAAGCGACTGGTCCTGAGGTCATCTTCTTGGATGGAAGACCGGCCCTTCTCGGTTAAGGGCCCTGGAAACAAAGTGTCCATGTCCACATTTTTAAATCAGGTCAACTCTTCAATAGCCCTTAATCCCCTCCTGGGGCTACATTCTGAGGCACACCGTCACAGGTAACACCCTGTGAGTCTCTTTTCTTCTTGGCCCTAGCGGGGGTCACCGGTTCTTCCCGCTAGGCCGCAAGTCTCTTAGATTCGGAGGATAACCATCCTCAAGGTGTGCCTCAGCAATTTAAATTCCAGCAGAAAAAGGCGCAACAAGCGCAACAAAAAGAAAACAAAAATAAAAACAAAAAGAGCAGCTCTCCCGGGCACGCAACTTTTGGGTGCTGCTTAAGGCCTTCCTGGCCTAGGAGGTAGGGGAACAGTCCTCCATTTTTTTTTTTTGTTTCAACTGAAGTCAACATGGGGCACTTCGCCCCCACTGGGTAACAGTCCCAAACTACAGAAAGGACCACCACCGATGGGTCCTAGTAGGAGAAGAAGTGAAAGGTCAACGGACCTTTTAGCCCACTTAGCTCACTTCTTCCGGGCCTCCCTCTGTTCCCTCATGAAGGCGGCCCATGCTGCAGATGAAGGTGGCTTCCTCCACTTCCACGGCTGATCGGGGTATCTGCTAGGCCCGGGGTCCTCGTCCGAGGACGTAGCACTGCCACAGCCGACCTGGGTAGGGCCGTAGCTGGTGACAGAAAAATGATGGACCTCCTGGCTAACACCAGCCTGAGTCTCTCTGGCAGCCCCCTGCTCAACTGCCTCAGCCCCTCCTGGGTGTTGTGGTGCCGACTCCTTCTCTGGCACCTCACTAAGGAAATCGGCTTCCTTGCTGCTGGCGACATCCTCCTCCTCGTCGCTCACAATATCTCCCCACTGCCGCCTCCCAGGCTCCTCTGTCGGTGGAGTACTGGCCTTAGGTGGGGACAGAAAGCCTTTAGGGGCTTCCCTAGCCCAGCGTTGCTTAGCCTCTCTTTTGGCCCTCCTCTCGAAGACCTGTCGGTCCTTCTCTAGGACGTCTTCCCATTTATATGGGCGGGTGACCGCAGCCGCATACCACCCGTTTTGGCACTCACATTTTACAAAGTGCACGATGTCCCCCACGTGCAGGTTGTGTAAACGGTCAGGCAGATAGTCCCGTTTTACCACCTCGCGGGACACGAACACCTCGTGCCCGGTCCATTCTTCTTCCAGAAACCCGTACCCCTCATGGATACGGAATTCTATGACCCGCCCCCGGGTCTGAGCTTCCTCCACTGACTCCCTTCTTGCTGCGTTGGACCCCTCCAGCCAGCCTCTCAGGAAGGTATCGGTCCATCGCCGCTGTTCTCGCGCGGTCATCGGGGGGTCCCGGGTAGCCCACTTAGGACTCCTGGGCTCGGCGTACCGCTCTGCCGAGGGGGAATGTAGGGCCTCCAAGGCCAACGACCAGAAATTCTCCCGCGGGGCCTTTCTTTTAGGGGGCTTCCCTTCCGCACCGTCCCCTGAAGGCCTGGGGGCCTCTGTTGCCACGGAAACTACTGGGGCAGGTACCGCAGACGTGACCGGCCCCTGGGGCATGGACCGCTCACCTTCTGTAAGCTTCGCTGCAGCTATTGCTCCGGCCCCACCTGGATGTTCTCCTCTCTCAGCCGAGGGGGACGTTTCCTCCGGCATCCGGCTCCAGCACCACATGTGAAGCTCGTGGACTAGCAGGCCCAGCTCCGGATCAGGCCTAGTGGCCCACTGAACAGCCACTGGGGGTAAAGGCAGCAGATCGCGGGCAGCGCCCGCCGGCGGACGACTTCCAGCCGCGGCCCCTGGTGTAGTGATCTTCAGGGGTTTCTCCTCACCGCTTGCCTCGCGCACGTTGTCAGGCTCTGGGGCTGTCATCCTCTCAGGACGTCTGCTGCCGCACCTCCTTCTCCTTATGTGCTGGACAGAAAATGGCGCCGGTCGCTTACCGGTGACGCGCGTCCTGCGCGTCCAGCTCCGCCTCTTCCTGGGCCGGACCTCTGACGCGACCGCCGCGTCACTCGTCACTCTCGGCCGCTCCGCCTTCAGCTGCGCCCCCTCTCTGCGCGCGCTGATACTCACGGGGCCGGACTTCAATTTGCGCCGCACCCTCTTCCTCACTGGACGTCCCATCCTGGGGCGCATCTTCACCGCTGGGCCCATCCCTCTTCGGGCCGGAACTCGTAGGGGCTGGATATCTTTTCGCGCTCTCCAGCGCCGTCCACTCCCACGATGGGCGGTTCTTCTCCCAGACTTTACCGCCGTCGTCACCATCTTGGAATCCATGCTTCGGGCCGCCATCTTGGGCCGCATGCCTTCCAACACTTTCTCCTCAGTGTTCTGTGTCGGCTCTTCCCCGCTTTCTTCATGCGAGGAGCTCGCATCCTGCCGACTACGCCAAATGTAAGGTGCCCCAGCGAGGTAGTCGTGGGCGAGCTGTAGCCCCCTCTCGCTATGGCACCCTACAGACAATACGTGTCCTCTCTCTGAAGTGTGGCTGTGTATGTAGTGCTCTTCACTTA
Organism: Phyllobates terribilis; assembly: GCF_046119375.1. NCBI lineage: Eukaryota > Metazoa > Chordata > Amphibia > Anura > Dendrobatidae > Phyllobates > Phyllobates terribilis. The sequence goes on from NW_027362769.1 coordinate 320,111,092, forward strand.
CTTCACGCCATCCGATCGCGGCTGTCTCCAGGCAATTTTCTTCTGGGACCAGGGCAGCAATAATTTCAGAGGACACGAGGTTCTTAACCAGAACTTGGACTTTACTTGGGGAAGAGGAATATTTACAGTATTTACAGTCAGATATAATGGATAAGGCCCGACAGGTAATCATCTCCCTCACAGGCGCCGTTAACTGCTTCAGCCCTGGTTCCCTCTTTAAGCGGAGCATCTCTGTGGCTATAATTCCTGGCCCTAGAGACTCCTCTGTATTAACAGTGAACGGATCCGATATCTCTCCCCCACGTCTTGGCATGGAGTACTGTTTAGCTTCCTCTGCTGCCTGCAGACCAGAATTGCCCCGTGTCCTCACTACGCTTTGGTGAGTTTCTACGGCGAGCGAACAGGACTCGTGCTCTTGCGTGGGGAGAACTGCGCACTGGGATCTCACTGTCTGAGGGTTCGGAGCTCCCGTCTACCCTAGCAGCCACTATAGTAAGGCTGTCTCATCAGGTCGCAATCCCTTCTTGTACTACTCTATCACTTCCTGATTCAGGAAATTAAAACAGAGACTTTCCTAATATGCCCACCCTCAGTGAGCTGTCATCACAGAACCTTAACCCATCACTGTCTATAGCTCGGCTAGCAGACTCATCCTGACATCTGCACCCCGAACAGTGGCATCTTGTGGCTGTTTTCAGGTACTACAGCCCAGAAGGAACTATACCAGGAACAAACTCTATATCTCTCTAGGCTTGATAAGGGCACTAAGTTCCCCCTCTGCTCTACCAACCGGACCACTAAAGCTAACCCCCTTAGCTTGGCTTACCACAGTTGGGGAGGTCTGTCTTCAGGAACTCTTCCTTTTACTCTCTCAGTCTCAAGGGAAGGCTACGCCCTTCCCCACTATTACATGGCCAATACTGGAGGATCAGAAAAAACTGCACTAATAATTCTGATTCTGCCCTGGAGGCCAAAATCCTCAACAAACGGTTCAGGCAAAAAGGATATTCACGGAAATTACTGAGTGATGCCTTTCAGAAATGTAGAGCATTATTTCAAGAGTCCTGTATCAAAAAACTCCAGCTCCGTTCCCAAGACAGTATGGTTAAGAGTATGACTTCGGCCAGTGATAAAAACCATGATGACGCTACTGAGTTGAGTAACTGGAGCCTGGTGACTACTTATAACCAGTCTCACAGGAACATGCAGAAGTTACTAGACAAATTCTGGTTTATCCTTTAGAGCGATCCAGTCCTCTCTAGGCACCTTCCTGATAAACCAAGGGTGGTGTTCAGAAGGGGTAAGAAACTCCGCAATATGGTGGCTCCTAGCAATATTCTATGTGAATCCTCGCCAACCCAACCTATAGGCATGAGCAATTTGATCAGTGGTTGCTTCTCTTGTGGGTCCCCAAAATGCATGTGTTGCCAGAGCATCTTGAGTGGTTCAAAGACTTTCTCCTCGAATACCACTGGTAAAACATATACCATTAGACAATTTTAAAACTGTCACTCCATGTTCATGGTATATCTTCTTGAATATACGTGCGGCCTACAATACGTGGGCCGTACGATACAGGCCATGCATGCACGGATGAATACGCATAGGTCTAACATTCGTAGTGGTTTCCTTCTACATAGCATTTCTATCATTTTTCTGTGGCGCATAATAAGGATCCTACTGACTTAAGGCTTAAAATTATTGATCAGATTGCTGAAACCACGACTGACCGCTTGGGTCGTTTAATTAATCGTGAGAGTTATTGGATTTTTAGATTGGGCACTCTGTCCCCTGAGGGCCTTAATTTAACAATTGAGAATGCGATTCATTAACCCTATTTCTCTCTTGTTCTTATTCACGCATTACTAGTTTTTATTCACTTTTTATTTTTTTTATTAATTTTATATTTTATTTATAATCCCTGCTTTTAGTACATCATGACACTTAGGCTGGGTGCCCACGTAGCGTTTTTCAAGCGTTTATGCTGCGGAATTTCCGCAGCATAAACGCTTGTGAAACGCTAGGTAATCCGCACCCCATGGTCCCCAAGGGGATTCCGCATGTTCTATGCCCATGCTGCGGATTTTTCCGCAGCGTTTATGCTGCGTACAAAAATCCGCAGCATGTCATTTAATTTTGCGGAAGCGCAGCGGAACTCCCGCCATTGACTTGCATTGAGACGCATAGAAACCGCGACTATACATTTTTACAAGCGGCTTCTCTGCGTCTCTATGTGAGGATGGTACCCAGTTCTGGAGGAGAGGAGTAGTGTTGAGCCACCCCCGTAGTGTTCGAGTTCGGTTCGGTTCGTCGAACACCCGTGTGTTCGCCGAACTGTTCGTCGAACTGTTCGTCGAACACCTTCGAACACCGTTAAAACCAATGGCAGGCAAACAAAAACACATAGAAACACATAGAAAACACCTTCAAAGGTGTCCAAAAGCTGACAAACTGCTCAGAAGACATAACTAACACATGGAAAAGTGACAAGTACATATAGTCATGCGAAAATAAAAGAGGTGGAGGAGTAAAAGGAGGGGGAGACACAGATATAGGCATGTCATGCCCTTCTAAAATCCAAAAAGTGAGAAGCCGACACGGCCAGTCCGCTCCTGCCCGTGCCACCTCCGTGTCGCCGGGTTTGTGCCAGAGCCGCGGTGAACCCTGACGGCCAGCCCCCCTCTCCCAATACTGGTGCCTGTCCGCTGGTGGGTCGAGCGAGCCCCCCTGTGGTGGAGGCAGCTCTAAGCTTTTTAATTTAAATTGTCTCTCTAATTTGAATGAATACACTTTAAATCCATTTAAAAGGATCTATTGGAGGGCAAGTCTCATGCCAGCAGCCGCGGTAATTCCAGCTCCAGTAGCGTCCACTAAAGCTGCTGCAGTTAAAAAGCTTTTATAAGGATCGAGCTCGGCTGTCCACCGCAAGGCATCCTACTGCCAGTCCCAGCCCCTATGCCTTGGGGTGCCTCCTGATGCTCTTCACTAAGTATCCCATGGTCCCGAAGCATTTCCTTTGAAAAAATTAAGTGTCTAAACTACAGGTGGTGTAGCTTGCTTAACAGCCGGGATAATCCGCTGACTAGCAGACACTGCTACTAGGCACAAAGTATTTCCTGGGCTAGATGCAGTTAAAAATTTGTAATTAGATACTCTCGTTGGATGCTGAGAAAGCATTCCATAGAGTCTCCTGGCACGCCATATATGATTCTCTTAAAGAGCTTGGGGTAGGGGTCTAGGGGACCCTTTTATAGCCAAAATCACGGCCCTGTATCGCAATACGTCACCTAGGCTGAAGATAAATGGAACTGTAGCACCCTGAGGGCTCGGTTGCTACAGACGTATTGCACCTCACCCAGAGGTGTGATATCTCACTCTCAGGTAAGGATGGAGTGTGGATCAGGACCCGACACCTGCATGCATTACACCACATTGCCGTGGGGCAGGGCGACCAATATGCCCCTGAGATGGGCACGACAGTCCCTGTCCCTGGCTGGAGTGGGGGGAGGGAACACTGAGGAAGGGGAACCCTGTAGTGCAGGAGCAGGGAGGAAGCAGTTCCTGGGTGCATTGAGAAGGGAGTATAAAAGGTGGGCACCATCTTAGTTCAGTGCAGAGAAGTCTGAGCAGAAGTGGCAGGGAGCAGGGGCTCTGCATGAGCTCTGCTCCGGAGGCGGGCCTAGTAACAGAGGCCCAGGCCTGCAAGAGGGAGAAGGAAGGAAGAGGAGCGGAGAAGGCTCCAGGAACGAGGAATGAAGGGATCCCAGGGGTGCGGACGGGCGAGTCGCCACCGCACGCCCGAATCCACCTGCGTGGAGGGGTCAGGCCAAAGGGGGAGACCGGTCCCCGAACTAGTGGAGGCAGGAAACGACCCTCAGCTAGAAACCGGAGGCTCTGACATTTTATGTGGCACAGCCCCTTGCTCCACCCGCTAGGAAGGCACCACATAGGGTCAGGGAAACTGGCGCCAAATTTACCAAGAGGAGGCCCGAGGCAGCCGGACAGAAGTGTTGGTAAGAAAGGCCAGACAAAGGACACACAAAGGGGGTCCTGTGAAGCGCTCCAAAGTTATCTGGGAGTTGTCTGAGCCCCTCACCTGGTGAGCACAGTACGACGTGGGCAGCCGTTACCTGCAGACGTGGTCTGGATAATAAGAACTGTGAGTAAAGGCCCTGAACTGCATCACTGACTCCGTGTCGTTACTGCTGCTGCCCTGCACCATCACCCCCATCCTCCGCATACACTGCCCTGAGGCTATACTCCTCCCGTGGGGAGTTATGCTACGCTCTGCTGCACCCACAACACCAGCCTTAGCGGTCTGCCCTGTAGCGGCGGTTCACTCTGACCGCAATCCACGGGTGGCGTAGTCGGACATTTAAACATCAAATCCACATAAATAGTTCCGCCACTGGTTTGACCGCCCTGAGCCACGGAACCGGATCGCCGCCACGAAGACTACAACCACCAGCATCCACCAAAAAGGGTCCGGCTCCGGGTGTCCCAAGGCCCAGGGGGTGCGTCAGAACATTTTCATCACCTTTCACAATCACCAATGGGACAAGGCAGGGATGTCCTCTGTCCCCTCTCTTATACATCCTAGTGACGGAGCACCTGCTCTCATCAATTCGCCATAACCCCAATATTAGGTGGATTGAGGTGGGAGGCACCGAGTACAAGTGCTCTCTATTTGCTGATGATGTCCTAGTATATATCACTCAATCACATATATCCATCCCTGCTGTTATGGCTGAAATAGATCACTTTGTTACATGGTAAAATTTTAAAATCAATGCAGCGAAGTCTGAGGCCCTCGATGTCTCCCTCCCTAAATCCATATAGGATTCCATCCAGTCCAACTTTCCCTTTGCCTGGCCCTCACAGGGTATCAAATACTTAGGAATTCCTATTCATAGAGACCTCTCCCATCTATGTTATCTTAATTTTGGGCCCTTTATTGAACAATTCCATACAGACCACGGTTGGCAAGTTAGAACTGTAAGATTCACTACGTGAACCACTGGTGTTTTGTGGAAAAGCACATGTACACCGCGTTCCAAATTATTATGCAAAAAGTGTTTAGGAGTGATAAGGGAAGAATTTGTTTGTTTGTCAGTTAAACTCATTGATGGTGATGTGTGTCAGGGCTCTTTATATCACTGTAAGCAATTGCAGACACCTGTGCTAATTAGTTTGGCAGGTGTGTCCAATGAAAGGCAAGACTACTTATGAAGGCTCTCTCACATTATTAAGCAGCCTACATTTTCTGCCAAAATGGGAAAGAAAAAGGATGTGTCGGCTGCTGAGAAGCAACAAATTGTGGAGTGTTTAGGTCAAGGCATGACTACAATCAACATTGTGCGATGATCAGGATGAAGTGTCTTGGCAATCAAGAAGTATGTAGCTGATTCACAGTACACACGTGTGCGTGCTGATAAGGGCAAATTGAGGACTCTTTCCTACAGGCAATTACGTCAGGTTGAAAGAGCAGCGGCAAAAAAGCCTTGTCATAGCAGCAGACAAGTTTTTGAAGCTGCTTGTGCCTCCAACGTCCCCCGAACAACAAGATGCAGGGTCCTTCAGAGGTTTGAAGCTGTGCATACGCCATCCTGTCGACCTCCTCTATCCACTTCACACAAGCAGAAACGGCTCCAGTGGGCCAAACATTACATGAAGACTGATTTCAAAACTGTTTTGTTCACGGATGAGTGCCGTGCAGCGCTCGATGGTCCAGATGAATGGAGTGGAGGATGGCTGGTTGATGGACACCCCACGCAAACACGGCTACAGCGCCAACAAGGAGGAGGTGGAGTAATGTTTTGGGCTGGAATCATGGGGAGAGAGATTGTCGGCCCCTTTAGGATCCCTGAAGGCGCTAAAGATGAACTCCATAATGTATGTGGATTTTCTCAAACAGCACTTCCTGCCATGGTTCAAGAAGAAGAACCGTGTATTTCACAGCAAGATCATTTTTCTGCATGATAATGCACCATCTCATGCTGCACATAAAACATCTGCATCTCTGGCTGATATGGGCATAAAAGGGGACAAACTTATGGTGTGACCCCCCATGCTCCCCTGACCTCTACCCCATTCAGAACCTTTGGAGCATCATTAAAAGGAGTGTCTATGATGGCGGGAGGCAGTTCACATCTAAGCAACAGCTCTGGGAGGGTATTCTGTCCTCATGCAAAACAATTGAAGCAGAAACCATCCAAAACCTGACAAATTCAATGGACGAGAGAGTTCAGAAGCTCCTTTCGAACAAGGGGTCCTATGTGAAAATGTAACATCACCTAGAATAAAGTTTTGAGTTGAAAACTGTTTGATTTCAGTTTCTAACAACCTGCTAATGCTTATAATTTCAAAAATGACCATTTTTTTGGTCTTTATTAAAATGAAAAGGTTGATCGAAAAGTTTGGGGGATCTAAGAGTGTGGCAACCCAGTAGTCATGATTACTTCGAATTCTGACAATATGAGGGTCATGCTGCAGGTAGTGCAGCAAGAAGGCACTTATGTGTCTTGCGCATCTCGGAGCCCCAAAATTATTTTCCGGGCTAGATGCAGCTAAAAATTATTTTTAATTTTAAATCTGGTGAAGCTTATTATAGATGGCCTAATAGGATCAGTGCTGCACACTGCTACAAAGCCCAAATTATTTTCCAGTCAAGATACAGATAAACATGATTAGTAATTTGAAAGCTTAAAACGGTTGGTAGGGTGATTTTAACCAATCATCAAGCTTTTACTCTCCCCAGGATGACACAGGGGTAGAAAAGTCGTTTCGGATCCATGATTTGTTCATCTTTATGAACGTGAGTCTGTCTACATTATCAGTGGAGAGCCGCATGCGCTTATCTGTCAGCACACCACCAGCAGCGCTGAACACACGTTCAGACAGAACGCTGGCTGCGGGGCATGACAAGATCTCCAAGGCGTAAGTGGCTAGCTCCGGCCATTTATCCAGATTGGAAGCCCAAAAAGAGCAAGGGTCCAGTGACACAGTCGTGGCTTCAATGTTTACTTGGAGATACTCCTGTACCATCGTCTCTAGGCGTTGACTATGTGTCAGACTTCTTGTCTCCTGTGGCCTTGCAAAGGATGGGCTAAAAAAGTGGTGAAATGATTCCGCAAAATTGATGTTACCAGCAGATACTGTGGTTCTGTTACGGTTTGAGTGCTGAACACTTGACGGTCCCACGGTTGGCAAGTTGGAACTGTGAGATTCACTACGTGCACCACTGGTATTTTGTGGAAAAGCACATGTAAGATTCTGCAACAGTCTCTGCTGATACTCCTGCATGCGTGCATCCCTTTCTATGGCAGGAATAATTTCTGCAAATTTACTTTTGTACCGGGGATCTAACAGTGTGGCAACCCAGTAGTCAGGATTATTTCTAATTCTCACAATTCGAGGGTCATGTTGCAGGTAGTGCAGCAAGAAGGCACTCATGTGTGTTGCGCATCCAGGAGCACCAAGTCCCTGTTGTGTTGGTGGCGAGGTAACAATCATGCTTCCTTCCTCTGTCCTCTCCCCCCAACCTCGCACAACAGAAATGTGATCAAGGTCTCCCTCATCTGATGAGTCTTCCATCAGTTCGTCCTCCACTTCTTCCTGGGCTCCTGCACCTTCCTCACTAGTTTGGCTGCTACCATGCGCCCTGGTAAAATCATCTCCCCCACCCTCACATGCCTGCCGCCTTGGTGCTGCCGACCGTCTGGACCTTGCAGATGTTAGCCCTTCCGCATACAACTCCTCCTCCTCTACTTCCTCCACCTCCTCTTGTGCCACCACCTGACTCCGAATTCTGTTTAACATGTGCTCCAGCATGTAAATCACCGGAATAGTCATGCTGATAATGGCATCGTCAGCACTAAACATCTTCGTCGCCATTTCAAAACTGTGCAGAAGGGTGCATAGGTCCCTGATCTGAGACCACTCCTCCAGCGTGATTTGCCCCACCTCTGAATCTCGTTGGCCCAGGCTATACGTCAGAACGTATTGCACCAGGGCTTGTCGGTGCTGCCACAGTCGCTGCAACATGTGCAGAGTTGAATTCCACCGGGTAGGCACATCGCATTTTAGCCGGTGAAGTGGCAGGCCCAACGACTTCTGTAGAGATGTAAGTCGCTGAGCTGCGGGATGCGAACGGCAGAAGTGAGCACACAGCGACCGTGCCCTCTGCAGAAGGCCATCTAGTCTGGGATAGTGGGCTAAAAATTGCTGGACAACCAGGTTCAACACGTGAGCCATACAAGGCACGTGTGTGACATTGCCCCGGCGAAGGGCCGCACCCAGGTTTGCAGCATTGTCGCACACGGCCTTCCCTGGTTTCAGGTCCAGTGGAGACAACCATTCATGAAATTGGTTCTCCAGAGCTGACCACAACTCCTCAGCTGTGTGACTCACATTTCCCAGACATTTCAATGTAAAAACCGCCTGATGACGTTGAGCCCTACTGCCAGCATAGTAAGGAGGTGTGCAGGATCCCTTCTGCGCAGTTAGAAAGCTTGTGGCATGACCAGACAGGCTTTGGGTGCAGGTGGAAGACCGAGAGGAGGTTGAGGAGGCAGAAGCAGTGGAGGAACTTTGACATAAAGAGGATTGACGCACAACTCGTGGGGACGGCAAGACTTGGACAGCAGCCCCTTGTCCTGCTGTCACCATAGTTACCCAGTGCCCAGTCAGCGACATGTAACGCCCCTGTCCATGCCTACTCGTCCAAGTGTCTGTGGTGAAATGCACCCTGTCACACACAGAGTTTCTCAAAGAAGCGGTGATGTTGTGTGCGACATGCTGGTGGAGCGCAGGCACACCTTTCTTTGAGAAGTAGTGCCGACTGGGCATCTGGTACTGGGGCACTGCGACGGACATAAGGTCTCGAAAATCCTCTGTGTCCACCAGGCGGAAAGGCAGCATTTCTGTAGCCAAGAGCTTGCAGATGGTGAAATTCAACCTCTTAGCTTTCTCATGGCTAGGAGGAAATGGTCTTTTACTTGTCCACATCTGAGGGACCGAGGGCTGGCTATTGTGCTTAGACGGGGTTGATAAGGGTGTCCCCGGCAAACTGCCGGTCTGTGAGGAAGATGCAGGCGGACATGTTAGGTTGCCTTGATCCAAAGGTGGTGCTATCGATGTCGGACAACGCTCAAGACCAGCTGGTGTTACCACCTCCAAAGAAAATGATGACCTGCCAATCACGCTGGCTGTTGCGGGTAAAGAGGTGGCAGGTCTGCGCCCCAAAACAGGTGTGACTGCTGTCCCCCCAGTCACAGAGGATGAAGAGGCCGCGGATGCACAAGATATGGCAGACGGTGGTTGGCCCGGCCGGCTAGGCCGCATTGTAGCACACTGAGCTTCCCACTGCAACTTATGCTTCATGTCCATGTGCCGGTTCATGCATGAAGTACTCAAACTATGTATTTTTTGGCCTCTACTTAGCTTTTGCTGACAAATGTTACAGATAACACGAGTTGGGTCATCTTTATCGATCTGAAAAAATGCCCAGGCTATGCAAGGCTTAGCACCCATGCGACCTGAAGAGCCACCACGACTTGTGGTGAGAGGCAGAGTTGTGTTTGAGGATGCAGTTGTTGACGTGCTTCCAGTACTACGTCTCTGTCCAGGAAGGCGCAACCTGACCTCGTCGTCACTAGCATCTTCCTCCACCTCCTCTGCTGACCTCATCTCTTGGCTGACTGTGGGTTGACATTAAGTGGGATCTCCGACCTCATCATCATCACCCTGTGCGTTATCACACCCGTCGTCCTCAGAGCCAACCTGTTCCTGCCCTGACAAAAAACTAAAGTTGTCGCTCCAATCAGGTATTTGAGTCTTATCATCGTCTTCCTCATTGTCTCCACCAACAGGAGTTACAGTTTGGGAATGAGGGTCTACATTATGGTCAGAACCTTCTGCGTCTGGTCCTGGATCCGACTCATAAAGATTCTGGGCATCAGTGCAGATCATTTCCTCGTCTGGATTCACAGAAGCGCTGGAGTCGACCTCTGATTCCCAGGCTATAGTATGAGTAAACAGCTCTGCAGACTCAACCATCTGTTCTACCTCATACTCAGACGGGCAGCTGGAGATTTGGGAGCTGTGAGGAAGCAAGTGCGATTTGGGTGACACCTTTGAGGACTGGAGTATTTGTGATGTTGAAGTTGATGTGGAGGAGAGCCCACTTAAAGGAGCACTTGATATCCGTTGAAGCACCTGCTGTTTTTGTGCCTCATCTGGAATTTGTAGCGATTGGCGTGGCCGTAAGAAAGGGATCTTATCACATTGTCCGCTAAAAGAAGTAGACATTTTAGTTTGGCTGGAACATGGTCTTTCTTCTGCACCTAAACCACGGACACAACCTTTTTTCCCCTTCCCAACACGCCTATTCCCCTTTCCACCAGCAGCAGGCCTTTTTCCACTCATTTTGGTGGTTAACTAATTCACAACTCTGGAGTTGTTTGCACAAAAAAACAATGGATGGTAACCGAGCAGAGCTGAGTGGCCAAACTGTGGTATTAGGCCAAAACTATTGGCTGGGTTAGATGCAGAAAAAAATTATTTTTAATTTGCAACCTGATGGAGGTCAGTATAAATGGACTAATAGACCAAGTCCCACACACCGCTAGAAGCCCAAATATTTTTTCAGAGCTAGATGCAGAAAAAAATTATTTTTAATTTGCAACCTGATGGAGGTCAGTATAGATGGACTAATAGACCAAGTCCCACACACCGCTAGAAGCCCAAATATTTTTTCAGAGCTAGATGCAGAAAAAAATTATATTCAATTTGCAACCTGCTGGAGGTCAGTATAGAAGGACTAATAGAACAAGTCCCACACACTGCTAGAAGCCCAAATATTTTTTCAGAGCTAAATGAAGAAAAAAATTATTTTTAATTTGCAACCTGATGGAGGTCAGTATAGATGGACTAATAGACCAAGTCCCACACACTGCTAGAAGAACAAATATTTTTTCAGAGCTAGATGCAGAAAAAAATTATATTCAGTTTGCAACCTGATGGAGGTCAGTATAGATGGACTAATAGAATGATGCTATGCCCAAAAGATTTTACTTCACTAGGTGCAGTAAAAAAATTGGTATTCTATACACAGGTGGTATATCTTGCAACACAGATAGGCTACTCCACTGACTAACACACTCTGCAATAGGCCAAAAAGGATTAGCTTTGCTAGATTCAGCCAAATGCTGTGAAAAAAACTTGCACAGCACTGGCACAGACCTGCCTGGCAAAAACTGATAGGAACTGATGTAACCTAGTCCTGAAAAGGACTCCAATTACAATTAGTCTTTACTCCCACAATCTATCTATTTAAGAGCACAGACCTGCTTGATAAAAGTCGTAGGAAATGCTGTAACCTAGTCCTTAAAAGGACTGCAATCACAACTATTCCCTACTCCCAAGCTATCTGTATATTTGTGCGAAAATTGGCTTGAAATTAACAAGGTATAGCGCACACAGCAACAGCGGTGCCGTCTAACACGCAGCTGCAGCAGTGAGAAAATGGTGGCGACGGGGAAAATGGCTTGGTCTTATAGGGCAAGGACATGTGACATACACTGCCAATCACACATGCCCTTGCTTGTGTGAAAAAAAGCACTTCGCTCCGTGTGTGCGCTGCTGATAGGCTGACAGATTGCACCTCCCCACTGCAAATGCGGGAAAGAGAAAAAAAAATGGAGATCTTCATTGTTCCTGCAGAGATCCATCCCCTGCCCCTCCCCCCGCCCCGCTGTACACTCAAACTGCGTATTAACATTAATTTTCATCATTACTGAGAAAAAATCCAGTTATGATTTTGGTGCACGAACAGTTATCGAACATAACCTCGAACAGCCGAATTTTTCTCAAATTGTTCGTGTTCGCCGACCGGCTCGAACACCGCCCAAAACAGCTCGAATTTGAGATTGGCGAACAGTTCGAGTAGAACAACGCTCATCTCTAGAGAGGAGACTCTCATCCAGACCTGGGTACCATTGTACCTGTAAAAAAAGAATAAAATAACAAATAAAGTTTATACTCACCTTTCCGAAGGTTTCTCTCTGAATGCCGGCATCGCTTGAGGACCTGCGGTGACGTCACAGTCATGTGACCGCAGGCCCTTCACCGCTCTGTCTCGCGATATGCCGGCAGCCGGGAACCAGCCAGGAAGCAGCCCTGCAGCCACCCGGGCATCGGGGGTGAGTATAGCTTTATTTGTTTTAATTTTTACGGTTCACACTGTATAAATCCATGCTGTTTGCATGGATTTATACAGTGTGACCTAGTTGTCAAGCACTTTCTAAGTGATGCTATCGCCTGGAAAGCGCTTGTCAATCTACATGCGGAAAAGCATGTGAATCCGCATGTGGATCCGCATGTATTCTGCAGGAAAAACGCATGCACAATCTGCATGCGTTTTTTCTGCCAGGGAGATGCAGAAATGCTGCAGAAATTTTCTGCATCATGGGCACATAGCCTTATTGGGTATACTGTGGCATCTTTTATCCTCTCTTTTTTAACCTTTTGATCTAATGTAGTATTTATATTCATATTTATATGATATTCATTTCTTTTACTTACAAAACAGGACGTAAAAAAAAAAAAAAGTATTTCCTGTGTTGTCATAATTGTTAGTGTCCTTTGATTGGTGCACCTACCGTATATAATGGTTGCTCTTTCATTTGCTCTCTAATCTACCTGAGGAAGATAGCGTCTGCTATTGAAACGCGTGGTGGCGTTAGAGAGCGTACTAAACAATAAAAGGTTTGTGTGTTATAACCTAATCCCCTGTCTAGTTGTTCTAGCGCTTCACTAACACCGCACAATTCCTTCTTTCTTGAACTTTTAAGTTCAGGTACACTCATCTCTACTCAAGATTACTTGATTTAATTTTAGTACACAGAATCTAGAGCAATCAAATAAAACTAAAAAGGACAAGTAACGGAAGCATTCTGTCTCTCAAAAAGACTCCGGTGGGTAATCCTAGAACATCCAACAATGGTTGCTGAATGTTTTCAAATTTCTTAATTGCATTTCTCTTTCCATAGACTCCTATTTACAACCACATATTGTCCATTTTATTCCCCAATTATTGGTGGTTGGACATCTAACCAATGTTTTTGTGCCTGATATATAAAATATGTGATATACCTATAGCAATCGGAGATTCCAAGTCAACCGAATCCTTCAGAAACCCCCGATACACAAATCCTGAGATGCGCCTAAAATCGGATTTCAAATATGCTTTCTTTTAGGGACAGAACATCTTTCCAAAATGGGCCTGAGTGTATTCCCAGAACATATTCATCAATTGTGCATTCTGCACTCCACACCTCATTCTTCACTCATTCTCATTCTGCACTTGAGTAAACCCCAATTTTATGAAGGAAACTGGGTTTTCTATAAACCCTATGAATAAAAAAGATCTGTGAAAGCCTCTGTGATTCACAAGGGGATAACCTGGGAATGAGCTCCAACAACTCCCTCTACGGTTCTTCAGAAATTGGACCAATATCTGCTTCCCACTTAGATTTAAATCGGTATTCCTATCTCCAAGATCCTATCCCAATATATAGTAGGTATAATAATAATATTAGCAAATACCTCCAATTAGAAATGTAGTATAGTTCTTCTGATTTGCTTTGTCACCTACCCCATGGCAGGGCATTGCAGCAGCTTAGATATCCATGGTTATGGCTTATCATAAAGTGACAATTAGTAAGTTTTTAATTTTTGTAACCATGGTGTAATGGGTGTGTCACAAGTGACAGACAGTCACCCTGCAGTTGGTTGCAGGAGATCTCTACGTTTGGCTTTACAGACATTTTCTTAGACGCTGTCTCTAGGACCCAGCGGCTACCTTCCTCTGGCTATTTAACACCCTGCCTGGGTGTATAAATACCTGCTATGTATTCATTACTACTTGTGGAGGCTTTAGCAAGAGCAGTACTTCATGCTCTCTGGAGCTTGAGAACGGGTGCGCATTTGTCCTGAGTTCGTCTAAAGCTAAGCAATTTCCCCCTGTTTGTCTACCTCTGTTGTCTATAGTGTTTAATTGAGATCAACTAGTGCTCATTTCCTCCCTTCCCTAGCCTTAGCCATATGCCAGGGAAAGACAGGACAAGGCACATGTGCGGCGATTGGTGAAGAGCCAATACAAGGGAAGACAGGGTGATGCTAGATTAACCTAAGAGGTCTCCACTTCCCCCCTTTCCTTAGAGTCTGGGCTTCCTTTCCCTCTTCCCTTTGTGATGCACTATGTCTTTCCCACATCTTGCGTGACACATGGATGCCTAAGATGTTGCAATGATCTGTGCATGGGGTAAGCAGCATAGTGAATCAGAAGAACTATACTACATTTATAATTGGAGTAATTCGCTAATATTATTATTACAACTGATACATATTGAAGTAGGATCTTGGAGATGAGAATAAACCTTTAACTGTCAGAGGGTTCTCATCTATGCAAGGTCACCGAAGTTGTTAATATTTAGTAGAAATTAAACCATGTGTGTGGTTCACAGGTAGGATCATATCTGGGATAAAGTGATTGTGTATTAGCATCCTTATCATAGTTGACTGGGTCTAATATGTGTGCCTAAGTTGTAGGTATTTTTAAAAAGATGATAAGGCAAGTTAATCTCCTTCTGGAGTTTCTACACCCCATCTTCAAGCAGATAATCTATTATCTGGATTACTAAGGTTATTGTATTAATGGTTAGTGGCCACATTAGAAAAGTAAGTACATGCCAAAAATGATTTTGCTACTGAGAGAAAAACTTTTGATTTATTGTGATTTACACTAAATTGAACGCGCTGATTCCAAACATGAACTCCGAATTTTCCTGACACATTTAGATTTTAAGTTATACATGCAAAACCTATTAATTTATAATGTTAATGTATTATATATTGGAAATATTCCAACGTACATGCCCAGACCTCTCCGAACATTCTCATACAGGTCTATCGGTTATGTCAGCAGGGAGTATATAAGGCAAACTGGACAGAGCTCAATAAAGTGATCTGTTATAGAGCTATCAGTTTGGAAACTTAAGGCTGGAGTCATACTAGCGTATAAAAATTGGTCCGATGTTGATCCAGAAAATTAGGACGAGTGTATGGCGGTATGTTATGCATACTGCTGAATAAAAAGGGTTCATTAAATATTATGCACCCAAAAAAAAATGTTTTTAGTGTGAAAAAGCAGGAAAACATTAAAAATCTTATATTAATCTGGTATCGCTGTAATCGTACTGACCTACAGAATAAAGCCATCGTATCAAGTGTCGGGGCCCTGAGCTGGCGGGGGGGCTCACTCACCCGCCGCACTATGGGACCCGTGAGCGGAGGAGGGCGGTGTCAACTCCCGCTCCCCCCGCTTGCTCAGGGCCCCGCCCCGTCAGCCGTCGGCACAATACTTACCTCTCCCTGTGCTTCCGCAGCAGGTCCGATGTCTTCCGCAGCTGCAGCACTGTGACGTCTCAGGTCAGAGGGTGCGGTGACGTCTTTCCACCGCGCTCTCTCCCGAGCCGTCACAGCGCAGAGTGGGAAGACGCCGGCGATGCTGGAGTCCAGAGCAGCGGCAGCAGTTGAGAAGTTAGGTGAGTATTTTATTTTATTTTTTTTTAATGTATGGAGGCATGGGGCATTATAAGGGAGGGGGGGGGAGAGGTAACATCCTGCATGGGGCATTGAAAGAGGGGGAAGTGACATCCTGCATGGGGCATTATATGGGGGGAAGTAGCATCCTGCATGGGGCATTATAAGGGGTGGTGACATTATGTATGGGGCATTATAAGCGTGGGTGACATCCTGCATGGGACATTATAAGGGGGGTGACATAATGCATGGGGCATCAAAAGGGGTGGTGTTACATCCTGCATGGGGCATTATAATAAGGGGGAAGTGACATCCTGCATGGGGCATTATAAGGGAGGGGAAGTGTGACATCCTGCAAGCGGGAAATTAAAAGCGGGGTGGTGTGACATCCTGCATGGGGCATTATAAGGAAGGGGGGTTGTGACATTCTGCATGGGGCATTATAAGGGAAGGGGGAGAGAGGTGACATCCTGCATGGGGCATTAAACAAGGGGGAAGTGGCATCCTGTATGGGGCATTATATGGGGGGGAAGTGGCATCCTGCATGGGGCATTATATAGGGGGGAGTGACATCCTGCATGGGGCATTATAAGGAAGGGGTGTTTTGACATCCTGCATGGGGCATTATAAGGGAGGGGGAGAGAGGTGACATCCTGCATGGGGCATTAAACAAGGGGGAAGTGGCATCCTGCATGGGACATTATAAGAGGGTGTGACATCCTGCATGGGGCATTATATGGGGGAAACAGCCTCCATGAGGCATTATGTGGGGGAAACAGCCTGCATGGAGCATTATATGGGGGCCAATATTCTGTATGGAGTGTTATATGGGGGGCAGTATCCTTTATGGAGCATTATATGGGGGCCAGTATCCTGTATGGAGCATTTTATGGGGGCCAGTATTCTGTATGCAGCGATTCGCTGGTTTCTGAGCTATTGTGGAATTTCCAATAGATATTGGTCATGTAATGTAAGAAGTGAAATCTTCTGCATTGTATTATATATATATTTTTCTGCGGCATCTGTGCGTCAAGAATCGTGGTATGTGATAAAGGGGCCCACTGAGACTCTTTCGCCCAGGGCCCACGAAAACCTGGAGCCGACCCTGCTAATACCGCACGGCGAATGTCATGAAAGAAATAAAAAGCAATTCTTGAACTTTTGTTCATATTTATCCTGTGAATGCTGGGAGTTGTTGTTTCACAAAAACTGGAATGTCCATAGTTCCTGCACCTACAAAATGTGTGAAAATGTGTAACAATGGGAATGGTTTCTCTCATAGACAATGATTCCTGCTCTTACCTGTCATTTGTCCATTGCTAGATGTATCACCAGCAAACAAAGCACTCAATGTTCTTGATTTCAGGCCTTAAATACACTAAAGCTGGAATTGGACTGGTTGCTATGGGCTATAGGTCTTTGTTCCTATGGTAACAGTGTAGTGTTGTCATAGAGCCTAGAATTTAATTAAATTTGAAGTAATATAAAGTTATTTATTTTTTTCAGTCGCAGTAAATGCATTTTACTTTTGGGAACTTTTCCTTATTCATCCTGCTCCTCCAGCCTTGATGCTAACCAATGTGATCTGCCATATTATTACTACTTGTTATAAATATTAATTAATACCTATGGAGATATCACTCATGGTCATATGTGACATCATCAAATCCAGGAGGCCATTGTTACCTCACAGCATGATGTTACAATGACTGTGGGTCTATATAAACGGGTGTTCAGGGGGCAAATGCTCATTTCAAGAGATGAAGACAAGGAGAGCAGAGGATCCAGGATCGAGGACACAGATTCTCATTTCAGGAGATGAGACGAGGAGATTGGAAGTTCCTGGATTGAGGATACAGGTAAATGAGAAACTTTACAGGGATTTGTTAGTGAACTTAGCGCCAACATGGACATCGATCCTCCAAGTCTACAGATTGTGGCTGTAAGGTTCTAGCTTTCTCCAGTCCTTGCTGGCAGAATCTCTAGACTTGGGTGATGAAGGTTCTTTGTGAGGTCACACAGCGGAATGTTGGACACTGAGAGTTCTATGCAGCAAACATGGGGACATCCCTGGGGCTATCACAGAGGTCAGTAACAAGATGGGACCTTGGATGGAGACACTGTATAGGCTACTTCGGTTAGTGACAGTTCCAGATTGCTGGTGGTGGTTTTGTCATTTTAATTTCAGATTTTTGAGGCAAAAAAAATCTACCCTTAGTCCCCCACATGGGAGAGAGGTTGGTGTACATACATTGGGGGACATATATTTATTTATTTTACTCTTTATTTTACATATATAAAAAATTGTGGAAAATGTGTATATATGTATATATATATATACATATATATATATATATATAAATATATATATATATATGTACACATTTTCCTCATTTTTTTTTAAATGAAATCTTATTGCACCGTTTTTAAGTATCTACATCAAAATTTAAAAATGCAAAGAAAAGGGGGCTTAAAGTACAATATATATATATGACTGATTTTCTATGGGTCTTTGCCTGATCCGTCTTGTATTATTTTTTTTTTCTTACCAGGAAGAATATCTGGATCCTGGAAAGAAGACAGAAGAATCTAACAAGAGCCACGGGATTATTTAGTGTTAATCATTTAATATGTCTGTAGATAATATTTGTTGTCTTATGAGGTCATTATATACTGATTATATAGATCTAATTCTGGAATCAGTGCATCATGACATCATATTACATAGGTGTCTGCTGTCTAACCTAATTGTATAAGAGACCTGATATGATATAACTGCCCTATGTCTGTATCCGAAGGGCTAGTGTTTGTGGGGTGTAGTGTTTGTGGGGTGTAGTGTTTGTGGGGGGTAGTGTTTGTGGGGTGTAGTGTTTGTGGGGGTTAGTGTTTGTGTGGGGTAGTGTTCTGTATTTTTACAGGGGAGATCAACATAGACAAGCTATAAGCTCAGAGTCCGATCTGATAAGGAGAGGTGAGGCGTGTTACCAGGACAAAGAAGATCTGCTCTCCGGAAACGAGTCATTGCTCTATATATCAGTTAGTTAGTTGTAGTATGGCCTTGGTCCAGGGTTCTTGAACTGATCGCCTTTTCTCGGGGTCAAGAAGGAATTTTTTCCCTGTGACACACATTGGCTGAACGTGTCCAGGTTTTTTGCCTTCTTCTGGATCATTGGCTTTAGGTAGGGGTAAACATTTTATTTAATAAAATGTTTAAAATTAATGCTCTGTCTCCTTGTGTCTTTATTTTATAGCACTCAGGTAGTTGTATATGTCAGTTCTCATTTTTATGATCCACGGCTGCCACAATATGAAGGCAAACTGAAATACAAGGGCGGTAATTATATGTCTACTAATGTAATGACTGTATCTATGATGCATAAAATATAGTCAAAAAAGCAAGGGGTAGATGCCCAAACAGATTTAAGTCAAGAAAAGCAGTAATTGGACTAATTAAAAATATATTTTTATTAGAATTGATTAAAAAACCTCAATAAAAATCACCTAAAAACGCCAATAACAAATATCAACAGAGATGAGATAGGTCTGTGGCGCCCTGCTGTGCATGAAGTCACAGACCAAAGGGGGGTGCATTTCAGGTTTTCTCCACAAGAGGCCCTCAGAGCATACACACACCTCCACCCTACCTCAGAACCACCAGAGGGAGCCCTTTAGTGAATATATAAAGGAGGGTGGAGGCAGGAAGAGAGGGAGTTCAGTCAGTTGTCTAAGGAGTGAGTCCAGTCAGGAGTCTCTGCTGAGACACAGAAGGTTAGTGACTCAGCAGGTTTCTGCTGAGAGGAGTTGTTTGGAGTCTGCTGCAAGCAGCTCAGAGAGAGACAGCTAGTAGCGTTGCCGACGCTCTAAAGAGCGGCAGAAGAGGCAGCCAGCTTACTGCCAGTGTGTATAGCCTAGTGAGGGCCCAGAGTAGGCCGAAGGCTAGTGGAACAGTAGCATCGGGGACCGAGGAGATTCATAAGCTCACCCCAGAAATATACCGGACACCGGCTCCGAGTCTGCAGAGCAGTATACCCTCTGTGGAAAACAACTGGATCTTTCCTGGAAGACTTCAGGTCTCAGGATAGCCCAGGAGCTGACACATAACAGGACCAGGAGGCACGGAGGCTCCGCCATACCAGGAGCGTGCTCTTCAGCAAAAGGCCCTAACACCAGGTCAGCCGGCGCAACACAAGGACTAAGTTAGGCCTAGTTTCAGACAGGCCATAAACTACACAAGCGGCAAGGATACAGGAGGCCCTATACCTGCTCACTGGGGAGAGACCTGCAGTGCACCCCTCACCCTACAGTGCTCCGGGTGGTACCGCAACTCCACCAGTAAAAAGGTACTGAAGCCAAACGTGAGTGTGTCTCCCATTTTTTCCTTGGACCCGGCTGGGTCACCACCATATAGTGCACCTTACCGAACACCGCTGCCCTGAGGCCTAGCTCCACCTGTGGGGAGCTACCCCATCATAGCTGCCGTAACACCGGCCTCAGTGGACTGCCGCAGCGCTGGTGGTCGTCACCAGACACCACAGGTGGCGTCACGAACTTTCATTTTCCATTTAACCCCTTTTTTTTTAAGAGAGACCCCAGGGTACGGGCCCGTTAGCCGACCACCGCGACATCCCCCAAGGCCAGGCATTAAGGCCCGGGCGCCGAGTAGTCCCCATCCCCTGGGTGCCACATCTCTCTAACTGGCGTCACGAACAGGATTGCGTGCCCGCGGCAACAGAAAGAGTTGTGCCCGTTGCCACC
This sequence comes from Phyllobates terribilis, assembly GCF_046119375.1. Classification (NCBI taxonomy): domain Eukaryota; kingdom Metazoa; phylum Chordata; class Amphibia; order Anura; family Dendrobatidae; genus Phyllobates; species Phyllobates terribilis. The sequence goes on from NW_027362769.1 coordinate 320,131,450, forward strand.
GGGTACTGTGCGCCTTAAGAAACTGTAAAAAACTCACAGTGGTGAAGCTTTTCCCGCCATTTTCTGGAGTTTCCCGCCATTGGCCGCCATCTTTCCGGTCGCCATGCGAGAAGAAGGGCGTAACCGCGGGAAAACTAGAGGGCGTAACCCCTGAAAGCGAGCGAAGTCGAGGACACGCCCCACGCACTGACACAGCGTCAGGTCCTGGCAGGAAGCCCAAGCGAACGCTCTGACGTGGAACGTAAGCGATGCAAGGTCCTATCAGAAGACCTCCGCCTGCGGAGCTGCGGCCTACAGAAGGAAGGTAGGCCACGGTTCACTAGGGGGGCGCCAAGATGTTGCAGCAACAGCCCGACGTCGCTGACCAGGCTGACAGCCCCGATGATGCGCCCGCAGCTGCCGCCGCGCAAGACGGAGCAGCCGCCCCATTACCGGCGCCTGTAGCCCCTATTGTACCATTGACTTTACCGTACATGCCTGGAGCAAAGTGGCTCCCCCAGTACAACGGCAAGCCGGACACCCTGTCCGGATTCAAGCGCAAAATATGCAGCATCCTGGACATGTATTCTATGACCGGCAAACAAAGAGCTGCAGTAGTTGTGGGACAATTGACTGGTGCTGCGGAGAGAGAAGTAGAGACTTGGTCGGCCGCAGACCAGGAATCAGTGTCCACAATTTTCAAAAAGTTACAGACTGCCTTTGAGGACCGCACTGAGGCAGACCTCCGGATGAAGTTCTACCAATGCTCTCAGAAGCCGGAGGACAGCGTTCGGGATTATGCCTGCCGTTTACAGGTGGCCCTGCGAGCTCTAAAACAGGTTAGTCCAATTAGCATAACCAATGAGAGTAAAATGCTAAAAGAACAATTTGTCCGGGGGCTGAGGTCCCAAGCGGAGAGCAGGACTGTGCGTTGGTGGTCCTTGGACCATCCAGATGCTACCTTCGACACCCTTAAGGACATGGCTATCAAGGGACTGCAACCCCTGGAGACAGCAGATACGTCTATCCAGCGTTACCAGGGTGGGGCCACTCCAACGCCAGCAGCACCCACCTTTTCCCCGCTGGCTGCTGAAGCCAAAGTGCACACAGCGCCCCCTACTGAGCTGGACTGTCTGCGCTCAGAAGTGCGCCAGCTGACCAAAAACCTGGCCACTGTGATGAGTGCCCTGCAACTACGGACTGAGCCAGAGACGGAAGGAAAGATCCTGCTAGCCGACTGCCCTGAGGATGTCCCCTGGATGAACCGGAGGAGAAGGAGGACGTCGCCACCCCGGAGGAGGACATCGCCACCCCGGAGGAGGACAACGCCACCCCCAGGAAGGACCAACAACCAGCGCCATCCTCACCAAGAGTTCGTCTGCCACCGCTGCCAGAAGGCAGGTCACACAGTGCACCAGTGTCCTTTAAACGAGTAAACCCTGGGTCCGAGGACCAGCACCCAGGAATAGACTCAGCAGGCCCCTCAGACTGGCACCGCAGGTTCGTGGGAGGAAGACCTTTCCTATCCATCATACTTGATGGCATTGCGATACCTGCCCTGCTGGACACCGGATCCCAGGTAACAATCATACCTGATGTCCTCTATAGCAAATACTGGTCCATGGACAGTCTCCAACCCCCAAACCCAGACTTTTCAGTATATGCCTCTAACGGCCTCCCTCTTGACCTACTCGGGGTTAAGAATGTAGCAGTAAAAGTGGGGAGAGTGGAGTTAAAGGACCATGGACTCATTGTAGTGAAGACTGTCAATGAGGAAAATGGACTGAATATGGTACTAGGCACTAACATTGTTGGTAACTGTTTGGAGGAGGTTGTGTTTTTACTCCAACAGCTCGCTGACGTTGCCAGACCAGGGCAGAGGAGAGCGATCCAGAAGGAGATCCGAGCCCTGACGTACCAGCAGCAAGCGAAGCTGACCGGCGGTGAGATTGGTAACGTGCGGGTAACTGACCCGATACCCATTGTAATTCCCCCAATGAGTGAAATGCTTATCTGGTGTAGAGCAGCAATAGGTCTTAAAGGACAGAGCTACCAGGCGGTAGTAGAACCCCTTAGCTCAGAGCACAGACCTACACTCTTAACCGCCAGGGGGGTAGTAGATGTACGCAATGGGAGGGTGCCCGTCCGTCTTCTTAACTATCGGGAAGACGAGGTTAAATTACCACGTTATGCCACTATTGCCAAACTCTACACTGTAAATAATAACTCTATTCACACGGCGGAGTCCTTAACCTCCCCAGACCAAGTGGGGGATAATGACCCTACAACACAGGAGGGGGATTGGTGTCAACAGCTCCACGTTGGGACAGACACCACTCCTGCCCACCAGAAACAGGGAGTACACCGGGTGGTTCAGGAATACGAGCAGGTATTCAGCAAACACCCGCTTGACTTTGGGAGGATTAAGGGGGTACAACATCACATCCCCACAGGCAACCATCCCCCCATCAAGGAACGGTACAGGCCTATACCTCCAGCACACTACCAGAAAGCCAAGGAGATGTTGCATGACATGAAGAAGGCAGGGGTAGTAAGGGATAGTTGTAGTCCCTTTACAGCTCCCCTAGTTCTAGTCAGGAAGAAGGATGGAAGCATGAGAATGTGCGTAGATTACCGTCAAGTAAATCGCATTACACATAAAGATGCATACCCTTTACCACGTATTGAGGAATCCCTGGCTGCCTTGAAGTCTGCAAATTACTTTTCCACCCTTGACCTCACTAGTGGGTACTGGCAAGTAGCTGTGGCTGAGGAGGATCGGGAGAAGACGGCCTTCACCACCCCGATAGGACTCTGCGAGTTCAACAGTATGCCGTTTGGATTCTGCAATGCCCCCGGAACGTTCCAGAGATTGATGGAGTGTTGCCTGGGACACCGCAACTTCGAGACTGTGTTATTATACCTGGATGACGTGATTGTGTACTCCAAGACGTATGAGGACCACTTGAAGCACCTGGCGGAGGTATTTGAGTCACTGTCCCAGTATGGGATGAAGTTGAAGCCCTCCAAGTGCCACCTGCTCAAGAAGAAGGTACAGTACCTGGGTGTAGCGCTGGCGTCCCTGCCCTCTGCTAGGCAGGGACGCTGCTCCCCTCACCGCTCTGCTCCGTGCCCGGCGTCCTCTCCCCGCTCTGCTGTCAGCGCGCGCTCCTTCCCGGCGTCCTCCTCCCGCTCTGCTCTCAGCGCGCGCTCCTTCCCGGCCCCTGTGCTTAGAGCGCGCGCGCGCGCTCCCCTCCTCTTAAAGGAGCCGCGCGCGCCGTCCTAAGGAGTCCCCGGCCAATGGCCGGAGGACTTCATCATATATAAGGCACCTCCTCCAAAATGGAGGTGCCCGAGCAATGTTGTTTGCACCTGTGTCTCACCTGTGCTTCAGCCCTCAGGTCCCGTTGCCAGTTACCTGCCAGTTTCCTGCCAGTTTCCTGCTAGTTACCTGCCAGTTACCTGCCTGATTCCTGCCTGAATACTTGTTACCTGTCTGCCAGTCTGAGGTCCGACGGTCTGCCTTACTACTCCTGTCAGTCTGTCTAAAGGACCAGCCTGCCCGCTCACCTGGGAGCGCATATCAGCTACCTGCCTGCTTGCCTGAGGTCCGACGGTCTGCCTTACTACTCCGGTCAGTCTGTCTATGGACCAGCTTGCCCGCTCACCTGGGAGCGCTTCTCCGTTATCTGCCTGCTTGCCAGCCCGGAGGTCCCGTTGTCACGTGCGGTGACCACCAGCTATCTCAGAGACTCTTGCCCGCTCACCTGGGAGCGCATCTCCGTTACCTGCCTGCTTGCCAGCCCGGAGGTCCCGTTGTCACGTGCGGTGACCACCAGCTATTCCAGAGACTCTTGCCCGCTCACCTGGGAGCGCTTCTCCGTTACCTACCTGCCTGCCAGCCCGGAGGTTCCGCCGTCACGTGCCGTGACCACCTGCTATTCCAGAGACTCTCGCTTGCTCACCTGGGAGCACACATCTACCATCTGCCTGCTAGCCTACCCGGAGGCTCTGCCATCACAGGTCGTGCCTACCCCTTACCCAGAGACTGCCCTGATCACTTGCCGTAACTCCCTGTCCGTTCACCCAGAGACTGCCACCCGCTCCCTTACAAGGGCCGCCCCCTTGTATAGTAGCTCAGAGGTTCCGCCTCCCGGACCCGTTACAGTTTGCTCGGGCCATGGAACCCGGTGGCACCCAAGCTCCCTCGCTCTCGGACCTCTGTCTTGAACTGTCCCGTCAGAGGTCCCAACAGGAGTCCATCCTGGGTCACCTGCGGAATGTTAATACTCGCCTGAACACTCTGTCTGATCCACCAACAACCTCCGCCAGTGCCATATCTTGCAATCCGGCAGCTCCGCTGCCCACTAATACCATGGTATCCTACCCCGGACCCCGGCTTTCTGCACCTCCTCGCTTCGGAGGCGACTCCGTCCAGGCTCGGGGCTTCTTAAATCAGTGCACCCTGCATTTTGAACTTTTGTCCTACCAGTTTAACTCCGACCGGGCCAAAATTGCCTTCATCATGTCCCATCTCACCGGGGAGGCCCTGGCCTGGCTAAATCCTCTATGGGAGAGAGGAGACCCCCTGGTGTCCAACTTGCCTGCTTTTCTCACGGCTTTCCGGAAAGTCTTCGACGAACCCGGACGGAAGACCTCATCTGCATCATCGTTGCTACGCCTCCGTCAGGGGAGTCTCACCGTGGGCCAATATGCCATACGGTTCCGTACCCTTGCCTCGGAGCTGACCTGGGATAACGACGCTCTGGTTTCCGTCTACTGGGAGGGTCTGTCCGGCCGTATTAAAGATGAACTTGCCGGTCGGGACATTCCTACCACTCTCGATGACTTAATAACTCTTGCCACCCGGATTGACCTACGGTTCCAGGAGCGTGCCAGAGAGGTCACCCGTGAGAGGAGGTTACCACGTCTAGCTCCTACTTTTCAGAAACCCGTCACTCCTTCTGTCTCTAACCAGGTACACCCTCCTGAGCCTATGCAGGTCGACCAGACCAAGATGGTCAAGACCCGTCAGGACTTACGCCGTGCCGAGGGGACCTGCTTCTACTGTGGCAGTAAGGAGCACCAGATCCGTGCCTGCCCGGAAAGGTCGGGAAACGCCTGTGTCTAGGTTCGCTCAGAGAGGTCCACCTAGACAAGAATAAATCCTCTCCATCCCTGCTGTTGTCAGTTTCAATCGTCTACGGGGAGAACCGTTATTTCGAACTAGCCCAACTGGACTCTGGAGCAGCCGGGAATCTTATTTCACAGTCCCTGGTAGAGAAATACCGCATCCCCACCAAACCTCTGGCTGTACCCTTGTCTGTGGCTGCCGTGGATGGGGGGCTCTTACCACGCCCCATCCAACTCATCACCGAATCCATTACTCTGCAGGTGGAAATGCTGCATTCTGAGAGTATCTCCTTTCATGTTCTGCCTGGACTCTCTCACGCTCTCTTGCTAGGCCTACCTTGGCTCCAGAGACATGCACCCGTGCTTGACTGGCAAACCGGAGAAGTCCTTCGCTGGGGACAAGACTGTCATAAGACCTGCCTGGTTCCCGTCCATCCCGTCCGTCCCTCTCCTACCCCAGCTAATCTACCTGGACTTCCAATTCCTTATTGGTCTTATGCTGATGTCTTTAATAAAAAGGAGGCAGAGACATTACCCCCTCATAGACCATACGACTGTCCCATCGACCTGTTACCCGGTACTACTCCTCCCCGTGGGCGTATTTATCCTTTATCCGCTGCTGAGACCCGGTCGATGTCCGAATATATTGAGGAGAATCTGGCCAGGGGATTCATCCGGAAATCTACCTCCCCGGCGGGAGCAGGCTTCTTTTTCGTTAAAAAGAAGGACGGCTCTCTCCGTCCCTGTATAGACTATAGAGGCCTAAACCAGATCACGGTGAAGAATAAGTACCCCCTTCCGCTCATTCCAGAATTATTTGATCGTCTGAGGGGGGCTAGAATCTTCACCAAACTAGACCTCCGTGGGGCGTACAACCTGGTTCGTATCCGTCAAGGGGATGAATGGAAGACGGCATTCAACACCCGGGACGGCCACTATGAATACCTGGTAATGCCCTTTGGTCTCTGTAACGCTCCTGCCGTCTTTCAAGAGTTGGTCAATGACATCTTCCGGGACCTTCTCTACTCCTGCGTAGTGGTGTACCTGGACGACATCTTGGTCTTCTCTCCGGATCTCCAGACTCACCGGAGGGACGTTCGTCAGGTCCTGCTCAGGCTCAGGCAGAATCACCTCTTCGCTAAATACGAGAAGTGCCTCTTTGAGCAGACCTCGCTTCCGTTTTTGGGCTACATTATTTCTCAGACCGGCCTACGAATGGATCCAGAGAAACTGTCTGCCATCGAGAAATGGCCTCGACCGGAGGGGCTGAAGGCCATTCAGCGGTTCCTGGGCTTCGCCAACTACTACCGCCTCTTCATACCACACTTCTCTTCCCGGACTGCCCCAATTTCCGCGCTCACCCGTAAGGGTACTAATCCCAAAGAGTGGCCGCCCGAAGCAGAAGAAGCCTTTCTTTCCTTAAAACAGGCCTTCTCTTCCGCCCCGGTGCTGCATCGCCCGGACGGCAACAAGCAGTTCTTCCTGGAAGTGGATGCCTCCTCCTCTGGAGCTGGAGCGGTACTTACTCAAAAATCTTCTTCCGGGAGGATGGTAACTTGCGGCTTCTTCTCTAAACTCTTCTCCTCCTCAGAGCGCAATTATTCCATAGGAGATCGAGAGTTATTGGCCATCAAACTGGCATTGGAGGAGTGGCGTTACCTGCTTGAGGGGGCTCTTCACCCGGTAATAATTTACACTGACCACAAGAACTTGGCTTATCTCCAGCATGCCCAGAGACTTAACCCGCGCCAAGCCCGGTGGTCCTTGTTTTTTGCTCGTTTTGATTTTGTCCTTCATTTTCGCCCGGCTGACAAAAACGTCAAGGCGGACGCCTTGTCTCGATCCTTTCTGGTATCTGATCTCGAGGAAGATCCGAAACACATCATCGATCCCGCCAGAGTAATGCAGGTGGCTCCCGTGAGTCTAAATCGTCTTCCTCCCGGAAAGACGTTCGTATCAGTACCTGATCGGGAGAAGATCCTTCACTGGGGTCACTCGTCTAAACTGGCTGGCCACGCTGGTCAGAAGAAGACCCTCCAGCTTATTTCCCGGCACTACTGGTGGCCTACCCTGCACAAGGATGTAATAGACTTTGTTTCTGCCTGTGTGTCCTGCGCCCGCAACAAGGTTCCGAGACATCTGCCAGCCGGTCGCCTCCTTCCGCTCCCAGTACCTGCTGCCCCCTGGCAGCATATTGCAATGGACTTCATAACTGACCTCCCACTCTCTGCCGGTTGTACGGTCATTTGGGTGGTCGCTGACCGCTTCTCCAAGATGGCTCATTTCGTTCCCCTGCCAGGCCTCCCGTCTGCACCCGAGCTAGCTAGAGACTTTATTCGTCACATCTTCCGTTTTCATGGCCTGCCCCTCCACATCGTGTCGGATCGTGGGGTACAGTTCACCTCACGCTTCTGGAGAGCCACTTGTAAACTACTAGACATCTCCCTGGACTTCTCTTCCGCTTACCACCCACAGTCCAATGGTCAAGTGGAGCGGATCAATCAGAACCTGACCAGTTACCTCCGGCACTTCGTTAATGCCCACCATTCTGACTGGGTGGATCTCCTACCATGGGCCGAGTTCTCTTACAATAATCACGAGAGCGAATCCTCCTCCAAATCCCCGTTTTTTGTAGTCTTTGGTCAGCATCCTCGGATTCCTTTTCCTGTCTCCACCTCGGTGGACAACCCGGCTGCGGAATCTCTCGTTAGCAAATTTTCCTCCATTTGGGAGAGTACCCGATCCGCACTCCTTCAGTCTTCCGAGCGTATGAAAAGACACGCTGACAAAAAACGTCTGGACCCTCCTCAATTCCGTCCTGGGGATAAAGTCTGGCTCTCGTCCAAATATGTCCGGCTCAAGATCCCTTCCTATAAGTTAGGGCCTCGGTTCATGGGCCCACTGGAGGTCATCAGTCAGATCAACCCGGTGGCCTATAAATTGAAACTCCCGGTCAACTTACGGATCCCTAACTCCTTCCATGTATCTCTCCTCAAACCTGTGGTACTTAACTCTTTTTCCAAGTCTACAGGTACGCCTCCTGCTCCGGTTTCTGCTGAGGACGAGTTTGAGGTAGAGAACATTCTTGCCACCAAAAGGGTAAGAGGAAAGACCTTTTTTCTGGTAGATTGGAAGGGGTTTGGTCCTGAGGAGAGAACGTGGGAGCCCCGGGAGAACATCCATGCCCCTCTCATCCTAGCTAAATTTCTGTCTGGCCTAAAAAAGGGGGGGCCTAAAGGGGGGGGTACTGTAGCGCTGGCGTCCCTGCCCTCTGCTAGGCAGGGACGCTGCTCCCCTCACCGCTCTGCTCCGTGCCCGGCGTCCTCTCCCCGCTCTGCTGTCAGCGCGCGCTCCTTCCCGGCGTCCTCCTCCCGCTCTGCTCTCAGCGCGCGCTCCTTCCCGGCCCCTGTGCTTAGGGCGCGCGCGCGCGCGCTCCCCTCCTCTTAAAGGAGCCGCGCGCGACGTCCTAAGGAGTCCCCGGCCAATGGCCGGAGGACTTCATCATATATAAGGCACCTCCTCCAAAATGGAGGTGCCCGAGCAATGTTGTTTGCACCTGTGTCTCACCTGTGCTTCAGCCCTCAGGTCCCGTTGCCAGTTACCTGCCAGTTTCCTGCCAGTTTCCTGCTAGTTACCTGCCAGTTACCTGCCTGATTCCTGCCTGAATACTTGTTACCTGTCTGCCAGTCTGAGGTCCGACGGTCTGCCTTACTACTCCTGTCAGTCTGTCTAAAGGACCAGCCTGCCCGCTTACCTGGGAGCGCATATCAGCTACCTGCCTGCTTGCCTGAGGTCCGACGGTCTGCCTTACTACTCCGGTCAGTCTGTCTATGGACCAGCTTGCCCGCTCACCTGGGAGCGCTTCTCCGTTATCTGCCTGCTTGCCAGCCCGGAGGTCCCGTTGTCACGTGCGGTGACCACCAGCTATCTCAGAGACTCTTGCCCGCTCACCTGGGAGCGCATCTCCGTTACCTGCCTGCTTGCCAGCCCGGAGGTCCCGTTGTCACGTGCGGTGACCACCAGCTATTCCAGAGACTCTTGCCCGCTCACCTGGGAGCGCTTCTCCGTTACCTACCTGCCTGCCAGCCCGGAGGTTCCGCCGTCATGTGCCGTGACCACCTGCTATTCCAGAGACTCGCTTGCTCACCTGGGAGCACACATCTACCATCTGCCTGCTAGCCTACCCGGAGGCTCTGCCATCACAGGTCGTACCTACCCCTTACCCAGAGACTGCCCTGATCACTTGCCGTAACTCCCTGTCCGTTCACCCAGAGACTGCCACCCGCTCCCTTACAAGGGCCGCCCCCTTGTATAGTAGCTCAGAGGTTCCGCCTCCCGGACCCGTTACACTGGGACACATTGTCAGTCCAGAAGGGGTAGCACCAGACCCGGAGAAGGTCACTGCCATCCAGAAATGTCCGGAGCCGAAGAACCTCAAGGAGGTGCGTCAGTTCCTGGGACTGATAGGATACTACCGGAGGTTTGTAAAAGATTACACCAAGAGAGCAGCACCTCTGCAAGACCTCCTGGTCGGACAGTCCCCCAAGGGCAGAAATCCCCCGTTCCACTGGGGTAAAGAACAGGCTGAATCATTTCAAGAAATGAAGGAGATCCTGACAGGTGATGAGATCCTAGCCTACCCTGACTACAGCCAACCGTTCCTGCTGTATACTGATGCCAGCAATGAAGGATTGGGAGCTGTCCTAAGTCAGAAGCAGAATGGCCAGGAGAAAGTCATCGCGTATGCAAGCAGGAAGCTCCGGCCGACCGAGAGGAACCCAGAGAACTATAGCAGCTTCAAGTTGGAGTTTCTGGCCTTGGTCTGGGCCATTACAGAAAGGTTCAAGCACTACCTAGCCTCCAGCAAGTTCACTGCCTACACTGACAATAACCCCTTAACTCATCTTGAAACAGCCAAGCTGGGAGCCATGGAACAACGATGGATGGCTCGGCTGTCAAACTACCAATTCACCATAAAGTACCGGGCGGGCCGCAAGAACGCCAACGCCAATGCTCAGTCTAGGATGCCTCACTAGTCAGACACAGAAGAAGAAGTGGATGACCTGGAAGAGATAGAGATACCTACCTTTCACCGGAGTGGGATGATCCATGAGCAACGAGCCTCCAGGAAGCCGCGTGAAAAGACGTTAAACCCCCTTCCTCACCACAGCTGGAAAGAGACCCAGGACAGTGACCCGGTTGTCAGCCACATCAAACAGCTGATAACCCAAGAAGGTGCTTCCCTGGAGAAAGATGCGTCTCTGCAAACAAAGCAGCTGTGGAACGAGAGAAGCCGGCTGTTTATCTACCGTGAGAAGCTGTGCCGGAGGTACGTTAATCCAAGAACCCATGAGATGGTATGGCAGATAGTAGTCCCGAAGACAGACATCCAGATGGTATTAGAAGCTTACCACAATCAGGCGGGGCACTTTGGCTGGAGAAGGCTAGAGACCCTGCTGAAGTGTCGATTCTACTGGGTAGGAATGCGCAGCTCCATTGAAAGGTGGTGCCGGGACTGTGGAACCTGCGGCCTAAGAAGGAAAGACTTCAGCAGCCAGAAGGCACCCCTGCAACCCATCAAGCCAACTCGGCCCCTGGAGATCGTGGCCCTGGACCATGTCAAGCTCTCCCCCAGCCGGTCAGGATACTCCTACGCCCTGACCATGGTGTATCACTACTCCAGGTTCCTGGTTGTCGCCCCTGTCAAAGACCTGACAGCAGAGACAGCAGCCAAGACGTTTCAAGCGTACTTCTGCAGACCCCATGGATACCCTGAGCAGGTACTGACTGACCAAGGCCCGGCCTTTGAGGCTGAATTGTTCAAAGAGTTCTGCCATCTGTACGGGTGTAAAAAGATCAGGACTACACCGTACCACCCCCAAACTAACGGTCTCTGTGAAAAGATGAACAACATCATCATCGATCTACTGAAGACCATAACACTAAAAGAGAGAAACCAGTGGCCAGACCTACTATCTGACTTAGTGGATCTGTATAATCACATACCAGTAAGCTCCACCAATTGCACTCCGGCATATCTAATGCGGGCAAGACCTGGGAAGTTGCCCATGGACCTGGAGCTTGGTGTGGTAGAACCTGAAGCTGATGCAACCACTGAGGACTGGGACACAGCCAGACAGGAGCAGTACAGAAGAGTACAAGCCTGTGTCGAAGACAGTCTCACTCGGGTGAGGGATAAACAAGAGGCGCAATACAACAGAAGGTCACCAGCAGAACCCTTCACACCAGGAGAAGTGGTATTGAAAAGGAAGCGGAGGAACCACAAGCTTGATGACCAGTGGGAGAGAGAACCCTACACTGTGTTGAATTCAAGGTTTGACAACAGGAAGACGTGTTTCATCAGCAAAGATGGAGGGAGAACCACTGCAACAGTATCTCGGGACCATCTAAACTTGTGTCCGGATCTGCTAAAACCCCAAGAAGAAGTGCCCCTCATCATCCAGGAGGAACCTGAAGAAGCAGTAATCCATACTGACTTAGGTGACTTCCCGGCAGATTGGCCTCAAATAGGAGGAGCGGTGATCGTCCCAGTACTCCACTTCTTCCACCAACCAGAAAACTCTCTACAGCAAGTTGGACCTGTAAGTGCTGCTGAAGAGCCAGCTCAAGAAGGATCTCCGGCTGGAGCAGAGCAAGAAGGCCCAGCCAATGGTACACTTGCCAGTCCCATAGAGAGGTTAAGGCAATTTTACAACTTACCCACACGAAGGGCAGACAGGGTAACTGATGATACAGACATTGATACCCCACAGACCACTGCATTACGCAGATCAGTACGCAGCACGAGAGGTAAAACCCCTGCTAGGTACATTGAATAAAATAGTACAATTTCTGAGAATGTAGATAGTTACCCCTGAGGTATTATGCATTATACTACGTATTGTATTAATGTGTGTAACTTATATTTCTTCCCTTTGAATGGACAATTCAAGTGATATGGACACTTTAACCGTAACCTGTTTATTCCTTATATATGAACTCTGAGGCTGAGGACTTTGTGCAGCCCAAAGATTTTCTTTGTAAATATTTGCGCTCCCTGGAGTGCCCCTTTGAGCAACTTCTCCGGAAGAGACTTGGACTTTCTGGTTGCTCACTGCCTACTGCTTTTGCAATGTATATATATATTTTTATTCATGTTTTGTTATGCAACGATCAAGTGTTCTAACCTCCCATAAAGGGAAGCTTGTTATTTCTATTGTTTACAAAATGTGCTTCAGCCCGGGAGTGCTGACTTTAACTAGGGGGGAATGTGACGCCCTGCTGTGCATAGAGTCACAGACCAAAGGGGGGTGCATTTCAGGTTTTCTCCACAAGAGGCCCTCAGAGCATACACACACCTCCACCCTACCTCAGAACCACCAGAGGGAGCCCTTTAGTGAATATATAAAGGAGGGTGGAGGCAGGAAGAGAGGGAGTTCAGTCTGTTGTCTAAGGAGTGAGTCCAGTCAGGAGTCTCTGCTGAGACACAGAAGGTTAGTGACTCAGCAGGTTTCTGCTGAGAGGAGTTGTTTGGAGTCTGCTGCAAGCAGCTCAGAGAGAGACAGCTAGGAGCGTTGCCGACGCTCTAAAGAGCGGCAGAAGAGGCAGCCAGCTTACTGCCAGTGTGTATAGCCTAGTGAGGGCCCAGAGTAGGCCAAAGGCTAGTGGAACAGTAGCATCGGGGACCGAGGAGCTTCATAAGCAAACCCCAGAAATATACCGGACACCGGCTCACAGTCTGCAGAGCAGTATACCCTCTGTAGAAAACAACCGGATCTTTCCTGGAAGACTTCAGGTCTCAGGATAGCCCAGGAGCTGACACGTAACAGGACCAGGAGGCACGGAGGCTCCGCCATACCAGGAGCGTGCTCTTCAGCAAAAGGCCCTAACACCAGGTCAGCCGGCGCAACACAAGGACTAAGTTAGGCCTAGTTTCAGACAGGCCATAAACTACACAAGCGGCAAGGATACAGGAGGCCCTATACCTGCTCACTGGGGAGAGACCTGCAGTGCACCCCTCACCCTACAGTGCTCCGGGCGGTACCGCAACTCCACCAGTAAAAAGGTACTGAAGCCAAACGTGAGTGTGTCTCCCATTTTTTCCTTGGACCCGGCTGGGTCACAGCCATATAGTGCACCTTACCGAACACCGCTGCCCTGAGGCCTAGCTCCACCTGTGGGGAGCTACCCCATCATAGCTGCCGTAACACCGGCCTCAGTGGACTGCCGCAGTGCTGGTGGTCCTCACCAGACACCACAGGTGGCGTCACGAACTTTCATTTTCCATTTAACCCCTTTTTTTTTTAAGAGAGACCCCAGGGTACGGGCCCGGGAGCCGACCACCGCGACATCCCCCAAGGCCAGGCATTAAGGCCCGGGCGCCGAGTAGTCCCCATCCCCTGGGTGCCACATCTCACCTCAGTGACCAGTAGGTGATTAGAATAGTGCCAGTATTCCAAAACCAATTGTCACTGGACATGCAGCCAAACACACAGCAGGTACAAATAACAATTTAGTGACCAGCTAGGGGTGGCCACAAACTGTACAATAAATGCTCATATCCTTATATACACACGTGGTCAAAATTGTTGGTACCCCTCGTTTAATGAAAGAAAAACCCACAATGGTCTCAAAAATAACTTGAATCTGACAAAAGTAATAATAAATTAAAAATCTATGAAAATGAACAAATGAAAGTCAGTCATTGCTTTTCAACTCTGCTTCCACAGAATTTAAAAAAAAAATAAACACTTGAATTAGGCCTGGACAGAAATGATGGTACCCCTGAAAATAATGTGACAAAAGGGACATGTTAAATGAAGTTGTGTCCACTAATTAGCATCACAGGTGTCTACAATCTTATGATCAGCCAGTGGGCCTGTATATAGGGTTACATATACTCACTGTGCTGTTTGGTGACATGGTGTGTAGCACACTCAACATGGACCAAAGGAAGCAAAGATAAGAGTTGTCTCAGGAGATTAGAAAGAAAATTATAGACAAGCATGTTAAAGGTAAAGGTTATAAGACCATCTCCAAGCAGCTTGATATGCCTGTGACTACAGTTGCACATATTATTAAGAAATTTAAGATCCATGGGACTGTAGCCAACCTCCCTGGACGTGGCCGCAGGAGGAAAATTGATGATAAATGAAAGAGACGGATAATACGAATGGTAACAAAAAAGCCTAGGATAACTTCTAAAGAGATTAAAGGTGAACTTCAAGCTTAAGGAACATCAGTGTCAGATCGCACCATTCATCGCTGTTTGATCCAAAGTGGACTTCATGGGTGACGACCAAGGAGAACATCATTGTTGAAAAAAAAGTCATAAAAAAGCCAGACTGGAATTTGCCAAACTACATGTTGACAAGCCACAAAGCTACTGGGAGAATGTCCCATGGACAGATGTCTATGTTCACGGACAGAAAAATTAAAGGGATTGTCCACTACTATTGAAAATAGTCCAATGTATTTTTATGATGACTAGAAGCTTCTTTGTAAATACCTTACTCTGCTGTTTCTGCCTGTGAGCGGCACTATCACTGGCTGCTCACAGGCATCACGTGACCCCCAGCTGCAGTCGGCGCTGACAAGTTCAGGCTGCAGCCGAGGGTCCCTCTTCTGCGCTCCATGATGGCTGCTGGGTTGTGGGCGGGGTTACCCCGCGCATCACACCCGGCATCCACCGCGTGCTCTCCCTCTCCCCATTCATTGGGAAAGCAAGTGGTGGATGCAGAGTGTGACGCGGGGGTAACCCTGCCCACAACCCAGCAGCCACCGCGGGGATCCCAGCGTTGAGTCACGCCTCACTTGACATGACCTCAGCGGGGGTCACGTGCTGCCTGTGAGTGGCCAGTGATAGCGTTGCTCACAGGCAGAAACAGCAGAGGAAGGTAATTACAAAGAAGCTTCTGTTCATCATAAAAATACATTGGGCTATTTTCCATAGTAGTGGACAACCCCTTGAATCATATCAATAAAAGAACACTGTCCCTACTGTTAAACATGGAGGAGGCTCTGTTATGTTTGGGGCTACTTTGCTGTGTCTGGCACAGGATGTCTTGAATCTGTGCAGGGTACAATGAAATCTCAAGTCGATCAAGGGATTCTAGAGAGAAATGTGCTGCCCAGTGTCAGAAAGCTTGGTCTCAGTCGCAGGTCATGATTCTTGCAACAGGATAATGACCCAAAACACACAGCTAAAAACACCCAAGAATGGCTAAGAGGAAAACATTGGACTATTCTGAAGTGGCCTTCTATGAGCTCTGACCTAAACCCTATTGAGCATCTTTAGAAAGAGCTGAAACATGCTGTCTGGAAAAGGCAACCTTCAAACACGAGACTACTGGAGCAGTTTGCTCATGAGGAGTGGGCCAAAACACCTGTCGAGAGGTGCAGAAGTCTCATTGACAGTTACAGGAATCGTTTGATATCAGTGATTGCCTTAAAAGTTTGTTCAACAAAATATTAAGTTAAGAGTACCATCATTTCTGTCCAGGCCTTCTTCATGAGCTTAATATTTTTAAAAATTCTGTGGACGCAGGGTTGAAAAGCAATGACTGACTTTCATTTGTTCATTTTAATCATTTTTAATTTATTATTACTTTTGTCAGATTCAAGTTATTTCTGTGACCATTGTGGGTTTTTCTTTCATTAAACGAGGGGAACCAATAATTTTGACCACGTGTGTACTATTGAACAGTTTTTATACGTACCTTAGTGCAGAAATGGCAATGCTCATTCAAACTAGCTGAGCATTCAAGTGGTTACTAGTGGAACCCCGGTCCCTTTCTTCAACTGTGGAGCATATTATGCCTTTTCTCAGGTATTTATGTAGGATGATAATAATTAGCATATATCAGTCAGACATCCTCTATAAACCTGTCCACTTTGGTCAAAGGGGATAACACTCTTATAGGTGCAGCTACATACATGCAGCGACATAGGGCTATGATCTCAACATACCACTGTCACCCTGTATGCACAATAATGGGGTATTGGTGTAACTGTGTGCACACATGTGATTATTCACCAACGTAGGAAAAAAAAGGGAATAATCTCACCCAAGTTGAGGATATACCATGCCGGTTCCCTAGTTCATTCATTTCCTCCATTCTCCTGACGCGTTTCTTCAAACACATTGATTCATCAGGGGAGGTACTTATTCCTGCCGTGTAGACGGTAATATCATTACAGACACGTTTGTGGGATAACGTGCTCAATGTTGCAGTAGAGGCAATCACCTCACTGTCTCCATTTTAAACCAACACTGCGCTGTTGTGGCTCCGTCTACAGTGCGTGACGCATTTCCAGTCCGAAGATCTCACTTCCGGTCTGTGAAACGCAGGACATGGCCGCTGGAACTCACTGGTTCCAGAAGCGATGCCTAAGGCGCCGCCCCATGGTAACAGTGTCCAGGGCTCACAATCCTTTTCCTTGCCCCCCAGACTCGAGATACAAGGTAGAAGGGTTGTAACCTCCTACAGTGAGTACAGAAAGTATTCAGGCCCCTTTAAATTTTTCACTCTTTGTTTCATTGCAGCCATTTGGTGAATTCTAAAAAGTTATTTTTTTTCTCATTATAGTACACTCTGCACCTCATCTTGACTGAAAAAAACCAGAAATGTAGAAATTTTTGCAAATTTATTAAAAAAGAAAAACTGAAATATCACATGATCATAAGTATTCAGACCCTTTGCTCAGTATTAAGTAGAAGCACCCTTTTGAGCTAGTACAGCCATGAGTCTTCTTGGGAATGATGCAACAAGTTTTTCACACCTGGATTGGGGGATCCTCTGCCATTCTTCCTTGCAGATCCTCTCCAGTTCCATCAGGTTGGATGGTGAACGTTGGTGGACAGCCATTTTCAGGTCTCTCCAGAGATGCTCAATTGGGTTTAGGTCAGGGCTCTGGCTGGGCCAGTTAATAATGGTCACAGAGTTGTTCTGAAGCCACTTATTTGTTATTTTAGCTGTATGCTTAGGGTCATTGTCTTGTTGGATGGTGAACCTTCGGCCAAGTCTGAGGTCCAGAGCACTCTGGAAGAGGTTTTCATCCAGGATATCTCTGTACTTGGCCACATTCATTTTTCCTTCAATTGCAACCAGTCGTTCTGTCCCTGCAGCTGAAAAACACACCCCCATAGCATGATGCTGCCACCACCATGTTTCTCTGTTGGGATTGTATTGGGCAGGTGATGAGCAGTGCCTGGTGTTCTCCATACATACCATTTAGAATTATCACCAAAAAGTTCTATATTTGTCTCATCAGACCAGAGAATCCTATTTCTCATAGTCTGGGAGTCCTTCATGTGTTTCTGAGCAAACTCTATGCGGGCTTTCATATGTCTTGCACCGAGCAGAGGCTTCCGTCGGGCCACTCTGTCATAAAGGCCCGACTGGTTGAGGGCTGCAGTGATAATTGACTTTGAACTTTCTCCCACTTCACTACTACATCTCTGGAGCTCAGCCACAGTGATCTTGGAGTTCTTCTTTACCTCTCTCACCAAGGCTCTTCTCCCATGATTGCTCAATTTGACTGGACGGCCAGGTCTAGGAAGACTTCTGGTGGTCCCAAACTTCTTCCATTGAAGGATTATGGAGGCCACTGTTCTCTTAGGAACCTTGAGTAATGCAGAAATTCTTTTGTAACTTTGACCAGATCTGTGCCTTGTCATAATTCTGTCTCTGAGCTCCTTGGGCAGTTCCTTTGAGCTCATGATTCTCATTTGGTCTGACATGCTGTTACGCTCACGCCCGGACAGTTTGGCGTGAGCGTGTTTAGTGGTTCCACTGGGCCACGAACCGAGGAGTGCCTGGAGGGGCGTGACTATGTGCCTTGCAAGATCCGACCACAGACACACGGCGGCTTAATCGACTCCGTAGTCTGAGGAGGGATGAGGGAGGTGGCCCAGGTGCTACTCCAGGTCAGACCTCGGTCACACAGCTGTCCCACACCAGGGAATACAGGAAAGGACAGGTTTGGCTGGTATGCAAACGGGCGGGTACTGGCAGGCACGGCTGGTATACAGACAGGCAGGTACTGACAGGTAGGTAAACAGGCTGGTTAGGGACCAGTACAGACTTGAATACAGGAGCAGAGCCGCAGGAGTGGAGGACAAGCGGAGCAGAGCAGTGCCGCAGGTGCGGAGGACAAGTGGAGCAGAGTCGCAGATGCAGATGACAAGCGGAGCAGAGCAGAGCCGCAGGTGCGGGGACAAGCAGAGCAGAGTGGAGCAGAGCCGCAGGTGCGGACAGACAAAACAGCGCTCTGTTCACATGGAACAGACTGGGAAACACAGGAAGATAGCTGGAACACAGGCGGTAGATACAAAGGCAGGGAAACGGGACAAGCAGAACCAGATACACACAAGGTACTTGCAATGAAGTAGTGAGTGGACACAAAACTCACAAACAGAAGTACAGAGACAATGAGTAGGAGTTAAGTACTGGTTCAGACTCTGCAGGAAAAGGGAAGGATCGGACATAGAGACAAACAGGTAACGTGCTAGGACACAGTTCAGACCGGAACTGACACTGGAAAGAGATACAGGAACAAGCCTGTGCATACAGCCCCCAGAGTGGCGGAAAAAAATCGAAGTCACAGATGCAGGTAACGGGCCTGGGTTCTCAGCCCCCGGGGTGGCAGAAACAGACTAGAAGTCACAGATACAGGACAGGACCTGGCTACTCAGTTGCACAGAACACACTGAAAGAAAGTGTTGCTCAGGCACCCCCCACTGGGTGGAGGAGGTTTAAGTATCCAGTGACTCACAGCAATAGGCTGGGGACACATTAGGACTGTGCACACTGTAACTTTAACCCTCAACTGGTGAGGTGGGGTTTGCCACAACCCAGGGAATTTTTGTTCGGCTGCCATTCATTGAAAAATGCTGGTATGAGGATCCGTGTCTCATTAGCTTCCATCCATTTGTGGATGTCAACAATTTGTTATACTCATGTGTAATCAATCGCCAATAAGAAAACGATTAAAACAAACGTGATCTTTGAATTTTCTGTAAAAATAAGAGATTTCTAAACACTGGGTTATAGGAAACCCCACATGACCATTTGCGTGACAAAAACCCCACCTCACCAGTTGAGGGTTAAGAATCAGGAAGTGCCAGCGCCGCCGCCCTAAGCCAGCAGACAAGAGACATGCACACAGCAGGTAGAGGAGCATAGTGTGCAGCCTGTACTGGTAGGTAAGTTGGTGGTCTTGCATATTGGGTGATGGTAAGCCATGTCAGCACGCCGCCAGGGATGTTACACATGCGCTTTGAGCTGTGAGGTCTTATATAGAGAGGTGTGTGCCTTTCCAAATTAAGTCCTATCAGTTTAATTAAACACAGCTGGACTCCAATGAAGGATGTAATGTAGCGGCTTGCTGCATTGCCAAAATGTCTGAGGGGGTGTGTTCTGGCTCACCACGTACCTCCCCTTCAGGTGACTGATCACATGACTGTGAACTCATCACAGGTCCTGTGTGCACAGAGTGATATATATTCGGGGGGGTTTTGAAACGCAGTGAGTCAAGAGACCTGATCTCTGTGCCTGGGACCCCATTAGACCTGGAAGGCACGAGGCCTGTAGGCCACATCTGGTGAGCCTTAAACCACAGCTTTGGCAGAACAGAGATGATGGAAGCAGCTAGACCTGGCAAAGGTAAAAGACCGTGCTTGATATGGACATTGATGTTGTTACTTGGCTTAGGACTGTTTCTGAAGCCAAGCGGGCATAGCTACGACTGAAAAAGGTCTAGGATATTTTGTGTGTAACATTCCTGCGAGCCACTGAGATGGACTATGTTATAAGCAGTTTATGATGTGTAATAAACTGCTGGACTTTAGATTACAGGAAAACATTGCATGTGTGCTTTAATTGACCTGGTGAAGTGAGTGCCCCTCAACATGATCAATAGCGCTACCTCACAATTGGTTAGAGAATGCGGTTAACTGCAGTCTGGTTGCAAGGGGTAACGGCACAGGACGACCAATATGGATGCAAGCATCTGACTGTGGCTCGACGGGGCCACGAAGATTAAAGCTTCTGGCTGTAACTCGGCGGGGTTATGAAAATTGTCGTCGCACTCAAATCTGGTTTGCTGTGGCTTGGTGGGGCCACGAAAATTTTTCCGGGGAGAGCGGTGTGAAGTGTCTGGTGTGAACAGCGTACTGAGATGGCTATGAATGGAGGAGTATCCCCAGACGGAATGGAGAAAGGGTTAGATGACCGGCTGCAAACGCTCTTCAGCAAAATAGAGTGTGCTAAAGAAATGCAGGAGCTGATAAAGATGGCTGTGAATGGAGCAGAAAATGAGACTGAAGCTATTGAGCGATTAAAGTGCCTGTTAAAATTGCAGCAGGTATTTGGGAAATGGCAACAGGACATGGTGCTGGAATGGCAGGGGCTGTTGGCACATTACAGAATGGCGGCAGCGGACCATTCCTTGAGTTCTCCTGTGTCGCCGGCACTATCCCAGAGTGCCGAGGGAGGTACTAAGATATGTTGTGAACTGGGTCCTAAGACTATGGCGTTTTTTTTTTTAAAGCACCCCCTACAGGTGTGGTTGTCCAAAAGGGGTGGAGTCTCAAAAGGGGGTGGGGTATACAAAACCAGAATCGGTTACCGGTCGTGTGTTGGTACCGCCTAAAAATGACAATTCAACCGTTGATAACTGGTTAGCTCCAGTAGAAGGGGTTGACACCATGGGGAGTGACACTATGAAAGTAGAAAGAGAGTTCAGTCAGGAGGAGTTAAATGAGGTGAGAAAGTCCCACTTTCGTCGTCGAAGGTACAAGGGCCACAAAATTTGCTCCTGTAGTCTTTGCTGAAAGGGTAAATAAAGAAAATGCAATGCTGTGTGCCTTTATTCCGAGTGTGGATTCTCGTTTAGAAGCAGAGGAGATCAGGATAGAAGAGGAGCTGACGCTGCCAGTAGCAACCTCTGGTACAGTATCAGACAATAAAGAAGACCAGGAGGAAGAGTTGGATGCAGTTCTGTAGATTCAGTACAAGCAGGATGATCTACTGAGACAGAAGGTTCAGGAACTGACAGCCCTGAAGGGAGCGCTGAAAGAGGAGGTGGCCAATCATGACCAAGAGCTGGAGCCTTTCAGGCAGCAGTATCAGAGTGATGTACAGCAACTAAGGAAAAACATGGAGAATGTGTCCCAGGACCAGCTGAGCCTGGAGTCTGAGCGGCAGAAAATAAACCAGATTTTGAGGAACTTGCAGTGAGAACTGGAGGAAAGCAGAGAGGAACTCAACCAATGGAAGGAAATGTTCCAGAAAAATAAAGAGGACCTCAGCAAAACCAAGGAGGAGGTTTTGCAGTTGAAGCTTGAGAAAGAGGAGTCTGAAGATGAGCTGAATGAAATGAAAAATCGTTTCTCCCTGGTGCAGTCAGAGCTGAACCAAGTGAAGAAAGGCTCTGTGGATGCGGAGGAAGCAGAGGTCACAAGAAAGGAAGTGCAGAGATTTCAAGAGCAGGTGAAGCAGCTGATGCAGGAGAAGCAAAGGCTGGACGAGGGTCTACACCAGCGGGATAGGGAGCTATCTGCCTTAAAAGGGGCGCTGAAGGACGAAGTTTCTGGACGCGATCAAGACCTAGAAAAACTGCGCGAACAGTTCAACTGGGAGCTGCGTGAATCCAAGGAGTATGATGAATACAATAGGGACCTGCAATAAACCAAGAGGGACTATGAGGATCTCCTCAAGGTTAAGAAAAAATTAGAGGATGATAAGGCTGATGTGACTCGCCCCCTGGGCCGTGGGGCACTCGAGACCGGACTTCAGGGCAATGCTGGGAGTAGTAGTGGCGACCCGGTCCCGTGGCTCAGGCTGGTCAGACCAGTGGCAGTCTTTTATATGTTTTAGGTAATGTCCGACTACGCCACCCGTGGATTGCGGTCAGGGAGGACCGCCGCTGCAAGGCAGACCGCTGAGAATGGTGTTGGGGATGCAGCGGGTAATAGTACAACTCCCCACGGGAGGAGTGTAGCCTCAGGGCTGGTAGTAGGATGCTGGGGGTGATGGTGCAGGCGCAGCAGTAACCACACAGAGTCCAATAATGCAGTCCAGAGTCTTTTACTGATCTTATCACAGACCCACCAGGAGTACAGGGTAGGAATGGACCTAGGTGTCTGAGGGCATTCGGGCAAGCTCCACTGGTCAGGGTGAGTGGGTAGGCCTACCGTTCTCTCTCTCTGCCCTTGCTGACTATCTCCCCCTTTAGTGGTATGATAGCCCATGTCCCTGAGCTTGCCGTGTACTACGCCTGTATGGCTTGCGACTCGGGCCTTAGGTACCTGTAGCTTCTCCGTGCTGTACCGGTCCCTCTGTGTGGCGGAGCCTCCAGGCTTCTTAGGCCAAGGGACCTGAAATCCCTTGCGGGTTGGTTATCTGCTGCAGGGCTTGCAACCCTGACAGCCACGGACCCCAGTGTCCGGTTGTGTAGTCTCTCTCTGCCAGTACCGGCTCTCGTCGCCTCTGTCCCTGGCTTTCTGTTCCTCCTTTGCCTCCTGGACTCCTCAGCTGCAGCTGACCTGTCCCTCTCTTCTGGGAACCGTTCTGGATACTTCAGAAGTGGGTCCTGGTCTCCCTAACCCTGCCATCAGTACCAGTTTTTATAGGGGCAGCCTGCTCCCCCTACTGGCCTGGGACAGGAGGTGCTGCATGCAAATGGTCCATGACCAGAAAACCTCCCTCCTGCTCTCAGACACAGCCTTACAAGTTTGTGGCATCCAGGCCTGGGGTGACACAGATGCAGAGCACATGCTACAAATGATTGAGACCATTCAGCAGGACACCCATGATGAGAATGATGATCTCCGTAGAAAGATCCTAGGACTGGAAACTCAGGTGAAGGAACTGAAGACGTTCTGTGATGATCTGCAAAGGGCAGAGACGTGCCTTCAGGTTAGAATCAGCAGGATGGAAGCTGAGTGGAAAAAGATGGAGGAGTCTATCGGAGAAGCCACAGACCAGGGTCAGGAGTTTGCCACTGAAGAAGGGAGGTATGAAGCAAATACCTCCTCGAATAATGCGAGCTTGGATGATTCGGTGGTTGTAAGAGCCGAGATCAAGGAGCTCAAGGAGACACTACAAGCCCATTTGAAGCAAGAGAAGCTTGAGAGACTGGCTGTCGAGTGCCGAGTGGGCACATTGGAGACGAAGAGGGCTGAGAGAATTCTGCTGATAAAGGAGCAGTTGAAGCAGGAAGAGCTTCAGAGATGGGCTGCTGAGAGGCGAGTAGCTGAGCTAGAGGAAGACGTTTTCGAGCTCAAAGGTCGCCTGGCAAAGTACCAATCAGTGAACGAGGCCGCCTTGGAGAAGGAAAAGGGCAAACAAGTAGCGCTTAATCCTTTATACTATGAGAAGGTGGAACTGAGGAGAGCTGAGAAAGTGTTAAAAGAAGATCAGTATGGGAAGGAAAATGTCAAGAGGAGAATTCTTGAGTTCATAGCTGTGAGTCAGCTAAGGGGGAGCATACAGGGTGAAGAATCTGGAAGTCAGTTGTCCCTGAAACCTGAGCCAGATGATCGTTTGGAGACCACTGGTTAGACAGAAACTTCTCGGTACAAGTGCCTCATAGATGTACCCGAAGATTTGAGAGAAGAATGCACCAGAGAGTCATTGCATGAAGAGTTTAGGAAGGCCGTGGGAGCCTGTAAGGTGTACTCGACCTCAGAAGCTAAACAGCTGGTGGTCCTGTCCACAACTGAAGTCACAGTGAAGAGGGTGGCTGTCCTAAGTGACATGCACTGGCGATGTGTTTGCACGAAGCGGATTGTCCGGTTGAAGACTGAACAAGCCAATAGACAACTGGAGCTTATGAGAAAAGCTCAAAGTCTGCAGGAAGAAGTTATCTGGGTGCCTCATGCTCTGGTAAGAAAGCTCATTTGGAGAAATGGCCAAGCCATGCAAATGATGGTAAAGAAGTCTGGTGTGATGAAAGTAAGCAGTCCACGTGATCATCAGGACTGGATACCAGATGAAGACAGCATGGTGTCATTCTCCGCTGTAGGAACGGAAGAAAATCTTGCATATATAAGAATGCTGATGGAGTACCGTGTGAACTACCTGCAAGAGGTAGAACAGTTGAATCTCGCCAGACTGTTAATGGAAAGACAGCGTCGCCTAAGCAGCAGAAGATGGCAGCCGTCTATAAATTGTGAGACCAGACAGAGAAAGGGCCCTCCAAATAATAGAACGGCTACAGCAGAAGTTAGAGACCTTTCAAGATGTTCTGAGGATAGTGGGTGTGGGTTTAGAGGTCGTGAGTCCTCCAGTAACTCAGGTCTGAGAGGCCCATACAAACAACCCAATACAGTACGAGACAGTACGGAGTCGGACCTGACCTTAGATACAAGGGCAAGTGAGTCGCACTGCTATATTGAATGCTGGGAGCGAGGGGGGTCTGACAAGGTTACGACTCGGAAATGTGACTTGACGAAGTTAGTGACAATGACTGATCACACGACTGTGACATCATCACAGGTCCTGTGCGCACAGAGGGATATATATTCGGGGGGTTTTTGAAATGCAGTGAGTCAAGAGACCTGATCTCTGTGCCTGAGACACCATTAGACCTGGAAGGCACAAGGCCTGTAGGCCACATCTGGTGAGCCTTAAACCACAGCTTTGGCAGAACAGAGTTAATGGAAGCAGCTAGACCTGAAAAAGGTAAAAGACGGTGCTTGATATGGACCTTGATGTTGTTACCTTGCTGAGGACTGTTTCTGAAGCCAAGCCGGCAGAGCTGCCACTGAAAAGGCTCTAGGATATTACATGTGTAACATTCCTGCGAGCCGCTGAGATGGACTATGTTATAAGCAGTTTATGATGTGTAATAAACTGCTGGACTTTAGATTACTGGAAAACGTTGCATGTGTGCTTTAATTAACCCGGTGAAGTGAGTGCCCCTCAACATGATCAATAGCGCTACCGCACAAGGAGTAGAACCCTCTCAAGGAGGATCTCAAGGAAATGGACACCATGTGACTTAAATATGAGTGTCTGAGCAAAGGGTCTGAATACTTATGACCATGTGATATTTCAGTTTTTGTTTTTTTTAATAAATTTGTAAAAATTTCTACATTTCTGTTTTTTTTTCAGTCAAGATGGGGTACAGAGTGTACTTTAATGAGAAAAAAAATGAACTTTTTAAAACTTATAAAATGGCTGCAATGAAACAAAATGAAATATTTAAAGGGTTCTGAATACTTTCCGTACCGACTGTATATTCTGCTCCTCAGACATGTTGCGATGTGGCATAAACAGGTGTACTTCAGACGCATGCCCTGCTATATGGTTTGCAGCTGGAAAATGGAGATCCACGTGAAGGGACACATATTTTTTATTGCTCCTTCAAATCCCCAAAAAGACACATGGTCACGGATCACTGTAAACAAATGGGATTTACCCTGATATTTTTATAAACACACAGTGGTACTCTAAAGAGGCAGACGGTCTCAGAGGTACATCACAGTTATATATATTAATGGGGTATAGAACAAGAAAATGATTGGGCAAAGATATTTTACCATTATTTATTAGTTATGTTGGGGGGGGTCTATATCAAGAATGAGATTAGGCCCTTAGCTTCCCATTAGGGTCAAGAAATGATACAGATACACATGCATGGATACCCTACATGTGCTAGGCTAGTAGGGTGATACCACCAACCTGCACTATTTGGAAAAAACTGGGAAGGAAAGTGTATATTATTCCCTACTCTCTCCCTATTCTATATTGTCCCCTACCTCACATGGTGGTTGGCACCCTAAAAAGGAAGCTCTTAAGTAGCAAATAGAGGTAACTAAGAAATTCTCATCAGAACTGGACATCGCAAAAAAAGAAACATAGTTACAGAACAAGATAGAATGGTACCAATACCACCTAAAAGAGTGTAAACACAAGTTCTTTATTACCTTGAAGAATTCAGGGAATACAAGGCATATTAGGTGCCGATTACCAGACAGAATTATATTCCTTAGATAGACATATCCTCCTCTGAAACAGAGGTCTCACATACTGATACAAAATCCAAAACCCAAAAGGGGAAATTAAAAGGAAGGGGTGGATTTCGGGGGAGAGGAAATAACAGGAGAACCCCGCAGAGAGGGAGTTTTTTAGATCTGAACTACCTGCTCAGGAGCCGATCCAATCAGCCGAATCCCGTTTAACAACACAGGTCATCAATCTATCATCAATGCCCCTCACTACTGATGAAATATGCATACTGAGTAAACGTTTAAGTTTGATCCACACCACTGATTTTGATGAATCTGAAATAATAATAGACCTGCATCTATTCATCAGACGTTTGAAATGAAAATAGCACTTCCTTAGGGAGGATAGAAAGGAGTGTGACAACTTGGGAATACCCAATAACCTTCTACAAGGCGTGAGGTTGCTATACCATCTTGATGAGGTGAACCTTAATACATTGATCCCTTCACGGACATTAAAAATAAAATTTCTAGAATGCCACCTCCTACCGGAGACTTAAGTTCCATAGATTTCTTCCTTAATTTGGTTACGGAGGACATCATACAACTGACAAAAACTAAGCATTGGGAATAACATAACCTTTCAAGAGGTGAAATGGATTCACTATACAGACTTGAAAAGGATCAAACCATAACCATAAAGCCGTCTGACAAAGGCGGCAATGTGGTTGTGATGGATACCACTACAGACTCTCTCATCTCTCGGCATCACAGACTTGGCCCTATCTTGTATCTCCTCATAGACAGACAGGACATCAGTCTCTCCCACTCACACACCACCTCCTCATCTCACCCGACTTTGCTGCTCGACTAATCCACTTGTCTCCCATCTATTCCTCTGCATCTCCTCTCTGTCAATCCCTTCAGTGGCTCCCCATTGCCCAGAGACTCCAGTTCAAAACCCTAACCATGGCACATAAAGCCATCCACAACCTGTCTCCTCCATGTATCTGTGACTTAATCTCCCGGTACATACCTGCACGCAACCTCCAATCCTCACAAGATCTCCTGCTCTACTCACTTCTTATCTTCTCTTCCAACAATCGCACACAAACTTTATCCCATGCATCCCTCCTACTCTGGAACTCTCTATCCAATCATAAAAGACTCTTGCCTACCATGGAAACCTTCAAAAGGAACCTGAAGTCCCACCTCTTCCGAAAAGCCTACAACCTGTGTGACACCCCAGGGGTCTGGTTGCCACAGTAACGTAATGTTATGTCTGAGAGCAGGTGGGAGGTCCTTTGGTCAGGGATCCTGTGCATGCCACACCTCCTGCCCAGTCTTGGGAGGGGAAGAACTTCCCCTATAAAAACCTGGGGCTGAGGCAGGGTGAGGGAGTAGAAGAAGAGAAGAAGTAGAGACAGCATAGGAAGAAACAGCAGTTGCAAGGAGTCAGGGGCTGGCAGCTGCAGAGTTCGCCCTGACTAAGAAGACTTTTTACCGGACCCGGAGTCCGAGGCTGTGGGGACTAATTCCTACCCAGCAGCAGAATCCGTCAGGCAGGGGATTTCAGGTCCTCTGGCCCAGAAGCCCGAAGGCACGGTCACACGCGTGGGACCAGCACCGCCATCGTGGAGCGGAAGCCATTAGAAGGCCCTGAGTCACCGGCCATACGGGTGAGCACCACACGGTACACTCAGGGACGTGGGCTACTTACATCAGCTCCTAGCAAGGTAGCCAGAAGAGTACAGTCAGTTTGGGAGGCCTACAACTACGCCTGGCCAGGGGAGATCCCATCTGCTCAAGGACTGACCAGGCCCCATCCGCTAGCAAGTACTCCGGGAGGGTCTTTTGTTGTTACCAGTAAAGACCCTGAACTACACCGTACCGTCTCTGAGTGGTTCCTGCTACCCCCATCATCCACGTCGGCTGCCCTGAGGCCATACCCCTCCCGTTGGGGGTTATACTATCACGCTGCACAATCCCACCATCGGCCTCAGCGGTCTGCCCTGCAGCAGCAGCCCCCTGGCTGCACTCAACGGGTGGCGTAGTCATCAACCATTTACCGCTAACAGACTGCCGTCCAGTTTGACTCCCTGGGCACGGACCGGGTCACCGCCACGAGACTACAACCCTCCACTGATCCGGCTCCGGGTAAGCTCCCGCGTGCGCAACGCAGCGCGAAACAGGCCCAGGGGCGCGTCAACTTTGGCGTAGTCGGCAGGATTTCGTGCCCGCAACCACCGGGTACTGCGTGCCTGAAAAAGAGACTTTTCAAACTTACCAGTGGTGAAGATTCCCGCCATCCGGCGCCATCTTCAGCCTTCTTCCCGCCATCGGTGAAGTTTCCCGCCATCCGGCGCCATCTTCGGCCTTCTTCCCGCCATCCGTGGAGTTTTCCCGCCGTTGGACGCCATCTTGAGGACGCCGCGCGGGAAGAAGAGGGGCGTGGACTCCGAAAGCGCGCGAGAACTGAAGCCCCGCCTCACGTCCGGACGTTGCGTAAGGTCCTGGAAGGAGCCCAGCAGACGCCGACGTCACAGGAGCGCGACGGAAGGTCCTCAACCCTGACGATCCACTGCGGAGCCGCGGCCTACGGAAGAGGATCATCGCAAGGTAGGCCACGGTCCACTAGGGGGAGGAAGATGTCGGATACGGAGGAGAGCTTCACTACCTCGACCCCCGCCAGCGCCACCGCTGCTGCAGTTATGCCCTTCACCATGCCATATATCCCGGGAGCAGCTTGGCTACCCCAGTACTCAGGGGAGTCACATACCCTGCATGACTTTAGAGAAAAGCTGGATAGCCTCTTCCAGGTGTACCCCCTCACAGAAGAGCAAAAAGTGAGCATCCTGGTGGCCCAACTAACCGGGGCAGCCAAAAGAGAAGTAAAATCTTGGCCACCTGGGAGGAGGACTGTCGCAGGGATACTAACCCGGCTGAAGGACACCTTTGATACCCGTACCTCAGCCGAGATTAAGCTTAGATTCTACGGGTGCAAGCAGCGAGCGCATGAGAGTATAAGGGACTATGCACTAAACCTACAAGAGGCCCTGAGGGCCATAAAGCAGACCGACCCTGATGGGGTGGGAAACGAGGACAGGCTGTTGACTGAACAATTTATAGAGGGTTTATATTGCAATGCCCACCGAACCCAGTTGCGGGCAATGGCCTTACAGGATCCCCATCTGGACTTTGCACAGTTCAAGGACAGAGCCATCCGGGTGCTCCGAGAACCGGCACCAGGTGGCGTTGTGACCCACAGACGCCCCACTACCACTTACTACCAGGAGGCGGCGCCCTTGTCAGCAGGGCCTGTGGGAGCTGATGCGCAGGCTCTGGACAATGACCCGGCTCCAGACCTACACCATCAGGTCCAAGAGCTAGCTAAGAGCGTTGCTGCGCTAACCCGAACTGTGCAGTCTTTACAGGTTTCCACCCCAGGGAAGATCCAGCTGGCATCCGGACCGGAGGACATCCCGTGGCGTCGACCAAGGAGGACCCCACCTGCCAGAGGAAGACCCAGTGACCGATACAGCGAGGACGGACGACCCATCTGCCGCCGCTGCAATCAACCCGGACATATGGAAAGGTACTGTTCTTTAAACGGGCACAACCTGGGGTAGAGGGCCAACCCCCAGGAAAAAGATCACCAGGCCCATCGAACTGGCGCGACAGATATGTGGGAGGACGTCCAGTCTTGCCTGTGGTACTGGATGGCATTCCCATGAGTGCCCTACTGGATACCGGGTCACAGGTCACCACCATCCCGTACGTGCTCTTCAAGCAGTACTGGAATGACTCGGATATTACCCGCTACCCTGACGACGACTTGAGTATCATCGCCAGCAATGGCCAGCCCGTGCCACAGATCGGATTTAAAGAGGTGACCCTCAAAATCGGTAGAGTCGAACTGGCCGCACAGGGACTGATCATTGTAGATATTGATAAACATGAGAGTCACCCAAAAATAACTCTAGGAACTAACGTAATTGAAAATTGTCTTGCAGAGGTGATTTTCCTTTTACAGCAGGTTGCCAAGAACGCCAGCTCCGGCGAGCAGCGGGTGCTCCAGAAAGAGATCCGGGCACTGATGCAACGGCAACAAGTGGAACTCTCCGGCGGTGAGATTGGTAGCGTAAGAATGTGTGACCCTTTTCCTATTGCCATGCCCCCAAAAAGTGAAATGATGATTTGGTGCCGGGCAGCTATTGGTCTGAGAGGTAGAGATTACCAGGCAATGGTAGAACCAGTTTACTCAGACAGTAGGCCCACCATTTTAACAGCACGGGGGGTGGTCAATGTACGCCATGGGAGGGTGCCCGTTCGCATAATAAATATCGGGGAGAGGGAAGTGTACCTGCCCCGGTATGCCACGCTAGCCAAATTATATACCACTAATCAAAATTCTATACAATCTGTGGAACCCTTGCCTCCATCTCACCCGGAGGAAGGTAACGGCTCTAAGAAAGACATGGAGGACTGGTGTCAGCAACTACATCTGGGTACTGACTCCACTCCCTCACATCAGAAACAAGGAGTCTATCGGGTGGTTCAAGAGTATGAGAGAGTGTTTAGTAAACACCCGTTAGACTTCGGGCGAGTCAAGGGGGTAGAACACCGCATCCCCACGGGAGATCATCCTCCCATAAAAGAGAGGTATCGACCCGTACCCCCTGCACATTACCAACACGCCAAGGGGATGCTTAGAGACATGAAGGAGGCTGGGGTAATCCGGGATAGCTGTAGCCCCTGGGCAGCCCCACTAGTTTTAGTCAAAAAGAAAGACAACACCATGAGGATGTGTGTAGATTACCGGAAAATCAACCGTATCACACACAAGGATGCGTACCCCTTACCAAGGATAGAGGAGTCATTGGCTGCTTTAAGATCTGCTAACTTCTTCTCTACCTTGGATCTCACTAGCGGGTACTGGCAGGTTCCTGTAGCAGAGGCGGACCGGGAGAAGACCGCATTCACCACCCCGATGGGACTTAGCGAGTTCACCTGCATGCCGTTCGGACTCTGCAACGCCCCAGGAACCTTCCAACGATTAATGGAGTGCTGTCTGGGCCACAGAAACTTCGAGACGGTCCTGTTGTACCTGGACGATGTCATCGTATACTCCAAAACTTATGAGGACCACCTGAAACACCTGGCGGAGGTGTTCGAAGCTCTGGCCAGTTACGGCCTAAAGGTGAAACCCTCCAAGTGTCACCTCCTGAAACCAAAGGTGCAATACCTGGGACACGTGGTGAGCGCTGACGGAGTGGCTCCCGACCCCGATAAGATCACCGCAATTAAGGGATGGCCAAGCCCCTCCAGCGTAAAAGAAGTGCGGCAGTTCCTAGGGTTGGTAGGCTACTACCGAAGGTTTATTCCCGGTTTCACCAAAAAGGCAGCGCCTATGCAGGACCTCCTGATAGGCCAGTCCCGGAAGGCCAAGAACCAGAAGCCGCCCTTCAAATGGGAAGAGCTAGAAGAAGAGTCCTTCCGCCAGCTGAAGATGGCCCTCACGGGGGATGAAATCTTGGCGTACCCGGACTATAGCCAGCCCTTCATCCTCTACACCGACGCCAGTAACATCGGGCTAGGAGCCGTACTGTCCCAGATTCAGCAGGGGAGAGAACGAGTAATCTCCTATGCCAGCCGAAAACTGCGACCCACCGAAAGGAACCCCGAGAATTACAGCTCATTTAAGCTGGAGTTCCTGGCCGTGGTATGGGCAGTCACCGAGCGCTTTAGGCATTACCTCGCTTCTTCCCGGTTCACCGTATACACGGATAACAACCCGTTGACACACCTGGACACGGCAAGACTCGGTGCCCTGGAGCAGAGGTGGATGGCCCGTCTGTCCAACTACGAGTTCACAATCAAATACCGGGCAGGACGCTCCAATACTAACGCGGACGCCCTGTCCAGGATGCCCAACCTGCCGGACGAAGGAGAAGATCCGGAGGGACTGAAAGAAGTTGAACTCCCTGCGTTCCACCGTCATGGGACTATCCAGTATTCCCACCGGGTAAGGGGTAAGCAGGCTGCTACGTTGAACCCCTTACCCCACTACAACTGGGCGGAAACGCAAGACAGCGACCCTGCCATCCGACTGGTGAAGGAGATGCTGACTCGGCCGGAGGCTCGCCTTGAACCAGACGCTCCGGAGGAAGCCAAACAACTATGGGCGGAGAAGAGTCGACTATTCCTTTACAAGGGGAAGTTGTGCCGCAGAATGGTCAACTCCCGGACGCATGAACTACTCTGGCAAGTAGTGGTGCCCCGAAGAGACGCAGCCATGGTGATGGAGGCATACCACGACGGAGCTGGACACTTCGGGTGGAAAAAGCTGGAGTTTCTGCTGCGCGAGCGGTTCCACTGGGTAGGCATGAGGGGAACCATCGAGAAGTGGTGCAGAGACTGTGGCCCGTGCAATCTGAGAAGGAAGGACCGGGCCAGCCAGAAGACTCCCCTGCAGTCCATCGTCACCCGGCAACCGTTGGAACTGGTAGCCTTGGATCATGTAAAACTGACCCCAAGCAGAAGTGGCTACGTCTACGCGTTAACCATCGTGGATCATTACTCCCGGTTCTTGGTTGTCGTCCCCGTCAAGGACTTAACGGCTCAAACAGCAGCTAGAGCCTTCCAGCAGCACTTCTGCCGTCCACACGGGTACCCGGACCAAGTGCTGACGGACCAGGGACCTGCCTTTGAAGCGGAGGTCTTCCAGGAATTCTGCAATCTGTATGGCTGCCGGAAGATAAGGACGACACCCTACCATCCGCAAACTAATGGACTTTGTGAAAAAATGAACCAGGTGGTAATGGATCTTCTAAAAACATTGCCCCTGGAAGAACGCAGTCTGTGGCCTGAGAAGTTGCCCGATCTGGTGGACCTATACAACCACATCCCGGTAGGTTCCACCAACTGTACCCCGGCTTACCTAATGAGGGCAAGACCTGGTAAGTTACCTGTTGACCTGGAAATGGGAGTCCTGACACCCGAGGACACTTCACCAGAAACAGACTGGGACACAGAGAGGCAGCAGCAGTACCGGAGAGTACAGGAGAGCGTGGAGCGAAGTCTCTGTCAGGCTAGGGAAAGACAAGAGAAGACATACAACCAGTATGCTCCCGCTGTTCCCCTGGTACCCGGAGAGCAGGTCTTGAAGAGGAAGAGACGGCTCCACAAGTTGGACGACCAGTGGGAGAAGGACCCGTACACCGTACTGCCCTCAAGCCACGAAAACCCGAAGGTCTGTACCATCAGTAAAGACGGAGGGGAAACCACAGCCATTGTATCCCGGGACCACCTGAAGAAGTGTCCCGAACAACTGAGGAACCCTGAAGAGGAACAAGAAGACCATCGACCCGTAGAGGAAAGGGAAGATATGGTTAGTACCATGCTCGGGGACTTCCCTCGGTCTTGGACTCAAGTCAATGGTGTAGTTGTGGTACCCGTACTCACCTTCCTCCAACCATCATCCCAAGAACCTACGGAGCAACGGGTAGAGCTGGAAGAACAGCCGGTCCAGGAGGCAGAAGACTCCACACAAGCAGAACAGGAGAATCAACCCTCTGCTTATAGTGAGCCTGCCGTACCCCTAGTGAGACAAAGAGCCGGTAGACAGCTGCCCAGTTTACCCTTGACAGCTCCTACACCCTGTAGTTCAGGGCCAGACAGTCAGCTCCGTAGGTCCACTAGGGCCACTAGAGGCCAGTTACCCGCACGTTGGAGGATCTAAATGTTTAAGCTATTTTATAATGTTTACCTGTCTATAGTTGCTTGTGTGTAATTTTGTATTTCTAGTTGTTTTTAGGAATCCTTGGTGGATTTACCGGGAATCCTTGTATATAGTTGGAGCGTAACCCAGGATGGACTAAAGACTGTCAAGGACTCGGGGTAGAACAGACCCCTACCTGGTTACGTCTCCCTGTGTTGGTGAAATGGACACCTTGCTTTCTCCAAAGCTGCACCCGGTTGCGGACACGCCGTAACCATCTTTATATGTTTTCTTATTGTATTTTAGTGTTGTTGTTTTTACCTTGTTATGTTTTTCTATAATGTGTTTAGTCCCGGAGTACTAAATTTTACTAGGGGGGAATGTGACACCCCAGGGGTCTGGTTGCCACAGTAACGTAATGTTATGTCTGAGAGCAGGTGGGAGGTCCTTTGGTCAGGGATCCTGTGCATGCCACACCTCCTGCCCAGTCTTGGGAGGGGAAGAACTTCCCCTATAAAAACCTGGGGCTGAGGCAGGGTGAGGGAGTAGAAGAAGAGAAGAAGTAGAGACAGCATAGGAAGAAACAGCAGTTGCAAGGAGTCAGGGGCTGGCAGCTGCAGAGTTCGCCCTGACTAAGAAGACTTTTTACCGGACCCGGAGTCCGAGGCTGTGGGGACTAATTCCTACCCAGCAGCAGAATCCGTCAGGCAGGGGATTTCAGGTCCTCTGGCCCAGAAGCCCGAAGGCACGGTCACACGCGTGGGACCAGCACCGCCATCGTGGAGCGGAAGCCATTAGAAGGCCCCGAGTCACCGGCCATACGGGTGAGCACCACACGGTACACTCAGGGACGTGGGCTACTTACATCAGCTCCTAGCAAGGTAGCCAGAAGAGTACAGTCAGTTTGGGAGGCCTACAACTACGCCTGGCCAGGGGAGATCCCATCTGCTCAAGGACTGACCAGGCCCCATCCGCTAGCAAGTACTCCGGGAGGGTCTTTTGTTGTTACCAGTAAAGACCCTGAACTACACCGTACCGTCTCTGAGTGGTTCCTGCTACCCCCATCATCCACGTCGGCTGCCCTGAGGCCATACCCCTCCCGTTGGGGGTTATACTATCACGCTGCACAATCCCACCATCGGCCTCAGCGGTCTGCCCTGCAGCAGCAGCCCCCTGGCTGCACTCAACGGGTGGCGTAGTCATCAACCATTTACCGCTAACAGACTGCCGTCCAGTTTGACTCCCTGGGCACGGACCGGGTCACCGACACGAGACTACAACCCTCCACTGATCCGGCTCCGGGTAAGCTCCCGCGTGCGCAACGCAGCGCGAAACAGGCCCAGGGGCGCGTCACCTGCAGTAAACTTCTTTCCACCATACTGCTGCATGACCAGCTCTACCCTCATCTACTGTATCCTCACCTATCCTTTGTAGATTGTGAGCCCTCGCGGGAAGGGTCCGCTCTCCTCCTGTTTGGCTTTACAGACATTTTCTTAGACTCTGTCTCTAGGACCCAGCGGCTACCTTCCTCTCGCTAATTAACACCCTGCCTGGTTGTATAAATATCTGCTGTGTATTCATTACAACTTGTGAAGGCTTTAGCAAGAGCAGTACTTCTTGCTGTTTGGAGCTTGAGAACGTGTGCGCATTTGTCTGGAGTTCGTCTACAGCTAAGTAATTTCCCCCTGTTTGTCTACTTCTGTTGTCTATAGTGTTTAATTGAGATCAACTCGTGCTCATCTCCTCCCTTCCCTAGCCTTATCCATATGCCAGGGAAAGACAGGGCAAGGCACATGTGCGGCGATTGGTGAAGAGCCAATTCAAGGATGTTAGGGAAGACAGGGTGATGCTAGATAAGCCTAGGAGGTCTCCACTTCCCCCCTTTCCCTAGAATTTAGACTTCCTTTCCTTCTTCCCTTTGTGTTGCAGTAGGTTTTTCCCACATCTTGCGTGACACATGGATACCTAAGATGTTGCAATGATCTGTGCATGGGGTATGCAACATAGTGAATCAGAAGAACTATACTACATTTATAATTGGAGGAATTTGCTAATATTATTATTACACCTAATACACATTGAGTTATGATCTTGGAGATGAGAATAAACCTTTAACTGTCAGAGGGTTCTCATCTATTCAAGGTCACAGAAGTTGTTAATATTTAGTAGAAATTAAACCATGTGTGTGGTTCACAGATATGATCATATCTGTGATAAATTGATTGTGTATTAATATCCTTTGTCGTGGTTGACTGGGTCCATTATGTGTGCCTAAGTTGTAGGTGTTCGTAAAAAGATAATGAGGCAAGTTGATCTCCTTCTGGAGTTTCTTTAAACTTTTAGGCACCCCATCTTCAAGCAGATAATCTATTATCTGGATTGCTAAGGTTATTGTATTAATGGTTAGTGACCACATTAGAAAAGTAAGTGCATGTCAACAATGATTTTGCTACTAAGAGAAAAATATTTTGATTTATTGTGATTTACACTAAATTGAATGCGCTGATTCCAAACATGAACTCCGAATTTGCCTGACACGTTTATATTTTAAGTTATACATGCAAAGCCTATTCACTTATAATATTAATGCATTATATATTGGAAATATTCCAACGTACATGCCCAGACCTGTCCGAATATTCTCATACAGGTCTATCAGTTGATGTCAGCAGGAAGCACCGTATTTTTCGGACTATAAGACGCACCGGACCATAAGACGCACCAAGGTTTTAGAGGCGGAAAATAGTGGAGAAAAACCTTTTGAAGCATTCTGCCCATGGATTGCGATAGCTGATGCATGCTGCCCGTGGATCAGGCAGAATGTATCAGACACCGGATGTACGACGTAAGGCTGAAATGGTATGTTTCAGTCTTCCGTCTGAAATGCTGCGGCAGAGGAAAACATACCGTCCTTTGGCTTCTCCTCTCCTGCTGTCAATGACTGAGTGGTCTAACTGTACACACACGCAGGAAGAAACGCCAAAAAACAAATGTGGCTGAAGTCATACAGCCAGTATGCTGCTCGATCCACTGGTTGCTTGTATCATGTACTGGCTGTATTCAGCCATGTATGTTATGTCCTCTTTAAGATCCCACAGGTATTGTGGTTGCTCTGAGGAGAACTATAACTTCCAGCAAGTCCTTCACCTCTTATGGCATGCTGGGGATTATAGTTCACCACAGGAGTAGTACAATGTTTTATGTCATGTGCTTTTTCACTTTACTTTATATTTTACTTCTACGTTATAATGCTTGCCTCTCATTCTGGACCCACGATAGGCAAGAAGCGGGGTCACACTGGCTGGGGGCTGCGGCAGCAGAGGTGGCTGGGGCTGCGGAGGGAGCTGTGGCAGCTGAGGTGGCTGGGGCTGTGGCAGCGGGCGGAGGCAGTTGGGGCTGCAGAGGGGGCTGGGTCTGTGGCAGCGGAGGTGGCTGGGGCTGCGGCAGCGGAGGCGGCTGGGGCTGCGGAGGCGGCTGGGGCTGTAGCAGTGGAGCCGGAGGGAGCCAGGGCTGCAGAGGGGGCTGTGGCAGTGTAGGCGGCTTTGGCAACGTAGGCGGCTGGGGCTGTGGCAGCGGAGGTGGCTGGGGCTGTGGCAGTGGAGCGCAGGGGCTGTGGCAGTGCAGGCGGCTGGGCTGTGGCAGCGGAGGTGGAGGGAGCTGGGGCTGCAGCTGTGGAGGGGGCTGTGGCTTGGGCAGTGAAGGCAGCTGGGGCTGGGGCAGCGAAGGCAGCTGGGGCTGGGGCAGCGGAGGCGGCTGGGGCTGTGTCAGCGGAGGTGGCTGGGGCAGCGGAGGGGGCTGTGGCTGTGGCGGCGGAGGGGGCTGTGGCAGGAGGGGGCTGGGGCTGTGGCAGCGGAGGCGTCTGGGGCTGAAATGGACTGTGGCAGGAGGGGGCTGTGGCTGTGGCAGCGAAGGGGGCTGTGGCGGCAGGGGGCTGTGGCAGCGAAGGGGGCTGTGGCAGCAGAGGGGGCTGTGGCAGCGATGGAGCGATTTTACCCAATAATGAGCGGCGGCAGCAGAATGTTTGTGGGCACAGCCATGAATTCACTATGGCCGTGCTCGAAATCAGGAGGTGGGCGGTCTCTCATCCTGATCAAGCGCTGCAGTGACATTACAAAGAGGCAGGGTCGGTAATGATTGCGTGCTGTGCTGTTCTGTGTTGCCCCGGCCTTGCCTCTTTGTAACGTCATTGCAGCGCGCGATCTGGACCTGAGACCGCCCACCTCCTGATGTCTAGTGTGGACATAGTGAATTCATGGCTGCGCCCACAAACATGCTGCTGCCGCCACTCGTTACTGGGTATCACCATTCCTTTGCCGCCCCAGCTGCTGCAGCCCCCGTCGTTGCCGCAACCCCAGCCGCCTCCACATCACAAAACAGAATATTCGGACCATAAGACGCACCCCCATAAATTGGGGGAAAAAAGTGCGTCTTATGGTCCAAAAAATACGGTATATAAGGCAAACTGGACAGAGCTCAATAAAGTGATCTCTTATAGGGCTATCAGTTTGGAAACTTAAGGCTGGAGTCATACTAGCGTATAAAAAATTGGTCCAATGTTGATCCAGAATAGTAGGACGAGTGTATGGCGGTATGTTATGCATACTGCTGAATAAAAAGGGTTCAATAAAATATTATGTACCCAAAAATAAATGTTTTAATTGTGCAATAGCAGGAAAACATTAAAAATCTTATATTAATCTGGTATCGCTGTAATCGAACTGACCTACAGAATAAAGTCATCATATCACTTATACCCTGGGCTGGCGACAGCACCTGAGCAGGCGGGGGGGGGCCCACTCGCCGTCTAGCACCGTGCCGCGCTATGGGACCTGTGAGAGGAGGAGAGCGGTGCCAGCGCCCGCTCCCCCCCGCTTGCTCATGGCCTCAGGGCCCCTACAGCCTGCGGCTCATCACTTACCTCTCCTCGTTCCTCCGCAGCCGCTCCATTCTCTTCGCGGCTGCTGCACTGTGATGTCTCAGGTCAAAGGGTGCGGTGACATCTTTTCACCGCGCTCTTTCCTGAGCTGTCACAGCGCAGAGTGGAAAGATGCCGGCGACGCTGGAGTCCAGAGCAGCGGCAGCAGGTGAGAAGAAGTGAGGTGAGTATTTGATTATTTTTTTTAATGTATGGAGGCATGGGGCATTATAAGGGAGGGGGGTGTGACATCCTGCATGGGGCATTATAAGGAAGGGGAGGGGTGACATCCTGCATGGGGCATTATAAGGAAGGGGGGGTAACATCCTGCATGGGGCATTAAAAGGGGGGGGAGTGACATCCTGCATGGGGCATTATAAGGAAGGGGGGGTGACATCCTGCATAGGGCAGTATAAGGGGTGTGTGACATCCTGCATGGGGAATTATAAGAGGGGGGAGAGGTGACATCCTGCATGGGGCATTCAAAGGGGGGGAAGTGAGATCCTGCATGGGGCATTATATGGGGGGAAGTGACATCCTGCATAGGGCATTATATGGGGGTGGTGACATAATGTATGGGGCATTATAAGCGAGGGTGACATCCTGCATGGGGCATTATAAGGGGGAGTGACATAATGAATGGGGCATTATAAGCGGGATGACATCCTGCATGGGACATTATAAGAGGGGTGACATCCTGCATGGGGTTTTATAAGGGGGGAACAGCCTGCGTGGGGCATTATGTGGTGAGAACAGCTTGCATGAGGTATTATGTGGTTGGAACAGCCTGCATTGAGCATTATGTGGGGGCACAGCCTGCATGGAGCATTATATGGGGGCACATCCTGCATGGAGCATTATATGGGGGCCAGTATTCTGTATGGAACGCTATATAGGGACCAGTATCCTGTATGGAGCGTTATATGGGAGCCAGTATCCTGTAGGATCGTTATAAGGGGGACAGTATGCTGTATGGAGCATTATATGGGGTCAATATCCTGTCTGGAGCATTTTATGGGGGCCAGTATTCTGCATGCAGCGATTCGCTGGTTTCTGAGCTATTGTGGAATTTACAATAGATATCGGTCATGTAATGTAAGAAGTGAAATCTTCTGCATTGTATTATATATATTTTTTTTTTCTGCGGCATCTGTGTGTCATGAATCGTGGTATGTGATAAAGGGGCCCACTGAGACTCTTTCGTCCAGGGCCCACGAAAACCTGGAGCCGGCCCTGCTTATACCGCACGGCGAATGTCATGAAAGAAATAAAAAGCAATTCTTGAACTTTTGTTCATATTTATCCTGTGAATGCTGGGAGTTGTTGTTTCATAAAAACTGGAATGTCCATACTTCCTGCACCTACAAAATGTGTGAAAATGTGTAACAATGGGAATGGTTTCTCTCATAGACAATGATTCCTGCTCTTACCTGTCATTTGTCCATTGCTAGATGTATCACCAGCAAACAAAACACTCAATGTTCTTGATTTAAGGCCTTAAATACACTAAAGCTGGAATTGGACTGGTTGCTATGGGCTATAGGTCTTTGTTCCTATGGTAACAGTGTAGTGTTGTCATAGAGCCTAGAATTTAATTAAATTTGAAGTAATATAAAGTTATTTATTTTTTTCAGTCGCAGTAAATGCATTTTACTTTTTCGAACTTTTCCTTATTCGTCCTGCTCCTCCAGCCTTGATGCTAACCAATGTGATCTGCCATATTATTACTACTTGTTATTAATATTAATTAATACCTGTGGAGATATCACTCATGGTCATATGTGACATCATCAAATCCAGGAGGCCATTGTTACCTCACAGCATGATGTCACAATGACTGTGGGTCTATATAAACGGGTGTTCAGGGGGCAAATTCTCATTTCAAGAGATGAAGACGAGGAGAGCAGAGGATCCAGGATCGAGGACACAGATTCTCATTTCAGGAGATGAAGACGAGGAGAGTTGAAGTTCCTGGATTGAGGATACAAGTAAATGAGAAACTTTACAGGGATTTAAGTTAGTGAACTTAGCGCCAACATGGACATCGATCCTCCAAGTCTACGGATTGTGGCTGTAAGGTTCTAGCTTTCTCCAGTCTTTGCTGGCAGAATCTCTAGACTTGGGTGATGAAGGTTCTTTGTGAGGTCACACAGCGGAATGTTGGACACTGAGAGTTCTATGCAGCAAACATGGGGACATCCCTGGGGCTATCACAGAGGTCAGCAACAAGATGGGACCTCAGATGGAATCACTACAGTAGCTACTTTGGTCAGTGACAGTTCCAGTGGTATCTGTGGCTGGCACAGATTGCTGGTGGTGGTTCTGTCACTTTAATTTCAGATTTTTGGAGCAAAAAAAATCTACCCTTATTCCCCCACATGGGAGAGAGGTTGGTGTACATACATTGGGGGACATATTGTATACGTATTTATTTTACTCTTTATTTTACATATATATATTTATGTGCATTTTACATAATTTTTTTTAATTAAATTTATTACACCATTTTTAAGTATCTACATCAAAATTTAAAAATGCAAAGAAAAGAGGGCATAAAGTACAATATATTTATGACTGGTTTTCTATGGGTCTTTGCCTGATCTGTCTCATATTATTTTTTTCTTACCAGGAAAAATATCTGGATCCTGGAAGGAAGACTGAAGAATCTAACAAGAGCCACGGGATTATTTAGTGTTAATCATTTAATATGTCTGTAGATAATATTTGTTGTCTTATGAGGTCATTATATACTGATTATATAGATCTAATTCTGGAATCAGTGCATCATGACATCATATTACATAGGTGTCTGCTGTCTAACCTAATTGTACAAGGGACCTGATATGATATAACTGCCCTATGTCTGTATCCGAAGGGCTAGCGTTTGTGGGGTGTAATGTTTGTGGGGTCTAGTGTTTGTGGGGTGTAGTGTTTGTGGGGTCTAGTGTTTGTGGGGTGTTGTGTTTGTGGGGGGTAGTGTTCTGTATTTTTACAGGGGAGATCAACGTAGACAAGCTATAAGCTCAGAGTCCGATCTGATAAGGAGAGGTGAGGCGTGTTACCAGGACAAAGAAGATCTGCTCTCCGGAAACGAGTCATTGCTCTATATATCAGTTAGTTAGTTGTAGTATGGCCTTGGTCCAGGGTTCTTGAACTGATCGCCTTTTCTCGGGGTCAAGAAGGAATTTTTTCCCTGTGACACACATTGGCTGAACGTGTCCAGGTTTTTTGCCTTCTTCTGGATCATTGGCTTTAGGTAGGGGTAAACATTTTATTTAATAAAATGTTTAAAATTAATGCTCTGTCTCCTTGTGTCTTTATTTTCTAGCACTCAGGTAGTTGTATATGTCAGTTCTCATTTTTATGATCCACGGCTGCCACAATATGAAGGCAAACTGGAATACAAGGGCGGTAATTATGTGTCTACTAATGTAATGACTGTATCTATGATGCATAAAATATAGTCAAAAAAGCAAGGGGTAGATGCCCAAACAGATTTAAGTCAAGAAAAGCTGCAATTGGACTAATTAAAAATATCTTTTTATTAGAATTGATTAAAAAAACTCAATAAAAATCACCCAAAAACGCCAATAACAAATATCAACAGAGATGAGGTAGGTCACCTCAGTGACCAGTAGGTGCTTAGAATAGTGCCAGTATTCCAAAACCAATTGTCTGGACATGCAGCCAAACACACAGCAGGTACAAATAACAATTTAGTGACCAGCTAGTGGTGGCCACAAACTGTACAATAAATGCTCATATCCTCATATACTATTGAACAGTTTTTATATGTACCTTAGTGCAGAAATGGCAATGCTCATTCAAACTAGGTGAGCATTCAAGTGGTTACTCGTGGAACCCCCAGTCCTTTTCTTCAACTGTGGAGCATATTATGCCTTTTCTCAGGTATTTAGGTAGGATGACAATAATTAGCATATATCAGTCAGACATCATCTATAAACCTGTCCACTTTGGGAAAGGGGGGATAACACTCTTATAGATGCAGGTATATACTGTACATGCAGTGACATAGGGCTATGATCTCAACGTACCACTGTCACCATGTATGCACAATAATGCGGTATTGGTGTAACTGTGTGCACACCTGTGATTATTCACCAACTGTAGGATAAAAAGGGAATAATCTAACCCAAGTTGAGGATATACTATGCCGGTTCTCTAGTTCATTCATAGGTGTTGGTCCCTTTTTCCTCTATTCTCCCTACGCGTTTCCTCAAACACATTGATACATCAGGGGAGGTACTTATTCCGATCGTGTACCACAGTAATATCGTTACAGACACGTTTGTGGGATAACTTGCTCAATGCTGCAGTAGAGGCACTCACCTCACTGTTTCCATTTTAAAGCAACACTTCGCTGCGGTGGCTTCGTCCACAGTGCGTGACGCATTTCCGGTCCGAAGACCTCACTTCCGGTCTGTGGAACTCAGGACATGGCTGCTGGAACTCACTGGTTCCGGAAGCGACGTCTAAGGCGCCGCCCCATGGTAACAGTGTCCAGGTGTCACACTCCTCGTCCTTGCCTCCCAGTCTCGAAGATACCATGTAAGAGGGTTGTAACCTCCTGTATGCTGCTCATCAGGCATGTTGCCATGTGGCATAAACAGGTATACTTCAGACGCATGCCCTGCTATATGGGTTGCAGCTGGAAAATGGAGATCCACATTAAGGGACACATATTTTTTATTGCTCCTTCAATCCCCCAAGAAGACACATGGTCACGGATCACTGTAAACAAATGGGATATACTCTGATATTTTTATAAACACACAGTGGTACTCTAAAGAGGCAGATGATCTCAGAGGTTGCGGTATAAAACAAGAAAATGATTGGGCAAAGATATTTTACCGTTATGTACAGTGTGTATTACTTACTTAAGGAGGGTGTAGATAAAGAACGAGATTGGACCCTCAGCTTACCATTAGGGTCAAAAAATGATACAGATACACATGCATGGATACCCTACATGTTCTAGCATAGTAGGGTGATACCACCAACCTTCACTATTTGGGAAAAACGAGGAAGGAAGTGTCAATTATTCCCTACTGGCACCCTAAAAAGGAAGCTCTTAAGGAGCAAATAGAGGTAACTAAAAAATTCTCGTCAGAACTGGACTTCGCAAAAAAAGAAACACAGTTACAGAACAAGGTAGAAAGGTACCAATACCACCTAAAAGAGTGTAAACACAAGTTCTTTATTACCTTGAAGAATTCAGGGAAAACAAGGAATATTCAGTGGCGCTTACCAGACAGAATTATATTCCTGAGATAGACTTATCCTACTCTGAAACAGAGGTCTCACATACTGATACAAAATCGAAAACCCAAAAGGGAAAATTAAAAGGAAGGGGTGGATATCAGGGGAGAGGAAATAACAGGAGAACCACGCAGAGAGGGAGTTTTTTAGAGCTGAACTACCTGCTCAGGAGCCGATCCAACCAGCGGAATCCCGTTTAACAACACAGGTCATCAATCTATCATCAATGCCCCTCACTACTGATGAAATGTGCGTACTGAGTAAAGGTTTAAGTTTTATCCACACCACTGATTTTGACAAATTTGAAATAATAAAAGTCCTGCATCTATTCATCAGACGTTTGAAATGAAAAGAGCACTTCCTTAGGGAAGATAGAAAGGAGTGTGACAACTTGGGAATACCCAATAACCTTTTACAAGGCGTGAGGTTGCTATATCATCTTGATGAGGTGAACCCGAATACATTGGTCCCTTCACGAACCTTAAAAATAAAATTTCTAGACTGCCACCTCCTACCGGAGACTTAAGTTCCCTAGATGTCTTCCTTCATTTGGTTACGGAGGACATCATACAACTGACACAAACTAAGCATTGGGAATAACATAACCTTGCAAGAGGTGAAATGGATGCACTATGCAGACTTGAAAATGATCAAACCATAACCATGAAGCCGTCCGA
Organism: Phyllobates terribilis; assembly: GCF_046119375.1. Lineage (NCBI taxonomy): Eukaryota > Metazoa > Chordata > Amphibia > Anura > Dendrobatidae > Phyllobates > Phyllobates terribilis. Next base: position 320,176,110 of record NW_027362769.1, read on the forward strand.
CAAGTTGGCAATGTGGTTGTGATGGATACCACTACAGACTCTCTCATCTCTCGGCATCACAGACTTGGCCCTATTTTGGATCTGTTCATAGACAGACAGGACATTAGTGTCTCCCACTCACACACCACCTCCTCATCCCGCCTCCTATCTGTCGGTGTCCCCTAAGGAACATTTCTGGGACCCTTGCTCTTCTCCATCTACACCTTCGGCATTGGACAGCTCATAGAGTCTCATAGCTTTCAGTATGACCTCTATGCCGATGTCACACAGATCTACCTCACCGAACCTGATATCTAGTGATAAGCGAGCACTAAAATGCTCGGGTACTCAATGCTCTGGATGAGCAAATTGGAATACTCGGGTGCTCGACCAGAGAAACGAGCTCAATGAAAGTATTTGGGAAACTTGAGCATTTTTCAGGTGGTTCCCCCAGGCGGTCTGCAGAGGGCCTAAAAATTGCCCAAATCGATGGGAACAGTGCTCAAATGACATGGGGACAGCATGGGGAAGGCCTCTGGAAGCATTTCTGACTCCCAGGTCACTGATGTCAACAATGTTGTCAGAGTATTACGCCACTTTTAAGGACTCACAATAAAACATACAAAAACAAAACCAAAATGGATTTTCCTGGGAAATATGTTAAGGAACATCCTTTCCAGGTTAATGACTTGTATACAGTGGTGGCCAAAAGTATTGGCACCCGTGCAATTCTGTCAGATAATGCTCAGTTTCTTCCTGAAAATGATTGCAATCACAAATTCTTTGGTATTATTATCTTCATTTAATTTGTCTTCATTGAAAAAAAGGATTGTACTAAAGCCAAATTTTATATAATTCCACACCAAACCTAAAAAAGGGGGTGGACAAAAGTATTGGCACTGTTTGAAAAATCATGTGATGCTTCTCTAATTCGTGTAATTAACAGCACCTGTAACTTACCTGTGGCACCTAACAGGTGTTGTCAATAACTAAATCACACTTGCAGCCAGTTAACATGGATTAAAGTTGACTCAACCTCTGTCCTGTGTCCTTGTGTGTACCACATTGAGCATGGAGAAAAGAAAGAAGACCAAAGAACTGTCTGAGGACTTGAGAAACCAAATTGTGAGGAAGCATGAGCAATCTCAAGGCTACAAGTCCATCTCCAAAGACCTGAATGTTCCTGTGTCTTCCGTGCGCAGTGTCATCAAGAAGTTTAAAGCCCATGGCACTGTGGCTAACCTCCCTAGATGTGGACGGAAAAGAAAAATTGACGAGAGATTTCAACGCAAGATTGTGCGGATGGTGGATAAAGAACCTCGACTAACATCCAAACAAGTTCAAGCTGCCCTGCAGTCCGAGGGTACAACAGTGTCAACCCGTACTATCCGTCGGCGTCTGAATGAAAAGGGACTGTATGGTAGGATACCCAGGAAGACCCCACTTCTTACCCCGAGACATAAAAAAGCCAGGCTGGAGTTTGCCAAAACTTACCTGAGAAAGCCTAAAACGTTTTGGAAGAATGTTCTCTGGTCAGATGAGACAAAAGTAGAGCTTTTTGGGAAAAAGCATCAACATAGAGTGTACAGGAAAAAAAAGAGGCATTCAAAGAAAAGAACACGGTCCCTACAGTCAAACATGGCGGAGGTTCCCTGATGTTTTGGGGTTGCTTTGCTGCCTCTGACACTGGACTGCTTGACCGTGCGCATGGCATTATGAAGTCTGAAGACTACCAACAAATTTTGCAGCATAATGTAGGGTCCAGTGTGAGAAAGATGGGTCTCCCTCAGAGGTCATGGGTCTTCCAGCAGGAGAATAAGCCAAAACACACTTCCAAAAGCACTATAAAATGTTTTGAGAGAAAGCACTGGAGACTTCTAAGGTGGCCAGCAATGAGTCCAGACCTGAATCCCATAGAACACCTGTGGAGAGATCTCAAAATGGCGGTTTGGAGAAGGCACCCTTCAAATATCAGGGACCTGGAGCAGTTTGCCTAAGAAGAATGGTCTACAATTCCAGCAGAGCATTGTAAGAATCTCATTGATGGTTACCGGAAGCGTTTTTTTTGCAGTTATTTTGGCTAAAGGTTGTGCAACCAAGTATTAGGCTGAGGGTGCCAATACTTTTGTCTGGCCCATTTTTGGAGTTTTGTGTGAAATGATCAATGATTTGATTTTTGCTTCATTCTCTTGTGTTTTTTCCTTACAAGCAAATGAAATGAAGATAATAATGCCAAAGAATTTGTGATTGCAATCATTTTCAGGAAGAAACGGAGTATTATCTGACAGAATTGCAGGGGTGCCAATACTTTTGGCCACCACTGTATAAGTCAAAATAAATAACCAAAAACAAAAATACTCCTCCACACCTTGGGCTATATTCATATGTAGCTTTTTTTATGCGTTTTTGCACTTTTGCTTTGCTTTCAACAAAGACAAATGCATTCACTGGGAAATGTAATTTTAACATTTTACAACCTTATCTGGCCATGTGGTGTGTGACATATCATCAGACACATGCATATGTGTCACCCCAGGCCTGGATGCCACAAACTTGTAAGGCTGTGTCTGAGAGCAGGAGGGAGGTTCTCTGGTCATGGAACATTTACATGCAGCACCTCCTGTCCCAGGCCAGTAGGGGGAGCAGGCCGCCCCTATAAAAACTGGTACTGAGGGCAGGGTTAGAGAGACCAGGACCCACTTCTGAAGCATCCAGAAGGGTTCCCAGAAGAGAGGGACAGGTCAGTCGCAGCTGAGGAGTCCAGGAGGCAAAGGAGGAACAGAAAGCCAGGGACAGAGGCGACGAGAGCCGGTCCTGGCAGAGAGAGACTACACAACCGGACACTGGGTCCGAGGCTGTCAGGGTTTCAAGCCCTGCAGCAGATAACCAACCCGCAAGGGATTTCAGGTCCCTTGGCCAAGAAGCCTGGAGGCTCCACCACACAGAGGGACCGGTACAGCACGGAGAAGCTACAGTTACCTAAGGCCCGAGTCACAAGCCATACAGGCGTAGTACACGGCAAGCTCAGGGACGTGGGCTATATTACCACTAAAGGGGGAGATAGTCAGCAAGGGCAGAGAGAGAGAACGGTAGGCCTACCCACTCACCCTGACCAGCGGAGCTCGTCCGAATGCCCTTAGACACCCAGGTTCATTCCTACCCTGTACTCCTGGTGGGTCTGTGATAAGATCAGTAAAAGACCCTGGACTGCATTATTGGACTCTGTGTGGTTACTGCTGCGCCTGCACCATCACCCCCAGCATCCTATTACCTGCCCTGAGGCTACACTCCTCCCGTGGGGAGTTGTATTATTCCCCGCTGCATCCCCAACACCAGTCTCAGCGGTCTGCCTTGCAGCGGCGGTCCTCCCTGACCACAATCCACGGGTGGCGTAGTCAGACATTACCTAAAACATATAAAAGATTGCCACTGGTCTGACCACCCTGAGCCACGGGACCGGGTCGCCACTACTACTCCCAGCATTGCCCTGAAGCCAGTCCCGAGTGCCCCACAGCCCAGGGGCTGAGTCAGCTTTGGCGTAGTCGGTAGGATTGTGACCAACCCGCCACAAACGGGTATTGCGTGCCTGAAAAAGACTGTAAACGTACCTTAAAAAGAAGTTTCCTGCCATCCGGAGCCAATTCCTGCCGTTTTCAGCCATCTCCCGCCATCTTCAGCAGTTTCCCGCCATCTTCAGCTGTTTTCCCGCCATCTTCAGCCGTTTTCCCGCCATCGTACGCCATCTTCAGGACGCCGCGCGGGAAGAAGAGGGGCGTGGATGTCCAAAACGCGCGAGACTTGAAGCCCCGCCCTACGCACCGACGCTGCGCAAGGTCCTGGAAGGGAGAGAGAGCGACGATGATGTCACCAGGACGCGACGCAAGGTCCTCACACGGAGCAGCACCAGCCGAGCCGCGGCCTACAGAAGAGGATCATCGGAAGGTAGGCCACGCTTAACTAGGGGGGAGGAAGATGACGGACGGGGAGGTGCCCTCTACAACCGGCGGGGCTGCTGCAGCGGTGATGCCGTTCTCTATGCCCTACATCCCCTGAGCAGCCTAGCTACCCCAATACTCAGGGGACCCTCATACCCCATACCATGACTTTAGGGAAAGACTGCACAGTTTATTCAAAGTTTATCCCCTGACAGAAGAACAGAAAGTGAGCATTCTGACGGGGCAGCTCACCGGTGCAGCCCAGCGGGAAGTGAAATCATGGTCAGATGAGGAGAAAAGGACAGTAAAGGACATTCTGACCCGGCGGCGGAGTACCTTTGATACCCGTACCTCAGCAGAAATCAAAATGCGGTTCTATGGCTGTAAGCAGCGGGCCCAGGATAGTATCAGAGACTATGCCTTGAACCTGCAAGAAGCCCTGAGAGCTATCAAACAAGCTGACCCTGGTAGCGTGCAGGACTCTGATAAACTGTTGACTGACCAGTTCATAGAAGGTCTGCTGTCCAACGCCCACAGAATCCAGCTGCGCCTCATGGCACTACAGAACCCCGATTTGACTTTTGCGCAGTTCAAGGATAGGGCCATCTGGCTGCTCAGAGAACCCGCACCAGGTGGCGCTGTAGCTTCCCGGCGCCCTGCCATCACTTACCACCAGGGGGCAGTGCCCTACCCCGCAGACCTTGTGGGGGCTGATGCACAGGCCCTAAATCCATCCCAGCCTGCAGACCTGCACCATCAGGTCCAGGAGCTAACAAAGAGTGTGGCTGCATTAACCAGGACCGTACAGTCGTTGCAGGTGGAACCATCAAGACCAATCAAGCTTGCTTCCAGTCCGGAGGATGTCCCGTGGCGTAGACAGAGGAGGATCCCGCCATTCTGAGGGAGGCCCGCCAACCGCTACACTGAGAATGGACAGCCGATTTGCCACCGTTGCAGTCAGCCAGGAAACATAGCAAGGTACTGTACTTTAAATGGGTCCGACCCGGGGCAGAGGGCCAACCCCCAGGCATAAGGTCATTAGGCCCGTCTAATTGGCGTGATAAGTACGTGGGGGGATGCCCGGTCTTACCCGTAGTGCTGGACGGTATCCCCATGAGTGCACTGCTGGACACCGGGTCTCAAGTGACTACCATCCCCTACGTATTTTTCAAGCGGTACTGGAGTGACGCTGACATAACCCGCTACCCAGACGATGACTTAAGCATCATTGCCAGCAATGGCCAACCCGTGCCGCAGGTGGGGTTCAGAGAGATGACCATCAGAGAGATGACCATTAAGATTGGTAAGGTGGAACTGCCGGCACAGGGAGTGATCATTGTGGACATTGACCGTCGTGAAAGTCACCCTAAAATAACTGTGGGTACTAATGTAATTGAAAACTGTCTTTCAGAAGTAATTGGGATTTTACAGCAGGTGGAGATGAATGCGAGCCAACAGAGGGTCCTCCAGAAAGAAATAAGAGCCCTGATGAGACGGCAGCAGGTACAACTGTCTGGTAGTGAGATCGGTAGCATAAGAATGAGTGACCCATTCCCCATTTCCATGCCTCCCAAAAGTGAAATGATGATCTGGTGTCGGACTGCAATCGGGTTGAGAGGCAGAGACTACCAAGCCATGGTAGAACCCTTGTAATCAGACAACAGGCCCACCATTTTGACAGCCCGGGGGGTGGTTAATGTCCGTCATGGGAGGGTGCCCGTTCGCATTCTCAACATTGGGGAGAGGGAGGTACACCCACCCACGTACGCTACACTTGCCAAACTGTTTGCTGTTGAGCACAAAGCTATCAGGGCCGTGGAACCGTTGCCCCCATCTCCACAGGCGGAGGGTAATGGCTCCCAGAAACAAAAGGAGGACTGGTGCCAGAAACTCCATGTGGGTGCTGACTCCACTCCCCTGCACCAAAAACAAGGAGTCTACCGGGTGGTTCAGGAGTACGAGAGAATTTTTAGTAAGCACCTGCTAGACTTCGGCAGAGTAAAAGGGATAGAACACCATATCCCCACGGGGAGCCACCCACCAATAAAAGAGAGACACAGGCCTGTACCCCCTGCACATTATCAGAACGCCAAGGGTATGCTGAGAGAAATGAAAGAAGCTGGGGTCATTAGAGATAGCTGTAGCCCCTGGGCAGTTCCCTTAGTTTTGGTAAAAAAGAAAGACGGTACCATGAGAATGTGCGTGGACTATAGACAAATCAATCGTATCACCCATAAAGATGCGTACCCATTACCTAGGATAGAGGAGTCTTTAGCAGCTCTAAAATCAGCTAATTTCTTCTCTACTTTGGACCTTACTAGCAGGTACTGGCAGGTTCCTGTGGCAGAGGCTGACAAGGAGAAGACCACCTTCACCACCCCAATGGGACTGAGTGAGTTCAACTGTATGCCCTTCGGGCTCTGCAATGCATCCGGGACCTTCCAGAGGCTGATGGAATGCTGTCTAGGGCACCGAAACTTCGAGACGGTCCTCCTTTACCTGGACGAAGTGATCGTCTATTCGAAGACTTACGAGGACCATCTAAAGCCCCTGGCCGAGGTGTTCGAAGCCCTGGCAGGCTACGGCCTGAAAGTGAAGCCTTCAAAATGCCACCTGTTAAAACTGAAGGTCCAGTACCTAGGACACATGGTGAGTGCAGAGGGAGTAGCCCCCGACCCCGACAAAGTTACAGCCATCAAGAGCTGGCCAAGCTCCTCTAACATCAAGGAAGTGAGGCAATTCCTCGGGTTGGTAGGCTACTACCGAAGGTTCATCTCCGGGTTCACTAAGATGGCAGCCCCTATGCAGGACCTCCTGATAGGGCAATCTAAATCCAGAAGTCACAAGCCACCCTTCAAGTGGGACAAGCCGGAAGAGGAGTCCTTCCGCCAGTTGAAGATGGCCCTCACGGGGGATGAGATACTAGCCTACCCCGATTATGGCCAGCCTTTTATCCTCCACACAGATGCCAGTAATGTGGGACTGGGAGCCGTACTGTCACAGAACCAACAAGGCAGAGAAAGGGTGATCGCGTATGCCAGCCGGAAGCTGAGGCCCACTGAAAGAAACCCAGAGAACTACAGCTCCTTCAAGCTAGAATTCTTGGCAGTGGTGTGGGCCGTCACAAAATGGTTTAAGCATTACCTGGCCTCCGCAAAGTTCACCGTGTACACGGACAACAACCCGTTGACACATCTGGACAATGCAAGACTAGGTGCCCTAGAACAGCAGTGGATGGCCTGACTATCCAATTATGACTTCACAATCAAATACCAGACAGGCAGAACCAACGCCAACGCAGACGCCCTATCAAGAATGCCCCACCTACCTGAAGGAGAAGAAGACTCGGAAGAGCTGGAGGAAATAGAGCTCCCTGCATTCCACCGGTATGGGGCCACTCAGCATTCTCACCGGGTAAGAGACAAAGACTTAACCACCGTCATGTTCAACCCCTTACCCCACCATGGCTGGGCTGAAATGCAAGATAGCGACCCTGCAATATGCCTGGTAAAAGACATGTTAACCCAGGAAGATGATAGCCCTGGCCCGGACGCTCCAGAGGAAGCCAAGCAGATATGGAAGGAGAAAAGCAGGCTATTCCTCTACGAGGGTAAGCTGTGCAGAAGGCTTGTCAACCACCGGACGCACGAGCTGACCTGGCAGATAGTGGTCCCAAGGCGAGATGCAGCAATGGTCCTGGAGGCCTACCATGACAGAGCGGGACACTTCGGGTGGAAGAAACTGGAGTTCCTACTGAGAGAGCGGTTCTACTGGGTCGGCATGAGAAGGGCCATCGAGAAGTAGAGCAGGGACTGCGGCCCATGTCACCTCAGAAGGAAGGACCGTACCAGCCAGCAGACACCCTTGAGGCCCATCGTCACCAGGCAGCCTCTTGAGCTGGTAGCTCTGGACCATGTGAAATTGGCTCCAAGCCGGTCGGGCTACGTCTATGCCCTGACAATTGTGGACCATTACTCACGGTTCCTGGTATTGGTTCCTGTTAAAGACTTGACAGCCCAAACAGCGGCCAGAGCCTTCCAGCAACACTTCTGCCGTCCACATGGGTATCCGGAACAGGTTTTGACAGATCAAGGTCCAGCGTTTGAGGCTGAAGTATTCCAGGAGTTCTGCAACCTCTACGGCTGTAGGAAGATTCGGACAACGCCTTACCACCCGCAAACAAACGGGCCGTGTGAGAAGATGAACAATATCGTCATTGATCTCCTCAAGACGTTACCCCTGGAAGAACGCAGCCTGTGGCCGGAGAAGCTGCCAGACCTGATTGACTTGTACAACCATATCCCGGTGAATGCTACAAATTGCACCCCGGCTTACCTGATGCGAGCAAGACCAGGTAGGCTGCCGATCAACCTGGAAATGGGAGTCCTGACACCTGAGGACACCTCCCCTGACGCGGACTGGGATACAAAACGGCGGCTACAGTACAAGAAGGTACAGGAGAGTGTGGAGAGGAATCTGGCTCAAGCGAGAGAAAAGCAAGAGAGGCTCTTCAACCAACACGCCCCTGCTGGTCCCCTGGAACCTGGTGAGCAGGTCCTGAAGCGGAAGAGAAGGCTTCACAAGCTGGACGACCAGTGGGAGAGAGACCCGTACACAGTACTGCAGTCCAACCACGACAATCCGAAGGTATGTGTGATTACCAAGGATGGAGGAGAAACCACTAGCACCGTCTCCAGAGACCACCTAAAACGGTGCCCCGAGCAACTACAGAGTCCAAGTGAAGATCAAGATGACCTTGAACCCGCAGAGGACAAGGAAGAGATGATCAGCACAGTTCTCGGAGAGTTCCCCCGGACCTGGACTCAGATAAATGGCGCAATAGTGGTACCAGTCCTACACTTCCTTCAGCCTACCCAGCAGGAGCCTACAGGAGGACAGGAAGAACAAGAAGAGCAAGCGGCCCCAGAGGTGGAAGAACCCACGCCAGCAGCCCAGGAGAGTCAACCCTCTGCTGACAGTGAGCCTGCCATGCCTGCGGTAAGCCAAAGGACCCGCAGACAGCTGCCTGCCCTGCCTGTACACCCAGCTAGTAGCTGTACCCTCAATGATAGTGGGGAAAGCCAGGTTGGTCCACCACCAGACAGTGGGTTAAGGAGGTCAACCAGGAGCACTTACTGGGAAGGACCGCCTACCCACAAACATGTGGACAGGTGAATGTGGCCAGGGATGGTACGGAGCAAGTCCACAGCTTTTTTTGCTGAGAGTTGTATTTAGCTCGGTGAAAGGACCGGCATAGAGGGAAACCGTATCTACTCTGGGTTTCATTTCTCCGTCTCCAGGTTTCGCCCATTATCACACACGACTATGCCTGGCTGTATGTTCAGCGGTGAGAGTCACAGATCAGGCTGCTGGCTGTGTTACAGCTTTCAACAACTCTGCAGTGCTGGGCGGTTTGGCAATTAAGCATGTTATCTTCAGCACAGCCTGTTGCCGCTTGGCCAAGGCAGTGCTGCAGTGCTGTCAGCTTGTGACTGATGTGGTCATTTCGGAGATGGAGGAGGAGGTGCAAGAGCTGAACAATGTGATTACATTGAGGTTAAATTGGTGACACTGTTTTTTATACTAAAGAAAGATCCTATTGTTTTGTCTTTTTTTACGTTATTTTTTAAGACAAATGCATTCACCGGGAAATGTCATTTTAACATTTTACAACCTTATCTGGCAATGTGGTGTGTGACACATAATCAGACACATCCTGTTTTATTTATGATGGAGGGACGCTGAAAGTCATAAAGCCTATGTTTATAGGGCCATCAGACAGGCCTTACTATTCTTAAAAGGCCAGCAGTCGGCCCTCGCTATTGTTAGAGAGCCATTAGCCGGCTATGCTTTGTTGTTCCCATTATTAACAAGTGGGTCTCCTATACTGTTATTGCAAATCCAGTAACTGCAAGGGCTGCCAAAAATTTGGACGCAACCCAATACCCCTTTGAAGAGACATAGAGGAGGGTCTCAGTAACAAAAATGTTCCCATTATAATGGATCGGGTCTCCAATAGTGGTAATGCCCATGCTGTGACTGCAAGGGCTGCCAAAATTTGGGAAAAACCCCACTAAGAATTTAAAGACACATAGAGCAGGGCCACAGTAACGACAAATTCCCATTAGAAAGGAGAGAGTCTGCTATACAGTTATATGGTATGTAGTGAGTCCAACGGCTGACCAATTTTAGGAAAAACCCACTAAGAATTTAAAGACACATAGAACCGGACCACAGTAACAAGTATGACATGTTCCCATTAGAAAGGAGAGTTATAGGGTATGCAGTGAGTCCAACGGCTGACCAATTTTAGGAAAATCCCCACTAAGAATTTAAAGACACATAGATCAGGGCCACAGTAACGACAAATTCCCATAAGGAAAGAGAGAGTCTGCTATACAGTTATAGGGTATGCAGTGAGTCCAAAGTCTGACCAATTTTAGGGAAAACCCCACTAAGAATTTAAAGACACATAGAGCAGGGCCACAGTAACAAGGTACGACATGTTCCCATTAGAAAGGAGGGAGTCTGCTATACAGTTTTAGGGTATGCAGTGAGTCCAACGGCTGACCAAATTTAGGAAAAACCCCACTAACAATTTAAAGAGACATAGAGCAAGGCTACAGTAACGACAAATTCCCATTAGAAAGGAGAGAGTCTCCCATAGTGTTGGCCTATGCAGTGAATGCAAGGGCTGCCAAAAATTTGGAGGCACTTCAATGCCCCTTGGAAGAGACGTGGAGAAGGGCCTTATAAAAAAATGTTCCCATTAGAGAGGGGCAGGCCTCCTATACTTGTAATGCCCATGCACAAGCATATGGGCTGACAAACATTTATCCCTGGGGGGTATGCATGAACATACGGTATACAATTTTTTTTTACGGGCATCATAAACACCCTTTAAAAAAATTATGTGGGTGTTGCATCACGGACCACGGTCACCCTGGTGATGTGGTGGTGGAGAATCAGGAGAAGGACAAGAGCAAATAGTCAAAATCAGGAAGCGTATACCCATGTGTGGGTGTGAAAAGGTGCATGTGAATACGCCTCCCAAGAAAAGACACTGGATTTGAGTTTATGTTACGCTGCTATAATTCGGTGGTGTTGAGAAGTCTGGCCCAATCCAGTCCTTGTTCATTTTTATAAGTGTCAGCCTGTCAGCATTTTCAGTTGACAGGCGGATGCGCTTATCAGTTATAATTCCACCACCGGCAATAAAAACCCACTCTGATAAAACACTGGCGGCAGGGCAGGCCAGGACCTCCAAGGCATAGATAGCCAGTTCATTCCACGTATCCAGCTTGGATACCCAATAATTATAAGGCACAGAGGAATCACGGAGGACGTTGGTGCGGTCGGCAAGGTACTCCCTCAGCATCTTCCCAAACTTTGCACTTCTTGTGAGAGTATCCCGCGCCTCAGGGCCTGTGCGATGGTAGGGGCTGAGAAAACTCTCCCAGAACTTTGACAGTGTTCCCCTACCTTTGCTGGATTGAAGTTGTGTCTCTCTCGCCTGTACTCCTTGGTTGTCCAACGAAGTGTGCCCTCTGCCGCCAGCATTTTCAGATGGAAATTTATTTTACTAGTTCCGCAACAAGGTCCTTCTGGTGCAGCCCCATTTTTGTAGACCTGTCCGCCTCAGGAATAAGAGATATAAAGTTCTCCTTGTAGCATGGGTATAGAAGTGTCACCAACCAGTAATGACTGTCACCCAAAATTTTGAGAACGCGAGGGTCATGGGAAAGGCAGCGTAACATAAACTCAGCAATGCGTGCCAGACTACTAACAGACAAGACTTCTGTGTCCTCACCAAGAGGATGACTGACCATGCTCTCCTCCTCCTCCTCCTACTCCTCTCTGTCCTCCGGCCATCCACACTGAACAGACGGTATGACAGCTGTGCAGGTAGTACCGTCTATAGTGTATGAAACTAGCTCCTGTCCTTCCCCCTCCTACTCTTCCTCATTGTCACCCAATATACTTTGGGATGAGATGAGGCTTGGCTGTGTGTAATCACTCTGTATGGTTCCTTGCTCCATCTCATCGTGCTCCGCCTGCAATGCATTCTCTTTCATTGTGAGCAGAGAGCGTTTCAGAAGACAGAGAAGCGGGATGTTGATGCTAAATATGGCGTCATCACCGCTCACCATCTTGGTGGAGTCCTCAAAGTTTTGGAGGATGATACATATGTTTGACATCCATGTCCACTCCTGAGGTCTTATGTGTGGAGTCTGAACTGAATACCGACGGCCTTGTTGATGCTGGTAGTCAAAAAATGCCCTCTTCTGCTCACAAATCCCTCCCAACATCTGCAGTGTAGAGTTCCAACGTGTGGGGACATCACACACCAGTCTGTGAGCCGGAAGCTGCAAACGCTGCTGAAACACGGCGGAAGCTGTAGCTAACTTTCTAAAATGGGCACACAGGCGACGCACTTTAACAAGCAGATCTGGCAGCTCCGGGTAGGATTTGAGAAACCACTGAACCATGAGGTTAAGCACATGGGCCAGGCATGGTACGTGTGTGAGCTCGCCTCGCCTTAGAGCCACCACCAGGTTCCGGCCATTATCACACACGACCATGCCTGGCTGTAGGTTCAGCAGTGTGAGCCACAGATAGGCCTGCTCTTTCAGAGCTGTCCACAACTCTTCAGCATTGTGCGGTTTGTCACTTAAGCATATTAGCTTCAGCACAGCCTGTTGCCGTTTGGCCGAGGCAGTGCTGCAGTACTTCCAGCTTCTGACTGATGTGGTCGTTTCGGAGATGGAGGCTGAAGAGGAGGAGGAGGCTGAGGAGGCTGAGGTGCAGGAGCTGTAGACCGTGGGGGCAACCCTGATTGACCTAGGGCCCGCAATCCTTGGCATCGAGAAGACGTGTTCCATCCCAAGGTCAGACTGGGTCCCGGCTTCCACTATGTTAACCCAGTGTGTTGTCAGCAAGATGTACTGTCCCTGCCCACAAGCACTTGTCCACGTGTCCGTGGTTAGGTGGACTTTCCCGGTAACTGAGTTGTTGAGGGCACAGCTAATGTTTTGGGAGACGTGCTTGTGTAATGCGGGGACGGCACACCAGGAGAAATAGTGGCGGCTGGGGACCAAGTACCGAGGGACGGCCGGCGCCATCAGGTTGCGGAATGCTTCCGTCTCCACGAGCCTAAAAGGCAACATTTCGAGCGCAAGCAGTAGTGAAATGTGAGAATTTAGTAGTGTGGCCTATGGGGGGTTGGCTGCATATTTGCGCTTGCGTTCCAAGGACTGGGGCATGGACAATTGAATGCTGCGCTGTGACAAGGACATGGATGTGCTTCCTGATGCTGCTACTTGAGAGTGCGCAACGACAGGTTCAGGGCAGGAGGCATCTTCGCATGCACCATGGACAGGGGATTGGCTTGCATGCACAACAGCGGAAGAAGCAATGGTGCCACCTGTAGTTACTGTTCCTGGTCGTTTTGCCCCCCCCCCTGCTGATGCCAGCCTGGCAGGTGGTGCAAATGGCCTTTTTGGGGTTATCGGCAGAGTCTTTAAAAAACAACCAGACTCGGGAAGATGTAACAGTTGTACTGGCAACTTCCTTCATGCTGGTGTTACGGGGAACGATTGCCTGCCTTCTGTCTGCGGCCACAACACTGCTTCTTCCCGCCTGTTGGGGTGCTCTGCCTCCCTCCCCCTGTGTGCTGCTCTCCTCGCTCTGCGTGTCCTCCTGCCAGGTTGGGTCAGTTACTATATCATCCACCACCTCGTCTTCCACTTCCACACCCTGGTCCTCCTCCTGACTTTCTGGCAATTGTGTCTCATCATCGTCAACCTCTTGTGACACTATTCCACCGTCGCCTTCATGTGACCGTGGCTGCTCAAGTATTTGGGCATTACTACACGTGATCTCCTCTTGCCCCGCTTCAAGTGGACCTGAATCAATAAATGGAAAAGTGAACAGCTCTTCAGAGTGTCCAAGTGTGGGATCAGTTGTCTCCGTGCACTCGGCATGGTGGGAGGAAGGAGGATCAGGGTGAGGAATATGCGGTCCAGACTCACGGCTACTGAGACTTGACCATGTGGAAGACAGGGTGGTGGTGGTGGCTAAGTGACTGGAAGCATTATCCGCTATCCAAGCAACAACCTTTTGACACTGCTCTGGGTTCAATAGTGGTGTGCTGTGGTCCCCTAGGAATTGGGACAGGAAGGTCAGGCGAGAAGATGTGGGTGTTTGTTGTGGCACAATTTCAGCTTGCCCACGGCCTTGTCCTCGGCCTCTGCATGAACCATTACCATCACATCCAGTTCCCCATCCCTTGCCACTTGCCTTGCCCATTTTAAATGGAGGACAGTATCTTCCACGCTCACTACAAATGACTGAGTTTGGAGCGAACTTATATGTAGTGTTGAGCGAGCATGCTCAACACTGCTCGGTACTCGCCCGAGCATCACGCTACTCGGGATGTTCGGCGAGCACCGAGCATTTCCAGGTTAATCGGGCGGGAGCTCGGGTCTCCGCCCTGCATGTTTGGCGGTCTTTACAGAGCCAATGAACATGCAGCGATTGCCAGCCAGTCACTGTAATGCCGCAGCCATGTTGTTTGTGGGCATTACAGTGATTGGCTGGCCGCACAGCGTCACTTCGAGTATTTAAAACCGGGCGCCGCCATTTTGGACACAGTCACTCCGGATCAGACAGTGTAGGGACAGCGCTGCTGATTTAGGGAGAGATATATCCTGCGAAATAGTTAGTGTAGGGTCTGTAAAGGCTGCCAGATCAAACAAACAGTCCTTCTCAGGACTAATATCCATCCCAGATATCAGGCAGGCAGGCTGTATAGGAGACGCAGTGGTTATACCAGCAAACGCTGCATTCCAGTCCTGTGTGCTCCTGTTGCTGAAATTGCCGGACTTAGCTCCAGGTCTCGGGGGCCAGGAAAAATCCTTTTTTTTCATCTAAATCCTCTTTTTTTTTTCCTCCTCCACACTGTACAAATACCTGTCTTATTAACCTTTTGGTGTCCCTTCCCCCCACCCCAAAAAAAAAGTGTGTCTCTGATTTTTCAGACACAAATATATCTGTTGAAAATAGTCGGGTATAGGCCAGAGAAATAGAAGTGTGGTTTTGCAGTTCCATGGGCCATTTGTATCTAAAAAAAACAGTTTGAGTGTGTCGCTCACTGTTCAGCCGCAAATATATATATTTAGAAAAGTCTGGTATACACCAGTAAATTAAAACTGTGGTTTTGCTGTTCCACGGTAAAAAATCTCTATTATCCTGTTTTTGGCATTTTTTGCCGTAAAAAAAAATAATAGTGTCTCCCGGATTTTTCAGACACAAATATATCTGTTGAAAATAGTCTGGTGTAGGCCAGAGACACATAGTGTTATTTTGCTGTTCCACGGTAAAAAATCTCTATTATCCTGCTCTTGGTATTTTTTGACGTAAAAAAATAAATAATAGTGTCTCCTTGATTTTTCAGACACAAATATATCTGTTGAAAATAGTCTGGTGTAGACCCGAGAAATACAAGTGTGGTTTTGCAGTTCCACGGGTCAAATCTCTGTATTATCTTGTTTTTTTGCATTTTTTGCCGTAAAGAAAAGCAGTAGTGTCTCCTGATTGTTCAGACACAAATAAATCTGTTGAAAATAGTCTGGTGTAGGCCCGAGAAATACAAGTGTGGTTTTGCAGTTCCACGGTTCAAACCTCTGTATTATCCACTTTTGGGCCATTTGTATCTAAAAAAAACAGTTTGAGTGTGTCGCTCACTGTTCAGTCGCAAATATATATATATATTTAAAAAAGTCTGGTATACAACAGTAAATTATAACTATGGTTTTGCTGTTCCACGGTAAAAAATCTCTATTATCCTGCTTTTGGCATTTTTGCCGTAAAAAATAAATAGTGTCTCCTGATTGTTCAGACACAAATATATCTGTTGAAAATAATCTGGTGTAGGCCAGAGAAATACAAGTGTGGTTTTGCAGTTCCACGGGTCAAATCTCTGTATTATTCTGCTTTTCGCAATTTTTGGCCGTAAAAAATAAATAATAGTGTCTCCTGATTGTTCAGACACAAATATATCTGTTGAAAATAGTCTGGTGTAGGCCCGAGAAATACAAGTGTGGTTTTGCAGTTCCACAGTTCAAACCTCTGTATTATCCACTTTTGGGCCATTTGTATCTAATAAAAAACAGTTTGAGTGTGTCGCTCACTGTTCAGCTGCAAATATGTATTTTGTATGCATACACCAGTAAATTATAACTGTGGTTTTGCTGTTCCACGGAGAGAAATCTCTATTATTCAGATTTTGGTATTTTTTCCGTAAAGAAAAACAGTAATATTTTCTCCCTGATTGTTCAGATTGTTCAAAAGAGTCGGGTGTAGGCCAGAGAAATAGAACTGTGGTTTTCCTCTTCCACGATTCTAATCTACTTTTTATTACCCTTTTTCCATTGATAGTGCGAGTGTAAGCTATTTAACTTACTTTACAATGGGCAAGGCGCGTGGCAAGGGACGTGGAAGTGGACGTTCTGGTGATGGTGCGTGCAGAGGACGGGGCCATGGCCAAGGTGAAAATGTGCCACAACCAACAGCCACATCTTCTCGCTCCCACTTCTTGACCGAATTACTAGGGAAGCACAGAACAACACCAGTATTGCGAACTGATCAGTGTGAACAGGTTATTAATTGGATAGCAGATAATACTTCCAGTTACCTGGGCACCACCACCTCCGGCCTGTCTTCCACACGGTCGACTCTTAGTAGCCGTGAGTCTCGACCGCATACTCCTCCTCACCCTGATGCTCCTTCCTCACACCATGCCGAGTGTCGTCAGACAGCAACTGATCCCACACTTGGACACTCTGAAGAGCTGTTCACTGGTCCAATTCCAGATTTGTGCCCCTCGCCTGCTCCGCTTGAAGTGGTGGAAGAGGAGATCCCATGTAGCGATGCCAAAATATTTGAACAGCCACGGCCACAGGAAGTCGACGCTGGCAATTTGTCACAAGAGGTGGACGATGACGAGACATAATAGCCAGGAAGTGAGGAGGAGGATCGTGGTGCGCAAGTGGAAGAGGAGGAGGTGGTGGATGATCTAGTAACTGACCCAGCGTGGCAGGAGGACATGCAGAGTGAGGCCAGCAGCACACAGGGGGAGGGAGGCAGAGTACCCCAACAGGCAGGAAGAAGCAGTGTGGTGGCCGCAGACAGAAGGCTTTCCCCGTAACACCAACACGAGGGACGTTGGCAGTACAACCGGCAGGTCTTCCAGAGTCTGGAATTTTTTTAAAGGCTCTGCTGATAACCCCAAAAAGGACATTTGTACCACCTGCCATGCCAGCATCAGCAGGGGTGACAAAACTACCAGCCTGACCACCACCAGCATGATCAGGCACATGGCAGCAAAGCACCCGACTTTGTAGGCCGAAACCCAGGGTCCACGACCAGTGTCAGCGGGTGTCACCACTGCTTCTTTCACTGCTGTGCATGCAATAGAACCCCCTGTTGTGTGTGCAAGGAAATCCCCTGTCCATACTGCATTCAAAGATGCCCCCTCCTCTCAGCCTTCACTTGCTATGGCATTTTCTCAAGAAACAGCATCAACGTCCACATCCCACCGCAGCGTTCAATTGTCCATATCCCAGACCTTTGAATGAAAGCGGAAATTCGCAGCTAACGCCCCACAGGCCACAGTCCTAAATTCACACATTTCACGACTGCTTGCATTGGAAATGCTGCCTTTTAGGCTGGTGGAGACGGAATCCTTCCGCAACCTTATGGCAATGGCCGTCCCTCGGTACTCGGTTCCCAGCCGACACTATTTTGCCCGGTGTGCCATCCCCGCACTACACAAGCACGTGTCCCAAAACATCTGCCGTGCCCTCAACAATGCAGTTACTGGGAGAGTCCACCTGACAACGGACACGTGGACAAGTGCTTGTAGCCAGGGACGGTACATCTCCCTAACGGCACACTGGGTAAACATAGTGGAAGCCAGGACCCAGTCGGACCTTGGGACGGAACACATTCTCCCCACACCGATGATTGCGGGCCCTATGTCAGTCAGAGTTTCCCCCACAGTGTACAGCTCCTGCGCATCATCCTCCTCCTCCTCCTCATGTTCAGCCTCCATCTCAGATATCACCACATCAGTTATAAGCTGGAAGCACTGCAGTACTGCCTCCGCCAAGCGGCAACAGGCTGTGCTGAAACTCCTAAGCTTAGGTGAGAAACCTCACACTGCTTGTGAGTTGTGGACAGCTGCGAAAGAGCAGGCAGATCTGTGGCTGAGACCGCTGAACCTACATCCAGGCATGGTGGTGTGTGACAATGGCCGTAACCTGGTGGCGGCTCTGAGGCGAGGCGAGATCACACACGTACCATGCCTGGCTCATGTGCTTAACCTCGTGGTTCAGTGGTTTCTTAAATCGTACCCCAAGTTGCCAGATCTGCTCATCAAAGTACGCCGCCTGTCAGCTCATTTTCGCAAGTCGGCTACAGCTTCCGCCGCCCTTGCTGTGTTGCAGCAGCGTTTGCAGCTTCCGTCACACCGACTGGTGACTCGCCCCCTGGGCTGCGTGGGGCACCCGGAACCGGGCCTCTTGTGGGATGCTGGGGGTTGTAGTCTCCGTGGCGGCGACCCGGTCCGTGGCTCAGGGTGGTCAAACCAGTGGCAGTCTTAGTGTAATAACAAATGTCCGACTACACCACCCGTGGATTGCGGTCAGTGGGGACCGCTGCTGCGCGCAGACCGCTGAGGCTGATGTTGTATGCGCAGCCAAGAATGGGATAACTCCCCACGGGAGAAGTATTGCCTCAGGGCAGCTAGTGTGGATGATGGGAGTGATGGTGTGAGCGTCCCAGTACTAATGGTGCTGGTGCGGCGATGAAACACAGAGACGTGTGGTTGCAGTTTCCAATGCTTAACTCACAGTTGTTTACTGGTCCTAGTCACCTCGGTACCGGCGGTGTCTGCCCAAGCCGTGCTGCGTCCACCAGGCAAGGGACTCGACCAACTCCCAGGCAATTCCAGAGTGTGGCACAGGGCTCCCTTCTCTTCCCTTCTCTGGCCGTCCCCACCAGTGACCCACCTTTGTCCAGCTTCCTCGGGCCTTCTCTTGGCGAAACCTATCTCCGGTTTCCCTGACCCTATGTGGTATGCTTTCCTGGTGGATGTAGTGAGGGGTCGCACCAAGATGTGGTCACAACCTCCAGTCTTTGGCTGAGGAATTTGTTGCCTCCACCAATTTGGGTTCCGGTACCCTGCTCTGCCAACCCGTCACCCGCAATCTCCTGGGCCTACGGGGTTCCTTCTTCTCTCGTGTCTCTGGGCCTCTCTTAATGTGCTGTTCCTTGTTTCCTTTCTGTTCCAGTTCCTTGCTGTTTCTGTTCCTCTCCTCTGGCTCTGGCCTCCTCTCCAGGCCTGCCTCGTGGAGCTGGGCCCAGACTGAGCCACAACTCCCTGTCAACCCTCTCTGGCTGAACTCCTTCTCTCAACTCACTCCCCGGACTGAACTGAACACTGTTCTAAGATGGTGCCCACCTTATATACCTCCCTCTATGTGTGAGCCCAGGTGACTAACAACCAATGGGCTCCTACCTATGCCCAGAGACCCATCCCTATCTGCTCCTACACCACTGGGTTTTCCTCCCCCTCCCCACTCCAGCCAGGGACAGATGCTGTCGTGCCTGCACTTCTGTGGGAGCACCGTTGAGCTGTCCCTCGGAAATGGGGTGTGTGTGGTGCATGCAGATAAACGAGCCCTAGTCCACACTCCATCCTTACCCGGAAGTGGAATATCACACCTCTGGTTTGAGGTGCAGTACCCCTGTAGCAGCCGATCCCTCGGGTTGCTACACTGGCGTGTGAAGTCCCCACACGTTAGAACTCTACCCTCCACATGTTGCAAAGGATTTGTGAGCAGAAGAGAGCAGTTGTGGAGTACCAGCTGCAACAAAGCCGTCGATATTCAGGTCAGACTCCACACATAAGACCTCAGGAGTGGACCTGGATGTCTGACATCTGTACCATCTTGACAAACTTTGAGGTGTCCACCCAGATGGTGAATGGTGATGACGCCATCATTAGTGTCAGCATTCCACTTATCTGTCTTTTGCAACGCTCTCTGCAGAGAATTAAAGAGGAGGCATTGCAGCCAGAGTATGATGAGATGGATCAAGAAGCCGTAGCGGTCGATTACACACAGCCCAGCCTCATCTCATCCCAACGTGCATTTGGGGACAATGAGGGAGAGGAGGAGGAGGAAGAACAGGAGCTTGTATCATGCGCTGTAGACGGTAGTACCTGTACAACTGTCATACCGTCGGTTCAGCGTGGGTGGCCTGAGGACAGGGGGGAGGAGGAGGAGAGCATGGTCAGCCGTCATTAGTGTTGAGCCACCCCCGTAGTGTTCGAGTTCGGTTCGGTTCGTCGAACACCCGTGTGTTCGCCGAACTGTTCGTCGAACACCTTCGAACACCGTTAAAACCAATGGCAGGCAAGCAAAAACACATAGAAAACACCTTCAAAGGTGTCCAAAAGCTGACAAACTGCTCAGAAGACACAACTAACACATGGAAAAGTGACAAGTACATATAGTCATGCAAAAAGAAAAGAGGTGGAGGAGTAAAAGGAGGGGGAGACACAGATATAGGCATGTCATGCCCTTCTAAAATCCAAACAGTGAGAAGCCGACACGTTCAGTCCGCTCCTGCCCGTGCCACCTCCGAGTCGCCGGGTTTGTGCCAGAGCCGCGGTGAACCCTGACGGCCAGCCCCCCTCTCCCAATACTGGTGCCTGTCCGCTGGTGGGTCGAGCGAGCCCCCCTGTGGTGGAGGCAGCTCTAAGCTTTTTAATTTAAATTGTCTCTCTAATTTGAATGAATACACTTTAAATCCATTTACAAGGATCTATTGGAGGGCAAGTCTCATGCCAGCAGCCGCGTAATTCCAGCTCCAGTAGCGATCACTAAAGCTGCTGCAGTTAAAAAGCTTTTATAAGGATCGAGCTCGGCTGTCCACCGCAAGGCATCCTACTGCCAGTCCCAGCCCCTATGCCTTGGGGTGCCTCCTGATGCTCTTCACTGAGTATCCCGTGGTCCCGAAGCATTTCCTTTGAAAAAATTAAGTGTCCAAACTACAGGTGGTGTAGCTTGCTTAACAGCCGGGATAATCCGCTGACTAGCAGACACTGCTACTAGGCACAAAGTATTTCCTGGGCTAGATGCAGTTAAAAATTTGTAATTAGATACTCTCGTTGGATGCTGAGAAAGCATTCCATAGAGTCTCCTGGCACGCCATATATGATTCTCTTAAAAAGCTTGGGGTAGGGGTCTAGGGGACCCTTTTATAGCCAAAATCACGGCCCTGTATCGCAATACGTCACCTAGGCTGAAGATAAATGGTACTGTAGCACCCTGAGGGCTCGGTTGCTACAGAGGTATTGCACCTCACCCAGAGGTGTGATATCTCACTCTCAGGTAAGGATGTAGTGTGGATCAGGACCCGACACCTGCATGCATTACACCACATTGCCGTGGGGCAGGGCGACCAATATGCCCCTGAGATGGGCACGACAGTCCCTGTCCCTGGCTGGAGTGGGGGGAGGGAACACTGAGGAAGGGGAACCCTGTAGTGCAATAGCAGGGAGGAAGCAGTTCCTGGGTGCATTGAGAAGGGAGTATAAAAGGTGGGCACCATCTTGGTTCAGTGCAGAGAAGTGTGAGCAGAAGTGGCAGGGAGCAGGGGCTCTGCATGAGCTCTGCTCCGGAGGCGGGCCTAGTAACAGAGGCCCAGGCCTGGAAGAGGGAGAAGGAAGGAAGAGGAGCGGAGAAGGCTCCAGGAACGAGGAACGAAGGGATCCCAGGGGTGCGGACGGGCGAGTCGCCACCGCACGCCCGAATCCACCTGCGTGGAGGGGTCAGGCCAAAGGGGGAGACCGGTCCCCGAAACTAGTGGAGGCAGGAAACGACCCTCTGCTAGAAACAGGAGGCTGTGACATTTTATGTGGCGCAGCCCCTCGCTACACCCGCTAGGAAGGCACCACATAGGGTCAGGGAAACTGGCGCCAAGTTTACCAAGAGGAGGCCCGAGGCAGCCGGACAGAAGGGTTGGTAAGAAAGGCCAGACAAAGGACACACAAAGGGGGTCCTGTGAAGCGCTCCAAAGTTATCTGGGAGTTGTCTGAGCCCCTCACCTGGTGAGCACAGTACGACGTGGGCAGCCGTTTCCTGCAGACGTGGTCTGGATAATAAGAACTGTGAGTAAAGGCCCTGGACTGCATCACTGACTCCGTGTCGTTACTGCTGCTGCCCTGCACCATCACCCCCATCCTCCGCATACACTGCCCTGAGGCTATACTCCTCCCGTGGGGAGTTATGCTACGCTCTGCTGCACCCACAACACCAGCCTCAGCGGTCTGCCCTGGAGCGGCGGTTCACTCTGACCGCAATCCACGGGTGGCGTAGTCGGACATTTAAACATCAAAACCACATAAATAGTTCCGCCACTGGTTTGACCGCCCTGAGCCACGGAACCGGGTCGCCGCCACGGAGACTACAACCACCAGCATCCACCAAAAAGTGTCCGGCTCCGGGTGTCCCAAGGCCCAGGGGGCGCGTCAGAACATTTTCATCACCTCTCACAATCACCAATGGGACAAGGCAGGGATGTTCTCTGTCCCCTCTCTTATACATACTAGTGACGGAGCACCTGCTCTCATCAATTCGCCATAACCCCAATATTAGGTGGATTGAGGTGGGAGGCACCGAGTACAAGTGCTCTCTATTTGCTGATGATGTCCTAGTATATATCACTCAATCACATATATCCATCCATGCTGTTATGGCTGAAATAGATCACTTTGTTACATGGTCAAATTTTAAAATCAATGCAGCGAAGTCTGAGGCCCTCGATGTCTCCCTCCCCAAATCCATATAGGATTCCATCCAGTCCAACTTTCCCTTTGCCTGGCCCTCACAGGGTATCAAATACTTAGGAATTCCTATTCATAGAGACCTCTCCCATCTATGTTATCTTAATTTTGGGCCCTTTATTGAACAACTCCATACAGACCACGGTTGGCAAGTTAGAACTGTAAGATTCACTACGTGAACCACTGGTGTTTTGTGGAAAAGCACATGTACACTGTGTTCCAAATTATTATGCAAAAAGTGTTTAGGAGTGATAAGGGAAGAATTTGTTTGTTTGTCAGTTAAACTCATTGATGGTGATGTGTGTCAGGGCTCTTTATATCACTGTAAGCAATTGCAGACACCTGTGCTAATTAGTTTGGCAGGTGTGTCCAATGAAAGGCAAGACTACTTAAGAAGGCTGTCTCACATTATTAAGCAGCCTACATTTTCTGCCAAAATGGGAAAGAAAAAGGATGTGTCAGCTGCTGAGAAGCAACAAATTGTGGAGTGTTTAGGTCAAGGCATGACTACAATCAACATTGTGCGATGATCAGGATGAAGTGTCTTGGCAATCAAGAAGTATGTAGCTGATTCACAGTACACACGTGTGCGTGCTGATAAGGGCAAATTGAGGACTCTTTCCTACAGGCAATTACGTCAGATTGAAAGAGCAGCGGCAAAAAAGCCTTGTCATAGCAGCAGACAAGTTTTTGAAGCTGCTGGTGCCTCCAACGTCCCCCGAACAACAAGATGCAGGGTCCTTCAGAGGTTTGCAGCTGTGCATACGCCATCCTGTCGACCTCCTCTATCCACTTCACACAAGCAGAAACGGCTCCAGTGGGCCAAACATTACATGAAGACTGATTTCAAAACTGTTTTGTTCACGGATGAGTGCCGTGCAGCGCTCGATGGTCCAGATGAATGGAGTGGAGGATGGCTGGTTGATGGACACCCCACGCAAACACGGCTACAGCGCCAACAAGGAGGAGGTGGAGTAATGTTTTGGGCTGGAATCATGGGGAGAGAGATTGTCGGCCCCTTTAGGATCCCTGAAGGCGCTAAAGATGAACTCCATAATGTATGTGGATTTTCTCAAACAGCACTTCCTGCCATGGTTCAAGAAGAAGAACCGTGTATTTCACAGCAAGATCATTTTTCTGCATGATAATGCACCATCTCATGCTGCACATAAAACATCTGCATCTCTGGCTGATATGGGCATAAAAGGGGACAAACTTATGGTGTGACCCCCATGCTCCCCTGACCTCTACCCCATTCAGAACCTTTGGAGCATCATTAAAAGGAGTGTCTATGATGGCGGGAGGCAGTTCACATCTAAGCAACAGCTCTGGGAGGGTATTCTGTCCTCATGCAAAACAATTGAAGCAGAAACCATCCAAAACCTGACAAATTCAATGGACGAGAGAGTTCAGAAGCTCCTTTCGAACAAGGGGTCCTATGTGAAAATGTAACATCACCTAGAATAAAGTTTTGAGTTGAAAACTGTTTGATTTCAGTTTCTAACAACCTGCTAATGCTTATAATTTCAAAAATGACCATTTTTTTGGTCTTTATTAAAATGAAAAGGTTGATCAAAAAGTTTGAGGGATCTAAGAGTGTGGCAACCCAGTAGTCATGATTACTTCGAATTCTGACAATATGAGGGTCATGCTGCAGGTAGTAGCACTTATGTGTCTTGCGCATCTCGGAGCCCCAAAATTATTTTCCGGGCTAGATGCAGCTAAAAATTATTATTAATTTTAAATCTGGTGAAGCTTTAGTATAGATGGCCTAATAGGATCAGTGCTGCACACTGCTACAAAGCCCAAATTATTTTCCAGTCAAGATACAGATAAACATGATTAGTAATTTTAAATCTGGTGGAGCTTATTATAGATGGCCTAATAGAATCAGTGCTGCACACTGCTACAAAGCCCAAATTATTTTCCAGCCAAGATACAGATAAACATGATTAGTAATTTGAAAGCTTAAAACGGTTGGTAGGGTGATTTTAACCAATCATCAAGCTTTTACTCTCCCCAGGATGACACAGGGGTAGAAAAGTCGTTTCGGATCCATGATTTGTTCATCTTTATGAACGTGAGTCTGTCTACATTATCAGTGGAGAGCCGCGTGCGCTTATCTGTCAGCACACCACCAGCAGCGCTGAACACACGTTCAGACAGAACGCTGGCTGCGGGGCATGACAAGATCTCCAAGGCGTAAGTGGCTAGCTCCGGCCATTTATCCAGATTGGAAGCCCAAAAAGAGCAAGGGTCCAGTGACACAGTCATGTCTTCAATGTTTACTTGGAGATACTCCTGTACCATCGTCTCTAGGCGTTGACTATGTGTCAGACATCTTGTCTCCTGTGGCCTTGCAAAGGATGGGCTAAAAAAGTGGTGAAATGATTCCGCAAAATTGATGTTACCAGCAGATACTGTGGTTCTGTTACGGTTTGAGTGCTGAACACTTGACGGTCCCACGGTTGGCAAGTTGGAACTGTGAGATTCACTACGTGCACCACTGGTATTTTGTGGAAAAGCACATGTAAGATTCTGCAACAGTCTCTGCTGATACTCCTGCATGCGTGCATCCCTTTCTATGGCAGGAATAATTTCTGCAAATTTACTTTTGTACCGGGGATCTAACAGTGTGGCAACCCAGTAGTCAGGATTATTTCTAATTCTCACAATTCGAGGGTCATGTTGCAGGTAGTGCAGCAAGAAGGCACTCATGTGTGTTGCACATCCAGGAGCACCAAGTCCCTGTTGTGTTGGTGGCGAGGTAACAATCATGCTTCCTTCCTCTGTCCTCTCCCCCCAACCTCGCACAACAGAAATGTGATCAAGGTCTCCCTCATCTGATGAGTCTTCCATCAGTTCGTCCTCCACTTCTTCCTGGGCTCCTGCACCTTCCTCACTAGTTTGGCTGCTACCATGCGCCCTGGTAAAACCATCTCCCCCACCCTCACATGCCTGCCGCCTTGGTGCTGCCGACCGTCTGGACCTTGCAGATGTTAGCCCTTCCGCATACAACTCCTCCTCCTCTACTTCCTCCACCTCCTCTTGTGCCACCACCTGACTCCGAATTCTGTTTAACATGTGCTCCAGCATGTAAATCACCGGAATAGTCATGCTGATAATGGCATCGTCAGCACTAAACATCTTCGTCGCCATTTCAAAACTGTGCAGAAGGGTGCATAGGTCCCTGATCTTAGACCACTCCTCCAGCATGATTTGCCCCACCTCTGGATCTCGTTGGCCCAGACTATACGTCAGAACGTATTGCACCAGGGCTTGTCGGTGCTGCGACAGTCGCTGCAACATGTGCAGAGTTGAATTCCACCGGGTAGGCACATCGCATTTTAGCCGGTGAAGTGGTAGGCCCAACGACTTCTGTAGAGATGTAAGTCGCTGAGCTGCGGGATGCGAACGGCGGAAGTGAGCACACAGCGACTGTGCCCTCTGCAGAAGGCCATCTAGTCTGGGATAGTGGGCTAAAAATTGCTGGACAACCAGGTTCAACACGTGAGCCATACAAGGCACGTGTGTGACATTGCCCCGGCGAAGGGCCGCACCCAGATTTGCAGCATTGTCGCACACGGCCTTCCCTGGTTTCAGGTCCAGTGGAGACAACCATTCATGAAATTGGTTCTCCAGAGCTGACCACAACTCCTCAGCTGTGTGACTCACATTTCCCAGACATTTCAATGTAAAAACCGCCTGATGACGTTGAGCCCTACTGCCAGCATAGTAAGGAGGTGTGCAGGATCCCTTCTGCGCAGTTAGAAAGCTTGTGGCATGACCAGACAGGCTTTGGGTGCAGGTGGAAGACCGAGAGGAGGTTGAGGAGGCAGAAGCAGTGGAGGAACTTTGACATAAAGAGGATTGACGCACAACTCGTGGGGACGGCAAGACTTGGACAGCAGCCCCTTGTCCTGCTGTCACCATAGTTACCCAGTGCCCAGTCAGCGACATGTAACGCCCCTGTCCATGCCTACTCGTCCAAGTGTCTGTGGTGAAATGCACCCTGTCACACACAGAGTTTCTCAAAGAAGCGGTGATGTTGTGTGCGACATGCTGGTGGAGCGCAGGCACACCTTTCTTTGAGAAGTAGTGCCGACTGGGCATCTGGTACTGGGGCACTGCGACGGACATAAGGTCTCGAAAATCCTCTGTGTCCACCAGGCGGAAAGGCAGCATTTCTGTAGCCAAGAGCTTGCAGATGGTGAAATTCAACCTCTTAGCTTTCTCATGGCTAGGAGGAAATGGTCTTTTACTTGTCCACATCTGAGGGACCGAGGGCTGGCTATTGTGCTTAGACGGGGTTGATAAGGGTGTCCCCGGCAAACTGCCAGTCTGTGAGGAAGATGCAGGCGGACATGTTAGGTTGCCTTGATCCAAAGGTGGTGCTATCGATGTCGGACAGCGCTCAACACCAGCTGGTGTTACCACCTCCAAAGAAAATGATGACCTGCCAATCACGCTGGCTGTTGCGGGTAAAGAGGTGGCAGGTCTGCGCCCCAAAACAGGTGTGACTGCTGTCCCCCCAGTCACAGAGGATGAAGAGGCCGCGGATGCACAAGATATGGCAGACGGCGGTTGGCCCGGCCGGCTAGGCCGCATTGTAGCACACTGAGCTTCCCACTGCAACTTATGCTTCATGTCCATGTGCCGGTTCATGCATGAAGTACTCAAACTATGTATTTTTTGGCCTCTACTTAGCTTTTGCTGACAAATGTTATAGATAACACGAGTTGGGTCATCTTTATCGATCTGAAAAAATGACCAGGCTATGCAAGGCTTAGCACCCATGCGACCTGAAGAGCCACCATGACTTGTGGTGAGAGGCAGAGTTGTGTTTGAGGATGCAGTTGTTGACGTGCTTCCAGTACTACGTCTCTGTCCAGGAAGGCGCAACCTGACCTCGTCGTCACTACCATCTTCCTCCACCTCCTCTGCTGACCTCATCTCTTGGCTGACTGTGGGTTGACAGTAAGTGGGATCTCCAACCTCATCATCATCACCCTGTGCGTTATCACACCCGTCGTCCCCAGAGCCAACCTGTTCCTGCCCTGACAAAAAACTAAAGTTGTCGCTCCAATCAGGTATTTGAGTCTTATCATCGTCTTCCTCATTGTCTCCACCAACAGGAGTTACAGTTTGGGAATGAGGGTCTACATTATGGTCAGAACCTTCTGCGTCTGGTCCTGGATCCGACTCATAAAGATTCTGGGCATCAGTGCAGATCATTTCCTCGTCTGGATTCACAGAAGCGCTGGAGTCGACCTCTGATTCCCAGGCTATAGTATGAGTAAACAGCTCTGCAGACTCAACCATCTGTTCTACCTCATACTCAGATGGGCAGCTGGAGATTTGGGAGCTGTGAGGAAGCAAGTGCGATTGGGGTGACACCTTTGAGGACTGGAGTATTTGTGATGTTGAAGTTGATGTGGAGGAGAGCCCACTTAAAGGAGCACTTGATATCCGTTGAAGCACCTGCTGTTTTTGTGCCTCATCTGGAATTTGTAGAGATTGGCGTGGCCGTAAGAAAGGGATCTTATCACATTGTCCGCTAAAAGAAGTAGACATTTTAGTTTGGCTGGAAGATGGTCTTTCTTCTGCAGATGTTACTGTTGCTTTAACACCTACCCCACGGACACAACCTTTTTTCCCCTTCCCAACACGCCTATTCCCCTTTCCACCAGCAGCAGGCCTTTTTCCACTCATTTTGGTGGTTAACTAATTCACAACTCTGGAGTTGTTTGCACAAAAAAACAATGGATGGGAACCGAGCAGAGCTGAGTGGCCAAACTGTGGTATTAGGCCAAAACTATTGGCTGGGTTAGATGCAGAAAAAAATTATATTCAATTTGCAACCTGATGGAGGTCAGTATAGATGGACTAATAGAACAAGTCCCACACACAGCTAGAAGCCCAAATATTTTTTCAGAGGTAGATGCAGAAAAAAATTTTATTCAGTTTGCAACCTGATGGAGGTCTGTATAGATGGATTAATAGAACAAGTCCCACACACAGCTACAAGCCCAATATTTTTTCAGAGGTAGATGCAGAAAAAAAATATATTCAGTTTGCAACCTGATGGAGGTCAGTATAGATGGACTAATAGAGAAAGTCCCACACACTGCTAGAAGGCCAAATATTTTTTCAGAGCTAGATGCAGATAAAAATTATTTTTAATTTGCAACCTGATGGAGGTCAGTATAGATGGATTAATAGAGAAAGTCCCACATACTGCTAGAAGGCCAAATATTTTTTCAGAGCTAGATGCAGATAAAAATTATTTTTAATTTGCAACCTGATGGAGGTCAGTATAGATGGACTAATACAACAAGTCCCACACACAACTAGAAGCCCAATATTTTTTCAGAGGTAGATGCAGAAAAAAATATATTCAGTTTGCAACCTGATGGAGGTCAGTATAGATGGAGTAATAGAACAAGTCCCACACACAGCTAGAAGCCCAAATATTTTTTCAGAGGTAGATGCAGATAAAAATTATTTTTAATTTGCAACCTGATGGAGGTCAGTATAGATGGACTAATAGGGAAAGTCCCACACACTGCTAGAAGGCCAAATATTTTTTCAGAGCTAGATGCAGATAAAAATTATATTCAATTTGCAACCTGATGGAGGTCAGTATAGATGGACTAGTAGAACAAGTCCCACACACAGCTAGAAGCCCAAATATTTTTTCAGAGGTACTGAAGATGCAGATAAAAATTATTTTTAATTTGCAACCTGATGGAGGTCAGTATAGATGGACTAATAGAGAAAGTCCCACACACTGCTAGAAGGCCACATATTTTTTCAGAGGTAGATGCAGAAAAAAATATATTCAGTTTGCAACCTGATGGAGGTCTGTATAGATGGATTAATAGAACAAGTCCCACACACAGCTAGAAGCCCAATATTTTTTCAGAGGTAGATGCAGAAAAAAATATATTCAGTTTGCAACCTGATGGAGGTCAGTATAGATGGACTAATACAACAAGTCCCACACACAGCTAGAAGCCCAACATTTTTTCAGAGCTAGATGCAGAAAAAAATTATATTCAATTTGCAACCTGATGGAGGTCAGTATAGATGGACTAATAGAATGATGCTATGCCCAAAAGATTTTACTTCACTAGGTACAGTAAAAAAATTGGTATTCTATACACAGGTGTTATATCTTGCAACACAGATAGGCTACTCCACTGACTAACACACTCTGCAATAGGCCAAAAAGGATTAGCTTTGCTAGATTCAGCCAAATGCTGTGAAAAAAACTTGCACAGCACTGGCACAGACCTGCCTGGCAAAAACTGATAGGAACTGATGTAACCTAGTCCTGAAAAGGACTCCAATTACAATTAGTCTTTACTCCCAACCTATCTATTTAAGAGCACAGACCTGCCTGATAAAAGTCGTAGGAAATGCTGTAACCTAGTGCTTAAAAGGACTGCAATCACAACTATTCCCTACTCCCAAGCTATCTGTAGATTTGTGCGAAAATTGGCTTGAAATTAACAAGGTATAGCGCACACAGCAACAGCGGTGCCGTCTAACACGCAGCTGCAGCAGTGAGAAAATGGTGGCGACGGGGAAAATGGCTTGGTCTTATAGAGCAAGGACATGTGACATACACTACCAATGACACATGCCCTTGCTTGTGTGAAAAAAAGCACTTCGCTCCGTGTGTGCGCTGCTGATAGGCTGACAGATTGCACCTCCCCACTGTAAATGCGGGAAAGAGAAAAAAAAAATGGAGATCTTCATTGTTCCTGCGGAGATCCATCACCTGCCCCTCCCCCCACCCACTGTACACTCAAACTGCGTATTAACATTAATTTTCATCATTACTGAGAAAAAATCCAGTTATGATTTTGGTGCACGAACAGTTATCGAACATAACCTCGAACAGCCGAATTTTTCTCAAATTGTTCGTGTTCGCCGAACGGCTCGAACACCGCCCAAAACAGCTCGAATTTGAGATTGGCAAACAGTTCGAGTAGAACAACGCTCATCTCTAGTCGTCATCTTGGTGAGGACACGGAAGTCTTGCCCGTCTGGCACGCATGGCTGACTTTATGTTACGCTGCCTTAACCGTGATCCTCGCGTTGTCAAAATGTTGGGTGACAGTCATTACTGGTTGGTGACACTTTTAGACCCCCGCTACAAGGAGAACTTTCACCCTCTTATTCCTGAGGTGGAGAGGTCTACAAAAATGGGGCAGTACCAGAAGGCCCTTGCTGCAGAACTGTTAAAAAAATTCTCATCTGAACACGCTAGCGGCAGAGGTCACAGTTCGTTGACCAACCAAGGCGTACAAGCGAGAGAGAGGCAACTCCAATCCAGCAGAGGTAGGGGAACACTGTCAACATTCTGGGACAGTTTTCTGAGACCCGCCCAGCTTACAGGCCCTGAGGTGCGGGGTACTCTCACAAGGAGTGGAAAGTTTCAAAAGATGATGAGGGAGTACCTTGCCGACCGTACCAGCATCCTCCGTGATTCCTCTGTGCCTTTTAATTATTGGGTATCGAAGCTGGACACTTGGAGTGAACTCGCTCTGAACGCCTTGGAGGTCCTGGCCTGCCCTGCCGCTAGCGTGTTATCGGAGCATGTTTTTAGTGCCGCTGGGGGAATTATAACTGATAAGCGCACTCGCCTGTCAACTGACAATGCTGACAAGCTGACCCTTATCAAAATGAACAAGGGTTGGATTGGGCCAGACTTCTCATCACCACCAAATGACAGCAAAGTAACATAAAGTCAAATCCACTGTGTTTTTTCGGGAGGTGTATTCACATGCACCACTTCACACCCACACATGGGTATACTCTTCCTCATTTCGGCTGTTTTATGGTCTTCTCCTTATCCTCAGCCTCCACCACCACTGAACCACCAGGGTGACCGTGGTTTGTGTTGCCATTATTGAAAGTTCCTCCATCCTAATTTTTGGCAGCTTTTGCTTGGAAGGCATCAGCAAATACTATGGGAGACCCACTCCCCAATAATGGGAATAATGTTTTTAAGATGCTGTACTGCATGGCTCTTGTAAGGGGCATTGCAAGTTCCTCCATCCTAATTTTTGGCAGCTTCTGCTTGGAAAGCATGAGGAAAGACTATGGGAGACACACTCCCCAATAATGGGAATAATGTTTTTAAGATGCTGTACTGTATGGCTCTTGTAAGGGGCATTAAAACCGTCTTGTTAAGCTACTGCCACCTCCACGACTTTTTCAAGGGGCATTAAAACCGTCTTCTTAAGCTACTGCAACCTCCACCTCTCTTCCGAGGGGCATTAAAAGCGTCTTGTTAAACCACTCTGAACTCCACAGCTCTTCCAAGGGGCATTGAAATGTTGTTTTTAATTAACTTTAACCTCCACGACTCTTCGAATGGGCATTGCATTTCCTCCTAATTTTTGGCAGCTTTTGCTTGGAAGGCACAAGCAAATACTATGGGAGACCCACTCCCCACTAATGGGAATAATGATTATATTATGCTGTACTGCATGGCTCTTGTAAGGGGCATTGAAAGTTCCTCCATCCTAATTTTTGGCAGATTTTGCCTGGAAGGCATAAGCAAAGACTGTGGGAGACCCACTCCCCAATAATGGGAATAATGTTTGTAATACGCTGTACTGCATGGCTCTTGTAAGGGGCATTGCATGTTCCTCCGTCCTAATTTTTGGCAGGTTTTGCTTGGAAGGCATAAGCAAAGACTATGGGAGACCCACTCCCCAATAATGGGAATAATTTTTGTAATATGCTGTACTGCATGGCTCTTGTAAGGGGCATTACAAGTTCCTCCATCCTAATTTTTGGCAGATTTTGCTTGGAAGGCATAAGCAAATACTATGGGAGACCCACTCTCCAATAATGGGAATAATGTTTGCAATATGCTGTACTGCATGGCTCTTGTAAGGGGCATTGCAAGTTCCTCCGTCCTAATTTTTGGCAGCTATTGCTTGGAAGGCATAAGCAAAGACTATGGGAGACCCACTCCCCAATAATGGAAATAATGTTTGTAATATGCTGTACTGCGTGGCTCTTGTAAGGGGCATTGCATGTTCCTCCGTCCTAATTTTTGGCAGGTTTTGCTTGGGAGGCATAAGCAAAGACTATGGGAGACCCACTCCCCAATAATGGGAATAATTTTTGTAATATGCTGTACTGCATGACTCTTGTAAGGGGCATTGCATGTTCCTCCGTCCTAATTTTTGGCAGATTTTGCTTGGAAGGCATAAGCAAAGACTATGGGAGACCCACTCCCCAATAATGGGAACAATGTTTGTAATATGCTGTACTGCATGGATCTTGTAAGGGGCATTGCAAGTTCCTCCGTCCTAATTTTTGGCAGATTTTGCTTGGAAGGAATAAGCTAAGACTATGGGAGACCCACTCCCCAATAATGGGAATAATGTTTTTAAGATGCTGTACTGTATGGCTCTTGTAACGGGCATTGCAAGTTCCTCCATCCTAATTTTTGGCAGTTTTTGCTTGGAAGGCATAAGCTAAGACTATGGGAGACCCACTCCCCAATAATGGGAATAATGTTTTTAAGATGCTGTACTGTATGGCTCTTGTAAGTTGCATTAAAACCATCTTGTTTAGCTACTGCGACCTCCACCACTTTTCCAAGGGGCATTCAAACCGTCTTGTTAAGCTACTGTGACCTCCACGTCTCTTCAAAGCGGCATTAAAAGAGTCTTTTTAAACCACTCTGAACTCCACAGCTCTTCCAAGGGGCATTGAAATGTTGTTTTTAATTACCTCTAACCTCCATGACTCTTCCAACGGGCATTGCATTTCCTCCTAATTTTAGTCAGCTTTTGCTTTCCAATGCAAAGGCGAAAACTAAGGGAGACCCACTCCCCAATAATGGGTAGAAGGTTTTTGGTACACTGTAATCCATGTCTGTTTCAAGGGGCATTGCAGTTCCTCATAATTTTTGGAAAGCCTTCCATTCACTGCTTAGGCCAACAGTGTACAGGAGACCCAGTTGCTATAAATGGAAAAAACAGTTTAGTTAAGGCCCTCTGACCTCCATGTCACTTCCAAGGGGCATTGGAGAGCCTAGAAATTTTTTGCTAGGCATTGCACTCACTGTATGCTCTATAACTGCCCTTGAGAAAGCAGCCTGGGATGGCGCGAAACGCGCATTGGGCCTTCACCTTTTTCACCCCCCCACTTAGGCTGTGCTTCCTTGCCAGGTAATTATCCCATTGGATTAATACTTTTTCAGCATTTAGTTTTGGGCACAGAGTTTCCCATGATACAACACTGGTTCTTCCCCCACCCCTGTCTATTTAACAGTTAGTGGGATTATACAGTATAGGTTGATCCTGTGTTCCTGACTCCAGCTCTCCTATTTAAATCTAATATTTACAATTTTTATTATTATTATGGGCAAATGTGCAATTATGCTAATCCATGGGTTTATTATGATCATACTATTACAAGTGTATCTGACCTGGAAGCACTTTACCATCTGGTTACCTCATTGTCTAAGGCTATGTGCCCACGTTGCGGACCTGAAGCATATTTTTTACGCTTCTCCCTGGCGGGAAAATCGCATGCGGATATTACATGCGGTTTTCCCGCCAGGTAGAAGCGTTTGTGAGGCGTCTTTGCA
The DNA here is from genome assembly GCF_046119375.1 of Phyllobates terribilis. Lineage (NCBI taxonomy): Eukaryota > Metazoa > Chordata > Amphibia > Anura > Dendrobatidae > Phyllobates > Phyllobates terribilis. The sequence continues at coordinate 320,210,563 of NW_027362769.1, forward strand.
TGCATTTCCGCATGCGGGTTATCAAGCACTTCTCCAAGCATCACTTGGAAAAGTGCTTGACAACTTGTTCAGAATGGTAAAAATTAAAAAAATAAACTTTATACTCACCTTCCGATGCATTCTCTGCCCCGTCCGGAGTCTTGAGCGGCTCACGCTGTTGTGTGCAGGACCTGCGGTGACGTCATTGAGTCATGTGGTGGGTCACATGACTCAATGACGTGGCAGGTCCTTCAGACAACAGCGCGACGGAGGGAAAACATCAGAAGATAAGTATAAACTTTATTTTATTCTTTTTTTTACAGGTTCTTTGGTACCCAGGTCTGGATGAGAGTCTCCTCTCCTCCAGACTTGGGTACCATCCGCACATTGATTCCGCAGCGCTTCCGCAAAATTAATGAACATGCTGCGGATTTTTGACTGCAGCATATACGCTGCGGAAAAATCCGCAACATGGGCATTGACATTGCGGAATGCCATTGGGGACCATGGGGTGCGGATCTACATGCGTTTTTCAAGCGTTTACGCTGCGGAAATTCCGCAGCATATACGCTTGAAAAATGCTACGTGGGCACACAGCCTAAGTCTTTATCTATCTTTTTATATTAATAAATAAATATTTTCTTGCAATATATACTGAGCCGCTCTCCTCTTTGCCCATGCCCTATAACTGTGTAGCCGAACTGCTCCTTTTTTTACAGAATCATATCCTACAAGACGTGTGGTTGACTGGCCTGATATTGATGTGAATGGTCCCTGTTCCTCCTGCTCTTTCTCCTTTGCCACCACCTCTTCCATCATTTATCACCTGAAGCTTTGTTTTAATGGGAGTCATAGAACTGGGATAGTAGCAGGAAAACATCCAGCAATCCTCGGAGAAGGTAGGATATGCGCCAAAACACTGACCACCTAAGGCTTAGCCGCTACTACATACATGCGCTTGCATTCCAAGAAAACAAAGCAGATGCTAACTTCTATTATCATCATCATGCTCCTCACCTTGGCACTCTCAACTCCCCTGATGGAGAATCCAGGGCCCACTGGAGGAGTCTGGTTCTCTGGTGGGCTCGTCCAATGCTGCCCTAAAGCAGGCCAGGCAAAGAAAAGTGTGTGGGAAGGTGACAGGAGAAATAGGGGCGGCTGGGGACCGTTTATAGACACCCGGCCGCCCCCTGGTGGCTGGGGACCGAGCATGGACACCCGGCCGCCGGGCGGCTGGGGACTGAGTATGGATACCAGGCCGCCAAAGCAGCCATGAGGTAGTGGCCAGCTTCGGCCTCCTCCAAACTGAAAGGCCCCATTTCAAGTGCAAGCAAGCAGTATGGCATTGCAGCCTGGGGGTGGGTGGGTGGCAGGCTGCACACTTACGCTTACATTAAAAGAAAACAAAGCAGATGCTAACTTCTATCATCATCATCATGCTCCTCACCTTGGCACTCCCAACTCCCCTGATGGAGAAGCCAGGGCCCACCGGAGGAGTCTGGTTCTCTGGTGGGCTCGTCAAATGCTGCCCTAAAGCAGGCCAGGTTAAGAAAAGTGTGGAGGAAGGTGACAGGAGAAATAGGGGCGGCTGGGGACCGAGTATGGACACCCGGCCACCCCCTGGCGGCAGGGGACCGAGCGTGGACACCTGGACGCCCCCTGGCGGCTGGGGACCGAGCGTGGACACCCAGCCGCCGGGAACTGAGTATGGATACCTTGCTGCCGAAGCAGCCATGAGGTAGTGGCCAGCTTCAGCCTCCACCAAATTAAAAGGCCCCATTTCAAGTTACAGCTGACAGTATGGTATTGCAGCCTGCGGGTGGGTGGGTGGTTGGCTGCATATTTGCGCTTGCATTGCAAGGAATGGGGGAGGTACAATTGAACACTGCCCTGGGACAAGGACTTGCACAGGGATAGTTGCAAGTCTGCATCTTCTGGGAGTCAGAGATGCTTCCAGGGGTCTTCCCCATGCTGTTCCCATGTCTTTTCAGCACTGTATGCATGTGTCACACAGCACATGGCCAGATAAGGTTGTAAAATGTTAAAATTACATTTCCCGGTGAATGCATTTGTCACGGTTGAAAGCAATACAAAAGTGCAAAAACGCATCAAAAATGCTACTTGTGAACATAGCCCAAGGTGTGGAGGAGTATTTTTGGTTATTTATTTTACCTTATACACAAGTCTTTACCCTGGAAAGAATGTTCCTTAACATATTTCACAGGAAAACCTTTTCAGTTTCGTTTTTGAACGTTTTATTGTGAGCCCGTAAAAGTGGCTTAATACCTCTGACCACGTTGTTTACTGCAGTGACTTGGGGGTCAGAAATGCTTCCTGGGGCGATCCCCATGCTGCCCCCATGTCTTTTAAGCACTGTCACTATCGTTTTGGGCACTTTTTAGGCTTTCTACAGACTGCCGGGGGTGACGCCGCAAAAATGCTCGGGTCTCCCATAGACTAACATTGGGCTTGTTGCTCGAGTCAAGCACCCGAGTATCACGGTGAGCTCGGCCCGAGCTTCGAGTACCCGAGCATATTAGTGCTCGCTCAACACTAGTCACATCTAATATATATTCTTGCATTACATCAGGATACGGACTGTACTTTTCCAAATGGAATCTCAATGCTTCCATAGCTATATAACATGGTATAGAAGTATATAAAGAATTAACATCACAGCCTATCCAGGTGTAATCTGATGACCATCTTTTGTTTGACAACTGATCTAAAATATCCTTGGTGTGTTTGATATATCCAGGCACGCGCTGTACCAAAGGTTGTAAGATCGAATCTAACCACTCACTGAGACGTTCACTACATGATCCAATTCCATTGATTATTGGTCGCATTGGGGGTGGAAGGATGTCTTTACGTATCTTTGGCAGAGCATGCATTGTAGGTGTTACAGGATTCAATGATATTAAATATTCACTGATTTTTTTTGTTAATATGCCCAATTTTACACCCTCCGCTATTAAGATGTTCATTAAGATTAATTAAGATTAAGATTTGCTCACTACATTTTTTGTTGGATTAAATTTTAAGCGGGAATATGTCTTTTCATCAGATAAAAGCTTCAAAATCTGCGTCCTATAAGTTTCAGTGTCTAAAACAACTATAAATAAAGATATGATACCGAGGGGTCTGAGACTTAAAAAGATACCAACTAAAGCTTACAATGTGGATTTCATGAATGACTGGAACAGTATTTTGAATATTTGCTCCTTGAATCTCATGAAATTAATTATAAAATGTGAGAACATACAACTCCAGGTACAGCGCGTGCCTGGATATATCAAAGACACCTAATTATTTTGTTTTTGACAGAGTTTTTTATTTACAGATCCAAGGTGTCTCAATGGGTGCTCGTTTCTCACCTTCTTTGGCAAATCTGACTATGTCATATTGGGAACATTGTTTTTTGTATTCAGACAGTAATCCTTATATACCTAATTTGTCCTGGTACGGTAGATTTATTGATGATATGACATTCATCTGGCAAGGAGATGAATCTGCCATTCCAGGATTTCTTACATTTTTGAATGACAATTCATTTAATTTGCGGTTTACTGTTTCTTATAGTTCAAAAGTTTTGGTGTTCTTAGATTTGATTCTTACGGGCATTCCAGGTGAAATTGTATCCACTGCTATTCATCGCAAACCATCTGCAGGTAATTCCATCATGCATTTTTCTAGTAGTCAACCACAGCATGTAGCTAAAGCCATACCAGTAGGTGAGTTCACAAGAATTGTCAGAAATCGCTCTCATCCCATAGTTGCTGAAAATGAAGTAATAATAACCTCAAAAAGATTAAAACAACGGGGTTATCCCCAATGGGTATTGGACAGGGGTAAAAAAATAATTTCTGACAAAAAACGGACTGATCTATTGTGTCCTAAAACAAAAGTAAAAAATGAGTTTTTGAAAAGTAAACCTGTCATCTCGCTGCAATATAGTGCACAATTTTCAGAAATAAAAAAATAGTTTACTAAACATTTATCAATACTTTTTGAAGATGAAATATTAGCATGCATTTTGATAAAAGGCTGTAATGTTGTGGCAGAAAAGGCATCTTCATTAGGTGACTCACTATCTCCAACATTTTTTCTGATCCACGCATAAAAAAGCACTTGGTTGCAGCTAAAAGGGCAGTTTAAATGTGGATCAGTGAAATGTCGCATGTGTTCATACACACTGTGCAGTTCTGTTTGTCATGATTCTGATCATTCAAATGAATATAAAATCAAACAGTATATTAATTGTGATTCAGAGAACGTGGTATACAAAATAAATTGTACTATATGCGATACATTTTATATAGGTTGTACTACACGTAAATTAAAAACTAGGTTTAATGAACATTATAATGACATACTTAATTCAAATAACACCAGTAGAAATGTCTCTGCTATCGCAAAGCATTTTATTATTGAGCACAATCGTGACATGTCTTCTTTGCAAGTTTTAGGTATTGAAAATCTTTTTCCGCATGCAGGAGGTGGAGATATAAAGCGAAAACTATTGACAAAAGAAGCGTATTGGATATTTAATCTGGATTCAAGAAGCCCAAAGGGTTTTAATCTGAAGAGAGAAACCATGTATCGCTATTGACTGTTTTCATGCACCTGCTGCTTAATGTGGTAATTATGTCATGTGATTTGTTCCAACTGTTTTCATTGGCACATTTTTAGTATTTTAGAAAATCCTTTTCATTGTGTAGCTATGCAGTGATAAAGGACACAAGTGAGCGTTCGAAACGCGTCTTGCTCCCCTACCCTGTCTATGCAACCTTTGTAATTATTTGCAAGTTTTTAATGTACAAAAATTAAAGAAAGAATTATTTTACCAGACGCTGGAACAACTATTGCATTTTTTTTTTACTTGACAGATGTCCAGAAGACAGTCATTGGCACACTCCACAAGGTCCCAGAGTTCCCATTTTCATCTGGAAATCAAGGTCCCAGAGTCTGGAGGAAGAGTGGAGAGGCCACAATCCAAGCTGCTTGACGTCTAGTGTGAAGCTTCCACAATCAGTGATGGTTTGGGGAGCCATGTCATCTGCTGGTGTAGGTCCACTGTGTTTTATCAAGACCAAAGTCAGCGCAGCCATCTACCAGGAAATTTTAGAGCACTTCATGCTTCCCTCTGCCGACAAGCTTTTTGGAGATGGAAATTTCATTCTCCAGCAGGACTTGGCACCTGTCCACACTGACAAAAGTACCAGTACCTGGTTTAAAAACAACAGTATCACTGAGCTTGATTGGCCAGCAAACTCGCCTGATCTTAACCTCATAGAAAATCTATGGGGTATTGTCAAGAGGAAGATGAGAGACACCAGACCGACAGTGTACACGAGCTGAAGGCTGCTATCAAAGCAACCTGGGCTTCCATAACACCTCAGCAGTGCCACAGGCTGATCGCCTCCATGCCACACCACATTGATGCAGTAATTGATTCCAAAGGAGCCCCGACCAAGTATTGAGTGCATTTACTGAACATACATTTCAGTAGGCCAACATTTCAGATTTTAACCCCTTTCTGACATATGTGGTAATAGTTCTTCCTTGTGCCATGGGCCTATTGGGCCAAGGACGACTTGTAGCGTCCCGAGGGTTCGGCTGCTACAGGGGTATTGCTCCTCAACCAGAGGTGTGATATTCCACTCCCAGGTAAGAATGGAGTGTGGACCAGGGCTCAGTTAGCTGCATACACCACACACACCCCATTTCCGGGGGACAGCTCTACAGTGCTCCCATTTATATATATATGCAGGCACATCTGACTATGTCCCTGGCTGGAGTGGGGAGGGGGGAGGAAAACCCAGTGGTGTAGGAGCAGATAGGGGTTGGGTTCTGAGCATAGGTAGGAGCTCATTGGGTGCTGGTCACCTGAGCTCACACACAGAAGAGGAGGTATAAAAGGTGGGCACCATCTTAGTTCTGAGAGTAGTACAGTGGAGAGGTGACAGGGAGCAGAGGCTCTGTAGGAGTTCTGCTCAGAAGGCAGGCCTAGAGAAGAGGCCAGGGCCAGAGTGGAGAAGCGAAGAAGGAACAAGAAAGAAGGAGAAGAGACAGAGAAGTAGAAAGGCTCCGAAACAAGAAGGCAGAAGAGACCCTAAGAACCCACGAGATAACGGGTGAAGGGTCAGGCAGAATAAGGGTACCGGATTCCCAAGTTGGTGGCGGTAAATTATCCCTCAGCCAAAGACCGGAGGTCGTGATCATTTATTGGTGCGACCCCCCGCCAAACCTGCTAGGAAGGCACCATATAGGATAGCGGGAAACGGGGCCCACGTTTGCCCGCATAGATCCGCGGCAGCTGGACAGAAGTTTGGTCACTGGTGGGGCACGAGCCAGAGGAAGGACAGAAGGGAGTCCTGTGCCATACTCCTGAATTGCCTGAGGGTTGACCGAGCCCCTCACCTGGTGGACGCAGCACGGCTTGGCAGTCATTACCGGCGGAAGTGACTTGGATATCAACTGTGAGTAAAAGACCCTGGACTGCAACACGTTGTCTCTGTGTTTCTTACCGCACCAGCACTAATGGTACTGGGACGCCCTGCACCACAACCCCCACCATCTACGCTCACTGCCCTGAGGCTACACTCCTCCCGTGGGGAGTTATACTATTCTCTGCTGCACCCACAACACCAGCCTCAGCGGTCTGCCCTGCAGCGGCGGTTCACTCTGACCGCAATCCACGGGTGGCGTAGTCGGACATTCATAACTATACTAATAGACTGCCACAGCATTTGGTCTGACCACCCTGCGCCACGGGACCAGGTTGCCACTACTACCCCCATCAGCACCGTACACTAGAAGGCCCGGTTCCGAGTACCCCACGGCCCAGGGGGCGAGTCATACTATTACTTCATACTGTGATCGCGCCCACACACAAGCGGTGCCGGGGCGATTGGCACCGGGTGTCAGCTGATTGTCACAGCTGACACCCAGTGCTATGTGCAAGGAGTGGTTCCACACCGCTACCTAAACATTAAGCCCCGAAATGCTGTGATCGAAATCAATCCCAGCATTCCAGTGGCAAGGGGAGGTAAGCCAATACTGAGCCAGGTGCCGGTGGTTGTCATGGTGACTTGGATGTCGTCATGACAACATCCGAGTCACCAGACACGTCACTGACAGCGTGGGAGAATTCTCTCACGCTCACCGCATGCGCAGGAGCATTCTCCCAAGCTGTCACTGACGTGCATGAGGTGAGCTGAGTTCATTGGACATGAACGCGGCTCATCTGGATGCCGTCACAGCGAGACACTGAGGAGCGCAAGCATGCCTGCGCTTCTCAGTGTCTGCGGCATGGCAAGCTGGATGGCAGCTTTCCGCTGCGATCCAGCCTGTCATGTCAATGTAGCAGAGCTGAAGCCGTCCTGGGAACCATGGAAAAGTAAGGATGAGGTTGGTTTATTATTTTACTTTTATTGCAGAAGACATTGGCTTCAGCTGGAATGGGAATGACCGTAAGTATGGTTTAATTTAGAACATTAAAGGAATGTGTCTTTATTTCAATTAAAGGACTTTATTCTGGGTGTTTGTGTTCTTTTTAACTTTGACTCTGGGGTTAGTAATGGGGTGTCTTATAGACGCCTCTCCATTACTAACCTGGGCTTGATGTCAGCTGGCATTATAAGCTGACATCAACCCTAGCCCTATTACCCCACTGCCACCGCTACAGGGCAGTGGGAAGAGCGAGGCTAAGTGCCAGAATTGGCGCATCCTATGGATGCGCCATTTCTGGGGCGCCTGACGGCTGGTGTTTCTAGCCTGGAAGGGGGCCAATATTCATGGCACCCTTCCTGGGCTACTAATATCAGCCCCCTGGCTGTCTGCCTAGCCGTTGCTAGCTATTAAAATAGGGGGAACCCCATGTCATTTTTTTGGGGTCCCCCATTTTAATAGCTAGTAAAGGCTAGGTATTCAGCTGGGGGCTGATATTAGTAGCCTGGGAAGCTCTGTGGGTATTACCCCCTTCCCAGGCTTCAAACATCTGCCCCAGCCATCTGCTTAACCTTCGCCAGAGACTAAAATTACGGGAAACCCCACGCCAATTTTTTTTAATAAATCCTTTATTTTAACACTAAATGACAAGTACAGTAATCAACACTATCACTGTACTTCTTATATATGTGACTGACATGTTTCTATCTATCTAATCTATGTGTGATGCTCTATTCTTTCTGTTCTAAATTGTCGGGTACCGATGCTGAATTGCCGGACGGCTTTTTTAAAGAGAGTGTCTTCTGAGCAGTTTGTCAGCTTTTGGACACCTTTTAAGGAGTTTTCTATGTGTTTTTGTTTGCCTGCCATTGGTTTTAACGGTGTTCGACGAACAGTTCCATGAACATCCCTTTGTTCGATGAACCGACCCGAACCTGAACACTACAGGGGTGGCTCAACAAAAAGTAAAAAAAAAGTAAAAATTCCAAAAGTGTCAGAAAGTGGAAAAAAATAGCAAACTGTAAAAATATTTAAAAAAAAATGAAAAAAATAATCCACAAAAATAAAAATATACTGTACCCATAAATAAACATTCTTATGAAAAAAATAAATAAATAAAAGTACACATATGTGGTATCACTGCGTCCGTAACGACCTGACCTATAAAACTGTCCCACTAGTTAACCCCTTTAGTGAACACGGTAAAAAAAAAATACACAAAGCAAAAAATGTTGCTTTATCATCATACCGGCAAACAAAAAATGTAATAAAACGTGATCAAAAAGATGAAAGCAAATAAAAATGGTACCGCTGAAAATAACATCTTGTCCCGCAAAAAACAAGCCGCCATACAGCTCCATCAGCCGAAAAATAAAAAAGTTATAGAGACAGAATTTTTTTTTTTCTATAAAATTGTTTTTATTGTGTTAAAGCGCCAAAACATAAAAAAAATATAAATGTAGGATCGCTGTAAACATACTGACCCAAAGAATAAAGCTACCTTATCAATTTTACCACACGCGGAACGGCATAAAAAAAAAACACAAAAAAAAACAATTCCGGAATTGTTGTTTTTTATTTATTCTGCCTTCCAAAAATTGGAATAGAAAGCGATAAGAAAATGTCACGTGCCCGAAACTGGTATCACTAAAAACGTCAACTGGTCCCTCAAAAAACAAGCCATCACATGACTCTGTCGGCCAAAATCTGGAAAAATTATATCTCTCAAAATATGGCTTCTTTTAGTATGTGACAGCTGTGAATCATAAAAAAACTATATGAATATGGTATTGCTGTAATCGCACCGAAGAATAAAGTTGTCTAATCAATTATACCGCACGAGGAACGGTGTAAAATAAAAACTTTAGGGTTGTGATAGGGTTAGGGTTAGGGTTGAGCTAGGGTTAGGGTTGGGCTGGGATTAGGGTGGGGCTAGGGTTAGGGTTGGGCTACGGTTATGGTGGGCTACTGTTAGGGTTGGTCTAGGGTTATGGTTGGAGTAGGGTTAGGTTGGGATTGTGCTAGGGTTATAGTTGTATTAGGGTTAAAGTTAGGGTTGTGTTGGGGTTTGTTTTTTTTTTTTTACTTTTGAAAAAAATCCCAACGATATGGCGACTAGTGTTGAGTGTAAGTGCTCGCTATTTGAGTTTGCATCGGGTGCCCGGGTATAAACTGAGTATCGCGTGTGCTCGAGTCTCCGCCCCATATGTTTTGCAGCTGTTATACAGCCAAAAAAACCTTGCGGGTATTGCCTGCCATGCACGACGTTGTTCGAGACTCCGCGGCCGCATGTTTCACGGCTGTTAGGCAGCTGCGACACATGCAGGGATTGCCTATTTGCTATGCAATCCCTGCATGTGTCACAACAGTCTAGTGGCCGTGACTCATGCAGCGGCGGCTCGAACACAGTTGTTCAGCATGCAGAATATACTCGGGCAGCACTCGAGCTTGCTCAGTGAAAGGTTAACTGAGCACGCTCACTCAACACTACTCTGCTCTCTTTCCCAGGTCACACAAAATTCTCTGCCAATACCTACTGTGATTACAAGTGCCTGGAGGAGGACAAGAGCTGTAAGTCATTACATACACCACTTTGCAGTATTCGCTGATGCAGAATGGTGAATGTAATGACGTACTGCTATGCTTTACTCCCCTTGCACTCGTAATCACAGGCGGTGATGACGGTGAGATCCATGTGACCTGGTTAGACTCATCAATTTTACCAGATCTAATAGAGAAAGCTTTGTCTAACCTTCTCTGGGACATCTTATTTTTTCCCTGTGCAACGCTGCTTGCTTATGACTGGGCAGCATGATACAGGGGAAAAAGAGAAACGCCCTCAGAGAAGAATCTATGATACTCCCTTTTCTTAGTTGTAGCGTTAATTAGTATATAAACTTTACAAGCTAACAGCTGTGCAAAGGAGATGAGGAATAAAAAAATATGTTTTATTCCGATTTTCAGCCACTTTATCATGATATAGCCAGTTTAGCATCTAAAAAATGGTGAAACGACTTCTTTAAATCAGAACTTGGGCTTTCATTTGTTGGAAAAAAAGAAAGTTACACTTGGCAACAAGATTGGTATTGTTAGCTTTCATAAATAAGTTGTAAAAATGAAATTTTTATAACAATTGTTTCACAAGTCTAATTAAAAATCACCGTTTAGTTTTTCTTGCCAAATCAATATTTTTTAACTTTCTGCTTATTATATGTTTTTGACAACAATAAAAAGAGTGCATGGAATAACATGCTTTTCAAGTGCAGCCTCAACAGTAATGCCCACAAGAAGCAAAGAAACTGGAATGCAATCGGTAATGTTTTGCTTTTTAATTAGATAATTTTGTATCAAAAACAAAAGGGCAGTTAAGTATTCTTAACATACTTGTATGTAGTTGGAATTACAGAATATTCATTAGTGAAATTACTATAAAGAATTACAATGAATATCTTATAAGTTACAACATTTTCATTTTTACTTATTCTTTTTTTTATTATAACCTCACATCCAGCCTCACAACACACCAGAGAGAGAAATAACCATGATGAACCCTTTTACACATAAAATAAATAATATTTATTTTTAGATACATATAATCCTGCTAAAGTGAATGGGTCACAGAGAATCAGGCAATAAAGATCCATAGCTCAGGATAAGGGATGAGCGGACCTGTTGAAATTTGGATCTTGGTACCCGACCCAAACTGTATTCCAAACTTCGGTTCGGGTACCAGAACTGTACCCAAACTTGAACCAGGACCCGAACCCCAATGAAAAACAATGGAGACCCGAACTTTGGGTCTGAGTAAGAAAAAAAACTCTCTCTACAGCGGACTTCCCCCGTGACTCCGAACATTGCAACAGACTTCTAGAGAAAGTCCATGTTCGGCGTTTAGCATTGGACTAACTGTCCGGTATAAATGCCAAACTTTTAAGTTCAGGTACACTCATCTCTACTCAAGATTACTTGATTTAATTTTAGTACACAGAATCTAGAGCAATCAAATAAAACTAAAAAGGACAAGTAACGGAAGCATTCTGTCTCTCAAAAAGACTCGGGTGGGTAATATTAGAACATCCAACAATGGTTGCCGAATGTTTTCAAATTTCTTAATTGCATTTCTCTTTCTATAGACTCCTATTTACAACCACATATTGTCCATTTTATTCCCCAATTGCTGGTGGTTGGACATCTAACCAATGTTTTTGTGCCTGATATAAAATATGTGATATACCTATAGCAATCGGAGATTCCAAGTCAACCCAATCCCTTAGATACCCCCCGATACACATATCCTGAGATGCGCCTAAAATCGGATTCCAAATATGCTTTTGTTTTAGGGACAGAACATCTTTCCAAAATGGGCCTGAGTGTATTCCCAGAACATATGCATCAATTGTGCATTCTCCACTCCACACCTCATTCTTCACTCATTCTCATTCTGCACTTGAGTGAACCCCAATTTTATGGAGGAAGCTGGGTGTTCTATAAACCCTATGAATAAAAAAGATCTGTGAAAGCCTCTGTAATTTACATGGGGACAACCTGGGAATGAGCTCCAACAACTCCCTCTACGGTTCTTCAGAAATTGGACCAATATCTGCTTCCCACTTAGATTTAAATCGGTATTCCTATCTCCAAGATCCTCTCCCAAAATATAGTAGGTATAATAATAATATTAGCAAATACCTCCAATTAGAAATGTGGTATAGTTCTTCTGATTTGCTATGTCACCTACCCCATGGCAGGGCATTGCAGCAGCTTAGATATCCATGGTTATGGCTTATCATAAAGTGACAATTAGTAAGTAGTTTTTGTAACCATGGTGTCACGGGTGTGTCAGAAGTGACAGACAGTCACCCTGCAGTTGGTTGCAGGAGATCTCTACGTTTGCCTTTACAGACATTTTCTTAGACGCTGTCTCTAGGACCCAGCGGCTACCTTCCTCTGGCTATTTAACACCCTGCCTGGGTGTATAAATACCGGCTATGTATTCATTACTACTTGTGAAGGCTTAGCATGAGCAGTACTTCATGCTCTCTAGAGCTTGAGAATGGGTGCGCATTTGTCTGGAGTTCGTCTAAAGCTAAGCAATTTCCCCCTGTTTGTCTACCTCTGTTGTCTATAGTGTTTAATTGAGATCAACTAGTGCTCATTTCCTCCCTTCCCTAGCCTTAGCCATATGCCAGGGAAAGACAGGACAATGCACATGTGCAGCGACTGGTGAAGAGCCAATACAAGGGAAGACAGAGTGATGCTAGATCAACCTAAGAGGTCTCCACTTCCCCCCTTTCGCTAGAGTTTGGGCTTCCTTTCCCTCTTCCCTTTGTGATGCACTATTGTAGCACCCTGGGGGTTTGGTTGCTACATAGGTATTGCATCTTTCCCAGACGTGCGATATCTCACTCTCAGGTAAGGAAGGAGGAGTGTGGACCAGGACCCCGTTACCTGCATGCATTACACCACATGTCCGGGGGGCAGGGCGACCGATATGCTCCAAGTAGAGCACGACAGTCCCTGTCCCTGGCTGGAGTGGGGGGGGGGACACCTAGTAAAGGGGGAACCCGGTAGTGCAGGAGCAGGGAGGAAGCAGTTCCTGGGTGCACCTAGAGGAAGGTATAAAAGGTGGGCACCATCTTAGTTCAAAGAGAAGTCGGTTCAGTCAGAGGGAAGATGTGACAGAGCAGGTCTCTGTGGAGCTCTGCTCTGGATGCGGGTCTAGCCTGTGAGGCCCAGTCAGCTATGAAGAGAGAGAGAGAGTTGGGGAGAAGAATGAAGAAGAGCGGAGGAGGTTCCAGGAACACAGAGGAGAGAAGGGACCCCAGGGGTGTGGACCGGCTGATAGCCACCATACGCCCGCATCTACCTGAGCAGTGGGGTCAGGCCAAGGGGGAGACGGGTCCCCGAAACTAGCGGAGGCGGGAAACTACCCTCAACTAGAAACCAGAGGCTGTGACATTTTATATGGTGCAGCCCCTCGCTACACCCGCTAGGAAGGCACCACATAGGGTCAGGGTAACTGGCGCCGAAGTTTACCCAGAGAAGGCCTGAGGCAGCCAGACAGAAGCGTGGTCACTGGTGGGGTATGACAGGCCAGAGGAAGGACACGAGAAGGGGGTCCTGCGAAGAGCTCCAAAATTATCTGAGAGTTGGCCGAGCCCCCTCACCTGGTGAACATGGTGCGACGCGGGAAGTTACAGCCGGCCGGAGTAACGTGGAGTAACGAACTGTGAGTAAAGATCCTGGACTGCATTACAGAGACTCTGAGTTATTATTCCCGCGCACCATCACCCCCATCATTCACCTACACTGCCCTGGGGCTACACTCTTCCCGTGGGGAGTTATACCATCCCTGTGCTGCTCACAAACATCAGGCCCAGCGGTCTGCCCTGCAGCGGCGGTTCATCCTGACCGCAAACCACGGGTGGCGTAGTCGGACATTTGAAAATAATGAAAACTATATCAATAGACTGCCACTGGTTTGACCACCCTAAGCCACGGGACAGGGTCATCGCCACGATGACTACAACCCCCAGCATCCCACCAAAGGCCCGGTTCCGGGTTCCCCACGCGGCCCAGGGGGTGAATCACTGTCTTTTCCACATCTTGCGTGACACATGGATACCTAAGATGTTGCCATGATCTGTACATGGGGTAAGCAACATAGTGAATCATAAGAACTATACTACATTTAGAATTGGAGGAATTCGCTAATATTATTATTACAACTAATACATATTGAGGTAGGATCTTGGAGATGAGAATAAACCTTTAACTGTCAGAGGGTTTTCATCTATGCAAGGTCACAGAAGTTGTTAATATTTAGTAGAAATTAAACCATGTTTGTGGTTCACAGATATGATCATATCTTGGATAAAGTGATTGTGTATTAGCATCCTTGTCATAGTTGACTGGGTCTAATATGTGTGCCTAAGTTGTAGGTATTTGTAAAAAGATGATAAGGCAAACCAGGGGAGGAGTCCTGAGGAGATAATTTGCATATTCCCACTGCATTTTGGGGTAAGTGAAGAGTCTCCGTGAGCTCAAACAACACTGGATTTTGGCTGTTGGAGCTGAAAAGAGGACATCGGTAAAACGCGCGCCTACCGCCGCGCGCATTTTGAAGCTTTTTTTTTAAGCTTTTTTCACTGTTTTCAGAACATTAACAGTAAGAACATGGAAGAGTCCAGGAGCCATTTGGTGAGCTGCATATCCTGCTACATGTTCACAGACTTGCCAGTGGAAAAGCCAAACTTCACATGCCAGAAATGCAAGCTTGTGTCCCCGTTGGAGGAAAAGTTGCGAAATCTAGAAGAGAGGTTAACTACCTTGAAAATCATTAAGGAAGGTGAAGAGTTCTTAGACAGAGCAGAATTATCTCTTCATGATTCAGAAAGAGAAGAAATTCGAACTGCACCTGACGAAACAGAGGAATGGAAGCATGTGACCCACAGAAGCAGGAGGATCGAGAGGCAGTCAGCACCCATACTGCTCAGGAACCAGTACCAGGCTCTCACGCAGGAGAACCATGAAGAAATACAGCAAAATAAGACTTTGCCAGCAATGAATAACCTTGTAAGCCCTCAGAATCCTCCTGGATGGAGAAAGAAGAATGTTGTGAAGAAAAAACGGAGAGTGGTGGTCATGGGGGATTCCCTGTTAAGAGGAACAGAGGCCGCTATCTGCAGACCAGACATAACCTCAAGAGAAATGTGCTGTCTTCCTGGAGCAAAAATTAAAGATGTGTCTGACAGGATATCAAGACTCTTCAGACCTACCGATCACTACCCATTCCTGCTAATACATGTGGGGACAAATGACACCGCAAGAAAGGACCTGGAAACCATCTGCAGTGACTTTGAAGACTTAGGCAAGAAAGTGAAAGAATTGGGAGCGCAGGTGGTCTTCTCATCCATCCTCCCAGTGGATGGCCATGGAACAATGAGGTGGAATAAGATTCTACAGGTGAACAACTGGCTACGTCGATGGTGCCGTCAACAAGGATTTGGATTTCTGGATCACGGAATGAATTACCTATATGATGGACTACTTGCTAGAGATGGGGTGCACCTTACGAAGACTGGAAAACATGTATTTGGAAGTCGCCTTGCTACACTCATCAGAAGAGCTTTAAACTAGAACAATGTGGGAAGGGAAGCAAAAGGCCAGAAAAAGCCATACAGCTGACAAATACTATTGAGATCTCTGCTACTGGAAGTGGAAAGGAAGAACAAAGACAAAACAATTTAAATAATAAAAATATGGGAGGAAGAGAAACCAATCACAAACTAAAATGTTTTTATACAAATGCACAAAGCATGGGCAACAAACAAGGAGAATTAGAACTACTAACGCAGAAAAAGGAATATGATGTCATTGGAATCACTGAAACTTGGTGGGACGATACACATGATTGGAATAAAAGGCTAAAAGGATACAACTTATTTGCAAGAAACAGACTTGATAAACGAGGAAGAGGTGTCGCATTGTATGTTAGAAAAGCGTATATCTGCACAGAGATTGAAGCTTCAGAGACTGGGAGTTCTGTGGAAACTGTATGGGTAAGAATACAAGGAGAGAACAACGGAAAGGACACCATTGTAGGCATTTACTACAGGCCACCTGGGCAAGCTGAAGATATGGATGAACTCTTTATGTATCAAATGACCAAGTTCTCCAAAAAATATGACGTAGTGGTCATGGGAGATTTCAACTATCCAGACATTTGTTGGGAATCTCTCTCAAGTAAAACTAACAGGTCAAGAAAATTCTTATCCTCTCTTGCTGACAACTTTATCTTCCAAAAGGTAGGGGAGAAAACAAGGGGATCTGCTACTTTGGATCTAATCCTTATAAACAGGGAGGAAATGGTTGAGGTGGTAAAGGTGGCTGGGACCCTAGGAGGCAGCGATCATGCTATTATAGAATTTTGGATAACTAGAGGAGGAAGACATGTGAAGACTCAAACTTCAAGGTTAGATTTTAGAAAGGCAGATTTTAGGAGACTCAGAAAGAGAATAGGAGGGATCCAATGGCTGGATGTCCTTAAGGACAAAAATGTCCAGGAAGGATGGGAAATTTTTAAAAATGAGATTCTCAAAGCACAATCGTTAACAATCCCGAAAAGTAGGAAGAATGGGAAGCATTTAAGGAAACCAGGATGGATGAACACAGAACTTAAACACATGCTAAAAAGAAAGAAAGAAATGTTTATTAAATGGAAAGAGGGAGGCATATCTAAAGAAGATTATACTGCAATCTGCAGATCCTGCAGGGCATGTATCAGGTTAGCTAAAGCTGTCAATGAATTAAGGCTTGCAAGAGATGTCAAAAGCAATAAAAAAGGATTTTGGGGGTATGTCAAAAGTAAAAGAAAAGTCAAAAGATGTTATAGGATTTTTACAGGATGAAAATGGAGAAATGGTAAGAGAGGATGTTGAGAAGGCCAAACTTTTTAATTCCTATTTTGCATCTGTTTTCTCTCAGAAAGAAAATGTAACATCAACTGATCTTCACTGTCCTTTTAAAGGAATAGAAGAATCCAAGTTATCTGTAAACAGAAAGATTGTGAGGGAATATTTAGCTAACATAAATGAGTTCAAGTCTCCAGGTAAAGATGAATTACACCCCAGAGTACTGAAGGAGATCGTAGAAGAAATTTTAGAACCACTCTCCATAATCTTTGAAAATTCTTGGAGAACAGGAGAAGTCCCAGAAGACTGGAGAAGAGCAAATGTTGTTCCTATCTTCAAAAAGGGGAAGAAGGTGGACCCAGGGAACTATAGGCCGGTGAGTCTGACTTCTATACCAGGAAAGATCTTTGAACAAATTATTAAACAACATGTATGTAAGTACCTGGATAAGAATGAAGTGATTAACCAGAGTCAGCATGGGTTTGTAACTAACAAGTCATGTCAGACTAACTTAATTTCCTTCTATGACAGAATCACTGACTGGGTGGATCAGGGAAATGCTGTAGATATAGTATATCTTGACTTCAGCAAAGCATTTGACAAAGTATCTCACACCATCCTTATTGAAAAAATGACCAAGTATGCAATGGACCAGGCAACTGTTAGGTGGATTCATAACTGGCTTAGTGATCGGACTCAAAGGGTGGTTGTAAATGGCTTCACATCCAGTTGGATGAATGTCTCAAGTGGGGTACCACAGGGCTCCGTCCTGGGACCTGTATTGTTCAACATCTTTATCAATGATTTAGATGAAAGAATTGAGGGTAAACTTATTAAATTTGCTGATGACACATAGCTAGGAGGGATAGCTAATACTAGAGAAGAGAGAGAGAGGCTTCAAAAAGACCTAAATAAACTGGAGCAGTGGGCAGCAACCAACAGAATGGTTTTTAACAGGGAAAAATGCAAAGTACTACATCTGGGCAATAAAAATGAAAAAAGCATATACAGAATGGGAGGAATAGAGCTAAGCAACAGTACATGTGAAAAAGACTTAGGTATACTAATAGATCATAGACTGAACATGAGTCAACAGTGTGATGCAGCAGCAAAAAAGGCAAATACAATTCTGGGATGTATTAACAGAAGCATACAGTCTAGATCACGTGAAGTCATTATCGGTCTTTACTCCTCTTTGGTCAGACCTCATCTGGAATATTGTGTACAGTTTTGGGCACCACATTTTAAAAAAGACATAGACAAACTGGAGCAAGTTCAGAGAAGAGCGACCAGAATGGTGACTGGTCTGCAAACCATGTCCTATGAGGAACGGTTGCAGGATTTGGGAATGTTTAGCTTGCAAAAAAGAAGACTGAGAGGAGACTTAATAGCTGTCTACAAATATGTCAAGGGCTGTAACATTGTAGAAGGATCATCTTTATTCTCATTTGCACAAGGAAAGACTAGAAGCAATGGGATGAAACTAAATGGGAGGAGACACAGATTAGATATTAGAAAAAACTTTTTGACAGTTAGGGTGATTAATGAGTGGAACAGGCTGCCACGAGAGGTGGTGAGTTCCCCTTCAATGGACGTCTTCAAACAGAGGCTGGACAGACATCTGTCTGAGATGATCTAGTGAATCCTGCTTTGAGCAGGGGGTTGGACCAGATGACCCAGGAGGTCCCTTCCAACTCTACCATTCTATGATTCTATGATTCTATAAGGCAAGTTAATCTCCTTCTGGAGTTTCTACACCCCATCTTCAAGCAGATAATCTATTATCTGGATTACTAAGGTTACTGTATTAATGGTTAGTGGCCACATTAGAAAAGTAAGTACATGCCAACAATGATTTTGCTACTGAGAGAAAAACATTTGATTTATTGTGATTTACACTAAATTGAATGCGCTGATTCCAAACATGAACTCTGAATTTTCCTGACACATTTAGATTTTAAGTTATACATGCAAAACCTATTCATTTATAATATTAATGCATTATATATTGGAAATATTCCAACGTACATGCCCAGACCTGTCCGAACACGCTCATACAGGTCTATCGGTTATGTCAGCAGGGAGTATATAAGGCAAACTGGACAGAGCTCAATAAAGTGATCTGTTATAGAGCTATCAGTTTGGAAACTTAAGGCTGGAGTCATACTAGCGTATAAAAAATTGGTCCGATGTTGATCCAGAAAATTAGGACGAGTGTATGGCGCTATGTTATGCATACTGCTGAATAAAAAGGGTTCATTAAATATTATGCACCCCAAAAAAATGTTTTGTGTGCAAAAGCAGTAAAACATTAAAAATCTTATATTAATCTGGTATCGCTGTAATCGTACTGACCTACAGAATAAAGCCATTGTATCGCTTATACCCAGGGCCGGCGTCAGCACCCGGAGCACGCGGGCAAGTGCCGGGGCCCTGAGCAGGCGGGGTGGGCTCACTCACCCGCTGCGCTATGGGACCTGTGAGAGGAGGAGGGCGGTGTCAGCTCCCGCTCCCCCCGCTTGCTCAGGGCCCCGTCAGCCGTCGGCACAATACTTACCTCTCCCTGGGCTTCCGCAGCAGGTCCGATGTCTTCCGCAGCTGCAGCACTGTGACGTCTCAGGTCAGAGGGTGCGGTGACGTCTTTCCACCGCGCTCTCTCCTGAGCCGTCACAGCGCAGAGTGGGAAGACGCCGGCGATGCTGGAGTCCAGAGAATCGGCAGCAGGTGAGTAGTTAGGTGAGTATTTTATTTTATTTTTTTTTAATGTATGGAGGCATGGGGAATTATAAGGGAGGGGGGAGAGAGGTGACATCCTGCATGGGGCGTTATATGGGGGAAAGTGACATCCTGCATGGGGCATTATAAGGGGTGGTGACATTATGCATGGGGCATTATAAGCGTGCGTGACATCCTGCATGGGACATTATAAGGGGGTGACATAATGCATGGGGCATTATAAGGGGGGTGACATAATGCATGGGGCATTATAAGGGGGGTGACATAATGCATGGGGCATTATAAGGGGGAGTGACATAATGCATGGGGCATTATAAGGGGGAGTGACATAATGCATGGGGCATTATAAGGGGGGCTGACATCCTGCATGGGGCATTATATGGGGGGGATCAGCCTGCATAAGGCATTATTGGGGGGAACAGCCTGCATAAGGCATTATGTGGGGGGAACAGCCTGCATGGAACATTATGTGGGGGCATAGCCTAAATGGAGCGTTACATGGGGCATTATAAGGGGGGGCGACATCCTGCATGGGGCATTATAAGGGGTGGTGTGACATCCTGCATGGGGCATTATAAGGAGGGGGAAGTGACATCCTGCATGGGGCATTAAAAGGGAGGAGGGGTGTGACATCCTGCATGGGGCATTATTAGGGAAGGGGGAGAGAGGTGACATCCTGCATGGGGCATTAAACAAGGGGGAAGTGGCATCCTGTATGGGGCATTATATGGGGGAAGTGGCATCCTGCATGGGGCATTATATAGGGGGGGAGTGACATCCTGCATGGGGCATTATATGGGGGGATGACATCCTGCATGGGGCATTATAAGTGGGGGTTGACATAATGCATGGGGCATTATAAGCGGGGGTGATTTCCTGCATGGGGCATTATAAGGGAGGTGACATAATTCATGGGACATTATAAGGGGGGACATTCTGAATGGGGCATTATATGGGGGGGTGACATAATGCATGGGGCATTATAAGGGGGGGTGACATCCTGCATGGGGCATTATAAGAGGGGGTGACATCCTGCATGGGGCATTATATGGGGGGAACAGCCTGCATGAGGCATTATGTGGGGGAAACAGCCTGCATGGAGCATTATGTTGGGGCACAGCCTGCATGGAGCATTATATGGGGGCCAGTATTCTGTATGGAGCGTTATATGGGGCCAGTATCCTATATGGAGCGTTATAATGGGGCCAGTATCCTTTATGGAGCGTTATATGGGGGCCAGTATCCTGTATGGAGCATTTTTTGGGGGCCAGTATTCTGTATGGATCAATTCGCCGGTTTCTGAGCTATTGTAGAATTTACAATAGATATCGGTCATGTAATGTAAGAAGTGAAATCTTCTGCATTGTATTATATATATTTTTTTCTGCGGCATCTGTGCGTCATGAATCGTGGTATGTGATAAAGGGGCCCACTGAGACTCTTTCGCCCAGGGCCCACGAAAACCTGGAGCCGACCCTGCTAATACCGCACGGTGAATGTCATGAAAGAAATAAAAAGCAATTCTTGAACTTTTGTTCATATTTATCCTGTGGATGCTGGGAGTTGTTGTTTCACAAAAACTGGAATGTCCATAGTTCCTGCACCTACAAAATGTGCGAAAATGTGTAACAATGGGAATGGTTTCTCTCATAGACAATGATTCCTGCTCTTATATGTCATTTGTCCATTGCTAGATGTATCACCAGCAAACAAAACACTCAATGTTCTTGATTTCAGGCCTTAAATACACTAAAGCTGGAATTGGACTGGTTGCTATGGGCTATAGGTCTTTGTTCCTATGGTAACAGTGTAGTGTTGTCATAGAGCCTAGAATTTAATTACATTTGAAGTAATATAAAGTCATTTACTTTTTTCAGTCACAGTAAATGCAGTTTACTTTTGGGAACTTTTCCTTATTCGTCCTGCTCCTCCAGCCTTGATGCTAACCAATGTGATCTGCCATATTATTACTACTTGTTATAAATATTAATTAATACCTATGGAGATATCACTCATGGTCATATGTGACATCATCAAATCCAGGAGGCCATTGTTACCTCACAGCATGATGTCACAATGACTGTGGGTCTATATAAACGGGTGTTCAAGGGGCAAATGATCATTTCAAGAGATGAAGACGAGGAGAGCAGAGGATCCAGGATCGAGGACACAGATTCTCATTTCAGGAGATGAGACGAGGAGATTGGAAGTTCCTGGATTGAGGATACAGGTAAATGAGAAACTTTACAGGGATTTGTTAGTGAACTTAGCGCCAACATGGACATCGATCCTCCAAGTCTACAGATTGTGGCTGTAAGGTTCTAGCTTTCTCCAGTCTTTGCTGGCAGAATCTCTAGACTTGGGTGATGAAGGTTCTTTGTGAGGTCACACAGCGGAATGTTGGACACTGAGAGTTCTATGCAGCAAACATGGGGACATCCCTGGGGCTATCACAGAGGTCAGCAGCAAGATGGGACCTCGGATGGAGACACTGTATAGGCTACTTCGGTCAGTGACAGTTCCAGTGGTATCTGTGGCTGGCACAGATTGCTGGTGGTGGTTCGGTCATTTTAATTTCAGATTTTTGAGGCAAAAAAAAATCCACCCTTAGTCCCCCACATGGGAGAGAGGTTGGTGTAGATACATTGGGGAACACATATTAATTTATTTTACTGTATTTTACATAGATATAAATGTAGCACCCTGAGGATTCGGCTGCTACAGGGGTATTGCACCTCAACCCAGAGGTGTGATATTCCACTCCCGGGTAAGGATGGAGTGTGGAACTGAGCTCAGTTAGCTGCATGCACTACACACATCCCATTTCCGAGGGACAGACCGATGGTACTCCCACTAGAGAAATGTGCAGGTACGACAGTGTCTGTTCCTGGCTGGAGTGGGAGGGGGGTGGAACATCCCAGTAGTGTAGGGGCAGATAGGGGGAGCAGCCTGGGTAAAGCTAGGAGCTCATTGGGTGCTGGTCACCTGAGCTCACACATAGAGGGAGTATATAAGGTGGGAACCATCTTAGATCAGGGTCAGTCTGTGAGACGTCAGTCTTTTGTAGAGGTTTGGTCAGTCTGAGAGAGCCTGAGAAGCAGAGAGAGAGGAGAAAGAAGGACCCAGAAGGGGGAGAAGAGGGAACTCCAAGAACCCAAAATTAGATCAGAGGGTGAAGAGTTGGCAACAGGGTACCGGATCCCAAGCTGGTGGAGGCTACAGCACACCTTAGCCAGAGACCGGAGGTCGTGGGCAGGATCTGCCACGACCACCCACTAAATCCACCCGGAACGCAAACCAAGAATAGGGTCAGGGAACCCAGAGACAAG
The DNA here is from genome assembly GCF_046119375.1 of Phyllobates terribilis. Taxonomy (NCBI): domain Eukaryota; kingdom Metazoa; phylum Chordata; class Amphibia; order Anura; family Dendrobatidae; genus Phyllobates; species Phyllobates terribilis. The sequence goes on from NW_027362769.1 coordinate 320,233,472, forward strand.
GGTTTACCAACAAGAGGCCCGAGGGAGCTGGACTTAGGTGGATCCCTGGTGGGGAAGGCCAGAGAGAAGGACAAGTCAGAAAGGGAGCTCAGGACCACGCTCCAGAATCACCTGGGGGTTGGCCGAGTCCAAGACCTGGTGGACGCAGCACGGCTCGGGCGGTCACTTAAGGCCAGAGTGACCACAAGAACAGCAGTAAGTAAAAACCCTGAACTGCACAGCCCGGCTCGGAGTCTTCTTAACATCCACACTGCACCACCACTACCACCATCCTCTACACCTGACCCCCTGAGGCTATACCCCTCCCGTTGGGGGTTATACTACCAGAGCTGCACAAGCACCACCAGCCTCAGCGGACCCTGCTGCAGCGGCGGCCGTATTGACCGCAAATCAACGGGTGGCGTAGTCGACACAAAGAACACTAATAACATCTGTAAGGACTGCCACACACTGAGCTTGACACCCTGGGCACGGACCGGGTCACCGCCACTCGGAGACTACAACCCCCATCTGATCCGGCTCCGGGTATCCCCCAAACAACACTGGCCCAGGGGGCGCGTCATATATCTATACACTGTATATATATATATATATATATATATATATTTTTTTTTTTTTAAATTTTGATGTAGATACTTAAAAATGGTGCAAGAAATGTAATGTATAAAAAATCGTGGAAACTATATATATATATATATATATATATATATATATATATAGTTTCCACGATTTTTTATACATTACATTTCTTGCACCATTTTTAAGTATCTACATCAAAATTTAAAAATGCAAAGAAAAGGGGGCATAAAGTACAATATATATATATGACTGATTTTCTATGGGTCTTTGCCTGATCCGTCTTGTATTATTTTTTTCTTACCAGGAAGAATATCTGGATCCTGGAAAGAAGACTGAAGAATCTAAAAAGAGCCACGGGATTATTTAGTGTTAATCATTTAATATGTCTGTAGATAATATTTGTTGTCTTATGAGGTCATTATATACTGATTATATAGATCTAATTCTGGAATCAGTGCATCATGACATCATATTACATAGGTGTCTGCTGTCTAACCTAATTGTATAAGGGACCTGATGTGATATAACTGCCCTATGTCTGTATCCGAAGGGCTAGTGTTTGTGGGGTGTAGTGTTTGTGGGGTGTAGTGTTTGTGGGGTGTAGTGTTTTTCGGGGTGTAGTGTTTGTGGGGTGTAGTGTTTGTGGGGTGTAGTGTTTGTGGGGGGTAGTGTTCTGTATTTTTACAGGGGAGATCAACATAGACAAGCTATAAGCTCAGAGTCCGATCTGATAAGGAGAGGTGAGGCGTGTTACCAGGACAAAGAAGATCTGCTCTCCGGAAACGAGTCATTGCTCTATATATCAGTTAGTTAGTTGTAGTATGGCCTTGGTCCAGGGTTCTTGAACTGATCGCCTTTTCTCGGGGTCAAGAAGGAATTTTTTCCCTGTGGCACACATTGACTGAACGTGTCCAGGTTTTTTGCCTTCTTCTGGATCATTGGCTTTAGGTAGGGGTAAACATTTTATTTAATAAAATGTTTAAAATTAATGCTCTGTCTCCTTGTGTCTTTATTTTATAGCACTCAGGTAGTTGTATATGTCAGTTCTCATTTTTATGATCCACGGCTGCCACAATATGAAGGCAAACTCAAAAATACAAGGGCGGTAATTATGTGTCTACTAATGTAATGACTGTATCTATGATGCATAAAATATAGTCAAAAAAGCAAGGGGTAGATGCCCAAACAGATTTAAGTCAAGAAAAGCTGCAATTGGACTAATTAAAAATATCTTTTCATTAGAATTGATTAAAAAACCTCAATAAAAATCATCCAAAAACGCCAATAACAAATATCAACAGAGATGAGGTAGGTCACCTCAGGGACCAGAAGGTGCTTAGAATAGTGCCAGTATTCCAAAACCAATTGTCACTGGACATGCAGCCAAACACACAGCAGGTACAAATAACAATTTAGTGACCAGCTAGGGGTGGCCACAAACTGTACAATAAATGCTCATATCCTTATATACAAACGTGGTCAAAATTGTTGGTACCCCTCGTTTAATGAAAGAAAAACCCACAATGGTCACAGAAATAACTTTAATCTGACAAAAGTAATAATAAATTAAACATCTATGAAAATGAACAAATGAAAGTCAGTCATTGCTTTTCAACCCTGCTTCCACAGAATAAAAAAAAAAAATAAACTCATGAATTAGGCCTGGACAGAAATGATAGTACCCCTGAAAATAATGTGACAAAAGGGACATGTTAAATGAAGTTGTGTCCACTAATTAGCATCACAGGTGTCTACAATCTTATGATCAGCCAGTGGGCCTGTATATAGGGTTACAGATACTCACTGTGCTGTTTGGTGACATGGTGTGTAGCACACTCAACATGGACCAAAGGAAGCAAAGGTAAGAGTTGTCTCAGGAGATTAGAAAGAAAATTATAGACAAGCATGTTAAAGGTAAAGGCTATGAGACCATCTCCAAGCAGCTTGATATGCCTGTGACTACAGTTGCAAATATTATTCAGAAATTTAAGATCCATGGGACTGTAGCCAACCTCCCTGGACGTGGCCGCAGGAGGAAAATTGATGATAAATGAAAGAGACGGATAATACGAATGGTAACAAAAGAGCCTAGGATAACTTCTAAAGAGATTAAAGGTGAACTTCAAGCTTAAGGAACATCAGTGTCAGATAGCACCATTCGTCGTTGTTTTATCCAAAGTGGACTTCATGGGTGAAGACCAAGGAGAACATCATTGTTGAAAAAAAAGTCATAAAAAAGCCAGACTGGAATTTGCCAAACTACATGTTGACAAGCCACAAAGCTACTGGGAGAATGTCCCATGGACAGATGTCTATGTTCACAGACAGAAAAATGAAAGGGGTTGTCCACTACTATTGAAAATAGTCCAATGTATTATTATGTTGAATAGAAGCTTCTTTGTATATACCTTCCTCTGCTGTTTCTGCCTGTGAGCGGCGCTATCACTGGCTGCTCAATGGCATCACGTCACCCCCAGCTGCAGTCGGCGCTGACAAGTTCAGGCTGCAGCCGAGGGTCCCTCTTCTGCGTTCCATGGTGGCTGCTGGGTTGTGGGCGGGGTTACCCCGCGCATCACACCCGGCATCCACCGCGTGCTCTCCCTCTCCCCATTCATTGGGAAAGCAAGTGGTGGATGCAGAGTGTGACGCGGGGGTAACCCTGCCCATAACCCAGCAGCCACCGCGGGGATCCCAGCGTTGAGTCACGCCTCACTTGACATGACCTCAGCGGGCGTCACGTGCTGCCTGTGAGTGGCCAGTGATAGCGTTGCTCACAGGCAGAAACAGCAGAGGAAGGTAATTACAAAGAAGCTTCTGTTCATCATAAAAATACATTGGGCTATTTTCCATAGTAGTGAACAACCCCTTGAATCATATCAATAGAAGAACACTGTCCCTACTGTTAAACATGGAGGAAGCTCTGTTATGTTTGGGGCTGCTTTGCTGTGTCTGGCACAGGATGTCTTGAATCTGTGCAGGGTACAATGAAATCTCAAGTCTATCAAGGGATTCTAGAGAGAAATGTGTTGCCCAGTGTCAGAAAGCTTGGTCTCAGTCGCAGGTCATGATTCTTGCAACAGGATAATGACCCAAAACACACAGCTAAATACACCCAAGAATGGCTAAGAGGAAAACATTGGACTATCCTGAAGAGGCCTTCTATGAGCTCTGACCTAAATCCTATTGAGCATCTTTAGAAAGAGCTGAAACATGCCGTCTGGAAAAGGCAACCTTCAAACACGAGACTACTGGAGCAGTTTGCTCATGAGGAGTGGGCCAAAACACCTGTCGAGAGGTGCAGAAGTCTCATTGACAGTTACAGGAATCGTTTGATATCAGTGATTGCCTTAAAAGTTTGTTCAACAAAATATTAAGTTAAGTGTACCATCATTTCTGTCCAGACCTACTTCATGAGCTTAATTTTTTTAAAAATTCTGTGGACGCAGGGTTGAAAAGCAATGTCTGACTTTCATTTGTTCATTTTAATCATTTTTAATTTATTATTACTTTTGTCAGATTCAAGTTATTTCTGTGACCATTGTGGGTTTTTCTTTCATTAAACGAGGGGTACCAACAATTTTGACCAGTTTTTCTATGTACCTTAGTTCAGAAATGGCAATGCTCATTCAAACTAGCTGAGCATTCAAGTGGTTACTAGTGGAACCCCGGTCCCTTTCTTCAACTGTGGAGCATATTATGCCTTTTCTCAGGTATTTATGTAGGATGATAATAATTAGCATATATCAGTCAGACATCCTCTATAAACCTGTCCACTTTGGGCAAAGGGGATAACACTCTTACAGGTGCAGCTACATACATGCAGCGACATAGGGCTATGATCTCAACATACCACTGTCACCCTGTATGCACAATAATGCGGTATTGGTGTAACTGTGTGCACACATGTGATTATTCACCAACCGTAGGAAAAAAAAGGGAATAATCTCACCCAAGTTGAGGATATACCATGCCGGTTCCCTAGTTCATTCATTTCCTCCATTCTCCCGACGCGTTTCTTCAAACACATTGATTCATCAGGGGAGGAACTTATTCCTACCGTGTAGACGGTAATATCATTACAGACACGTTTGTGGGATAACGTGCTCAATGTTGCAGTAGAGGTACTCACCTCACTGTCTCCATTTTAAACCAACACTGCGCTGATGTGGCTCCGTCTACAGTGCGTGACGCATTTCCAGTCCGAAGATCTCACTTCCGGTCTGTGAAACGCAGGACATGGCCGCTGGAACTCACTGGTTCCGGAAGCGACGCCTAAGGCACCGCCCCATGGTAACAGTGTCCAGGGCTCACATCCTTGTCCTTGCCCCCCAGACTCGAGATACAAGGTAGAAGGGTTGTAACCTCCTACAGTGAGTACAGAAAGTATTCAGGCCCCTTTAAATTTTTCACTCTTTGTTTCATTGCTGCCATTTGGTAAATTCTAAAAAGTTAATTTTTTTTCTCATTATAGTACACTCTGCACCTCATCTTGACTGAAAAAAACAGAAATGTAGAAATTTTTGCAAATGTATTAAAAAAGAAAAACTGAAATATCACATGGTCATAAGTATTCAGACCCTTTGCTCAGTATTGAGTAGAAGCACCCTTTTGAGCTAGTACAGCCATGAGTCTTCTTGGGAATGATGCAACAAGTTTTTCACACCCGGATTGGGGGATCCTCTGCCATTCTTCCTTGCAGATCCTCTCCAGTTCCGTCAGGTTTGATGGTGAACGTTGGTGGACAGCCATTTTCAGGTCTCTCCAGAGATGCCCAATTGGGTTTAGGTCAGGGCTCTGGCTGGGCTAGTCAATAATGGTCACAGAGTTGTTCTGATGCCACTTCTTTGTTATTTTAGCTGTGTGCTTAGGGTCATTGCCTTGTTGGATGGTGAACCTTCGGCCAAATCTGAGGTCCAGAGCACTCTGGAAAAGGTTTTCATCCAGGATATCTCTGTACTTGGCCGCATTCATGTTTCCTTCAATTGCAACCAGTCGTTCTGTCCCTGCAGCTGAAAAACACCCCCACAGCATGATGCTGCCACCACCATGTTTCTCTGTTGGGATTGTATTGGGCAGGTGATGAGCAGTGCCTGGTTTTCTCCATACGTATCGTTTAGAATTATCACCAAAAAGTTCTATCTTTGTCTCATCAGACCAGAGAATCTTATTTCTCATATTCTGGGAGTCCTTCATGTGTTTCTGAGCAAACTCTATGCGGGCTTTCATATGTCTTGCACCGATCAGAGGCTTCCATTGGGCCACTCTGTCACAAAGGCCCGACTGGTTGAGGGCTGCAGTGATAATTGACTTTGAACTTTCTCCCACCTCACTACTGCATCTCTGGAGCTCAGCCACAGTGATCTTGGAGTTCTTCTTTACCTTTCTCACCAAGGCTCTTCTCGCACGATTGCTCAATTTAGCTCGACGCCCAGGTCTAGGAAGACTTCTGGTGGTCCCAAACTTCTTCCATTTAAGGATTATGGAGGCCACTGTGCCCTTAGGAACCTTGAGTAATGCCGAAATTCTTTTGTAACTTTGACCAGATCTGTGCCTGTCACAATTCTGTCTCTGAGCTCCTTGGGCAGTTCCTTTGAGCTCATGATTCTCATTTGGTCTGACATGCTGTTACACTCACGCCTGGACTGTATGGTGTGAGCGTGGTTAGTGGTCCCACTGGGCCACGAACCGAGGAGTGCCTGGAGGGGCGTGACTATGTGCCTTGCCAGATCCAACCACGGACACATGGCGGCTTAATCGACTCCGTGGTCTGAGGAGGGATGAGGGAGGTGGCCCAGGTGCTACTCCAGGTCAGACCTCGGTCACACAGCTGTTGGCCCACACCAGCGAATGCAGGAACGGGCAGGTTTGGCTGGTATGCAGACAGGCGGGTACTGGCAAGCACGGCTGGTATAAAGACAGGCGGGTACTGACAGATAGGTAATCAGGCTGGTTAGGGACCAGTACAGACTGGGATACAGGAGAAGAGCCGCGAGAGCGGAGGACAAGCGGAGCAGAGCAGAGCAGTGCCGCAGGTGCCAAGGACAAGTAGAGCAGAGCCGCAGGTGCGGAGGACAAGCGGAGCAGAGACGCAGGTGCAGAGGACAAACGGAGCAGAGCAGAGCACAGAAGCAGGTGCGGAGGACAAGCAGAGCAGAGAGGAGCAGAGCCGCAGGTGCTGGCAGACAGGACAGGGCTCTGTTCACATGGAACAGACTGGGAAACATGGGAAGATAGCTAGAACACAGGCGGAAGACACAAAGGCAGGGAAACTGGACAAGCAGAACCAGATACACACAAGGTACCTGCAATGAAGTAGCGAGTGGACACAAGACTCACAAACAGAAGTACAGAGACAATGAGTCGGAGTTAGGTACTGGTTCAGACACAGCGGGAAAAGGGAAGGATCGGACATAGAGACAAACAGGTAACGGGCTAGGACACAGTTCAGACAGGAACTGATACTGGAAAGAGATACAGGAACAAGCCTGGGAATACAGCCCCCAGAGTGGTGGAAAAAAATAGAAGTCACAGATGCAGGACAGGACCTAGCTACTCAGTTGCACAGAACACACTGAAAGAAAGTGTTGCTCAGGCACCTCCCACTGGGTGGAGGAGGTTTAAGTATCCAGTGACTCACAGCAATAGGCTGGGGACACATTAGGACTGTGCACACTGTAACTTTAACCCTCAACTGGTGAGGTGGGGTTTGCCACAACCCAGGGAATTTTTGTTCGGCTGCCATTCATTGAAAAATGCTGATATGAGGATACGTGTCTCATTAGCTTCCATCCATTTGTGGGTGTCAAAAATTTGTTATACTCATGTGTAATCCATCGCCAATAAGAAAACGATTAAAACAAACGTGATCTTTGAATTTTCTGTAAAAATAAGAGATTTCTAAACACTGGGTTATAGGAAACCCCACATCACCAGTTGAGGGTTAAGAATCAGGAAGTGCCAGCACCGCCGCCCTAAGCCAGCAGACAAGAGAAATGCACACAGCAGGTAGAGGAGCATAGTGTGCAGCCTGGACTGGTAGGTAAGTTGGCGGTCTTGCATGGTGGGAGATGGTAAGCCATGTCAGCACGCCGCCAGGGATGTTACACATGCGCTGTGAGCTGTGAGGTCTTATATAGAGAGGTGTGTGCCTTTCCAAATTAAGTTCTATCAGTTAAATTAAACACAGCTGGACTCCAATGAAGGATGTAAAGCAGCGGCTTACTGCATTGCCAAAATGTCTGAGGGGGTGTGTTCTGGCTCACCACGTACATCGCCTTCAGGTGACTGATCACATGACTGTGACATCATCACAGGTCCTGTGCGCACTGAGGGATATATATTCGGGGGGCTTTTGAAATGCAGTGAGTCAAGAGACCTGATCTCTGTGCCCGGGACACCATTAGACCTGAAAGGCACGAGGCCTGGAGGCCACATCTGGTGAGACTTAAACCACAGTTTTGGCAGAACAGAGCTGATGGAAGCAGCTAGACCTGACAAAGGTAAAAGACGGTGCTTCATATAGACATTGATGTTACTTTGCTTAGGACTGTTTCAGAAGCCAAGCAGGCATAGCTACTAGTGTTGAGCCACCCCCGTAGTGTTCGAGTTCGGTTCGGTTCGTCGAACACCTTCGAACACCGTTAAAACCAATGGCAGGCAAACAAAAACACATAGAAACACATAGAAAACACCTTCAAAAGGTGTCCAAAAGCTGACAAACTGCTCAGAAGACACAACTAACACATGGAAAAGTGACAAGTACATATAGTCATGCGAAAAGAAAAGAGGTGGAGGAGTAAAAGGAGGGGGAGACACAGATATAGGCATGTCATGCCCTTCTAAAATCCAAAAAGTGAGAAGCCGACACGTTCAGTCTGCTCCTGCCCGTGCCACCTCCGTGTCGCCGGGTTTGTGCCAGAGCCGCGGTGAACCCTGACGGCCAGCCCCCCTCTCCCAATATTGGTGCCTGTCCGCTGGTGGGTCGAGCGAGCCCCCCTGAGGTGGAGGCAGCTCTAAGCTTTTTAATTTAAATTGTCTCTCTAATTTGAATGAATACACTTTAAATCCATTTACAAGGATCTATTGGAGGGCAAGTCTCATGCCAGCAGCCGCGTAATTCCAGCTCCAGTAAGCTGCTGCAGTTAAAAAGCTTTTATAAGGATCGAGCTCGGCTGTCCACCGCAAGGCATCCTACTGCCAGTCCCAGTGTTAGAACCTTGCTGTTAGGTTTTTTTTCCTTTGATGGTCACATGACCTTGTTGGCCTATTTACTCCTGCTCCGCCCTTCTGGCTTTGCTGGACTTCATTGTATATCTACTTTCTAGCTAGCCTGTGCTCTGTATCTAACTCTGTTAGTTTGCTTGGTCTACGGACCTCTATGTTCTATCTATTTTGTTTGTTCGTCTGTCTGCTACTATTTCTGTTAGGAGGTGTCCCATATTCCTCCCAGTCCTTAGTACTTGTAGGGATTCCCTCCCCACATCTATAGGTCTCCGTACAGACTAGATTAGGACTTTAGCAGGTCTGATCGCAGGATCAGGTTCCCTGTTACATCGTAGGGATTCAGCTGAGTCCTATAGTAGGGACAGATCTCCTCTCTTTCCTTAGCTTTGGTAGCAGAACATAACAGTAAGTCCAGCCTGCAAATTCTCTAAGGAAAGATTTTTTTTTTTTTTTTTGTTCCATCATGGTGTCGGTTCAGGATTTGGCTAAACACCTGCAGGGACTCTCTCTGCAGGTGGCCGAGCTCCGTCAGCATGTGAGTAACTGTCCTGGAGCATATTTCTTGGAGCCTAAGGTATGTTTGCCGGATTTATTTTTTGGTGAACACCGAGAATTTTTTTCATTTAAAAATGCTTGCTTATTGTACTTTCGTTTGAGACCCAAGTCCTCTGGGGATGAATCCCAGCGCGTAGGGTTCATAATGTCACTTTTGCGCAAAGAGCCTCAGGAGTGGGCCTTTTCTTTGCAACCTAGTGATACATGCTTCAGATCAGTGGATAGTTTTTTTTCTGCTTTAGGACTATTATATGATGATCCTGACCGTGTGGCATCAGCTGAGACTGAGTTGAGACGTTTAAAACAAGGATCAGGTAATGTCGAAAAATATTGTACTCATTTTCGTCGTTGGTCCACTCAAACAGGGTGGAACGATTCTGCTCTGAAAAGTCTATTTCTTGCTGGGCTCAGTGAAAGGGTTAAAGACCTGCTAATTGCTTATCCTACACCTGAGGATTTGCAACAGGCTATGCAATTAGCTATACGGGTGGATAGAAGACTGCGTGCTAGGGTTAATGAGAGCAAATCCTCTGCTATGTCAGTTTCTGGTTATGATAATGTGTGTACTAACAGTGGTGAACCGATGGAGATTGGATCGGTGGCACCTCGCTCTCAAGAAAAAGACCGTCGTTTTTCGGAAGGCTTGTGTTTCTATTGCGGAAAATCTGGTCATTTGATTAAAGGCTGTGAGCTTCGTATGAAGAAAGAAAAAAAAATGGTCAGTCACGCCCGTATTGCCTGTTTAAATTCCAAGGGTATATTTTTAGCTGCTTCCACGATTGCTCAGGAAAAATTAATGGAATTTCGGGTGTTTGTTGATTGCGGGTCTACACTGAATGTAATTGATGGGGGATTCGTGGAAAAACTCAATTTAAAACCTGAACCTTTATCATCCCCCATTGCTGTGGTTTCTGTGGATGGCTCCCCTTTGAAGAATATTACTCTCAAGGTCAGTGAATTTCCTCTCACTATTAATGGTGTTCACCATGAGAAATTGGATTTGGTAGTGTTGAATAACTTGCCTTCTCCAGTAATATTGGGTTTGCCCTGGTTAAAATTTCACAATCCTGTACTGGATTGGTCTACCAGTGAAATTAAATCCTGGAGCCATAAATGTTATGACAAGTGTTGTAACGGGCGTATTGCAGCTTTGGATAGGGGAGAATTGCCTGTTCCTATTCAGGATTTTTGGAGAGTTTTTTCTGAGAAGGAATCGCAGGTTTTGCCTCCCCATAGAGACTATGATTGTTCTATTGAATTTGTCCCTGGAGCGACTCTTCCTAAAAGTCGTTTATTTAACCTTACTATTCCTGAGAGGAAGGCTTTGGAGGAATACATACAGACAAGTTTGGCCGCCGGTCACATTAGGCCCTCTAAGTCTCCTGTGGCGGTTGGATTTTTTTTTGTAAAAAAAAAGGACGGCGGTTTACGTCCTTGTCTGGATTTTCGTGAGATTAACAAAATTACGGTACGCAATCCTTACCCACTGCCATTGATTCCTGATCTGTTTAACCAGTTATTGGGGGCCAAGTGGTTCTCTAAAATTGACCTTAAGGGGGCATACAATCTGTTGCGCATGAAGGAGGGTGATGAATGGAAGACTGCTTTTAACACTCCTGTGGGTCATTTTGAGAATCTGGTTATGCCTTTTGGTCTTACTAATGCTCCTGCATTTTTTCAGAATCTGATTAATGACATCCTTAGACCTTTGATCGGTAAAAATGTGGTTGTGTATTTGGATGACATTTTGATTTATTCGCCAGATCTGGAGTCTCATTGGCGGAGCGTGCGTGAGGTATTACAGTTATTAATGGACAACTCGCTTTTTGCTAAGCTGGAGAAATGTGAGTTCGCTGTACAGAGAATTAGTTTTTTGGGCTACATTATCTCCAGCAAAGGTTTTGAGATGGATGCGGTTAAGGTTCAGGCTGTGCAGGAATGGCCTAGGCCTATTGGTTTGAAATCGATACAGAGGTTTTTGGGTTTCGCCAATTACTACAGAAAATTCATAAAAAATTTTTCTAGTATTGTCAAACCTCTGACTGATCTCACCAGGAAAGGTGCTGATGCGGTTCAGTGGTCTTCTGAGGCCATTGAAGCTTTTGTGTATCTCAAGGAGAGGTTCACCTCTGCTCCCATCCTTATGCAGCCTGATGTTACTAGGCCGTTTTTGGTTGAGGTTGATGCTTCCTCTGTGGGGATTGGCGCAGTATTGTCTCAGGATAACGGGGATGGATTACATCCCTGTGCCTTTTTTTCAAAAAAATTTTCGGAGACTGAACTGAATTACGATATTGGTAATCGGGAATTATTGGCTATTAAACTCGCATTTGAACACTGGCGCCACTTCTTGGAAGGTGCGGAATTTCCCGTTCAGGTTCTTACGGATCATAAAAATCTGATATATCTTGATGCTGCCAAGCGCCTGAATGCCCGTCAGGCTAGGTGGGCACTGTTTTTCTCGCGGTTTAATTTCTCCGTTACTTACATCCCTGGTACTAAGAATGTTAAGGCGGATGCCTTGTCTTGCAGTTTTTCTCCCATAGTCGGTGCTGAGAAAGAGGAAAACATTTTACAAGAAGGTGTTGTGATAGCTGCTTTAGACTCCGTTTTGGAAGATGAGATTCTTAAAGCTCAGGAGAATGCCCCATCTAACACTCCTCATGGGAGGTTGTTTGTGCCTGGGACCTTTAGGAGAGATTTGTTTGTTGAGTGTCACGAATCTCGGTTGGCAGGTCATCCCGGAATCTCTGAGACCAAGAGACTGGTGGGTCGCAGTTTTTGGTGGCCTGGATGGCAGAAGGAAGTCATTAAGTGGGTGCGCCAATGTACTATATGTGCTAGATCTAAGTCCTCACATACTCCTGCTGCGGGGTTGCTTTGTCCTTTGGAGGTCCCCAGTGCTCCTTGGACACATTTGGCTATGGACTTTATAACTGACCTTCCCCCCTCTGAGGGTTTTACTGTCATCTGGGTGGTCGTGGACCGTTTTAGCAAGATGTGTCACTTGGTTCCCTTCGTCAAACTGCCCTGCGCTAAAACTCTCGCTAAGGCCTTTGTCAAGGAAATTGTCAGACTTCATGGCGTTCCTACTGACATTGTTTCTGATAGGGGTCCTCAGTTCGTGGCTCGTTTTTGGCGTGCCTTTTGTGACAGGTTGGGAATTCATTTGTCGTTTTCGTCCGGATATCATCCTGAATCTAATGGCCAGACAGAAAGGAAAAACCAGGATGTTGAGCAGTTCTTGCGTTGTTTTGTGGCAGACAATCAAGAGGGGTGGTCTGAGTTTCTGCCACTTGCCGAATTTGCTCTGAACAATCATACATCTTCTTCTGCTGGTTGTTCGCCTTTTTTTTGTTGTTCTGGGAGACATCCGTCGTTTGGGTCGTTCTCCAAGTTGGGATCTGCCGTGCCTGAGGAGGAGAATTTTTCCGGTGATTTGGAAAGAGTTTGGACGGATGTGCGTGGTAATCTTCAGGAGGCCAACAGAAAATCTAAAGACTACTTTGATAGGAAACGACATGAGGTTTTGTTCGCTGTTGGTGACATGGTTTGGTTGTCCTCTAGGAATCTGCGGTTGAGGATTCCTTCTAAGAAATTGGGTCCCAAGTTTGTAGGGCCCTTTAAGGTGCTTCAGGTTGTCAACCAATCTGCTGTTAGGTTGGAGGTTCCTACCTCCTGGAGAATTAATCCGGTCTTTCATGTCTCTCTGTTAAAAAAAGCTGTTGTGTCGGATGGTGACGCCTCTGCCTCTGTTCCTCCGGTGGTGGAGGACGGGGAATATGAAATTTCTCGCATCCTTGACTCTAGACGGTATAGAGGTAGTTTGCAGTATCTTGTGGCCTGGAAAGGTTTCGGACCCGAGGATAACTCTTGGGTGAGGTCAGATGATGTTTCCGCGTCCAGAATTATCAGAGCGTTTCACAGGAGATTTCCTGATAAGCCTGGTCCTAGGGGATCCGGAGGATCCTCTTAGAAGGGGGGGTACTGTTAGAACCTTGCTGTTAGGTTTTTTTTCCTTTGCTGGTCACATGACCTTGTTGGCCTATTTAATCCTGCTCCGCCCTTCTGGCTTTGCTGGACTTCATTGTATATCTACTTTCTAGCTAGCCTGTGCTCTGTATCTAACTCTGTTAGTTTGCTTGGTCTACGGACCTCTATGTTCTATCTATTTTGTTTGTTCGTCTGTCTGCTACTATTTCTGTTAGGAGGTGTCCCATATTCCTCCCAGTCCTTAGTACTTGTAGGGATTCCCTCCCCACATCTATAGGTCTCCGTACAGACTAGATTAGGACTTTAGCAGGTCTGATCGCAGGATCAGGTTCCCTGTTACATCGTAGGGATTCAGCTGAGTCCTATAGTCGGGACAGATCTCCTCTCTTTCCTTAGCTTTGGTAGCAGAACATAACACCCAGCCCCTATGCCTTGGGGTGCCTCCTGATGCTCTTCACTGAGTATCCCGTGGTCCCGAAGCATTTTCTTTGAAAAAATTAAGTGTCCAAACTACAGGTGGTGTAGCTTGCTTAACAGCCGGGATAATCCGCTGACTAGCAGACACTGCTACTAGGCACAAAGTATTTCCTGGGCTAGATGCAGTTAAAAATTTGTAATTAGAAACTCTCGTTGGATGCTGAGAAAGCATTCCATAGAGTCTCCTGGCACGCCATATATGATTCTCTTAAAAAGCTTGGGGTAGGGGTCTAGGGGACCCTTTTATAGCCAAAATCACGGCCCTGTATCACAATACGTCACCTAGGCTGAAGATAAATGGAACTGTAGCACCCTGAGGGCTCGGTTGCTACAGAGGTATTGCACCTCACCCAGAGGTGTGATATCTCACTCTCAGGTAAGGATGGAGTGTGGATCAGGATCCGACACCTGCATGCATTACACCACATTGCCGTGGGGCAGGGCGACCAATATGCCTCTGAGATGGGCACGACAGTCCCTGTCCCTGGCTGGAGAGGGGGGAGGGAACACTGAGGAAGGGGAACCCTGTAGTGCAGGAGCAGGGAGGAAGCAGTTCCTGGGTGCATTGAGAAGGGAGTATAAAAGGTGGGCACCATCTTAGTTCAGTGCAGAGAAGTCTGAGCAGAAGTGGCAGGGAGCAGGGGCTCTGCATGAGCTCTGCTCCGGAGGCGGGCCTAGTAACAGAGGCCCAGGCCTGGAAGAGGGAGAAGGAAGGAAGAGGAACGGAGAAGGCTCCAGGAACGAGGAATGAAGGGATCCCAGGGGTGCGGACGGGCGAGTCGCCACCGCACGCCCGAATCCACCTGCGTGGAGGGGTCAGGCCAAAGGGGGAGACCGGTCCCCATAACTAGTGGAGGCAGGAAACGACCCTCAGCTAGAAACAGGAGGCTGTGACATTTTATGTGGCGCAGCCCCTCGCTACACCCGCTAGGAAGGCACCACACAGGGTCAGGGAAACTGGCGCCAAGTTTACCAAGAGGAGGCCCGAGGCAGCCGGACAGAAGGGTTGGTAAGAAAGGCCAGACAAAGGACACACAAAGGGGGTCCTGTGAAGCGCTCCAAAGTTATCTGGGAGTTGTCTGAGCCCCTCACCTGGTGAGCACAGTACGACGTGGGCAGCCGTTACCTGCAGACGGGGTCTGGATAATAAGAACTGTGAGTAAAGGCCCTGGACTGCATCACTGACTCCGTGTCGTTACTGCTGCTGCCCTGCACCATCACCCCCATCCTCCGCATACCCTGCCCTGAGGCTATACTCCTCCCGTGGGGAGTTATGCTACGCTCTGCTGCACCCACAACACCAGCCTCAGCGGTCTGCCCTGCAGCGGCGGTTCACTCTGACCGCAATCCACGGGTGGCGTAGTCGGACATTTAAACATCAAAACCACATAAATAGTTCCGCCACTGGTTTGACCGCCCTGAGCCACGGAACCGGGTCGCCGCCACGAAGACTACAACCACCAGCATCCACCAAAAAGTGTCCGGCTCCGGGTGTCCCAAGGCCCAGGGGGTGCATCAGAACATTTTCATCACCTTTCACAATCACCAATGGGACAAGGCAGGGATGTCCTCTGTCCCCTCTCTTATACATCCTAGTGACGGAGCACCTGCTCTCATCAATTCGCCATAACCCCAATATTAGGTGGATTGAGGTGGGAGGCACCGAGTACAAGTGCTCTCTATTTGCTGATGATGTCCTAGTATATATCACTCAATCACATATATCCATCCATGCTGTTATGGCTGAAATAGATCACTTTGTTACATGGTCAAATTTTAAAATCAATGCAGCGAAGTCTGAGGCCCTCGATGTCTCCCTCCCCAAATCCATATAGGATTCCATCCAGTCCAACTTTCCCTTTGCCTGGCCCTCACAGGGTATCAAATACTTAGGAATTCCTATTCATAGAGACCTCTCCCATCTATGTTATCTTAATTTTGGGCCCTTTATTGAACAACTCCATACAGACCACGGTTGGCAAGTTAGAACTGTAAGATTCACTACGTGAACCACTGGTGTTTTGTGGAAAAGCACATGTACACTGTGTTCCAAATTATTATGCAAAAAGTGTTTAGGAGTGATAAGTAGTGTTGAGCCACCCCCGTAGTGTTCGAGTTCGGTTCGGTTCGTCGAACACCCGTGTGTTCGCCGAACTGTTCGTCGAACTGTTCGTCGAACACCTTCGAACACCGTTAAAACCAATGGCAGGCAAACAAAAACACATAGAAACACATAGAAAACACCTTCAAAGGTGTCCAAAAGCTGACAAACTGCTCAGAAGACATAACTAACACATGGAAAAGTGACAAGTACATATAGTCATGCGAAAATAAAAGAGGTGGAGGAGTAAAAGGAGGGGGAGACACAGATATAGGCATGTCATGCCCTTCTAAAATCCAAAAAGTGAGAAGCCGACACGGCCAGTCCGCTCCTGCCCGTGCCACCTCCGTGTCGCCGGGTTTGTGCCAGAGCCGCGGTGAACCCTGACGGCCAGCCCCCCTCTCCCAATACTGGTGCCTGTCCGCTGATGGGTCGAGCGAGCCCCCCTGTGGTGGAGGCAGCTCTAAGCTTTTTAATTTAAATTGTCTCTCTAATTTGAATGAATACACTTTAAATCCATTTACAAGGATCTATTGGAGGGCAAGTCTCATGCCAGCAGCCGCGGTAATTCCAGCTCCAGTAGCGTCCACTAAAGCTGCTGCAGTTAAAAAGCTTTTATAAGGATCGAGCTCGGCTGTACACCGGAAGGCATCCTACTGCCAGTCCCAGCCCCTATGCCTTGGGGTGCCTCCTGATGCTCTTCACTAAGTATCCCATGGTCCCGAAGCATTTCCTTTGAAAAAATTAAGTGTCTAAACTACAGGTGGTGCAGCTTGCTTAACAGCCGGGATAATCCGCTCACTAGCAGACACTGCTACTAGGCACAAAGTATTTCCTGGGCTAGATGCAGTTAAAAATTTGTAATTAGATACTCTCGTTGGATGCTGAGAAAGCATTCCATAGAGTCTCCTGGCACGCCATATATGATTCTCTTAAAAGCTTGGGGTAGGGGTCTAGGGGACCCTTTTATAGCCAAAATCACGGCCCTGTATCGCAATACGTCACCTAGGCTGAAGATAAATGGAACTGTAGCACCCTGAGGGCTCGGTTGCTACAGACGTATTGCACCTCACCCAGAGGTGTGATATCTCACTCTCAGGTAAGGATGGAGTGTGGATCAGGACCCGACACCTGCATGCATTACACCACATTGCCGTGGGGCAGGGCGACCAATATGCCCCTGAGATGGGCACGACAGTCCCTGTCCCTGGCTGGAGTGGGAGGAGGGAACACTGAGGAAGGGGAACCCTGTAGTGCAGGAGCAGGGAGGAATCAGTTCCTGGGTGCATTGAGAAGGGAGTATAAAAGGTGGGCACCATCTTAGTTCAGTGCAGAGAAGTCTGAGCAGAAGTGGCAGGGAGCAGGGGCTCTGCATGAGCTCTGCTCCGGAGGCGGGCCTAGTAACAGAGGCCCAGGCCTGGAAGAGGGAGAAGGAAGGAAGAGGAGCGGAGAAGGCTCCAGGAACGAGGAATGAAGGGATCCCAGGGGTGCGGACGGGCGAGTCGCCACCGCACGCCCGAATCCACCTGCGTGGAGGGGTCAGGCCAAAGGGGGAGACCGGTCCCCGAACTAGTGGAGGCAGGAAACGACCCTCAGCTAGAAACCGGAGGCTCTGACTTTCTATGTGGCGCAGCCCCTCGCTACACCCGCTAGGAAGGTACCACATAGGGTCAGGGAAACTGGCGCCAAGTTTACCAAGAGGAGGCCCGAGGCAGCCGGACAGAAGTGTTGGTAAGAAAGGCCAGACAAAGGACACACAAAGGGGGTCCTGTGAAGTGCTCCAAAGTTATCTGGGAGTTGTCTGAGGCCCTCACCTGGTGAGCACAGTACGACGTGGGCAGCCGTTACCTGCAGACGTGGTCTGGATAATAAGAACTGTGAGTAAAGGCCCTGAACTGCATCACTGACTCCGTGTCGTTACTGCTGCTGCCCTGCACCATCACCCCCATCCTCCGCATACACTGCCCTGAGGCTATACTCCTCCCGTGGGGAGTTATGCTACGCTCTGCTGCACCCACAACACCAGCCTCAGTGGTCTGCCCTGTAGCGGCGGTTCACTCTGACCGCAATCCACGGGTGGCATAGTCGGACATTTAAACATGAAAACCACATAAATAGTTCCGCCACTGGTTTGATCGCCCTGAGCCACGGAACCGGGTCGCCGCCACGAAGACTACAACCACCAGCATCCACCAAAAAGGGTCCGGCTCCGGGTGTCCCAAGGCCCAGGGGGTGCGTCAGAACATTTTCATCACCTTTCACAATCACCAATGGGACAAGGCAGTGATGTCCTCTGTCCCCTCTCTTATACATCCTAGTGACGGAGCACCTGCTCTCATCAATTCGCCATAACCCCAATATTAGGTGGATTGAGGTGGGAGGCACCGAGTACAAGTGCTTTCTATTTGCTGATGATGTCCTAGTATATATCACTCAATCACATATATCCATCCATGCTGTTATGGCTGAAATAGATCACTTTGTTACATGGTAAAATTTTAAAATCAATGCAGCGAAGTCTGAGGCCCTCGATGTCTCCCTCCCCAAATCCATATAGGATTCCATCCAGTCCAACTTTCCCTTTGCCTGGCCCTCACAGGGTATCAAATACTTAGGAATTCCTATTCATAGAGACCTCTCCCATCTATGTTATCTTAATTTTGGGCCCTTTATTGAACAACTCCATACAGACCACGGTTGGCAAGTTAGAACTGTAAGATTCACTACGTGAACCACTGGTGTTTTGTGGAAAAGCACATGTACACTGCGTTCCAAATTATTATACAAAAAGTGTTTAGGAGTGATAAGGGAAGAATTTGTTTGTTTGTCAGTTAAACTCATTGATGGTGATGTGTGTCAGGGCTCTTTATATCACTGTAAGCAATTGCAGACACCTGTGCTAATTAGTTTGGCAGGTGTGTCCAATGAAAGGCAAGACTACTTAAGAAGGCTCTCTCACATTATTAAGCAGCCTACATTTTCTGCCAAAATGGGAAAGAAAAAGGATGTGTCGGCTGCTGAGAAGCAACAAATTGTGGAGTGTTTAGGTCAAGGCATGACTACAATCAACATTGTGCGATGATCAGGATGAAGTGTCTTGGCAATCAAGAAGTATGTAGCTGATTCACAGTACACACGTGTGCGTGCTGATAAGGGCAAATTGAGGACTCTTTCCTACAGGCAATTACGTCAGGTTGAAAGAGCAGCGGCAAAAAAGCCTTGTCATAGCAGCAGACAAGTTTTTGAAGCTGCTTGTGCCTCCAACGTCCCCCGAACAACAAGATGCAGGGTCCTTCAGAGGTTTGCAGCTGTGCATGCGCCATCCTGTCGACCTCCTCTATCCACTTCACACAAGCAGAAACGGCTCCAGTGGGCCAAACATTACATGAAGACTGATTTCAAAACTGTTTTGTTCACGGATGAGTGCCGTGCAGCGCTCGATGGTCCAGATGGATGGAGTGGAGGATGGCTGGTTGATGGACGCCCCACGCAAACACGGCTACAGCGCCAACAAGGAGGAGGTGGAGTAATGTTTTGGGCTGGAATCATGGGGAGAGAGATTGTCGGCCCCTTTAGGATCCCTGAAGGCGCTAAAGATGAACTCCATAATGTATGTGGATTTTCTCAAACAGCACTTCCTGCCATGGTTCAAGAAGAAGAACCGTGTATTTCACAGCAAGATCATTTTTCTGCATGATAATGCACCATCTCATGCTGCACATAAAACATCTGCATCTCTGGCTGATATGGGCATAAAAGGGGACAAACTTATGGTGTGACCCCCATGCTCCCCTGACCTCTACCCCATTCAGAACCTTTGGAGCATCATTAAAAGGAGTGTCTATGATGGCGGGAGGCAGTTCACATCTAAGCAACAGCTCTGGGAGGGTATTCTGTCCTCATGCAAAACAATTGAAGCAGAAACCATCCAAAACCTGACAAATTCAATGGACGAGAGAGTTCAGAAGCTACTTTCGAACAAGGGGTCCTATGTGAAAATGTAACATCACCTAGAATAAAGTTTTGAGTTGAAAACTGTTTGATTTCAGTTTCTAACAACCTGCTAATGCTTATAATTTCAAAAATGACCATTTTTTTGGTCTTTATTAAAATGAAAAGGTTGATCGAAAAGTTTGGGGGATCTAAGAGTGTGGCAACCCAGTAGTCATGATTACTTCGAATTCTGACAATATGAGGGTCATGCTGCAGGTAGTGCAGCAAGAAGGCACTTATGTGCCTTGCGCATCTCGGAGCCCCAAAATTATTTTCCGGGCTAGATGCAGCTAAAAATTATTTTTAATTTTAAATCTGGTGAAGCTTTAGTATAGATGGCCTAATAGGATCAGTGCTGCACACTGCTACAAAGCCCAAATTATTTTCCAGTCAAGATACAGATAAACATGATTAGTAATTTGAAAGCTTAAAACGGTTGGTAGGGTGTAGAGATGAGCGTTGTTCTACTCGAACTGTTCGCCAATCTCAAATTCGAGCTGTTTTGGGCGGTGTTCGAGCCGATCGGCGAACACGAACAATTTGAGAAAAATTCGGCTGTTCGAGGTTATGTTCGATAACTGTTCGTGCACCAAAATCATAACTGGATTTTTTCTCAGTAATGATGAAAATTAATGTTAATACGCAGTTTGAGTGTACAGCGGGGCGGGGGGAGGGGCAGGGGATGGATCTCTGCAGGAACAATGAAGATCTCCATTTTTTTTTCTCTTTCCCGCATTTGCAGTGGGGAGGTGCAATCTGTCAGCCTATCAGCAGCGCACACACGGAGCGAAGTGCTTTTTTTCACACAAGCAAGGGCATGTGTCATTGGCAGTGTATGTCACATGTCCTTGCCCTATAAGACCAAGCCATTTTCCCCGTCGCCACCATTTTCTCACTGCTGCAGCTGCGTGTTAGACGGCACCGCTGTTGCTGTGTGCGCTATACCTTGTTAATTTCAAGCCAATTTTCGCACAAATATACAGATAGCTTGGGAGTAGGGAATAGTTGTGATTGCAGTCCTTTTAAGGACTAGGTTACAGCATTTCCTACGACTTTTATCAGGCAGGTCTGTGCTCTTAAATAGATAGATTGTGGGAGTAAAGACTAATTGTAATTGGAGTCCTTTTCAGGACTAGGTTACATCAGTTCCTATCAGTTTTTGCCAGGCAGGTCTGTGCCAGTGCTGTGCAAGTTTTTTTCACAGCATTTGGCTGAATCTAGCAAAGCTAATCCTTTTTGGCCTATTGCAGAGTGTGTTAGTCAGTGGAGTAGCCTATCTGTGTTGCAAGATATACCACCTGTGTATAGAATACCAATTTTTTTACTGCACCTAGTCAAGTAAAATCTTTTGGGCATAGCATCATTCTATTAGTCCATCTATACTGACCTCCATCAGGTTGCAAACTGAATATAATTTTTTTCTGCATCTAGCTCTGAAAAAATATTTGGGCTTCTAGCAGTGTGTGGGACTTGGTCTATTAGTCCATCTATACTGACCTCCATCAGGTTGCAAATTAAAAATAATTTTTTTCTTCATTTAGCTCTGAAAAAATATTTGGGCTTCTAGCAGTGTGTGGGACTTGTTCTATTAGTCCTTCTATACTGACCTCCAGCAGGTTGCAAATTGAATATAATTTTTTTCTGCATCTAGCTCTGAAAAAATATTTGGGCTTCTAGCGGTGTGTGGGACTTGGTCTATTAGTCCATCTATACTGACCTCCATCAGGTTGCAAATTAAAAATAATTTTTTTCTGCATCTAGCTCTGAAAAAATATTTGGGCTTCTAGCAGTGTGTGGGACTTGGTCTATTAGTCCATCTATACTGACCTCCATCAGGTTGCAAATTAAAAATAATTTTTTTCTTCATTTATCTCTGAAAAAATATTTGGGCTTCTAGCAGCGTGTGGGACTTGTTCTATTAGTCCATCTATACTGACCTCCATCAGGTTGCAAATTAAAAATAATTTTTTTCTGCATCTAGCTCTGAAAAAATATTTGGGCTTCTAGCAGTGTGTGGGACTTGGTCTATTAGTCCATCTATACTGACCTCCATCAGGTTGCAAATTAAAAATAATTTTTTTCTGCATCTAGCTCTGAAAAAATATTTGGGCTTCTAGCAGTGTGTGGGACTTGGTCTATTAGTCCATCTATACTGACCTCCATCAGGTTGCAAATTAAAAATAATTTTTTTCTGCATCTAGCTCTGAAAAAATATTTGGGCTTCTAGCAGTGTGTGGGACTTGGTCTATTAGTCCATCTATACTGACCTCTATCAGGTTGCAAATTGAATAAAAAAAATTTCTGCATCTAGCTCTGAAAAAATATTTGGGCTTCTAGCGGTGTGTGGGACTTGGTCTATTAGTCCATCTATACTGACCTCCATCAGGTTGCAAATTAAAAATAATTTTTTTCTGCATCTAGCTCTGAAAAAATATTTGGGCTTCTAGCAGTGTGTGGGACTTGGTCTATTAGTCCATCTATACTGACCTCCATCAGGTTGCAAATTCAAAATAATTTTTTTCTTCATTTAGCTCTGAAAAAATATTTGGGCTTCTAGCAGTGTGTGGGACTTGTTCTATTAGTCCTTCTATACTGACCTCCAGCAGGTTGCAAATTGAATATAATTTTTTTCTGCATCTAGCTCTGAAAAAATATTTGGGCTTCTAGCGGTGTGTGGGACTTGGTCTATTAGTCCATCTATACTGACCTCCATCAGGTTGCAAATTAAAAATAATTTTTTTCTGCATCTAGCTCTGAAAAAATATTTGGGCTTCTAGCAGTGTGTGGGACTTGGTCTATTAGTCCATCTATACTGACCTCCATCAGGTTGCAAATTAAAAATAATTTTTTTCTTCATTTATCTCTGAAAAAATATTTGGGCTTCTAGCAGCGTGTGGGACTTGTTCTATTAGTCCATCTATACTGACCTCCATCAGGTTGCAAATTAAAAATAATTTTTTTCTGCATCTAGCTCTGAAAAAATATTTGGGCTTCTAGCAGTGTGTGGGACTTGGTCTATTAGTCCATCTATACTGACCTCCATCAGGTTGCAAATTAAAAATAATTTTTTTCTTCATTTATCTCTGAAAAAATATTTGGGCTTCTAGCAGCGTGTGGGACTTGTTCTATTAGTCCATCTATACTGACCTCCATCAGGTTGCAAATTAAAAATAATTTTTTTCTGCATCTAGCTCTGAAAAAATATTTGGGCTTCTAGCAGTGTGTGGGACTTGGTCTATTAGTCCATCTATACTGACCTCCATCAGGTTGCAAATTAAAAATAATTTTTTTCTGCATCTAGCTCTGAAAAAATATTTGGGCTTCTAGCAGTGTGTGGGACTTGGTCTATTAGTCCATCTATACTGACCTCCATCAGGTTGCAAATTAAAAATAATTTTTTTCTGCATCTAGCTCTGAAAAAATATTTGGGCTTCTAGCAGTGTGTGGGACTTGGTCTATTAGTCCATCTATACTGACCTCCATCAGGTTGCAAATTGAATAAAAAAATTTTCTGCATCTAGCTCTGAAAAAATATTTGGGCTTCTAGCGGTGTGTGGGACTTGGTCTATTAGTCCATCTATACTGACCTCCATCAGGTTGCAAATTAAAAATAATTTTTTTCTGCATCTAACCCAGCCAATAGTTTTGGCCTAATACCACAGTTTGGCCACTCAGCTCTGCTCGGTTCCCATCCATTGTTTTTTTGTGCAAACAACTCCAGAGTTGTGAATTAGTTAACCACCAAAATGAGTGGAAAAAGGCCTGCTGCTGGTGGAAAGGGGAATAGGCGTGTTGGGAAGGGGAAAAAAGGTTGTGTCCGTGGGGTAGGTGCAGAAGAAAGACCATCTTCCAGCCAAACTAAAATGTCTACTTCTTTTAGCGGACAATGTGATAAGATCCCTTTCTTACGGCCACGCCAATCGCTACAAATTCCAGATGAGGCACAAAAACAGCAGGTGCTTCAACGGATATCAAGTGCTCCTTTAAGTGGGCTCTCCTCCACATCAACTTCAACATCACAAATACTCCAGTCCTCAAAGGTGTCACCCAAATCGCACTTGCTTCCTCACAGCTCCCAAATCTCCAGCTGCCCGTCTGAGTATGAGGTAGAACAGATGGTTGAGTCTGCAGAGCTGTTTACTCATACTATAGCCTGGGAATCAGAGGTCGACTCCAGCGCTTCTGTGAATCCAGACGAGGAAATGATCTGCACTGATGCCCAGAATCTTTATGAGTCGGATCCAGGACCAGACGCAGAAGGTTCTGACCATAATGTAGACCCTCATTCCCAAACTGTAACTCCTGTTGGTGGAGACAATGAGGAAGACGATGATAAGACTCAAATACCTGATTGGAGCGACAACTTTAGTTTTTTGTCAGGGCAGGAACAGGTTGGCTCTGAGGACGACGGGTGTGATAACGCACAGGGTGATGATGATGAGGTCGGAGATCCCACTTACTGTCAACCCACAGTCAGCCAAGAGATGAGGTCAGCAGAGGAGGTGGAGGAAGATGCTAGTGACGACGAGGTCAGGTTGCGCCTTCCTGGACAGAGACGTAGTACTGGAAGCACGTCAACAACTGCATCCTCAAACACAACTCTGCCTCTCACCACAAGTCGTGGTGGATCTTCAGGTCGCATGGGTGCTAAGCCTTGCATAGCCTGGGCATTTTTTCAGATCGATAAAGATGACCCAACTCGTGTTATCTGTAACATTTGTCAGCAAAAGCTAAGTAGAGGCCAAAAAATACATAGTTTGAGTACTTCATGCATGAACCGGCACATGGACATGAAGCATAAGTTGCAGTGGGAAGCTCAGTGTGCTACAATGCGGTCTAGCCGGCCGGGCCAACCACCGTCTGCCATATCTTGTGCATCCGCGGCCTCTTCATCCTCTGTGACTGGGGGGACAGCAGTCACACCTGTTTTGGGGCGCAGACCTGCCACCTCTTTACCCGCAACAGCCAGCGTGATTGGCAGGTCATCATTTTCTTTGGAGGTGGTAACACCAGCTGGTCTTGAGCGCTGTCCGACATCGATAGCACCACCTTTGGATCAAGGCAACCTAACATGTCCGCCTGCATCTTCCTCACAGACCGTCAGTTTGCCGGGGACACCCTTATCAACCCCGTCTAAGCACAAAAGCCAGCCCTCGGTCCCTCAGATGTGGACAAGTAAAAGACCATTTCCTCCTAGCCATGAGAAAGCTAAGAGGTTGAATTTCACCATCTGCAAGCTCTTGGCTACAGAAATGCTGCCTTTCCGCCTGGTGGACACAGAGGATTTTCGAGACCTTATGTCCGTCGCAGTGCCCCAGTACCAGATGCCCAGTCGGCACTACTTCTCAAAGAAAGGTGTGCCTGCGCTCCACCAGCATGTCGCACACAACATCACCGCTTCTTTGAGAAACTCTGTGTGTGACAGGGTGCATTTCACCACAGACACTTGGACGAGTAGGCATGGACAGGGGCGTTACATGTCGCTGACTGGGCACTGGGTAACTATGGTGACAGCAGGACAAGGGGCTGCTGTCCAAGTCTTGCCGTCCCCACGAGTTGTGCGTCAATCCTCTTTATGTCATTTTTCCTCCACTGCTTCTGCCTCCTCAACCTCCTCTCGGTCTTCCACCTGCACCCAAAGCCTGTCTGGTCATGCCACAAGCTTTCTAACTGCGCAGAAGGGATCCTGCACACCTCCTTACTATGCTGGCAGTAGGGCTCAACGTCATCAGGCGGTTTTTACATTGAAATGTCTGGGAAATGTGAGTCACACAGCTGAGGAGTTGTGGTCAGCTCTGGAGAACCAATTTCATGAATGGTTGTCTCCACTGGACCTGAAACCAGGGAAGGCCGTGTGCGACAATGCTGCAAACCTGGGTGCGGCCCTTCGCCGGGGCAATGTCACACACGTGCCTTGTATGGCTCACGTGTTGAACCTGGTTGTCCAGCAATTTTTAGCCCACTATCCCAGACTAGATGGCCTTCTGCAGAGGGCACGGTCGCTGTGTGCTCACTTCCGCCGTTCGCATCCCGCAGCTCAGCGACTTACATCTCTACAGAAGTCGTTGGGCCTGCCACTTCACCGGCTAAAATGCGATGTGCCTACCCGGTGGAATTCAACTCTGCACATGTTGCAGCGACTGTGGCAGCACCGACAAGCCCTGGTGCAATACGTTCTGACGTATAGCCTGGGCCAACGAGATTCAGAGGTGGGGCAAATCACGCTGGAGGAGTGGTCTCAGATCAGGGACCTATGCACCCTTCTGCACAGTTTTGAAATGGCGACGAAGATGTTTAGTGCTGACGATGCCATTATCAGCATGACTATTCCGGTGATTTACATGCTGGAGCACATGTTAAACAGAATTCGGAGTCAGGTGGTGGCACAAGAGGAGGTGGAGGAAGTAGAGGAGGAGGAGTTGTATGCGGAAGGGCTAACATCTGCAAGGTCCAGACGGTCGGCAGCACCAAGGCGGCAGGCATGTGAGGGTGGGGGAGATGATTTTACCAGGGCGCATGGTAGCAGCCAAACTAGTGAGGAAGGTGCAGGAGCCCAGGAAGAAGTGGAGGACGAACTGATGGAAGACTCATCAGATGAGGGAGACCTTGATCACATTTCTGTTGTGCGAGGTTGGGGGGAGAGGACAGAGGAAGGAAGCATGATTGCTACCTCGCCACCAACACAACAGGGACTTGGTGCTCCTGGATGCGCAACACACATGAGTGCCTTCTTGCTGCACTACCTGCAACATGACCCTCGAATTGTGAGAATTAGAAATAATCCTGACTACTGGGTTGCCACACTTTTAGATCCCCGGCACAAAAGTAAATTTGCAGAAATTATTCCTGCCATAGAAAGGGATGCACGCATGCAGGAGTATCAGCAGAGACTGTTGCAGAATCTTACATGTGCTTTTCCACAAAATACCAGTGGTGCACGTAGTGAATCTCACAGTTCCAACTTGCCAACCGTGGGACCGTCAAGTGTTCAGCACTCAAACCGTAACAGAACCACAGTATCTGCTGGTAACATCAATTTTGCGGAATCATTTCACCACTTTTTTAGCCCATCCTTTGCAAGGCCACAGGAGACAAGAAGTCTGACACATAGTCAACGCCTAGAGACAATGGTACAGGAGTATCTCCAAGTAAACATTGAAGCCACGACTGTGTCACTGGACCCTTGCTCTTTTTGGGCTTCCAATCTGGATAAATGGCCGGAGCTAGCCACTTACGCCTTGGAGATCTTGTCATGCCCCGCAGCCAGCGTTCTGTCTGAACGTGTGTTCAGCGCTGCTGGTGGTGTGCTGACAGATAAGCGCACGCGGCTCTCCACTGATAATGTAGACAGACTCACGTTCATAAAGATGAACAAATCATGGATCCGAAACGACTTTTCTACCCCTGTGTCATCCTGGGGAGAGTAAAAGCTTGATGATTGGTTAAAATCACCCTACCAACCGTTTTAAGCTTTCAAATTACTAATCATGTTTATCTGTATCTTGACTGGAAAATAATTTGGGCTTTGTAGCAGTGTGCAGCACTGATCCTATTAGGCCATCTATAATAAGCTTCACCAGATTTAAAATTAAAAATAATTTTTAGCTGCATCTAGCCCGGAAAATAATTTTGGGGCTCCGAGATGCGCAAGACACATAAGTGCCTTCTTGCTGCACTACCTGCAGCATGACCCTCATATTGTCAGAATTCGAAGTAATCATGACTACTGGGTTGCCACACTCTTAGATCCCCCAAACTTTTCGATCAACCTTTTCATTTTAATAAAGACCAAAAAAATGGTCATTTTTGAAATTATAAGCATTAGCAGGTTGTTAGAAACTGAAATCAAACAGTTTTCAACTCAAAACTTTATTCTAGGTGATGTTACATTTTCACATAGGACCCCTTGTTCGAAAGGAGCTTCTGAACTCTCTCGTCCATTGAATTTGTCAGGTTTTGGATGGTTTCTGCTTCAATTGTTTTGCATGAGGACAGAATACCCTCCCAGAGCTGTTGCTTAGATGTGAACTGCCTCCCGCCATCATAGACACTCCTTTTAATGATGCTCCAAAGGTTCTGAATGGGGTAGAGGTCAGGGAAGCATGGGGGTCACACCATAAGTTTGTCCCCTTTTATGCCCATATCAGCCAGAGATGCAGATGTTTTATGTGCAGCATGAGATGGTGCATTATCATGCAGAAAAATGATCTTGCTGTGAAATACACGGTTCTTCTTCTTGAACCATGGCAGGAAGTGCTGTTTGAGAAAATCCACATACATTATGGAGTTCATCTTTAGCGCCTTCAGGGATCCTAAAGGGGCCGACAATCTCTCTCCCCATGATTCCAGCCCAAAACATTACTCCACCTCCTCCTTGTTGGCGCTGTAGCCGTGTTTGCGTGGGGTGTCCATCAACCAGCCATCCTCCACTCCATTCATCTGGACCATCGAGCGCTGCACGGCACTCATCCGTGAACAAAACAGTTTTGAAATCAGTCTTCATGTAATGTTTGGCCCACTGGAGCCGTTTCTGCTTGTGTGAAGTGGATAGAGGAGGTCGACAGGATGGCATATGCACAGCTGCAAACCTCTGAAGGACCCTGCATCTTGTTGTTCGGGGGACGTTGGAGGCACAAGCAGCTTCAAAAACTTGTCTGCTGCTATGACAAGGCTTTTTTGCCGCTGCTGTTTCAACCTGACGTAATTGCCTGTAGGAAAGAGTCCTCAATTTGCCCTTATCAGCACGCACACGTGTGTACTGTGAATCAGCTACATACTTCTTGATTGCCAAGACACTTCATCCTGATCATCGCACAATGTTGATTGTAGTCATGCTTTGACCTAAACACTCCACAATTTGTTGCTTCTCAGCAGCCGACACATCCTTTTTCTTTCCCATTTTGGCAGAAAATGTAGGCTGCTTAATAATGTGAGAGAGCCTTCTTAAGTAGTCTTGCCTTTCATTGGACACACCTGCCAAACTAATTAGCACAGGTGTCTGCAATTGCTTACAGTGATATAAAGAGCCCTGACACACATCACCATGAGTTTAACTGACAAACAAACAAATTCTTCCCTTATCACTCCTAAACACTTTTTGCATAATAATTTGGAACGCAGTGTACATGTGCTTTTCCACAAAACACCAGTGGTTCACGTAGTGAATCTTACAGTTCTAACTTGCCAACCGTGGTCTGTATGGAATTGTTCAATAAAGGGCCCAAAATTAAGATAACATAGATGGGAGAGGTCTCTATGAATAGGAATTCCTAAGTATTTGATACCCTGTGAGGGCCAGGCAAAGGGAAAGTTGGACTGGATGGAATCCTATATGGATTTAGGGAGGGAGACATCGAGGGCCTCAGACTTCGCTGCATTGAATTTAAAATTTTACCATGTAACAAAGTGATCTATTTCAGCCATAACAGCAGGGATGGATATATGTGATTGAGTGATATATACTAGGACATCATCAGCAAATAGAGAGCACTTGTACTCGGTGCCTCCCACCTCAATTCACCTAATATTGGGGTTATGGCGAATTGATGAGAGCAGGTGCTCCGTCACTAGGATGTATAAGAGAGGGGACAGAGGACATCCCTGCCTTGTCCCATTGGTGATTGTGAAAGGTGATGAAAATGTTCTGACGCACCCCCTGGGCCTTGGCACACCCGGAGCCGGACCTTTTTTGGTGGATGCTGGTGGTTGTAGTCTTCGTGGCGGCGATCCGGTTCCGTGGCTCAGGGCGGTCAAACCAGTGGCGGAACTATTTATGTGGTTTTGATGTTTAAATGTCTGACTACGCCACCCGTGGATTGCGGTCAGAGTGAACCGCCGCTACAGGGCAGACCGCTAAGGCTGGTGTTGTGGGTGCAGCAGAGCGTAGCATAACTCCCCACGGGAGGAGTATAGCCTCAGGGCAGTGTATGCGGAGGATGGGGGTGATGGTGCAGGGCAGCAGCAGTAACGACACGGAGTCAGTGACGCAGTTCAGGGCCTTTACTCACAGTTCTTATTATCCAGACCACGTCTGCAGGTAACGGCTGCCCACGTCGTACTGTGCTCACCAGGTGAGGGGCTCAGACAACTCCCAGATAACTTTGGAGCGCTTCACAGGACCCCCTTTGTGTGTCCTTTGTCTGGCCTTTCTTACCAACACTTCTGTCCGGCTGCCTCGGGCCTCCTCTTGGTAAACTTGGCGCCAGTTTCCCTGACCCTATGTGGTGCCTTCCTAGCGGGTGGAGCAAGGGGCTGCGCCACATAAAATGTCAGAGCCTCCGGTTTCTAGCTGAGGGTCGTTTCCTGCCTCCACTAGTTCGGGGACCGGTCTCCCCCTTTGGCCTGACCCCTCCACGCAGGTGGATTCGGGCGTGCGGTGGCGACTCGCCCGTCCGCACCCCTGGGATCCCTTCATTCCTCGTTCCTGGAGCCTTCTCCGCTCCTCTTCCTTCCTTCTCCCTCTTGCAGGCCTGGGCCTCTGTTACTAGGCCCGCCTCCGGAGCAGAGCTCATGCAGAGCCCCTGCTCCCTGCCACTTCTGCTCAGACTTCTCTGCACTGAACTAAGATGGTGCCCACCTTTTATACTCCCTTCTCAATGCACCCATCAACTGCTTCCTCCCTGCTCCTGCACTGCAGGGTTCCCCTTTCTCAGTGTTCCCTCCCCCCACTCCAGCCAGGGACAGGGACTGTCGTGCCCATCTCAGGGGCATATTGGTCGCCCTGCCCCACGGCAATGTGGTGTAATGCATGCAGGTGTCGGGTCCTGATCCACACTCCGTCCTTATCTGAGAGTGAGATATCACACCTCTGGGTGAGGTGCAATACGTCTGTAGCAACCGAGCCCTCGGTGCTACAGTTCCATTTATCTTCAGCCTAGGTGACGTATTGTGATACAGGGCCGTGATTTTGGCTATAAAAGGGTCCCCTAGACCCCTACCCCAAGCTTTTTAAGAGAATCATATATGGCGTGCCAGGAGACTCTATGGAATGCTTTCTCAGCATCCAACGAGAGTATCTACTTACAAATTTTTAACTGCATCTAGCCCAGGAAATACTTTGTGCCTAGTAGCAGTGTCTGCTAGTCAGCGGATTATCCCGGCTGTTAAGCAAGCTACACCACCTGTAGTTTGGACACTTAAATTTTTCAAAGGAAATGCTTCGGGACCACGGGATACTTAGTGAAGAGCATCAGGAGGCACCCCAAGGCATAGGGGCTGGGACTGGCACTAGGATGCCTTGCGGTGGACAGCCGAGCTCGATCCTTATAAAAGCTTTTTAACTGCAGCAGCTTTAGTGGACGCTACTGGAGCTGGAATTACGCGGCTGCTGGCATGAGACTTGCCCTCCAATAGATCCTTGTAAATGGATTTAAAGTGTATTCATTTAAATTAGAGGGACAATTTAAATTAAAAAGCTTAGAGCTGCCTCCACCACACGGGGGCTCTCTCGACCCACCAGCGGACAGGCACCAGTATTGGGAGAGGGGGGCTGGCCGTCAGGGTTCACCGCGGCTCTGGCACAAACCCGGCGACACGGAGGTGGCACGGGCAGGAGCGGACTGGCCGTCTCGGCTTCTCACTTTTTGGATTTTAGAAGGGCATGACATGCCTATATCTGTGTCTCCCCCTCCTTTTACTCCTCCACCTCTTTTCTTTTCGCATGACTATATGTACTTGTCACTTTTCCATGTGTTAGTTGTGTCTTCTGAGCAGTTTGTCAGCTTTTGGACACCTTTGAAGGTGTTTTCTATGTGTTTCTATGTGTTTTTGTTTGCCTGCCATTGGTTTTAACGGTGTTCGAAGGTGTTCGACGAACAGTTCGACGAACAGTTCGGCGAACACACGGGTGTTCGACGAACCGAACCGAACTCGAACACTACGGGGGTGGCTCAATACTAGTAGGGTGATTTTAACCAATCATCAAGCTTTTACTCTCCCCAGGATGACACAGGGGTAGAAAAGTCGTTTCGGATCCATGATTTGTTCATCTTTATGAACGTGAGTCTGTCTACATTATCAGTGGAGAGCCGCGTGCGCTTATCTGTCAGCACACCACCAGCAGCGCTGAACACACGTTCAGACAGAACGCTGGCTGCGGGGCATGACAAGATCTCCAAGGCGTAAGTGGCTAGCTCCGGCCATTTATCCAGATTGGAAGCCCAAAAAGAGCAAGGGTCCAGTGACACAGTCGTGGCTTCAATGTTTACTTGGAGATACTCCTGTACCATCGTCTCTAGGCGTTGACTATGTGTCAGACTTCTTGTCTCCTGTGGCCTTGCAAAGGATGGGCTAAAAAAGTGGTGAAATGATTCCGCAAAATTGATGTTACCAGCAGATACTGTGGTTCTGTTACGGTTTGAGTGCTGAACACTTGACGGTCCCACGGTTGGCAAGTTGGAACTGTGAGATTCACTACGTGCACCACTGGTATTTTGTGGAAAAGCACATGTAAGATTATGCAACAGTCTCTGCTGATACTCCTGCATGCGTGCATCCCTTTCTATGGCAGGAATAATTTCTGCAAATTTACTTTTGTACCGGGGATCTAACAGTGTGGCAACCCAGTAGTCAGGATTATTTCTAATTCTCACAATTCGAGGGTCATGTTGCAGGTAGTGCAGCAAGAAGGCACTCATGTGTGTTGCGCATCCAGGAGCACCAAGTCCCTGTTGTGTTGGTGGCGAGGTAACAATCATGCTTCCTTCCTCTGTCCTCTCCCCCCAACCTCGCACAACAGAAATGTGATCAAGGTCTCCCTCATCTGATGAGTCTTCCATCAGTTCGTCCTCCACTTCTTCCTGGGCTCCTGCACCTTCCTCACTAGTTTGGCTGCTACCATGCGCCCTGGTAAAACCATCTCCCCCACCCTCACATGCCTGCCGCCTTGGTGCTGCCGACCGTCTGGACCTTGCAGATGTTAGCCCTTCCGCATACAACTCCTCCTCCTCTACTTCCTCCACCTCCTCTTGTGCCACCACCTGACTCCTTATTCTGTTTAACATGTGCTCCAGCATGTAAATCACCGGAATAGTCATGCTGATAATGGCATCGTCAGCACTAAACATCTTCGTCGCCATTTCAAAACTGTGCAGAAGGGTGCATAGGTCCCTGATCTGAGACCACTCCTCCAGCTTGATTTGCCCCACCTCTGAATCTCGTTGGCCCAGGCTATACGTCAGAACGTATTGCACCAGGGCTTGTCGGTGCTGCCACAGTCGCTGCAACATGTGCAGAGTTGAATTCAACCGGGTAGGCACATCGCATTTTAGCTGGTGAAGTGGCAGGCCCAACGACTTCTGTAGAGATGTAAGTCGCTGAGCTGCGGGATGCGAACGGCGGAAGTGAGCACACAGCGACCGTGCCCTCTGCAGAAGGCCATCTAGTCTGGGATAGTGGGCTAAAAATTGCTGGACAACCAGGTTCAACACGTGAGCCATACAAGGCACGTGTGTGACATTGCCCCGGCGAAGGGCCGCACCCAGGTTTGCAGCATTGTCGCACACGGCCTTCCCTGGTTTCAGGTCCAGTGGAGACAACCATTCATGAAATTGGTTCTCCAGAGCTGACCACAACTCCTCAGCTGTGTGACTCACATTTCCCAGACATTTCAATGTGAAAACCGCCTGATGACGTTGAGCCCTACTGCCAGCATAGTAAGGAGGTGTGCAGGATCCCTTCTGCGCAGTTAGAAAGCTTGTGGCATGACCAGACAGGCTTTGGGTGCAGGTGGAAGACCGAGAGGAGGTTGAGGAGGCAGAAGCAGTGGAGGAACTTTGACATAAAGAGGATTGACGCACAACTCGTGGGGATGGCAAGACTTGGACAGCAGCCCCTTGTCCTGCTGTCACCATAGTTACCCAGTGCCCAGTCAGCGACATGTAACGCCCCTGTCCATGCCTACTCGTCCAAGTGTCTGTGGTGAAATGCACCCTGTCACACACAGAGTTTCTCAAAGAAGCGGTGATGTTGTGTGCGACATGCTGGTGGAGCGCAGGCACACCTTTCTTTGAGAAGTAGTGCCGACTGGGCATCTGGTACTGGGGCACTGCGACGGACATAAGGTCTCGAAAATCCTCTGTGTCCACCAGGCGGAAAGGCAGCATTTCTGTAGCCAAGACCTTGCAGATGGTGAAATTCAACCTCTTAGCTTTCTCATGGCTAGGAGGAAATGGTCTTTTACTTGTCCACATCTGAGGGACCGAGGGCTGGCTATTGTGCTTAGACGGGGTTGATAAGGGTGTCCCCGGCAAACTGCCGGTCTGTGAGGAAGATGCAGGCGGACATGTTAGGTTGCCTTGATCCAAAGGTGGTGCTATCGATGTCGGACAGCGCTCAACACCAGCTGGTGTTACCACCTCCAAAGAAAATGATGACCTGCCAATCACGCTGGCTGTTGCGGGTAAAGAGGTGGCAGGTCTGCGCCCCAAAACAGGTGTGACTGCTGTCCCCCCAGTCACAGAGGATGAAGAGGCCGCGGATGCACAAGATATGGCAGACGGTGATTGGCCCGGCCGGCTAGGCCGCATTGTAGCACACTGAGCTTCCCACTGCAACTTATGCTTCATGTCCATGTGCCGGTTCATGCATGAAGTACTCAAACTATGTATTTTTTGGCCTCTACTTAGCTTTTGCTGACAAATGTTACAGATAACACGAGTTGGGTCATCTTTATCGATCTGAAAAAATGCCCAGGCTATGCAAGGCTTAGCACCCATGCGACCTGAAGAGCCACCACGACTTGTGGTGAGAGGCAGAGTTGTGTTTGAGGATGCAGTTGTTGACGTGCTTCCAGTACTACGTCTCTGTCCAGGAAGGCGCAACCTGACCTCGTCGTCACTAGCATCTTCCTCCACCTCCTCTGCTGACCTCATCTCTTGGCTGACTGTGGGTTGACAGTAAGTGGGATCTCCGACCTCATCATCATCACCCTGTGCGTTATCACACCCGTCGTCCTCAGAGCCAACCTGTTCCTGCCCTGACAAAAAACTAAAGTTGTCGCTCCAATCAGGTATTTGAGTCTTATCATCGTCTTCCTCATTGTCTCCACCAACAGGAGTTACAGTTTGGGAATGAGGGTCTACATTATGGTCAGAACCTTCTGCGTCTGGTCCTGGATCCGACACATAAAGATTCTGGGCATCAGTGCAGATCATTTCCTCGTCTGGATTCACAGAAGCGCTGGAGTCGACCTCTGATTCCCAGGCTATAGTATGAGTAAACAGCTCTGCAGACTCAACCATCTGTTCTACCTCATACTCAGACGGGCAGCTGGAGATTTGGGAGCTGTGAGGAAGCAAGTGCGATTTGGGTGACACCTTTGAGGACTGGAGTATTTGTGATGTTGAAGTTGATGTGGAGGAGAGCCCACTTAAAGGAGCACTTGATATCCGTTGAAGCACCTGCTGTTTTTGTGCCTCATCTGGAATTTGTAGCGATTGGCGTGGCCGTAAGAAAGGGATCTTATCACATTGTCCGCTAAAAGAAGTAGACATTTTAGTTTGGCTGGAAGATGGTCTTTCTTCTGCAGATGTTACTGTTGCTTTAACACCTACCCCACGGACACAACCTTTTTTCCCCTTCCCAACACGCCTATTCCCCTTTCCACCAGCAGCAGGCCTTTTTCCACTCATTTTGGTGGTTAACTAATTCACAACTCTGGAGTTGTTTGCACAAAAAAACAATGGATGGTAACCGAGCAGAGCTGAGTGGCCAAACTGTGGTATTAGGCCAAAACTATTGGCTGGGTTAGATGCAGAAAAAAATTATATTCAATTTGCAACCTGATGGAGGTCAGTATAGATGGACTAATAGAACAAGTCCCACACACAGCTAGAAGCCCAAATATTTTTTCAGAGGTACTGTAGATGCAGATAAAAATTAGTTTTAATTTGCAACCTGATGGAGGTCAGTATAGATGGACTAATAGAGAAAGTCCGACACACTACTAGAAGGCCAAATATTTTTTCAGAGGTAGATGCAGAAAAAAATATATTCAGTTTGCAACCTGATGGAGGTCAGTATAGATGGACTAATACAAATAGTCCCACACACAGCTAGAAGCCCAAATATTTTTTCAGAGGTACTGTAGATGCAGATAAAAATTATTTTGAATTTGCAACCTGATGGAGGTCAGTATAGATGGACTAATAGACCAAGTCCCACACACTGCTAGAAGCCCAAATATTTTTTCAGAGCTAGATGCAGAAAAAAATTATTTTAAATTTGCAACCTGATGGAGGTCAGTATAGATGGACTAATAGACCAAGTCCCACACACCGCTAGAAGCCCAACTATTTTTTCAGAGCTAGATGAAGAAAAAAATTATTTTTAAGACCATTAGGATGTCGCGAGTCCAGAGAATAAATCCAGAATGCTTCTCTGGTAAGAAGATGTCGTCTGTAGTGTTGAGCATTCCGATACTGTAATATCGGGTATCGGCCGATATTCGCGGTATCGGAATTCCGATACTTAATTCCGATACTTTTACAATATCGGATACCGGAATCGGAAGTTCCCATAATGCCTGCGCTCTGCAGTGTCTGTGAAGGATGACAAGTTGGATGGCAGCGCGATCCAGCCTGTCATCAGAATGCCATCCCAGCGGGGGAGAATTCTCCTGATTGTTTAAAAGCCGGCGGGCGGTAAAAAGCCGCCGGCTTTTAAACAATCACACAGCCCCATACTGCTTCCCCGCAGCCTCCCACCCCGATCCTCCGCTCCCCTCGCCACCTCCAATCCCAATCGTAAATTAGGACCGGGCGGGGAGTGCAGCACAAAGGAGCGAAGGACCCGGGCGGGGAAGCCGGCAGTGAAAAGACTTCACCGCCGGCTTTCCCGTTCTGTGCTGCGCTTTCCCGCCGGTTATTTCAAATGAACAGCTGAGGTATCAGGTGATGCCGATCAGCTGTTCATTTGAAGTCGCCGCGGTGCCCTCAGAGGGTTCATGTGAGTTCATGCTTGACTGCATGAACTCACATGAACTTTCCCACGGCCGCACAGGTCAGCCTCACCTCCCAGACCCGTCATGATTAGTGTGTGTGCGGGGTGTGTGTGCGGGGTGTGTGTGCGGGGTGTCTGTGCGATGTTTGTGCGGGTGTGCGCGGTGTCTGTGCGATGTGTGCGGGTGTGTGCGTGCAGGCAGACATAGGCCGATGTGACACTACTACTCCCATCGGCCTATGTCTGTCCCCCGTCCACTCGTGCCAGCAGGATCAGCTCGATGGGAGCAGTAGTTCCCATCAGCCTGATCCTGCTATTTAAATTGCCCTACTGTGTCCCCAATAAATGTTAGATACATGTCATTGGTGGTCAGTGGTTGCCTAAAAGAAATTAGTTCATACATTACCTGTCCCCGCCGATCGCCACCTAAAATAAAGTAAAAAATAAAAAACTACACCTATTCTCACCTAGACACCTAATTCCCCGAAGCCATCGATCTCCTGTAATAAAATAGAAAATAATAAACCACAACCTTATCCTTACCCCTCCGTAGCAGTCCACGAGTGTCCCACGAAGATCTCCAGTTCAGAGCAGCCACATAGAATGTGACCGCTCTGAACCGCTGCCGCCGCTAAAATGACGGGGCCGTAAGGGTTCACCGGAGTTCAGGCAGCGCTGCTCCGGTTAGCTGCTTTACGGCCCTGCTGTATCGTGAGAAATTCCCACGGTACAGCAGTGCCGTAAAGGAGGTCTCCGGAGCTGCTCTGCCTGAATGCACTCCGGTGACCTCAGTCAGTGGCTCCCGCTGCCGGGAGCGGACGTGTTCCCGGCAGTGTGAGCTTACAGCAGCCATGCACAGCTGTCACCATCTCCAGATGTGACAGCTGTACATGGGAGATCAGCGCAGGAACGTGGACAGGCAACTATTATTTTTAGTAAACTAAGAATTAAATAAAATTGTGTGTTTTATTTCAAATAAATTATTTTTTTCTGGGTGTAGTGTGTGTTTTTTCTTTTTAACACTTTGGAGGTTAGTAATGGGGGTGTCTTATAGACGCCCATCATTACTAACCTGGGCTTCATGGCAGCTGGCGCTGACATGAACCCCACCACTATTACCCCCTGCCACCGCACCAGGGCAGCGTGGAAGAGTGAGGCTAAGTGCCAGAATTGGCGCATCCTATGGATGCGCCATTTCTGGGGCGGCTGACGGCTGGTGTTTCTAGCCTGGGAGGGAGCTATTATTCATGGCACCCTTCCTGGGCTATTAATATCAGCCCCCAGCTGTCTGCCTAGCCTTTGCTAGCTATTAAAATAGGGGGGACCCCCACGTCATTTTTTTGGGGGGGGTCCCCCATTTTAATAGCTAGTAAAGGCTAGGTATTCAGCTGGGGGCTGATATTAGTAGCCTGGGAAGCTCCGTGGGTTTTACCCCCTTCCCAGGCTTCAAACATTTGCCACAGCCGTCTGCTTAACCTCCGCTAGAGACTAAAATTATGGGGGATCCCACGCCATTTTTTTTTTAAATAAATCCTTTATTTTAACACTAAATGACATTTGAGGAGTTAATAAAGATGCAGTCCCTAAATTATTATTTATTTTTTAATTAATTTTTCCCAAAACTTTTGACGTGGGCTTTGCTATATTTTTGTATGCCAGCCAGGTACAGCATCCAGCTTCTATGAACGCGCCATTTTCCGGGGCGGCTGCAGACTGCAATTTTCAGCGGGGGGGCAGAAAGCTTGGGCCTCCCTGCGCTGCAGATTCCATCCCCCAGCTGTCTAGTTGTACCTGGCTGGACACAAAAATAGGGCGAAGCCCCACGTTTTGTTTTTTTTAATTATTTCATGAAATTCATGGAATAATTAAGAAAAAAAGGGCTTCCCTATATTGTTGTGTCCAACCAGGTACAAATAGGCAGCTGGTGGTTGGGGGCAGCCTGTTCCTGCCTGCTGTACCTGGCTGGACACAAATATAGTGCAAAGCCCCACGTCAATTTTTTTTTAATTATTTCAGGAAATTCATGAAATAATTAAAAAAAAATTATGTGGGGCTTCGCCCTATATTTGTGTCCAGTCAGGTACAGCAGGCAGGAACGGGCTGCCCCCAACCACCAGCTGCCTATTTGTACCTAGCCGGACACAACAATATAGGGAAGCCCTTTTTTCTTAATTATTCCATGAATTTCATGAAATAATTAAAAAAAAAAATACGTGGGGCTTCGCCCTATTTTTGTGTCCAGCCAGATACAACTAGGCAGCTGGGGGCTGGAATCCGCAGCGCAGGGAGACCCAAGCTTTCTGGGCCACCCCCGCTGCAAATTGCAGTCCGCAGCCGCCCCAGAAAATGGCGCGTTCATAGAAGCGCCATCTTCTGGCGCTGTACCCAACTCATCCAGGGCCCTGGTGCGGTGGCTCACTGGGTAATAAAGGGGTTAAGGCCAGCTTGGCATTATCAGCTGGCCCTAAGCCCGAAATTCATGGGGTCACGCCAATATTAGACATGACCACCATGAATTTCTAGTAAAGTATTTAAAAAAACACAACACCCAGAAAAAAGTCCTTTAATTGAAATAAACACACAATTCTTTATTGTTCTAAATTAAACCATACTTACCATCACGCCCATTCCAGCTGAAGCCAACGATCTCCTGCAATAAAAGTAAAATAATAAAGCAACCTCATCCTTACCTTTCCATGGCTCCCACGACAGCTTCAGCTCTGCTACATCGAGATGACAGGCTGGACCGCAGCAGAACGCTGCCATCCATCCTGTCATCCCGCAGACACTGAGAAGCGCAGGCATACTTCCACTCCTCAGTGTCTGGCTGTGACGGCATCCAGATGAGCCGAGGTCATGTCCAATGAACTCAGCTCACCTCATGTACGTCACTGACAGCGTGGGAAAATTCTCCTGCACTCAGCACTTCAGCGTGAGAATTTTCCCACGCTGTCAGTGACGTGCATGAGGTGAGCTGAGTTCATTGGACATGACCTCACCTCATGTATGTCACTGACAGCGTGGGAGAATTCTCACGCTGAAGCGCTGAGTGCAGGAGAATTTTCCCACGCTGTCAGTGACGTGCATGAGGTGAGCTGAGTTCATTGGACATGAACTCGGCTCATCTGGATGACGTCACAGAGAGACACTGAGGAGCGCAAGCATGCCTGCGCTTCTCAGTGTCTGCGGGATGACAGGCTGGATGACAGCGTTCTGCTGCGGTCCAGCCTGTCATCTCGATGTAGCAGAGCTGGAGCTGTCCTGGGAACCATTGAAAGGTAAGGATGATGTTGCTTTATTATTTTTCTTTTATTGCAGGAGATCGTTGGCTTCAGCTGGAATGGGCATGATGGTAAGTATGGTTTAATTTAGAACAATAAAGAATTGTGTGTTTATTTCAATTAAAGGACTTTATTCTGGGTGTTTGTGTTTTTCTTTAACTTTGACTATGGGGTTAGTAATGGGGGTGTCTTATAGACGCCTCTCCATTACTAACCTGGGCTTGATGTCATCTGGCATTATAAGCTGACATCAACCCTAGCCCTATTACACCACTGCCACCGCTACAGGGCAGCGTGGAAGAGCGAGGCTAAGTGCCAGAATTGGCGCATCCTATGGATGCGCCATTTCTGGGGCGGCTGACGGCTGGTGTTTCTAGCCTGGGAGGGGGCCAATATTCATGGCACCCTTCCTGGGCTATTAATATCAGCCCCCAGCTGTCTGCCTAGCCTGTGCTAGCTATTAAATTAGGGGGGACCCCACGTTATTTTTTTGGGAGGGTTCCCCCATTTTAATAGCTAGTAAAGGCTAGGTATTCAGCTGGGGGCTGATATTAGTAGCCTGGGAAGCTCTGTGGGTATTACCCCCTTCCCAGGCTTCAAACATTTGCCCCAGCTGTCTGCTTAACCTCCGCTAGAGCCTAAAATTAAGGGGAACCCCACGCCATTTTTTTTTAAATAAATCCTTTATTTTAACACTAAATGACAAGTACAGTAACCAACACTGTCACTGTACTTCATATATATGTGACTGACATGTTTCTATCTATCTAATCTATGTGTGATTCTCTATTCCTTCTATTCTAAATTGTCGGGTACAGATGCTGAATTGCCGGCCGGCTTTTTTAAAGAGACGGTGCATGAAAACACTATTATTTTTTTAAATAAATCCTTTACACTAAATGACAAGTACAGTAAGCAACACTGTCACAGTACTTCATATATATGTGACTGACATGTTTCTATCTATCTAATCTATGTGTGAAGCTCTATTCTGTCTATTATAAATTGTCGGGTACCGCTGCTGAATTGCCGGCCGGCTTTCTTAAAGAGACGGTGCACGAAAACACTAATATTTTTTAAAATAAATCCTTTACACTAAATGACAAGTACAGTAAGCAACACTGTCACAGTACTTCATATATATGTGACTGACATGTTTCTATCTATCTAATCTATGTGTGAAGCTCTATTCTTTCTGTTGTAAATTGTCGGGTACCGGTGAATGCCGCTGATGAATTGCCGGCTTTTCATGTCATTCTACATTATTCTTAGTTGTTTTACTTCATGTAGAATTAACCTACAAGGAAAGAAAGGGTTTATTTTCATTCCGATATTTGTGTCCCATTGACTTGCATTGGTTTCCGGTATCGGAATCGGCGATATCCGATACTTTTTGGGTATCGGTCCGATCCAATCCGATACGATATTTCCTGATATCGGAAGGTATCGCTCAACACTAGTCGTCTGCGATCTCCCCCTCTCTGCGTGTGCTTGAGCCGTTCAATACCAATCACTTGTAAAGCACAAGTGTTTCTCTGATGACATTCAATAAAATGTTTAGAAGCATGTGATACATTCTGATTACTGCTACAACGAGGAAAAATATCAGTCAGGTGTTCAGAAATACGGTCTTTCAATCTCCTGGTGGTACATCCCACATAGATCAATTTACACTCCTTACATAATATAATATAAACCACTCCTCTAGTATTACAATTGATATATGTCTTAATGGGGAATGATTTGGTATGAGAGGAGTTGAAAAACTCTTTTACAGGAATCATGCGGCTGCACGGTCGGCATTTAGCCTGACCGCAACCAAATAATCCCTGAAAATTGAGCCATGTGTTCCTTCTTCTGACTGAAGAATAAAGAGATGGGGACAACACATTGCCAATGGTTTTCCCTCTACGTGCTACAACAGAACACCCTGAATTTAATATCTTAGATAAAATAGGATCTTCAAATAGAATGGGTAAGTGCTTGTAAAAAATTGATTTAATCGCTGAAAATTCAGCACTTTATTGTAGGGATAGAACCAATTTGTTTTTCTGTACCATACTATTCCCATGGTGACAGACAATATTGTGTCTGCCTTTATTCCATGATGTTCCGTTCCTGTTGTTATGAATATCAATATCTGAGTTATTCCCACTGACAATGTGTTGGGCCCTATTCAAAATCCATTTTGGATAACCACGTCGGATGACATTGGTTTTAGAGCGGGATAATTTGCCAGTTAATATTTGTGCATTATTGCAATTTTTTGCTATACGTGTAAATTCACCCACTGGCACTGCTTTTATTGTGCGAAGTGGGTGACTACTACTAGCGTGCAAAATGGTATTACCAGAAAGAGGTTTGCAATAAGTATTTGTGGCAATGTTTTTATTAGAGATGCCACACAAATTTAAATCCAAGAATGAAATATTATTTTTCTGATGCTGATGTGTGAAAGTGAGATTACAATGATTGATATTCAAATAATCTATAAATTCAGGTATGGGAGATACATCGCCAGACCATATAATAAGTTGGTCATCGATGTATCTGCCATACCAGTAAATGTGTCCCAAAAAAGGATTTTTGTCACAATACAAATAGCTCTCCTCCCAATAAGCCATAACCAAGTTGGCCAACAAAGGTGAATACTTTGCACCCATAGAAACACCCCTGATTTGGATGTAAAATTGGCCATCGAAAGAGAAGTAGTTACATGTTAATAAAAAATCGACAACCTGTATGACAAAATTGCAAAGATCTGGTGAATATTTGCTATATTTACCCAAATGAAAAGATAACGCCTCGAGAGCAATTTCAGGTGGAAAGATGTGTATAAAGCAACAATATCACAGGAGATCCAACTAAAGTTCTTCTGCCACACTATATCAGATAACTGCTCCAGAACATCACCTGTGTCCTGCAAAAAACCGGGCGTCCACCCACTCGCCCAGTCTCTCAGAGACTCAGCCAATACCCGAAATGATGGGTCGCATAGGTGGAGCAATAATCCCCTTGTGCATCTTGGGCAAAGCATGCATGATGGGAGTGACAGGAAAATCCACCTGCATATAATCACATTGGGTTTGAGTTAGAATGAACAAAGACAAGCCATCTTGCAGGATATTGTTAATTTTTGTGGCAATATTTTTAACAGGACCATGCTGCAATTTCTTATAGGTGGTTGAATCACTTAATGTTAGAATTTGGGATCTGTAAACATCTGAGTCTAAAACAACCACCAGGCCACCTTTGTCAGCCTTACATGTCACAATATGGTCCATATCTCGCAATTCTTGCAAAGCTTTTTGTTGATTTTTAGACAAATTATGTTTTTTGTGATTAAAAAAAAAAAAGTCAAAAGATTAAAAACAGAATATTTATTGGTGCAGCTTTTTCTGAACTGACAAATGGCGTGTTCTCAGGCTGAACGATTTAGAAAAGCTGAGAGTGTTTTTTCTTCTGATCCCATGAAGACACCTGTCTCAAATGATATGACTATGCTATTTAAACAGCTTGAGAAGTTAATGCTTAGTGAGATGAAGGTGTGGTGGGATCAAACTACACTTACAAATTATTTGCAAAAAAATATGATTCCAAGAGGCCTTAGAATAAAAACGATTCCGACTACCATCTATTCAGAAAATTTTGTTACCGGTTGGAATCAACTATTGACGGATTGTTCCATGAATTTGATGAGACTCATTGTCAAACAAGAGGATTCAAAGCTAAACAGCTTGCAAACTGAAATATCCAATATTCATGCCTCCTTGAAACAACATAAAGATAAACCTGATTATCAGGATTTTAATAAACGAATTGATTCCATGGTGGAGAAAACAGAATCTACTATTATGATGAG
Organism: Phyllobates terribilis; assembly: GCF_046119375.1. Lineage (NCBI taxonomy): Eukaryota > Metazoa > Chordata > Amphibia > Anura > Dendrobatidae > Phyllobates > Phyllobates terribilis. The sequence goes on from NW_027362769.1 coordinate 320,277,474, forward strand.
GAAAAAAGATAAATTCCTCATGGACAGCAATGATTATGCCTCACATCAAGTGTATGAATGGGGTAGATGGTCTCGTACTTCCACCTCACCTAAATCAATCTTAAAAAGAAGAAATAACTATAACTACACGCCATCAGATTTACATGTTTCTTTTAGCTCTTCAGAGCAGGCATCAATGGATGATATTAACACTGATATGGAAATGGGAATAATCCATCATATTATCGTAAAGCAAAAGCTTCTAAATATGCAAAAAACGCAAAAGGAGAGGTGGCCGCAAACATATTAAATCCTGCGTGTATGACAACTCGTCGCAAGCAACGACCATAAATGAATACTCCTCAAATGTTCTCAATTTGTCAAAACAGACATTAACTAAAGATCAGGACGAAGTCCTATCACTGGGTTTTTCTTTTGTACCAGACAGACATTTTGACCTTTTTTCCACTCTCATTGACCTCAATAAATTTATACGCAATGTGACTATAAAAAAAACAACGTTTCCACTCTGCCAATGAAGGATGAATATAGACTTTTAAAATTTGAAGAACAAAAGGCTCTGTTACAATTGTAGGATTTACAAGATCAATTATCATCACCTGCTGAATTAATATCGCAGGCGACGTCTTTTGTAACTAAGAACCCATTTTTTTATCCTCTTCAAGCCCGTGTTGATTGTATGGACCGTTTTCAGGAAACCATGGAACGAGAACTTAGGATTCTGGCATATAGTGATCGCACACATCACAAAAAACGTAATTTGTCTAAAAATCAACAAAAAGCTTTGCAAGAATTGCGAGATATGGACCATATTGTGACACGTAAGGCTGACAAAGGTGGTCTGGTGGTTGTTTTAGACTCAGATGTTTACAGATTCCAAATTATAACATTATTAAGTGATTCTACCACCTATAAGAAATTGCAGCATGATCCAGTTAAAAATATTGCCAGAAAAATTAACAATATCCTGCAAGATGGCTTGTCTTTGGGCATTCTAACTCAAACCCAATGTGATTATATGCAGGTGGATTTTCCTGTCACTCCCATCATGCATGCTTTGCCCAAGGTGCACAAGGGGATTATTCCTCCACCTATGCGACCCATCATTTCGGGTATTGGCTCAGTCTCTGAGAGACTGGGCGAGTGGGTGAACGTCCGGTTTTCTGCAGGACACAGGTGATGTTCTGGAGCAGTTATCTGATATAGTGTGGCAGGAGAACTTTAGTTGGATCTCCTGTGATATTGTCGCTTTATACACATCTTTCCACCTGAAATTGCTCTCGAGGCGTTATCTTTTCATTTGGGTAAATATAGCAAATATTCACCAGATCTTTGCAATTTTGTCATACAGGTTGTCGATTTTTTAATGACATGTAACTACTTCTCTTTCGATGGCCAATTTTACATCCAAATCAGGGGTGTTTCTATGGGTGCAAATTATTCACCTTCGTTGGCAAATTTGGTTATGGCTTATTGGGAGGAGAGCTATTTGTATTGTGACAAAAATCCTTTTTTGGAAGTCATTTACTGGTATGGCAGATACATCGATGACCAACTTATTATATGGTCTGGCGATGTATCTCCCATACCTGAATTTATAGATTATTTGAATATCAATCATTGTAATCTCACTTTCACACATCAGCATCAGAAAAATAATATTTCATTCTTGGATTTAAATTTGTGTGGCATCTCTAATAAAAACATTGCCACAAATACTTATTGCAAACCTCTTTCTGGTAATACCATTTTGCACGCTAGTAGTAGTCACCCACTTCACACAATAAAAGCAGTGCCAGTGGGTGAATTTACACGTATAGCAAGAATTTTCAATAATGCTCAAATATTAGCTGGCGAATTATCCCGCTCTAAAACCAATTTCATCCGACGTGGTTATCCAAAATGGATTTTGAATAGGGCCCAACACATTGTCAGTGGGAATAACTCAGATATTGATATTCATAACAACAGGAACGGAACATCATGGAATAAAGGCAGACACAATATTGTCTGTCACCATGGGAATAGTATGGTACAGAAAAACAAATTGGTTCTATCCCTACAATAAAGTGCTGAATTTTCAGCGATTAAATACATTTTTTACAAGCACTTACCCATTCTATTTGAAGACCCTATTTTATCTAAGATATTAAATTCAGGGTGTTCTGTTGTAGCACGTAGAGGGAAAACCATTGGCAATGTGTTGTCCCCATCTCTTTATTCTTCAGTCAGAAGAAGGAACACATGGCTCAATTTTCAGGGATTTTATGGTTGCGGTCAGGCTAAATGCCGACCGTGCAGCCGCATGATTCCTGTAAAAGAGTTTTTCAACTCCTCTCATACCAAATCATTCCCCATTAAGACATATATCAATTGTAATACTAGAGGAGTGGTTTATATTATATTATGTAAGGAGTGTAAATTGATCTATGTGGGATGTACCACCAGGAGATTGAAAGACCATATTTCTGAACACCTGACTGATATTTTTTCTCTTTGTAGCAGTAATCGGAATGTATCACATGCTTCTAAACATTTTATTGAATGTCATCAGAGAAACACTTGTGCTTTACAAGTGATTGGTATTGAACGGCTCAAGCACACGCAGAGAGGGGGAGATCGCAGACGACATCTTCTTACCAGAGAAGCATTCTGGATTTATTCTCTGGATTCGCGACATCCTAATGGTCTTAATGCACGTCGGGAGATTATGTATCATTATACCTAAGTGAATTTCTTTTTATTTCATACATTTGTATGTTTTGATTTTTTGTATGTTTTCATATTATTTTTTTGGAATGTTTAAACATAATTCTGTATGGTAGTTTTCTTCTTTCTTTTTCCTTTTGAATTTTTAATTAGCTTATTATCTTTCATGTGTGACTAGATCCAATGCTCACATGTTTCAAACCTGCTTTCCTGATTGGCAGTTCATTAGATATATACTTTTTCTGACCATCAGTTTATCAGCTTTGACAAAGAGCATAAGCAACATGCTCGAAACGCGTAGCTGGATTCTATGATGTGATTTGTCCATCGAATCTCATTTTCCAGGACGTCCCTCCTGACAGCACACCAGGAGGTAGTCCTTCATGTCCGACTAGGGGCAGGAATACACGAGAGGTTAAAAGGCCCCTCCCCACCCTCCATCGCCAGTGTTTTTCCTGTCCCTAGTCGGACAGGCACATGAGAGGCGCAGCAGCGCGGAAACTATAGGAGCAGCCCAAGGGACGGAGGGGTTCTCATACCTGTCTCCTCCCGCTGTCAAGACAGGCTGCCGGCTGAAACCCGTCCCGATCCCTCAGCCAGCCCAGTGGAGCAGAGCTCTTGGAAGGCGCCGCTTTCCTCCTCGGAGGGCTCTGGGCGCGCTGCCTCTGCCAGCCGGAGCACTTCCGGTGACGCGGCCACGGCGTGCGTTCCACCCTGGAACGCACTTCCGGTTCAGAGGTCAGCAGGAAGGAGAGGCCTGGAGAAGATGGCGATGACGGCAGACAGGTAAAAACTGTCATGTGTGTTTGTCGTGTAGGCATTACACCTAGTGTGAGCTATGGAAGTTAGCCCTGCACATCACACGGATTCCACGGCCATCTCCCTGGGTCACGTAAGTGAGGCAGCTATAAGGCCCCCTTTTGTCACTGAGCTCTTGTAAGTTACCCTGACAGTCTGCCTGTGTCTAATATTGTCCATAGGATAAAGGGACCCCAAAGGGATCAGGTTCTAAGAAGAGGGCTAAGTGCCCAACCTGTAATACTAGGCTGCCGGACACATATAATAAACAGCTGTACAAGGACTGTATAGCGAAAGTTATGGCAGAGGAGCAGGCCGCATTTAGAGCCGAAGTAAAGGCTATGATTAAAGAGGAGGTGCAGTCTTCAGTGTCCACCCTGTTAGCAGCACAGACCTCTACAAGCGAACCTCCCTGCAAAAAACCCAGGCAGGATTTCATAGTCTCTTCGGAAGAGGAAGAAGGAGCCTATGGTTCAGACCAGTCCAGGGAGCTGGATTTTGATTTACCTTGTGGTCAGCGGGAAGAAAATAAAAGATACCTCTTCTCCTCGGCTGACACAGAGGCGCTATCACAGGCAGTACTCAATACTATGAACATTGAACAGCTGCAGGTAGCTCAGTCCATCCAGGATCAGATGTTTAGTCGGCTACAGGCAAGGAAAAGTAGATGCTTTCCGGTGAATAAGCACATCAGATCCATGATTCTGGAGGAATGGAAAAACGTGGAAAAACGTTTATCAGTTCGGGGTGAGTTTAGGTCCCGTCTTCCCTTTGAATCGGAGGAGTCCAGAATTTGGGAGGAAGTGCCAAAGATTGACATACCAGTAGCCCGAGTTTCCAAGAAAACAACAATCCCTTTTGAGGATGCGAGTCTAAATGATCCGATGGACAAAAAAGTGGATGGTCTACTTAAAAAAGCCTGGGAGGCTTCGGCGGCAATCATCAAGACCAATATTGCGGCCACGTCCGTGGCCAGATCAGCAGGTTTATGGTTGGAGGACCTGGAAGCCAAACTGGCACAGAGTGGTTCCTGGGAAGATATAGCCGAGGTGTTATACATGGTCAGGATGGCAGTAAATTTCATGGCGGATGCGTCAGCAGAATCAGTCCGGTTCGCGGCAAGGAATGATGCGCTGTCAAATTCAGCCCGTAGGGCACTCTGGCTGAGGTCCTGGACAGGCGATATGCAGTCCAAAAACAAACTTTGTGCTATCCCCTTTTCCGGCCTACAGGTTTTTGGGCCGGTACTAGACAGCATTCTGCAAAAGGCGGCCGATGGTAAGACGGGGTTTCCGGAGGGACGACCTAGACGCCCCTTTTCCTTTCAAAGGAACCGCCCCACCCAGTCCCCGAGAATTATAGAGGGACGGGGAAGGAGGGTAGATGGAGCTACCCGAACGGTGGTAGAAGACGCAGAGACTTGCCTGGGCCTAGTCAGAGGCAGACGCGTCAATGACGCCGGACCAGTGGGGAGAAGGCTGCAGCATTTCCTAGGAAGTTGGCAGAGTATAACCCAAAATCAGTGGATTTTACAGCTTATAGAACACGGGTACAAGATAGAGTTTTCTCAGTTTCCCCCCCGACGTTTTCAGATCAAGGAAGCCAGTTCAGTAGTAGAGATGAGCGGTGTTCGACTCGAACTGTTCGCCAATCTCAAATTCGAGCTGTTTTGGGCGGTGTTCGATACTGATACAGATAGCTTGGGAGTAGGGAATAGTTGTGATTGCAGTCCTTTTGAGGACTAGGTTACATCATTTCCTATCACTTTTATCAGGCAGGTCTGTGCTCTTAAATAGATAAGTTGGGAGTAAAGACTAATTGTAATTGCAGTCCTTTTGAGGGCTAGGTTGCATCAGTTCCTATCACTTTTTTCAGGCAGGTCTGTGCTCTTAAATAGATAGGTTGGGAGTAAAGACTAATTGAAATTGCAGTCCTTTTGAGGGCTAGGTTACATCAGGTCCTATCACTTTTATCAGGCAGGTCTGTGCTCTTAAATAGATAGGTTGGGAGTAAAGACTAATGGTAATTGCAGTCCTTTTGAGGGCTAGGTTACATCAGTTCCTATCACTTTTTGCCAGGCAGGTCTGTGCCAGTGATAAGCAAGTTTTTTTCACAGGATTTGGCTAAATCTAGCTAAGCAAATCGTTTTTGGCCTCTTGCAGTGTGTTAGTCAGTGGAGTAGCCTATCTGTGTTGCAAGCTACACCACCTGTGTATAGAATACAATTTTTTTTACTGCACCTAGCCAAGTAAAACCTTTTGGGCATAGAATGATGCTATTAGTCCATCTATACTAACCTCCACCAGGTTTCAAATTCAAAATAATTTTTATCTGCATCTAGCTCTGAAAAAATATTTGGGCTTGGGCTTGTAGCAGTGTGTGGAACTTGTTCTATTAGTCCATCTATACTAACTTCCACCAGGTTGCAAATTCAAAATAATTTTTATCTGCATCTAGCTCTGAAAAAATATATGGGCTTGGGCTTGCAGCAGTGTGTGGGATTTGTTCTATTAGTCTCTCTATACTAACCTCCACCAGGTTACAAATAAATTCAAAATAATTTTTATCTGCATCTAGCTCTGAAAAAATATTTGGGCTTGGGCTTGTAGCAGTCTGTGGGACTTGTTCTATTAGTCCATCTATACTAACCTCCACCAGGTTGCAAATTCAAAATAATTTTTATCTGCATCTAGCTCTAAAAAAATATTTGGGTTTGGGCTTGTAGCAGTGTGTGGGACTTGTTCTATTAGTCTCTCTATACTAACCTCCACCAGGTTTCAAATTCAAAATAATTTTTATCTGCATCTAGCTCTGAAAAAATATTTGGGCTTGGGCTTGTAGCAGTGTGTGGGATTTGTTCTATTAGTCCATCTATACTAACCTCCACCACCTGTGTATGTAATAAAATTGTTTTACTGCATCTAACCCAGCCAATACTTTTGGGCTAATACCACAGTTTGGCCACTCATCTCTGCTCGGTTTCCATCCATCGTTTTTTGTGCAAACAACTCCAGAGTTGTCAATTAGTTAACCACCAAAATGAGTGGCAAAAGGCCTGCTGCTGGTGGAAAGGGGAATAGGCGTGTTGGGAAGGGAAAAAAAGGTTGTGTCCGTGGGGTAGGTGTTAAAGCAACAGTAACATCTGCAGAAGAAAGACCATCTTCCAGCCAAACTAAGATGTCTACTTCTTTTAGCGGACAATGTGATAAGATCCCTTTCTTATGGCTACGCCAATCGCTATAAATTCCAGATGAGGCACAAAAACAGCAGGTGCTTCAATGGATATCAAGTGCTCCTTTAAGTGGGCTCTCCTCCACCTCAACTTCAACATCACAAATACTCCAGTCCTCAGAGGTGTCACCCCAATCGCACTTGCTTCCTCAGAGCTCCCAAGTCTCCAGCTGCCTGTCTGAGTATGGGGTAGAACAGATGGTTGAGTCTGCAGAGCTGTTTACTCATACTATAGCCTGGGAATCAGAGGTCGGCTCCAGAGCTTCTGTGAATCCAGATGAGGAAATGATCTGCACTGATGCCCAGAATCTTTATAAGTCGGATCCAGGACCAGACGCAGAAGGTTCTGACCATAATGTAGACCCTCGTTCCCAAACTGTAACTCCTGTTGGTGGAGACAATGAGGAAGACGATGATGAGACTCAAATACCTGATTGGAGCGACAACTTGAGTTTTTTGTCAGGGCAGGAAGAGGTTGGCTCTGAGGACGACCGGTGTGATAACACACAGGGTGATGATGTCGAAGTTGGAGATTCCACTTACTGTCAACCCACAGTCAGCCAGTCGATGAGGTCAGCAGAGGAGGTGGAGGAGGATGCTAGTGACGACGAGGTCAGGTTGCGCCTTCTTGGACAGAGACGTAGTACTGGAAGCACGTCAACAACTGCATCCTCAAACACAACTCTGCCTCTGACCACAAGTCGTGGTGGCTCTTCAGGTCACATGGGTGCTAAGCCTTGCATAGCCTGGGCATTTTTTCAGATCGATAAGGATGACCCAACTCGTGTTATCTGTAACATTTGTCAGCAAAAGCTAAGTAGAGGCCAAAAAATACATAGTTTGAGTACTTCATGCATGAACCGGCATATGGATATGAAGCATAAGTTGCAGTGGGAAGCTCACTGTGCTACAATGCGGCCTAGCCGGCCGGGCCAACCACCGTCTGCCACATCTTGTGCATCCGCGGCCTCTTCATTCTCTGTGACTGGGGGGACAGCAGTCACACCTGTTTTGGGATGCAAACCTGCCACCTCTTTACCCGCAACAGCCAGCGTGATTGGCAGGTCATCATTTTCTTTGGAGGTGGAAACACCAGCTGGTGTTGAGCGCTCTCCGACATCGAGAGCACCACCTTTGGATCAAGGCAACCTAACATGTCCGCCTGTATCTTCCTCACAGACCGTCAGTTTGCCGGGGACACCCTTCTCAACCCTGTCTAAGCACAACAGCCAGCCCTCGGTCCCTCAGATGTGGACAAGTAAAAGACCATTTCCTCCTAGCCATGAGAAAGCTAAGAGGTTGAATTTCACCATCTGCAAGCTCTTGGCTACAGAAATGCTGCCTTTCCGCCTGGTGGACACAGAGGAATTTCGAGACCTTATGTCCGTCGCAGTGCCCCAGTACCAGATGCCCAGTCGGCACTACTTCTCAAAGAAAGGTGTGCCTGCGCTCCACCAGCATGTCGCACACAACATCACCGCTTCTTTGAGAAACTCTGTGTGTGACAGGGTGCATTTCACCACAGATATTTGGACGAGTAGGCATGGACAGGGGCATTACATGTCGCTGACTGGGCACTGGGTAACTATGGTGACAGCAGGACAAGGGGCTGCTGTCCAAGTCTCTCCGTCCCCACGAGTTGTGCATCAATCCTCTTTATCTCGAAGTTCCTCCATTGCTTCTGCCTCCTCAACCTCCTCTCGGTCCTCCACCTGCACCCAAAGCCTGTCTGGTCATGCCACAACCTTTCTAACTGCGCAGAAGGGATCCTGCACACCTCCTTGCTATGCTGGCAGCAGGGCTCAACGTCATCAGGCGGTTTTTACTTTGAAATGTCTGGGAAATGTGAGTCACACAGCTGAGGAGTTGTGGTCAGCTCTGGAGAACCAGTTTCATGAATGGTTGTCTCCACTGGACCTGAAACCAGGGAAGGCCGTGTGCGACAATGCTGCAAACCTGGGTGCGGCCCTTCGCCGGGGCAATGTCACACACATGCCTTGTATGACTCATGTGTTGAACCTGGTTGTCCTGAAATTTTTAGCCCACTATCCTGGACTAGATGGCCTTCTGCAGAGGGCACGGTCGCTGTGTGCTCACTTCCGCCTTTCGCATCCCGCAGCTCAGCGACTTACATCTCTACAGAAGTTGTTGAGATGCCACTTCACCGGCTAAAATGCGATGTGCCTACCCGGTGGAATTCAACTCTGCACATGTTGCAGCGACTGTGGCAGAACCGACAAGCCCTGGTGCAATACGTTGTGATGTATAGCCTGGGCCAACGAGATCCAGAGGTGGGGCAAATCACGCTGGAGGAGTGGTCTCAGATCAGGGACCTATGCACCCTTCTGAACAGTTTTGAAATGGCGACGAATATGTTTAGTGCTGACGATGCCATTATCAGCATGATTATTCCGGTGATTTACATGCTGGAGCACATGTTAAACAGAATTCGGAGTCAGGTGGTGGCACAAGAGGAGGTGGAGGAAGTAAAGGAGGAGGAGTTGTATGCGGAAGGGCTAACATCTGCAAGGCCCAGACGGTCGGCAGCACCAAGGCGGCAGGCATGTGAGGGTGGGGGAGATGGATTTACCAGGGCGCATGGTAGCAGCCAAACTAGTGCAGGAAGGAAGGTGCAGGAGCCCAAGAAGAAGTGGAGGACGAACTGATGGAAGACTCATCAGATGAGGGAGACCTTGATCACATTTCTGTTGTGCGAGGTTGGGGGGAGAGGGCAGAGGAAGGAAGCATGATTATTACCTCGTCACCAACACAACAGGGACTTGGTGCTCCTGGATGCGCAAGACACATGAGTGCCTTCTTGCTGCACTACCTGCAACATGACCCTCGAATTGTGAGAATTAGAAATAATCCTGACTACTGGGTTGCCACACTGTTAGATCCCCGGTACAAAAGTAAATTTTCAGAAATTATTCCTGCCATAGAAAGGGATGCACGCATGCAGGAGTATCAGCAGAGACTGTTGCAGAATCTTACATGTGCTTTTCCACAAAACACTAGTGGTGCACGTAGTGAATCTCACAGTTTCAACTTGCCAACCGTGGGACCGTTGAGTGTTCAGCACTCAAAATGTAACAGAAACACTGTATCTGCTGGTAACATCAATTTTACGGAATCATTTCATCACTTTTTTAGCCCATCCTTTGCAAGGCCACAGGAGACAAGAAGTCTGACACATAGTCAACGCCTAGAGACGATGGTACAGGAGTATCTCCAAGTAAACATTGAAGCCATGACTGTGTCACTGGACCCTTGCTCTTTTTTGGCTTCCAATCTGGATAAATGGCCGGAGCTCGCCACTTACGCCTTGGAGATCTTGTCATGCCCCGCAGCCAACATTCTGTCTGAACGTGTGTTCAGCGCTGCTGGTGGTGTGCTGACAGATAAGCGCACGCGGCTCTCCACTGCTAATGTAGACAGACTCACGTTCATAAAGATGAACAAATCATGGATCCGAAAGGACTTTTCTACCCCTGTGTCATCCTGGGGAGAGTAAAAGCTTGATGATTTGTTAAAATCACCTCACCAACCCTTTTAAGCGTTCAAATTACTAATCATGTTTATCTGTATCGTGGCTGGAAAATAATTTGGGCCTTGTAGCAGTGTGCAGTACTGATTCTATTAGGCCATCTATACTAAACTCCACCAGATTTAAAATTACTAATCATGTTTATCTGTATCTTGGCTGGAAAATAATTTGGGCCTTGTAGCAGTTTGCAGTACTGATTCTATTAGGCCATCTATACTAAGCTCCACCAGCTTTCAAATTAGTAATAATTTTTAGCTGCATCTAACCCGGAAAATAATTTTGGGGCTCCTAGGTGTGCAAGACACATGAGTGCCTTCTTGCTGCACTACCTGCAACATGACCCTCAGATTGTCAGAATTCGAAATAATCCTGACTACTGGGTTGCCACACTCTTAGATCCCCCACACTCTTCGATCAACCTTTTCATTTTAATAAAGAAAAAAAAAATGGTCAGTTTTGAAATTATAAGCATTAGCAGGTTATTAGAAACTGAAATCAAACAGTTTTCAACTCAAAACTTTATTCTAGGTGATGTTACATTTGCACATAGGACCCCTTGTTCGAAAGGAGCTTATGAAATCTCTCGTCCATTGAATTTGTCAGGTTTTGGATGGTTTCTGCTTCAATTGTTTTGCATGAGGACAGAATACCCTCCCAGAGCTGTTGCTTAGATGTGAACTGCCTCTCGCCATCATAGACACTCCTTTTGATGATGCTCCAGAGGTTCTCAATGGGGTTGAGGTCAGGGGAGCATGGGGGTCACACCATAAGTTTGTCCCCTTTTATGCCCATATCAGCCAGAGATGCAGATGTGTTATGTGCAGCATGAGACGGTGCATTATCATGCATGAAAATGATCTTGCTGCGGAATACACGGTTCTTCTTCTTGAACCATGGCAGGAAGTGCTGTTTGAGAAACTCCACATACTTTATGGAGTTCATCTTTACCCCTTCAGGGATCCTAAAGGGGCCGACAATCTCTCTCCCCATGATTCCAGCCCAAAACATTACTCCACCTCCTCCTTGTTGGCTCCGTAGTCGTGTTTGCATGGGGTGTCCATCAACCAGCCATCCTCCACTCCATCCATCTGGACCATCGAGCATTGCACGGCACTTATTGGTGAACAAAACAGTTTTGAAGTCAGTCTTCATGTATTGTTTGGCCGACTGGAGCCGTTTCTGCTTGTGTTTTGTGGATAGAGGAGGTCGACAGGATGGCTTACGCACAGCTGAAAACCTCTGAAGGACTCTGCATCTTGTTGTTCGGGGGACGTTGGAGGCACCAGCAGCTTCAAAAACTTGTCTGCTGCTATGACAAGGCTTTTTTGCCGCTGCTCTTTTAACCTGACATAATTGCCTGTAGGAAAGAGTCCTCAATTTTCCCTTATCAGCACGCACACGTGTGTACTGTGAATCAGCTACATACTTCTTGATTGTGCGATGATCAGGATGAAGTGTCTTGGCAATGTTGATTGTAGTCATGCCTTGACCTAAACACTCCACAATTTGTTGCTTCTCAGCAGCCGACACATCCTTTTTCTTTCCCATTTTGGCAGAAAATGTAGGCTGCTTAATAATGTGGGACAGCCTTCTTAAGTAGTCTTGCCTTTCATTGGACACACCTGCCAAACTAATTAGCACAAGTGTCTGCAATTGCTTACAGTGATATAAAGAGCCCTGACACACAGCACCATCAATGAGTTTAACTGACAAACAAACAAATTTGTACCTTATCACTCCTAAACACTCTTTGCATAATAATTTGGAACACAGTGTACATGTGCTTTTCCACAAAACACCAGTGGTTCACGTAGTGAATCTTACAGTTCTAACTTGCCAACCGTGGTCTGTATGCAGTTGTTCAATAAAGGGCCCAAAATTAAGATAACATAGATGGGAGAGGTCTCTATGAATATTAATTCCTAAGTATTTGATACCCTGTGAGGGACAGGCAAAGGGAAAGTTGGACTGGATGGAATCCTGTATGGATTTGGGGAGGGAGACATCGAGGGCCTCAGACTTCATTGCATTAATTTTAAAATTTGACCATGTAACAAAGTGATCTATTTCAGCCATAACAGCAGGGATGGATATATGTGATTGAGTGATATATACTAGGACATCATCAGCAAATGCAGAGCACTTGTACTCGGTGCCTCCCACCTCAATCCACCTAATATTGGGGTTATGGAGAATTGATGAGAGCAGGTGCTCCATCACTAGAATGTATAAGAGAGGGGACAGAGGACATCCCTGCCTTGTCCCATTGGTGTTTATGAAAGGTGATGAAAATGTTCCATTTATCTTCAGCCTAGGTGACGTATTGCGATACAGGGCCGTGATTTTGCCTATAAAAGGGTCCCCTAGACCCCTACCCCAAGCTTTTTAAGAGAATAATATATGGTGTGCCAGGAGACTCTATGGAATGCTTTCTCAGCATCCAACGAGAGTATCTAATTACAAATTTTAACTGCATCTAGCCCAGGAAATACTTTGTGCCTAGTAGCAGTGTCTGCTAGTCAGCGGATTATCCCAGCTGTTAAGCAAGCTACACCACCTGTAGTTTGGACACTTAATTTTTCAAAAGGAAATGGTTCGGGCCCCCGGGACACTCAGTGAAGAGCATCGGTGAGGCACCCCAAGGCACGGGGGCTGGGACTGGCGGTAGGACGCCTTGCGGTGGACCGCCAAGCTCAATCCTTATAAAAGCTTTTAAACTGCAGCAGCTTTAGTGGACGCTACTGGAGCTGGAATTACCGCGGCTGCTGGCATGAGACTTGCCCTCCAATAGATCCTTGTTAAAGGATTTAAAGTGTACACATTAAAATTAGAGAGACAATTTAAATTAAAAAGATTAGACCTGCCTCCACCGCAGGGGTGCTCACTCGACCCACCAGCGGACAGGCACCAGTATTGGGAGAGGGGGGCTGGCCGTCAGGGTCCACCGCGGCTCTGGCACAAACCCGGCGACACGGAGGTGGCACGGGCAGGAATGGACTGGCCGTGTCGGCTTCGCACTTTTTTGGTTTTAGAAGGGCATGACATGCCTATATCTGTGTCTCCCCATCCTTTTACTCCTCCACCTCTTTTCTTTTCGCATGACTATATGTACTTGTCACTTTTCCATGTGTTAGTTGTGTCTTCTGAGCAGTTTGTCAGCTTCTGGACACCTTTGAAGTGTTTTCTATGTGTTTTCTATGTGTTTCTATGTGTTTTTGTTTGCCTGCCATTGGTTTTAACGGTGTTCGAAGGTGTTCGACGAACAGTTCGGCGAACATATGGGTGTTCGACGAACCGAACCGAGCTCGAACACTATGGGGGTGGCTCAACACTATTCAGCAGGAGCCTTCAAAAGGTTGGAAAGAGACATCAGGCAACTCCTCCAGGATGGATCAATAGCACCAGTTCCTTTTTCAGAGAGATACAAGGGCCATTATTCCAGACTGTTCTCCATAAAAAAAGTCATCGGGAGAGTACAGGACAATTATAGATCTCAGACCCCTGAACCAGTGGGTAAAGTACAAGAGGTTCAGGATGGAGTCAATAAGATCGGTGATACCTCTGATACCTAAAGACGCGGTGATGTGTACCTTGGATTTGAAGCAGGCGTATTATCATATTCCCATACACCCTTCAAGACAGAGATACCTCAGGTTTGCAACAAGAGGGAAAGGTGGCGTAAATCACTATCAGTTCCAATGTCTTCCGTTCGGCCTGTCATCGGCACCCCGTATCTTCACCAAGATAATGTCGGAAGTAGTCTCCCATCTAAGGAGAGAGGGCATAGTCATAATTCCCTACCTAGACGACTTCCTTCTAGTAGCAGATTCAGACGCGCAATTAATTCTTCATCAGTGTCGGGTAAAGCGACTATTGTCAGACTTGGGGTGGGTTCTAAATTAAGAGAAATCAGACCTAGCTCCAAGCAACCAGAAGATATTCTTAAGAGTACTATTAGATTCGCACGAGGGCTTGTCCAGTCTCCCTCCAAAGAAAGCTCGGGACTAGAGATGAGCGGTGTTCGACTAGAACTGTTCGCCAATTTCAAATTCGAGCTGTTTTGGGTGGTGTTCGAGTTGTTCGACGAACCCGAACGATTTGCAAAAAATTCGGCTGTTCGAGGTTATGTTCGATAACTGTTCGTGCACCAAAAGCGTGTCCTGCATGTCTGGTGCTATTTAGAGCACCAATCATGCAGGGATTGTCTGCCACTCACTGTAATGCCACAGCCATGGTGGTTGTGGCATTACAGTGATTGCCCAAATCGATGGGAACAGTGCCAACAGTGAAACATGAAAAGCCGGCAATTCAGCAGCGGCATACACCGGTACCCGACAATTTAGAACCGAAAGAATAGAGCTTCACACATAGATTAGATAGATATAAACATGTCAGCCACATATATACGAAGTACAGTGAAAGTGCTGCTTACTGTACTTGTCATTTAGCGTAAAGGATTTATCAAAAAAAATAATAGTGTTTTCATGCACCGTCTCTTTAAAAAAGCCGGCCGGCAATTCAGCAGCGGTACCCGACAATTTAGAATAGAAGGAATAGAGAATCACACATAGATTAGATAGATAGAAACATGTCAGTCACATATATATGAAGTACAGTGACAGTGTTGCTTACTGTACTTGTCATTTAGTGTAAAGGATTTATTAAAATAAATAATAGTGTTTTCATGCACCGTCTCTTTAAGAAAGCCGGCCGGCAATTCAGCATCTGTACCCGACAATTTATAACAGACAGAATAGAGCTTCACACATAGATTGGATAGATAGAAACATGTCAGTCACATATATATGAAGTACAGTGATAGTGTTGGTTACTGTACTTGTCATTTAGTATTAAAATAAAGGATTTATTATTAAAAAAATTGGCGTGGGGTTCCCCTTAATTTTAGTCTCTAGCGGAGGTTAAGCAGACGACTGGGGCAGATGTTTGAAGCCTGGGAAGGGGGTAATACCCACGGAGCTTCCCAGGCTACTAATATGAGCCCCCAGCTGAATACATAGCCTTTACTAGCTATTAAAATGGGGGACCCCCCCAAAAAAATGACGTGGGGTCCCCCCTAATTTAATAGCTAGCAAAGGCTAGGCAGACAGCTGGGGGCTGATATTAATAGCCCAGGAAGGGAGCCATGAATATTGGCCCCCTCCCAGGCTAGAAACACCAGCCGTCAGCCGCCCCAGAAATGGCGCATTCATAGGATGCGCCAATTCTGGCACTTAGCCTCGCTCTTCCACGCTGCCCTGTAGCGGTGGCAGGGGGTAATAGGGCTGGGGTTGATGTCAGCTTATAATGCCAGCTGACATCAAGCCCAGGTTAGTAATGGAGAGGCGTCTATAAGACACCCCCATTACTAACCCCATAGTCAAAGTTAAAAAAAACACAAACACCCAGAATAAAGTCCTTTAATTGAAATAAAGACACAATTCTTTATTGTTCTAAATTAAACCATACTTACCATCACGCCCATTCCAGCTGAAGCCAACGATCTCCTGCAATAAAAGAAAAATAATAAAGCAACATCATCCTTACCTTTCAATGGTTCCCAGGACAGCTCCAGCTCTGCTACATCGAGATGACAGGCTGGACCGCAGCAGAACGCAGCCATCCAGCCTGTCATCCCGCAGACACTGAGAAGAGCAGGCATGCTTGCGCTCTGCAGTGTCTGGCTGTGACGGCATAAAGATGAGCCGAGGTCATGTCCAATGAACTCGGCTCACCTCATGCACGTCACTTACAGCGTGGGAGAATTCTCACGCTGAAGCGCTGAGTGCAGAAGAATTTTCCCACGCTGTCAGTGAGGTGCATGAGGTGAAAAAAAAATACGTGGGGCTTCGCCCTATTTTTGTGTCCAGCCAGGTACAACTAGGCAGCTGGGGGCTGGAATCCGCAGCGCAGGGAGGCCCAAGCTTTCTGGGCCACCCCCGCTGCAAATTGCAGTCCGCAGCCACCCCGGAAAATGGCGCGTTCATAGAAGCGCCATCTTCTGGCGCTGTACCCAACTCATCCAGGGCCCTGATGCGGTGGCTCACTGGGTAATAAAGGGGTTAGGGCCAGCTTGGCATTATCAGCTGGCCCTAAACCCAAAATTCATGGGGTCAAGCCAATATTAGACATGACCACCATGAATTTCTAGTAAAGTATTTAAAAAAAACACAACACCCAGAAAAAAGTCCTTTAATTGAAATAAACACACAATTCTTTATTGTTCTAAATTAAACCATACTTACCGTCACGCCCATTCCAGCTGAAGCCAACGATCTCCTGAAATAAAAGAAAAATAATAAAGCAACATCATCCTTACCTTTCCATGGTTCCCATGACAGCTTCAGCTCTGCTACATCGAGATGACAGGCTGGACCGCAGCAGAACGCTGCCATCCAGCCTGTCATCCCGCAGACACTGAGAAGCGCAGGCTTGCTTGCGCTCCACAGTGTCTCTCTGTGAGGGCATCCAGATGAGCCGAGTTAATGTCCAATGAACTCGGCTCACCTCATGCACGTCACTGACAGCGTGGGAAAATTCTCCTGCACTCAGCGCTTCAGCGTGGGAGAATTCTCACACTGAAGCGCTGAGTGCAGGAGAATTCTCCCACGCTGTCAGTGATGTGCAGGAGGTGAGCTGAGTTCATTGGACATGAGCTCACCTTATGCACGTCACTGACAGCGTGGGAAAATTCTCCTGCACTCAGCGCTTCAGCGTGGGAGAATTCTCACGCTGAAGCGCTGAGTGCAGGAGAATTCTCCCACGCTGTCAGTGACGTGCAGGAGGTGAGCTGAGTTCATTGGACATGAGCTCACCTTATGCACGTCACTGACAGCGTGGGAAAATTCTCCTGCACTCAGCGCTTCAGCGTGGGAGAATTCTCACGCTGAAGCGCTGAGTGCAGGAGAATTCTCCCACGCTGTCAGTGACGTGCAGGAGGTGAGCTGAGTTCATTGGACATGAGCTCACCTTATGCACGTCACTGACAGCGTGGGAGAATTCTCCTGCACTCAGCGCTTCAGCGTGAGAATTTTCCCACGCTGTCAGTGACGAGCATGAGGTGCGCCGAGTTCATTGGACATGAACTCGTCTCATCTTTATGCCGTCACAGCCAGACACTGCAGAGCGCAAGCATGCCTGCTCTTCTCAGTGTCTGCGGGATGACAGGCTGGATGGCTGCGTTCTGCTGCGGTCCAGCCTGTCATCTCGATGTAGCAGAGCTGAAGCTGTCGTGGGAACCATGGAAAGGTAAGGATGATGTTGCTTTATTATTTTTCTTTTATTGCAGGAGATCGTTGGCTTCAGCTGGAATGGGCGTGATGGTAAGTATGGTTTAATTTAGAACAATAAAGGATTGTGTCTTTATTTCAATTAAAGGACTTTATTCTGGGTGTTTGTGTTTTCTTTTAACTTTGACTATGGGGTTAGTAATGGGGGTGTCTTATAGACGCCTCTCCATTACTAACCTGGGCTTGATGTCAGCTGGCATTATAAGCTGACATCAACCCCAGCCCTATTACCCCCTGCCACCGCTACAGGGCAGCGTGGAAGAGCGAGGCTAAGTGCCAGAATTGGCGCATCCTATGAATGCGCCATTTCTGGGGCGGCTGACGGCTGGTGTTTCTAGCCTGGGAGGGGGCCAATATTCATGGCTCCCTTCCTGGGCTATTAATATCAGCCCCCAGCTGTCTGCCTAGCCTTTGCTAGCTATTAAATTAGGGGGGACCCCACGTCATTTTTTTGGGGGGGTCCCCCATTTTAATAGCTAGTAAAGGCTATGTATTCAGCTGGGGGCTCATATTAGTAGCCTGGGAAGCTCCGTGGGTATTACCCCCTTCCCAGGCTTCAAACATCTGCCCCAGCTGTCTGCTTAACCTCCGCTAGAGACTAAAATTAAGGGGAACCCCACGCCAATTTTTTTTAATAATAAATCCTTTATTTTAATACTAAATGACAAGTACAGTAACCAACACTATCACTGTACTTCATATATATGTGACTGACATGTTTCTATCTATCTAATCTATGTGTGAAGCTCTATTCTGTCTGTTATAAATTGTCGGGTACAGATGCTGAATTGCCGGCCGGCTTTTTTAAAGAGACGGTGCATGAAAACACTATTATTTTTTTTAATAAATCCTTTACACTAAATGACAAGTACAGTAAGCAACACTGTCACTGTACTTCATATATATGTGACTGACATGTTTCTATCTATCTAATCTATGTGTGAGGCTCTATTCCTTCTTGTCTAAATTGTTGGGTACCGGTGTATGCCGCTGCTGAATTGCCGGCCGGCTTTTTTAAAGAAAGCGTCTTCTGAGCAGTTTGTCAGCTTTTGGACACCTTTGAAGGTGTTTTCTATGTGTTTCTATGTGTTTTTGTTTGCCTGCCATTGGTTTTAACGGTGTTCGACGGTGTTCTAAGGTGTTCGACGAACAGTTCGACGAACAGTTCCTCGAACATCCCGGTGTTCGACGAACCGAACCGAACCCGAACACTACGGGGGTGGCTCAACACTACTCGGGACTAGTGTTGAGCCACCCCCGTAGTGTTCGAGTTCGGTTCGGTTCGTCGAACACCCGTGTGTTCGTCGAACACCTTAGAACACCTTCGAACACCGTTAAAACCAATGGCAGGCAAACAAAAACACATAGAAACACATAGAAAACACCTTCAAAGGTGTCTAAAAGCTGACAAACTGCTCAGAAGACATAACTAACACATGGAAAAGTGACAAGTACATATAGTCATGCGAAAATAAAAGAGGTGGAGGAGTAAAAGGAGGGGGAGACACAGATATAGGCATGTCATGCCCTTCTAAAATCCAAAAAGTGAGAAGCCGACACGGCCAGTCCGCTCCTGCCCGTGCCACCTCCGTGTCGCCGGGTTTGTGCCAGAGCCGCGGTGAACCCTGACGGCCAGTCCCCCTCTCCCAATACTGGTGCCTGTCCGCTGGTGGGTCGAGCGAGCCCCCCTGTGGTGGAGGCAGCTCTAAGCTTTTTAATTTAAATTGTCTCTCTAATTTGAATGAATACACTTTAAATCCATTTACAAGGATCTATTGGAGGGCAAGTCTCATGCCAGCAGCCGCGGTAATTCCAGCTCCAGTAGCGTCCACTAAAGCTGCTGCAGTTAAAAAGCTTTTATAAGGATCGAGCTCGGCTGTCCACCGCAAGGCATCCTACTGCCAGTCCCAGCCCCTATGCCTTGGGGTGCCTCCTGATGCTCTTCACTAAGTATCCCATGGTCCCGAAGCATTTCCTTTGAAAAAATTAAGTGTCTAAACTACAGGTGGTGCAGCTTGCTTAACAGCCGGGATAATCCGCTCACTAGCAGACACTGCTACTAGGCACAAAGTATTTCCTGGGCTAGATGCAGTTAAAAATTTGTAATTAGATACTCTCGTTGGATGCTGAGAAAGCATTCCATAGAGTCTCCTGGCACGCCATATATGATTCTCTTAAAAAGCTTGGGGTAGGGGTCTAGGGGACCCTTTTATAGCCAAAATCACGGCCCTGTATCGCAATACGTCACCTAGGCTGAAGATAAATGGAACTGTAGCACCCTGAGGGCTCGGTTGCTACAGACGTATTGCACCTCACCCAGAGGTGTGATATCTCACTCTCAGGTAAGGATGGAGTGTGGATCAGGACCCGACACCTGCATGCATTACACCACATTGCCGTGGGGCAGGGCGACCAATATGCCCCTGAGATGGGCACGACAGTCCCTGTCCCTGGCTGGAGTGGGGGGAGGGAACACTGAGGAAGGGGAACCCTGTAGTGCAGGAGCAGGGAGGAAGCAGTTCCTGGGTGCATTGAGAAGGGAGTATAAAAGGTGGGCACCATCTTAGTTCAGTGCAGAGAAGTCAGAGCAGAAGTGGCAGGGAGCAGGGGCTCTGCATGAGCTCTGCTCCGGAGGCGGGCCTAGTAACAGAGGCCCAGGCCTGGAAGAGGGAGAAGGAAGGAAGAGGAGCGGAGAAGGCTCCAGGAACGAGGAATGAAGGGATCCCAGGGGTGCGGACGGGCGAGTCGCCACCGCACGCCCGAATCCACCTGCGTGGAGGGGTCAGGCCAAAGGGGGAGACCGGTCCCCGAACTAGTGGAGGCAGGAAACGACCCTCAGCTAGAAACCGGAGGCTCTGACATTTTATGTGGCGCAGCCCCTCGCTACACCCGCTAGGAAGGCACCACATAGGGTCAGGGAAACTGGCGCCAAGTTTACCAAGAGGAGGCCCGAGGCAGCCGGACAGAAGTGTTGGTAAGAAAGGCCAGACAAAGGACACACAAAGGGGGTCCTGTGAAGTGCTCCAAAGTTATCTGGGAGTTGTCTGAGCCCCTCACCTGGTGAGCACAGTACGACGTGGGCAGCCGTTACCTGCAGACGTGGTCTGGATAATAAGAACTGTGAGTAAAGGCCCTGAACTGCATCACTGACTCCGTGTCGTTACTGCTGCTGCCCTGCACCATCATCCCCATCCTCCGCATACACTGCCCTGAGGCTATACTCCTCCCGTGGGGAGTTATGCTACGCTCTGCTGCACCCACAACACCAGCCTCAGCGGTCTGCCCTGTAGCAGCGGTTCACTCTGACCGCAATCCACGGGTGGCGTAGTCGGACATTTAAACATCAAAACCACATAAATAGTTCCGCCACTGGTTTGACCGCCCTGAGCCACGGAACCGGGTCGCCGCCACGAAGACTACAACCACCAGCATCCACCAAAAAGGGTCCGGCTCCGGGTGTCCCAAGGCCCAGGGGGTGCGTCAGAACATTTTCATCACCTTTCACAATCACCAATGGGACAAGGCAGGGATGTCCTCTGTCCCCTCTCTTATACATCCTAGTGACGGAGCACCTGCTCTCATCAATTCGCCATAACCCCAATATTAGGTGGATTGAGGTGGGAGGCACCGAGTACAAGTGCTCTCTATTTGCTGATGATGTCCTAGTATATATCACTCAATCACATATATCCATCCCTGCTGTTATGGCTGAAATAGATCACTTTGTTACATGGTCAAATTTTAAAATCAATGCAGCGAAGTCTGAGGCCCTCGATGTCTCCCTCCCCAAATCCATATAGGATTCCATCCAGTCCAACTTTCCCTTTGCCTGTCCCTCACAGGGTATCAAATACTTAGGAATTCCTATTCATAGAGACCTCTCCCATCTATGTTATCTTAATTTTGGGCCCTTTATTGAACAATTCCATACAAACCACGGTTGGCAAGTTAGAACTGTAAGATTCACTACGTGAACGGCTGGTGTTTTGTGGAAAAGCACATGTACACTGCGTTCCAAATTATTATGCAAAAAGTGTTTAGGAGTGATAAGGGAAGAATTTGTTTGTTTGTCAGTTAAACTCATTGATGGTGATGTGTGTCAGGGCTCTTTATATCACTGTAAGCAATTGCAGATACCTGTGCTAATTAGTTTGGCAGGTGTGTCCAATGAAAGGCAAGACTACTTAAGAAGGCTCTCTCACATTATTAAGCAGCCTACATTTTCTGCCAAAATGGGAAAGAAAAAGGATGTGTCGGCTGCTGAGAAGCAACAAATTGTGGAGTGTTTAGGTCAAGGCATGACTACAATCAACATTGTGCGATGATCAGGATGAAGTGTCTTGGCAATCAAAAAGTATGTAGCTGATTCACAGTACACACGTGTGCGTGCTGATAAGGGCAAATTGAGGACTCTTTCCTACAGGCAATTACGTCAGGTTGAAAGAGCAGCGGCCAAAAAGCCTTGTCATAGCAGCAGACAAGTTTTTGAAGCTGCTTGTGCCTCCAACGTCCCCCGAACAACAAGATGCAGGGTCCTTCAGAGGTTTGCAGCTGTGCATACGCCATCCTGTCGACCTCCTCTATCCACTTCACACAAGCAGAAACGGCTCCAGTGGGCCAAACATTACATGAAGACTGATTTCAAAACAGTTTTGTTCACGGATGAGTGCCGTGCAGCGCTCGATGGTCCAGATGGATGGAGTGGAGGATGGCTGGTTGATGGACACCCCACGCAAACACGGCTACAGCGCCAACAAGGAGGAGGTGGAGTAATGTTTTGGGCTGGAATCATGGGGAGAGAGATTGTCGGCCCCTTTAGGATCCCTGAAGGCGCTAAAGATGAACTCCATAATGTATGTGGATTTTCTCAAACAGCACTTCCTGCCATGGTTCAAGAAGAAGAACCGTGTATTTCACAGCAAGATCATTTTTCTGCATGATAATGCACCATCTCATGCTGCACATAAAACATCTGCATCTCTGGCTGCTATGGGCATAAAAGGGGACAAACTTATGGTGTGGCCCCCATGCTCCCCTGACCTCAACCCCATTGAAAACCTCTGGAGCATCATCAAAAGTAGTGTCTATGATGGCGGGAGGCAGGTCACATCTAAGCAACAGCTCTGGGAGGGTATTCTGTCCTCATGCAAAACAATTGAAGCAGAAACCATCCAAAACCTGACAAATTCAATGGACGAGAGAGTTCAGAAGCTCCTTTCGAACAAGGGGTCCTATGTGAAAATGTAACATCACCTAGAATAAAGTTTTGAGTTGAAAACTGTTTGATTTCAGTTTCTAACAACCTGCTAATGCTTATAATTTCAAAAATGACCATTTTTTTGGTCTTTATTAAAATGAAAAGGTTGATCGAAAAGTTTGGGGGATCTAAGAGTGTGGCAACCCAGTAGTCATGATTACTTCGAATTCTGACAATATGAGGGTCATGCTGCAGGTAGTGCAGCAAGAAGGCACTTATGTGTCTTGCGCATCTCGGAGCCCCAAAATTATTTTCCGGGCTAGATGCAGCTAAAAATTATTTTTAATTTTAAATCTGGTGAAGCTTTAGTATAGATGGCCTAATAGGATCAGTGCTGCACACTGCTACAAAGCCCAAATTATTTTCCAGTCAAGATACAGATAAACATGATTAGTAATTTGAAAGCTTAAAACGGTTGGTAGGGTGATTTTAACCAATCATCAAGCTTTTACTCTCCCCAGGATGACACAGGGGTAGAAAAGTCGTTTCGGATCCATGATTTGTTCATCTTTATGAACGTGAGTCTGTCTACATTATCAGTGGAGAGCCGCGTGCGCTTATCTGTCAGCACACCACCAGCAGCGCTGAACACACGTTCAGACAGAACGCTGGCTGCGGGGCATGACAAGATCTCCAAGGCGTAAGTGGCTAGCTCCGGCCATTTATCCAGATTGGAAGCCCAAAAAGAGCAAGGGTCCAGTGACACAGTCGTGGCTTCAATGTTTACTTGGAGATACTCCTGTACCATCGTCTCTAGGCGTTGACTATGTGTCAGACTTCTTGTCTCCTGTGGCCTTGCAAAGGATGGGCTAAAAAAGTGGTGAAATGATTCCGCAAAATTGATGTTACCAGCAGATACTGTGGTTCTGTTACGGTTTGAGTGCTGAACACTTGACGGTCCCACGGTTGGCAAGTTGGAACTGTGAGATTCACTACGTGCACCACTGGTATTTTGTGGAAAAGCACATGTAAGATTCTGCAACAGTCTCTGCTGATACTCCTGCATGCGTGCATCCCTTTCTATGGCAGGAATAATTTCTGCAAATTTACTTTTGTACCGGGGATCTAACAGTGTGGCAACCCAGTAGTCAGGATTATTTCTAATTCTCACAATTCGAGGGTCATGTTGCAGGTAGTGCAGCAAGAAGGCACTCATGTGTGTTGCGCATCCAGGAGCACCAAGTCCCTGTTGTTTTGGTGGCGAGGTAACAATCATGCTTCCTTCCTCTGTCCTCTCCCCCCAACCTCGCACAACAGAAATGTGATCAAGGTCTCCCTCATCTGATGAGTCTTCCATCAGTTCGTCCTCCACTTCTTCCTGGGCTCCTGCACCTTCCTCACTAGTTTGGCTGCTACCATGCGCCCTGGTAAAACCATCTCCCCCACCCTCACATGCCTGCCGCCTTGGTGCTGCCGACCGTCTGGACCTTGCAGATGTTAGCCCTTCCGCATACAACTCCTCCTCCTCTACTTCCTCCACCTCCTCTTGTGCCACCACCTGACTCCGAATTCTGTTTAACATGTGCTCCAGCATGTAAATCACCGGAATAGTCATGCTGATAATGGCATCGTCAGCACTAAACATCTTCGTCGCCATTTCAAAACTGTGCAGAAGGGTGCATAGGTCCCTGATCTGAGACCACTCCTCCAGCGTGATTTGCCCCACCTCTGAATCTCGTTGGCCCAGGCTATACGTCAGAACGTATTGCACCAGGGCTTGTCGGTGCTACCACAGTCGCTGCAACATGTGCAGAGTTGAATTCCACCGGGTAGGCACATCGCATTTTAGCCGGTGAAGTGGCAGGCCCAACGACTTCTGTAGAGATGTAAGTCGCTGAGCTGCGGGATGCGAACGGCGGAAGTGAGCACACAGCGACCGTGCCCTCTGCAGAAGGCCATCTAGTCTGGGATAGTGGGCTAAAAATTTCTGGACAACCAGGTTCAACATGTGAGCCATACAAGGCACGTGTGTGACATTGCCCCGGCGAAGGGCCGCACCCAGGTTTGCAGCATTGTCGCACACGGCCTTCCCTGGTTTCAGGTCCAGTGGAGACAACCATTCATGAAATTGGTTCTCCAGAGCTGACCACAACTCCTCAGCTGTGTGACTCACATTTCCCAGACATTTCAATGTAAAAACCGCCTGATGACGTTGAGCCCTACTGCCAGCATAGTAAGGAGGTGTGCAGGATCCCTTCTGCGCAATTAGAAAGCTTGTGGCATGACCAGACAGGCTTTGGGTGCAGGTGGAAGACCGAGAGGAGGTTGAGGAGGCAGAAGCAGTGGAGGAACTTTGACATGAAGAGGATTGACGCACAACTCGTGGGGACGGCAAGACTTGGACAGCAACCCCTTGTCCTGCTGTCACCATAGTTACCCAGTGCCCAGTCAGCGACATGTAACGCCCCTGTCCATGCCTACTCGTCCAAGTGTCTGCGGTGAAATGCACCCTGTCACACACAGAGTTTCTCAAAGAAGCGGTGATGTTGTGTGCGACATGCTGGTGGAGCGCAGGCACACCTTTCTTTGAGAAGTAGTGCCGACTGGGCATCTGGTACTGGGGCACTGCGACGGACATAAGGTCTCGAAAATCCTCTGTGTCCACCAGGCGGAAAGGCAGCATTTCTGTAGCCAAGAGCTTGCAGATGGTGAAATTCAACCTCTTAGCTTTCTCATGGCTAGGAGGAAATGGTCTTTTACTTGTCCACATCTGAGGGACCGAGGGCTGGCTATTGTGCTTAGACGGGGTTGATAAGGGTGTCCCCGGCAAACTGCCGGTCTGTGAGGAAGATGCAGGCGGACATGTTAGGTTGCCTTGATCCAAAGGTGGTGCTATCGATGTCGGACAGCGCTCAACACCAGCTGGTGTTACCACCTCCAAAGAAAATGATGACCTGCCAATCACGCTGGCTGTTGCGGGTAAAGAGGTGGCAGGTCTGCGCCCCAAAACAGGTGTGACTGCTGTCCCCCCAGTCACAGAGGATGAAGAGGCCGCGGATGCACAAGATATGGCAGACGGTGATTGGCCCGGCCGGCTAGGCCGCATTGTAGCACACTGAGCTTCCCACTGCAACTTATGCTTCATGTCCATGTGCCGGTTCATGCATGAAGTACTCAAACTATGTATTTTTTGGCCTCTACTTAGCTTTTGCTGACAAATGTTACAGATAACACGAGTTGGGTCATCTTTATCGATCTGAAAAAATGCCCAGGCTATGCAAGGCTTAGCACCCATGCGACCTGAAGAGCCACCACGACTTGTGGTGAGAGGCAGAGTTGTGTTTGAGGATGCAGTTGTTGACGTGCTTCCAGTACTACGTCTCTGTCCAGGAAGGCGCAACCTGACCTCGTCGTCACTAGCATCTTCCTCCACCTCCTCTGCTGACCTCATCTCTTGGCTGACTGTGGGTTGACAGTAAGTGGGATCTCCGACCTCATCATCATCACCCTGTGCGTTATCACACCCGTCGTCCTCAGAGCCAACCTGTTCCTGCCCTGACAAAAAACTAAAGTTGTCGATCCAATCAGGTATTTGAGTCTTATCATCGTCTTCCTCATTGTCTCCACCAACAGGAGTTACAGTTTGGGAATGAGGGTCTACATTATGGTCAGAACCTTCTGCGTCTGGTCCTGGATCCGACTCATAAAGATTCTGGGCATCAGTGCAGATCATTTCCTCGTCTGGATTCACAGAAGCGCTGAAGTCGACCTCTGATTCCCAGGCTATAGTATGAGTAAACAGCTCTGCAGACTCAACCATCTGTTCTACCTCATACTCAGACGGGCAGCTGGAGATTTGGGAGCTGTGAGGAAGCAAGTGCGATTTGGGTGACACCTTTGAGGACTGGAGTATTTGTGATGTTGAAGTTGATGTGGAGGAGAGCCCACTTAAAGGAGCACTTGATATCCGTTGAAGCACCTGCTGTTTTTGTGCCTCATCTGGAATTTGTAGCGATTGGCGTGGCCGTAAGAAAGGGATCTTATCACATTGTCCGCTAAAAGAAGTGGACATTTTAGTTTGGCTGGAAGATGGTCTTTCTTCTGCAGATGTTACTGTTGCTTTAACACCTACCCCACGGACACAACCTTTTTTCCCCTTCCCAACACGCCTATTCCCCTTTCCACCAGCCCAACTATTTTTTCAGAGCTAGATGCAGAAAAAAATTATATTCAATTTGCAACCTGCTGGAGGTCAGTATAGAAGGACTAATAGAACAAGTCCCACACACTGCTAGAAGCCCAAATATTTTTTCAGAGCTAAATGAAGAAAAAATTATTTTTAATTTGCAACCTGATGGAGGTCAGTATAGATGGACTAATAGACCAAGTCCCACACACTGCTAGAAGCCCAAATATTTTTTCAGAGCTAGATGCAGAAAAAAAATATATTCAGTTTGCAACCTGATGGAGGTCAGTATAGATGGACTAATAGAATGATGCTATGCCCAAAAGATTTTACTTCACTAGGTGCAGTAAAAAAATTGGTATTCTATACACAGGTGTTATATCTTGCAACACAGATAGGCTACTCCACTGACTAACACACTCTGCAATAGGCCAAAAAGGATTAGCTTTGCTAGATTCAGCCAAATGCTGTGAAAAAAACTTGCACAGCACTGGCACAGACCTGCCTGGCAAAAACTGATAGGAACTCATGTAACCTAGTCCTGAAAAGGACTCCAATTACAATTAGTCTTTACTCCCACAACCTATCTATTTAAGAGCACAGACCTCCCTGATAAAAGTCGTAGGAAATGCTGTAACCTAGTCCTTAAAAGGACTGCAATCACAACTATTCCCTACTCCCAAGCTATCTGTATATTTGTGCGAAAATTGGCTTGAAATTAACAAGGTATAGCGCACACAGCAACAGCGGTGCCGTCTAACACGCAGCTGCAGCAGTGAGAAAATGGTGGCGACGGGGAAAATGGCTTGGTCTTATAGGGCAAGGACATGTGACATACACTGCCAATGACACATGCCCTTGCTTGTGTGAAAAAAAGCACTTCGCTCCGTGTGTGCGCTGCTGATAGGCTGACAGATTGCACCTCCCCACTGTAAATGCGGGAAAGAGAAAAAAAAATGGAGATCTTCATTGTTCCTGCAGAGATCCATCCCCTGCCCCTCCCCCCACCCCGCTGTACACTCAAACTGCGTATTAACATTAATTTTCATCATTACTGAGAAAAAATCCAGTTATGATTTTGGTGCACGAACAGTTATCGAACATAACCTCGAACAGCCGAATTTTTCTCAAATTGTTCGTGTTCGCCGAACCGCTCGAACACCGCCCAAAACAGCTCGAATTTGAGATTGGCGAACAGTTCGAGTAGAACTACGCTCATCTCTACTCGGGACATAGTAAAAAAGTTTGGTTCCTTTCGCAGAAAGAGGGAAGTAACGGTCAGGGAAGCTATGAGTATTCTGGGGACCATGACATCGTGCATTCCCTGTGTAAGGTGGTGTCAGGCACATTCCAGAGTTCTTCAGAAGGAAATCAGCTCCGCTTGGGACAAACGTCAGTCAGGCCTGGACAAAAAGATGCCCTTAGCTCCAGTCTTAAAAAGATCTCTATCCTGGTGGGTTTCCCCTTTAAATCTGGGAAGAGGAGTCCAGTGGATAGAATCCCCTTATATTACCCTTACCACGGATGCAAGCCAGTGGGGTTGGGGGTCCCATGTAGAGGGCAGATACATACAGGGGGCTTGGTCTCAGGAAATCAGACACCCGTCCTCAAATTACAGAGAGCTAAGAGCAGTTTGGGAGTCCCTACAGAGGTGTCAGTCACTACTAGCAGGCAAGCACGTAAGGGTTCTCTCGGACAATTCCACCACGGTAGCCTTCCTTCAACATCAGGGAGGACCGAAACATACATGGCTCCAGGCGATAGCAGAGGAAATTTTCGCTTGGGCAGAAAAGACGGTTTCCTCCATCTCAGCTCTTCATCTCAGGGGCTCCCAAAATCAGGTGGCAGACTTCCTGAGCAGGGAAAAGATAGACCCATCAGAGTGGGAACTTCACCAAGAAGTTTTTCTGCAATTAATAAAAAGACGGGGGATCCCTTCAATAGACCTTTTTGCCTCAAGGAAAAATGCGAAAACCCAAAATTTATTTTCCAGGTACTCAGAGGACAATCCAGCGGGGGTCGGCGCATTGTCCCAGACCTGGGATATGCCACTAGCTTACGCCTTCCCTCCCATACCCTTAATAGCCAGGATGCTAAGGAAGATTCGGGAGGACGGGGCCACAGTGATCATAGTAGTTCCATTCTGGCCAAAGAGAAGCTGGTTCCCCCTCTTGATGCGGATGACAGCAGAAGATCACTTCCCTCTCCCGCTGCGACACGACCTTCTGTCTCAGGGACCTCTGAAGCGTCCTGCGGTGGATTGGCTTCAGCTGTCGGCCTGGATCCTGAAAGGTTGATCTTAAGGTCCAAGGGCCTCTCTGACAGGGTCATCACAACCCTTCAGGCAAGTAGGAAACCAGTGACAACGGCCATTTATTCAAAAGTATGGAAGAAGTTCTGTTCGATATACGGGAACACATTAATAGAGGCTCAGGTCCCACCAGTTCCAGAAGTCTTAGAATTTCTCCAGGCAGGGTATGACAAGGGACTAAGCCCCAGCACGCTTAGAGTCCAGATTTCGACCTTAAGTTCATACCTAGACTATATGTTGGCTAAACATCCGTGGGTGTCCAGATTCTTGAAAGCAGTGGGTAGATTGAGGCCCTTTATAAGGGAAAGGGTGGCTCCGTGGGACTTAAATTTAGTGCTAAACTCCCTATGTAAAAGCCCCTTTGAACCCCCGCAGGATATTAGTATCAAGTCACTGTCAATTAAAACCGTGTTCTTTGTGGCCATAACTTCGGCTAGGCGACTGGGGGAAATTCAGGCCCTCTCGGTAGTATTCCCTTATATGCAGATTTAGGACGACCGCCTAATCCTTAGACTAGATCCTTCCTTTTTACCCAAGGTGGTGTCAGACTCCAACCTGAATAGGGAGATCATTTTGCCCGCCTTCTGCGATCAGCCAGGAAACCGAGGAGAACAGAACTTCCACTCGGTGGATGTCAGACGATCGGTTCTCCACTATCTAGACGCCACAAAAGAATGGAGGAAAGACTCTAGTTTGTTTGTCCAGTTCTGGGGGAAGAACAAAGGAAAGACTGCGTCAAAATTGACTTTGGCCAGATGGATCAAAGCGGCCATTTCCCATGCTTATGTTTCTAGGGGGATGTTAGTGCCAGAAGGCATAAGGGCCCACTCCACTAGATCCATTTCCACCTCATGGGCAGAGAGAGCAGGAGCTTCCTCAGAGCAGGTATGTAATGCAGCATCCTGGTCAGGGTTGAATACATATTGTAAGCATTATAAACTAAATTTGTTGTCCAATCAGCAGACAGCCTTTGGGAGGAAAGTACTCCAGGCTGTAGTCCCTCCCTAGGACCATTTAGTTGGTATTTCTCCTGGTGTGCTGTCAGGAGGGACGTCCTGGAAAAAGGGAATTAGTCCTACCGGTAATTGGGTTACCAGGAGTCCAGCCTGACAGCACCCTTATATTCCCTTCCCCTTTTTGAATAGCCAGAGCATGTGAGCATTCAACATGTATCGGTAGTTTCAATAAAATTGTGTTGCATCCATCCTGGTGTGGTACTTGGGAAAAACACTGGCGATGGAGGGTGGGGAGGGGCCTTTTAACCTCTCGTGTGTTCCTGCCCCTAGTCAAACATGAAGGACTACCTCTTGGTGTGCTGTCAGGCTGGACTCCTGGAAACCCAATTACCAGTAGGACTAATTCCCTTTTTAACTACCTGAACTGTTTTGAACTATTTTTCTACGAATAAAAAATCTTTTTGGAAATTTCTATATTCCTGTAAGCCTGTTTTTTCGTCCATTTATATTAAATCTTTGTGTGCCAGGGTGCATTTCATCACAGACACGTGGACGAGTAAGTATGGCCAAGGACATTACATCTCGCTGACTGGGCACTGGGTGACTCTGTTGGATGTGGGGGCAGGCGGGGAAGGGGCTACTCCACAAATCTTGGAATTCCCAAGGCTTGCAGAAGAAACCTCTGTATTTCCCACTTCATCCGCTGCTTCTGCGTCCTCCACCTCCTCTAGGGCCTCCACCTGCGCACTCAACCTATGGCTTAACGAGACATGCATTCCAAGGATGCGGAGCGAATACACACCACCTCCGTACTGCGCAGTCAGGGCTCACCGTAATCAGGCAGTCTTCAACTTAATATGTCTTGGAGATCGCCATTGTAGCATCGACGTCTCTGCCTCCTGCCAGACAGAAACCCTGGTCCGGCGTCTTCCAGCTCCCGTCCTGCAGCCACTATGGCGCGCACTGCACGCAGCTTCTCGGGCACTGCTCTTAGGGCGCGCGCGCGCTCCCTCCCTCTTAAAGGGGGGGGGGGGGTGCGCCATCTTAAAAAGTCCCCGGCCAATGGCCAGAGGACTTCCCCTATTTATAGCACCTCCTCCAATATGGAGGTGCCTGTGCAATGGTTGTTGTTCCGTGTTCTAACACCTGCTTCAGCCCTCAGGTCCCACTGCCTGTCAGTCCTGTCCGCTAGTCTACCTGTCAGTCTTGCCCACCAGTCTGCCTGCCAGTTACCTGTTGTGCCCGCCAGCCTGCATACCTGGAGCACCTGCCAGTTACCTGTTGTGCCCGCCAGCCTGCTTACCTGGAGCACCTGCCAGTTACCTGTTGTGCCCGCCAGCCTGCTTACCTGGAGCACTTGCCTATTACCTGTCGTGCCCGCCAGCTTGCCTACCCGGAGAACCCATCTGGCTATCTGCCTTACCAGCCTGCTTATCTACTGTACCAGTTAGTTCCTGCCATCTGACCCATGGGAGTCACCTGCTCTCAAACAAGGTCGGTCCCAGAGTGGCACCTGGTCCCTCTGCTTGGTCCCTCCCTGGTTCACGGAGTCGATTGAGCCGCCGTGTGACCTTGGTCAGGCCGAGTAGGTACTTGGTTATGCCCCCCTGCTCCCTCCTTGCACCGAAGAACCGAGGTTCCACCACCTGGATCGGTAACAGCCGTCATACAGGTGAAGAGTTGTGGGCAGCTCTCCAGGCTCAGTTTGAGCAATGGTTGTCTCCGCTGAACCTAGAGCCAGGGAAGGCCATGTGTGATAATGGTGCGAACCTGTTAGCGGCCCTAGGCCGAGGCAAGCCAGCACACGCGCCTTAAATGGCTCACGTCCTCAACCTGGTGGTACAGCGATTTTTCCGCCACTATCCTGGCCTGGATGAGCTGCTTCACAAAGTATGGAAGCTGTGTGCTTACTTCCTCCGTTCGCACTGTCCATGCCAGTTAACAGGTTGATCTGTAATGTGCCGACGCAGTGGAATTCCACTCTGCACATGTTGCAGTGACTGTGCCAGCAGCAACGAGCTCTGACGCAGTATGTCATGACTTATAGCTTGGGGCAACACAGTACTGACTTGGGGCATATCACGTTTGTGGAGTAGGAACAGATTAAGGACCTCTGCACCGTTCTGCACGGTTTCGAAATGGCTACTAAACTAGTTAGCGCTGACGATGCCGTCATCAGCATCACTATTCCAGTCATATATGTCATATGCTGGAGCAAACTTTGAATAACCTGCGGCAGGAGGTGGTGGACCCAGAAGAAGCGGAGGAATGGGGAAGGGATACCAATGTCTCAAATTTCCAGACTGTCGTCACACAGCCGGATGCCAAGTGATGGTGGATTAAAGTGATTGAGGGGTTTGGAGATACCAGGCAAACTGTTAGTGAAGGTGCAAGAGCCGAGGAACTAATGGAGGAGGAAGAGGTGATGGGCGAGCAGCTGTCAGAGGATGAAGAGGATAATCATCCCCTCTCGTTTGAACGTGGTTGGCAGGAGATGACAGAGGAAACAATCATCAGTGTTACGCAGCCCACAATACAGCCTGGCTTTGTACCTCCTGGAAGAGCCCGACATATGAGTACCTTCTTAATGCACTATCTGCAACATGACCCCCGTATAGTTAGGATTCAAAATAATGCTGACTACTGGATTGCCACTCTGTTAGATCCACGTTATAAGAGTCAATTTTGCCAGATGCTTGGAAAGGGACCCGCTTATGTTGGAGTATCGAAACAAGCTTTTAAGCAACCTTAAGCAACCTTAATAGAGGTTTTCCCCAACATAACAGTGAGGCACACAGTGTGCATCGCAGCTATAGTCTTTCAACCTCTGGCACGTCAGTTCTCAACGCTAAAACATTAGCAGCAGCAGAATAAGTGGCAGAAACAATTTCTGGGAGTCCTTTCACACATTTTTTGCACCAGCTCGTGCACCAGCACAACAGAGTACAAGTCTGAGACTTGGTGAATGACAGGAGAGGATGGAGCAGGAGTATCTAGAGTTCAATATCAATACCGTCAGGGAGGGTTTGGACCCTTTTACATTTTGGTCTTCAAAAATGGATGAATGGCCTGAGCTCGCCTCTCACACCTTGGAGGTTTTATCATGTCCGGCAGCCAGCTTTCTCTCTGAACGTGTCTTCAGCGCTGCTGATAGTGTCTTGGCGGATAAGGGCACCCGACTGTCCCCTGAAAGTGTAAACCGCCTAACTTTCATAGAGATGAACAAGACATGGATCTCCAAGGACTTTTGCTCCCCAATTGCAGAGTAGGCAATGTTGTAGTTTTGAGTGTGCTGCATTGATCTCTTGAAATTCCAGTCTGTGATATGGCTTCTGTGCCTGCTCTTGCTGTTGCTGCAGGTTTTAGGCCCTACTTTTGGGAAATGTGGAGAATTCTGATTGTGTCTCCGTCCATTGGGTTGGCTGTAGTGGGACAGGTTTGGGTCTGCGTTAAACTCAGGGGCGAACGTACCGCCCGTGCAGCCCGTTCATTGAACGGGGGCCCCGAGGGAGAGGGGGCCCCTCCAGCCTCCAGCAGGGCCGCCATCAGGCCATGACTGTCCTGACTCCAGTATGGGCCCCCCTCTTGTGCGTCTCCTCATGGGGCCCCCGCAGGGCCGGCGTCAGCACACGGCGCACCCGAGCAAATGCCGGGGCCCTGAGCAGGCGGGGGGGCCCTCACCATTGGGCACCCCGCGCACTATGGGACCCGTGAGCGGAGGAGAGCGATGTCAGCGCCTGCTCCCCCCCGCTTGGGCCCCGGCACCCGGCACAATACTTACCCCTCCCCGTGCCTCCGCAGCAGCTCCTGCATCCTCCGTGGCTGCTGCACTGTGACGTCTCAGGTCAGAGGGTGCAGTGACATCTTTACACCGTGCTCTCTCCGTGCTCTCTCCTGAGCAGTCACAGCGCAGAGCAGGATGAGGCCGGCGACGCTGGAGTCCGGAGCAGCGGCAGCAGGTGAGACGTGAGGTGAGTATTTGATTTTTTTTTTTTTGTATGGAGGCCTGTGGCAGTATAAGGGAGGGGGGGTGAGGTGGGGGTATGTGACATCCTGCATGGGGCATTATAAGGGAGGGGGGTGTGTGACATCTTGCATGGGGCATTATAAGGGAGGGGGTGTGTGTGACATCCTACATGGGGCAATTATAAGGGAAGGGGTGTGTATGACATCCTGCATGGGGCACTATAAGGAAGGGGGGGTGTGACATCCTGCATGGGGCATTATAAGGGAGGGGGTTGTGATATCCTGCATGAGGCATTATAAGGGAGGGGGGTGTGTGACATCCTGCATGGGGCATTATAAGGGAGCGTGTGTATGACATCCTGCATGGGGCATTATAAGAAAAGGGGGGGTGTCATTCTGCATGGGACATTATAAGGGGGGGTGACATCATATATGGGGGTAACAGCCTCTATGGGGCATTATGTAGGGGGAACAGCCTGCATGGGGCATTATGTGGGGGGAACAGCCTGCGTGGGTCATTATGTGTGGGGAACAGCCTGCATGGAGCGTTATATGGGGGCCAGTATTCTGTATGGAGCTGACGCGCCCCTGGGCCTGTGTCGCGCTGCGTTGCGCACGCGGGAGCTTACCCGGAGCCGGATCTGTTGAGGGTTGTAGTCTCGTGGCGGTGACCCGGTCCGTGCCCAGGGAGTCAAACTGAGCGGCGATGTATCAGCGGTAGATGTTGGACGACTACGCCACCCGTTGAGTACAGCTAAGGAACTGCTGCTGCAGGGCAGACCGCTGAGGCCGGTGGTAGGATTGTGCAGCGTGATAGTATAACCCCCAACGGGAGGGGTATGGCCTCAGGGCAGCCGACGTGGATGATGGGGGTAGCAGGAACCACTCGGAGACGGTACGGTGTAGTTCAGGGTCTTTACTGGTGACAAAGATAGACCCTCCCGGAGTACTGGCTAGCGATTGGGGCCTGGTCAGTCCTTGAGCAGATGGGATCTCCCCTGGCCAGGCGGAGTTGTAGGCCTCCCAAACTAACTGTACTCTTCTGGCTACCTTGCTAGAGGCGGGTATAAGTAGCCCACGTCCCTCAGTGTACCGTGTGGTGCTCACCCGTATGGCCGGTGACTCGGGGCCTTCGGGTTTCTTGGCCAGAGGACCTGGAATCCCCTGCCTGACGGATTCTGCTGCTGGGTAGGAGTTAGTCCCCACAGCCTCGGACTCCGGGTCCGGTAAGAAATCTTCTCAGTCAGGGCGAGCTCTGCAGCTGCCAGCCCCTGACTCCTTGTAACACTGCTCCCACAGAGCTCCTGGTGTTCTGTTCCTATATTTGCTTCTTTTCTCTGTCTCTACTTCTTCTCTACTCCCTAACCCTGCCTCAGCCCTAGGTTTATATCGGGGAAGTTCTTCCCCTCCCAGGACTGGGCAGGAGGTGTGGCATGCATAGGATCCCTGACCAAGAGACCTCTCACCTGCTCTCAGACGTAATATCTCTATCACTGTGGCAACCAGACCCCTGGGGTGTCACATTCCCCCCTAGTGAACTTTAGTACTCCGGGACTAAACATATTTTTAGAAAAAACATAACAAGGTATAAACAATAATAATACAATAAGAAAAACACATAAAGATGGTCACGGGGTGTCCGCAACCGGGTGCAGTTTTGAAGAAAACAAAGGTGTCCATTTCACCAAAACAGGGAGACGTAACCAGGTAGGGGTCTGTCCTGCCCCGAGTCCTTATCAGTCTTTTAGTCCATCCTGGGTTACGCTCCAACTAATTGTACAAGGATTCCCGGTAAATCCACCAAGGACTCCTAAAAATAACTAGAAACACATAATTATTTACAAGCAACAAGAAAAACAGGTAACCATAAATAAAACAACTTATACACTTCAAATCCTCCATCGTGCGGGTAACTGGCCTCTAGTGGCCCTAGTGGACCTACGGAGCTGACTGTCTAGCCCCGAACTACAGGGTGTAGGAACTGTCAAGGGTAAACTGGGCAGCTGTCCACGGGCCCTTTGGCTCACTAGAGGCATGGCAGGTTCACTATAAGCAGAGGGTTGATCCTCCTGGTCTGCTGGTGTGGGGTCTTCTGCCTCCTGGACCGGCTGTTCTTCCAGCTCTAGCTGTTGCTCCGTAGGTGCTTGGGATGCTGGTTGGAGGAAGGTGAGTACGGGTACCACAACTGCGCCATTGACTTGAGTCCAAGACCGAGGGAAGTCTCCGAGCACAGTACTAACCATATCTTCCCTTTCCTCTACGGGTCGAGGGTCTTCTTGTTCCTCTTCAGGGTTCCGTAGCTGTTAGGGACACTTCTTCAGGTGATCCCGGGATACAATGGTTGTGGTTTCCCCTCCGTCTTTACTGATGGTACAGACCTTTGGGTTGTCGTGGCTTGAGGGCAGTACGATGTACGGGTCCTTCTCCCACTGGTCGTCCAACTTGTGGAGCCGCCGTTTCCTCTTCAAGACCTGCTCTCCGGGTACCAGGGGAACAGCGGGAGCACACTGGTTGTAAGTTTTCTCTTGTCTTTCCCTAGCTTGACAGAGACTTCGCTCCACGCTCTCCTGTACTTTCCGGTACTGCTGCTGCCTCTCTGTGTCCCAGTCTGCTTCTGGTGAAGTGTCCTCGGGTGTCAGGACTCCCATCTCCAGGTCAACAGGTAGCTTCCCAGGTCTTGCCCTCATCAGGTAAGCCG
Organism: Phyllobates terribilis; assembly: GCF_046119375.1. Taxonomy (NCBI): domain Eukaryota; kingdom Metazoa; phylum Chordata; class Amphibia; order Anura; family Dendrobatidae; genus Phyllobates; species Phyllobates terribilis. The sequence continues at coordinate 320,314,359 of NW_027362769.1, forward strand.
GGGTACAGTTGGTGGAACCTACCGGGATGTGGTTGTATAGGTCCACTAGGTCGGGCAGCTTCTCAGGCCACAGACTGCGTTCTTCCAGGGGCAATGTTTTCAGAAGATCTATCACCACCTGGTTCATTTTCTCACAAAGTCCATTAGTTTGCGGATGATAGGGTGTCGTCCTTATCTTCCGGCAGCCATACAGAGTGCAGAATTCTTGGAAGACCTCCGCTTCAAAGGCAGGTCCCTGGTCTGTCAACACTTGGTCCGGGTACCCGTGTGGACGGCAGAAATGCTGCTGGAAGGCTTTAGCTGCTGTTCGAGCTGTTAAGTCCTTGACGGGGACGACAACCAAGAACCGGGAGTAGTGATCCACGATGGTTAGTGCGTAGACGTAGCCACTTCTGCTTGGGGTCAGTTTTACATGATCCAAGGCTACCAGTTCCAACGGCTGCCGGGTGACGATGGACTGCAGGGGAGTCTTCTGGCTGGCACGGTCCTTCCTCCTCAGGTTGCACGGGCCACAGTCTCTGCACCACCTCTCGATGGTTCCCCTCATGCCTACCCAATGGAACCGCCCGCGCAGCAGGAACTCCAGCTTCTTCCATCCGAAATGCCCAGCTCCATCGTGGTATGCCTCCATCACCATGGCTGCGTCTCGTCGTGGCACCACTACTTGCCAGATTAGTTCATGCGTCCGGGAGTTAACCATCCTGCGGCACAACTTCCCCTTGTAAAGGAACAGTCTACTCTTTTCTGCCCACAGTTGCTTGGCTTCCTCCGGAGCGTCTGGGTCAAGGCGAGCCTCTGGCCGAGTCAGCATCTCCTTCACCAGCCGGACGGCAGGGTCACTGTCTTGCGTTTCCGCCCAGTTGTAGTGAGGTAAGGGGTTAAGCGTAGCGCCTTGCTTACTTCTTACCCGATGGGAATACTGGATAGTCCCATGACGGTGAAACGCGGGGAGTTCGACTTCTTCCAGTCCCTCTGGATCTTCTCCTACGTCCGGTAGGTTTGGCATCCTGGACAGGGCGTCCGCGTTGGTATTGGAGCGTCCTGCCCGGTATTTGATGGTGAACTCGTAGTTGGACAGACGGGCCATCCATCTCTGCTCTAGGGCACCGAGTCTTGCCGTGTCCAGGTGTGTCAACGGGTTGTTATCTGTGTACACGACGAACCGGGAAGAAGCGAGGTAGTGCTTAAAGCGTTCGGTGACTGCCCACACCACTGCCAGGAACTCTAGCTTAAATGAGCTGTAATTCTCAGGGTTTCTTTCGGTGGGTCGCAGTTTTCGGCTGGCGTAAGCGATTACTCGCTCTTTCCCCTGCTGGATCTGGGACAGCACGGCTCCTAGCCCGATGTTACTTGCGTCGGTGTAGAGGATAAAGGGCTGGCTGTAATCCGGGTACGCCAGGATTTCATCCCCCGTGAGGGCCATCTTCAGCTGGCGGAAGGACTCTTCTTCCAACTTCTCCCATCTGAAGGGCGGCTTCTGGTTCTTGGCCTTCCGGGACTGGCCTATCAGGAGGTCCTGCATAGGAGCTGCCTTTTTGGTGAAACCGGGGATGAACCTGCGGTAGTAGCCTACCAACCCGAGGAACTGCCGCACTTCCTTTACACTGGGGGGACTTGGCCATTCCTTAATTGCGGTGATCTTATCAGGGTCGGGAGCCACTCCGTCAGCGCTCACCACGTGTCCCAGGTACTGCACCTTTGGTTTCAAGAGGTGACACTTGGAGGGTTTCACCTTTAGGCCGTAGCTTGCCAGAGCTTCGAACACTTCCGCCAAGTGCTTCAGGTGGTCCTCATAAGTCTTAGAATATACGATGACATCGTCCAGGTACAACAGGACCGTCTCGAAGTTTCTGTGGCCCAGACAGCACTCCATTAATCGTTGGAAGGTTCCTGGTGCGTTGCAGAGTCCGAACGGCATACAGGTAAACTCGCTAAGTCCCATCGGGGTGGTGAATGCGGTCTTCTCCCGGTCCGCCTCTGCTACAGGAACCTGCCAGTACCCACTAGTGAGATCCAAGGTAGAGAAGAAATTAGCAGATCTTAAAGCAGCCAAAGACTCCTCTATCCTTGGTAAGGGGTACGCATCCTTGTGTGTGATACGGTTGATTTTCCGGTAATCTGCACACATCCTCATGGTGTTGTCTTTCTTTTTGACTAAGACTAGTGGAGCTGCCCAGGGGCTACAGCTATTCCTGATCACCCCAGCCTCCTTCATGTCTCTAAGCATCCCCTTGGCGTGTTGGTAGTGTGCAGGGGGTACGGGTCGATACCTCTCTTTTATGGGAGGATGGTCTCCCGTGGGGATGTGGTGTTCTACCCCCTTGACTCGCCCGAAGTCTAACGGGTGTTTACTAAACACTCTCTCGTACTCTTGAACCACCCGATAGACTCCCTGTTTCTGGTGTGAGGGAGTGGAGTCAGTACCCAAATGTAGTTGCTGACACAAGTCCTCCATTGTTTTCTTAGAGCCGTTACCTTCCTCCGGGTGAGATGGAGGCAAGGGTTCCACAGATTGTATAGCATTTTGGTTAATGGTATATAATTTGGCTAGCGTGGCATACCGGGGCAGGTACACTTCCCTCTTCCCGATATTGATTATGCGAACGGGCACCCTCCCATGGCGTACATTAACCACCCCCCGTGCTGTCAAGATGGTGGGCCTACTGTCTGAGTAAACTGGTTCTACCATTGCCTGGTAATCTCTACCTCTCAGACCAATAGCTGCCCGGCACCAAATCATCATTTCACTTTTTGGGGGCATGGCAATAGGGAAAGGGTCACACATTCTCACGCTACCAATCTCACCGCCGGAGAGTTCCACCTGTTGCCGTCGCATCAGTGCCCGGATCTCTTTTTGGAGCACTCGCTGCTCGCCGGAGCTGGCGTTCTTGGCAACCTGCTGTAAAAGGAAAATCACCTCTGCAAGACAATTTTCAATTACATTAGTTCCTAGAGTTATCTTTGGGTGACTCTCGTGTTTGTCAATGTCTACAATGATCAGTCCCTGTGCTGCCAGTTCGACTCTACCGATTTTAATGGTCACCTCTTTAAATCCAATCTGTGGCACGGGCTGACCATTGCTGGCGATGATACTCAAGTCGTCGTCAGGGTAGCGGGTGATATCCGAGTCATTCCAGTACTGCTTGAAGAGCACGTACGGGATGGTGGTGACCTGTGACCCGGTGTCCAGTAGGGCACTCATAGGAATGCCATCCAGTACCACGGGTAAGACTGGACGTCCTCCCACATATTTGTCGCGCCAGTTCGATGGGCCTGGTGATCTTTTTCCTGGGGGTTGGCCCTCTACCCCAGGTTGCGCCAGTTTAAAGGACAGTACCTTGCCATATGTCTGGGTTGATTGCAGCGGCGGCAGATGGGTCGTCCGTCCTCGTTGTATCGGTCGCTGGGTCTCCCTCTGGCCGGTGGGGTCCTCCTTGGTCGACGCCACGGGATGTCCTCCGGTCCGGATGCCAGCTGGATCTTCCCTGGAGTGGAAACCTGTAAAGACTGCACAGTTCGGGTTAGCGCAGCAACGCTTTTAGCTAGCTCTTGGACCTGATGGTGCAGGTCTGGAGCCGGGTCATTGTTCAAAGCCTGCGCATCAGCTCCCACAGGCCCTGCCGACAAGGGTGCCGCCTCCTGGTGGTAAGTGGTAGTGGGGCGTCTGTGGGTCACAACGCCACCTGGTGCCGGTTCTCGGAGCACCCGGATGGCTCTGTCCTTGAACTGTGCAAATCCCAGATGAGGGTCCTGTAAGGCCATTGCCCGCAACTGGGTTCGGTGGGCATTGCAATATAAACCCTCTATAAATTGTTCAGTCAACAGCCTGTCCTCGTCTCCCACGCCGTCAGGGTCGGTGTGCTTAATGGCTCTCAGGGCCTCTTGTAGGTTCAGGGCATAGTCCCTTATACTCTGGTGTGCTCGCTGCTTGCACCCGTAGAATCTAAGCTTGATCTCGGCTGAGGTGCGGGTATCAAAGGTGTCCCTCAGCCGGGTTAGTATCCCTGCGACAGTCCTCCCCCCAGGTGGCCAGGACTTTACCTCCCTTCGGGCTGCCCCAGTTAATTGGGCCACCAGGATGCTCACTTTTTGCTCTTCTGTGAGGGGGTACACCTGGAAGAGGCTATCCAGCTTTTCTCTAAAGTCATGCAGGGTATGTGACTCCCCTGAGTACTGGGGTAGCCAGGCCGCTCCCGGGATATAGGGCATGGTGAAAGGCATGACTGCAGCAGCGGTGGCGCTGGCGGGGGTTGAGGCAGTGAAGCTCTCCTCCGTATCCGACATCCTCCTCCCCCCTAGTGGACCGTGGCCTACCTTGCGATGATCCTCTTCCGTAGGCCGCGGCTCCGCAGTAGATCGTCAGGTTTGAGGACCTTCCGTCGCGCTCCTGTGACGTCGGCGTCTGCTGGGCTCCTTCCAGGACCTTACGCGACGTCCGGACGTGAGGCGGGGCTTCAGTTCTCGCGCGCTTTCGGAGTCCACGCCCCTCTTCTTCCCACGCGACGTCTTCAAGATGGCGTCCAACGGCGGGAAAACTCCACGGAAGGCGGGAAGAAGGCTGAAAATGGCGCCGGATGGCGGGAATCTTCACCGATGGCGGGAAGAAGGCTGAAGATGGCGCCGGATGGCGGGAATCTTCACCACAGGTAAGTTTGAACAGTCTTTTTCAGGCACGCAGTACCCGGTGGTTGCGGGCACGAAATCCTGCTGACTACGCCAAAAGTTGACGCGCCCCTGGGCCTGTGTCGCGCTGCGTTGCGCACGCGGGAGCTTACCCGGAGCCGGATCTGTTGAGGGTTGTAGTCTCGTGGCGGTGACCCGGTCCGTGCCCAGGGAGTCAAACTGAGCGGCGATGTATCAGCGGTAGATGTTGGACGACTACGCCACCCGTTGAGTACAGCTAAGGAACTGCTGCTGCAGGGCAGACCGCTGAGGCCGGTGGTAGGATTGTGCAGCGTGATAGTATAACCCCCAACGGGAGGGGTATGGCCTCAGGGCAGCCGACGTGGATGATGGGGGTAGCAGGAACCACTCGGAGACGGTACGGTGTAGTTCAGGGTCTTTACTGGTGACAAAGATAGACCCTCCCGGAGTACTGGCTAGCGATTGGGGCCTGGTCAGTCCTTGAGCAGATGGGATCTCCCCTGGCCAGGCGGAGTTGTAGGCCTCCCAAACTAACTGTACTCTTCTGGCTACCTTGCTAGAGGCGGGTATAAGTAGCCCACGTCCCTCAGTGTACCGTGTGGTGCTCACCCGTATGGCCGGTGACTCGGGGCCTTCGGGTTTCTTGGCCAGAGGACCTGGAATCCCCTGCCTGACGGATTCTGCTGCTGGGTAGGAGTTAGTCCCCACAGCCTCGGACTCCGGGTCCGGTAAGAAATCTTCTCAGTCAGGGCGAGCTCTGCAGCTGCCAGCCCCTGACTCCTTGTAACACTGCTCCCACAGAGCTCCTGGTGTTCTGTTCCTATATTTGCTTCTTTTCTCTGTCTCTACTTCTTCTCTACTCCCTAACCCTGCCTCAGCCCTAGGTTTATATCGGGGAAGTTCTTCCCCTCCCAGGACTGGGCAGGAGGTGTGGCATGCATAGGACCCCTGACCAAGAGACCTCCCACCTGCTCTCAGACATAATATCTCTATCACTGTGGCAACCAGACCCCTGGGGTGTCACAGAGCGTTATATGGGGGCCAGTATCCTGCATGGAGCGTTATGTGGGGGACAGTATCCTGCATGGAGCATTATATGGGGGCCAGTATTCTGTATGGTGCGTTATATGGGGGCCAGTATCCTGTATGGAGCGTTATATCATGCATCATGAATCGTGGTATGTGTTAAAGGGGCCCACTGAGACTCTTTCGCCCGGGGCCCACAAAAACCTGGAGCCGCCCCTGGGCCCCTGGCCCCATGCTGAGCGCTAAGCGCCAGGACATCTCAGCGCTGCGTTCCTCTGTGTAGCAGGGCAGCGCTGCTGCGGCAGCGCCTTCATGATTCCCCTGACTTCCGGTCATGTGACGGTGCAGTCACATGGCCGGAAGTCAAGAGAACCTGGTGGCAGCGACGTGGACGATTCTGCAGGGATCGCATGGGGGTAAGTATAACAAGTTTTATTTTTTTTAAATACAATTAATTAACTAGGAGTGGGGGGAATCAAAGATGCACGGGGGGATGAGATGCACATGGGGGGATGAGAGATGCACGGGGGGGTATGAGATACACGGGGGGATGAGATGCACGGGGGTATGAGAGCTGCACATGGGGGGATGAGAGCTGCACATGGGGGGATGAGAGCTGCACATGGGGAGATGAGAGCTGCACGGGGGGGATGAGATGCACATGGGGGGATGAGAGATGCACGGAGGGATGAGAGCTGCACATGGGGGGGTGAGAGCTGCACATGGGGAGGTGAGAGATGTACATGGGGGGTTATGTTTACATAACTTTGTTGCCCTATGAAGGGCGGGGGGGCCCAAAAATTTCTTGCACAGGGGCTCACTACAGTCTGTGTCCGCCCCTGGTTAAACTACTTGTATTCTGATGACATTGATGCCACTTCGGTTGTGTTAGGCCCTCATTTAGGGCAATGTGAACAATCCTGGTTAGGTTTCCATCTCCTGGGTTGGCTGTACTGGAAGAGGTGTGGGTCTTATTTACACTATTTTTACAGTAGTGAAATTGATGTCACTTTGCTGGAGTCTGCCACTAATTTTTTTAAATGTGGGGAATCCTGATTGGGTCTCCATCTATTGGGTTGGCTGTAGTGGAACTGGTTTAGGCCTCCTTTGCAATACTTATACTTTAGTGAAATTGATGCCACTTTGATGTGTTAGGCCCTCATTTAGCGCAATGTGAACACTCCTGGTTAGGTCTCCATCTCCTGGGTTGGCTGTACTGGAACAGGTGTGGGTCTTATTTACACTATTTCTACAGAAGTGAAATTGGTACCACTTTACTGGCATCTGTCACTAATTTTTTTAAATGTGGGGAATCCTGATTGGGTCTCCATCTATTGGGTTGGCTGTAGTTGAATCTTCCTGTTCTGCAGTCTAAGTTGTGTAAGGCTGCGTACCAGTCCTTGCTGCACTCCAGATACAGACTCTGCCTGCTGCACTCCAGATACAGACTCTGCCTGCTGCACTCCAGATACAGACTCGGCCTGCTGCACTCCAGATACAGATGTAGCACCCTGAGGATTCGGCTGCTACAGGGGTATTGCACCTCAACCCAGAGGTGTGATATTCCACTCCCGGGTAAGGAAGGAGTGTGGAACTGAGCTCAGATAGACTGCATGCACTACATACATCCCATTCCAGAGGAGCAGGCCGACGGTACTCCCACTTAGAAATGTGCAGGTACAACCGAGCCTGTTCCTAGCTGGAGTGGGAGGGGGGTGGTACATCCCATGTAGTGTAGGGGCAGATAGGGGGAGCAGTCTGGGTAGTGATAGGAGCTCATTGGGTGCTGGTCACCTGAGCTCACACATAGAGGGATATATAAGGAGGGCACCAACTTAGATCAGGGTCAGACGCAGAGAGGAAGTCAGATGCAGAGGACAAGCCTGCAGCAAGAGAGAGAAAGAAACAACAGCCCTGGAGAGAGAGTGGAGTGCAGAAAGACCCAGAGGGGGACAAAGAAGGGACCCAAGAACCCAAATAAGAACACCGGGTGAGGAGTCAGCAGAAGGGTACCGGAACCCAAGCTGGTGGGGGCAAAGACATTCCCCAGCCAGAGACCGGAGACCGTGGGCAGTGTCTGTCACGGTCACCCACTACATTCACCCTGAAGGCACACCACATGGAGGGTCAGGGAACCTTAGGCCAAAGGTTGCCCAAAAGAAGGCCCGAGGGAGCTGGATTTAGGTGAATCACTGGTGGGGACGGCTGAAGAAAGGACAGAGGGAGAGCTCAGGGCCACGCTCCGGACTTGTTTGGGGGTTGGCTGGATCCAGGACCTGGTGGACGCAGCACGGCTCGGGTGGTCACTAGCAGCTGGAGTGACCAGTACAACATCAGCAGTAAGTAAACACCCTTAACTGCACAACCCGAGTCTGTCTTCATTGCCGGCTGCATCGCACCACCACAACCCCCATCCTCTGCGCCTGTCCCCTCTGAGGCTATACCCCTCCCGTTGGGGGTTATCTCACCAAGCTGCGCACCCACCATCAGCCTCAGCGGACCCTGCTGCAGCGGCGGCCACAGTGACCGCATCACAACGGGTGGCGTAGTCGACACAAAAGAACTTTAGTAACATCTGTAAAGCTGCCACATAACACTGAGCTTGACGCCCTGGGCACGGGACCGGGTCACAGCCGCTCGGAGACTACAACCCCCCCCATCTGATCCGGTGCCGGGTATTCCCCTCAAAAAGGAATATGTCCCAGGGGGCGCGTCAACTTTGGCGTAGTCGGCAGGATTACGTGCCCGCAACACCCGGGTACTGCGTGCCTGAAGAAAAGTGCAAGTTTACCTCAGAAAGAAGACTCCTGCCGGTTCCGGAGGGTCCACGCCATCGGACTCCATCACCAGTCGTTTCCCGCCGATTGTCCGCCATTTCCAGCTTGTTCCCGCCATCTGCAGAGTTTCCCGCCACTGGGAAGCGATTCCCGCCAAAACCGCAGATTTCCCGCCTTGGAAGAGCAGCGGACGCCATTATGGGCGTGCCAAAGGAGAGCAAGAGGCCACCTCCCATCGTGGGCCGGGACAGAAAATGGCGCCAAAAGTGGAAACCGCCCCCACCAACAGAGACTGTGATGCTGGAGGTGTCTGTCAGCGTGAAAGAACTCCCCCTGGAGCTGACAGTCACCGAGTTGCCCCGGGACCGCCCTCGAAGTGGGAGGAGACGAAAGAGAAGAACAAAGATGGGTGTCGCTTGGAGCAGTCTGGAGCGAGCGCACCCGGAGGCAAGAGGTCTAACAAGGAGTAGCGGAGGAGCTCACCCGCAGATGGAGAGAAAGCAGAACAGCACCGGCCCGCTGGCCAGGAGTCTGCTAGAGACCGAGGAAGGAGGGCAGAGCAGCACCGGCCCGCTGGCCAGGAGCCTGCCGGAAGCCGAGCAGAGCAGCACCGACCCGATGGTCAGGAGCCTGCTAGAGTCCACAACCCCGCTAGGTCTAGCGGAGATCCTAGCGCAGCTCCCCCGAGACCGGGAGTGTGCACAAACTGCCTTGGAGGGCCTCGCAAGGAGGATGGCCCGGGTACAGCGCGAGATACTGGCGGAGTGGAGCCGGGAGATGGCCCAGCAACCAGAGACCAGTCAACGGAGCACGCTACCCTGGAAGAGGAAGCAGACCGCCTCTGAGGATGGCGCGGGAGGACCCAAGGCCGGAGACGGCGCCGAGGAGGGAGCCGAACGCATGGAGGCAGGTAAAGGGGACGCCTATACCCCAAGCCGTGACACCGCTTACCTGCCCCAGCTCCCCGTCGCAGAGCCCGAAAGTCCCCCTGCTGTGCCCGTAGCCGCCAGGTCACCGCCATGGACTAGGCCCCGACCGGAAGCCGCCGCCGCGACCCCTGTGACGTCACACGCACCGACCCGGAGCGTGACAAAGCAGGAGTTACCACCAGCCTGGTCGCAAGGCCTAGTACCCCCGGGCGCCGCACCACCAACAGCGCCCCCTACCTCCGCGGAGCCTCCGGCCTGGCCGCAAGGCCAGGTAACCCAGGGCGCCGCCGTCCTAACGGTGCCCTTCACCTTCCAGGTGCCCCAGGCCTGGCCGCAAGGCCTGGGCAACCCGGGCGCCATCACCACCGCGCCCGCACCCGCAATACCAAGGGTGCCACACCTGGGGGAGGACCTCTTCAGCCAGCTCACATGGCCGGACGGGCAGCCCTTCATCTGGCCCGAAGGATACCATGAGCTGGGGCGGCAACAGAGACGAGGGCCCTTGTGTGAGCCCCTGATCCCGGCTCCGAAGCCCGTGACTCGGGTCTCGCCTCCTTTGGAAGACGCACAGTTTGAGTGGGACCCCACCGGAGAAGATCTAATGGGGTTCACTCAGGAAACTCGGGCAGTCGCCGCTGAGCGGACTGAGTGTTGTCGTCAGCAGCTAGCAGAGTTTAAGAGAGAACGGGAGGAGAGGCGGGTCAGAGAACAACAGGCCCAAATCCAGAGCGCGGAGCAGAAGAGCCGGACTAGGAGGAACCCCCGTGCAGCGCATTGTCCCCGCACCATCGGGACAGTGATAAAGTTCAACCCGCAGCATGGGTGGGGCTTTATTCGGGACCGTAACAACCGCGGTGACGTTTTTGTGACTCGCAGAGACGTCGAGTCCCACCTGCCGGAAGGTCACAAAGGCCGTGACCTCTACGTCGGAGATGAGGTCACTTTCACCCGGCACAAGTGTGCCAAAGGACCTTACGCCCTCCACGTACACCGCTTGACGGAGGAGGAGTTGCGGTACGGAGAGGAGGAGCCAGAGGACCCGGACGGGTCTGAAGCAACACCATATCAAGAAAGAGCAGGAGGAAGACGCCGTTGAGTGCGGCCGAGAAGCAATGTAAATAGTTACCCAATCGGGGTATAAAGGAACTGAAACTGGAACTGTTGCTGCTGCTAAAATAGTCCCCGTTGGGACCAGTGAACTGTTACCCGTTAACCCCTTCATCCTACAGGCTGAGGACTGTGAGCAGCCATTCCCTACCCTCTACCTGGCCGAGGACTGAGAGCGGCCAACTTTCAACTTTCCCTGTATATAGTTGCGCGTCCTAAAGCGCCCCCTACCGGTTTTATAAGAAAACCAGAGTTTTTCTAAGAGACTGTCGCACTTTTCCCGGACACACGTTGCACAGTGTCCGGAGGAGGAACCAGAGACAAGAGAAGTCTACGAGAATGTTTATATAAAAAGTTTTATATATATATAATGTTTATATGTTTTATATGTTCATATAAAAATTTTGTATGTTTTGGTGTTTTATGTCTTACAGCCCGAGGACGTGCTGTGATTTACCAGGGGGGAATGTAGCACCCTGAGGATTCGGCTGCTACAGGGGTATTGCACCTCAACCCAGAGGTGTGATATTCCACTCCCGGGTAAGGAAGGAGTGTGGAACTGAGCTCAGATAGACTGCATGCACTACATACATCCCATTCCAGAGGAGCAGGCCGACGGTACTCCCACTTAGAAATGTGCAGGTACAACCGAGCCTGTTCCTGGCTGGAGTGGGAGGGGGGTGGTACATCCCATGTAGTGTAGGGGCAGATAGGGGGAGCAGTCTGGGTAGTGATAGGAGCTCATTGGGTGCTGGTCACCTGAGCTCACACATAGAGGGATATATAAGGAGGGCACCAACTTAGATCAGGGTCAGACGCAGAGAGGAAGTCAGATGCAGAGGACAAGCCTGCAGCAAGAGAGAGAAAGAAACAACAGCCCTGGAGAGAGAGTGGAGTGCAGAAAGACCCAGAGGGGGACAAAGAAGGGACCCAAGAACCCAAATAAGAACACCGGGTGAGGAGTCAGCAGAAGGGTACCGGAACCCAAGCTGGTGGGGGCAAAGACATTCCCCAGCCAGAGACCGGAGACCGTGGGCAGTGTCTGTCACGGTCACCCACTACATTCACCCTGAAGGCACACCACATGGAGGGTCAGGGAACCTTAGGCCAAAGGTTGCCCAAAAGAAGGCCCGAGGGAGCTGGATTTAGGTGAATCACTGGTGGGGACGGCTGAAGAAAGGACAGAGGGAGAGCTCAGGGCCACGCTCCGGACTTGTTTGGGGGTTGGCTGGATCCAGGACCTGGTGGACGCAGCACGGCTCGGGTGGTCACTAGCAGCTGGAGTGACCAGTACAACATCAGCAGTAAGTAAACACCCTTAACTGCACAACCCGAGTCTGTCTTCATTGCCGGCTGCATCGCACCACCACAACCCCCATCCTCTGCGCCTGTCCCCTCTGAGGCTATACCCCTCCCGTTGGGGGTTATCTCACCAAGCTGCGCACCCACCATCAGCCTCAGCGGACCCTGCTGCAGCGGCGGCCACAGTGACCGCATCACAACGGGTGGCGTAGTCGACACAAAAGAACTTTAGTAACATCTGTAAAGCTGCCACATAACACTGAGCTTGACGCCCTGGGCACGGGACCGGGTCACAGCCGCTCGGAGACTACAACCCCCCATCTGATCCGGTGCCGGGTATTCCCCTCAAAAAGGAATATGTCCCAGGGGGCGCGTCACAGACTCTGCCTGCTGCACTCCAGATACAGACTCTGCCTGCTGCACTCCAGATACAGACTCTGCCTGCTGCACTCCAGATACAGACTCTGCCTGCTGCACTCCAGATACAGACTCTGCCTGCTGCACTCCAGATACAGACTCTGCCTGCTGCACTTCAGATACAGACTCTGCCTGCTGCACTCCAGATACAGACTCTGCCTGCTGCACTCCAGATACAGACTCTGCCTGCTGCACTCCAGATACAGACTCTGCCTGCTGCACTCCAGATACAGACTCTGCCTGCTGCACCATCTAGTCTGTCCTACTGGGTCCAGCTGCTGTGCGTCCGTTGGTCTGTCCTGGAGTGGCTCCTGGCTTTCATCGGGAGCCCAGTCTAACCTCACCATCAGAGGCTCTAGTGAACAGTCTGGTGCTCGCTTAGTCACACCCCTCCAGGCTCTGCGGGGTCCGCGGCACAGTGGTTCCACAAACCACGTCCATGACAGTGCGCCCTCGCAGGCAGGGTCCTCTTTCCTGTTGTACCAGTCGGTGACCCTTTTTGACATGTAAAGCGCAACTAAATAAATGTCGCTGTCACAGTAATAATAATTATAGTAGTTGTACTCTGGGTCAATTGATGGCACTTCCCTGGTGTCTACACCCAATTTGATGTGTTTTGGCAGCTTTCGGTCCTGTTTTTAGGTGTTGTATATGCATTTTTTTGTTCACCCCATTGACTCCTATGGGATTCGGAAATGTTCAACGAACATTTGGCGAATAAATTCGGCGAATATCAATTTGTTCGGCAAACTTTTCCGAACCGAACATTGAAATGTTCGCTCATGCCTACTGCCTATGACCCAAAGAACACCGTCCCCACTGTCAAGCATGGAGGTGGAAACATTATGTTTTGGGGGTGTTTCTCTGCTAAAGGCACAGGACTACTTCAGCGCATCAATGGGAGAATGGATGGAGCCATTTACTGTAAAATCCTGAGTGACAGCCTCCTTACCTCCGCCAGGTCATTAAAAATGGGTCATGGCTGGGTCTTCCAGCAAGACAACATTAAAAATGGGTAATGGCTGGGTCTTCCAGCAAGATAATGACCCAAAACATACAGCCAAGGCAACAAAGGTGTGGCTCATAAAGAAGCACATTAAGGTCATGGAGTGGCCTAGCCAGTCTCCAGACCTTAATCCCATAGAAAACATATTTGGCGAGTTCAAGCTCTGAGTTGCCAAGCAACAGCCTCAAAATCTTAGTGATTTAGAGATTATCTGCAAAGAGGAGTGGACCAAAATTCCTCCTGACATGTGCGCAAACCTCATCGACTACAAAAAATGTCTGACTGCTGTGCTTGCCAACAAGGGTTTTGCCAGCAAGTATTAAGTGTTTGCCAGAGAGATCAAATACTTATTTCTCATTGCAAAATGAAAAAAAAAATATCTAATTTATACAATGTGATTTTCTTTATTTTTTTTTTAGGGATATTCTATCTCTCAATGTTAAAATTAACCTACCCTTAAAATTATAGACATGTCTTTGTCAGTGGGCAAACTTACAAAAACGTGTATTAAGACACCATTAGGGCGTGGGGCCAACCAATCCTCTATTAAGTCATGTATTAAGTCATGGGACATGCGGGGAGTGAAGTTGCTGATAAGTCGTATATTAAGACGCCATTAGGGCGCAGGTACGCGGGGTCAACCAATCCTCTATTAAGAAGTGGAATACGCGGGGAACCAACTGCATCGTTAAGCCATATATTAAGACGTCACTAGGATGCGGGTGCGCGGGGTGTTCAGTGCTTCATTAAGTCGTAAAAGAATCAATTCAGTGCGTGGTAGGGAGTGTACAGACCTGTTACAATTCTACTTGTGTATCAGCTGCCTGGTCTGATCATAAGTCTAAGGGGATGGGACGCCTGGAGCCAAAATCATGGAAAAACTAAAGACATTGTTTGTGTCGCAGGGGTCGCTCGATCAGGAGCGACGGGACCCCAAAGATATAGTTGCTAGAAGAGAAGGAAGGAAATATTTAGAGAAAACTGAAAAAGTAATGTCATTGTGTGGGTTGTACCCGGGGGGGGGGGTAGATTACAGTACGAGATGTTGAATGCAGCAATTTGTGAAAACAGGGGAAAACTGGAAGATAATGGGTTGTTGCAAAGTGCATACATGTGGAAAAAGGTTGCGCTGAGTTTATCGAAAGAAGGTAAAAAATATGTGCAGAAACTTAAACAGTTCACTAAAATATGCGAGCTACCAGATAAGGGCCGGTTACAGCCGCTAGAATGGCAAGAAATTATGAAGAAGAAAAAGGGCAAGCTAGAAGATGAAGGATTGTTATAAACAGCTTTGGCTTGGTATAGAACTGCAGAGAATTTGTCAAAAGAAGGGTGGGTGGAGGAAGAAAATGCAGACAGTAAGGGAAAGACACCATGTTATGTCTATTACAAAGATACTGCTCTTCAGCCACCGCCCGATAATGGCGGACGGGGTGGGGAGTGGACCTGTACAAATTGCAGTCAGCAGAATCCTGATAATAGAGATACTTGTCTTGCATGCGGGGCACCACGTCCCAGACCTCCCACTGTTCCTCCCCTCCACACCATGCCTCCGCCACCGCCCTATAATGGCGCAATGAATTGTTAGGTATGTTCTAATTGTGGCCAGCAGAATCCATTGTCAGCAGATTATAGTGTTGCATGTCACGCTCCCCGTCCAGGAGGCCCACCCCTCGCTACCCAAGCCACTCCTAGTGTCCCATCCTCATCCGTTATACCTATGTCCGCCAGAAGTTCCAACACTTCCTGCAGCGGCCATGTTACTACACCCATTGCATTACGTCTGGCCTCTGACCAGATGTCAGTGGGTGTGTTCCTTCCCAGCGGCACACACCCTTCATGTAGTGTGCTTCCTTCCGGTGGTGGCCATCTTGGTGCACCCGGAATGCAGGCCACAAACAGTGGCGCACACCCTTCCTGTAGTGTGCTTCCTTCGGGTGGCGGCCATCTTGGTGCACCCGGAATACAGGCCACAATACACACTACACCCGGAACATCAACAGCAACATTTACTCCTATACCAGTGTGTCCGGTTGTCACTCCACATGGTGCGTTCTTTGTCCCAAAAGACTATGTCCCTCTCTATCCTCATTTGCCTAGTGCCGAAACTCTATTTAATAATCCGGAGTTCCGACAGGCCCTTAACCGAAGGATAAATACTATTGAACCGGAGGAGCCGTGGGATGAAGAAGCGGCAGCACCACGACCATCAGCGTCTACACCAAAAAGCGATCCAGAAGGTAAACCGGCTCGTGTGACATTTCGTACACCAACATCAGGATTCTCTCCGAATCGGGGGGATTCCCGTGCCACCCTTTCAGATGAAGAATACCCACAGGTGTGGAAACCATGGACAGAAAGAATGATTTGGAAGTCATCAACGGTACTAACAGCAGGTCTGGGTGACCTGTTAGCACAGCGGGTGTGTTGGAATAATATATATTAATCTGTATGTGTATTGCAACAACTACTGTGCTGTTTCATATGTTGTGCATATTGTGAGGTTGTTAACAAAGTTTAGTTAAAAAATAAAAAACTCCCACAGACAGGATGCCCCCTCCTTCTCTTCCTGTGTTGTTGTTATATATGTTTTTGATTTCCTCATGCTGCAGTAACACCAGACTCCATGCTGTGCCTATGCTGGATATGAATAAACCTACATTCTGTGTTCTAAACTCTGGATGTCACGCGGATTAATCCTCTGCTAACAGGTTATGGGCCCAGATGTACCAGAGTCCCAGAGTCACAGATCCCCAGAACACAGAGGAAAGAAAAGAAAGAAAGACAGCAAACTGAGAAGAAGCAAATATGGCCACTAGCAGCAGCTCCATGAAATTTACAGTGCCAAGTCTCACTAACCAGAATTATCAATCCTGGAAATTCAAAGTGAAAATGCTGCTGATAAGAGAAGGTACATGGAAATACACACAGGAGCCTAAACCTGACCCAGTGCCACAGGAGTGGACAGAGATGGATCAGAAAGCACAAAGTACCATATCACTCAGTATAGATGATGACCAGATTGTGCATGTGTGTAAATGTAATACTGCAAAGGAAATGTGGGAGCAGTTGCAAAAGGTACATGACAGGATAAATTTAAGCAATAAGCTCTATCTCATGAGAAAGCTGTACCAGTCTAAGCTACAGAAAGGCCAGGATATGCAGGATTACATAAGAAGTGTTCTGGAAGTTGTAGAACGCCTGAGAGGCATTGGGGAAGATCTAAAGGACTTTCATGTGGCCGCATTACTGCTTAGTGGCCTTGCAGAGAGCTATGATACGCTTGTAACCGCACTAGATGCGCGTCCAGATGATGAGCTTACACTGGAGTATGTCAGGGGGAAGCTCATAGATGAATATAAGCGAAAGGCAGAGATGTAAACAGTAGGACATGCAACACAGAATCTGCTTTACAGACACAAAACCTAACTGATAACAGGAAACACATAAAAGAAACGCGTAAATGTTTTGTTTGCAAGAAATCAGGACATTTGAAAGCTGACTGCAGAGTCTGGAAAGCAAGAATGAATCAGCTGAAAAAGCAAAGCAGTCATCAAAGGGTTAAAAGTGCTGTATCTGGAGAAAATGATTCTGTGAATACTGAAACTGCATTTACTGTCAGTGCAAATACATCAAAGCATGCATGGTGTATAGACTCTGGAGCAACTAGTCACATGACTAATAACAGAGACTTCTTTTCTAAGCTTGACCAAAGTAAATCAGAGAAAGTGATTATGGCTAATGGTCAGTACATGACTTCAGAAGGCATAGGAGATGGTTATATTGATTGTCAAATCTCACCAACACAAAGCAGGAAGATCCCAGTAAAGGATGTGCTGTATGTGCCTAGTCTTGAAAGTAATCTACTATCTGTGAAGAAACTCACAAAACAAGGAAATTAAGTTACATTTAAGCATGATAGCTGCATCATCTCAAAGGAAGGTCACACACTAGCAGAGGGAAACATCACAGATGAACTTTATCAGCTAAATGCAAAGAGTGTGTGTATACAGCGCAACAAGAAGAGCATAAAAACTGTATTCATGTGTGGCATAGGCGTCTGGCACACAGAGACCCAGAAGCAATAAGAAAGTTAGTCCAAAAGCAACTAGCTGAGGATATTACAATTGATCTATGTAACCAGACAATGAAGTGTACTAGCTGCATCAAAGGGAAAATGTCTAGGAAAGCTTTTCCTAAGAGAATTAGTACAACAACAGCACAGCCACTAGATTTAATACACACAGATGTCTGTGGTCCAATGAGCACTCTGACTCCAGGGAAGAAGAGATATTTTCTCACATTTATTGATGATTATTCAAGATATACAGTTGTCCACCTACTTCACAGCAAGAAGGAAGTTCCAGAGAAACTTGAAATATACCTAGCTGAAGTATATAATAAATTTGGAAGAATGCCAAAGATTCTACGTGCAGATAATGGGACTGAATATACAAGTATTGAGACATAGAGCATTTTAAAGAAAAATGGAATCCTATTTCAGACCACTGTACCGTACAACCCAGAGCAAAATGGTGTCGCGGAAAGAAGGAACCGAACACTATGTGAAAGTGGAAGAAGCATGTTATTTGATGCAAATCTGCCCACAGCATATTGGGGTGAAGCAATCATGACAGCTTGCTATCTTCAGAACAGACTACCAGGTAAAGCTACAGAGAAAACTCCATTTGAGCAATGGAATAGCAGAAAGCCAAAACTACATCACATAAGAATATTCGGAAGTAAAGCATTTGTACATGTTCCCAAAGAAAAGCGAACTAAGTGGGAATCTCACGCTAAGGAAGGTATCCTGGTAGGCTACAGCGAAACCCAGAAAGGTTATAGGATTCTACACCCAGAAACAAACAAGATCACAATAAGTAGAGATGTAGTGATTGATGAGAACTTTGTATCACCCAAGTTTTGTGACATCACGCCAGTAGTCCAGCTGAAGTCACAATTGCAAGACAGCAACAAGGAGGATGTAGAGGTCTGGCTGGATTCTTCAACTAATGAAGGAACAACAGAAAAATCAGGTGAATCTGAAATCAGGAGATCGTCAAGATCAAACAAAGGTATACCAGCTAAACGTCTATCCTACATTGTCAAGACACTGCCTGAGTCAGAGCCGCAGTCATGGGATGAAATGCAAGCACTACCTGTCCATGAAAGAACAAAGTGGATCGATGCCGCTAATGAGGACAACCAAGGATGCATTAAACTTGCATGCAGTGAAAAGATCAGTGCTAGAACCAAGCACATTGACGTCAGACATCATCATCTACGTGATTTGATAGATCGTGGGATAATTCAGTTTGTCTATTGTGAAACTGATAAGATGGTAGCTGACATTATGACAAAGCCATTGCCACGAGCTAGGTTCCAATAATTGAGAGCCACAATGGGACTAAGAGGATAAGTAGTTGTTGAGTGGGGGTGTTGGAATAATACATATTAATCTGTATGTGTATTGCAACAACTACTGTGCTGTTTCATATGTTGTGCATATTGTGAGGTTGTTAACAAAGTTTAGTTAAAAAAAAAAAAACTCCCACAGACAGGATGCCCCCTCCTTCTCTTCCTGTGTTGTTGTTATATATGTTTTTGATTTCCTCATGCTGCAGTAACACCAGACTCCATGCTGTGCCTATGCTGGATATGAATAAACCTACAATCTGCGTTCTAAACTCTGGATGTCACGCGGATTAATCCTCTGCTAACAGGGTGGATGCTATAGTTAATGCAGCAAACCCTAGATTACAACATAGGGGAGGAGTGGCTAAGACTATTGTGCAAGCTGGAGGTAATGCTATTCAAGAAGACTGTAATAGCATTGTACATTCTTCAGGACTGGTCGAGGCAACAGACCTGGTAGCCACCAGACCCGGTAGATTACCATGCAGGCTTATCATTCATGCAGTAGGTCCAGTGTATAATGAAGATCATCATGATCAGTGTGTGACACAGCTTAGAGCTACAATCAACAATATTCTAAACTATGCTGGAACAAGGAACCTTACTACTATTGCTCTTCCTGCTAGAAGTTCTGGAATGTATGGATTTCCTATGCAAGCCTGTGCCCAAGCAATAGTCCAAACTATACAGGAGTACAGAGGACTAACTACATTGGAGGAGATAAGACTAATCAGCAATGACTATCAGAAATCTCAAATTCTCACCCGAGCTGTGGGAAGTGCCACAGCTAGATCAGACCCACTCAGCCGCCAGATGACCTCCGAAGATAACCCAAATGAACTATTTCCTGAACAAACAAGCCCACCTCCTGTTGCTGTGTTGCCGGTATCTCCCTCAACATCTTCTCAGTCAGAATCTCCAGTGCCAGATTACCATAATAGATATGTGGCATTCACACCCTCGCAAGTTAATCAAGTGATTAGTCAACTACCTGACCCAGACAGACACCCAATGGCAGTCTTACTGTAGAATCAGACAAATTCAACAAACTTATTCAGCCACTTGGAAAGATCTTCATGAAATCACTAGCATTAAAGCAGGAGATGCCTTTTGGCCAATAATTCAAGTAGCTCTGAATGACACCCAAGTGACAGATAAGGAGACTTACCAATCAGGAGGAGCTTTTTGTCAACAACTTCAGCAATGGGCCAAGGAGCGGCTCACACACTCATCTACCAGTGTATCGGACTGTACTCAAGAATCAGGGGAGAATGTTGAAAAATTTGACACCAGAATCTATACTCTGTTCAAGGATCAAGGGTTCGATGAAGGTCAGAGGATCCAACAGAATCTGCTAGTCACTTCATTTGTTAGGGGACTCAGAGAGGAAATCTCAGTGAAGCTTACAGACTCCAGGCCATAATACGTGGACATGTCCTCGCAGAAAGTACTCCTTATTGCTAAAGCTATAGAGAAACAATAGAATGCTGTACCAAGGCCTGCTCCAGAGCCTGCTCCTGCACCTGATCAAGAGATTTACCCTATGAATCGCTTATTTCTGATGATTTCTTTTCATGTGTGGGAGTGGATGGAAAACCACACTCATCCCGACTAACATTTCCATTGCCTATTGGGAAAGAACAGAAGCTGCTGGCCAGATTGCTCGTTTCAGACACCTGCCCGCTTAATTTGTTGGGAGCAGATCTACTCCAGAAGTTAAATGCTCAAATATCATATGATGAGAATGGAATGCATCTAGATGTCTCTACTCTGTTATCATTAGAGGAACAAACAAAGGTACATGCCCTCCCATTGTGTGTCATTCAATTTGCAACAATCGCCATACCACAGCATTATCTTGATTGCATACGACCTGGTCCTGATGATATAGGCCGGCTGCCTGTCCCGCCAGTTTTCTTGAAAGAAGGTGCACGGACTCCCAGACTCTCACAGTATCCACTGAAAGCAGCCCAAGAAGCGTCATTAGATGCCCAGATCCAAGAATTTCTCAAGAAAGGAGCATTAATTCCCTGTCTTTTTCCTGCTAATACTCCATTGATTCCAGTTAAGAAGAAAACTGCAAGAGGAGAACCGGATAAATTTAGGATGGTGCAAGATCTGAGAGCTGTGAATGCAGTTAGAATCCTGGAGACCCCAGTGGTGCCAAATCCACATACATTACTCAGTGAAATTCGCCCTGAGGCAATGCATTTTACAGTAATCGACTTGGCAGACGCCTTCTTCAGTGTGCCTCTGCATCCAGACTGTCAGTATATTTTTGCTTTTACACACAGAGGAGTACAGTACACCTTAACCGTTATGCCTCAAGGAGCTCAGAACTCTCATCGCTTCACACTGGCCTTAACTACCTGTCTCCAACCCTGGAAGAGTGAGAACGCGGAAGTCACATTGATACAATATGTCGATGATCTACTCTTCGGTTGTCCTGATGACCAAACTTGCCACACGTTCAGCTATTCTTTGCTCCAATTTCTGGCCACCATCGGATGCATTACTCTGCGAAAGCTACAATGGTGTTGTACCAAAGTTGTGTTTTTGGGTCATTGCATATCCCAAGGTACAAAGCATCTCACTGAAGAGAGAAAAACTGCCATCCATGACATCCCGTACCCGAGAACTGTCAAACAACTCCAAGCTTTCCAGGGATTGGTCACATACTGCAGGCAGTGGATCCCTAACGTGTCAGTTCTCATACAACCTCTATATGATCGGGTCCACTCTTCTGAGCTTGACCTGCATTTTGACCAAGAAGCTGAGGATGCAATGGACCAGTTGAAAGAACTCATCATTTCAGCCCCTGCACTGGGGATTCCCAACTATGAATTTCCATTCTTTCTATTTGTCTCTGAAGTATGTGGCCATGCCTCAGGAGTTCTGGCACAAAAACATGGAGGCCACATGAGACCCATCGGATATTATTCCAGTAAATTGGATCCAGTGGCGCAAACAGCTCCAACATGTCTCAAAGCAGTGCTGGCAGCTACACAACTCCTCCACAGAACAGCAGATCTTGTACTTGGCCATCCTACAACTATACTGGCCCCTCATGATTTGAAAGCTGTCCTTGCACAAACCCAGCACAACCATCTATCTATGCAACGTAGTGTCAGAATCTAATGTGAGCTCCTTTTACCAGAAAATATAGCTCTTCGGCAATGTACTTCCTTGAACCCCTCCACTCTGCTTCCTCTGTCATGGGGAGACTGCTCAGAAGACTTAGGGGGGTCCCCAGAAGACCATGAATACCCTAATTCGAGTGACCATGATTGCCTTGAGTTCATGAAGGCAGAAACCTCTCACCTACCTACTGTCTCTGAACAGCCACTTCCTGTAGTGGATCTGATACTGTATACTGACGGATCCAGATACGCAGATGAATATGGAACTTACCATACCGGATATGCTGTGGTGTCCCCACCAACGGTTGTTTCTGTTGGACCACTGCCGTCTTATATGTCAGCTCAAGAGGTCGAACTGTATGCTCTGACCAAAGCCTGCAAGTGTGAAAGAGTCGAGTGGCCAATATCTACACGGACTCGAGGTATGGATTCAGGATTGCCCACGATTTTGGCCTGATATGGGCCCTGAGTGGCTACAAGACAGCCAGTGGAGCTCCAATCCGGAATGCCGCGGCAGTGAGAAGTCTGCTAGAAGCTCTGAAATTACCTAGGCTAGTGGCTCTGATCAAAATTAAGGCTCATGGGAAACTGAATTCTGAAGAAGCCAAGGGTAATCATCTGTCTGTCATTGCAGCAAAAGCAGCAGCTATGGAACCAATATTTCCAGAGGAAGCAGAGGTGTCGGGGGGTACGGAGGTGTTTGTGCTCACCAGAAGTCAGAGACAACGACTGGATGAGGAAGAAACGGGAATGAGAAATTTGGGGTTGGAAGAAGAAGAGGAGGAAGATGAAGAGGAGCAAAGACTGGAAGAGGATCCGGAACACAGGACTTAAGTGGATCGGCAGAATGTGGTAACCGAAGAAGGAAAACAAGGATGGATCGGACGGGGAGGAACGTTTTGTAATGATGGAATCTGGAGAGTGGGAAGAAGAATATGTCTGCCAAGAGCATTGTATCCTGCAGTGGTTCAATGGGCTCGTGGAAAGGTACATAGAAGGAAGAATCAGATGATTTCAGCTATCAATAAACTCTATATTGTACCGGAGATCTCAGTTCTTGCTACAAACTATACTAGGAGCTGTGAGATTTGTAGCACTTGTAATCCCAGAAGAACAGACCTTGTGCCAAAGAAGAAACTGGCAAAGTCACAGTATCCTTTCCAGAGAATCCAAATTGATCATATGCAATTACCTAATGTAATGCACACGCCCGGACTGACTGGTGTGTGCGTGTTTATATAGTGATTCCACTGGACCGTACCGGAGAGTGCCTGGAGGGGCGTAACTAAGTATCTGCCCGGTCCGACCAAGGTCGCACGATGGCATACGACGCCAGTGCACCAGGGAGGAACCGAGCAGAGGGACCAGGGTCTACTCCAGGTCAGACTCCGGACACGGCTGTTGGCCCACACCGGGGAATACAGGAACTGGAAGGTTAGGCTGGCACACTGGTATGCAGATGGGGAGGTACTGGCAGGTACAGCAGGCTGGAGCACAGAGAGGATAGGACCCAGTACAGACTGGGACTTCTGGAACAGAACCGCAGATGCGATATACAAACACAGCAGGGTGAGACCGCCCGGAGCGGCGGGCAAGAGCAGAGCAAGGCG
The DNA here is from genome assembly GCF_046119375.1 of Phyllobates terribilis. Taxonomy (NCBI): domain Eukaryota; kingdom Metazoa; phylum Chordata; class Amphibia; order Anura; family Dendrobatidae; genus Phyllobates; species Phyllobates terribilis. The sequence goes on from NW_027362769.1 coordinate 320,337,732, forward strand.
AGACCACCAGGAGCGGAGCAAAGGGTCAGAGCAGAGCGAGGCTTCCGGAGCAGCGAGCAAAGGGGTCAGAGCAGAGCGAGACTGCCGGAGCAGCGAGCAAAGGGTAAGAGCAGGGTAGGACTGCCGAAGCAGTGAGCAAGAGTGAGCAGAGCGAGACTGCCGGAGCAGCGAGCAAAGGGTCAGAGCAGACTGCTGGAGCAGCAAGCAAGAGGGAGCAGGGCGAGACTGCCAGAGCAGCGAGCAAGAGGGAGCAGAGCGAGACTGCCGAAGCAGCGAGCAAAGGGTAAGAGCAGGGTAGGACTGCCAGAGCAGTGAGCAAGAGGGAGCAGAGCGAGACTGCCGGAGCAGCGAGCAAAGGGTCAGAGCAGACTGCCGGAGCAGCAAGCAAGAGGGAGCAGGGCGAGACTGCCGGAGCAGCGAGCAAGAGGGAGCAGAGCGATACTGCCGGAGCAGTGAGGAAAAGGGAGAGAGCAGAACGAGACTGCCGGAGCAGTGAGAAAGAGGGAGCTGAGCGATACTGCCGGAGCAGTGAGGTAAAGGAAGAGAGCAGAACGAGACTGCCGGAGCAGTGAGAAAGAGAGAGCAGAACGAGACTGCCGGAGCAGTGAGGAAGAGGGATAGAGCAGACTGCAGGAGCAGCGAGCAAGAGGGAGCAGAGCATAAACCGCAGAAGCGAAGAGCAGAGCAGGGCAGAGGAGACAGGACACTGTTCACACAGAACAGGCAGGAAGGGAAAGGCGGAACCAGAAACAAACTAGATACTTACAAAGAAGTAAGAGAGAGCACAAAACTCACAACTGAAGTACAGCGACAACGAGAGGGAGTTAGGTACAGGTTCAGACAACGCAGGAAAAGGGAAGGGACGGACATAGAGGCAAAACAGGTAAAAGATAGGGGAGAGTTCAGACTGGAACTGAGTGTACGGAGGAGACCGACACTGCAGCGGGATACAGGAGCGGGTCTGGGAATACGGCCCCCAGAGAGGCGGGACGAACAGGCAAGGAGCGTGTTCAGACTGGCCTGGAAATACAGCCTCCACGAAGGCGGAACGAACAGGCAAGGAGCGTGTACAGACTGCAGGTTAGGGTACACAGATAGGACACAGTACAGACACGGGAACAGATACTGCAAGACAGGTAACATAGACAGGACCTGACATGTCAGAGACAAAAGCCAACTGACAGGGCAAGATGCTCAGGCATGGGTTAATTGGAGCAGCTGGTTTAAATACCAGGTGACAGACAGCAATAGGCTGAGGACGCACAAGGGGTGTGCCCACAGCAGGTACAAGAAACAGGAAGCGATCGGGCGCCGCCCTTAAGCAGCAGAAACAGAGGCAAACAGACAGCATGGAGGGAAGCCAGAGAGACATTCTGGATTGGAGATCAAGTGCGCGCTCTTGCACAGTGGGAGAAGGACCACTATGCAAGGACGCCGCCAGGTATGTTACACCTAAGAGTGGAAGATATGAATATGTTCTGGTGGTGGTGGATATGTTTTCCGGCTGGATAGAAGCAACCATTTTTGGGATCCCGCTCCTGGAACATTGCAGCAGGTACGTGTTCACACTATTAGAAGTTTGACAGCCTTTTTTCTGACCAAGAGTGGCATATCCAGTGGTAGCGTAGCGTAGTTTCCCATCATACGAAGGTGACCTTGTCGTGGTTGATGGGCACACATAAATTGGCCAAGTTATGCGCAAAAAACCTTCATTTTTCAAAGTGACATTAGTCTAGATACAATATTTCTTATATATTCATGTATGGAGTGCCGAAGTTCTATTTGCAATTGAGATTACTTTTTTCTTCAGAGCACCCGAATAGACCAGTGAGCGACCCCTCTCTTTTTTCTATTAACCATTTTTGGGATCCCGCTCCTGGAACATTGCAGCAGGTACGTGTTCACACTATTAGAAGTTTGACAGCCTTTTTTCTGACCATGTGTCCCTCCCATTCAGTCACAGGTGGTTTTAACTAGCTCTACCAGCCTATATATTGTAGGTTAAAAGCCCAAGCAGAGACATATTGTTCATACAGGCTTACAGCCCAAGAGTGGCATATCCAATGGTAGAGTAACGTAGTTTCCCATCATACGAAGGCGACCTTGTCGTGGTTGATGGGCACACATAAATTAGCCAAATTATGCGCAAAAAACCTTCATTTTTCAAAGTGACATTAGTCTAGATACAATATTTCTTATATATTCATGTATGGAGTGCCGAAGTTCTTTTTGCAATTGAGATTACTTTTTTCTTCAGAGCACCCGAATAGACCAGTAAGCGACCCCTCTCTTTTTTCTACATAATAAAGTATGCCATTTTTGCGTGGTTCAGTCTCTGAGTGAAGTTTTCCAACCAGATTAGCAGATTTGGTTAATCAGCTTCTCTGCATGCACTCGGACATCTTTAATTTGGAGGAGAGCAGTTACCTAGTGTATCTTAAATTGGTGAAACCTCCACAGTTGCCCCCCCACACATTATGATAATTTTCCCCACAGCCCCCATTACAGTATGATGAACTCCATAGTCCCCTCACATTATAATGGCCGCACTCATACCACACAAACAGTATGACATCACCACAGTTTTTCTTTCCATTAATTTTTCATGAAGCTCCTGAACGGTTAACAAACTTAATGACAGCAGTGTTGCATACTTTGAGAGTTTCTATTTTTAAAATGACATTCCTTTAGGGGAATCTCCAGTATATAAAGTTTTCAAAGTCACTTCAAAACTGAATAGGTCCCTAAAAAATTAAATGTTGTACATTGCCGTAAAATAATGAAAAATTGCTTCAAAACTGGAATCCTTCTACCAAAATAAAGGGACATTTGAAAACGTATGCTGACATAGAAGACACAAGTTAAATGTTTTGTTAACGTTTTTATGTAGTATAACTATATGGATTATAGACATAAACATTCAAAGTTTGAATATTGCAAATTTGTATTTATTACTAAAATAGAGAACAACATATCAGGAAAAAAATATTTTCAGAATAACTGGGATATGGGACATTCCATCATTATTACCACATAAAGTGGTCGTTAAAAGGTTAAAATGCCTTCTTCCCAATGTGAATTCTTTGATGTCTAACAAGTTGTGATTGAAATGAAAAAAATATCCCACATTTTGAACATGAAAATGGCTTCTCTCCAGTGTGAATTCTCTCATGTCTAACAAGAGATGATTTATCTGTATAACATGTCCCACATTCTGAACATGAAAATGGCTTCTCTCCTGTGTGAATTCTCTCATGTACAACGAGATTTGATTTATGTTTAAAACATTTCCCACATTCTGAACATGAAAATGGCTTCTCTCCTGTGTGAATTTTCTCATGTATAACAAGATGAGATGTATGAGTAAAACTTTTCTCACATTCTGAACATGAAAATGGCTTCTCTCCTGTGTGAATTCTCTCATGTCTAACAAGAGATGATTTATCTGTATAACATGTCCCACATTCTGAACATGAAAATGGCTTCTCTCCTGTGTGAATTCTCTCATGTACAACAAGACTTGATTTATGTTTAAAACATTTCCCACATTCTGAACACGAAAATGGCTTCTCTCCTGTGTGAATTCTCTCATGTGCAACAAGATGAGATTTATGAGTAAAACTTTTCTCACATTCTGAACATGAAAATGGCTTCTCTTCTGTGTGAATTCTCTCATGTCTAACAAGAGATGATTTATCTGTATAACATGTCCCACATTCTGAACATGAAAATGGCTTCTCTCCTGTGTGAATTCTCTCATGTAGAACGAGATTTGATTTTTGTGTAAAACATTTCTCACATTCTGAACATGAAAATGGCTTCTCTCCTGTGTGAATTTTCTCATGTGTAACAAGATGAGATTTCTGTGTAAAACATTTCCCACATTCTGAACATGAAAATGGCTTCTCCCCTGTGTGAATTCTCTCATGTCTAACAAGAAATGATTTATCTGTATAACATGTCCCACATTCTGAACATGAAAATGGCTTCTCTCCTGTGTGAATTCTCTCATGTAGAACGAGATTTGATTTTTGTGTAAAACATTTCTCACATTCTGAACATGAAAATGGCTTCTCTCCTGTGTGAATTCTCTCATGTCTAACAAGATGATATTTCATAATAAAACATTTTCCACACACTGAACACGAAAATGGCTTCTCTCCGGTGTGAATTCTCTCATGTCTAACAAGCTGATTTTTTTCTGTAAAACATTTCCCACATTCTAAACATGAAAATGGCTTCTTCGTTGTGGGAGCTCTTTTATTTTCCACACTTGTTTTGTGACTTTTATTTTGCTTAGCAGTCTGTGACGAATTAAGACATTGTACTTTAAGGGGACCGATGTCTGTAATGTTGGCATGCTCTTCATATGGATCTTGTGCAATGCGACAATCATCTGCTTTACAAGTTGAAGATACAGCGCTGCTGGTACGGCCATCTGCCAAGAATAAAACTGATTTGATTTTTGAACAAAATAACCTTAATAGTTATATTTATCTAAATCTAAAAAAATTAAGTCAAATGAAAATAAAAAACTACATATAAGTTGCAAGGTGTGTAGAAAAGTTACTTTTTTTTTTGATTATAAGACACACTTTTTCCCCAAATTTGGGGGGAAAAATGAGGGAGCGGCTTATAATTTAAATATACCTTACGGACTACGGTGGAGGGGGGTTCCAGGGTCGCTGCTGGTGGAGGCAGGAGTGAAGCGATGCTGCAGGCCTCAGGCTGCGAGGATGGGGTGTTCAAAGGTGCAACGCTGCTGGTGTTCAGTGTTGTGGGGGCTCCAACAAGATTTTGTGAAAGCCCAGAGCCCCTGCACTTCCATGGTTTACATTGCGGTGGACTCCGGGAAGATGGCTGCCGGGGAAATCGCATGCACAGATGGAGTGCTCGGCAACAAGATTTTGGGAGACAAGATCTTGGCACCGAGATCTCCATCTGCGCATGTGCCGCCCCCGGTGGCCATTTACCTGGAGTCCACCGAAATGTAAACCAAGGAAGTTCGGGAGCCCAGGGCTTTCACAAAATGTCCGCACCACCGAACACCCTTAGTGTCGCACCTCTGAATACCTCCTCCTCCCAGCCTGAGGCATGCAGCATCGCCACCGCACCACCACAGCCGCCACCCCCGGAAAGCAATAAGAAGCTTGGATTATTAGAAGTACCATCAATTTATTAGAAACTTTTTTTTCCTATTTTTCTCCCCAAAATTTGGGGTGCGTCTTGTAATTCGCAAAGTATATTATTAACTGACTAAAGTGTCATTTACATTATGTGATGATTGCGTAAAGAATCAATTGTATTATGTTTATTTCCAATCTTTGGCCAGTGCAAACATCAAACAATAAAACATTTGTCTTTGGTCCTATATTTTATATACGCATAAAAAGAACAGAGGAGCCATATGGTCGTGTGTTAGGAAGGCATGGCATTGGAGCAAATACTGTATAAAGCTGGATAAGCCCAGGCAAGTCTCTGCCTTCTCTTATAATCTACTTATGGCTGTGACTATGAGACAATTGCCTTTTTTTTAGCTCCAGCTAGTTCAGTACATCAAATAGGTTACTTATGTTATATATTAATCCTGGAAACAGAACCATGTTGGATATGATATAAAACACTAAACTAGATACTTTGCTCATGAGGTTTCTTACTTGTCTTTGATGATCTATTATCCCAGTCTATTCTTAAATCTGTATTATAGATGCACAACCGGTCTTATTACATATTGCGCTATTACACTATCAGCCATATATAATCAATATTTTAGCTGAATGGGGGAATCTGTTGCCAAAGAAGCTGAGAAAACACATAACATAAAACTTTAAGCCTAAAATTGTCCGGTCTTGTGAATGAGGAGAATGTGACTCTTCTCTGCTTTATTTAGTGGTGGCTCCTTACTGGGGCAGTTACCTGTAGGAACATCCTCTTTGCTCCACTCATCATCCCGCACATTGCTTCCTCCTTTCTCCATTATGGCTTCAGAATTTATATTCTTCAGATATTTGCCTGGATGTCAAAGCTGTGAAAGAAATAATGTATAAGTCACAGATAGAAGGAAAAGTCACTTTGAATATTCTAGATGTAGGTTTTACTACAAGCTCAAGTGGCACCTGAGCAAAAGATGCTGACATCTCCCCCTCCTATATCACTGGGGCTACCCTCAGTCAGTGCATGTAGTGATAGAAGCGGGGGTCACTGGAGCAGGGTCCAGTAAGTGTACTACATTATGGCAAAGTGATTTCTTCATTATTTTGTCTTCACTACTTCAGATACACTAGCATTTTTATTTTTCCATCAATTAAGGAATGTTTTGCCTGGAAATGTTGTATTTTTGGGGTACATGCTAATTTTGTTTGTGGGGTTGGAAGCAATTTATCAGTTTTTTCTTTTAAAACCAGTCCTTACTCACGGATAACAAAAATGAAATAAATTCTGATTAAGGCCCCATTCACGCGTCCACTTAAAAACGTGTGAGACAGTCCATTTTTACTATTCGTGTGGCTTTCTGGTGGCCATTTGTGTACCATCCATGTGACACATACTGGAATAGAATTCACAGATGATGCTTAGGTGTTAACATGTGTAAATACATATAGAAAAACATATAGTAGTGAGGAGCGAGCATTAAAATGCTCGGGTACTCGTTGTTCGAGCCAAGCAGATTGGAATACTCGAGTGCTCGGTCCGATCAACGAGCCCAATGTAAGTCTATGGGAAACTCGAGCATTTTTCCGGCTGCTCCCCCCGGTCGTCTGCAAAGTAACTAAAAATTGCCCAAATCGATGGGAACAGTGCTCAAATGACATGGGAACGGCATGGGGAAGAGCCCTGGAAGCTTCTGACTCCCAGGTCAATGCTGTCAACAATGTTGTCAGAGTATTACGCCACTTTAACGGACTCACAATAAAACATACAAATACAAAACCAAAATGGATTCTTCTAGGAAAAATCTTAAGGAACATCCTTCGCAGAGTAATGACTTGCATTTAAGGTAAAATAAACAACCAAAAACAAAATTTCTCCTCAACCCCTTGGGCTATGTTCGCACGTAGCGCTTTTGATGTGTTTGTTCACTTTTGCATTGCTTTCAAAGGTTGAAATACATTCACCACTAAATGTCATTTTAACATTTTACTACCTTATCTGGCCATGTGGTGTTTGAGACATGATCAGACACATGCATACAGTGCTAAAAAGACATGGGAACAGCATGGGGAAGACCCCTGGAAGCATTTCAGACTCCCAGGTCACTGCCTAAAAGTGTGGTCATCAGAAGTGATCCTCGGTGCATGCGAAGATGCCTCCCGCCATGCACCTGTTGTTGCAGACTTGCAACAATCACTGTCCACGTCCTTGTCCCAGCGCAGCGTTCAATTATTCATATCCCATTTCTGGGAATTCAATCGCAAGTATGCAGCCAGCCACTCACCCACCCACAGGCCGCAATAGTAAACTGCCACATTTCTGGACAGCTGCTTGCATTTGAAATATGGCCTTTTAGGCTCGTGGAGATGGAAGCTGTCCACAACCTCATGGCGACGGCCGGGTGTCCATACTTGGTCCCCAGCCACCACTATTTCTTCCAGTGTTGTCTCCGCTGTCCACAAGCACGGGTCCCACAACATTACCCATGCCCTCCTCAGTGCACTTACTGGAAAGGACCTCCTAACCACAAACACGTGGACAAGTGAATGTGGCCAGGGACGGTATGGAGCCAAGTCCACAGTAAAAAAGCAGCCATAAAGTGTCCATGAACCTTCCCACACACTTTTCTTAGCCAGGGCTGCTTCTCGGCAGGGTTGGACGGGCTCACCAGGGAACCGGAGACTCCTCCGGTGGGCCCTGTCTTCTCCTTCAGGAGAGTTCAGAGTGCAAACTTTGCAGGTTGTGATGATGATGATGAGGCGATCCACCTCCTTAGTTTTCTGTTACTTGGTATGCCAAGCGCAAGTATGCAGCCAGCAAACAAAGGCCGCAATAGTAAACTGCTACATTTCTCGACAGCTGCTTGCATTTGAAATGTGGCCTTTTAGAACCACATGGAACTAATAATGGAACATAATATCTCTCTTTGAATTAAACCCTGTGGGGATCTAGTTTGAAGACTGAGAATCCAAAAAGTTTCTCTGGCTAATATAAGGGGTTGATAATCTCCAGTGGTTGGTTTATGTAATTTTTCAATGGCAAAACTCTGGAAACTCCTGGTGCTACGAGAATGCTGTAATGTAACATGTTTAGCTGAATTGGAAGTGGGGCGATCTGATGAACTGTAAATATCTTTACAATACATTTTTATAAAGACCTTGTGGTGCCCCCTACATATAATAGATCACATTCACAGCATCTAATAATGTAGATTACATGATCGCAGGGACAATTCATGTGATCTTGAATATCGAATGATTGAGAGCCATTAGAATTTATAAAGGACTTGGAGGGAACCAGATATTTCCACATTTTGAAGGGATTATGGCCACATCTAAAAAACCCTCTATTATGTAGCCATGTTTTTCAAGGAGGATTAAAGGGAAGGTGCCACAATTTTTATTTTCACATTAATTATTAAATAAGATCAATTATTTTAGTACAAAATTATTTTTTATTTATTAATTTTTATTTCAGCCACTGTGGGCTTCCATTTGAATTTGCTGGTGTAAAGGTGTCCGAGTGCGACCCTTACACACCTCAAATACTGCAGCCCCTGTACATAGGAGTCTGCGGTCACTCTCTGTGGCTGACTCCAGCTGTGACCAGGTCACAGCTGTGGAATGAGGTCAACTCCAATTTCTTCTTGTGCTGTGAGGTTAGAGGCATGAATGGAGTTGCTCCTGTGATGGATGAGGTCCTACATCAGTGCAGACCTGGTAACAGGAAGCAACATGGTGCTGTGGCTGCCGGAGATCACATCAGGCTTGTGTGTGCAGGAATCTCTGAGAGGACTGAGGGCTGCACAATGGAGCTGTGTGGAGATGAGAATGAGGACATAGGACTAAGTGTGAGGAGTCTGAGGGGGCCAAGAAACATGGATGATGTTACTATATGGTGCTGCATGTTGGACGGTTGCACAGGGAAATGGGTGCTGCTACTTGTATGCGGTTGCTTATTGGGAGGTTGATTATGATGATGAGGGGCTTTGTGGAGAAGCGGGTAATGATGATGATGAGGGGACAATCGCAGGTTCAAGTCCTCTATGGGGACTAACAAATACAATGGAAATTAAAAAAATGTTTTAAAAAAAAAGTTCAAATGACCATCTTTTTCCCCAATAAAAATTAAAAGAATAAAATACAGATATGTGGTATCGCTACATTCATAAGAGTCCAATCTATCAAAATATAACATGAATTAACCAGATCAGTAGATGGCATAACGAGAAAAGAAAAATCAAAGCACCAGAATTGTGTTTCTTCGAACACCGCAGCAAAATGTAATAAATGATGATCAAAACATCGTATATTCTCCAAAATGGTATATATAAAAAGATTGTATGACATACAGTGTTAAGTTGCATACAATTTTTATTTAAAATAAAAGGAAATAAACCAGAAACCTATCACTTACATTTTGTGTTTAGGATCCAGGGGAGGAAGAAACCAGGACAAGTCTTCAATTCAACTGACTCCAAGAAATGACCAAGATCCAAAAGTCTTACACACAATTTAAGACCTGGTCTGTTGTTGCCCATCCCCCATCCTGTGATGTCACCTCCAGGTCGGCAGGAGGGTAGGGGGTATAAATATTGCTGTTATCCCCCCACCTGTGGGTTGTGATGTGTAAGGTCAAAGAAGAGCAATTCCCAGACTCATTGTGAAAATAACAACCAGTCCACACAGGAATCCTCCACAATAAACCCTATTCCTATAATTAGATTACATTTTCCATAGAACTTCATGGCATATTAAATGTTCACAGACTAATGTTAAATGAGAGAGCAGAGGTCCAGTACTGTATATTACACTTGCAATAGGGACTGCTGCACATTAACTCTTTGGTGTTTATTCCATTAACATATCAAAAACCCATAGAATATCCCCCAGACCTGTCCCACAGGTATAAGTACTATAGTCAGGTTTGTGCTGGACACCCTGGTGAGTCTATGGCTTTGTGCGGCAGGAGGCCTAGAACCAGAGTCTTCTCATCACTTACAATCAGGACTGCTACACATTAACTCTTTGGTGTTCGTCTCATTAACATGTCAAAACCCCATAGAATATCCCCCAGACCTGTCCCACAGGTATAAGTACTATTGTCAGGTCTGTGCTGGACACCCTGGTGAGTCTATGGCTTTGTGCTGCAGGAGGCCTTGAACCAGTCTTCTCTGCACTTACTGGAAGAACGTGTGAATGGTTTAACTGTTACTGTTCAACCATTCAGTGTAGGACTACCTCACCCAGCCACCGAATGCCCATGTCAATCACTAAGGAATGTATCAATGCTTTCACTGACTCATCTGGCACATTAGATTTTCACCCATTTGCACATCCTCTTTTGTGATTTCATTCAGACATTCTGACGTAGTAGATTGCGTCTGAGTGTCCGCCTCCAGTAGACTTATACGCTCAAAATTGATGCACATCAGAGCACATGTTGACTCTGTCGGCACCTACATCCAAATATCATTTTGCAGGAGTTTTGGACAGAAGCCCCAGTGGGACCCCTGAAAGTGAGCAAGTACCTAATGTGAAAAAAGATGTAGCGCCCCGAGGGTTCGGCCGCTACAGGGGTATTGCACCTCTGCCAGAGGTGTGATATTCCACTCCCAGGTAAGGATGGAGTATGGACCAGGGCTCAGTTAGCTGCATACAGCACACTCACCCCATTTCCGAGGGACAGCTCAACGGTGCTCCCATTAGACAGGAATGCAGGTACGACAGACCATGTCCCTGTCTGGAGTGGGGAGGGGGGAGGAATACCCAGTGATGTAGGAGCAGAAGGGGACGGTTCCTGAGCGTAGGTAGGAGCCCATTGGTTGCTGGTCACCTGGGCTCATGTTTCTAGAGGGAAGTATAAAAGGAAGGAGCCATCTTAGATCTAGGTTCAGTCTGTGAGGAGAAGTTGAGAGGAGAGCTGACAGGGAGCAGCAGCTCAGGCTGAGTGCTGCTCCAGAGGCAGGCCTAGAGAAGAGGCCGGGGCCTGAGAGGAGAAGGAACAGAGGAGAAGAGAAGGAACAGGAGGAGAAGAAGGAACAGGAGAAGAAGGAACAGGAAAGGAGGAGGAGAGATAGAGAAACAGAAGGGCTCAGGAACAAGAAGGTGGAAGGGACCCTAAGAACCCACGAGAATACAGGGTGAAGGGTCAGGCAGATTAAGGGTACCGGATCCGAAGT